>NC_054865.1:23242897-24492897 GCF_018320785.1 Cheilinus undulatus | reverse complement strand
GAATGTTTGTGTGTGAATTTTTGTGTATGGGTGGGTGGTTTGTGTAATACACAAAGATAGGTGCACAGGAATTTGCATACACCTGTACCACAGGGGGGTTTGTTTACCGACCAAACAACTCCACAACACACATTCAACAATGCAAGCATACACATGAATGAAATACTTTAATTTGTGCTGACATAGAAATAAAAAGATAGGGGTGTAATTGTTGAATACCTGTGTTGGCAAGTAAAATTCACCTATTTAGAGTACAAGATGTCTTGATGACTTTGTGGACAATAACGTGTCAGTAAAAGATTTTCATATCAAATAACTGTATTCCATTTGCTAATGCTGTTCATGATTCAATGGACAAACAAGTCTTTTGGACACTTCGAATATAGTTTTATTACAAGGAGGTTATGTGATCGGCAGGGTTTGTTAGTTTGTTTGTTAGTTTGTTTGTTAGTTTGTTAGCAACATAACTAAAAAAGTAATGGACAGATTTAGGTGAAATTTTCAGGAAATGTCAGAAATGGCATAAGGAAGAACTGATCAGATTTTGGGAGTGATCCTGATCACTGTCTGGATCCATGAATTTTTTAAAGGATTCTGTACTATTGGGAGATAGGGCTAATGGCGGAGGTCAGCGCTTTGCAGTGCTTTTCTAGTTTAATTAAGATTTTAGTCAGTTCTTGTTCCTATCTTCATTTAAATGACCACAAACTACATCAGTTAATAGTGCCACTTCATGTGTCTGTGTGCATACAGCATGTACATGTGTAGTTGTAGTTGTGTAGTGTTTTTACCCTGTGTTGCTGATGATGATGATGCTGCTCTCTTCCTCTCTATCCCTTGCAGGGCCATGCTGGCTACAGTATGATAAGTAAAACCAGCACTGACGTTAATCTGTCTTACTCCCACTAGGAAAGACAGATAAGGGGAAGAGAGAGGCAGAAGGAGGGTGAGACAGGGGAGGGAGTCAGGGAGAAGAAAAACAAAATGTTTTGAATATTTGTGTTACATGATTCTAAGTTAGAATATGTGAAAATTTGAAGCACATTTTTGAGCAGTTTTGTAAAGCTGACATGCTTTAACAAACTACAAAGGTCCCTGGTAGGATTCAGCTGAAGGAAATTGCAATTACATGGCACACTTGTCAGACCTCTAGGCCTCCTGAGTGCCTGTTCACTTTAAAAGCATTTCATGCTGCATTTTAGTACTTAAACATTAGGAGCTTACAATTTAATGATTCAGTCTGTGACAATATAGTATAAAAATCTCCTGGTCAGCAGCACTCCAATATTAATATAGTTGTCACTGCCAAATCAAGCAAACTAAGCTGTTAAGTAACTTACTTTAGAAGGAGGCCAGGATTTAGGTGAGTTTTATATAGTATATAAAATAAATCTTTTTTTTTGCGTGTGCATGTATTGTATTTGTTCTGAACCGGGACAGTTAGGTGCAAGTGGCAACACAACAAATGCGTCTGAATGGAGATAAAAGGCAAACACATATCATGTGCCTACCAAGCTAGGTGGCAACATTTTGCTACAGCTATAAAAACAAAAGAAAATTAAAGAGGAAGAAGCAGGCACAATTAAACAAATGAGGAGGAAGAAGTTAGATTCAGTAGCAAGAGCAGCCGAGCTATTAGAAGAGCCGGCTTCTCATCCATCTTCTCTATTTCTTAGTGCTGTTTTTTAAAGCATCTTGGTGTGAATGCAGAAACGGTTGAAATTGTGTAGCTGTAAGCTGGACGACTGTCAGTTAAAAGTCATAAATGAGGGAAACCTAGAAGTATTAACCAACCTGTACCGAACAATAACCCCAAAACCGTGGTATGAACTGAACTGTGACCTTACTGAACTGTTACCCCCTAAAAGTTGAAAATATAAATAATAATAAGTGCTGTTGATTTAGATTAATTAATCACACGATAAAGGGCGCTAACATTTTTTCATGCAAATCATTCGCACTGATGTCATATGTCACTCTTCTCTACAACCGTCCACCATAGCGTTATAAACTTGATGAATAAAACAAGCTTAAAATATCATTGTCATTTAATTTTTTATCATCTTTATGCACCCAAAAGATTCCCACCATCCAAGATTGATTAAAAGCACTATCTCTGAATCCATCTACTGATGTGCAGACTTCCCTGTTAAAAAGTTTACCCCTGCATCACTGTTTAAAACCTCATTAAAAGCTCTGATGTCCCTCAAAACCATGTTCTCTTGTTACAACATCTTAGGACATTACTAACAAGAAGTTTCCTGCACACGTGTATGGAAAACTTTTTCATGAGGAATAAGAACGTACCTTTAGAGAATAGCGAAACACCGAAGAGGAGGCACGGTCAGACTGACAGCAGAGATACAAACTGAGTATGTCGGAGGATTAGGACAATGTCACATGTTAAAGAAGTCACAGATCCGATACAGTAAATCAATAATTCACTCTTAATGTGAAGATTTAGGCAACAAATTATTATACACACATTTGTAAATGTATACAGTATATGTGACCAGTTACAAACAATATTTTGCAGTAAATCTACCTATAATCCACTTATTCATTATCCTTATATGTGATTAATTGTGATTAATTAATCACAAACTTGCCTGGAAACTAATCAGCATTCCTAATGATGTTGTGTTCCATACAAGTAGCCTTCTAGGTTTCAAGATCCTGCTGACATGTCTTTTTTTCCTGAGGCTTTCCAGGTTTGAGGTTGAGTTTAAATTCAAACACCTGATTGGGACTTGTGTCAACAGTGTGTGTGTGTGTGTGTGTGATGTATTTCTATTTGCGATTTTTTGTGCGTGTGGACATGTGTGTTTCTCTATTAATAGCGCTGATGGTAACATAAGCAGGGGCCCAGGCTCAGTGGTTTTTCCCATTGATTAGCTGGCTGGCTAATGCACAATCATCCCCACCACTAGTGCACACACACACACGTACACACCGTTGCACTGCACTAATGAGAGTTGGTAAAGACCCCCTAGGAACAGCCAACGGCCACTTTACCCCTCAGAGACATACAGCGGGTGTGAGAGAGAGTGAGTGGGAGGGGAAAAGATGTAAGGAGGAGGAGTAGAAAAAGAGAGACAACATAAAGAGGAAACAAGGGAAGGACAGGACATATTAATAAAAGTAATGATGAATGAAATTATTCCAGCCTTTACTTTTGTGTGAATGTGGGTGCATTTGTGTATGTGGTCAAGACACCCCTGAGGGTGTCCTCTTCCCGTCAATGTGTGTTTCCCTCTGTCTGGGTGTATGTGTGTGCTAGAATTACCCAGAATGCTTCAGCCATTGACTGACTAACTAATGGCAGTCTCTGTTTTCCTCTGATGGTCATTGACTAGGCCTTCTCATCAATACCTGATTTTACAGCTATTCTAGAGCTGTGTGTGAGTGTGAATCTGAGAGGTTTTGTTGCTCTGTGTGTTCCTGGGGTTTTTCATGTGTGTTTGTGTTTGTTTGTGTGTGTTTGTGTTGGTGTGTGTGTGTTTGTGTTTGTGAAGGCTGCCCATGGTGAATCTCTTCTTAAGCCTGGCACACACACACAAACAATACGTTAGCATTAGCATAATTCTCAAGTCATTTTTGGCCAAATTGTGCTATCTGCGTAACTGTAGTCTCCTAACACTGCTGATTCATTGTGCTTTATTTTTCTGAAAACCTTAAAATATGACTTAGACAGTTATGCTATGAGGCTAACAATTCTTAAATAACTTAACAGGTTTTGGAAACATGAGATCCCACACATGACAACAAGAATGACAGATTTAACTGTTTTGATAGTGTGTGGTGTACAACAAGATGACCATCATAGCACACTGCACATTTACAGATTCATTCACCAACATCCAGACTCTCCACTCTCAAAACCCCAACATGGTCAAACATGACACAAAAGTAAACAAGCGAAATGTGGCTAGCTGTTTGCTGCCTGCCACATCCACTGTAGTTGTAGTTTCAGTCAAACTCCTCTCTTTGTCGGTTTGATTATGATATATTTCACAGTACAGTTGTTTTGTTGCCATAAATCAACTAGTTGCTTCTCCATTTCTGATATTCATCTAACTTGATGCTTCAAATTTTCTATTGTCACTATGGCTGTTCTTGTTGTGCTTCCTCCTTTGGTCAGTTTACTTCCTGACTGACTATCATTCTTTTTTATGTAATAATCCTGCTCATGTCTGCTTACCTGTCCTCCACCACATACCACAGGAAAATCTTGCAGGTTTCTCTTTCGAACCACCTGATGAACTTATCTTCCCTGACTTTGGTCAGAAGGAGGGAATCAGGCCAAAAATCCTCATGATTGTTACCTCCGCCAAGGACGTTATGTAATCGGCAGGGTTTGTTAGTTAGTTAGTTTGTTTTTTTGTTAGCAAAATAACTCAAAAAGTTAGGGACGGATTTTGATGAAACTTTCAGGAAATGTCAGAAATGGCATAAGGAAGAACTGACTAGATTTTGGGACCGATCTGGATCACCGTCTGGATCCATGAATTTTTTTAAAGGATTCTGTACTATTGGGAGATAGGACTAATGGTGGAGGTCTGTGCTCTTTTCTAGTCTTGAATTGTGTGTCAGCCTTCAGGAAGTTTTCTAAAGAATCTCTTTCGTAATTTCTTGCAGCATCTGATGATACCATCACACATGGATGCATTTGTCTGATTTAACAATGACACTAGATAGCTCTAGAAAGCTTTAGGTACTGTTTATTGGCTTTCCAATGAAGACAGAGATGTCTAAAACCAAACTCAACAGTTTTGATGACATTTAGATTTTTATAATAATTACCATGTAACCATTTCATTAAAAACATCAAATAAAACTACAGAGTGTGGGGTCTGGTTTATGTCAGTCAGTGGAGAGGCCCATACACAGTGGCCTCAGTCCTGCTTGTGCTTGTAGAAGGTTTGGCCCCTGATCCTGACACTGTTTGGTGCATTGCTTTAACATTAGCCAATATCAGCCCTACTAGCAAACATGGACCCATCTACAAACAGTAGGACATGAACTATGTCCGCACCTTATCTGTTTAGTCACACCAGTTTCATGCTGCATTGTAGCACACCTAACTGCCAACAAAAAGGAGAAGTTTTATTTATTTATTTATTTTTTTTTATGGAGCAGACAGGTCACCTTTTGGACGAACTCATCAGCCGATGCTAATCTTCTACTAAGAGAAGAGATGCAAAAAGAAAACACTGACATTATCACCACCTTTTCCCATGCTCTCTCTTTATACATTCCTCTATACTTTCTTGCAGTTCCCTCCTCCCTTTTCCTTCTGGGTTTCATTTCTCTCTTCACTGCTATGACTCCCTTACCTATCTTTTTACTCCCCTTCTCTTCTGTTCTTTCTCTTACCCCTCTCCCAACAGTTTGGAAAGGATTTGGTCTCACAGACACTCAGCAAGACTATCACCACTCCACCCAGGAGACCACTCATCTCTCCCTTCAACTCTACCCGCTTGCCTCCCTCCCCGCTGCATCCATCTATCTACCCATCTATCCATCCATCGATTGCCACTATTTCTGGACCTCTGTTATCCCACTCCAGGTCCAGCTCGGGTTTCCCTTTTCCTTCCCACCACTCAGCTCTATGTGTGTCTATGTATGGGCTAACCTCCCAAGTTCTCTGCGTTGTTTTGAGTGTCAAATTTTATTAATAATCAAATCCGCTCCAGAATGATAATCACACAAAAGTTTAAAAAAGCCATGTCATATCACAATAAATGTAAGAAAGATGACCAGAAAGTACATAAATCAATATGTGATCACTTTTTGTCTACAATATATACATGATTGCAACACTTGAACAACACTCACACACATACACACACACCCCCACACACACACACACACACACACACACACTAAAATGTACTTTGCACTACATGGGACTCAATTCAGTGCTCATTAGAAGCAACAGAGCTCCGGCTGCCTAGTCACCCTAAACAGCCTAAGTGGCCCAGGTATTGATAATCTATAAGAAATGCTCAATTCTATGAGAAAAGCTGACTAAATCAATGGCAGGATTACCCTGGTCAGAAGGAAGTGCTTTGCCTACTTATTCATCCATTTCACTTACTAAATCATTCATTTCATTAATACAAATTTAAAATATTTTGGCATTTTATGCCTTCATCTGAGGGATTAAAAAGGGAAGATGTAAAACTCAAGAGCATGCCACAAGGGCATGCTATTTGGACCCAAACCACAGGTGTCTGCCTTACCCACTGGTCCACCAGTGACCCACACACATACGTTTTAGAGAAGAGAACAGCAGAACATAATTCTACCAGTCTTTTGTGTTGTTGTAGTGAAAGTAATAATCAGTGAATTGTTTTTAAACAAACAGAAACAGATAATAAAAAATAATTTGTAGCTGTTTTGTAGATAGAGTACATCTATCCATGCATATTGTCTCTTCTGCCTCTCTCACTCCATCACTTTCTTTTATATTGTTGCTTTACACAACGAGCTACCTATAACTGATGGACATAACGCTACATTCTTAAAAGCACAGCATAAATCATTACGCACCACATAATAATCTTTCAAACTAGCCCTCTCCACTCCTCTTTTCTCTCTCCAGCCATATTAGTTAACAGAAGACTGTGTGGCTGACGAGAGGTGGATTGTGTTTGTGTGAGCGCTGACTGTCATTGCACGGTTTGATGTCACTGAGTCTAATTGTCTTTCATGTGAACACAAGGGAGAGATGTTTGGCAAGCACAGGGTAAAGAGAGGAAAGGAGAGGGAGGTAGTAGAGTGTTCAGAGTGGACTGTAGTGAGGATGTGGGGCAAAAACCAAGTATTGCAAAAGAAATCATGGGTAAAAAGGTAAAGAATGAGTTGTGTCTGGCAGGGCAAAGTCCTCATTCATTTCAGCACAGTAACTAATTTTGTTAAGGTCTTCTCCCTTGTATCACTTCTGAGAGGCTGACTCTAAAGTGATACCATTCTGATGTTATGTCTGACCTTTCCTGTGTGTCAAATACACTCAAAATATCACACACATCTGTGAAAGAAGAGGCAAACAGCTGTAATGCCTTAAGAATTTTCCATTTTTTCAGAAAGATAAGGAAGTTCATCTCTCCCACACCTTGCAGTTTAAGTACTAATACACTGTATAGATTCCTCCATTTGTGTTTCCTAACCGCCTGCTTTAGTCTTTAACTTGTGCCATGTCTTGCCTCTGTTGTGCAAAAATTTGTGCAAAAAGCCTGGTAAATGATGCTGGTCTGAGAACTGAGAGAGAGAGACTGCCGCAGGTGATTAATGCACACAGAAGGTGTGTGGCATTTTTCCCTGAGATTCTTTTAACCAGGCCTTTTAAATGACCAAGGAGAAAGAGCCAGAAAGCAATTCCCCTATTGTTCTCATTTTACCTCTGGGTGAATGTGGGTCTGAGTATGTGTTGTGTGCAGCCTGCCACATTGTAGCTATTAAAGTAAGTGACAGGTCAGTTAAACAGCTGTCATGTAGCTGCTTTTAGAAAAACAAACAAACCAAAAATTATGCATGCTACAACCATGCCTTCTTGATTGTCCAAACCAGTGAATCTAATGTGTATAGTTATTTAATTTATGGCAGTAAAACATGACTGTAATTACAGTGGACTAAGGCTGGCCACACACCACATTTTAATCCCAGTTTGAGAACAGATTTGCCTCCCTCATAGATTGTAGGGGTGTATCCCTAGTGGAGGCTCACCTCAAATGATTTGTCTGACTCATCCTCAAGTAAGTGCACGATTGTCAACACGATTTCTTTACAGCTCCAAAACCCATCATTGCCTCCCAGACCTTGAGTCAAATCAGATTTTAGGTTATAACCACAACAACCAATGAGAGCGAGTACACCAGGTAGCATCACCAGCTGGATGGGGTCTAGTTTCACAATTCACAAAAAACACAACTTTACCTTCATTCCAGCCAGGATTTCATCATTATTCTTTCCCTTTTCAAATGTAATCATACAAGATTCTGTGAAATCTCGTGTGTGGGGAATCTTCCCTATGAAGTTGTTGGCAGGTCAGCGGATACGTAGTCTCCAGAGGTCTGATGGTCGTCTAGTGTGTGTTTGCTCAGAGGAGTATGAGATAAAAAGTCATTTGAAATTGTCCTTATGTCTGTGATCTCCTAAATTTAAAAACCATTTAAGATTTTGAAATTGTCTAGTGTGTGGCTAGCCTTAGGTTGAATAATATTATAATTTTACCACTAGGGGTGTAAATCACCAGTTTCATCACAATACCATATGATATCGATTCTCAGAACAACGATTCGCTATTTGCCCATATCACAAAGTCTGCGACGATAAGATTCATTTTGATTTAAAGGGCCGGCAATCAGTATCAGGCAATATTGTGAACCCATTTTTCACAATCTGTTACTTTTTACATAAAAACAATATCGATACGTTTTAAGAATTTTATTGCCAAATGTTTAAGGCATTTACATGAAAAACATTCTGTAACAAAGTGAACAAATGCTTGTGTTTAACTTTAAAGTGCTGCAGTTTTCAGTTTTAAATGCACAGTGCTTATCCGGCATTGTGACTTGTGGCTGGGCAGAAACTGTCATAACCAAGCGCATGGGGGGGGGGCTTTCAAAATTAAAGCGTAAGGTAAAAATGGCGATGGATATCGATGTTTATACTTTCAATCGATTTGACTGAATCATTCAATCATCACAGTGAATCATTACACCCCTATTTACCACCATGACGGCAATGTGTTTCACATCACAGCAAATGTGTTGCTAGTCCCATAACCTGAAGTACATCATGCTCCCACTCCTGTGCTGTTTGATGTAAACCGAAACTTCCAAGTTTTCTCATTTCTGTGACTACATTAAAGTCTGTCTGATATCACCATCAGCAGTCTGGAGACTGAGCACTCAGCAGGCTACAGCTGACGTTGGTGGTGTCACAGATACACCGGCATGACATACAAGGCAGACACTCAGTCACACAAGGCTTATGCTCGCTAAACAGATGGGCTGTTATCGGCACCTTGTTCAGTCGGTTAACACACACATGACAGATGTTTATTTTACAGCTTCATGTGTGTGCTGCAGTGTGCAAGAATCACTGCAGCTTGACACTGTGAGCTTTCCTCTAATCACGACTGCATTTAAGTAACAACTTTATAAGTAAATGTTTCTGATGAAACAAGTCAGTCAATCCTTCTGTTCTTCCTCTCCTCTTTTTCCTCTCCTGCCCACTGTGTGTCATAATCGCTGTCAGAGGACTGCACAGTGTGTGATGTTTGAAATCTGAACATAACTTGAAAAAAATCTTTGTATGGATTTAAATGTAATAAATGCTCACAATAAGGCTCTGCATTTATCTGGTTTAAATTCCTTTTATAGAAAAAAATGCAATTCATATTGCAGAAAGAAAACCTATTGCAATGCTAGAGTTTTTCCATCATTTTCCAGTCCTACAAATGACCCTTACAATGCATCTTAGAAAACTGCTATGTCTGCTGGAAAATTAAAAGAGAGATATCTGAGATGGACTTATTCTTCTTAGGGATTTCTCAGAAATACAAAGTAGAAGGGAATTATTTTTGGAATTATTTTATAAATACATAAAGAATGCATGGTTTATTTAGAGAGATATATAGTGTTTTTCCTGTTGTAAAGTTATATTTAACTTTACATTGATGTGTATGCACAAATACTACACTACTTAACCACTGAAATGTACAAACCCATAAAATGTGTTGAATATTCTATCATTGGACCAAGTCCTCTGTGCCTGTGTTAGTGTCCATGTCTTTGCCCGAGCAGTAGATTGAATGCACTTCCACATACCTCTATGGAAATGAAGTGACACACACACATACATCCACGGTGGGACTATCAGGTCATTCCAAGGTAAAAGGACTTAGATCGAGTGAAATATTCATACTTTAGAGCTGCATGTGTGTGTGTGTGTGTGTGTGTGCATAAGCATGGAAGTGCAAATGTGTGTGTCAAGCTCATGACTGCTACAAGCAGTTCTCTTTAATTGAGGTCTTGATGCCTCAAGCAAAAATGCTTAGGAAAAAGATAAAACCTGCACAGTGGTAGGTAAACACACAATCACACACACACACACACATCAAGTAGAAGAGAAACCAACACAATAACGTTGACCTTAAAAACTCAGTAAATAAAGTTGGTTACCAGGCAGTCAGTAGTGATAGAGTTTGCAGTTTACCTGCTGACCGCTGCTGGTGCACAGACATTATTAATGTGCTTTATCTTATTATCAAGGTGAGGATAATTAACTCTGTCTTAGGGGATAACACACAGTAAACTGCTATAGACTGACTCTTGCATAATAAAAATGAAACCAAATAAAGTTTCATTTTTTTCACTTGCAATGCATGATATTATCATCAAGATACCATTATCGATGATATTAGTACAGTAAGGAACACTGCTGCTCTTTATGGATTTGTCAAAGCCTTCAATACTATGGACATGACAGACTCTGCTATATTATTCTGTTAGAATAGTAGGTCTGTTAGTTTGAAAATAATTTATCCAACAGAACACAGCGTGTGTAGGCTGAATGATTTACTTCTAACTATCTTGAACTTCAAAATGGAGTGCCTCAGGGCTCAGTCTTGGGGCCGTTGTTTTTTATTCTTTATATACAGTAAACAGTATCAGTCAAAATGTCACCAATGTAAATTTTCATTTATATGCCGATGACATTGTTATTTATTGCTCTGCTCCCACATGGCATCAGGCTCTCTTTTGCTTATAAAAAGCTTTTGACATCGTACAGGACACACTGTGTGAGTTAAAATTGTTTTGAGTACTGACAAAACCAAACTCATGCTGTTTTCAAACTCAAAGAAGAAGCCAATGAACCGGTTTTCTATTACCACGTCTCATGGTGATGTGATTGCCTCTGTGTCTTCTGGTAAATACTTTGGATTCTTGATTGGTGATTAGCTGGCTTTTAAGCTTCATACTGACTTAACTTATGAAGAAGTTAAAGTTGCATCTGGGCTTTTACTTCATTGTATTCTGTATGATAGAGTTGGTTGGTCTTCTATCAGTGCCCAAAGTCAGGTATGCTACTCCTCCAGCCTGGAGTCATTTTCAGGGAAGTATACGTCTTGGGGAGCTTGTTTTTTAAAATTTTAAAAGTAGATTGAAGGCATTGTAGGAAGATTGCATTGGGTTGTAGATGTTTTGACTAATGACTTTCTTAGGTGTGCCTTGGGCAAAAAAAAATGTTGAAAACCACTGTTATAAATATAGTTTTCTTTCTTTTTTTTAATTTTAAGTTTTAGGTCTTTAATACCTATTGAAATATAGGTATTGGCTAAAATGGATCTGTAGTTATCAGCATATCGAGAATTGGCAAAAATCCAGTATCAAGCATTACTAAATTCCCCCTTCCTAAATATTACTTACAAGAATCTGTGTCACGAAAAAGCCATTTTACAAAGAGGGAAGTTAAGTGGATTCTTAACTGTACATTGACCACAGTCAGCAATTAACTTCATGTATTTCACTTCATTCCCTAAATTCTTGTTCAGAGCACAGGAACTTTTTACCAATGAGCATTTTTAGGTGATAGCCATATTTAAAACCAAGGATGAGGGACTAATCTGCAAGACAAACAGGCAAAGCGGTACTTGTTCTTTTCAATTTAGCATGAGCACATGTCACACCTACTTGACATTTGTGCTGAAGTCCTTTTTTAATTGAACAGCACACCTCACCATTTTATAAAATATGACTAACAGATCCAACTTCTCACCACCACAAGGCTAAGTAGTGATTTAAATAGTCTGATCTATCTTGGTGTAGATAAATTTGGTTGTCTACAAATCTCAACAAACATGTTTTAGAAAAAATTCACTGAGTGTATAAGCAGCCACAGTTGAATAATGTAAAATATGGTGGATAATACCACAGGACTGAAAATAGCCCGGTGACATTTCCTCTATCAGAATCAGAGATTTTTAATGTTTGATATTAACTCACCCTTTTTATGCACGGACACCTTGACTCATGCTCTCATACAAATACACACTTCTGCATTGGCTGTGTGGATAACTAATGAAAAAAAGCTTTTAAAAAACTCATTTTCTTTTCTTAAGAGATTAGGAAATTGCCATCCACTAAATAGGTTACTGAAGACTGTTTTCTCAGCCTTTTGATTTTACTGGTTTACCTGATATGGACAGTGAATAATGTAGGGCTAAAGAGGTTGTTTGTGAGTAAGCATGTCTGTTTATGGGTATACTTGTTTGCCAGTAAAAATAGCACATTTACTGTTTCTATAACATTTTCTGCATAATTGGTCTTCGATTAGTCTGATATAAAAGCACCTGTAAGCTGCAGTGTTTGTAGTTTCCTGTGTTCTCTTTGAGCAACTCTGATAATAGGTTCTCTCTATAGTTAGGCATCTACACCTTAACATGATCCTTATTTTTTCTCTCTTTCAGTGTAACAGTTGATTGATTACACAAATACATCCACAAAGGCATGTGCATGAACAGATTTGCAGATTTCCCACCGGATGCAAATCAATGCTTATAACTTATCAAACATGTCCAAAGCACTTGCAGAAATGTTCCCTTAAAAAGAACTGTATCAAAATGTGTGTTTCATGGACCAAAATGACCTTTCATGCTGTGCTACATGATTATACCCCAAGATTATAACTGGATGACTCTCCCGTACTCTCACTTTCCTCTCTTCTCTTTTTAAAAGCTTTTAACATCTTTTCTTTTCACATCTCATACTTTTTCCACTTGTATTTTAAAGTGCAGTGATAATTTGTGAGGCCAATTAGGAAGCATTTTTGCATTCTGGTCTTAGCAACAAAACAAAAGCACAGAGGGTGGAGGGAGAGAGGTGTTCCCCTCCCTCACAGCTACCCACCCACCTTCTAATCCCTTAAAAGCACTTACGAGATTGGCGCTGCCCGCCTGCCACCGCCTGCTTGTCTACCCGTTGGTTGCCACAGCAGCTGATTGGAGGGATTGAGGCTCCTAATTGGATCATGAGGGTGTGATGCAGGCGACAGCAGCCACATTATGGGAAGCTGACTTTGTGCAGCGTAACCCTGCCAGGATGACCCCTTCCCTGTGTGTGTACAGGTGTGTGTATGTGTGTTCAGACTGACCTCAATGTGACTAAGAGCCTCCGCTCATCAAGGCGGCCT
Organism: Cheilinus undulatus; assembly: GCF_018320785.1. Classification (NCBI taxonomy): domain Eukaryota; kingdom Metazoa; phylum Chordata; class Actinopteri; order Labriformes; family Labridae; genus Cheilinus; species Cheilinus undulatus. Next base: position 24,479,697 of record NC_054865.1, on the reverse strand, counting down.
GGCTGAGGCTGCAGGAGAGGATAGATTGATGAAGAGAGCATGGGAATGTAGAAGAGAGGAAAAAGAGGAGAAAATTGAGTCCAAATAAAAGCAGGAAGAGTTGTGAAGTATAAGAGAGAAGAAATGATGAGAACATGGAGATATTAACTTAGCATTAATGACAGTGAGCTTCCATTTTCCTTTTTTTTACCTCCACGGTTTTCTCCTTCCGTTGTGACGGTAGGGGGTAAGGTAGGATTGATGACATGATGCAGTGAATTAATCCCCCTGAACTTTGTGCCTGTGCTCTGTGTGTTTGTGTGTGTGTGTGTTGGTGTCTTTCACTTTGGTGCAAAGTGACTGTGTTGTCCGTTACGGTGTAAATTGATAGCGTCACCGCTCTTTGCCGCATTACGGGGAGCATGGAGCTGTACATTCAGTTTCCGAACTGCATTCTATATCACACCATCATGCTCACCTGATCCCACAGACCTGAATGATACACCTGCAAGGACTGTTTCTAAGCATTTTAACCCGAAACCCTGCTGCTAACACTTACACACTCTCCTTCTCTGTATGCTGTCTGATAGCTGCATTCATTCTGTTTTTTTCTGTTGAGCTTTGATACAGTTGTTAAAGTTACTGTTACATTTTTGGGGGGTATTTGACTTGATTATGGTTTGTTTTGTCATAAAAGTTCCATGTCTTTTTTTTTTTTCAACTTCCATTGCAAGATGGCATGCCAGTTTTTTTTAGTTTTATAGAAACTGATGATCACATTTACTACTGTTAAAATATGATGTTTTTTTACAGTTCTTGCAAAAATCAAATGATACCGATACTGGGGATGCATAGTGTTACAGGCACAACATCTTACATAAACACTTTAAGATCACACTGATGATAAAAGCCCACTGATATACTTTGAATGACACACTTTTAATTATACAGGTAGTCCCAGAATACTAAAGCTTTTATTGCTACATCTGGCAAACATCGGATCCCAGAAGAGTAACATATTTAACCAACATTTAACAGATTTTTATACATCTTAATGAAGGTAAGCCTCAGCCTTCAAAGATGATAATAACTTACAGACCTTCGTCATTTACTGCTTCACCAAACTATCATTAACTTGTTAATGTTTGTCGTCAGATCGGTCCTCATTCACTGGTGGACACAAATGCACTCTCTCAAACACACACACTCAGATAAACACACAAACAACTGCTCCTCTCACCCTGTGACTGCAGCACAAACCCATCCTTCCTCTCCCCTGCTAAAATCTTAGCGGACATTCATGACACAAGGCGGGATAATATCATGGATTAAATGACCATCTGACAGCCCTCAGCTTTCACTTTTTTAATCTGTCAAAAAAAGTTTGTATGACTTCTCCTCTCTGTCATGAAAAACCGTCAATGAAAATTTCTCATAGTTATTTTAGTTAATCATCAAATTACTATCAGGGAAGTGCGAAACTAAGTGAAAGAAAACTTTGGCATCTGTCTTGGTGTGATGTAAACAGCTCCACGCCATGCCAAGTGATGCCAAAATCACACAACACAACAAAACAATGAATAAAGCCGTTGCCAACACTTTTAATTAGCGATTTTTATCGATTTGTTGTTGCAGCCATAACGCAAGGAGGGGTACACCCTGGACAGGTCACCAGTCAGTCACAGGACTGATATATAGAGGCACAATTTAGAGTCACCAGTTAACCTAGCAAGCATGTTTTTGGTTTGTCAGAGGAAGCAGGAGTACCTGGAGAGAACCTACACATGCACCAGGAAAACATGCAAACTGCACAGAAAGGCCCTCTCTGTCCAGGATGTGAACATGGGCAACAAAAAACAGTATTAGATGATAAAGCTCCATAAATGAAATCAGAACAATAAAATGCTAATTCATTAAACTAAAAATTTCAAATAGATTACCTTGTGGTCAAAAGCATTCTGTTAATGGTTTCTAAACTGACAGGCCTGACATTGTTTTTTCCAACTCATAAAGTTAACATTCCTTACTTTCTCTTCGTTATTTCCTACACTATTATCTGTCTTCCCTCTCCACATTAAGGCAAGAGCCCCAAACTGATCTCAAAATAAATCAAAATATTGAAATATGAAATAATGGAATAAAACATGAGACACTACAACAAAATTATCTAGCTAAAAGATAACTAGATTAAACAATGTTAACATTTATAATGCAATGAATTTTGTCGTGTGCCTTGTCAGCACCAAATGCAGAGATTAAACATTTGCCTCTATGTCTGCTGTATTTGTTTACTGACTGCCACATACCTTACACCCATTTTATTGTCTTGCCAGTTGTTCTTGGAGCAAAAATACTGCCGATCATCCTGCTTCTCAGTGGCGGCGCTACTGTTCTCATGCTGTTTAGTACTGGACTGTCCAAGAGAGGTCCAGTACTCTGAGAAGGAAATTTAGAAGCCATGGTACTGTGGACTGGAGGGTACTGGCCCACTCAAAGCAGTGTTTACAACCCCACATCAGCTGTAAATATGAGCTTAAATGGGTTGTAAATAGGGAAACACGATATTTGAATTTTTGCTAATATCTGCTATGCCCGTATTTAGAAGTTCATTTTGACAGATAGAGATATTGAATATGTATTTTAGACCTGAAACTGAGCCGTTTAAATACACTTTAAACAAACAAACAAACAAAAAAAAAACTAAATTTCAGTTCTTAGAACCCACACTTAAGTATAAGGAGTGGGGATGAACAAAGAACAAGACTTAAGTTGTTTGTGTCTTTTTCCTTTTTGAACCAACATCAAAATTGATTGTAGTTGAAATTCTGAAAAAGAAAAAAGAGTGGATCTAGACAAAAACCTTGATACAAATGTTGTGAAGATGCAGTATGTACAGTCTCTGCATGCCTCTCTTCTGTCAGTGTCGTAGCTTTGACTCTAATAACCAGCTCAATTTAGAGCAACAGGGGATGTCCCAGTGTGTGTTTGAGTGGGTGTATAGACGTGGTGTTCAACTGAGTGCGGATTTGTGAGTGTGAGAGGAGCATTTGTGTATGTGTGCAATCACTTGTGTGCGTGGTTTCTCTGAGTGGGTTTTTGTGTGCATATAAAGCTGTGTGTGTGCTGTGTCCATGAAGAGCGGTGGTACAGCAGGGGCGTCTGATCCCTCCACCTTTTAAGAACATCAGAGGGTGTGAAAAGCACTGATTGCCCTAACCGCTCTCATTGGGACTCAAACCCCCGGCTTAGATGTGCTTGAGCGAGTTTGGAGAGACAAGAGAGGGGAGTCAGAGCATGTGTGTGAGTCTGTGTGTGTCAGGGAGGAGTGACGGAGGGACAGGAGAGAGAGTGATGGAGACAGAGAGAGGAAATCAGGGTTAGCAAGGGAGGGAGGGAGTAAACAAGCAAATTTGGCATGAGAGGGACATGGTGAAAGAGGGAGGGACAACACGGGAAAGACACTATGAGCTGGAAAGTTTTGGGGAGAGTCCAGTTGTTCATAACCTCGCCTCATCAGTCCTATTATGTTTACCAGCTCACCAGGATCCCTAATAGAATCAGCCTTTACAACAATGCTCTGATTCCTCTATTAAGCAAAATTAGGGGATTAACTATGCTAAATGTCAGACTAAACTGCTGTAAAATCAGGCTAGAGGGGAGAGCCTTTGATGGTGAATTTGATGACTCCGACTGTAAATATTGTTTACATTTATTTTGAAAGTGACTACTAGCAGGTGTTTTGTAGCACCTTAATGCAGCTATGAAATTGTCATGATACCATTTTTTTTGAAAACTTTGATAGATGCTTGTTTAACTTGTTGTATTCATTTACGAAAATGTAGGAACATTGTTGCCAAGCATGCACAGCACCATTAGTAACACTGTTTGGTGAATGAAGACAAAACAGCAGCGCTCCACCTGCTATAGGCCAAACAGCGGGCAATACGAGGAGAGAGTTATTTTAGGTTTAGAGTGTTAAAGTTGACAAAGTGATCAAAATTTAACCACAGTCAAGACCTGAAAGCTACTATCATACACTGAAACACATATATCAATACTTTTATTTATCAATATCACCAGCATCCACAAAAATGTGAGTTCCCACAGAAGCGCTCCTGTAATTCCAGCCATCAAGGTGCAGCAGATTTAGCAAACGGTGTTACTAATGGTGCTACACATTGGCAACAATGTTGCCATTGGTTGTCACACAAAGTTCAAGAACCAATAAGAACGTGCCCTCAAGATGGCCCGCCAATGTGTGATATTGAGCTCAGAAATTAAAAAAAAAAAAAAAAAAAATCAGAGCTGCAAATGCAAAGCTGTCATGAAGTGCAAAAGTCCTAGGAGAGAGAATGAACTGCAAACAAAAAATTGTCGACAAAAAAAGAAAAATACACACAAATAATTTGTTGCAGTTTTAAAAGTTGTACTTTTAACTTTTTGATTGGTTGGTTTTAGTTTTTCATCTCTAAATTTTTCAAATTTTCATCTGATGTTCAGAAAGTATTGCTCAATAATATTTGGCCTTTAAAACTCCACATTGATCTTCTTATGTTGTTTCTGTGTTGGATATTATAGCAAGGTTGTTACAAAACAGCTAACTTTTTTAACCATACCTTTTTCAAGTTGTAAAAAATTCAAACTCTGCCTCTCTCTGTTCCACTTCACACCATGGTAGCTACTCTGAAGTCAAGATTTTCTCTTTGTGTGTGTATTAATGAGCCTAAAGTGTGTGTGCGTGTATGTGTTGGCTTACTTAACGTCACCTAGGGGTTAAACTCAGTGTTGACTGTGTAGAGCACAAGACTTGCCGACTGATTTCCACCGACACATTAAGCCCTACATGCTTTCTATACGGGGTAAAAGTGCGGCTTTTTCTGCTAGTTGCATCAAAATACAAGCAGCAACAAGACTTCACTTAACTATGATTTTTCTTTCAGTGAATATTCCTGAAAATTATGCAGTTGAGGAAACAGAAATTGAAGATTTTTTCCCAGTGATTCAAAAGCAAAGTCTCGTTTATGACTGCAAGGGAGACAAGGCTAGGAGAAGAAAAGGGAGACACAGGAAAAGGAAGGGGATATGAATGACAAATATCTTTAGTGAAGAGTTTTATCATTAATTTGGGGCTAATTCATGAATAAAGGCTGATTATTTATTGCTAAACTTTTATTGTAAGTGCCATGGTCAGGACTTAAAAATCTCAGTATTGGTTGATATCAGATCAACTGAAAAATTCAAGTCAAGTGAAAGCTTAAGTTTAAAACAGAAACGAAACAAACAATAGAGAGTGAAGTGTTTTCCCTTTTCTCTCTGTTTCTCACACAGACTCTCACTTTTCTACCAAAACATGTTCTTGCACAAATCTTACACTCACAGCAAGGCCCAATAGATTTATACGGGGCAATGGGGTCATAAGGTCAGATATCCAGGGGTAACCAGAGGCCTGACCCCCTGGTTTGTTTGGGAGCTGTAGGGCACACAAACACACATACAGTATACACTCATTTTACACACACACACACCCACACACACACAGATTATACGCTGAGAAGACAGCCTTTCACTGATGTCAGTTATTTTACTTCTAGGAAATGTTGCAATTCTTAAAACGAGCACTAAAATAAAGAATAAGGGAATATTGAATTAAAATGATTAGAGAGAAAATGGTGGCTTTAAGAAAAACTCGCAGATATACTCAGGCACACACACACATGCACGGGCATGCATCAGGGTGGGGGTCAGGTGTGGGGTTAGGCTGTGAGGGTCTCTAATAGGTTCCCCTGACACATGAGGTGTCAACACTGGAGACAGAGATGTCATCAGGCACACACATTGGCTGACACACACAGACTGGTGCACTCACACTTGAACTCTGTGGAAAACATGTTCAGGTCCCTCTGTCTAGACTTAATTTTATTCATTAAAGAGACACAAAACAGATGGGAAAGACACCACAAAAGCTGATCTACATAAGATAAATACACTCAAAATAAGCTGAAAAAATTATGTGCTCTGGTGTAAACCCATATCATCGAAGTACACACACATGTTTAAACTTAAGTGTTACTGGCATAACCTGTTTGTGTTTTAGTTCTCAGGTCTGTCTGCCTTAACCCTTCAGTCATTTTAGTACGCCTCATTCAAGCTACACATCAGTGCTACGTTTCTGCAATTGTATACTTGGTAACAACTTCTTTATGTGCAATTTTGCATTCATATTATTGTGTATCCATAAGATTTTGAAAAGTGTGTTTCAGCATAGATGTGCAGAAGAGGTCTATGTGAAAGATCATGAATAAGTGCTTCCAGTGGCTATGCATTTGTGTGTATGTGTGTGTTTGTGTGCACATGTGCGTACATGTGCGTGTGTCGTTATGGATTGCCACGTTGTGGACTTGACAGGATCATAATTACGAGCAGTGATGAAATCTACCAAGTGTTTTCTCCCTGCATGGCTGCCTGTGTGCTTGTATGTGTGTATGGTGTGTGTTGTGTGTTATGTGTGTGTAAAATATTTGTCATCCATGGCAGCACGCTCCCTGTTAGCACACAGTAACCATGATCACACCTCCATCTTCCACTAATAGGAGCATGACAGACAGACTGAGATAGATAGATAGATAGATAGATAGATAGATAGATAGATAGATAGATAGATAGATATCTTCCTATTTCAATTTAAACGTTTTTTTCCTTTTAATATTTCTGGTGGGCCTTCAAAATAACAAACTCATATTCATGACTTATTTACAGAAAAATAATTCCATAAACATGCTACTTAATTGCACTCTGACATCATACATCACTGATCGTACAATCCACATCAGTCTTATATACTCAATGAAAACATGTGCCAGAAATTTAATTCTTTTCTTTTGACTTTTCATTATTTTATCTGGGTCGCACAGTGGATTGTAGTTTTGCCGTTTATGGCCGTATAGGCTTCTACTATAAACACATCAATCAAAAGTATCTATGTATTTGCTGCAAAAAAATTGAACTTCTCTGGCCTTCTGATAGCCATCGCCCAGGCCTGTGCCAGCCAGATGCCCCATCTATCCAGGTATCTTTCCCAGCTGACCCCTCCATGGCGCAAGCGGCTCTGACCCACCAGGTCCCAGGCACCCAGTATGCAGGGAGCTGGGTCAAAGAATGCCAGGTGCCCATAAAAGTACAGCTGCCACTCCCATGTCCAGCAGCTGACCCTTCCCATTGAGCACATCAGCATTACGGTACAGCCCCACTGAATCTGTCAAAGCACGGCAGAGCGTCATGTTCCTACCTCTGTTGCCTAATTAAAAACTGAACTCCATATTGTGTAGGTACTAAAACCAGAGTTTAATTTTTTTAGATGAATTTCACATACTGATAGAGGAAAAGCTGTTTTAAAAGTGCCAGCTTATGCTTTTGGCAGACGCAAGCTACATGCAAAGCATTTTGGGAACCCAATGCAGCACAAGGCCAGAAGACATTGCCACTTTCAGACTTATTATCACCTGTAATATTTGAAATCCATACTTCTGCCTAATGGAGCGTAGTTTTAATGAAAAGACACCCCAATTCAAGCAGTATTGTACACAACAGAGGTGGGTGGAGCACGAGGTTCTGTCAGATTGCCAGATAGATTCAGTGCAGCCATACTGTTAGACACATGGTCTTGCCAATGATACCCAAAAATCACCACAGAGAAGTTGTCACAGAGGAGTCCAGCTGGCACGTCTGGCCATCAGTCAATATCCAGACCTCACATGTTCTTGTCCAATGCTCAGACACCGTGAACACCACACCACCTTACCCAGCAGACCAATTGTCTCATGTGCGAGGCCAGGTCTGTAGTTGATCTCAACCTTGTAGTTAGAGTATCCATTGATTATGCTGCCAAGATAGGTGAACTGCTCCACAACTTCCAGCTTGCACCAATCACAGGCACAGGTTTGATGGCAGCATCCCCAAATGCCTGGAGCTTTTCTTTTTGGACCCAGGAGACGAGCATTCCCAATGCTTTAGCCTTCTCACTCAGCAAGCTAAGAGCCCCCACAAGGATATCTACAGTCTCTGCAAGGATCACAGCATCATAAGTAAAGTCCAGATCCAGACATCACCAAATGACACTTCACAGTCCCCTGCCCCTGTTACCCATCCCATTATCCAGCCCATACAGGTACTGAAGAGCATAGGAGCTAAGATGCAGCCCTGCCTCACCCCAGAATCAACTGGGAAGAAGTCACAGATGGAGCCACCACACTTTACAGCACTCTCTGTACTACAATATCAGGCAGACATCAGCCAGACAAGTAAACATGGGATCCTGCAAGGCTCCAGTATCAGTGACTCCAGTTTTGTCTCGGTTTCCATTTATTTCCAAGCTGTCAACATCCCTGTGTGATCATCCTGGTGTGTTTTCTGTCTTAGACATGGAAGTAAACAAAAGGTCACACATTCACATGTTCATGCAGCAGGGACTTGGATTTTTATTATAAGTCATTTTACATGATTGTAACTGACAAAATATCCCACTGATATTAATAATCAGCTGTCCAGTGTCCACTTTGAACATGTTACAGACAAATATAGCCAAGTATTCAAGCAGAGGAGATAAGTAAATAAATGTTTACCATCTACCTTTATTTAATGTTGATGTCACAGAAGGGAGGTAACATAGATCCCGTCTTATCATTACTGTGTGTTCTTTTTGTTCAGGGGCACAATAAAAGCAGAGCATCTGTGATGTGTGGGGGTGTGTTAATGCCCGGCTTACTTGTACATCTGTAAAGGCACCATTAGTACTGAGAGATGCACAGAAGTTTTAGAGCAACTGGGACACCCCCAGAAGATGGGTATGAAAATATTTTATCTCAGCAGGTAGATGGAGAAAAATAGGAAGTTCTCTCACGTGTCGAAAGACTTCCCTGCAGGATTTTCCCTTAGAGAAATTCCCTTTCTTATGTTGATGTTCCTCTGGTAATGTATTGCAGTGCGAGAATGAGATGTCTTAAGTGTGTGTCAGACATGTACCCGTTCACCACATAAAGGCTTTTTCCCTCCCCTCATCGGTTTTGATTCCTTACCTGCCACTGTAGTCAAATCAGAGGACGAGAGAAAGAAAGAAGAGAGGAAGTGAAGGAGAGGGAGGAAGAGAAAAAGGGGTCTGGTGGGGTTAGTGAGGGCCTGGAGGGGCAGGAGAGGGGAGAAGAAGATGGAGGAAAAATGAGAGGAGTCAAGAGAGAGGGGTAGAGTGAGGGAAAGAGAGAGATGGGAGGCGCTCAATTTGCCATCACGGGTGCAACGGGGCAGAAAGTATCCAAGAAAGAGGATGAGTGCATGTGTGTGTGTGTGAGAGAGGGAGACAGTGAGTGAATGTTTATGCATTTATGTGTGTGTATGAGCGTGAGTGTGCCTGTGTGTCTAACAAGGGAGAAAAGACAACTCATTTGAATGTCAGATACAGGGAAGCGTGGAGGGAGGGATGAGGCGAGGAGGGATGAGAAGAATGAATATGGATTACTGGGATGAAGATTCTATTATTTTCTGCCCGTTTCTCTGATCTCTCTGTTGCGATGCTATAGGCCTGTGTGTGTTTTTGTGTGTGTGTGTTAAAAAAAATATGATGGATTGAGTACAGGTTTGTGACACAGAGACCATTTTTGCTTGTGTGATGTTGGTATGTTTGTTGAAGTGTTTGTGTCTGTGAAAGGGTTTGAAAACACATGCACGGACAAAAAATGTATTTTATTGGAGTTTTGAGTGTGTCTGTTAAAGTTTGCATGTATGGTTTTTTGCAAGTATTTTGTTCTTCAAGAAGTTCTTAATAATGGCTCGGAAACAATGAGGTGAATATCACACTATGTTAGTGAACTCTCATTTTGTTATCTTTTGTACAGATTTGTATACAAAGCATGCAGGTTCTCATACATGTGCATGCATGCATGCATGGTTTAGTGAGGTGAGTATCTCTGGACAGAGACCGTTTTTCTTCTCTAGAGAGTGACTGTTAAAAAGTCGCTGGTGTTACTTTGTCTTTAAAAATCCTGCTCCAGCCTGCATTGACACTGCAGAGTAAAAACTCACGTACATTCGGGTCCCCTCTTGGCAAAAAATAAAAAAGTTTTACATTTTTTGGTTGATTTAAAGCAGTGGTTCTCAACTGGTGGGTTAGGACCCAAATTAGGTCGTGAAGCTCTTTCCAGAGGGTCACAAATGCATGCCAGGAAAATAAAAAGATGAAAACTCCAGAAGCCCTTAGTGGACATACAGTACATCCATATGCTGTATGTATTTTTAAGTTTTATCTATACTGTTGATTAAGTCTCCTTATTTACTGTCTTTTCTATTGATAAAACAGCTGATATTCCCAAGATAATGGTGAAATTCATTCAGAAATTCCCAAATTTGCATGTTTTTTTCTGGAAAATGAAGTAAATTAAGAAGTCTTTCTGTAATGATGTGCTTCTTAAACATGTCCTGTCTCTTGATTCAATTATGTTTTGTTCCATTTGGGATCCTTTTTGCAACATTTTTCTTTAAAGAATTTGAAGTGGTTAGAAATGTTCAAAAATGTGGCCTACATTTTCTCTTAAGGAGGACTTGGTAGGTCTTGGTGCCTGACCAGTTGAGAATCACTAATTTAAAGGATGCCCAACAGGGGACCTGTAAAATGTCCCCTCTTAACTGGTCAGTCCCTGGTTGGTGAGTGTCTCTGTATGTGAGCCCTGCAATTGACTGTCAAGAGTGTACCTTGCCTTTCACCCAATGACAGCAGGGATAGGCTTCAACTCCTGCAACCTAAACGGGATCAGCGGTGTGGAAAGTGGATGGATAGACTCAAGAAGGACTCGTGGGACCAATCAACTACTATATTAAGATAGAGGACACATCTAAAGCCTGATTAATACTTCTGCATCAAAGCTGTGTCCATAGGTCTATGCATGTCGCTGATGTGTATCTCTTTAAAGTATAACAAAACCACACAGTACACAAGCCCTGTGATTGGTTTGCTGGGTAGCAATGGTTGACTGCCAGACTCTCTGAGTAAAGTCTAAAAGTAGTGCAGTTTGTCAAATATACTTGCTAACAACAGAAAAGTTTAGATGTGCATTTCCTCATCCATGCCTCTCAGTGGCCAAAAAAAAGTCCCCCTCCTCTGCCCCAGCTGATTCAGCAGCCATATTTTCCATCTCCTCTGATATCTCCTCTCCTTACTTCTTTGCAATAATTGCAGTACAATCAACTTTGTCTTAATAACTATCATCTCCAACTAGAGATGCATGATATTGGATTTTTACAGATATCTGATATGCTGATATTTACAGATTCAGTTTAGGCCGGTACTGATATAGATATCTATATTTAAATATGTTTTACAAAACTAAAAATTCAGTCCTTTGAACACAATTTAAGTTTTGAGGATGAGGAAAAGAAACTAACTTTTTTTCTTGAAACTCTTTGAAGTTTATCGAATGAGGGTGAATAAAGAAAAAGATCTCAACTTACATAGGTCTGTTGGTCCAGCCTATAACTCCACTGATTTATTAGTATATATGGCCAAATTTTACAGTCAATATATAATGAAATACACAGGCAAAATACCAGATGTAAATATCGGCAGAAATTTTGATATCTGCTGATAGCGATATCAGGTTGATAATATTGAGCATCTCTAGCTCCAACCATAAGCCAGTTGACAGGGCTGTTTGGACGCAAGCGAGTGGGAAATGCACTAGCGAATAGCATTGGAGCAGAGTATTGCAGAGTGACGCAGACATACCAACACACAGTATGTAGTGAATAGTTTGACTGTGGATTGGAAGGTTGTGGTTTCGATCCCCTCGCTCCTGCAGCCACATGTCTATGTGTCCCTGGGCAAGACACTTAACCCCGGTTTGCTCCCCCTGCTTCGTCGTAAATGTGTATGGAGGCATTTGAGTGGGATCAGCTAATGCTGATGGCCTATTCTCTCTAGAAATTTCTGCCATCAGTGTGTGAATAAGGAGTGAATGGTGTGACAGGGTATGAATGGGTAGGTGTGACCTGTGGTGTAAAAGTGCTTTGAGTAGTCAGATGACTAGAAAAGCACCATACAAGCTCATATCCATTTATCATAGTAGGTCAGTATGGTTTAGCTATGACAGATTCATCACACAAGTATAAACCAGACTGTAATGTCAGACCAAAATAAGCCAAAATATATTGCATTGTTTTCATTGAAACAGCAATACTGTCTTATATTGTGCAAGATTGTTTTAGGCTTGTAAGTGTCCTTGTTTTGCAAAGGCCTCATTTGACATGTGGCCTCATAATTATATTTCAGCTTTTTTCTTTTCAACATTAAAAGGGTCATGGGACCTGAAGTCTGTGTAACCAAGCCTCAATTTGGAAGAGTTTGCAAAAAAGCATTTACATTTTTCTTAAAGGGAAAATGGCGGCCCTTTTAGCAGCTGGTGCTTTGACACTTTGAAGGAAGTAGGCATAAAAACAGTGTATGCTGACTGATTTGGTTTTGTTATGTTTTTGATTTTCTTCCTTTCTCATAACATTTTTTTTTTTATTAACATCACTTCTAACCATCCCCATCTTTCTTCAATGCTTAGTGCTACTCCTCCCCCCTCTCCACGCATTATCAATCTCTTTCTCTTTCTTCCATTCGGTCTCTCTCTTTCACTCTCTCTCTACGGTTGAGTGGTAAGCAGACAGAGGGGGAAAGAGAGATGTGAGTCCTGGCCAATTTGTCCTGACACATAGAGATGCTCAGGTGGGAGAGAGGTGTCAAACAGCTAAAAGTGAGAGAGCGAATAAGGGTTTGAAGGAGGGAAGACAGAGAGCATACAAGAGAGAGGAAAGACAAGAACAGAAACACAGAGTATGGTAAAGGAAGAGAGAGGAATAGAAGAAAGACTGGATACATATATTGCTGTACCTCAAGTCTTTAGAGTCTTTCTATAATTTTATTTTAATTCAAATTTGACAATACAAATCTGCCAAAAACCTTACACCTATAAGTTTTTAGTTTTTAATCTCAAAATATTTCCTAAACACAATGTGATCATAGATGAGGAGCCACTGCTTTCATATTAACCCATATAGACATACAGTGTCAGGGGATTTCATCATTTTTTGCGAAAGCACCTTTTTTCTTAAGGGCTTCACATTCACTACAGTAAGGAACACTATCTGTCCCCAGATGAGTTTTTAAAGAAATATAAGTGTTTGATTGAAATTGAAGAGAATAACAGAGATTTCTGATCAGACAAGGGAGAGAGGGGCAAAGAGGTTCCTGGGGCGTCCCTCAGTGATAGCGGCATGTTCCCCTCGTGTCGCTACAAGAGAGAGAGTGGGATCGACAGAGAGAAAGATGTCTAATCTTAGAGGGTAAGGGAGCGTGGACTCCCCAGGGCTTGTCGTGCTCAGCACCTTGTTAACCAGACATCTCTCTTTCCATCTCTATTTCCATCTTTCTTTCTACCTTGCTCTCTCTCTCTCTCTCTCTCTCTCTCTCTCTAGCAGTCTTTCTTAGGCAGGCATCATTCTTCAATTGCCATTTTCACAATTTCCTTCACTTGTGTCTCTGTCACTCTGTATGTCTGTCAGTCCATTCCTTATCTATTTAGATAATCAGCAAGTGCAGTTCCACTCACTTAATAAACATTTTTTGTTTGTGCATCTAACAGAAGTGAGCTCATAGATGTGGTTTGAGTGTGTTTGTGTTTTCCTGCTGTCAGTGTGTTGTCAGGTTAAGGAAACCCCTGTCTCTGGTTAATGGAACATCAGCAAGGTTAACACAGACTGGCAGCCAAAGTCTGATCGAACACACACACTAGCAAACACACAGTAACAGGATGGGCAGCTGTATTCAAAAGCAAGAGTGGTTGTCACATTTGAAAAGCAGCCATAATAACTTTATTTAAGCACTGTCTCTTGGTGTTCAAGAAAACACATTGCTGCAGATTTGTTTTACAGTCTTATTGTTGCTACCAAACCATGAATGGATTGGATTTGGGTGGTGATTGGATTTGAGCTGTATCATATTGTGTTTAGCATTATTGTATTTGGTCCATGTGTCATATCATCAGCAGTAGATCAGTGCTATTACAATCTATATTTGGTAAAATGGGTTCCAGTTGATCTGTTTGGACCACGGGTACAATAATCTGTCAGTGTGTTGTGCTGAGCAAACTGCAAGACAGTTCAGAATTTTAAGACAAATATTTGCAAAATTTGTTTTTAGAACTTTCATACAGAAACTATTTGTAAAGTGTTGCATGGTTACTTTGTTTCAAGTCCTGCCTCAGCTTCTCCTTGTTTCATTTTATTTTCTGTATTCATCATCAGCTGGTGGCTGATGACCCACCAAACTAGAAAATGACCCAAAAAACTAGATATATAGAGGATACAAGTGTTTCTTTGTTTTTTCTTGGAGCTGGTTTATGCTTTCTGCTTGGACGGCTGCATGGATACAAACTGACATGAAACTGTGAGGCCCAAACGTCTGGTGCATTTGTACCTTTCCACTCAATCAAGAGAGGCGGGACGAGGGGGAGTAGAATATACTTTTGCGATCTTCAAGAGATAGATCAGGAAGAACACCATTCTTTTCTTACTGTGTGCAATATTCCCAGCCTGGAATTTTTAATCATCTGGCTGTCTCTGTGATCCTCAAGGAAGAATACAGATGTTTGTATTTTCTGAATTCCATAACTAAAAGTTCTTTAAAATCCGACATCTTGACGCCTGGCACAGCTTTGTGTTTGTTACAAATTCAGAGATGTGCACGGCAAGGCAAAATATCACTGCACTGCATCTCCATGGAGTTGCACGTCTGAAGATTTTACGTCATGTTGGAAGCTAGGACACTCCCGACTCCACGGCTGCTGGGCTCACACAGCACACGCTGAAGGTGCAGCTGCTGCAGACACATTTGCTAAATGGACTTTGTGTGCATGCGTTCAACATTTTCAAAGCTCATTTGAGGAAAAAAAAGTTTTTTGTATTTTTTGTCTTTTTGATTGGTGGTTGGTTAGTCTGTTTAGTTTTGCAGAGTACTGAGACAGCCTCTTATCCAATTAAACAGGCACAAAAGTCATCAATGTCCACTTAACAACATGTTTTTACTAGTGCTGCACAATCAATCTAACTTCTAATGTCAGTCCAGTTACAGTCACATAATCCCATAAAAGGCTACAATTACTTTTGTCTTAAGTGGTTCTTAAAAGATTTACTAAAATACCTGTAGATGTACCTTTATTTTAAGATGGAAATAATACAATAGTTACTATGACATCAGTACTGTAAAGCTTCAGGTTTTGTGGTTTTTGCCACTTAATTTTAGAGTACTACAAACTTCAACACTACCATTGTTTTCTGCATTTTCCTTCATAGCCAAGCAAGTAGACTTATAATCGCAATTTTTTTTTGAGTAAATTGCAATCGCACATTGTCACAAAAACCATGCAGCACTAGTTTTAACTCAACAATACAGGACAAACCCCTCCAAAAAAGCAATTAAGGACAACTGAATCACACAATGTCATGTTCCATTCATTGCATGTCTCAAGTCAACAAGTCTCAGTTACACTGATTCACTTACAGTATACAACTGATGCAATTATTTTACATTTCTTAGAAAACAAATTTTGCCCTCAACAGCTGTATTTTAACCAGTTTTCTGGCCAAAATCCATAGTTACTTTTCTTGAAGTAATTGAATACATAGTGAAACTTTACCTTCATCTCATCGTTAAGTCAGCTAATGTGCAGCAAGCTTATGCAAGCTAGCTAACAGTTTGCTGCTTTCAAAATGGATTTTAACAGAGGAACTTAAAACTAACTCTTGGGGATTTACACAGCTCTGCTTCAAGTGGAGGACTGAGCTACTGCAGCAGCTTAGCAAGGTGATCAGATCAGTGACTCCCAATATAATTCCTAATATTTTTAGTCATGTATTTTTAGAAATATAAGCTGATCATGATTGTCTGCTGATCAGTTTGAGATCCCTTACGTGAGTAGTGGACCTGTTGGAAACACTGCAACAGTTTGAGACACATTTTGATTTTTTGCACACTCAACTGTTTTTTTCTCCCTCTCCTCAACAAACATGTAAATACACATATGAAGAGTCACAGGTGTGCAGTCAAGAGTGGAGGCGATAGTCTGACAGTGAGTCCACAGACTATAACTGGTCAGCCAGGTATATTTGCCTACTATTTAGGCATTTATATTCTTGATCTAGAAAAGATCACCTTCTGCGGAAAATAAGCTAGTGGATAATCTCAGTTTTTCTCAGCACTCCTTGTGTCTGATGTAGAAATGCACTGATAGTGAAAAATTCCTTCATATTTGACAAAAAAACATATCAGTTTGTCCAGCAGACCACATCATCTGCCCAGTAAAATCTTTTCTCTAAATAAGCCATCAGGTGCTCTAAATGCCAGCATTAGATTGATAATCCACAGCAGATAAACATCTGAAGAAGATATCATGCCCTCTATATTTGCAGATGGCTAATGTTTGTCAAAAGGGATGATACTGGCTTTTTGGATGTTAAACCGATGCATCTGTGCATCTCTAGTGTGAGGCACTGCATTCTGTATGTGTGTGCGCTGTCTTCCACCAGGGTACATGTCATCCATGGGTTCTTGGTTTGCTCCCTGTGTCTTTTGCCGGAATCCTAGAGCAAGATACTGAGCCTTCTAGCCTCCTATGGTTAAGGCAGGATTTTGATTTAGTAAATACAACATGGGCAGTATTCAATAACATTTCTAAGTGCCATGGACTGCAACCTTTTTCAGGAGCTGATTCTTCAGATAGACAGTTTAAAAATAAGGGGCAGTATCAGCTTAAATCTACACAAAAAATGTAAATAGGATGGACTGACAATACTGAAATAAATTCAGATGAAAAGTTGAATTTCTTAACAAATCTACCTTAAAAGGCTTTAGCTGCAGCTGCCATTACATGGCAGAAATTCAGTTTTGAAAAGTTTGAGAACAACATCCCATGAGTGTGGCACATGGACAATCAGTGACGACAGAGTTCCGTTCAAAGCATCAGTGAGGCACCACAGGATATTATGCTGCTGAGTGCTGAGCTTTGAGGTTTCAGGATGCTGTAAAACAATGTGAGAAGCACTTTCTACTCGTTCAGACACTGGCGTAATGAGAAAATACTCTTAATCCAGCTCACACATACACCCACCGTCACGCGCAGAGGCGTATTTCTGCTGCCGAGTGGTTTCTTGGTGAAAGCATATTGCGAGAGAAGCAGTTTAAGGAGTGGCAATTATAGTTTTGGACAACGTCATTGATTTAAACTCCTGATTAGAGGAAAGGTGACAGAGGTGGTACACACAATGGTGGGTGTAGGGGTGGGGCGAAGAGGGGGAAAGGCACACACATGTAGACACACACAGCCCTCCTCTCTCTGTCAGTCATGGGAATGCCTTAATATGGCAAGGGTCCCCCCTTGTTCTGGCTTTCATGTCTCCCCCTCTCTCTCTCTCTCTCTCTCTCTCTCTCTCTCTCTCTCTGTTTTTCTCGACACACCTGACTGAAATATTGATGTCTCCCAAGCGCTGCTGTTCATGCCTAAGTGGTTGTTTTTGTTTCAAGGAATGGGTGACTGTTTCACACATACACATACATAAACACGCAGGAGAGGAACACAACAAGTTAGTCAAGAGACGCACGCATGAAAACTTAGCTAACTTGACGGCTTTAAACTTGTTTTACATTGCTAAAGAGTAAGCCCTGACGATATTAAAAACCTCCATGACAACAGCAGTGCAAAGTCAGTCTAAGATGTGGTACACTACAGTGCTCTTAGAAGTGCTGATGTTTGTTTTCATTGTGAATTTCACATTTCATGACTGTAAGCATGTAAAAAACTAACAGGTGCTTTTTAACTTGTTCATAGGTTTATTAGTTTCATGACACCTAAATCTCTTATTTCCTGATCTGTACAGAAAAGTTATAGCTGCAAGGCAACTTAAGAAAAAGAATCCTTTTTATTGTCATATGAGAATACTAACATAATTTCACAATACTTACACTTACACAGAGGTACATTTACTTTTCAGCAAGACGCACTGAGCAGTTGCTGATTTTGCATCTCCATAAGAAAGGACAGCTACTGTATGTTTTTCAGTGCTTTTAAAACAAGCAAGGCATCCTTTACAAAATATTCAAGTCTTTTTCATATTGTATTTTTAAAAGTCATAAATTGTGCCACCAATATGGTGTTTTTTGAAAATTTCACTTCTAGTGCCCAAAATTCAAACGTGTTGTACGCGCTCGCTCAAAAATGCCGTCCTGTTAAATGCTGCTTCTGTGTAAGCATTTAACATATTCTATTAATATTAGATGAGAATCACTTGTATCTGAGTGAAGCATTGACCTTAGTATACAATGGCATGTAGACTGCATGTGTATGTGTCTGCACCCTGCTTATAGCACTCTACTCCACTGTTAACTGCTCGTTTGTGCTGCAACTACGGTAAAGAAAAAATGAAAAGCTACAGGTAGTGTGTAACGATACATTTAGAATATTCCCTGAATTACCAAGATGGACAAGTGCTAATTAGTGTTGTAGTCAAGACCACTATCTGAGACCAAGTCAAGATCAAGACAAACTGAAGACCATAAAACTCAATTTTTAAATATCATCACAAGGTTGAACAGTTAAAGAGCACTCTCACTTTAATTCTAGTTTGGCTTTAAATAAATTTGATAGCAACAAAACAAGGTGTCTGCAACTCTGTTTTCAAAGCTCCACAATTTAAAAAAACTCAAACCCTAGCAAATTTGTTCAATTAACTTGTCAAAAATAAATCCTTGTAAGTATGAAAAAGCCACTCACAAGTACGGAGTTGTTTTGAATATCTGAAATAAGTGTTTAGAGATACAGTATTTCTGACTAGATCTAAGATGGACTGGTTTGTTCAGATCTGAGTTTTTGCAGTTGTCTGACACATAAGGCACTTGAATAGGTTTCCAAAGAGGCACAACAGTCAGTGACCTAACAGCAGCTGTTGGAAGTCAAATGACAAAATTAATTAATTAGGAACAGTTAACTGAAAATCACATCATACAGCCAGCCTGAACAGAATTCAGTAAAAAAACAGTTCTCAAAAATATGAGCTCAACACCATGAGTACAGAAGAAGCGATTTGTTGTTTTAGCAAGAGCTTTTCCTATTATCACATTAATGACATTGAAGAACAACACATCAGTGGTGGCCTCGACTGGTCTTGATAGAAAAAACTCAAGACTGGTCAGCCCGAGACAAGACCAAGACATTCATGGTCTCGAGCCTGGTCTAGAGACCAAGCCTGTTTTTGAGCACGGAACACTAGTGCTAACTACTTTTGTTACCAATAACGTCTCCAAATGTATGCTGCACTGAGAAATTCTATGTACAAATGTATGTGTTGATTCATTGATTCAGAAAATGAAATCATAAATGCTTTCTCAGTCAACAATCAGTGAAACAAGTTTCTCATATTGTTACTGGAAACATTGATACAAATGTCCTTGTGGTTTAATTACAGAGAATTAGTTATCTTATCCTTTAGTTGTTTTGTATTGTATTTATTTTTTCAGGTTTATATGCTGATATGGACTTATGGGTCTGAAATAAAGTACAAAGTTAGTAAAGAACAGTTGTCCTAATGGCTTAGAAAACACGCTCTGTCCCTGTAATAACCCCCTTTGGTCATCCTTACCAAACGTTATTTGTTTTCCAACCAAAACATATTCACCAGGTCATTGCTGCTGTAATTTCATCCACCATACTTGTGCTGGTGTGGGGCCCTTTTTTTACAAGCTTGTTGCTTAAGTCAAAGGATTTTCAGCAATTTCAACAATTTATTGTTTCGCACACTAGATAAAAATGTCAGCTAAACGGTTGGTAGTAAATGGAATTACCAGTTTACACCAGGATATACACTTTCAATCTGATACCACTTTCATTGAGAGCCTGATGAAGCCTGTGATATCTGCCGTGTTACGAGATTCATTTAGGCTGTAGTGTGGTAACTGCTTACTCTGTGTGTGTTTGTGTGTGTGTGTCTATTCAGGCAAAGCTAGGGTCTAGGAGCTGATGTCAGATTGTAATTGAGTAACTCTAGTTCGAATGCATCTCCATTAGCTCGCCCTATCAGTGTGAGCTCACTGTGAGCCTTCAGAGGAGATACACAGCCTCTAATCCACCCAGCTCTGCTAACTCTCAGGGGTTGGCTGGGTGACTCACAAAACCACAGTTTAGCTGTGTGACTTTTCCTGATTAAAATATTCTAGTGTAAAAACAACTTCACGCATTCTTGTAATTGTTTTTATTTATTTTTTATTTTTTTTAATTTATAATTCTTTTAATGGCTTGATGATAATTTCCTTGGATGGACATTGTTAAGTAGGGTTGTCCCGATCAGCACTTTTGGCCTCCGATCCCAATCCAATTTTTTAATATTGAATATCTGCCGATACCGAGTCCCGATCCGATATTCATAATTACTTAGATTAGAGTTTCAGTTATTTTTGTTTACAAAAATAATGGAAGTAAACAGAATAACAACCAGAGCTGTATCAGTTTGAACCTTTAGCACAGGTAGTGGGTGCTGGGGCAGCCACGGCCAAGGACCTGGAGGGACAAGAGAGGATTGGGGACATCTCTAATGGTGGTTAACAACATTGTTTACCACATACATTACCAGCCTCCAGATCAACCAAAAGAAAATACAATTCCAGTAGTTAGATGTCAACCTGTACAGGGCAGGCACTATGCATATTTCTAACATAATATGTAGAATTTAAATACTTTGAACTCAAATGTTGAGATTTGGACTTGAATTGATCAACAACACTACCAAATAAATTCCTTTAGTGCTGTGAAAAAGAATTAGCCCCCTTCCTGATTTCTGTTTTTTGCACAATTTCACAATTAAAGGCTTCAGATCATCAACATTTTAAAAATATTAGATGCCCAAGTAAATACAAAATGTAGTATTGAGTTGATTTCACTATTTCATTTATTCAGGGAAACAAGCCATTCAAACCTATCTGGGCCTATCCAGCCCAGCCCCCCCCCCCCCCAACTTTAACAACAATTTTTGGAAAGCTGAGTTCGGTTTCACAAGTCATACACAGGTCTGATTACTGCCAGACTTGTTAAATCAAGAGATCAAGAAAAAGCAGCACATCATGCCACCATCTAAAGAAATTCAAGAACAGATAAGAAACAAATCAATGATATTTATCAGTCGGGAAAGGGTTACAAAACCATTTCTAAGGCTTTGGAACTCCAGTGCACCATAGTGAGAGCCATTATCCACAAATGTAGAAAACTTGTGAGAACTCTAAGAGCACATCGACGAGTCATCCAGTATGTCACAAAAGAACCCAGAACAACATCTAAGGACCTGTGGGCTTCACTTGACTCAGTTAAGGTCAGTGTTCATTATTCAACAATAAGAAAGAGACTTGACAAAAATGGCATCCATGAGAGAGTCCCAAGGCCAAAAACAATGCTGACCAAAAAAAAACATAAAGGCTCGACTTACATTTGTCAGAAAACATTGTGATAGTCCTCTTGTCTTTTGGGAAAATATTCTTTTAATTTTTTGGAAGGTGTGCATCCCGTTACATCTAGTGTAAAACTAACACAGCATTTCAGAAAAATTGCTTCACTACTTCAGGACCTGGATGACTTAACGTAAGTGATGAAACCATGAATTCTATTATCTACCAGAAAAATCCAAAGAAGAATATTGGCCATCTGTTCATAAATTCAAGCTCAGTTTACTTGGGTTATGCAGCAGGACAGTGATCCAAAACTCAACAGCAAGTCCACCTCTGATCGGCTTTGAAAAAAAAAGGTTTTGGAGTGTCTTATTCTAAGTCTGGACTAAAAATCGGACTGAGATGCCGTGGTATGACCTTATAACAGCTCTCAAAAACCGTGAGCACTTGATGATTGAAATTATTTTTAAAACTATATTTTGTCTTTGTCTGATATTAAAAATGTGTTTTCATGATCTGAAACATCCAAGTGTCACATATATGCCAAAAACAGCACTGTACATAGATTACCAGCTGTTAAAAAGGGTGTGAGGGTTTAGTTACTCTTTAATTTGTGCATGTAAGGTAAGGTGGAAGGACCCCAATTCCATAGTCATCTAATGGTACTGTTATGTAGTTTTTGAGATCTGCTAATCTATTAACATAGGAATTATTCCAAACAAAAACACACAAAGAATACACTAGAACAAATACACCGGACTACACCATGATCCATTATGCTAAATGCTTGTTTCTCTGTAAAATTTAACATGCCAGTGTTTTAGCTTCAGTTCAGAAGATGTATGATTATCACACACCCAAGACTGGAAGTTTTCTTTAATGTTTAGTCCTTTAGGAATGTCTATATGCATTTTGCTGTATGAGTCTCTGTAAGCTTTCAGTGTGTCCTCTGTGCCCCTGCATTGTTGCCCCCCTTTGTTTTTCTTCACACAACGTCATGGCCTGACAAGGTGCTGCACGCTGTAAAAATTATGCCTTGTTTATACGTATTTATTTCCCCTTGACAGTTTAATTATTTCTGGCCCCATTGGAGGAAACCACATAAAAACTCCCTGTGTTCATACAGATTCTAATTAGGAATGCTGGGGAAATTAAAACAGAGTTGTTTCGAAATGCTGTCATTTTTCCTGGGCCTCGTTGTGGAATTATGTCTCAATCAGCACAAGCGGAAATAATTACTTGTATACCTTCTAACTGCCAACATTTACCAAATGGCAAAGCAATTTACAGCCATCATGGCCCGGGAAGCAATCATTGGGCCAACTATAAATTCACAGGTCGACGGTTTGGAGAGCAACATTGGAAGGAAGGGTTATTGTGGAGAATTAGAGGGGGAGATAAAGACTAGTGGTCTTTCTTTCTGACCATGTGCTCCTTTGCCCCTTGTATTCTCTTTCCCTCCCTCTTTTTGCTCCTTTTAATTCTCTCTTCCCTTTCTCTTTCCCATCATTCCCACTTTATTAACTCTCTTTCTTCCCCCAGACCACCCCACTTATGTCTCCATCTTTCAGCTTATTTTACAGTAGAAAAACAGAGCACCAAGACACACACATACACATGCACACAAATCTCAAATAGAGGCAGCGGGACGATTAAGTGATTATTTCCACACACACCATTAAACACACTCTTTGCAGGCGCAGACACTGACAAAGGCCCAGATAAAAACATACATGAGCACAGACACTTAAACACCCACACACACTGGCTTTAAAGTAATTACTCACACACGTCATTAGACACAGACACAGATGAAGTGGAGTGTGTTTATGTTCTGTGTATCTAGCAGCGTGGACTATTTTACCCCATGAATGCAGTAATATCATCCATCTAGTACAACAAATTAAGTCATTTTCACAATATTGTAGAAGAGGCAGTTGTACAAGCAGCACCAGGAAACAAGCTGGAGATTTTCTTGAAGTTTCATCAAGCAGCAGAGAGGGTTAGACATCATACTAGCTCGCTTTCATATAAATAAATGAGAACTTGTACCTAAAGATTAGAGAGCAAACTTTGACTGACTTAGGCTGTTTGGTAACACAACAATAAAAAAAGTCATCTTGTTAATTCTTTCAGTTGTGTCAAATTCCTTTTCAGTAATATTCACATCATAAACTCTGTTTCTTTATGTTGTTGTCACTTCTGAAGTTTAAATGTAGTTCAGTTTAGATTTTTTTTTTTTTTTTTTGCATAGCTGTGCTGTAACAAGCAAAAGTTTTTTGTTTTTCAGTCTCACGTCTCATCACTCAAGCTACTCATCATCCACATGCCCCTACCTCCTCTCATCTACACAAACGCACACCAGAGTGGAGCCTACCAGGTCCATATTGTTTTTCTTTACCATGTCTAAATGCACTGGTTGCGGCCATAAAATAGGCTGATTAGGCACTTGCATCAAAGTAGTTAAACATTCATTCAACCCAGGCTGCCTGCATACATGGGGTACGACCTAACCTCTTGGCCATCTGCGCCTCAGTACTGTGTAATTCTGAACACTGATACACTTTTACAGAGAATGTCTCCCTCTTACTTTAGCTTTTGGTATTATGTAAAAAGATTGATGTGTTTTTTAATCATTTTGAGGTGTATTAGAAATTTGATCTGTGTACCCAGGCTTTCTTTGAGTGTAAATTAGCTTGGTTTTAACACCTTGTAACTGGGTTATCTCCAGTGTTACAGCTATTCACAGTACAGCGCTAAAACTTTGGTTTTACTTCAGTAGTAAAAACAGCAACTGTTAAAGTCTCACTTCATCTGGAAGTTTCGTTTGTATTTGCCAAGTTAATGAAATTAGTTTGCTAAATGTGTGAAAGTTTTTAAAAGACTTTTGATGTCTTATCTTTTATATAGAAACCAGCAGTGTTAATCAGACTTTGCTTGTTTTATGTACAGGGCTGTACAGTACATGTAGAAGAAAATCGGTTTGTGCTACGAGTATTTTTCATCCTGTTGCATCAGTGTGATAAGATACTGGGAGGGAGGGGGGAATGGGTGTGTAGGTGTTTGCATGTGTATGCGAGCACACATGCCAAAACTGCAGATGTGACTTCAAACTTTAATTTAATGTGCCTCACAAAGGCTTCAGACTTGTTTTGGACTCTAGGTTTAAGACTCGTAGCCACTTTTCATTGTGTATTTGTGGAAAAATGTAAATATGATCTGAATGTCAGTCCCTCACTTAGAGATAGCGTATCACATACACAACATTCCAAATTATTATGCAAATTATATTTTTCTCTGATTTTCCTAAATAGTCAATGCAAATGAAAGTCAGTATCATTTTCCAGTCATCAACTGTGTATTGAGTATTATTCAAATTTTACTGAACAAACCTCCCAATGATAATTTATTTTTTTCAAAAATTAAAAAAAAACTCAAAATGCACTGTTCCAAATTATTATGCGCGTCAGAGTTTCAAAACATTTTATAGGTTGTAAAGAATTGAATATGTTCATTTTTTTGAATTAGCAGCATTAGTGGGTCATATTTACTGACATCAAATCTATTTCAATCAAAAACATCTTAACAGACCAAGTTACATGTTCTTACATCCATTGAACTTGTGAGTTTTTGGAGAGTGTATGCTTGAATTTCTTTTCAGGATGTCAGAATATCCTCCCAGAGCTGCTGTTTTGATGTGAACTGCCATCCACCCTCATAGATCTTTAGCTTGAGGATGCTCCAAAGGTTCTCCATAGGGTTTAGGTCAGGGGAGGATGGGGCCACACCATGAGTTTCTCTCCTTTTATGCACATAGCAGCCAATGACACAGAGGGACTCTTTGCAGCATGAGATGGTACATTGTCATGCATGAAGATAATTTTGCTACGGAAGGCACAGTTCTTCTTTTTGTACCATGGAAGAAAGTAGTCAGTCAGAATCTCTATATACTTTGCTGAGGTCATTTTCACACCTTCAGGGAAGGGGCCCACCAGCTCTCTCCCCATGATTCCGACCCCACACATGACTCCGGCTCCTCCTTGCTGATGTCACAGCCTTGTTGGGACATAGTGGCCATCCACCAACCATCCAACTCCATCCAGGGTTACACAGCGCTCATCAGTAAACAAGAATGTTTACAACTAGTCATCATGTATTTCTGGGCCCACTGCAACCGTTTCTGCTTGTGAGCATTGGTTAGGGGTGGCTGAATAGTAGGTTTATGCATGACTGCAAGCCTCTGGAGGATCCTACACCTTGAGGTTCATGGGACTCCAGAGGCACCAGCAGCTTCAAATACCTGTTTGCTGTTTTGTAATGGAATTTTAGCAGCTGCCCTCTTAATCTGATGAATTTGTCTGGCAGAAACCTTCCTCATTATGCCTTTATCTGTACGAACCCATCTGTGCTCTGAATCAGCCACAAATTTCTTCACAGTACGATGATCACAGTTAAGTTTTCATGAAATATCTAATGTTTTCATAACTTGTAATTGCACTATTTGAGGTTTTTCAGCAGTAGAGAGATTCTTTTTCTTTCCCATGTTGCTTGAAACCTGTGGCCTACTTAATAATGTGGAACATCCTGCTTAAGTAGTTTCCTTTAATTGGGCTCACTTGGCAAACTAATTATCACAGGTGTCTGAGATTGATTTCAGTGATCCAGAGAGCCCTGAGACACAATACCATCCATGAGTTTGATTGAAGAACAAAAAATGCACCCTCATACAAAATGAAAAGAGGCTACAAGTCTTAAACCCTCTGTCCCCGGAGTGCAAGCAGCCACTCCTGACACGATGATAAGGATATCACTTGCTGCAATTCATGTTGGCTGTATGATGCACACAGTATTAGCTAGCAGCTGTAACGGCTCTGTCTTGTGGCTTTATCAATGCAACGTTATGGCTCTAAACTTTTCTTTTAACACATTACATCAGCTGAGGATTGATACTGACTGCAGTCAACATCGTCAAAAACAGTTACTGGAAACTCATTTCAGCTGAACTAAAGGTTTTTACTGCTTACTTCACACTGATTCTTGACACCAGTATGTGCTTTCTGCCACTCACAGTCCAAAACAGCGGTGACTCTGCCTAATGTGATGTCACCTGTGTACCATCTATAGATTCTGTTACAAAATGAAAGTGATTTTGTTTTGCTTTCTGACTGTTAAATTCATATTCATAAGTTATGCGTTCAGACATGAATAGTTTAATCAAATACCCACAGTTCTCAGTTTGAAAATAGTAACTGATATTGAGGTTAGATCTCACATTTTGTTGTCCTTGAAAATTTTTTCTTTTTCATGTAGTCTTACTCTCAACCCGTTACCCCTCCTCTTCTTCTTTTGCTGTTTTATCCCTTTTCCCACTTCATCTCCTCTGAACGCACTCTCTCTCTCTTACCTCCTTTATTAGTAGTGGAATTATTCACTTGGCTTGTATCTCAGTTTGAATAAATTGAGTGTTGAACTATTGGAGAGAGGGGGCTTTTTTGGCAGGCATACATTTGTGTCTGAGTACACGTGTGTGTTATGTGTGTTGTGTTGACAGAGAGACAGCATTGAGAGACGACTAATCCCAGTGGAATTGCCCACTCATGTTCTGTTTGAGAGCGGCGTAATTAAAGGAGCGTACCTCTCCGAAGTCACCTATTTCAATACAAAATACTGTTTTATACAGACACACAGGCAGAGAGAGACAGACCCGCACACACATACACACATTGCTCTTCCATAGCTTTCTTACTGAGGCAAAACTCGCTCTGCATATAATTACATCCCTGCTCTAATTTATCCCTGGGAATATATGGAAACCTGAAGATGAGAGGCAGGGAGGGGAGATGAGAAAGAGAGCGCAGCAATAGGAGCGAGGTTTAGAGGGATCAGAAGGTCAAGAGAAAGTAAGAAAACGCTTCTGTGTTGATGGAATGATTAAAGTATTAATGTTTTATTCTTAGACAAGCAAACACACTTTCTTTTAGTCTTTCTGTCTGTCCATATGTTTGCCACCTGCATTTTATCTTATTTTTAGGAACCCAGGAACTTTTCTAACAATGCCCAGTGTAAAACTTTATCACCACTGTCAACAAATGGGCCTCATTAAGCAATAACTTATAAAGTTATTTTATAACATTATTCTTTAGAAGATTCAGCGAAAAGTCTTAAGGACATTTATGAACACATTCCTAAACTACTGAATGTTTAGCACCTATGATCTTTAACTAATGAATGCCATGTCCTTGTAAAATAAAATCCCATGCATGTTTATCCAAATGAGAATAGAAACACACCCCTAAAATCTGAAGGCAGGAGACTGCAGGGAAGAATACACACGCCAGAGTCGCACAGAATTGAAGAGAATATCAGAGAAGCATTAGGAATGCCCATGTTAATATCTTCAAATGTTTGCACACTGGACCACAAGTATGAGAAATTGTGAAATTGTTTTAAATGGACATAGAGCTACTTAAAATTAAATCTGGCTGGTAAAAGTGTGTATTTGTAAGCACCAGGAGTGAAACAAATTAACCAGTACAAACAGACACATTTGATAGCATCACTCATTCGGCTAACACTCATCAGAGAAGTACACACATTACACTGTAATCAAAAAAATGATACAAACCGGATGAATTAAAATAATACAATCTGTTAAAACTGGAAAATAGAAACAGGAGCTGGATGCAAATCTCATCTCGTAATTTCTCTGAAATGATACAATCTGACAGAAGCCCACATTGATTCTAAAAGCTCCAGCTGTAAAATAATGGAATATTTGACAGATTTGTTATAATAAAATCCATGTGTGAAAGTAGTTTTCTGTTTTTGTGAAAAAGGGTTTAAGTGCCTTTGGTCAACAAAAGAGAAACTTGGTCAACTGAAACCGACTAATTGATCGGTTGTATAAAAAAAGGCTATACATTTTCTCAAGATCAGTCTGATCAGTAACAGGTTCCTCATTGCACCAGTGGAACCTGTTTGGTTCCATTGAAAGGAACCTGACTTTGTTAGCAGCATTAGTTCGGTTCATTTTTACTGGTATGAAAGTTGACGATCGTTTTATCACATAATACAAAGTATTGATTAACAAGATGATAGAGGGACATATTGAAATGTATTTGCTGGTAGAGGCTGTGAAGGAGGTTGAAGCAATGAACTCGCACTGCCACTTTATCCATCCACTTTCTATACTTCTTATCCCATTGGGGGTTGCTGGAGCCTATCCCTGCAGTCATTTGGCGAGGAGCGGGGTACACCCTGGACTGGTCGGCAGTCAATTGCAGGGCTGACATATAGAGACAGACAACCAGGCATGCTCACACTCACACCTATGGTCAATTTAGAGTCACTAATTATTCTGCATGTCTTTGGTGGTGGGAGGAAGCCAGAGCCACAAACTTTGCAGAGAAAGGCCCTGGCCAGGAAGCAAACCAGGAATCTCCATGCTGTAAGGCAACCGCGCTAACCCCTGCCACTGTGCAGCCCAGTGCCACTTCAATACAATCACAATCCTGCATCTTTGTGTCAAGTTAAGATGCTTTGTTTCTAAGTTCTTTGAGCGAAACTGCTGTGAAACAAGCAAAAATGGTATGTTCTATGTCAGTTTTATGTTTGTTCCCTCTCTTTACCTAGATGGCTCATCGCTGCATGCTCCACTCTCTTTCGTAACCTCTGCTGTGCACTTCTGTTTCTCACTCCCTCCACTGGCCTCTTTTTAAAAGTTTCATAAGGCTAAGTTGCAAAATTAATGGAGTTGACATGGCATATGATTTTCACCAGAAGATCAGTTCTCAAATGTGT
Organism: Cheilinus undulatus; assembly: GCF_018320785.1. Taxonomy (NCBI): domain Eukaryota; kingdom Metazoa; phylum Chordata; class Actinopteri; order Labriformes; family Labridae; genus Cheilinus; species Cheilinus undulatus. The sequence goes on along the minus strand of NC_054865.1, from coordinate 24,450,413 downwards.
GTAAGTATGCTTTTGAGTTTTCTCAAAGTTATCTTTGTTTTAGCTATGAACAGGAAAACTTGAGTGTATGTCAGCATTTTTTAAATTTGCTTAAGAAGGTTTGTGTTGATGAATGAGGCCCAGTGATGTCCGGTTTGTCTGTACACCAATAGAGAAGGATATGGTTTTAAGTTAAGGGTTGCGGTGGGAGTCTCACCCTCTTGAAAGATACATGCTATTTGGCTGCACTGGAGTACATGAAATACTGACGGAATGGAAATGATTTGCACACACAGAGACAAAGACATGCGTAACACATATCTTCGGTGTTGACATCTATCATGTCTGCCCTGTCTGTCCACGTTTGATGGGGTTAAAGCCCCAGTCCAGACCAAAACCTGCCCCTTTTCCCTGTCCCTGCTTGATGAGGTCACTCCTTTCACTCTCTGATAAGATACGGTGCAGCCAACCTTCAATCTGACCGCTGACAGGACGTTGACTGCAACTGACCTGGTGTGTATTTTGAGAGTGGGGTTGCTATATAAGCTTTTCTCGTGAAAACGTATGTCTAACATGTCATAGATTAAATATAGTGTTATATGACAAGATAATATTAACATTTAGGAGCTAAATTTAGTACCAGAGAAGGTAGATTAACCTCAGAGTTACCTGGAAAAGGATTTGAGGTGTAAATCTTCCTGGTTTGTTTGTAATCTAAAATAGTGTATTCATGTGACTGTTTGAAAGCTTAAAGCTTCTATACACCAAGGTCATTTCCTCTTTATGTCTGTCTTTCTCACCCTCTTTGTGTCACCCTCTCTCTTTAAAGTATCTCTCTGTCCCACACACACCGCTGTCTTCCTAGCTGCGAATCCAACCTGACCTTTGTGTGGAATAACAGGGCTGTCACATGGCTCCCTGTTCTAAAGAAATCGCAACATACATCCCTTAAGATTATAAGCATGTGTATCTGTTTGCACGTGTGCCTTTGTAGGTGTGTGTAAGAGTGTAAAGGTCTGCTCTTTGCAGCTTTTTCATCATGTGTTAAGAATACACTGGCACAACCGCACAAATTTGCACTGTATGAAGTATGTCTTGGAATGAGATGTATTATTGAATGTGGTTGCATATGCTTAAGTGTCAATGTGTGTATGTGCATGCGTGTTAGTGACTTCCATGTATCCTCCTCTAAAGGTTACCCAGAGTTTTGGTGACAGGCTCCAGGAAGCCTCCTAAACCCAGCAGCTTTTCCCAGCAGCTGGTGTTCTCTCCTTGGCCTTGATCACCATCACTGCCCCTTCCCCACCCTGGAGGTACCTGGCTGGACACACACACCGACACACACTTCTACACCCATGAATTTAGTGTTTCATGGTATACTGAAATTTTGGTACTTTTTGATGCTTTTTTTTTTTTTTCCAAAACTCCTCAGTACAAATTTTCCCAACTATTTGTCACTGTTAGTTGGTCAGATGTGGTATGTGACCCAGACTGAGAGATTTAAAGAATATTATCTGCACCTCCATGCACACATGAATGTTTTTGTATCTGAAGGGGAGGGAGGGAAGCATGACAGCAGAGAAAGTTAACACAAATCCAGTGCAAGTTAGTGGTGTTAGGAGATGAACATTTGAGATGGAGATGTACGATTTGGCTCCAAAAAATAACAGCACTGAATTTGTCACCTGGCAGTGGTTTGGATTTCAAAAGGGAGATGATAAATAAAATGTGGTAATCTGTAAAATGCTGCGAGATTACAGTGGCAGTAACACAGCACATCACCAAGTCGTTACAAAGCCAGGATTTAAAATATCTCTTAAAGACACTCGACCCCCTTTGTGCAAGTTTTTGCTGAAAACTGCCTGCCAGGGTTGTCCATGTCATCAAGAGAAAAACTGGCCCAGCAGCCAACAAGCATGACCCACAACAACGGAGCATTATCTCACCCTTACAATGCAATATATCTACAAGTAGGAGTCAAAAATGTTTGTCCCTCCAAATGAGCTTTTCGCCTGATGATCACACAGGAGAGCTCCTCAGTCTGAAAGATGCTCTCATGTCATTGAACTTCTCAGAAACAGGTCCAGTGGTCATCGGCACAGATGACGGACTAATGTAATCCAAGCTGTGAGCCTGAATGGGTGGACTACACTGCTGGTGAGTTTCCATCCTTAATGAGGAAATGATTTTGAAATGAAGTTTTGATTATTAACAGTACTAAATATACCAGAGAAAACATTTCAGAACTTTCAAAACACAATGAAAGTATTTCATGATGTATTTTATTTATTCATTATTATTATTATTTTAAACTGAAGGCCCATTATGGAAATTTTTATTTATAAAATATTGTACTGAGTCTTTAGTTACATCAGTCTTTAGCCATCATACTGGTGTCATTCTATGCATCCAAAGGCTGAATTAAACATTTAAACAGTAGAGTAGATTTCAGAGTATCACAATATGTATTGCGATACAGCCCCAAATAATATCACTATATATGTTTTAGGCCACATTGCCAAGCTCTACTCATGATGTAATTTGACCACAGTTTGGCAATTTTCCCAGATATGAATATGAAATTGGATATTAAAGATGTCTCTGAAAATGTGCTTTGTACACCTGGTGAATCATATTTTTTATTATTGCACTTTATTAGATTGAATAAATATAGCATTCAAACAAGTGAACTACTGGATAGCTCAGTGGTTTACATCAGTGTTTCCCAACCATTTTTCCTTGCCCCCCACCCCAACCCCGGACCCCAAGAGAGAAGAAAAAGTGACACATTGACGCCAAAAATCAACACAGATTCTAATTGTTTGACTGATAAAAACCTAAAAAAAAAGGCCCATGCATGTGTTTCTTATCAAAAGACCTTTGTTTAAAATAATTAATAACTTCTTTTCATGGTTTTGGTCAATATTTTCCAATCAAATTCTGGCAGCCTCAGAGCAGACAGAGCAACGTACCAGATTTACTTCTAAATCTGTGGAATAGACATTATTTTCAAGCACAATCATTAATTTCTATGATTAGTGTTGAAATAAGGCATTTGGTTAAATCATACAATTCAAACATCAAGACATGAATCCACACATGCTCTTAAGTAAATAATGCAAAAAGTTATTTAACCTTCATCTAATCAAACAAGTCAGTATTTTTTATGCATTTTCAGTCCTTGTTTTCATTTAATCATTTTAATCAGTTAGTAATTGATGTGCATTGTATTATTTCAACTCTAGATTTCTGCAAGATCATTACCTCTAAGCATCCAGATTCCCTGTGCAGTTTTTTTTTTGGGAACTAAATTTCTATCTATAATCCAAGTATTTGTTGGAAAAATCTCTATGGTCTGACATTTTTGACACCACATGTTTTTAAGAGACAAAGATGTTTTTTGATGGTCTGTAGAGTCAAACAGTATCTCAGCTTTAAAGATATTTGAGATCTTCAGTCATATTTTTGACCCAAAGCTGCTTTGAGCAAAAGAGAGGGAGCTGTCTAAAATAGATAATTTATTAAGTGTGTAGGAATTTGCCTCCATTTTTGGTAATTAAGAACAAAAAATAACCCACTATTGGTTGTTAACAGGTATCTAAACTGGTAGCAGTATTGTCATTTTTACTTATTTCAAAGTTAAAGATCTGGTATGGTGATAACTTTTTAAGTCCTAAAGTAAAACAATGTGCTTAAACATGTAAACACACTTACTCAAAAACAGGCTCAATTAAACTGCAGCTTAAGTATTGTGTTTATCTTATAACACCATGTGTCCCACTCCTATTGCACCATTTGGATAGTTTGTTACAGGGATGTCTTTTTACATCTCTAACTCACATTTTCTTCATTGCTTTGAGATTCTTCCCATGTCTGCCTACACCTCCATTTCATCCTCCCTCCTTTTCTTCTTTCTCTCCCTCTGGGATCAGCGGATGGCTGGCTGGAGGGCCAGGCAGGGGGCCTGTGGTCAAATTGGCCGTTTCCACACTGTGTTGTGCTGTACCTGCTGACAGAGCTATCAGATAACTTAGCTCCATCCCTACAGTCCCTGCTGGCAGTGTAACTGTGTATGTGTGCCATGTGTTTTAGGAGAGTATGTGTGAAGACTGGGCTTCTTTGACATGATTGGATGTGATGTGTGATTTTCTTCATTGGTATAACTTTTAAATTAATGATGATTAAATTTTGCACACTGCATAAATAAACACACCCACTCATGCACACACACATACATGGGTCTCTGTGGAGCAGCTGGGTGTAAACTGACCAGAGTCCATAGCTCCCTCTGTTGGCCAGCTATGAACTACAATCCCTCCGTCTCTTTCCTCTTTCATTCTGTCTCTCTTCTGCATTAGTAGCTGAATTTGCAAGTGTGTAAGAGTAAAAATATCAACCTTTAATTGTTATTTTTTGACTTTATTTTTACTGATTAGTAAGGGCACAAACAACAAGTGATATTACACTATCTACATAGAAGTTTGTATGCTTTTTCATTGCAGAAGAGTGTTGTTTGCAGGATCAACCTTAACCAAGAGAAGTGTTATGAATGGCACTCTTATGTCAATGGGTGGCCTGAGGTCAGCTGCTTAAATGACCACCTCTTGAATTTATTAAGGACTGATTGGACCAGCACACACACTTAAACACAAGCACATGCTGCCCTGGATGAACTTGCTGAGGCCTATCGAGTGGTGTGATTGATGTCACTGAGAGTTGCGATGGATAATTCTTCCACAGATGTCAACAGGCCGCCACCACAGGGTCAAAACACACTCTCACACGCATTGACACACACATAAAACACTAGCGTTTAAATGACAAGAGTCCAGGAGTGTATGGAATAAAGCAGCCTTCACATATTTACTGACCTGCATAGATGAGGCAGAAGACGTATAGCAGTTATCAGTTACCATGGTTTTTCACATGGTGACTGAACTAGGTGCTTTTTTTTGTCTTACACACTTCTTTGGAAAGTTATACACCATGCACGCAGAGATGAACACACACTCACTGGGAGAGTATCTCACCAGCTTTACTGTAACATCTCTGTGTTGAAGAGGTTTGCGTGGCAGCTGGTTTGTTCAGCGAGGGAGAGAAGTGGCCTAAAGGGGTCACTGTCAACATACCCACTGACTGAGATCCAATCAATAGTTGGGGGGCAGGAAAGGTGGAGACAGGGTCAGAGAGGGAAGAGAGGATCAAGGCAGAAAAAGAAAACTCCTGATTTATTTCATTTTTTATGGACATATGTTTTACATTATCTATAGATTTCAAACAGGAGATTCTAAAGCTGTATGAGAATATGATGAATGTAAATGTGCAGACTATAAAGCTGTATAGTCAGCTGTGCTTTTACCTCACGCCAATAACAGTTTATTTAAACATATCAGAAATAGGTTTTCAAAGCATCACTCTCAGCAGCAGGAATGAGGAGAACCTGGGAAACTTCTTCTTTTATGCTTTTCTTTTTCACACACACAGCTTGTGCTACAGCAGTATCCCAAAGCCAGGTTTTAATACAGGCTGCATACGTACATACATTACAAAATTGTAATTGTTCTTAGAAATATGTTAGTTTCCAATGTTAACACTAACAAGAAAATATTCCTTCATAAAACTATCAGTTCATCACTGAGTAGGTCAAATCACAGTTTTTAGTGTTCTTCAGGAACCCCTAAATGACTCAATTATACACTCATATTCCATCAAGGGCTTTTTCATATCATCCCCTCATTAAGTTTTGTCTGTTGATCTTTTTTTTTTTTTTTCTTAAGAAAGAGACTTTTTTTTTTTTAGTGTTTCAATGCTGACTTCCTGAATCTTAATCATTTTGCACAAATCTGGAGATGGACTCTAATGTGTTTGGATCTATTTGTGTTTGTGTGCATGTGTTTGTTAGACACAGAGGTTTTGGTAAAGGATTTGTTTGCCCAGTAGTGACGGCAGCATTGATTCACACTCATCTTTGTCGATGCTTATAAGCCCCGGGATACATCATAACTGCGTGTGGTTTGTATGTGTGTGTGCTTGTGAACATGAATCTAATGGCATCTGTGTGTAGATATGTTTCAATACAAAGACTCTGGTGCAAATGTATGTGACGGTATCATGTCTGAGTGTTTGTTTTGTAAATTTTGTATGGATCTTTCTTTTGTCATTTATGCTTGTATTTGCTGACGTATGCTGTATGTCTGTAAATCACACCTCTGTATATAGATTGAGGTCTGTGTAGTTGCATATTTTAACCCTTTTTTTTTTAATTAAACAGTTTGTTTAACTTTACTGTGAAGTAAAAGACAAAGTCGTCGCGTGAATCTAAATAAGCAGTGATTAACAGTGTTGCATACTCATGCATGAAGACGCTCTAAAGTCAGCTAGTGCAGCTTGGTGGTTAAGCATTTGTTCTTTGACGTGTTTGTTAGCGTGTCTGAGAGAGGAAAAGGAGGAAGTAGTTGCACACACATACACACACGTACATCAAAGCAGAGATTGGTTTCAGGAAATGTTTTATTATCTGTTCTCCTCCAAAGCTGCTAATCACAACCACTCTCTTTCATCTTTGCATCCCCCCTTTACACCCCTGCAATTTCTTTCTCTCTATCTCCCTCTCTCCTCCACATTTCTCTGCTCCCCTTCCATCCTGCGTGCAGGGGTATCTCAGCGTTGAAAAAGTCAGAGAGAAGGGGAGAAAGAAAGAAAGACGGGAAGAAAGAGACAGTTTGTGCATGTTTGTGGTGAAGCACATCTGTGTCTCCCTGTCTCCCTCCAGACGTTTGCCTTTTCTTCCCTCTGTTTTCCTACACTTTCTGAGAATTAAGAGCAGTGAGCTTATTCCTCTTAGACGGCAGGATCTCATTTTTTTGTTTGTTTTTTAAAAAGGAGAAGGAGAAAAAGCAAGCAGGGAGGAGGACCTTGCCCCAATCATTGCCCAATCATTCCACAAGAAAGGACAAGGGTTTCAGAATTGCCTTAATCCTGTATTTTACTGCTGAGCTGTGATGGGGCTCTGCTGTAACTTGTCTTCTCTGTTTATGTGGAGGCGTGTTTGTGTGTTTGCAGTTTGACACAATACTGAAGCTTAGGGTTTGGGGTCATGCTTAGACTATTTCCTTTGAAGGTGTAATTCTCTCAGCTGGTTGCAATCAATTTTGTATTTGCAGCTGTGCAGATAAATCCACAATTCCTACCTGAACAAACCTCAAAACACTCAAATATTAAACTGGAGTTTGAAAGGTTTTAATTTATTTATTGTCTTGAACATAGTGTAAAAAAATACATTTTTGGTCCATGTGTTTTTGGAGTTGCTTTTGATTGCTGAGATTCATTTTTCCATACAGGTACGTCCTGGGACTGAAAGACAAGGACTTTTCAGAAAGTGTTGGTCCGAGACACAGAAACAGAATGATCAGCCCATAAAGAGACAAAGAATAAGAGGAAGAAGAAGAAGAAGAAGAAGAAGAAGAAGAGTGGGATGCCTTGCTTTGAATCCTTCCCTCACCTGGCTTTTTCTCCTCTCCGTTCCCTCCTTTCCTTCCTTCCTCCCTCCCTCTATCAGCTCTTTGTCTGATCCCTCCCTCTCCACCTGCTCATCTCTCCTCTCTCTCTCGATCTCCCTCCTCGTCTCCACCCCTTACTCCGCCCCTACCCCCAGCCATTGGTCAAGCACCCACCAATCAGAGCAGAACCAGGGCCTGAGGGACTGCATATGCAAAACGCTGCTTAATATTCATGAGCTGCTATCGGGGCTTTAAGTCGTTGATTAGGACAGAGGCACAGCTTTCTGTCCCAACTGCCTGGCTGCCCGGCTGTGTGTGTACCTATAGACCCGCTCCCTGGCTCTCACATCCACAGAGCACGCACACACACACACACATCCCTCACATCTACACACACGCAGAGTCGATCAGTGCAGGCAGAGCAGAGCCTGGTAATTGTATTGCTCCCGCCAAGCGGAAGGAAGGACCAAGAGAGAGGAAGAGCGGAGAAAGAAGAGGAGAGAGGAGACATATACAAACTTTGATTTTTACATTTTTTTCATTTTTGTTTTTCTTTTTGCTTGGAGGTGGTTGACATGACAATGACCCGGTATCGCCGATGGATTCGGTAGGACACCAGTTATCCGAGTGTTTTTTAATGCACTCTGAACAAGAGTAGGTAAATTTTACCTTAATTCTTATCTTTAAATTCATCTTTCAACTTGCCATTGTCATTCACTGCGTATCAGCATGAGAGTGTGTCCATGTGTCAGTGTGTCAGTGTTTGTGTGTGGATGTGATGGTATGCAGCGGAGGTGGCCGGCACCATGTCAAGGTTGTTTCTGCTGTCAGGTAGCACTCTTCACTGTGTGTGTGTGATTGTGTGTGTGGCTGCAGTATCCGGACAGCAGCTCTCACTCAGTGGTAGATGAGCTGATTTTCTGTCCCTACACCTGAAACATACACACAACCACACCTGTGCATGCACACACACATACATCCATGCACACATACACACAGTCACAGACACATCAACTCAGTCCACTTAATGGCACACTTTCTCCTTGACTTTTACTTGTTTGAAGACACTGCTTCACTTTGAGTCGCATTGTTCTCGGAACAAAACAGCAACTCTCTGAGAGGCTGTCATGTGTTTCTGTGTTTATGATTGTGCATGTGAGTTTTTTCTCTGTGTGTTCATCCAAGCAGAGAATCAGCGAGGTAACAGGGCAATGAGGTTACAGGAATAACGCGGAGAGACGGGAGGAGAAGGGCCCATAAGAGAGGAGGGGAGGAGGAAAAGGGGGGAGAGCTGCGCTCTTAAATGCCAGAGGAGGTAGAATTTCAGACGGGCTGCTCAGCGTGTGGCCCCGCACAGGAATTAGAGACACTTACACACACACTCGGACACACACAAACAAGCGGGTGCCACTGAGCTGCTCCTTTCACCAGCGCTTTGCTCTTTTAGGTCCGTGTTAAAGACACTGCTCAAAATGCAGATTAACTGATTGGCAGAACAGACAGCAGTGTGTGCATATGTGTGTGACTATCCAGTCAGTGTGCAAGGTGTGTTTTTACACTAAAACAGCAAGTATAGTAAAACTCCTTCAATCACACATTAAGAGTAAAGCATACATTCATATTGAATGTGTAGTGTTGTTCAGGATGTGGACGTAACTCTCTTTTACCTAGATGTTAATGATGGGACAGAATCTGCATTTCTATTAATAAACCCCAAGATTCATAACAAATTTGTAAACAAATATAAGACAAAAAGGCAAGGGGAATTTTGTTTGAAATAATTGAGGCCTTTTAGTTAAAAACTTAAACACACTACACCGATAACAGCCTCAGTTAAAGGGTCTTCCCTGCAGAAAAACTGTAAGGATGAAATCAAAGTCAGCCCAGAATGATGTTCTGATTTTTCCACTTTCTTGACTTTATAGACATTTTTCCAGAAACTCCATGTGTGCTTTAAAGGTATCTCATCATCATGTATGTCTGTGTGTGCAAGTGTAATATATGCTCAGGCTTTCTGTCCTACTATGTGGTGTAATGAGAAAGGTTTTTAAATTTAAAGATGAAAAGGATATATGGCTAGATAAAGCTTTTAGTCTGTTCCCCTCAAATTTGGGGAAAGGTTAATTTTTGTAGTAGGTTCTAAATTCTAAAACATTTGCAACAAAGGATAGATATATGCAAATGTCTACAGTCTGATTACTTAAAAAATGTGTTCATGGGCAAAATGCTGAAGTAAATGAGGGTTTTTAACTGTGAGTGGAAAGTTATAAATCAGGATTTTGATCTGAACAATGAGCTTTCGTACTCAGTCTGTAGATTTGCATTTACAGGTGACCGAACAAAGTCTGAATTCTCATTTTTGACTGTAAGGACTAAAACCTTTGCACTGTTTCTGACATTTATGTTTGTACCTTCCACTGTACCAGTGAGGTCTATGTTGTCATCACTGCTTTAGGGTTAACAATGTAAACTTTGTTTCGACAGTGATTTACAGAAGAAAAAAATTCTTTTGAACAAGGACTTTGGCCCATATTACCTTAAGATGTACCAAGTGTGAGAGGTGTGGTGTTTTTCACATACTTTATAAAGGAAACACCTTTTCATTAAAGGAATGCACTTCTTTACCTTCATGCATCCACCTCACGCATTTCCAAAACCCCCTGTTTTTCATTTAGACGTCTGTCTGCATGTCCTCTCTTCATCTATCCCTCCATCCACTGCTCTCTTTTTCTTTGCTCAGCTTCTCCTCCTTTGCTCTCAGGCAGGCTTCCTGCACTAATTAAAATATTAGGGATAATGATGATCATACTGATAATAATAATAATAACAACAAGTACCGCTTAAGCTGTTAACATAATTGCATTCCCCTCATGCCATCGTATACATACCATTTGCATATCATTAAGATATATTTCCGACACTGACTTTAGTGAATTTGGTGCTTTTTGTTAAAGGCTGTGAAGGAGACGGATGGTGAGAATTACACAGCGGCCGCTCAGATCATCCAGTCAGAGGTTTTCAGAGACGTAGGGAAATACAAGGCATTTGTGATCACAGTCCGAATCTTTTCAACCATCAGTTTGTTTTTACACTCATACATTAAAATGTTGTGCAAATAAATGTTGTGTTTAGAGTCAAATTCTGAAAATCTGATCACGATTATGATAAAGTGTTAATGAAAGAAATGTTCTTTTGCACACCGTGAACGATATTCTGTAATTCAAAACCATACATTACTAAAAATAGGATGAAATAATTAAAGCATTAAGCTAATTATTTTTTTATTTGAACAGATTTAAAGATTATTTGGCTATGCACAAGTCAGCGCTTCATTTCCATCCTCTCACTCCTTCAGTGCTGCATTGTGTTGCATTAGGGCAGCACTGAAGGCGATTAAAACAGAAAAATGGATTTGTTTCATTTGATTTTTGGAGCATTGATTTTTCCTTTAAGATGAATCTTCTTTTTTTGCTGGTTTTCCTTAGCTTTCATGCAAGTTGTGTAAATTAAATTTAATCAAAGACAACTAAATCCTTGAAATGCAAAGGCCAAACTTTTTGGATAAATTGCTCAAAATCACTGTTTTCAACTTTTTTCTAACTTAAATCTTTAAAATGCAGCCTCGTGATGATGGCTTAGTTAGCTCAAAAATGGAAACAATTATGCAACGAACTTAAACACTTTGGAAAAAAAAAATCTATGAACAGCTGACAAAAAGGGTTTAGTTTAGAAATGTAAGAACCGTTACACATCTCTGCTTTTTCTTTTTATCTATCTCTTGTGCGCTCTTTCACTCGGGCCAAGAGGGAGAGGAAACATTCGAGAGAGAGAGAGAGAGACAGAGAGAGAGGTAAAGCTGAGTGGAGGGAGGGACGGGGGGACCAAAGAGAGATTGCGTAAATTAAAATCCTTTTAATCTCCTTATAAAATCATTTACTTAATTCATCTGTCAAAGCATGTCAATATGTGCCGCACTGATTTGTTGGCTGTGCGTGTGGTTGTGTGTGTGCGTGCATTTGCATCTGTTTGTCTTCGTGCAGGGGTTCATGCCTGCCTGCCCACATTTCGTGCGTGTCTGTGACCTATCAGAGGCCTGCATGAGTAGGTGCTGTTCTTCTTTTTGCGCTCGTGTTTGCCCGTCTGTCTGTCAGGGTTTTTTTTGCGTTGTCCGAGCCAGCACATGCACACATACAGCTGCGTCTCTGTGAAGTGAAGGGTCCGTGCATTCCGGCAGTAATTTAGCCCAGTAAAGAGGGAGAGATGCAATGAGAGAGACAGACAGAGCAATAGGTAAAGGGGGGGTAAGAGGGGGTTTTGCTTTTGTCTGACACCAGCACTTAGTGGTCCGCTGGACACACATGCATGCATGAACGCACACATGCCTGCACTAGAACACACATTAAGCCATTTTTTAAGGCATTTGCAGCTTAAAAGTGTCTGAATTGTGTCAAAAATGCAATTGCAGATGCACTGAAATGGGTTTCTTCACTGCAGTAATTGAAAACATCAACCCCACACACATCCACCTTCCTCTGACACACACACACAAATTTGGACAGCTTTGAAAATGTGAATTTCTCTGATTGATGCTTAGTCCACCAGTGCTATTTGTGCATTTGTTTGTATTGAGGGTCAGGTCCGCTCTTTTATGTGCTGTAGTGCAGTTAGAGGGACAGTACCAGCTGTGACTCCCTCTCTCTCTCTCTCACACACACACACTCTCCCTGCAATTAGCCATTACACCACACTGGTAGTGGAGCTTAACGTGTTTGTGTGCGTGCGTGATTGAATGCCAGAGATCTGATTGAAGGAGGAAGGAGAGTGATATATAGAGATATAACAATGCTCATCTCTTCTCATCTCTCCGTCCCTCTCTTCCCTCTTTCTGCGATGATTATTCCTCACGTTCCACTTTCTATATGGAACAATGTGAATTCACTTATTATTGCCAAATCAGTTCATTTTTACCTGATGCTGAGCATCACTTCTTCCTCTTTCCTGACTTTTCTTTCTCACACCGTCATTTTAGGATTGCAGAAGAAAGAAGGAGGGAGATTTCAACTTGTGTAAAAATGTGGCTTTTCTGTTTGTTTTACATGTACTTATTTTAATTGACTTTTTCATAATTTTCCCTGTCATTTCTTTTCGTTCGCATTCCTGAACAAGCAGTTTTTTAAATGTTATTTCAGCAATTCACAAATTATTAAGCTTTATCTCAGAACAGAAGACTGGTGCATGCGTGAGTGTTTGTGTGCGCGCCCATCGTGTCGTGCTCAGGACTCCTAATGCTACCTCTCACTCCTAATGGGAGGAGACAGCAGAGACCAGGCCACAATAGAACAGATTTAGATGGAGAGGTGCCGTGTGTGCGTGAAAGTGTTTTTGTATGTGTGTGTGTGTGCTTGAGTTAAAGAGGATCGGGGCAAACGCTGCAGGTTCAAACATCATGTCTGTCTTCACTTTTTCTGTGTCTGCGTTACTCCCTCCGTGTCCGTGGGGAGCAACCTATAGATCGGTTGCTTGGATAGCTCACCCCTCTACATGCTCAGGTCTTGTATGGTATGATTAAATTGTCATTGTTTCGACAGTGTGAGGGGCGTTCAAAAAGACAAAAGGGGAAACATACAGTCGAGAGGGACATGGATGGATTCTAAGAGAGAGAGAGAGAGAACGAAATGAATGACCATCCTGCCTTCCGCATGACAGTGAAATATTCCTCCTCTCATCCTCCCATCATGCTTCATGTGTGTGCCTGATGGGGAGAGAATGACAGGCCAGCCCACCACCCCACCTCTCTCCTTAGATTTTTTTTTTTTAACTCCTTTTCTTTGCCTTTTTTCCTTTTCTGTTCCATATGTACAATCAGCTTCTCCTATGGTGTAATTTACACACTAACGCAAATCTTGGCCATCACATAAACGTACCCTCTTGGTCAGACATCTGTACTAATTTTACTTACAGATGATGAGCAAAAGAAAATCTTTTCTGAATCAAAGAATTTTTCACAAACGTTTAAGACTTCAAAATATAGAAAGAAAGCAACGCTTTTGGGAGTGCCCACTGAAAGAAAAAAAATCTAAAAGCAGGAAAAAAAGTTAAGATTTTCATCCAATTTTTTCCATGGAAGTAAGAAAAGAAGGGAGAAAGGTTTACCTGAAAAGTCATCTTCAAGTATATCCCTTGATTTTGGTTCTGTTTTCATTCTGTGTTTGCATTCGGAGTAGACCGAAAGAAACCGAGTGAAATATGTATTCTTTTGTTTCAAGAAACTTTTTTTGATTTGTTGATTATATATTTAATAAATAATGCATCATTAGCCTTAGATTTTAAGTGGAATTCTGTATTTGAAAGGCTCATCACAGATTTTATTTTACAGCAGACAAACACCGTATTGCTCCTGAAAAAAAGAGAACAAGCACATATATATATATATTTGAAAGCTTTAGCACATTTCCCACAGTCAGATCCATATATTTTTCTCATTTGATGTCTGTCAAAATCTGTTTAATGGCATTTCCATTTTCCAAATACTTGAAAACTTTTGTTCATTAAATGTGCATTTATACAAATAATTTTTAATTTGATTGATTAAAAACAGCAAACATTTTTGCCCCCAGGAGGTGTGTTCCTTTCCGCAGCTGACCCGCACTTTTCTTGACCTCCGCAGATAATTCATTTCCCCTTTATCCCTGTCTTCCCTCACCATTCACCCCCCTCACTCTCCTCCTCTCCCTCCACACTCACACCCCCCTCCCTTCGTGGAGCTGTCACCTTTCTGCACCCGCTCAGTCCCTATTAAGGCCGACAGCCCATCTGCCGCCTGCCCCGCTAACAGCTCCCGTCGCTAACGCTAACGCGTGCACACATCCACATTTGCTCAGACACACAAAGGGACGGGTCTAAACCCAACCTGCCCGGGTGCATCCGGTGACACGCGGAGAAACGTCGTCAGACGCATTTGTATGTTAACGTCTTAATGTACTCAGTGATTAGCTAATGATGTCATGATGACTCTAATGTCACATATGTAAGTGTTTATTTGTGTCAGACACTATTTATGAGACTTAATGTCTTACAAATTATTATTTTTTCACACATGGAAACATTTGAGTGACAGTTTTTAAATGTACGTATCAAATGATTTCTGGCATTGAACGTTTTAAATCTGTGTCTGTTTAGGCATTTTGTTGAATCCAAAAGTGTATATTAATGCTCTATTGATGCTTTAAAAATGGACCAAAATCAAGATTTTCCAGCAAATGTATCCATCGTCTTAGTTTTTGTTTTCAGTCATTTATCAGCGGTCTGTCAGCGACAGAACTCTATTTAGGAATGAATAAGGTTTAGCCATGTTTGTGGCTATTTATTGCATATGTGGCTGGAAGACATCACACTGCCCTGACTAGCAGGGTAATTAGGTAGGGCATTCGAAGGCCCGTGTGCGTACGTCTTCGTCTTTGGGTGCATGTGTGTATGCGTTGTGGCATTTGCTTCCTTCAGGGATAGGTGCGTTTTGCATTAGCAAGAATGGCAACTGTCTCATCAATCACTGCATCACCATGTCACACACACACGCAGACACACACTCATACTGTGTCATGGTCATTCTGTTCACAGATGGGCCAGCAACACATGAGCGAGTCACTGAGCATCAGAAAGACACCCACGATCTCCCACACACAGAAACCTTTTTACATTCATGTGAGTGCACGTACGTGTGTGGTGGTGTCGCTTACATATACTGACAGGAGCGTGAAATAGGTTAGGTAGAATCACATAGGTTAATACTCTCCGGCTTTATTCTCTCCTTTTTTTAATGTGAGTATAAATACTTATGCCTCGAGCCCTCTGTTTGTTTAATCTAAGAACTTCAATATTTTGACATCCTAAAAACAGAAGTTTCTTAAAATACCGATTTTTACATCTAAATTTCAAAACCATAAATATGAAGGCCTGTGCCGCTAGGATATGTCTATTTTATGTTTATCTTGTGTTTGATATTCTGTATTCAGATAAAAAGCAACTACCAGTAAGGCTTGATTTAGATGATTGTGGGCAGATTTTAAGATGCTTTGTGCCTACATTTAATCCTCTGGAAAGAATAAAGACATTATAAAATATATGATTACAATGCCATAAGCTATAATGTAATAAAACAGAATCTCTCTTGATAATCCTGAACAGTTTTAGCATTCTGGATAGTACAAGTGATGGACTGGAGCTTTTTCTGCAAAATCAGAAGGTGTTAAGCTGTTCGGCTTGAATGTTTTTGATTTGTTTTATGTCAGAATATTTTAAACATCGGTACCTTTCTAAAGTTGCATCTTACGATTCATAGCAGTGTAGATATCAGGCTTAGTAAGAAGTAAGGTTAATTCTCCCTTTATATAGCCAGGCTCTCCTTTCCTCTTTCTTTATATTCATTTTAGTTGTGCATTAATATTTTCTGTTCGAGCCTGAGGAATGACAAACATTTACTTCTTATGAGACTTTATAGGAGGGTACAGGGATTTAAACTACAAACGTCCAGTGCCCATCATACTGGATGTACCTTAGTCAGGTGTGAGTCCAGGCTGTTCCCCCAATAAAAACGCAGTATTAAGTGTTGCCTGTCTATATAGCATTGTGACACCGCAACCAAAGCCAATAAGTGTTTGAAGCAGCAGCAGCGAGCGAGGTATCGATTCCTCCGATTCACCAGAGTGGAACTAAAACCTACATATTACACACCCCGGCCCTCCACCTCTCACTGAGCCGGCCCGGCTCTGTGGATGCGGGGAGGGACGGCTGTCAGATGCCTGATTGGTCCGTCTACCTGTCTGTCTGCGTGGCCATCACCTGAACATGAACGCACAGTGGGACAGCAACACACAAACACACCACACAGACGTGTGTGGTGTGTTTGTTTTGTAAACATGTGTCTATCAGTTTGTGTCGCATACAAATATCTTGCTCTGTTTACGGAAATGTTGGACATACACAGAAGAATGCAGTGACAGGAAAAATACCCAACAGATATAAAACAAGTTTTTATTTAGTAGCTTTTAAGCTTTGTTGCATGGCTTAAAAAGACAACCAGATGGTTTGGTTTGAAATGTGGGTACTGAAAATTCAGTCAATGTCTTTAAAAATCAGTGCTAAAGAATCTCAACTAAGATATGTGCACTCTCTCATCAATAAAACAAAGTTAAATAATAAATGATTATACCTTTATTATTTTCTGTAATAAGCAAGCATTGTCTATACACATTATTTTAGAAATATTAAAATGCAAAGCATGAGAACACATCAAGTGTTCCCTTTAGGAATCTTTTGTGCATTAAATTAAATTTAAGAATGACCGCTTTATTTATAGTTGTGTTTTAGCTTCCATTCTTCTAAATGAATTCATCTACATGTCTTCTATATTTTCTAAGCCTGTTTTAGCGATTTTGATCAGTACAGTCTGCTCTATTCTCAAGCCATAGTTGGTTTTTTTATGTAGGCCACCCAGCCAATTTTTTAACACACCCTCTCCTCCTCTCCTCTTTGACGTAAGCTAAAAGTCCTATCCGTTTTTTTCCTCCCTGTTATTTATTTAATTCATTTATTTTTTGGCAACGGATGATTTTGATTCTCCCCCTCCTCCGGTGACCTTATCACCTCGACATCAGCCCCTTTCATGACGACAGCACAAGGGAATGATTGACAGATAGCAGTCCCTCCCCTGGTGTTTTTACTTTTATATTCCTTCGCTCTGAAAGAGTCTCATCCAAAGCTGGAACTGTTAACACTCCTCTGACGTTAAACACAGGCGGGGTGTGCTTCAGTTAGCAGTCTGACGCAGAGAAGCATCTGGACAGAGAGAGAGAGAAAGAGATCTTGGATGGAAATTTGTTAACACATTCCACGACAAAAGCATTGTGTAAAGGTCCAGAGTCACAACCTGTCTGTCTGAAAGCTCATAGTCTGTCTGTCTGGTGCTGCTGTCAGCGTGTTGGCCTGTGTGTCATTCTAACTGAATCTGTTTCCATTATTCCTTTTTTGTCTTTGTTGTTGTTTTATTAAAGCTGTGGTCCTTCTCTCTATTCACATCACATTGTTGCAAATGCAAACTTCCAGCTTTTTGTTGTATCTGTCTCACAGGTATAAAAAAGTATCTGTATGAGTGTCTGCCTGTGCATTAACTGCATTTTAACACTCACAACACTTTATATGATAAACATTATTTTTGTATACTATCCCATTGTAATTTGAAGTTGTTCTCAGTTTTATTGAAGCCTTCTTTGCTTTTTTAAAAATGTATCAAGTCCCTATAAAGGGACTTGATACATTTTTTCGTTTACAAATTCATTTTTGGGTACATTTTAGCTGATTCAGATGCTGGCACACCATTTTTATTTCAAACACTCAGAGTTTCTGCTGTGCCAGAGCTGACCTGCTCCTCGTAATTGTGACAGGTGTTTTTTTTTTTTTTTAAATTGAAACAGACATGAAATAAGACAAAGAACAATGGACGTATTATATTTTAAACAAAGATGTTCAGTGATGAAAAATTGAAAGTACATTTTATGCAAAAGGTATTTTTAACAGCTACAGTAATGCAAAGTTTCGCCTGCTTTGACAATCTGCTGAATGACAGTGAGCTCTTTACAGGATTAAATGAAAATGTGACCCTTTTTCAAAAGCTTCCTCTCAGTTCCTCCTAAGAACACAAATCAAGTTAAAAGAATGAGGATTTTTTATTTCTTTAGCAGAGGTAGGTCTGTTGGTTCTGCTTAAAACTCAGCAAATTAAATGGTACAGCTGTACCATGTAGCCAGTTTGTTTCAGATTTATCAGCTATAAATATCTGCACAAACTGTCATAACTGCCGAAACCAACAGTTAACTTTTTAAGCTATTTCTGCTCATGCCCATTCTATGCAGAGTTGTGCATCTCTTGTAATTAATGATCTTTTGAACATTTCCTAGTAGATATTTGTTTTTGTGAACTATGAAATGCTTAATTTTTTTATTGAGTTGACAAAGAAGAGAGCTATTCTTCTCGTTTATTCAAATTGTCATTATTCTTACAATTAAAATTAGATTACCTGCTGTTTCTGTGTCTCTTTCACCGGCTGTGCATTCATCCCACCTTTCTCTCTTATCCCTCTTCATGCAGAATGAACTTATCGAAGGGGCCATTGGTGAACAGCAGCAGTGAAGATAACTCCAAGTCAACCTATAGTAAATGCGGCGCTGGCGCCTGGAGGATGCACCAGAGCTACGATCCACTGGAGGCCAACCACATGAGAGACGCACATGCCCTCTACAACCCCAGGTAAGACCAAAGGTGCAGCCAGGGACACACAGAAAGAGAGATAGAGAGAAAGAAAAAAATGTAAAGAAAAAGAATCTGTGATTGTGTTAAGTTCAGTTTTACACAAAAGCTACACTTGACCTCCATAAACCTGAGATGAAAGAGAAAGAAAAGGCAAGCACTTTGAGACATCAAAAGCCAGTGTTTTAGTGTTCAGTGTGTGTGTGTGAGAGAGAGAGAGAGAAAGTGCTGAGAGAGAAAAATCTCACTGATCTATCAAAATATTAGCGTTTTATGTTTGATTTTCTTTGATTTATTTCTTCCAATATTTCTTCCCTTTTCTTTACTCTGTGGCAGCAGGCTTTCTAGTCGGTTCAAACTGCAGTGTTTTACGTTTCAAGGACAGATAATTAGATCTGTCTTTAAATAAGCAGCTACCAAGATTGACAATTAAGCTTCCACATTTTAATAGTTACTTACATCAGAAACAATAGTGACAGAGAGAGTGTTTCCCATAGAATATAACTTCCATTTTGTTTTATTTTAACATTTTGGAAACATTACACACATAATTTATACATTTATATTAATAGATTATTTTATTAAGTGGCATATGATTATTTTCTTAATAAGGAGGATGACTGAAATACCCTTTTAGAGGCTGAGCTCTGTTTTCCACTAAATATTCTCAACATTTTGAACTCACTTTCCAAGGGCAAATATTTTGTTTTTTAAAATAGTGAAATAATCCCCCAACAACGCTTGTCACCAATACGGCACATTTTACATAACCGTACTCATAGGTCCATTGATGTCTGTATAGCTTCATCTTATATACAGGTTTTCATTAGAGAGGGGGATTCAACTTCTGGCTCAAGGACACTTCAGTAGTGCAAATGCGTCACAGCATGGAGTTTTTAAATCATAACATTTGTTCGAAGGACAGTCTCTTTAACCATAATAAGTAATTCCTCATGCCATCTGCATGTGCAGTAAAACATGAAAAGCTTTGACTTGACTTTAAAGTTCTCCAGTACAAACCAGTTATAAGTTTAAGGCGAGTGAGGTTGCCTTCGTCCATTTTTAGGACATAAACTGTAAATACGCAGCTTGTTTCATGTTGAAACACAGTGAGATGAAGCGCACACTCCCACTCTCTCTGTCCATAAATCATTCTGAGTTTTCTCTGGATAACAGAGCCACATGCAGGAATCATGCTGTAATTGTGAGTATGTGTTTTGTATATAGTTAGCATAATTCAGATTCATTGTTATATGCAAATGAAAATATACACACTTCGTGTGCTTTCTGCTCTTTGTTTATATCTTATTATGTATTTTTTCTCTGTGAGCCTGCTGTGACAATGCACTGCAGAGGATTTTAACAAACTTCTAAAAGTGCCATTCTAAAAGGAAGTGCTCAGATAAGCTTTCCAAAACTTTATCCATACTTCTATGTTTTTTAAACATCGGCACTAAAAAATCAAACTGCACTATTTCACAAGCCGACCTACCTTCCTAAACATGATTATCATGTATCGTGCTGTTATGGTTGTAGTAATAACACAGTCAATACAACACTATCGATTAGTGCATTTTCATAGCTCCTTAATTTTTAGTGTGTGTCAGCATGTCTATGTGTGTAAGTGCCGGTGTGCACTCCAGACTGGGAAGTCTTAGTCCAATAGGATTTCAGGGTTAGTCTGGGTCAAGCCAATTAGAGGTCTGGCAAACCATTCTCACGCAGCCTCTCAGCCAATCACCATGAGGAGAGATACTCGCACATTGTGAGTGTGTGTTTGTTGGCAGATAGTGAAGTCTGGTGATGAGAGGTGTAAAGGTTTGCCAAGAGGCTAGGGAGTCACGCCATGGTCTGGAGTCCACAAACTTCATTTGCATTTAGTATAGTGACAAAAAGTACATTCAAACACCAGTTTGATGGTGCACTCTCTGAAGTTTTGGACTATATTAAAGCAAGGTGTAGTTGATATTGTGGTTGCAAATTCAGCTGCATAACTGTAGCACCAAAGTTTTGTCCAGTTTGTAAAAACTGCCAACAGCAGACAAATTTCACAGCATGATAATTTATTTGAAGAATAGAGCAGAAATTCTACTACATAATACATCATCTCCTCACCAAACAGTGCTATTGAATCTGATTACATGATGGCAAGAACTTCAAAAAGAAGCGGCTGAATAAAATTCAACTATGATTAATGCATGCTATGTATGTTCAATATTATGACACTGTGAATAAAACAAAGAAATGATAAGCAAAGAAAAAACTACAAGGCAGGATTTCTCAGACATGTAGTGTAAGATCAGATGAACATTCACTCCAGGACAGCTGACCTCTGCTGTGCTGATACGATTTACATGCAGGGCTGATACACTCTCTCTCCCTTCCCACCCCTTTCTCTCTCTCTCTCACACACACACACACACACAACAAAAAATGTCTAATTTAGTATCAGGGCTGTCAAACAATTGAAATTTTTAATTATGATTCATCTCAGAATTTTTGTAGTTATTCCTGATTACTCTCCATTTTTGTCATATTTTTCATTCAATATTTTTCATTTTAAATATTTTTGTTTCATTTAGATTTTGGTAGTCATAAACTAAGGGTACTTAACTTCCCATTTTGATTCAGCCCTGCTTTTAATTTGAAAGAAAAGGAATGTAGGGT
Organism: Cheilinus undulatus; assembly: GCF_018320785.1. Taxonomy (NCBI): domain Eukaryota; kingdom Metazoa; phylum Chordata; class Actinopteri; order Labriformes; family Labridae; genus Cheilinus; species Cheilinus undulatus. The sequence goes on along the minus strand of NC_054865.1, from coordinate 24,428,967 downwards.
AGGTTGAAGATTATGACATGAGCTCTCCCTCAGACAAAGGAACTTGTTATGGATTAAAAAAAATAAGTGAACAGTTAAAAGTCTAATGTTTAATAACACCAGGTGCAGACACATTTTGATCGTCACCTGAGCTGTCTGTGAGTGTTTTAAACTGAAATGAGACATGAAGAGGCAATCAGTGGTATAATTATTCTACATTACTGTGGCTGAAGGGAGACGCTGCAGTGACTGAACCAAAGTGTGCTGAAAGAGATGATAAAGCATGCAGAAATGTAATGCAGTAATTATGTACCTTAATTAGGATTATGCATTGATGCTGACAGCCCTATTTTTATATTAAACAATTTATACTTACTCATTTCAAAAGGATCTTAAAATTTATGTTTTTTTTTACATTTTTCTGAGGTCTTTTGTAAAACCCATTTTAAACCTTAAATAAGTTTGATGGGTTTTTTGTTTGTTTCTTGAGATTTCTCCAAAAGAAAAAAAAAACTTTTTAAATTCTGAAACAAATACTTAATTTTGTCCTGCAGAACTGTGGTTTTCATTGGACGGCAACAATATTATTCCTATTTTTATTTAGGCCATCAAACCATGGGAATGTGATTAATGTCAGGCAGCCATGGTGCGCTTCAGTACACACACAGTCACACGCTCACACATTGCTGTAAACTGAGCCCAATGTAATCATAATGATAAAGCAGATTGCCTTAACACACAGATGGGCCTCCCAACAGCTCTGTGTGTGCATGTTTGTGTATGTGTGTGTTTGTGCATGTGTGTGGGTGTGTGTAAAGTGTGGACAACGCTGATTGGATTGCAGATTTATAGAAGAGGATTACTGCCGGAGCAGAGAGAGAGAACGTGAGGGAGAAAGAGAGGGTTTCAGACACTCACCTCTCATTAACTTCCACCCCCTTCACCTCAGCTCGCCTTATTCTCAGTCATGGATAAATACACACATATTTTCTATACACACATTCATTATACCCTTTGTATACATGCACATTAGAGATGATTTGTAGATGCAGCACTTTGTTTTCCATGCAATACCAAACTTATTCTTATAAATGAATTTTACAATAACAAAAAAACTGCTGAAGCAGAGTTGAGATCCTTTTAAACTGCAATTAAGCAAGATTAGGAGCATGTGAAAACAACATTGTGCTGTAGTGGAAGTCTCATCATGTCTGTAGATTCATCTGTATCACAGCTAGGAATGCACAGATGCAATGGTTTAACATCAGCATCGGCCGATATCAGTCCAGTTTACTCACATCAGCCAAATCACATGGCATGAACAGAAATGAGTTGCCAGTTTTTAACTGTCATGTCCAATCACCTGTTATCTGACATATCTAGCTGCTGAATCAAATAAAAGAGCTTTCACAGGCCAGAAAAAATGACGAGTTGGTAAAATCCTGATCTGATTTTATGTGAGGAACATGTTGGCACGCTAGGAGAGTAACACCAAAAGAAGTGAAGACATAAAACACTGGCACTGGCATCGACTAAACTGTAATGTTAAACATCAGTATCAGCCCTTATTCTCACAGACAGTGCATCTCTAATTAAAACTAAACTATTTAAATAAACCTGTTTGAAACCCCCAGATTTCACTCATTCCAGAGAAATCTAATACCCACTAATGATTTAGTACAGACACTGTAGATAAATACAAATTTTTATTAAAGGGGCAGACAGTGAAGAGGGAATCTAAAACGGACAGAAAGAGGCATGCAGGCTAGGGAGAGGGACAGACTCAGGAAAAAACAGTGGGCACTCCAGCAAACCTGATTATGACTGGATGTGAATTAGATTCCCTAACAGATGGTCCGAGAGCGAGGCTCTAAGGTGCATCAGCCAGCAGAGAGGGGAGGGAGAGGGGGGAGGAAGGAGGGCAGGGGGAGAAGAGAGGGAAGATCAGGGGAGGAAGCAGAGGGGACGAGTGTCAACAACAGCTGGTGACAACAGATCAGTTCAGTTCAAAATGTGCAAAACTGTTTTTTTTATACACACATTTGCTCTTACTTTCAATTAATTTGAATTTGTGACAAGTAATTCCATTTTTAACTCTTCTTGGGGCATTCAGTTCCTTCTACAATACTTGAATTATAATTTAAGCATTCAGTTAATCCAATGAACTGGCTAAATCTCTGCCAGGTTAAATATGTTCTTACTTTGCCCTTTTGTGTTTTTTTAATAGAAATTGGATGCCAGATTGAAAAGTGAGCTATGATCTCAGCCTGTTTAGGATGGATTTTCTCAATTTTTACAGATGCTGTGCATTATTGTACATAGTCCAGCTCTGCTGCGCTCTCTCTCCCTGTGATGGATAGGTGTAAATCATCACAATCCTGTTCTGACAGCCCAATTTTCCCAAATCTGATCTGCTTAAAGAATGCAGCTTTGACGCTCTCTTGACTTGTGTCTCCACTCTCTCCTCTCCTCTCCTCTCTCCTCTCCTCTCCTCTCCTCTCCTCATTCATTCTCTCCAGTAAGATCACACACTCTCTCATTCTATCCAGCCCTCCTCTTCTTCTGCAGCATTTTAGCTCTCTTTTTCCATTCCCTCCTTGTCTTATTCCCTCTCTCTTCCTCCCCTCCTCCCCTCGCTCTTCCTCTTTCCTGTGTCACATTTGAAAGCCCTGTCATATTTACTAGAGTGGAAATCCTCTTTCACCATCTGTTTAATAAAATGTGTTTTTAATCCGATCAGGGATATTTTGTTTTTTTAAACTCTTTTTTTTAACTTCTGTACAATTTCATTTGATACAGCACGTAGCCCAGGTCTCTGATCTGTCTGAGAGAGAGGGTGAAGGAGAGCTGGACATGTCACTGTAAAAGACTGGATGCATGTGAACTTATGCCTTTTGTTGTGTGTGTGATGACATACCATGGCAACAAGTTTTTGCAATTGTTTGGAGGTGTGGTTGCACCTTTAAGAACGAGAAATGAACTCTAACTTTGGTCAGTGACCTTTCTGTTTTAGTGGCAGCAGCCTTAAATGTGTATTCTTATGCCACTGTACAAGCATTTCCTGCAAACACAAGTTTTATATTCAAACTGACTTTAAATTTATACAGGTTGCATCAAATTTAATGTGTTTTTTGTTCTTTTTCATTTCAGTTTCACAGATATTGTCAATCAAATACATTTTCTTTAAAAAAAAAAGACTACTGATTTTTTGTTTGCAGCATACAGTATCACCTTTAAAAGGTTTACCTTAAAGAGGAAGCCTTTAGTAATTTCATTGATTTCCACTCTTCTGCTTTTCCACTAAAAGGCTGCAGGTCACCCCAGGTACATAAGCTGCAATTTAGTCCCCAAGATCTAAAAATAGCACAGAATTAGATGTTTTATCTGCAGTAATTAGTGTATGTTATTATTTATCCAATAGAGCCAGGTGAAAAGAAGGCTGTTTACTGTACTCCTGGTTTGCAGCACACTCAAGGTTTAAGAGGCTTGAAGCACTGTTCTTACAGTAGACACCCCCGCTTACAAACACAATGACACATAGCAGATAAAGGAGACAGAAAAAGAGAGAGAGAAAGACGAGGTGCAAACAGAGAACGAGAGAGAGAACGAAGGGGGTAAAGAGAGAGAGAGAGAGACATGGTGACAAAGATATTACCTGGCAGCAACACACTTATCAGCTAGTGCTGTGCTAGAAAATGACCTAAATCATCAAGATTCCCATCTGACACACACAAACACAGGGGGTTAGCAGTGCACTACCTACCCTGAACAAGCTCAACCTCTTCATATCTTTTTACTGAAATAACAGCATCAACACAGTTAAGCTCTCAAACCTAAATCATCTTTTACACAGACCAAGACAGACATCCAGGGGAAGAGGAATTCCCTGAAATATTTGCCATATAATCAAGATTTATAAGAAGAAAAAATGTGATGGGACTGAAAAAGACAGGTGAAGAAGAACGTGCACAACAGTCAGAGCAAAAAAGTGCTATGACAAAATATGATTCAACATGGTACAGTTTGCTGTCTGCTGTTTCAAAAGCACATAATTCTTCATCGTGTTCAGTTTGAGCTTGCCCTGTGGGTGCCGTCTCCCACTGCTTGTCCATTCACATCCAGCGTGTAAACTTTATAAACCCCAGGATGCATCATAACAGCTTTAGCTCCTCTAGAAGTCGCTCCTAATTTATTTCAGGTGTGTTTGTGGATTGTTGTTCTGCAAAGTTGCGTGTTTGGTTGGTTAAAAGTCACACCTGGAAGGAGTCTCAGTGTCTTAACAGTGACAGACACATAGACGTAGGAATATAGACACAAACGCACACATTTCTTCTCCTCTGCCGGTCTTTACAGCCCGACAGCCCATTGGGCAGAATGTGTTTTAGCCATTATCACATTGATTGTATGTAATCAGGGGTTTATTCTGCAGCCAATGAAGTGAATTACAGGTTTCCTGCCCGACTAACACTGTAACAATTGATCTGCTCCCTGGTGTGCGTCTGTGTATTTGTGCGGGGATGTAAGGTGGTGTGTGGATACTAGAGAAAGAGAGGGAAGCAATGATAAAGTGTGTTTGTGTGAGAGAAGTAGAGGCAACTACAGAAAGAAAAGCGAGAGAGAGATTGAAACCCAAAGAGAGCAGGAAGGGGAGGGCGAGCGAGAGCTCAGTAGGAGGGAGAGTGGTTTAGATTGACTGTCGCTGCGTGAGTTTTTATTTCTTATTTTATTCATTTTCCTCCCTGAAAACAACTATAATCATCCACACACTGTGAGACTGCTAAGCTAAACTCAAACACACACATTTACACAAACACTCAAGTTATTTTCTTTCTCTGTTTCTACCTTCGTGTCGTCCAGCGCTCTGTTAAAACACATATTCAATAACTTCCTTCCACACAAATAAGGGCACGCAGGAAAACATTTGTCACACGCATTTCTCCGTGTTTTGGTCCTTGTTTTTCCTCCTCGTCCTGTTTCATGAAAATATATCCTTGTTGTAATCCTTTAACCAAATCTTGATCCAGTATATCAATTTGAACAGTCAAGCTTGCAAGCGTGCACACCCACCAGTTCATTTTTTGAACTAGGAAGCTGACAAGCAGTTCAACAACCCTCGACAGATAGGAGAGCACTGAAAGGGAGTAGAATAGAGATGGAGAAAGAGCACAGAAAGAAAAATAAACAGACAAGTATGGGGGCTAAAAAAAGCAATCCAGCCTATTGATGAAATCGTTCTATTCATTTGAATATGGAAATGTAAATGCATTTTCTTTTTTTTTTGCTCCGATTCCCCTCCTTACTCCATTCTTTAATTCAATGTACTTTCTCTCCCAAAGCATTGGCGGTATCATCTAGATAGAATTGTGTAAGGTTTTCTCCCTCCCTTTTTTTTTCTTTTTGCTTATTGGACTGTGTGTTCTTATCAGCATCGAGAGCACAATGCTTGGTGTGATGGAAAGGTATTAGCCAACCGGCTGCAGCTACATTGTCAGCACTTCTCCCCTTTTCTGTCTCTACTGCTACCTCTTCTCTTTCCTCACTCTTCTCCCCCCCCCCCCCCCCCTCCTCATTTTTAAAGCTTTTTCTGCGAGAATTTGGTTTAGAAATATTGTCAGGGTAAAGGTCAACACTTTAAACATTGATTCGAAGTTACTAAGGTGTGACTTTAATGTATTTTTCCCTTTTTTTTACCATTGTATTGATCTGTTTTATTAGTAAATGTCTTTTTAAGCTGCTTCTTTTATCATGTACTATCATTTTTAAGATTTTTTTGGGGGGGGAGGGGTTGTCTTTATTGGGATAGGACAGCTGAAGAGAGACAGAAATATGGGAAGAGAGATCGGGGAAGGCGTGCACCAAACAGCACTGAAACCAGGAATTGATCCCGTGACCAGTAAATTAAGGACTCCAGCCTCAGTATATGGGCGCCTGCTCTATCCAATGAGCTAAACCAGCATTTGTGTACTATCATTTTCTTTTTCTGTTAATGTGATTTTAACCAAGAAAGTGTACGTCTAGGGACAAACCAACATCAACAAGGATCCAGCTATGTAGACCGCATCAGTTAACAGCCAGACATGTTATGGACCAGCAAGGTTTTGTCTGAATCTTTGATTAAAAGTTAAATTTCTAAAGTGTGGTTTATAGGATGATCCCTGGTCCTCTTAACTTGTTTTCTTTTGTTTTTGTCTCCTCCCTTCTCTCTATCCTGCAGAGGCCCAAAAACAGTTTGGAGTTGTTTGAGATCAGTTTCTGTTTAGGGCTGCCATCTAGCGAGGCGGTTGTACAAAGATTGTATATAATAAGAGAGTAAGAGTGCACACAGAAACACAGACTAGACGAGCACACAGCAAACAGCACTGGGACACAGAGTGAGGCAGAGAGTAGTCACTTTAATACGATGATTGTATGTTTGTCCCTGCCAGTTGTCAGAGCGCTGCCTCGGCCCACCGCTCTAATGACAGCTTGTCATACTAAAGTGGCCCACCTTCCTTCAAAGCGCAGGGGGAAAAAAACTTATTTTTCCCTCTTTTTCCTTTCTTTTTTTATTGTTGCCTCCTCGCTCCATGTGTCCACATATTTATCTCCATTTCATGAGTCACTGTGTCTTCAAAAATTGAGTGAACAAAAAGAGAAATAGGGGTGAAGAGAGAGAGAAAATGACAGGGATCGAGCTGGAAATGGAGACAGGGGAAGGTGGTAATCTTTTTCAGTTGTGTGTGTGTGTAGTCTCCCCCGGGTGAGGGACAGGTAAATAGGCCTGCTGAATATTTGATGTTTGCAGAAACTAAATGGCCACTTTGATTCCTTTGCCCTGCCTATTAAGGAAACAGGAACATTGTTTGTGTGGCCAGTCATTGTAAAATATAAAACTACATGAATTAAGTCTGAAACCTTGCTTGAATACATTGAGAAGAGATCTTTTACGAAGTGCTGGAAAGTTGACACAATGGTTGGCCTTTTCATTTTAGTTGGACGTTGCACTTGTGAAGCTAAAGTTTCCTCATTATTTGACCATTTTAGAATAAATCACTTAATGTCAGTTCAAAAGACTTGACATTGCTGAAAACAGCACTTTTCGTCATGACATCTATGAAGATAAAATAAAAGAACAAAACAAACTTTTATTAAAACTTTTTTTCTTATACATTCTGCCTTTTTACAGTTTTAACATTTCAGTCAATAAGAGTAGGGGTCTCCAACCTGGGGTTGGTCTAAGGGGGGTCCAGGTCCCTTTCTGCTCTGACGTTTTCAAAATTAGGTGTGCATTTAGTAATATTTTAAGAATGGTGTATTAGGGCCGACACAAAAGATAAAAAAGGAAAGAACCTTTTTAATTTTGGGCAAAATAAAAGCCCAAATTTTGGTGAAAAAAAAAAAAAGCTAAATTTGATATAAAAAAGTTGTACATTTACAAGAAAACAAACTCAGATTTTCAGAGTTTAAGAAGTCTTATATTTTGTCATTATAAATTGAAACATTTCAATTTTGTTTAATTGGGAAATATTCTTTGATTTGGTTTCACGTACATTTACGACTTTTACCGTCAAACATTTCCATTTTTTCCCTCATAAATTTACTTTTTAAACTTGAGAATTTCAAGTTTACATTTTTTTTCCGGAGTGGCCCCAATACTCTGCTATAACAATGTATAGTTTATTCATAGATCTTTTGTCAGAAAGGACTATTATGCTGTGATTTTGTCCGTGACAACAATTAACACTGATGTGTACTTTTTCCAAGTGGGTGCTGGTGGGGCTTGGCCTTTCTGAGATACGAGTGGGGGGGCTTGGGAAAAAGGCTGGGAACCTTTGAATTAGAGTGAATCGGGCTTCATTCTACAATAAATAAATTCACAAAACTCCATTAGCAAAAATTCTTCCTTACTACTGGCTCTTCTTATTTCAACATTGTCACAATAGGACATATCAAAATGTAAAAAGCGGTAAAGAAAAAAATCCTTTAACATAATTAAGCAAAACAGCTAAGCTTAAAATCTGATTACTGTGTTTAGCTGAAATCATCTCATAACACGCTGCTCATGTCTTAAAGCCTCTTGTGAAATTACAAAAAAAGGAGAAAGAAACACACTCAAGCCTTTTCCACTTATACAAATCTCTTTAAACACCTCAAAACATAAAGAAATGATAAAAACTGAGACTCAGCCCCTTCCCTCTCTTTCTCTCGGCACTCATCTGAGGAGCAGACAGGCACAATAAGACTGCTCTTTCAGCACTGAGCCGTCGTTACATAGCTCCATAATTATACTGATAACATACATACATAAATGCATTCAACCTCTCGCTCGGCACAGCGCTCTGCCTGTGATTTCTTAATCTTCTTTCCTCTTCTCCCCTCCTCTCAACGCACTTCTTCTTTTTTATTCTTTATATTCCTCCCCCTTCGACTGCCATTATTTTTCATTTATAAGCAGAGTGGGAGAAAAGGAGATGATAGAGGTAGAGAGAGAGAGAGAGGAGAGATGGAAAGGAAGAAGGAAAAAGAGAGAGATGGATGAGAATTTGAGAGAGAGGGAGAAGGAAAAAAGCGCTTGAGATCTTTTTGCACTTAAACTCTTTCACTTAATGGTCCTCTGAGGGATTGATGCTGGAAGGGAGGGGGCATAAAAGAGCATAAAGAGTGAAAAAGGAGAGATTAAATCATCACCATCACATCATCATCCTAAATGGCTCTACTCTCTTTTTCTGTCACCACTGTATTTTCTCTCCCTGTGATGAAACATAGACAAACCTGCACGATCTTTCAGGGTCCCATCACTCTTTACATTTGCATTCATTTCCCCCTTGCTCATTCAAACCCCTCACTCTTTTTCTATCTGTCCAACGACTTTGTCTTTTTCCCTTTTTTCTTACCTCACTGTCTCTCACTTGATTTGTGTCCAAATCTTCCCCCTCATTCCAAACTGAAGGCCCACCTTAACATCAGATAAATGGATTTATAGACATTGGTGAATACCACAAAGCCACGATTAATGGAGTCACTGAATTAGATGAAACTCCAGGAAGCGGAGGGAGGAAGAGGTGGTGGGAATAAAATATATGATGAAAAAGGAGAGGGAGGCGAAAGGCCAAAGTATTGTACATTATAAATGTCATGTCACTTTATGAAAGGAAAAATGGACTTTAAAAAAAGCACTGAAATTCTGGGACAGGAGCGTTTTGCCTCAGTATCTGTGTAGGTTTGGCTAAAGAAAAGGAATGGCTTTGTCTTATCAAACAGCTTAGCAGCGCTCTAAAAAGTGAACAATTTAGATGTAGAAATTCTGTCTGTCAAGTGCAGCAGACTCCTCTGTCTGTGAGTTGCAAAAGCTGTCAGTCTGTCTGCCGACCTGTTTCCCGTCTATTTCCATCCCCCCACCCTTCCTTCTCCATTCTCTGTCAGGGCGCTGTCTGTGTTTTATGGGTCCCTGTAGAACAGGGATCTTTTACAGGCCGACTGGACTTTAGAAGCCCCTCGTTTAGCAGCATCCTGCCTTAATTAAAAACCCCTTTTGTGCTTTCTGCCTTTAACAATGAAACGAGAGAGAAGGGAGGGAGGGCAGGGTTAGAGGAAGAGAGAGTGGTAACGCAGAGAGAAAGAGATAGAGGGAGAGAGAGAGAGATGGAGGTGAATAGGAAGTGATAGGGAGACAGGCAGATAGATAGTAAGGTAGACAAAGGGAGGGATGGAGAGATATAGACAGAGAGAAGATAGCTGTTAATTACAACTGCCATTAACAAGGCACGAGCCAGCATCCTCAGGGAGAGGAGGAAGGAAAGGCAGGTGAGGAGAGGAAGAGGGAAGAGAAAAGAAAAGCAACAATGGATGAGGAGAGGAATTCACTCTATAAATACTTTTGCTCTGATTTGTTGGATTTTCCTTTTTTATTTTGGATTCCCCTACAGTAACTTCTTAAACTATCCCTGTCATCATGTGCTGCAGTGAGACCGAGTGTGTGTCTGTGTGTGCATATAGCTGGTTGGCTATGTGTGTATGTGATAGAGAAAATCATGTATGTGTGAGGCTGTCTTTGGGATGATTGAACAGCAGAGAGGCTGCTTACTGATTACCTTCATGTAGAACAAGCTGCTATTGACTGCAGAGTGACGGATGACCGTCGGCCCCAAGCATGTGTATGCGTTCCTGGGGCTCTGTGCTGCTACAGTAGCTCCTCTTTGCTATGCTTTTTTATCATGGTTCTCTAAGTAAATCACAGTCTGATCATTTATATATATTTGTTTGCCTTTGAGTCGCTATTGCTTCATTTTTTGTTAACACATCCTTTATTTTGTCACTCTGCATATTTTCTTCTTTCATTTTTCCTGCTGAAAGAATAGCAAATGTGATGGATGGATTGTGTACACATGTGTGTGTGTCATTTATAGAACTTGTCAGGCTTGGTGAAAAGATATAAATCCATCATAGGAAGTGACAGTGAGGAAATACAACAACATTAGTACAAATGATTGCTGTAATTGAGCTTGAACAATTCCTTAACTTGACTGTTTTTCTCCCCCTGTAGTGCACTGCTGTTCTAACACTTCCTCTCTCCTCTGCTTGTGTTTGTTCCTGTTTCACGTCTTCAGGCTTCTCTGCAGAATGTCCAGTAAGGAGCGCCACCTTGACTCCAACTGTCCGTCCTCTTACATAAAGACTGAACCGTCTAGTCCTGCCTCCCTGACTGACAGTCTAAATCATCACTCCCCTGGTGGCTCCAGTGACGCCTCAGGCTCTTATTCGTCCACGATGAACGGCCATCCCAACGGCTTAGACTCCCCGAGCCTCTACGGATCCAATGCAGGGCCCCTGGGTCCTGCTGGCGGCCCTGGATCAAAGCGTTATGAGGACTGTTCATCAACAATCGGGGAAGATTCACAGATTAAGTGCGAGTACATGTTGAATTCGATGCCGAAGAGGCTGTGTCTGGTGTGTGGGGACATTGCGTCAGGGTACCACTATGGAGTGGCATCCTGTGAGGCCTGCAAGGCCTTCTTCAAACGTACCATCCAAGGTTGGCTTTCATTTTAACTTTTTTAACCATTCAGCCAGTCATCTTACACATCTGTGCCTACGTTTTTTTTCTTCAGTCCTAACACTCTCTGTTTTGTGCTTTATCCAGTTTGAGTGGTTCTTCCTTTACTTGAGCTTTTTCATCATAGTCCAGCTACAGAAAGTCTGTGCTGAAAATGTGTGAAAAACAGTACACATTACACAAAGCTTTATTCAAAATAGCATCTGTTTTCTGTTAAATTGGCCCAACAACAAACAAAAAAACTACATTAGAGTATTATTTTTGCATTTTTAATTCATTGTAAGTTCAAACTCCATTTTTGCATCTACGCACTTGAGCATACTCCTGACCTGTTTAAGGAGATCCAGGGCGTTTGAAAGACGCCTCAGGCCAGATGTAAACCCAGATTTTTTATATAGCACTCATTTCCTTCTGTCTGCTAAGTGACCTACCAGGACACCTACCACAATCTATTTTTCCTCCATCCTTCCCCATTTATCTTTCTGTCATGCATACACACATAAACCCACATAAAAGCATCCAATCACATGCATGCATATCCACCAACGCCCCTTTTCACCCTCAACCTCGTCCTCTTCATCAACAGTAAAGAGTAATTTCCAGGTAGTGTTTGTGTTTTGGAATCTGGCTGCTAATGTTCACAGGATGGGTGTTAGCTTTAAGCCTGTTGTCTAGGAGATAACTTAGAGTCGGATGAAGGTGAGAGGTTATGTCTAGAGGTCGGGAGTTCAGGAAAGGGGGTAGAGGAGAGAACGGATAGAGCAGTAATCCACATGATGAGAAGAGTAGCAGGAATTAGGCCCGGTAATCCTTTGCTCGTCTCTTGTTAGGGCCGGTAGTAGTCCAGGAGGCGAACAGGTATTTAGGCTCACCTGTTTGTTGGATATTTAGTTTAAACCCAACCCACAACATTAAGCCCTTCATTTACCCTTCTAAGAACTGAGGGGTGTGTGTTACAGAGAACCACTTAACCATGAGGCAAGTCAGTAAGTTGGCAATGTAGTTAAACATAAGAATTCTCATTAAACTTCATCTTAATTTATAAAGTGACTTTATTTTTACTCAATAAATGGGAAGAATGCAGTAAGTGTCAGTGGATTTCTACTGATGTAAAGCATTGGCAGCATTGTTGATGCATTTAATTGGTTTCATGTTGGTTTTCACACATTTCTTATCTAATAGAGTCAAAAATAAGTGCACCTTTGTCTACAAACTAAATTTATTACCACTATGAATTGCAAAAAACAACTGGCTCAAGATACTCTCACCCTTACTAATTATTCTTGTACTAAAGTCATTTAACACAATTCTAGTCTTTGATACACAATAATAAAAAAGACAGGCCATAGTCATAAAAATAGTACATTTTTAGATCAGTTTGTGATCTCTTTTGTTTCATTTATCATGGATCCATAGAGAACATTTAACTGGGAAGTCACTGGTTTCATTTTCAGGTCACCATGGTGCCCTTGACAGGGTAGGTCAGTTATCAGCAACCTTCTCAATACTTTATGTTTGCTTTAAAATCTGATGATTATCTGGAATTATCTAAGTTTGTTTGAATAACTAATTGGTCTCATAAGTCAGCAGGACAGCCCTCTTGTCAGACAACCAGCCAGCCAGCCGGCCAGCCGGCTGCCATCGATCCATTGAGTCAGTCAGTCAGTCATATCAGACAGGATTCATCTATCTGCCTTTCCATCCATCCACCTATCTGTCGCTGCTTTCTTTTGCTTCCGATAAGCAGCTTTCCTACTAAAGCTCCAGAGAGAGAGAGAGAGAGAGAGAGAGGGAGAGAGAGAGGGAGAGGGAGAGAGAGGGAAATGGGAGGGGGGGGTCTTACATCCACTAGATGGTCACCACTACCTAGAGATGACCTGTATGTGTTTATTATGGGATGAGAGATCAGGACATGGTGCAATCCCGACAAAGAGATTGGAGAACACACACAAACCAAGATAAAGGCAGAGGCACGCACACTCATAGACACATTCACATATGGACACCCCCCACCCCCACCCCCACTCTTATACACACATGAATAGACTGCAGACATGACTGTGTAATCACTTTATGTATAGGTTTGACCCTTAATTCATCCGTCATTGCTGTAGGGTCTAATAGTTCACCAATTCCACATGTCTCATTTCATTTGGGGGGCTTGTTAAAGGTTATATAGGTGAGCACATGGTTACAGATTAAATACAGGAGGCCAGCAAACATATATATATATATGATGCCATGTTGACAGTGGAGTCTCTTGGGGGTATGACCTTGAATAGATTTAAAGCAATGCTCTGTCCCTCTTACTTTCAATCTCTTATTTTCACTGTATTTTTAATCCTCCCCTCACCTGTAGTTGGCGTGTCACAGATCAGAAAGGCCTGAGTTCGAGGTTGTGGGTCAAGTCTTTTACAGAGCTAGTTACTAGGTAGGACAGTTGTCACTAACGGTAGTGACAAAGCAGGTTTGCAGAACATCAGGATGAAATGAGACTATGAAATAAAAATGACCAGAAAGTAGTGGGCTAAAAAAATTCTCCAAGGGGAAGCCTGTCATTTTAATAAATAAATAAATAAATATTGAAATGAATAATAGATATAAAAACCAAACTGGAAAATTTTTCAATGTCATGTCTTTTTAGCAACAAATATATATATTTTTTTACATTTTTCACTGATATCTATGCTGCAGTGCTATACATAATATTAGTTTGATGCAAGCTGAGCAGCCTTGGATCCACTGGAACAAATGGGTCATGACATTATCTTTGGCTAACACACAAGCCAAATTCATCTACAGATAGTGTGGCTCTGTGTAACACTGCATGCTCATGTGTGTTGGCTTTTGCTCATCCATGTAAATTAGTGCAGGTTGATGTGTACTTGTGCACATATGCCTGTGTTTATGCACAGTTTTCTGTAAGTGTGCAAATCTTGGCTGAAAAGCAGGGCTAGCCTCAGATGGGCAGCGGCAGACATATTGGTATGTTTCAACCCATTAGCCAATAAAACCGCAGGTAATCACCAAAAAAACACCTCCAGCTGGACAGGGAGGGGAGCATGGGGTAGAGGAGAGGAGAGGAGAGGAGAGGAGAGGAGAGGAGAGGAATAGTTTGGACACAACAAGTTGAAACAAGGAATGAGCGAAAAAGGATGGAAAGAGGAGGTGGACTAGGCACATGGATGTAGAGAAGAATTAGTTGTATGTGATGTGTGTGTTTCTTTGTGCATGTGTGTGTCACAGCATGGAGGAAGTGGCTCTGGCAGCTGCTGTTTCTGTGGCGTCAGTCCAGCGACACCTGACAACCTGCATCTATCACTCCCTTATTGAGAGAGAGGGATAAAGGGAAGTGAGGAGGAGGGTAAAGTGTGGGAGAAGGAGGGATAGGGCAATAAAATAAGAAGAGAAAGGCAGCATGAAAAGGAAAAGGAGGATACGAATATGCAAAAGAAGGATGAGAAAGATTATGGTATTTAGATAGAAAAACGTCAGTGGCATGGTTGTCGTGATATGAGGTGTTCAAACTATGAAAACAGTAGAATCATTCAAATAGTTTCTATTACACTGCCACAAATGTACACACCTAATATGGGTCAATGTCTTGCTTTACTTGCAAAAAATGCAGGCAGACTCCTCCATATAGGTACAAGTTAGAGGGTGCTTCCTCTCTTGAAAATTTTTTGATTAAAAATATCACTAAAGATCTTTTCCATATATTATAATAATATTTAAATGATAAACTTTATTTATATAAAACTTTGTAAAACACACATTTACAAAGTGCTGCACAAATCCCAGTGGGGCAGACAGACAAGATAACGTACACAGCATTCCCACCCCAAATAAATCACACAAACCAGCATATATTTAGTCCCAAACAAAAGTAGAAAGCAGTAAGGGGCAGATATAAGAACACTAACCTATAAAAATGAGTTTTTGATAGTCGTTTTAAAGAAACTACAGACCTGATGTTTTGGGGCAGACTGTTCCAAAGTTTAGGGTCTGCCACGGCAAATGCACGATCACCACAGGATTTAAAATCTGAACGACAGCAAAGTGAACAGAGATTGGAGCCTTTTTTAAAAGTTGCTATACCCTCAGACCACTTTTCAGATGAAAACTTATGGCACAGGGGTTTAGTAGTTTATTTAATCGATTGGTTTTAGTAAGTTTCACGCCAATCTTGACATTTTAGTCCAAAGTATTAAAAGTCTGCATTTTGTGTTAAAAATGTGCATAGCCACTGCCCTCTGTTGGTTGAAATTATCTACATCAAATTAAACTTTTATGAAAAAATAAATACTGGCTGATCTGGTACCCTGTGACGCATGTGGGGCCATCTGTCATTACAACAGAGCTCAACAGTAACCAACTTAACTGGTGGCAGCCCAGACGAAATTTGTGCTCCACCAATCAGAGGCATTGGTGTGACATCATCGGAATATGGGGACTGGAGTGCTGTTGCCTATGACCATGGATACATGGTGTCTCTCTTAAAACAAAGTCAGTAATACACTTGTTTATGTCCTCTACATGACCATAAATCTTTGCTTCCCAATTGAAACCATCTTTTGTTGGAAAACAATCATTATATTCACATCTGACTTCCTTATTGGGTTGATCGCCACTGTTTGGTGTAGGGGTGTAAATCACCAGTTTCATCCCATTACAAGAGGATATTGATATTTTGGACACCAATACGATATTTTTCAATATCACAAAATCTGCCACGATACGATTTCAATTCAATTCAATTTAGAGGTCCACAATCGATATCAGGTGACTTTATGCAAAAATTTCACACAGTTACAGAAAAAAAAAACAGTTTCTGCAATTAAATTATGGACAGGTCTCTGTATTTGATAAAAATATCTCTTTAACTTCTTTCTTTTTTAGTGATGAACATGTAAGTTGTTTAGAAAATATTGTTTTAAATTCTTTCCCCTGTATTAACAAGTCTGGAAAATCAATAAAAAATATAAAAAAAAATATATATATATCTCTTTAACAAAAATAACAAGGACCCAATTACCCCAAATTACCTTTGAATTAGGAATACACATTTGTGATAAAAAATATTGATTTAAAACAGCAGACATTTTGAGTACCAAACATTTTATTTCCTTACATCCCCAGATCACTCTAAAGCACCAGTATGGACTTTTTCTGCAACCATTTATAATAATGATCAAAATGTTTGGCCTGTGTTCCCATTTTAAGTTTTTTTTTCTTAAACTTATTTTACACATGTGAACTTTCATCTATTTGATCTAGTGAAGTAAAGTCAACTTTTTAACTTTTTCAGAGAAGGGAACACTAGTTTTACCAAAATATTAAGTAAATATAATGTATTTTCTGTATTTATCATTATGAAATTATTTAGTATTTTTAAATTATTCTTTCTCTGTTTGACATTAATTACTTAGTTATATGAGGTAAAATAACCCTGCATAATCATGCATGTTTCTAATTTACTTTTGTTAAAGTTCCATGATTTATAAAAACCATTTAACAGAATTTTAATGCAAGTTGCACAACTGCAAAAGTATAGTGATACAATATACCAAACAAACAAAAGGGTGCTGCCTCCTTGTTTAAATGTCCAAGGCTAATGTCATGTCCCTGGGGTGAGGTTGATTTGAAAAGCAATTTGCAAAAAATAAAACATAAGTAAATATTGAATAATTTTACTATGTAAAGTTGCGCTCTAAACGAGTGCAAAGCAAGTGCACAATTAAAACCTTAATACCTTAAAACAAGCATTAACATATGTTAAAATGCATTGACATTATACAAATTTTGAGAAAAACACTGAATATAATCCTTTCCTGGATGCTTTATCTTTACCAACAATCTCAGAAAAAAATACTGCACTACCTACAGCACAGCTGGAATCAGAGGCATGATGCTAATCTCCAGCAAATATGCACATCACCTAATCCTCACTTCTCTGTTATTTGTCAGAATTTTTACATTCTTCAGGAGCCACGTGTTTAAGATGTTACAGCTAACAATTTTTCCACATAGGCACATAATTTTACATTCCATTCAGATGTGAACTAAACTTTATTACAAACAACTACACATTTTAAATTCCAACAGTCTTTTCATTGTTCAGAGCTGAAGAGGGCACTGCCAGTCAGAACATAAAGCATCATGTGGCTGTATGTTCATGGAGGGTCAGATTAGCTGGTAATGCAGTTCCAGACTGTCCAAATAATTTTTAGTTGAAGAGGTAGGTTGCATCAGCAGCCAAGGTACTTGTCATGGACATTTAAGACAGTAATTTTAGCTTTAAAGTTTGCACCTTTGGGGACAGTTCTGTTCTCATTGAAGGAG
This sequence comes from Cheilinus undulatus, assembly GCF_018320785.1. Classification (NCBI taxonomy): domain Eukaryota; kingdom Metazoa; phylum Chordata; class Actinopteri; order Labriformes; family Labridae; genus Cheilinus; species Cheilinus undulatus. Next base: position 24,411,614 of record NC_054865.1, on the reverse strand, counting down.
AAGTTTTTAAACACTTCAAAAGTGTATCACAGGGTCAGTGGTTAGGCAGTGTTTACAGCATGTATCAGCTCCATGAGAAGCATGCAAGCTTTAGCAGTTTTTTGGCATCCATTGTCCACTGCCTTCAAGAAGACTGGACACATCCACTGATTCTTCTCCATCTATACCATGGACAACTAAGATCTTCAGGGTGTGCACAGAGGCATTCCTGCGGCTGTCCTCCTGCAACATCAACAAGGGAAAAAGACAGCACAAATTACGAAAACACTTCAGAAGCAAACTTAAATAACTGTCAGTGACTAAAGATAAAGAAAAATGTATTTTGTTAGTTGAACACACATATATTTAAAATCGTACATACAAAAAGATTATGATGGTTCAATTTTAAGTGTAAATATATCCATTAAAACCCAGTGAATTTATCCATGCAAGGCTATTGTTTAAAGTATTTTGCAGTCCAAGTGAAGAGCACAGCTTGTGCATTACTTTGCTTGAATGTGGCTCTCATTGATTCAGTAAATTTTATTGAAAAGGATAACTTTATGACATGAAACAAGAGAATGAGGCTGCAAATAACAGCTTTGTGCTTGATGTCAATTCTCTGGTTCTGTGAAGAGTTTAGTGTTGTGTCATACACAAACAATACCAGGGTTGTGTAAGGTATCAAAAAGTCACTTTAACATTGATAAAAGACAAACTCACTTAAATTATCAGTACTTGCGTAAAATTCTTCCAAAAAATGAATTTATTTATAAAAAATAATTTTCTGCAAACATTTGTACTCATGTATCAGAATTATACTGCATATATATTTACATTTCATTTTTTGTATGACCATCTTATCACATAGGAACCCTACTTCTTCTGCCAGCCAATAGCATTGAGTTCAGTCTATCTGCCTTGCTTCTTAGACTTCAGTTGTCCAATCTGGGTATGAGGAAGGAAACCCTGTGAAGAAAAGAGACACATTTATAAAAGGGAAGCCATGACCTTAAACATTTAGCCATAATTTTCTTAGAAAATCGTGCATTTAGGAATAAGAAACTATGTCATGCAGACAAAAGTATTTACATGCATGAAGCAGACTACTGTTATAGCTCTTGACCAACAACTACTCTTTCAAAACCCTTAGTCAATACACAATGATGAGACAACTACAACATAAATGCTATAAAGCTTGTTAACTGATTTTGATATGAGGAACACTTTGTTAACACAAAATGCCTTTTCCAGCACATTTTATTGTTTTGCCTGTTCATACAACCTGAACATTCATAGTTTTGGTGTATTTTACAAACTAATATAGACTGAGCTAGTCATCAAAAGTTTTGATATGCTGTGCTTTACTATCCTCTTAGAAATAGGACCACAACAACTGTAAAGGACATGCTAAATGCTGAGTTTTCTCTGCCCTTGTCACAGTGGTTTAGATGCTTAAAACCTCAGGATACTGCAGCAAAATCATCCTGTTTCAGGCTAAACTCCTGAAGACGAACTTCTTCCGCATGCTCTTAATGTGCTGACAAGCATATTTAAAGTTAGTACTGCGTTAGTATTGATATCGATATATTGATATACATCAATGAATCGTTACACCTCTAGTTTGGTGGCAAAGGTGAGATCAGCCAATCAGAGACCTCGCTGTGAACTCTAGGAGGATTGTGGGGGATAAAGTGCTGTTGTCCGTGTTTCCAGTAAACCATGTTTTGGATGATACACAATGTTATGTCTTTTATATGATCATACACCCAGATTAAACAGTTTTCGGTTGAAAAACAACTGTTATATTCTCTTCTACTGGTACAACTGGATCGAACACAGAAGTATGGCGCCTAAAGGTGCTTTCAGCCAATCAGGGTCATTGCTATAACATTTTAGGATTGTGGGTAATGTAGTGCTGTTGGCCATGGTCACAAGTAAATCATGTTTATCCTATAACAATATCAGTAATTTGATGAATTGTATCTTCTGCGTGACCATACATCATCGTTTCACATGTAGGTAGGTCTACCTTGATTGGTTATGCCATTATGGCTGATAATCAAATTTAAAAAGCAGCTTACACTGAATGATGTTGTGGCTGATTAGGGACAGCAGGGAGGAGGGATGGTTACATCTTTTCCCCTGTTTATGATGTTTTAAAGACATGTTCCTTTAATTCCAGGGTACATGCATGTCAGCTGAAACTCCGGGGTTTACTTATTCTTTAAATGTGATATCAAAAAGTATTGAAAAATTTCAACAACCTCTGTCAGTAGTGCAGGGAAAGTGATCTGATCAAACAGGTATTTTTCTCAAGGCAGTCTGCTTGAATTCGACAGATCCCTCATTAGTCAAACAATTTTGAACACACAAGTTCACATTGATGTAGAAAGCTCAGGGACCATATTAATCCCCGTGTTCCATTGAAATGTGGCAAAGACGAATCCCTTCCCATTGTGACCCCTCTTGCTGTGTATTTCCCTTGCCTTCCTGTGAAACTATCCATTAAAAATCCAACTTTCCATATAAAAAAGGAAGGGCATGCTGAGCTCAAGTCAAGATAAATTTAGAGGTATAATGTTGGAAGACATAAAAATCAAAGACAGCTCAGATGTACAGCCTTCATATTACACAGTCTGTACAATGGTGGTCAATTGTCATGCAGCAGGTGGACATTCACACACATCTCAAAGGAGATTGCAGGGGATTTGGGGCCCACAGATATCTTTCCTTACTAACACCAGCACACACACATATACAAACTTGCACGTTATACATAGGAGGCTACAAGAACCTCTGCTCTAAGCCCACCCTGGTGAACTATGAGACACATAAAGACAGAAATAAAGACACACAAAGACACACCTATATACACACGCATATATGTCATTCTGATATAGCGCCCATACTGCTACTGTGAAGGAAGATGTTTGAGTATGCAGCTTGATATTGCAGTTACAAAGCCTTTTGTACAACCTATGTGAAAATCTAATGAAAGACTACAGGACATACCCCCTCTTTAAACATCTGTAACATCAAGTAATTAAAAGTAATTAATTGAAACATGCTATCACCAGGTCCTTTATATTCAAGTGTGACAAACTTCCTTACATCTGTCTGAGGTGTCTCTTTAATGATACACAAATGTGATACATTATTATTACTGCCTACTGCCTACTGAGCACTCAGCATATGTTAACACATTTAGCCTTCTTGGTACCCGCTCTGTAAGTGGCTCTTTACTGCAGTTATCCATTTAGCCTGTTTAGCTCTTGCACTAACAAGGCTTTTTACTGACCATCCATTAACCCACTCAGATTTCCTGTGTCATTGGCACATTTAGCCTTGGTGCTAGCAGAGTGTCCCTCTTAATTTCTCAAGTAATCTGCTCTTTTTTTATCATCCCCATGTCAAGGGTGGGTGTAAGCTAACTAGTCCTATTAGTGATGTCCATGAGACTTTAGGGACCATTCGTCCTACCATTTAGCATGTTTAGCCTTTACTTTAACTAACAAGGCTCATTAATGAGCATCTTGTTACCCATTAAGGAGTGTTAGCGCATTTAGCCCTCTCTCAAGCTAACTATCCCCCTTAATCAGCCCAGTAATGAGAAAACATCCTCTCCACAGCAGCAGTCAATAGTAATCACTGTTTACTCTGTTTCAGTGGGAGATGCATTGGCTTGCTGGGTTACTGTAATCGTTAGGTGGGCACAGAAGGAAAGGAGCACTTTTAAAGTAAAAATCTTTGCTTAATTTAGACTGTACCTGAATTAACATAGGCAAACAAGGATATATTTTAAATGTATTCTTAAACAGCCTAAGTTTCTGAAAGAATCAAACATGTTTTTATGCTTTTAGCTGGAGGGAAACAGCAAAATTAGCAAAAATTGAAGGAGAGTGGAGTTGAAAATGAGAAAACAAATAAACAGAATAGAACAGGGCACTACAAAAAGGCAGGAATAGATAGCTAAAACAAATAAAGCATCAGAGCTGGAAACAGCAGCTCAGAGTCAGTACAAACTGGAAGTAGACTGCAGAAAGGAATGGGTAAGTGTTGTGTGTGAGAATGCAGCAGCATAATTGTGTTAAATACCAACTATATATTGTTATTGGGAAGCATATTCTCTCTAACAGTGAAAAAGAAACAATGAGGCAGTGAACAATTCAAGGTAAAAGTGGTATTAACCTCTAACACACTCAGGTGTTGTTGTTTTAGTTGGCAGAGTTGTTAAGTTAATAGACTTAAAGGGTCTGATAATCTGAGCCTCGGCTCTGCAGCAGATTGTTACTGTGGGTGTACTGAGGCTTGTCACGCAACCTCAGCTTTCCCTGCAGTGACACATGCTCATACAAATAAAACCATTAGGAAAACTTTAAACACATAAAAACATTGTCTGTTATCCTGACTGTTTTTTTAACTATTTTAAGATGTGTTTGTTCACTGATGCTGCTCAGCAGCATGTGTGAAGTATCCCACAGTTTGTCTTTGTCTGCTGGCCTGTCTGCTGATGTAGCCGTCTAAAATGAGAACTCTCTCTGTCTTTCCCCAACATGTTTACATACAGGCAACATAGAATACAGCTGTCCAGCCACCAACGAGTGCGAGATCACCAAGAGGAGACGCAAGTCGTGCCAGGCCTGCCGCTTCATGAAGTGTCTGACTGTGGGCATGCTGAGGGAGGGTAAGGGAAAAGGTCTCTTCTTTATCTCTCTCTGCTAAATGTGCTACATGTAGCATTCTAAAGCCTCATTAAAACAATTAACTATTTGATAATTTTATGGCGCAAATGTCTCATTGCAGCATCATGTGCTCTGCATTTTGTTTATCAGGAGATCTAGACTAAAAAATTTTTATGTTTAAAATACATCTGGAAAACTTTATTTATGCAAAATATTAAATAGTTTTACTTCCCATTGTGAGAATTGTTGTCATGAGCTGTTAAAACACAAATAAGTTACATACAGGCTGGCTTTTTATTTAAATAATTTAAAATTGGTTCAAAGTTGATAAGTTAGAGTATATCAGACAACAGGAATCATTTACTGGTTTATAGCAATGCTACATGAAACACTTCTAAGAACTTGTGAAAAATCCTCTTTTAATCCTTGATATATTGTACTGTGTATTAGAATCATGATGCTTCAGTTGTTAAGTTCTAATTCCTGTGTGTTCGCTGATATATATATACTTTTTATCTCTTTATGACTCTTGAGTGCATAATTTCTTAATATTTATCTTCATTCTCCTCATCAATATTTATCCATATTTTACTTCCACATGCAAGCTACATTCAGTAGTTGCTAAGTGCATGCAAAGACCCCATTTTAAAACAGCATTGTCACATTTAGTAGCTGTTTAGAGGTGAAGAAAGAAACATAAACACCAGGGATATGATGTGCCTGACACCACTCTGATTAAATACACTCACTCTCTCATTTTCACACTCCCTCATTGCCTCTGCCTCACTCTCCCTCTCGTCTGCCCACCTCTGACCTTTCTACTCCCACTGCACTTCCAACGATGAAAGGAGGGAGAGGAGTGGCGAGGGATGAAGAAGAGGGCCGATAGAGAGGGGTTGCAGCGAGAGAAAACTAGGGGGAGGAAGGAAGGGAGAACAGATTGATTTATAGGAGCAGAGGAGAGGGACCAGGGGAGGATGAGAGGCAGGGGGAGGATGGTTGAATGAAGCAGAAAGTGTGCAAGAGGGAGAAAGGAGAAGAGAGGAGGGTCAAGGTTGTAATTGATGGGAGACCTGGCCTACGCCCCCTTCCTTACAGTGGTCAGGGAGCGTGCCTCTGCTGGCGCCTGCCAGCCCTCCCTACATCTATTCCTGTCTTCATTTCTCCCTCCAGTTCTCCCGCTCAGTATTTTCTGTTGCTTTTTTGCTGTCTCTTTCTTCTGTCTATTCTCCTCATCTTTTTCTGTTTTCTTCATCCCCGTTGGCACCACAACAGTCTCCCAAACCTGCAGCCTTCAGCTCACTCAAAACTGTAAGGTGATCTAATAGTTTCACACAAAAAGTAGTGATAAAAAATATGAAAATATGAACAACCTGACTAGTTTTTGGTCATTTTCTGAGTGGGAAAAACAGGTTAAATGCCATATTTCTTACCTTGGTGTACGTTAGATTATGAAAATATAAACATTACTGATTTTTTGCTCAAATGAAAAAAGATTCACTGTATCAATTAAGACGAGTCAGGACACCACTTGAGAGTCAGCCAAAGATCTTAAGTGAGCAAGATGCTCTGTCTCTAAATGAAATTTGGACATATTAACTTAAATCACAAATTAATCATGTTGCTTTTGAACACAAATAAACTTTTTTGTGTTTCCCTTAGAATAAGGAGGGGTCGGCTGCCAAGCTGCTATATTTACATCTTTAGGACGCAGAAAATGACATCGCCTCACACCACCTAAAACTTGGTCCTAAGTATGTAGTGCAGTGTGCCTCTGATGGTTATAGGACAGAGAATGGCATTCATACATGGACTGAGCTTCTTCCACCATTAAATAGCACACCTTTTCCTGAGGGGTTCACCTTTTCTAAATTCCTCTAGGGAGGTCTAAGGAAACAGTGTGGAAACCATTGGTCTGTAATACTAACTCTGAAACTTAAATCAAAGATGAATAAAAGGAGCAGGAACTTAAATTAAGTTAGCTTTTTTAACTTAATGCTTTCTTAAGGAGCAAAATGTTGAACTAAAATATAAAAGCGAAACAAGTAAACAAACATACAAACCAAACAAAGATCAGTACATCCAGCATCCCCAGTTTTACTTCATAGCCAAGCATGCTCGTCTCTCTGTCTACCCTTTACCTCCCTATCTCTTTTGTACACACACACTCTCTCACACACACACACACATATGCACATTGCCAGCAAGCTGCTGTCGTTGCGTTTGTTCTCCCAGTCGATCTGACATCGGCAGAACCAATGTCTCATCTCTTGTTTTGTCTAGCACGTGTGTGTGGCCACAAACACAGACACACACGTGTTAGTGCATGTATTATTGGCAGCTCCAGCAGTCTCACAGCTCAGACTGCTCTCTCCTTCTGGACACAGACGCCACATCGCTTCATCAATAAACTCCAGATAGAGCCATCATGTGAGAGAGAATATTTGTAGTCTCTCTTTCCTTTTACAGCACACAGTTTTTGTTCGGCCAAGAGGTAGTTTTATATTGATTTTAACTTCTGAGGATGTGGGCTGTTCACTAGGCCATCAGAGAGCAGAGCTATGGTTGCATTTTGTTTCCGCTGCTCCTCTGCTCCACACGTATATATCATGCACATGCACACACATACCTAGGGTTACATATATATACATCAACATGACAGAACACAGCCACCCCATTTGTTGTGCTGGGTGTGAATTTAATACAGAAGGCCCCTCTCTACATATAAATAAGGGTCATTTGGAAAATTGATATATCCATTTTCCTTTACATTTTTCTTTGCTCCTCTTTTTGAACTGGTGAACTTGAAAAGATCAATACAGATACAAAGAAGTGGATTAAGGAGATCTACTATGAAAATATTTAGATTTACCTGTGCCTCTTTGTTACATTAAACATGCTACAACAGTGACTGCATGTATCTTTGCTTAGAGCAGTGTATAGAAACCTCTTTTTTTACCTGGCTATTATTATATCACTGGTTACTTACACTCCTTTGCACCCACAGCGTTTAAGAACATTGCCTGCTGTGTTTGTGCCGCCCTTCTGGGTCTTAGCATCGTTGAAACAGAACTGCATATATGATAATGGTAAGTGGCTAGATCAGTTAGCATCAGAGCTAAGTTTAGTTGTCAGGGGCTCGCTCACGGGAGAAAGGTTAAGATAAAGTGGTAAGGATGGAGAGTGGGGTGGAGGACATGGCTCCGTGTGTGTGTGGGGATGCTGTAGTTTACCCCTTAGGGCAAGATCTGCCTCAAATTAGCTTTGTCGCCCTGGGAGACAGAGAGGGTGAGATGAAGAGCAAGTGAGGCAGCAAGGAGGTGTGTGTGCTTGTGTGTGAGGAAAAAATAGACAAACGAGAGGCCAGAAGGTCAGTAAATCAACTCAAAATGGAGCCTTTTCCTTACAGGTTTGCTTAAATACACACCTGATCATTGAAATACCCTCACAAACCGCAGCCTGTGTGGAAAAATGGAAGTGTCTCACCCAGAGGAGAGCAGTGAACGAGCTGAGAGGGTAAACTGAAAGGGTGAACAAATCCTGGGCACCCACCCACCAATATGTAGCAGCTAATTTCTGGAGCAAGGCAATTAAAAGGCCTGACTATATTATGAGAACTTACCCTCTGGCAATGGGTGTCTGTCCATTTTTAATGAGGTCATAATGATGCGTCAGCTGAAGACCAAAAGGTCACAGGGGCGGGGCTTAAACCTGCTGAGAGAGAAAGAGGAGGCTGGAGTGAGAAAACAGGAGGTGTTATTGCAGATAAAAGATTTGATAGAAGAGAAAATTAGCAACTTAAATGTCATTTACAACAAGCCCAAACTCAGGAAAAACACATTTGATTTAAGTTAGATATAACCACAGACAAGCATAGGTGTTATAGCTGTCACTGTTATTTCTATTATACCAATCTGGCAACGCAAGACAGACATAATGCATTCAAATTGAGCAGTAATGCGTAGAATTGTCATGAACAGAATACAAAACACAGATCAAACATTTGAACATGAAAGCTTTGGCAGAGGCACGCAGTCCAGGAGCCAGAAATATTCAGAATGCATCTAAATTGTACATATGGTTGTATTGACAGACCTGCTCCCTCACAACACAGCAGCTTTGATGATGGCACGTCTGATGAATCATGGTTAAACACACGAAATGTGTGAAACCCAAACCAAAGCCTCCGTCTCTGTACTGCTGTAAACGGCCAGCTGGATTCAGATGGTAGACTACTACAGAGATCACGGACTGCAAATATAAACCTTGGCTCACTGCCCCACACATGCACATACACACTCACACTTAAAGCTGATGCCAACTTTGGCCGTGCTCCCCACGGCCTCTGAGACCTAATGAGTGAGATCGGGTGGAAGGCCCCAGTCTGTGTGAGTGTTGTTGTCCCTGTGTGTGTGTTTGTTGTTTATATACAGCTGGTACTGTGCGTCATAACCCTCTTCTTAGTTCAACGATCCCGACTGCTGCTATCAGATCTCGTTGCTGCACACTCATTGAACTATAAACACTATGTTCATGGCCACAGGCAGACACATTTCACTGCAAAACACAGAGAGAAAGCCTGCCTCTCATACAGGAAACAAAAGTTGAAAAATGTTAATGAAATTCATTTTTGTTTAAAAATGTCTACAAAGTATCTTGGAAAACCCGTAGGAAAATGGATGGAGAAAGGCAGACAGACTGAAAGTAGAGGATGACTAAAGGATGTGAGAGTGAGTGATGGAGAGAGGGGACGAGACAAGAGAAGAGGACAGGGGAAACAGAAGAGGGAAGCGCCAGACAACTGGTGGCGTCTGGTGTTCCCCCATGGGAAACTTGTAGCTAAATCTGGCCTGTAGCGTCTGTCCTGAGCGAGTATGTGGGAGTGTGTGTGTGTTTGAGTGGCATCTGGTTGCATCCCAGCTAGAAAGGAGCGATAATGGAGGTACTGTGACGGGTGATCTGCCTAAGTGGTCTGTTCTTTCTTTTTACATGGAGTTTCTTTAAGAGGAGTAATTCTGCAGGACAAATGTAAAGGCTTATTTATGTTCCCTTTTCGTACCAAAATAATCCATGCTTTTTAACAATCCAACCATCACTGCCTGCATACTTCCATGGATCTTTTACCTTGTGGTGGATGTTGAAAAATGAATCCTCACAGACCTCCACAATCCATTCATTGCCACTCCTTGGATCTTCTGCCCAGCTGTGCTCTTGTAGTTAACTCTCTCTGTGTCCAGGTGAGCTTTATAGTAGTAGTAGTAGTAGTATAGTAACAGCACACAATTTCTTTCAAAAGTTTAAACAAAATTCCACCTTTTTTCAAATTTTCTTCTTGGTTGTGTTTTGCTGCTTTGGCTTGAACTGTTGGCTACATTGCTCAACACTACCCCCACGATTAGTAGTGGAATTGCATCATTTTGTCTGTATCCCTAAGCTTTGAGGTAATTGACGAGTACAGATGAAATAAGCACAGACTACAGACAGTACGTTTTCCTGTCATCTGTATGCATTTCAAACGTGGAGCATAGATGAGCTTTAAGAGAACTGCAAAGTATACAAGAGAAGACTTGAACCTGGTGTGGCTATAATTTAAACTATTCGAAAGTTCAGAATAGCACTTCTTTTGTTAAACTCTCATAAAATCCACAGGAAGTACTGTCAAATACACATGGTTAACTTGAATTTTGTCGATTTTTAATTATTAAGACTGGCAGCATTTGCTAAAATATCCATTAGAACAAGTATTTTTCAAAAGTTTATCATTCAAATTCTGAAAATTTTACCTTGGAAAAAAGCAAAGTATAGCTTCATATGAGAAATCAGTTCTCCCATCTTTAGAAACTCATGATGTTCACAGAATGACCATTGCATTTTGTAAATAAGTTCCTCCAAGAATAGAGGCTGTTATTTTGGTAAAGGAGGCAATTTGTATGAACCTCGCAAGCTTTCACACAAACACACTCCCATATTCACACACCAGTGACAGCCACCTGCCCACTGCCTCAGGCAGTGCTGTTCTGATCTGTTCTGGTCTAAACAAACGTCACTGCATGACACCTCACACACTTTCCTCTTAACCTCAAATCCACCTCACTTCATTTTTCTTCTTTTTTTCTAGAAGCTTTCTGAGAAAAAAAGAATAAAGCTTCCTCCATAAAATAATAAGAAACTTAACCCCAAACAGTTTTTGTTCTCTTTAAACTCTGAACATACCAGTTAGAAAAAGAGCTGATTTTCTTATTGCTCTCTCTGCATGTTTTATTTTTCCTCTAAGAAATACTCACAGAGTGCATATATACTCCTCCACAGTCTTTTCCAATGTACTTGTCCATCAGTTCTTAAAGCCACATAGGAAAGTCCTTTATGTTATTACATCCACACTGTGGTTTAACACTCACACTCGCACAAATACACACTCTCAGTAACATAAGGTGTTAAACTGGTCTAAGGTGGAAGAGAGACTTCAACCCTGTTACAACTTCAATTACCATAAAACTCCCTCTCTCCTTCTCACTGTTCCCTCACTTTGCCTCTTTAAATTCTTCCTTCCTCTTCTTCTTTTTGTCATTTCTCATTCCTCTCACTGTGATCAACAGAAATCAATCATTTCATTTGTCTTCCTAGCCCTCTCTCCACTCCATCCCCTCCACTCCCTCTTTCATTCTCTTATCATATCGTTGACCATCTGAAATCAATCCATTTTGTGTGTCTCTCTCTCTTTTTTCTCTTATTCTCTCTGTTCCTGCCGGTTCTCTCTTCAAAAGCACTTAGGTGTCAAAGGCATTTCAATAGCAATCCCTCAACTGTTAAAACACACACTCACACGCGCACACATGCTGACATAGAGTGACGCTGAGGCTGTGTAAAATCTATGCTGATGTGATCAGTGCAGTTCATGCTATTGACAGGCAGCAATATTCCCACGATGGGAAAGATTCACCTTCATCATTGTCAGAGAGTGTGCATGACTGTGTGCATCCCATGAACAAACTGGTTACACAGGTTTCAGTGGATACAGGCACATTATTTCTTATTTTTAAATGAAGGCTGTCAAGATTAATTGCATTAATTGTGATTAATTCAGGTCCACAGTTAGTGGACTGTTTTTTTAATTGCGTTGAAGTGCATTCTTTGTTGTATCTTTCAACACACTGAGGTCAAGCCTTGCAGCTTCTCCCTGCAGCCACAGTGATGTAAAACAAGTCCATCACTGCGCCTCAATGTCTCATTTCACTTTGAAAACCCTCACAGGCAGCTCACTGGACAAGTCAGAAGTCATCAGCACCTTGTGTTGACAAACATTTACCTTTTGAACATTACCTTCTTCTTTTCCAATCCATGACAAATTCCTTTTAGTAAAGTTCATGTTAAAATCTACGGTCCTCCTAAAAGCTGCTCTGTATCCTGTAAGTCAATCACATTTCTTCTAAGATAGTAGAAAAACCCAAATGACACAAAACTGGTTTTGAATGTAAAATAATTTTATTTAAAATGCAATTAACAGATGTGATTAATCATGAATGACTGCAGAAATTCTGAGATTAATTATGATTAAAAATTGTAACCCTTTGACAGCCCTAAGATATTAAAGATCAATCTGAAAATACTGTAAATAAAGCCAGGAAACACTGGGGGTCAGCTCTTTTTTCCCTGATGTGTGTCTGTGTGTAGTAGTATAGGCAGTAGACTAAGTAGAGGTGCACTGTTAGTTGACATTATAATTAAAGGATATAATTAAGTTGTGTTACCTCTGTGGATTCCCTCTCTTTCATGGATCTCTCATTATTCTACCCCTATCTCATTTCCTTTTATTAGCTCTCATTTCATACCTCCTTTTCTGTATTGTATCATATTTTTCTTGTTTGTTTACAAGCCCATCCATTATTTCACAACCTATACTCCCCTCTTCTTTCTCTTTTTTGCACTTTTTCTTTTATTATAGTCTTTCTTTAATGCTTATTATCATTAAGATTTTTAGTTATTCCCTCCCTTCTTTCACTCTATTTGTTATCCATTTTCTGTGTATTTTTCCACTTATTTCCAACCCTTTTTTTTCTCTTTTTTTTTCTAAATTTTTCTATCTTTACAGTTCCTCTTGGAAGACCCGTTTCCTCTTTCCTCCCCTCCTCCTCTCACTCCTTCCCTACTCTCCTCTCTCGCCCATTCTTTACGATTTGAAGGCTCATTTGTTAACGGGAGGTAGAGCACTCTCCTTCTCCCCCTAGCCTCCTCCTGTCTCTTTTTGTGGGCTTTGGAAATATAATTTTCAATTTTTAATTTGATTCATTTAGATTTGATCATTAATCAGTGCTGAGAGAGAGTTAATTTGGTGGAAAATAGATGAGGTAGTTAGAGAGGGCTCTTCATAAAGTGAGCTCAGCACAGTCCGGGTCTTCTAGGTGTAAGGAAGAGAGAAAAAGAAAAATTGAGAGTCTGCATTGAAGAGTTTGTGTGCAATGGGGAAATTTGCAATGCAATATGAAAGATTTACTACATTCTTACTTTGTAAAAACTTGAAATCTCATACTTTCCTTGAAAATTACTCGTCATGGTTTATACCCCTCCACTGGCTACATCAGAGATCAGCCTTGGTTCTTCAGTTTTCATATCAAACTGCCTTCTGTGTTCTTTACATTACAAATCCAAACATTGACCCTCCCTTAATATCCTCAGTCGTCTGCCTCTCCTAACTCTGATACTCTGCCTCTGCCTTCTGTCTGTCTCCTCTCCTCTTCTGACCAGCCACTGACCCAGGGAGTGACTGAACAAGCTGCTTGTTGCAGCTAAACGCAAACACAACATGAGGCTGTGTTCGAGTTTTTCTGTAAATGTGTGTATGTGTGTGAGAGAAAGAGAGTTTGAGAGAACAGAGAGTGGGTGTGTTAGTGCGTTTGTACCCCCTGGTGCTAAGAGTTTCTTGACCGTTTGCTGACACTGCCTCCCCCCACTGTACCTGGACTGTCAGCCCTTCTGTCTACCTATTCCTGCCTCAAAAACACACTCACGGACACGCAGGCAGAAGCACACTCACTAAGATGCAGGCCGTGTTCACTACACTTGACTGACTGCTGCCTGGACTAGTTTGAGGTTTCTTAAGGACTACATTTCCATTATAAAATGCATACACTCAGGTCACTGTAAGACGCTTTTGCTAAAAATCTGCAGCCACATCTAGGTAGGACATCACATGAACAAAACACAGATCAAACAGGGAACACAGACTTTTAACCCCTTTTTAATAATGAAAAAGCTTTTTTCTAACATAGTGAAGACTTTTTTGTTAAATCTCTGGGCTGTGTTGTCATAGTTATGGCCAACACATTTTCACAGGATTTGATCTCTTTTGTCAGAAAATCTCTCTTTTACTCTCACACTCTTTCACTTGTCTCTTGCCTCCTTTATCTGTATTACATTAAGATACACAGATGAGGACAAAATTATCAGCCCCCCTATAGAAATCTCTGTTTTTACCAATTATTTTTCTATGCCACTTTTCCAACATCCTAGTTTCATTTTGGATGCTTACTTTTTTTCTAAAACTGAGAGTTATCTTCTAATTTACACACAGTGTTGAAACTTTAAGCTGTCACTAAAGAAAGCTTTAATGCAAAAGAGAATTGTTGATGCTCACAAAGTAGGAAAAGGATCTGCAAAGTTATCACAGCATTATTTAAGAACTGGAGTGAGAAGCATCATCATTGGCAGAGGTAGGAAGAGAAAGATTTCAAAGACCCCAGAACAACTGCCAAGACAATAGTGAATGACTTAGCCAGGTCAGGAACTGTAGTCTCAAAGAAGAACCCTGCACAGGAATGGACTGTGAGGTTACAGACCAAAAAACACTCCACCTCTGCAGGAGAGTCACCTTCAAATCAGACTGAAGTGTGCTAAGGACAGCCTGGAGAAAGATTAGTCATACTGGAAGTATGTTCTTTGGTCAGATGAGACTAAACTAGAGCTCTTTGGCCACAGAGACGTTGAGAGATGAATCCCATTGAAATTTTTAACTGAAGACCAAGGTCCATGCTGGAAGACCATGAAATCTGGAGGAGCTGGAGAGATTGGCCAACAAAGAATGAGCTGGGATTCCTCAGGAGTCATGCTTGAGACTTGTTTAAAACTACAGCAAATGACTGCAGGCTGTTATCCAGCAAAAAAGAGACACAACTGACTATTAGCAGGGGGGCTAATAATTTTGACCCAGGTAGTTTTTGTCTTTTGTGAAATAATTTTGTTTCTGTGTGCAGTAAAATAGACATCCAAAATAAAACTAGGGTGTTTGAAAAAGCTGTGTTTAAATCTCCTGCTCTGTTCAACAGAGCTTAGGAAAAACTTGAAAAACTAAATTTTCATAGGTGGGCTGATAATTTTGTCCTCATGAGTAATTCTAAAACGTGTGATGCTTCGGACTCTGAAGAGCTATTAAGACATTGCATTGTTGTTTGGTTTATTTTTTGTTTTACACATTTAGTTTGTCTATCTCTGTAAACCTCCCTTCTTACCTAAAGATGTGTATTTATAAATGCTTTCTTTCTTTACAACTGTCAAAACCAACACAAAATTATGATTTTAGTTTTTCCACTTATACATTTGAAATATCTTTTCCTCACCCATCATGCCAGAACTCATTTCACTCAGCCAGTGTGTTCATTTAAGGTGGACTGGTAGATGAATACAATTTGAAAAGTTTCTGTAGACAATGTTGAATATGTCTGTTGAGTATTAGTGGGTTTTTCTTGTTGATTTAACTCTTGTGTTCTCTTGCATTTGTTATGATGATGCAAGTACTGCATGTGCTTTTGTTCAAAGGTTAAATGTTAAAATGCAGTTTAAGTTAGAAAAGTTAAGATATAAGTGTTTCAACATTTATTTATTCTTCCAAAAGTCATGGTAAATAGGTAAAGTGAGATATTTTTAAACTTCTTGAGCTATGCTGTATCAGACACTTTTTATCTCTCCACACATACCACAGGTTTAGTCTAAAAACATTTGGCGTTTTTTTTTTTTTTTTTTTTTTTTTGGGATCCCTCCTTTCCTCTTCTCTCCTCCTCAGGGGCACATGACACCTCTGTCTTCCTTATCCATCTTTAAGTGGTAACCACGGTAACATCCAATCCCTTGAGAGATAGGCCTAATTAAATTAGGACTCCTTTGTGTCAATTAATTAACAAGACACCGAGAGGGAGACCGAGATTGGGGAAGAGACAGGGAAAGAGTCAGAAAGCCAAAGAAGAACATGCATGTGAGTGAGCGAGAGAGGCCCTTTACTCAAATGGTGTCTATATAAATTAATCTTGTTGTAGAATAAAAGAGGCATGCAGGTTTAACAAGGTTGAACTTAAAAGGAGCTACCTGCATTTATCACAAACATATACACACATGCAAGCACTGCAGTAACAGAACATTTATCACCACTTCACACTCAGACCTCGTGCAGTCTTCCTACCTCTTCTTCTTTCCCCTTAATACCACTCTCTGTTTCTATTTATCTTTGCTACTCTTAGAGTTGTCTGCTTTAATCTTAGAGTAAATGTCATGCTCATTTCGTTAATACACTTTTTTATTTCTTCCAGGAGTTCGTCTGGACAGGGTTCGTGGTGGAAGACAGAAGTATAAGCGTCGGATAGATGCTGACAACAGTCCATACCTGAATCCACAGCTGGCTTTGCCTCCTAAAAAGCCATGTAAGAGCACACATAATGTTTAATTTTATATGTAATGGCCCTTTATCTCTGTAGGAGTTAACAGTGATAAGCAGAAAATACTTGATGTAATACATATGTTCTACAGTGGCAACAGAAACTTGTGTACAGATGTACCAATGAAAAACAAACAAGGGACAGAACACAATCAAAATCCTCCATAGAACAATGTTTAATATTGTTAACTCACAAGCATGTTGTTACTAAGTGCAGGTAGTGTTCATGTTATGAGCAGGAGTTATCATCGAGAGACAGGAAAAACAGGAAACTGCCTTTCCATCCATCTCTCCCCTAATGGAGACAGTTGGATAGTAAAAACACACACCTACACAGACACACACAAATAGACACGGTAGTGAGAAGCCCATCTGTTTGAGACCAAGTTTATCTCCCTGCCTCTACTGCTACCAGTTTGGGGTCATAACATTTTATTTGTGTAATATTTCACTGTAAAGATATTCATTTAGCTCCGGATAGATTGGCTGTGTTTTTTAAAGAATAAAAACCACTGCCAAAGCCTGATGATTGAAAAATTAACAAGGGAGAGAGTGAAAGTTACAGAGAGGCATGAGGATAGAGAGAGAGAGAGAGTGAGAGAGGCTAAATGAGAACAGTTCTCAGAGAGAGAGAGAAAACGGAGAGGGAGGGAGAGGAAGGAAGGAAGGGAAGGGGACCAGCCAGAACCCTAATCCGGATTAAATCCAATCTGGCAACCACATCAAACTAGAGTTAGCTCTTTAGCTAACCGTCTGCTCACACACATAACACACACACACATGCAGTGCAGATTGAGCAGTGTTTAGCAGCTTGGTCCCAAAAGCCCATTTTGCTTAAAGCTTGAGCATATTCTGCTTTAGGCCAATATGCTGAATGGCTGCACGGCAGCTTACCGGGACTTCTGCACTACTAATCATTGAAATGACGGGATAATATGAATGCATGCACTCTTTTGAGTGTCATTATAATGTATTTGTTTGCATACACAGAGCATGTGTGCACTCCAGTAAACTGATTGGAGTCTCTGGCATGCTTTAGACTAATTTCCTTATACTGGATAAGTGATATTTAACTCCTTAATCTTGTTAGTTTTTTAGCATGGATTTGTTGCATTTGGTAAAACATTATTTACTTAAATCCACAATTACCAATGAAGTTAGTTAAAGCCAATCCCTGTTTACATTAAATGTTTAAATATACATGATCTCTCTCTCTCTCTCTCTGGCTTAAATTAAAAACTTTAAAAATATGGTGCTAAAATAGACTTCCTATGTTTCCTCTTGTTCTTTTTCTCTAGCACAGAGTCAATACACACAGAAAATCTTTCTGTCCCTCCGTCTCTGTCTCCCAGATACACGCACACAGCCTATCTATCTGTAGCCCAATCCCCAGCCTCAGCGTCCCCATTGATTGTGTGAGAACAGAACAATAGCCCAGGGTTTGGAAATGGGCTTCCATTGATTCTAATTAGGGAAACATTAAATAAGATTTACCCACAGATACTGCACTGTGACTGGGATTGGTTTGGCTCAAACGACCCTGGAGCTGGAGCTGGAGGGAAGAGGATAGAACGCATATAGATATATATGTACCATGTGCATGTGAGAGTGTGTGTGTGGCAGAATTGGGGGCGGAGAGTGTTAGATCAATACACAACTCATCCCCCTAACTCTGTTTCACTCTCTCTTGCTGTTTATCTAGCTGTCGCTCTCTCGTCTCTTCCTGTCTATCTTAAACAATCTGTCCATGACTCTATTTTTACCTGTCTTCTCCTTTTTTCTTTTTTTTCTTTCCTTCTCCTCCTCTGTCTGTCGCTCCTGCTCTTCTATCCTCTGTTATTATTCCCATGCTTGATTAGTCAGTGGATTAATTTGGAAGCAGGGTATCAGTCTGTTACTAATGGGCCATAGAGATCCCATCACCACATGTCACCATTACCAGCCGAGCTGTTTGGCTTTCAGAGTTATCTTTCCCTGCTGTATGTATCAGCAAAGCTTCCTGGGGCTGTAATAGAAAAAGAAAGCATTTTGTACAACCTGAATCTCCAGAAGTAATTGCCTTTAATCACACCTTGAAGCGCCTCCTGAACTGGAGACCTTTCAATCATTATTATTTATCTGAAGTCCTGCCAAATTACTAGAATCAAATCAATTTTCTATCAGTACATTGTTTAAAAAATCCTTCGGACATGTGGACACCGAAGTGTAATCAGCGTAGTCAGCTATCTAATACAATACACTGTATGCATTATTTTCAGACTATAACTAGTACAAGCAAATAATGTTTTTGTTGTTGGTTTATTTATTTATTTTTGTCTTTTGAAGGTCTAAACATAACAAGAACAAAATGCCCTACAGTTTATATGTTAACTTAAATGGTTATACTTAATTGTTTTTTCTTGGTTTGATACAATTTGCCCCCTGCTTATTCTTTTACTAATGGTTAGGCCAGTTTTTTCTGCATGGGAGGATACTCAGACATTTAGAAAATACTATCCAGAAAAACATGTTTGAAGGTCTTGTCATTGCTCGCATTTCTTGATCCGAATTGGTGTGGAACAGTTTGTAGCCTACTACGGCAAAAATTCACCATCTCTCTGTCTCTGTGTGTCTTTCTCCTTGTCTGGTGGTCATGTCAGTTGCCTTTGGCTGCCTTGCAGATAACAAAATCGTCTCTCACCTGCTGGTGGCCGAGCCAGAGAAGATTTACGCCATGCCTGACCCAACAGTACCAGACAGTGACATCAAGGCCCTGACTACGCTGTGTGACCTGGCAGACAGAGAGCTGGTGGTCAACATTGGCTGGGCCAAACATATCCCAGGTAGGGGGGGAAAATACACCCTAACCTCTAAACTGAGCCTAACCTGATTTCATGTTTTTAGACAATGAAACCACCAGATACATTTTTCTCCAGTTCTGGAGTACTGAAGGTTTGATACACACTCACAAACACACAAGCTGTGTAAATTGGTAGAGAAAGTTAAAGGTTAGAGCAGTTCAGGCACAGTTACATAGGTACAAGTTCACCTAGAGCTAAGATGTGACCTCTTACCCTAATCCTTGAACCCAGACAGTCTGAACTCTTGACTCTGCCAACAGACCAACCAAATGGCCTCACTTAGACCAAACCTACTGACAAATACCTCATCCCAAACACACACACATATAAATTCTGACCTTTTGAACTATCAGTTCAATCCCCTTACCTTCGACCTGTGTGTGTGTTTGTGGTTGTGTGTGCCTGAAGTCACTGAGCTGTGGAGAACAAAGCCCTTTTAAATCACAGCTTTAACTGACCAGTGAGTTATGTTTGTACAGGTTTCAAATAGAGATGCCTATATCTGATACGCTGATATCTGGAATATTACAATTTGTGTGCAAAAAAAGCACCATCGGTGAAATATTCACTGATACAGCTTGTGATCTGTTTAGCCCTCAAGCTGTTGTGGGGAAGTGGTATTGTGAACGTTTTCTTAAGACTCTTTTGTCCTCCTCTTTGTGAGTCTTTTCGGGGTGTTGATTTTCCAAGTGGCATTATTCGTATTTCCCATCAAGTGTGCCACCACAGTCTGTCAGTGTCTGCATAAAATTTTTGCTTGTTTGTCACCTTTTCTCCTTTCTTTTTTCTTGACACCAGAAACTAAAACGCTTTCACACATCTGATTTAAAATTCACACATCTGATTTAAAATTTGCAAGAGCCTCCACAATCTTTAAAACTTAATTCGATTGGCTACCCCCATCGACTGATTCTCCATAAACTGTTCAAAGATAGATATAGGCCCTAAAAAGAGAAGATTAAAATAGCAGCTAATATATAAGATGGACACTAGAGAGGAACAAAGCAGAGTGGTTTGATGAAAGAATCTAAACATAAAGAACTGGGAGCAGGTATGGGAGGGAAACTTGAAAGTTCTAATCTGGGTTTGGTTTGAGGGAGAGAGCCTGCTGTGACAGCACTGAGAAAAGAATCATGGCATCTCAGATTAGCACAGATTAGTGCAAAAATTAGTCACAATGACAATGGAAAATACATTTATTGAATAGAATCCAGTAGAATACATTAAAATATAAAAGAAGAGAATCACCCCCTGCTGCTATGTTTTCAAAAAGCACAGCAGGATGTGAGAGCATAGAGGGAAACACCAGATTAGAGACATAAATACCACTCAGTCATGCTACGTAAATCTATAACAATAAAGTCAATGGCGTTGGATAACAGGACCTCCAAATGATATTTTTTATATGTTATCAATAAATGTGAAAATAACAAAGAGAAAAAGAAAAAAGATGGAGGGAAGAGGAAAAGGAGAGATGGGAATATACATTGCTTCTTGTTAGTGTATTGATCTATGTGCTGCTGTATGGGCTGTAAGCAGACATATCTATTGATCCATAAACCAAATATAGCTCTTTGAATATTTATTTTTCGCTTTCAAAACAACATATAGCATCTTTCCAATACCACCTCCTTTCAGCTAATCTCCCTGACCTGTGTTTTACTCCTTTTTGCTGTCTCTTCTAATCCATTTATCCCTCTCAGCTTCTTCTAGCTCTCTCTCTCTGCTTTCTGTACACACACATAAAAAACTAACAGAAACACACATAGCAACACACGTGATGTTTATTCAATGAAGGATTATTCATTAGGCTCTCTTTATTATTTACTCACTATTTTTAACAGAGAGTAAAAAGAGTTAGCCATGAGCTAGGTAAAATGTGTGTGTGCTCTTTGTGTGGAGGGAGCGAAGCGCAACGATTGCTTGGTGGAGGAGAGAAGATGGCATGATTAGATGAACGAGAGAGGCAATCCAGTGCTCACACAGAAAGATAGAACTCTTCATCTTCCAAGTGTGCGCCTGTGCTTGTGTGTGTGTTGTGAAGACTTTATGAAATCCTCATTGTTTACAACACTGAACACTGATCTAATACTGGCCTTTCCACACACACAAACATAAAAACATGGACACACAGAACGTGATCTACTGTTCAGTCAGGATGGAAAGGATTGTCAAAAAGAAATACACCTAAACATTCTTTATCAGACTCCCACACACATACACAAACACAAAAGGGCAACCAATAAAGAGTCTACAATGACTAAAGTCTTGAATAGAATGGACTACAATAGACACGTTAACCTTTTTGTCGCCTTCTTGTTTCAAATCTTGTCAGCTCTGAGTGTCTGTGTGCAACTATAAAGTCTATAGGGTGTATATGTAAGCATGCGCATCTTTTATCGCCATGGTACAGTAATTTTTTTAATCAAATTGATGGAGAGAGACAGAGAAACAAAGAGAAAAAAGACAGAGGCAGAGAGAGGAGAGGTGAAGCCAATTTATGCTTCATGATATGGCTGTGCAGCGCTGCATACGCACAGACACACGCATGCATGCACATACGCGCACACACAGGCTGCTAACAGTGGTAACAACGTGTCAAGGCGAGCGCCAGGCAGCTAATTTGAAGTCATTAGATGTCTGCCGTACTGGCAACAATTTGTTACGCTCACACACGCACAAACACGCACACACAAAACCACATCGCATGCACACACTGAGTTAAGAGCCGTCTGCGGATAGCGAGGAGGCTAAATTGTAAACTAATTTAAACATCACTCAGCGTTAGAGAGGCTGCCTGCAAGACAGGCCCCCGGATAACAAGGCTAGGCTACGTGTGTCTGTGCGTGTCTGTGTGTGTGTGTGTGTGTTGCTTGCCATGTTTGACACACAGACTCGCCCAACCTTAGAGACTTGTGACAACACATATACACACATATCTCTTTGATTGGTTCTTTTATTCTAAAGCTGTGAGTGCATGTGGGTATGCACGCTCATTTCCATACTGATACGGCCTATATGCAAACATTTGATATGTCATTAGAAGGGGAAAATGAGGTTTCAGACACAGTGTGTGTCTCTTGTTTCCTATGAGGAATGTGACTCGAACACACACAGGCACCTCACACATCCACAGTAGTTTCAAAGAGATAATATATGCAAACACAAACATAAACCATTTTAAGAGGCTTTTTGCTGTTTTAAGCTGTGAGAAACTCAGACAGGAGCATTTTTAATTTGGCAGCAGTTTTCAATTAAGTCATGGTCTTTAGAATAAAATTCCTTTAAGTTTTAGTCTCATTTTAGTCATTTTTTCCTCTCAAAAGTTAATGACTAGTTTCAGTCGCCGAAAATCAAAAACATTATACTATAGTTTTACTCAATAAAAAGTCCTACATTTTAGTTTTTACTCATAGTTGAAACGATTGTTTTGTGTGAAAATAAGTTTAGTGTTAGTTCATGCAGAACAAAGAAGTCATATGCCCAGTCGTGATCAGCTGACGGCAAGCTGATCCCGATTCAAGCCTCCCAGCTCCCACAGCCAGTCACAGCTCTTTCTATCAACACAACAGCATATTTAACTGTGACGTATTTCTCACTAATCCCTGCTTGCATTAATGCTGATGCACCATGCTGCTGCAGCTTCTGTCAAAGCTTCACCTCCTCCACCCCAGCTTCCTCCTTTATGGCATAAAGCTGTTGCACCCTCATTCAGATTCATGCTACTTTGGATTTATTGCTTTTGATTTTTTTTTTCTTCAGCAGGTATTGTCATAAATGTATAAATCCATACAAAGAATGCTGCTTGACTAATTCAGGAAGCATCTTTTGAGCAGAGCCTACTTTACGAAGTAAAACTGTATATCTATTTTGCAATAAAATGGTGACATGTATGACAAGATTGTTCCTGAATGAACTAAATTTAAAAGCCATATTAAATATTGGCAAATATAATATTCTTCATTGATGTACTATCAATCACTATCTATCTTTAAAGGTGTAGTGTATAAAATTAGGGAAAATCGAAGTTACTCAAAATAAAACTATTTTATATATTCGGGTGATTAAACACTTGTTCAGTTAGGCCTGCTTATTCTTATTATGTTTGATTTTTTACCAAGTTTGTTTCCATAAATGCCACAAGACTAAATATCACATACTGTACCTTTATTTGCTTTCAAATATACTGCAATCTCTTCCTGATTGCTATGTGTGTTTTCACAGACTGTATGCAAAATTAAGAAATATCATGGACTTTTTTATAGAGATGTTTAGGGGCTTTTTATGTCTTCATTTTTAGAGAGGAGAGCAGTGGGTAGAGTCAGAAACAGGGATGAGAGAGTGGGAGTGAGACATGTGAGAAAGAGGCTGCAGGCCGTACTTGAACCCTGGCCACCTGCGTACATGGGGCGCAACCTAACCACTAGGCTGTCTGGCTGCCCAAGAAATATCATAGTTTTGGAATGTTCAACAGTCCAGCTCAAAAATTTTTGGTCTTATTTTAGTCACTTGGATGAAAACTAAACTTGCTTCGTCAGTTTTTTCACCAAAAGTCTATTTAGTAGATACTATTAGTCTCATCGTCCTCATGGAAAAAAATGAAGTTGAACATTTTAGTCATAGTTTTAGATGATGAAATTAACACTGAACAGGAGTGGCCACATACACAGGCTCAACACTTAGAGTATGCTGAAATACTCAGGAAACTCTATGCATGTGGAATTATTGTAAAAGTTGTTTTTAAAGGACTTTGGAGTCTGATAATATGGTTTATGATGAGAAGGCTTAATTTTAATAGCTCTTAAAAAGACAACTCCAGCTGCATATTAGGCCACATGTCATAGTCAAGTGTGTATAGTAACACAGGTGTTGAAGGAAGAATGAGGAGCGGTCAGCTGATAGTAGGAGGAGGAGAACAGCAAATATTTAAACAGAAGAGAATGAGAGAGTGAATTAAAAGAAAGAAAGAGGGCATTCAAAACGAGCCATTTATCTGTCTGTAGAATTAGCCTTTTCATCCTCTCTTTTCTCTTCTCTTACTCCCTCATCCTCTCTCTCTCCTTCCCTCTCCATAATAACTAAATGACTACCGGGCAGTCATGCCAGCAGCTCTTATCTCTGCTCACGGACACAAAAGGGAAAGACAGACAGGCGAGCACTTGACTTGACGAAAAGAGCAAGAAACGAACAAATGAATGAATCAATGAATGAGAGGCAGAACCTATAACACAGTCTATTTTACCAGAACCAGGGGCCTTGCCATCAGTGTTTCTTTATGACCCCTCCCCCATTCTTTCTTTATTCAGGAAAGAAATTGCTCTCGGGCCGCCCCCCACTTCCCCTCCACTATTCTCTTGCTTCTCTATCTCCTCTTACTTGCTTTTCTTTTCATGCGCTCTCTCTTCCTACCTTCCTTTCCTTCCCCTTTCAATTTTGACACTCAGGATAAGCGGTCTATGTGTCGGCAGTAACGCAGTATGATTGAGCTGTAAAAAAATGGGGGAAGGGAGGTGGAGGGGGGTTGCTGTCTGTCTATTCATTTAATCGGCCTTTATGGAGATACGGGAGAAGGGGTTTGGGTGGTTGTGGTTGTGACGGGATAGCAGGTGACAAGTGGAGTGCTCTTGTTTCATGTTGTGCATGCTCTTCATCTCTTTATCATTTCTCCTGTCTCTTTCGTTATCTTGTTTTGATTTTGGAGGAGCGATGGTGTTGAAAGACCCCACAGAGGTGCTAAAAACAAGAATGAGTTGTAGGTCTGGATGACTGGTAGACTCTGTCTCATGTCAGTAGTGGTGAATGTTAGCACAACTGCATAAACTCTGACATTTCCTGCCACCATAAGATTTTGTGTCTTCTATGTTTGCTCCATAGGTGAAGACCGGAAAGTCAGTTCCCTTTGTTGTACTATATTCTGGGTTATATTGTCATTATGATAGTGTCAAAAGCAAAAAACAAATAAATAGAACAGTAACTTTGGCTTGTGAAACTTATGTCAAAGTGGAAACAACATGTTTTTATTGATTTACTTTAAGGGCAGTTCTTAGAGCCCAATAAAAATAGCTCTTATTGAAAAACCACATGGTGGCAGAACCAGGATTAGTCTTTCAGTTCTTTCTTTTTTATGGGTTTAGAAAGGAAGCCCTAGAGTTTCACAACAAATGCTGGAAACTTGTTAGAAATTAAATGTGGAGTTCATCCTGGCTTGTTTCAAGTTCCCATTGATTTTTATTTGTTTATTTCTTCATATTCTTATTTGATATGATTCTATTTTTTTCTTGTCCACTCAAATGACCTATCAATGTGTTTTAGGTAGGATATTGTGTATTTGTGATTAGAATTATCTTTTGTTATTTGTGTGTGTGATAAGAGACAGAGGAGGGAAGTGTAGAAATGAATCAAAATGAAAAGCTGGGAGGTCACATACATTACCTCAGTGTAACCTGAATAATCCCAAAGAGCCTTTAGCACAATACTATTCTGACCTGATGGCTAAATATCCCCACCTTTTCAATCCCTCTTGTGACCCCTCTTTTTTCTCTTTATACTTCTGTCTTTTCTGGCTTTCTCTCCTTTTCTCCCCCTGTCTGACCTCACCTCCCACCCTCTCTCTCCATGGTATCCTTAACCTCTTCATTATCAAGTCAACCTCATCTCTCAACCCCAATCCCCTCCTACGCCCCCTGACACCCCCTCCCCAGCCTTTCTCCTTGGCTTTGTCCGTCTGTATGTCTTTGCAAATTACTGTAATCACAGTTTTATTAAGTCAAACCAGCTCTGTATTTAGAATCATTGTGATTAACTGACATGAATTAGATGTAACATTTTGTCTTTACTGCATGCCTAAGCCCTCCTGAATCTTCACCTCTGCAGGTCTGCTCTTGCTCTTCTGTTCATTGTTTTACATGATTCTCACTTACAGATTTCAGCCAGTGAAATGGTTAGTCTGCTAGACTGGCAGACAGTCAGCTAGTGAGCCAATCAGTCAGTCAAGTCAATCAGCCAGAAAGACACTCAGTCAGTCAGCAAATATTGATTAATAGAAGTGTCCTGCTCCTTTTAGCAAATCAAATGTTGAGTCTAAGCAGCCAAGGGGAACCTCACTCACTCACATACACACAAATACTGACTCAGAGAGAGCAGAGTGCAGCTCTCTAAATTAACACTGACACACATTTTAACACTTCACAATGAGCTCCAAGAGATGCAGAACAGTGAATGCACTGTGTGTGTAGGTGTGTGTATTTGTGTGTGTGTGTGTGTGGTGATAGAGGAATGTAAAAGCATAGACTGGTGGTGATGTCACTTTTTAACCCTCCTCATTGAGTCTGCTGTTGCTATCAATCAGCAAAGAGGTTGTTGGGCTTTGGGTCAGAGGGTGGTAAATCAGAGGGGAAAAAAATCTACTCCATCAATCACACAACAACAAACATAATTCTTTTAATTGTTTAATCAATTCTTCATTGGCTACCCAGATGTAATATCACTACACCTTATTTTTAAGTTTTGTTCCTCACTGAAGTTTCCCCACTTCATATTTCTGTCTGTTTAACTCTTACTTTTGTTTGCCTCTACATTAAAATGCCTGAGGCCTGTGCTATGAAGCGAGTTAAATATACCCAGGTTAACTTTTGTTGTCTGGCTTCAGTTACCCAGACAAAGAAGATCATACACAACAGTTACGAGAATCTCGTTGTCACCTTTATGAATAAAGAGTTAAATTGGAAGAGGCAACGTGAGGAATGTATGGCAATTACACACATGAACCAAACTTCTGTAAGCAGAGCATCATATTTTTGCAGTCAGGGCAAACATTGATATTTGAAGAATATGAAGGAGTTAAGGTCTTTGCACACTAAGTGTGTAATTTTCTGATGTGTTTTTCAGTGCATTATCTGGGGAAAAAAAACATCATGGCATACAGTCAAACCTTGCAATCCCATGTTTTCATACTGCAAAGAAAATAAAGAGTGAAGTTTAATCTTTTCTTTAAGACTTATTTTTGCCTTTATTTGATAGAGAACACAGTAGGAAGGTAGAGCCGTAAACAGGGAGCAGAGAGAGGGGAATGATAGGTGGAAGAGCCACAGGCTGGACTTTAACCTGGGTTGCCCACGTACATGGGGAGCAACCTAACCGCTAGACCATGGGCACCCCAGTGAAGATGATTCTGTGCCTCTTTCATTCCTTGAAAAACCACACTGGGTCCAGCCATCCTGACGGAGAGCGTCACACGGCACCAGCTCACACGTCATAGTGCTGTGCCAAGTTGGAGAGACAGAGAGCAACTTTAATTCAGTCTGTGTTATGCAGCTTTGGGTACAAACTTCAGCACAATACTGATTATGTTTCATGGTTGATTTCCACATGATGCACAGGCGAAATGTGCAAAACTTTCAGATGAAAAAAATTGGACTGAGTGTGCAAAGGCCTTTAAACCAGAGGTCACACAGCTGAAGCACAGATGAGGAGCTACAGTCACCAAAACACAATATTTAAGCTGCAGTTCCAACAATATAGACTGGTGTGTGGCTCTTAGCGATAAATAAAAATAACAAATTGGTTGTAGCCTATGCTTAATTTCATGCCACAAACCTGATAGCTGCAGTTCTTTGACTGGTCTCTTTTTGAAGGATAATAACTGTAAATCTTTTACAATACCTTTCACAATTATATATAACAAACATATGGAAAAGTCCCTTCTCTTGATCAGCCAACAGACCTCCACAACTAAGAGATCTGACTGCTCCGTTGGTAGATGTTTCATAAAGGTTGATTTCTAACTTCTGAGAAGCAAGACACCTCTCTAGAACTGAAAACCCAGAGAGTTACCTCACAAAGCGAAAACAATGCTTCCTAGTACAGACCCCAGGTTTAGGTACACATGTACAGGTAAACTCATACAAACACATAAACAGCAATACACATAGACACTCCAACCTCGCAAGCAGGTTTGCCCCCATTCTGTCGGCTAAGGCTAGCTCACCTTGACAGTCACAGCATGCTGAGTGCCTTCTTAAAATACACCAACACAAGACACAGACATACACTTTAAACTTACATACACACACAATAGCAGCACAGTTTGCTTACATAGAAACTTGTAATAGAAAACACAAAAACATACATAAGCTGAGATTCTGCAACAATACATAGACTGTTGAGTTTATTAGTATCAGGCATTAAGGCAACAGGCGTTATCACAGCACTTTGTCTTTGATGCAATAGAGCTGACTGCACCTTTTTCTATCAGGATCTTATTTTTATTCAAATAAAGATTTGATCATTTGATTAGTTCATTGCCTTGGTCAGTTTTAATTCTTTTGTGCTCTCCAGAAAGTATATATTCTTATGCATGATTCCAGCCCCTGTTTATTTCCGTGTGTTTGAGTCCCATTTCTGCCCATCCCTGAGCCACATAACACATTTAGAGGTTGATGTCTTGGTTTCAAGTACGTATGTTTGCTTATGCGTGTTTGTGTTGTGTGTTTGTGTTCGTTTCATTGTCCACATTTGTGCATCAGACACATCTTATTTTCCCAATGCACCCGCACAGTGGTTTCCTCTTGCAGCCCATACAAACAAACACACACTACTGTTTGCAGATGAAAACAAATATTGATGAAATCAAATTAGGAAAAGAATATTTGATATCGGAGCTTTATGTTTGGATTAAGTTGGGCTTTCTTTATTAGATTACGCCTGTGGGTATTGGGCACAATTCATCAGTATGAGAAAACAGAGGAAGGAAATCATTTCCCCTTTTCCATACATTGGTTTACTTCTGTCTCATTACTTAACTTTTCATACTTTTACATTCTGGTCTTTTATTACAAGGCACGATCAGTTTGTTGAATTAATCATGATGACGAATCATTTATGTATTATAATAAGTTTTGGGGAACAAAAAGAATTTAAACGTCACAGTTTCAACTATATTATTTCAATTTATTCCATCACAAAAAATACAGAACTTTAAGGAGGCAAAACAGACGGCTATGATAAATATGTCTCCCTGTTAGTGAGAATTTGGGATGTTATAAAAAAGTGATTTGATGTTTTGATTTATACAGAAAGAGAGAGGGAAATGCCCCTACATATTCAGTCTCTGAGGGCACGTTCAGTCTGTGTTGACTCTCCTGTCTGTTCAACACCCTGTGTTTGTTTTGTCATCACCATGTTGACAGTGTTTCCATGACAATGTACCTGAGATGACACTCAATCACACACTGCAGTAGGTGCATTCACAGGCACACACCGGTATTCCCTCTATCAGGTCACACTTGGTGATGACACACACCTTATGCCATGAGAGGTAAGCTAGCCTGACACACATCACACAGAAAGTCACATGCAACTTACTTCACACCTTGTACCAACTGTCAATATTGCTGTATGCACATGTGTCACGACAAATCAGACCTGAATTTATAATGAAAAGAATGGAAGTCACTTGAAGATGAGTGTGAAAGGTGTAGAGAAGAGGAAAGACAACGGTTACACTAAATGAAGCTCTTTCTACTATTGAATGAAATATATGTTCTCTAAGACATACTCTGATTTTTAAAGTGGTTGCTGATTTTCTTACCGGCCTCTCATTAGTTGTCATTTTCATGATTTGGATTCTAATTTCTTTTAAAAAAAAAGATAAGCCATGAAAGTCGTTCATTAAAGATGTTCAAGTAAAAGTGAGAAAAAGAAACAAATATTGAAGTCAGAAGATTTGTGCTCAGCAGCCCATTGCTGTTTTTCTTATTAGTTTGATTACATTAGCAAATCAAATTCATTTGTCTATCAGCCTTTGAGACACAGCCTGCAATCTGAGTACACTGACTAATCTGCATCAAATAAAGTCTTACACACACACATCAGAGGGAAGCCGCATACATAAGCATGCACATAGGCGTGAATTCACAAACACACAGTGGAAAAACATAGATATACACTCCTCAACAGACATACACATCTCTAGAAGAGCATGAACACACACAGACGTGCACAGTTTTATAATGTGTGACATCAGACGAGCAGTAACAAATAAATCAGCACACCATCTGAGCCCATCATCATCGAAGTCATCACTAGCAAACAGTCAGCTTTTACCACTTTCAATTTGCTTTTGTCTTTGTGTGTGGGTGTGTGTGTGTGTGCTGGACAGAGAGAGAGATGATGTGATGTGATATGATATGATATGCTGGCGGGGCATAAAGATAGATGATCATAATTACGCACAGGCCAAACTCCATTTCAAATCATCATCATCCTATTCTATCTGTTGGAGCACACATGTACACACACACTCACACACCAGAAGCGGTATATAGAAATCACACACACACACAGGGATTCACAGACATCCACACCCACGTATCACACACCTATGCATGCAGCAAATCTAGTGGAAGGAGGGACCGGCTTGTCATGGCATCACATCATTTCTGTCGGTTCATGCAAAGTTCACAGACGGGCCTGAAATAGTTATTCTCTCTCTGTGCACTTTTCTCCCACTATTTTACCACATATCTTCACCTTTGCTCACTGTTTTTGTCTTTAACTCAATCTTTCTCCTCTTTAATCTCTATCTTTCCTCTTATTCTCCAGGCTTTCTCTTTGTTTCTTCTCCAACAATTGCTTCTTCACTCAATTCTCCAGCTTCCTCTCTCATCCCTGCCATTATCCCTCCTTCACAACCTCCCTCTTCCTCCCCTTCTTCTACTTGTGTTTCTCTCCTTTTCCCCTCTTACCTTGTGCTCTCCTGCACCCCTGCTTCCCCTTCCTCTTTCTTCCCTCCTTCCCCTGTCTCTCTCTTTCTCCCATCCTCCATCTATCGTTCTTAAATAACAGTCTGAAGGATTCATCCTTTCCATCAGGGAATAAGCAGGTGGGAAAATAGGATTGGAGCGTGCCTGTCAGCAGCTGGGGACGACTTATGGTCTGTGCACACAGCACGCACACAGGCAAATTATATATATACATTATATGGGTATAAACACACAACGGCAGGTACATCTCAGAAGAAAGAAAAATCTTCTGAGAGGCAACAATTCAACAACAGGCTGTCCCCTTTAACTCAGTGTGGCTTAAAGCCGGTGTAAACTGTGTTCTAGGTTAAATACCAACCAGAACATGTTCAGTAGTTTAATCAGTTGTTACAATTCTGCTTAATCCCTCCTACTTTTTAAAGCGCCATGTGACGACAGCCTTCAGTGTGTGTTAAGCAAATGTCAGAGATGACAAATGTTCATCAGTTCAATACAAAGACAGGAATGAGAGAAGACATTTGACACATACAGAATGGGCAGTGGGCAATGTGATGAAGTCACATCTACTATCTTGAGTCAAACATTTGCTCTCATTCAGAGCACTGCTCTTTTCATAATGCAAGACACGTGCAAAAATGAGGTGAAAACTGAGGACCACACACGGCTAAACTGGGAGGTTTTGGCTAGATTTACATCAAAATCTGAGCGCATTTAGACCTGAGGGCGTTCACAAAACTTCTCCAAAACCTTTCTACTGGTAAAACAGCCGTCAAAAACTTGGGGCGGGGGGGGGGGGGTTCCTGAAAATCTGCATCGAATTTCTCTATTTTTCAGCCTCTGTAGAAGATACAGACATAAAAAATGAAAGCTTAAACTGTAAATAACTGTCTTTGCCCTTAAATGTGTTAACTTTTTTAAACAGAATCATTAACATCTTCTTCTTTAAACATGTCCCTCTATCACTGAGCCTTGGCTAGCAGGTCCACAGCCCTATTGTAATCTTGTTGCCATTGATGGTCTCTATATTTAACATACTGCTGTATTCTTCCTCTGTGTTTAAAACTGTATTTATGCATTTGTCTACAAGCTAAACTTTTCATGTCAAGAATGTTTTCTTGTGTTTTTTTTGTTTGTTTGTTTGTTTTGGTTGCCTGACAGCTTCAGCTCTTCTCTAAAAATCTATCTTGAACGGTGTGTGCATTTGTACACAGCTCTCCATCCTTATACAGGTATGTCATTTCCCACCTGCTAGCAGGTGAAGGACCATGTCTGTGGTCTTAGTGGTTCACTGTTCCCCCACATGCACACACTAAATACACACACACAGAGCGGGAATAATATGTGTATTTTGGTGTCTATTTAATCTTGATGGGATGTTTCATCTGCAGGCTGCTATCACAGCTGGCTGCCTTATTGTCTGGGTCAGACTGATGGGTATGCATGCACGTGTGTGTGTGTGTTCTTTTGTGTATGTGCTCGCCTGTATGCATTGTCAGTTTGTGCATAAAAATGTATCGTAACCTCGACTGTTTGTCTGTATGAGAACAGACACATTTGTCTCTTTTTTATATAAACACTATCCACCTATATGAACAACATATACATAATCAAGTGTGTATTATGAATGTGTGTGCTGTCTATCAAGCCACACACACAGCCGTACCAAACCATTGGCTTGGTTGCTGATGATGACATATGAGTTCCTGGCCTTGGTAATGGCTGTTAAATCTCATAATTACACGCTTCTTTATTGCAATGCATAATGACCCCGCAGCACTATTGGACAATTAATTAAGATTTTCAGCCCAGGCTTTTTCAGGCCCAGATGAGGAGGTGGAATGAGGTCTAATGTTCTTGTCTTCAAGCTAGGACATTAAGGCATGATGCTGTAGCATAGGAGGCCGTCTCTCTGCGTGCATTCATTTTCATCTCTGTCTGTCTCTCAGTCTTGGCAGGACCGTCCTTTATTCTCATTCTCTGTGTTTCTCCTCACTGCTCTGTTGTTGAGCCCTTCACTCTAATACTGGTCTAGTATGTTGATATTGGAGACCAAATCTCTAATCTGTGAATGGTAAATTAATCCCTGTAGAGTTTCTGCAGTCCTCTCTCTATGGAAAGCTACGGGGGGGATTAGGAAGATAGAATCAACACAGCCTCATAATCTCATATACAGACACCAGACCTGGACAGGGACCATTGGGCTACGTTTCAAAGCCTCAATCAGCAGGTTTATAGTCATACATGAGGAGTTCTTCTATTTATAATGCTATATGTATAAAACTCTATTATGATTGAATGTTGTTTGTGAATGACTAAAATTATTTTTGTTCATGACCATTTGCTTTGGCTTATATTAAAGGCTTTACTCTCCTGTGAAGAATATGTTATGGCAGGATATTGTCCTGAAAAGTTAATCCAGGGATCAATAGACTGTCACAGTCCAGTTAATTGAACAAGCTGGGAAAATAAATACATTACACACTAGATGGATAGACAGCAAGGTAGATAGATAGATAGATAGATAGATAGATAGATAGATAGATAGATAGATAGATAGATAGATAGATAGATAGATAGATAGATAGATAGATAGATAGAACAAAACAACAGTCCATGGTTCCTCTTGATAAATCTAGAAACAGGCAGAAAGGTTGAGCTGAGGCAGGCCCTAGACTTTCTGGCAAACAGCCTCAGTGCATCAAATCAGTCTCATCAGCGAGGAATTAGTAATAAACAGGGGTGGGATAAGTATCCGACTCTTGTACTCAAGTAAAAGTACAGTTGCTCTGGTTACAATTTAATTAAGTAAAAGTAAAATGACTGATCTATAAATGTACTCATGAACAAGTAAAAAGTATTTTGTACAAAGTTTACTTTAAATGCTGAGGACTGAGTGGCTGATCTTTCCTTATTTGTAATGGCAGCGAGAGAATAGATCTCCAACCAGGTTGATCAGAAAAAGTCACACCTCTATAATTAATTTACATATACGTCTAAAATGACATTGTTAATCAGACTCATCTAAAGTTGAATTTCACACTTTAAAAGTGTTTATGTTTGTCCACATTACATATAGTTGAACAACACTTTTAAAGTGTTTATTTTACAATCTGATAAAGCTGCAGAAACTCTTGAAAATCAGTGGCAAGGTGGGATCTGCTCTAGCAAGAACAAAGCAGAGAGTCAACCTCATAGTAAAACTATTCATACTGGTGAAGAATATGCACTATGTGTCTTATAGGAGCACCTAAAGTCACATGCAGGAAATCTAATCTAGTGAATAACTTAATTCAGGGTGCAACTGCGTCTGACATTGAAAATAATAACAATCAACCGTAAACATGACTAAAAGGGCTTGACTGTTTTTTTACCAGGCTGTAAACCTGATTATTTGATCAGTTCAAATTAGTATTTTGGTAGTTTTTGGAGGTAGACTCAAGTACACACTTACAGAGTTTTCAATTATATGCACTTCCACTTCCATCAGCTTAATTTTCTCCAAGTATCATTTAACTTTGTAGACTGAGAAATTTCAGGCACATCTTGTCATTTGTACTGTGCTGGGAGACAATCTCCCTATTTCTTTGTTTATATGCTGAATTCTCTTACAGATATCGTCTACGTGCTCTCACATCCATACAGGGTAGTTGTTCCTGATTGAGCGCTGTATCTTGGAGTGGTGTCATCAGGAGGCTAAATTGGAAGCTTAAAGAAGCAGGCATTATTAGAAATGTTATTTTACTCGTATTTCCCATACATTGTGTTGTAGAGCAGATCATTGTCTCTCGAGTGGTACTCTTGACTCTATATAGAGTCAAGAAGATGTGGCCTCAATAGAGCTTGCTGTGGCACATGCCAACAACACATACACTCACTCACACACTCCTTGACATGGCCCTGGTGGGGCTAGAAGTGGGTAATTAAAATGTAAATATTGATATTTTAGTATTTGAAATGCCTCTACTGCAATGATCTTAATGTCACTCCATCTGTCGTCTCTGTGGAGGCTTGGGGTTGCCCTCGACGACCGATTGCCCCCACCACAGCAACAGCTATAACACTCAACATCCATCCCCGTGTTGCAGCGTCTCCATTTTGGGTCTAATTAAGTGTTAAATATTAGCAACCACAGAGGCAGTACACTGCACACATACACACAGAGGATCCAGCACACAGCTCCACCTCTGTCTGTCTCCCCCTGAATCTGTCACACACACAACCACGAACGCACACACAATGCACACACAGCCCTCATCTCCACTATAGCAATGGGAAGATTTTAAGTGTTAATCTTGCGGTGCTGCTGATGGTGTCTAATGTATGCAATTAACAGTCAGCCAGGGCTGAGGGTTTGGTAATTAGCTGGCTGTTCACACTGATTAGAGGCTACTGCAACCCTGTGACTGCTCTACTCTCCCCGAGGCCGCACACAGAACAAGGGGGGATGTGGGGGAAGGAGATGGGAAGGGTGGAAAGGGGGAAGAAAGAAAGAGAAAAAGGATATTTAAACCCACTATGTGTCAGGGGATGAAGGTGAAGGTGATGAAACATGTTTGTGTGAGAGATTTGTGTTGGAGTTAAGTGAGGGAACACCAACAGTATAAACTCTTTTTCTTGTTACATTGGCTTCAGTTTCCAGTGTCCAAAGGCGTCCAGGTTTATTCAAAGGTACTCTTGCCTATGGTTAAGTTGGTGTGTATTACAGCAATGGTTATTCTTCCCATGGTGCTAGCATAACCATATACCCTTGCTGCATCAACACACAAATTAGTATGTAAATAAAAATGCAGTCATGCAAACAGACATATAACAAACCAATAAGTTGGGTTGTCCAGAGGCTGTGTCAGGTAACTTACGTATAACTTCAGCATTAAGTGATGATATTCAGCACGTTAACCTGCAAAGAGGATTGAAGGCCCACTAGAGCCACATTCTTTAAACAACTTTTCATTGTTCAGTGTAAAGTTTTTTTTATACAACTGCAGTGTGAAGTTGCTCAACAGAATGTATTTACTTTAGACAGGTCATGCTAAATGCAGTTACAATAAGGTTTTGTAAGATGGGAAAGTATTCACCTAGAAATATCACTACCATTTAAAAGGAGCAAAATCAAGGTGAAAGGTTACGATAAAAATTGAGCCTATATCCTGTTTTTTTTCTGTTTGTCTATTCACTCACACAATTTTTTTTTTCAAACTCACGTTTTCAAAAGATTTGAAATAAATAAGTTAGACTTTAATGAGATTTCATCTCAACTTAACACACAATGTTTTTATGATGTAAGCAACCAAATGTGTGTTTGAATGTTTGTGTAAGTGTGTGCACGTCCTGTATGTCAGTGTGAGCCCCTCTAAATTAGCCGATCTCTGGGTGGATTTGTTTCCATTTCGTTGCGCATCTCTGTGTAATTGGGTCAGCTGGTGGATGTGTGTGTTTGTGTGTGTGTAACAGCAATTGCCGGCGTGTTCGTTGTGTGCTTATTTTTTGTGTGTGTACATTCAGCCTCGCCAAAGCCATCACAGGGGGTCCGTGTTCATTTGGGCCGGCGTCTGGCCGTATGGTACAAAACAGTTTGAGATGTATACACACACACACACACACACAAACACACACTCAAAAAGCATCACAAGGGAGTACTTGCGTTGCACAGCATGTAACGCTGTGCACGCTAACACAAATTTAAACACATGCACGCACAGAAAGTGGTGTTAGAGAGCACTGGAGCCACGTTACACAGTGTGCATACAAAACAAACACTCGCACACACACATGCAGTGCAGTGATGTGCTGGTAACTGTTGGAAACTTCACGTGTCCTAATGCAATCTCTCTCTCAGTGGGCCAGTAGACTTAAATCTGTCCCCTGCAGATCACAAT
This sequence comes from Cheilinus undulatus, assembly GCF_018320785.1. NCBI lineage: Eukaryota > Metazoa > Chordata > Actinopteri > Labriformes > Labridae > Cheilinus > Cheilinus undulatus. The sequence continues at coordinate 24,374,774 of NC_054865.1, read as the reverse complement.
ACGTGTGCATGCTGCACACCAACAGTCCATTCTCCTCACACTTACAGTGAGTAGCTATAGGATCATAGAGCGGACAGGGAACACTACAGCTCTCAACAGTATTCTCAAAATGTCTCTTAATAGTTTTTCAACCCAACAAAGAACCACATAGACAATATCATCTTTGATAAACTTTGTAATGTTGAGCTATTTACCAGCACACGCTTGTCCCAGTAAAAATCCTCTTAATCTTACTGTGTTTAGTGTGAATTCAGTTTTACTGTAGTGTGTGACATTTCTTTGACAATGTGTGAAACTTATTCTTACCACTTCAAGACAGATAACTCTTGATAAGTGTGTGAATGTTTGCTGTTAAATTGTTGAGACACACTGAGAAGTAAGTCGTAAATGTGTCCAGGGGCAGCCATCAAATAGGACAAAGCACAGTGTCGTGAAAATAGAGAGAGCAGGTGTTCAGAGAGCGCAGGCCCCCCCTGCAGATAGAACACTACATATCTCTGTGTTCGGTTGTCTGTAACATGTTTATGTTCAGTAGTCAGCAAACAAAGACTAAAGTTAATTAAATGGCATATTCTACTGTTAAGATTGGAAATAAGACACCTTTGTAAGGAAACCTTTCAGATAAAGAGTAGGCAAACGATATAAATTTGTTTTAGGGTGCAAAATATGATCAAGAAGATGACAGAGATGGACAATGCTAACCCTTTAAAGCCTGATAGCTCAAATGATAGCCAGAAAATTCTTGTTTTCTGGAACTCAGTTTGACTTTCTATGGACATCCAAAAAAAAGAAAAATTGCAATAAAAATTGAATACAAATTTTTCGTGTGTTGCATTTGCTGCATTGCGCATACCTTTCAACTGATAATGCACTGCAAGGTATTTTTTTTAATCATTTATCAGTTTGTATACAGAAGGTTTTTAACGAAATCGTTGATCATGTTGATTTGACAGAGGTCTCACAAAATCATGTATTAAATATGATACACTCTGCTTTAAAGGGTTAATGCCTGTTGAACTGCTGAGTCCCAATAATATAGGAGCTGTTTGATAAATATGTTAAAATGTTCATCATATGCAAGTTCTTTTTAATCTCATTACTTTAACCTCATTTTGTGTGCAACAAACCTTAAATGCTGCACCACCAAACTACCAGAAGCCATTGAGGTTCAAGATAGAGAACAGAGAGTTAAAAAGACTATTTCTAGATACTTCAGTACTTAAGATACATTACATACACCCCTGGATCAATTTAATATTGTGTTTATCTTATGGTTATGACATCAATTTCTCCCATAATAGAATTATAACAATAAAAGAAAGAGGAAAATTCATTAATTTGTGAAATAAAGCATACTAGAATTCAAAAATTACCATATGCTAACCATGACAATATCTTCATCTCCCATTCACTGTAATTTATTGTACACATTTATTCTAAACATTTTTTTGTGTTTTAGAGTTACACACATTATGAGAAACACCAGTGTCAAAGGGCCATTGGCTCATTCTGCTCAAGTCTCACACTAGAAGTAAAGTTTGCTAATATATCAGAAAGAGTTTAAAGTATATCATTTTGTCACTGCAGTGCCTGAATGTGAGGGCTAGTGGAGCGTTGATAACAGAGACCAGATCAGCACTGCAACCAGTTCTCACACCTGTCACATTAGCACACACACATACACATTCACACAACCACAAAGTGCACACACATTCATACAAAGAATGATGCATCAGTTTTTGCAAACTTGCACAGAGAAAAAACCACACAAAAAAACACACGAGTGCGCAGGTACTCATAAGCATCACCAACACTCCTCACTGGTTCCCATTTGCCCTGTAACCACAAGAAAACAAATATAGGCCTCCTGGATATGTGTGTTCGTGTGTCTGTATGACAACTGGGGCGTGAGAGAGGGCTATCCTGTTTGTGTGTGTTTGTGCCAGACTGTTGTGCGGTCTCGGGTGTAAACGTGCAGTCAGGACTCATTTGGCAGACAAACAGGCCGCAGGGTGGCTGGGGAATCGACGTGTGTTTGTGTATGTGTGTTTGTCTTTATGTGTGTGTCTGATAGAGCAAAGGGAAGAGAAAAAAGAAAGAGCGCGAGAGCAAGCAGGAGAGGTTAAGTCTGCATGACTGCACTGCAGCCTCTTTCTGTCAGACTGGTGTATGGCACACATACTCTCTGTTCCTTTATAGATACAACTCAATGCTCTAAGATTTGGGAGATGAGGCTCTATAAAAGTTCAAATCTACACATATCAACCAAGTAAAGAACAGGGCATCAACTTCCTGCACTACTCTCCTCACCACAAAAGTTATGTACTGACTAGTTCTTTTCTTCCCCTAGTGGGGCAACTGTGGCTCAGTAGGTAGAGTAGATCACCTCTCAACCAGAAGGTTGGGGGTTCAATCTCTAACTCCTGCAGTCACACTTTTCTTTTGTGTCCTAGGGCAAAACACTTGACTCCAAGCTGCATCAGTGGCATCAGTATGGATGTGTGCTAATAAGAATACTAGTAGATGGCCACTTTACATAACAGCCATTGCCATCAGTGTGTGAATGTGGTGTGAATGGGTTGGTGTAACCTGTAGTGTTAAAAGCACTTTGAGTTGTCATATGGCTAAAAAAGCGCTATGAAGCACTGAAGTCCATTTACCAAGTCCATTTTGAAACCTGAAGCCCTATCCTGTAGGTATATGTGTTACATTTTTTCAGTTCATCTATGACAGTCAACTTTAAAGAGACAACACAATATGTTCTCTGTTAGGTGCCCTCATGCAGAGAGGATCATCATGGAGAATAGCAAGAGAGGGCAGCTCAGCTGCAGAGTTCTGCACTTGAATTAGTAAACCATATAACGTTAAATTGGGTTGTCACTATTACAACATTTACGGATTTTGAATCAGAACCCTGGTACCAGATTCATGTTTTTCTTTTCATTTAAAGACTTACTACTTTTTGATACTATTAATTATTGAAATAACAGAGGTGTTGTTTTAAACCAGCTGAGTTCAGCAACATAAATAAAGGATGTAATTTGTGTGGTAAATGTGAAGTTTTTTTTAGGAAAACAGTTCTTTCTGTACATTTTTTCACATGGTGGCAAAATCAGGATACAACCCAAACAGAACATGAATTTTAATTATTCAAGTTCAAAAAGTCACCATATTGGCTGCCATATTGATAAGCAGTGAACTTTGTCTCTCTTAAATCACCATTAGCTGTGTGTGTAAGAGAGTCTGTTATTTTTATTTTACTAAAACTTTTAGCTAATGAGAAGCACAGTATTCAACTGTTGTGATCATAAAGTATGCAGGCTTGTTTTAACAAGGCTCTAGTAATAATTAAACTAATAGCCACCAGTATCTACAAAAAACTAACTACACCTAAATATTTAACTCTTTTCACTCAGGATATCTGAAAATGTTGGGTTTTGATGTTTACTCTAATATTGTACAGTATATCATTACAAGGTTTGATGTTACATTAGGAGACATTTACAAATGCAGGATTATTAACACAGATAAAAGCTGAACTAAATGATATTTAGACCAAATACAGAAGCATCATTTTAATAATTCATGCTCTATGCATGCTGTCATGTGAACATGTGGTTGTATTTACAGGTTGTGTGATGAGGTAAATTTCTGTCATATGTTTAAAGAAACTTGTTTAAGCAAAGCTTTGAACTTAATTCTCTTGACGTTACTTTACATCAGGTTCAGCCCTGGGCAAGCACAGCAAACAACACACCAGTTGGACAACATCAACACATTTGCACTGCCACACATAATATGAGATGCCTTATCAACAATGGGCAGAAAGGAAATGTAATTAGAGCCAAATAAGGAACCTTCTTTTGTCAAGTGAAATCACAGGTATGAAAGAAAGGTCTCCAGCCCTCCCACCACCACCTCTTCCCCTTTTACTTTCTTCTCTCTTCCATCTTACTCCTTCTCGTGCTCTCTCTCTCTCTCTCCATCAATACCTCTCTCTCTCCATCATCAGCACTAAATTCCCATTGATGTTTCTTTTCTTCTGCTGTATCGATCGCTTCATGAGAAGGAGGGGGGGGAGGGGAAGAAGGGAGAGATGGCGTTATCTGTTAATTAATTTGTCCTGAAGCTGGCCGCCTATTAATCAGACAGATAAGAGGCATTGGATGGCTGAACAGCGCAGACAGGCTGGTGGAGAGGGGAGGGGTTCTGGATGCACACACAAACACACATACATAGGTGCACATTACGCACATGTATGGGAATGTATGCATATACAAAGCATACAAACATGCTGATGAAACAAGTCAGCATGCTCACAGCGCAATTATGTTCATCATGTTTAAATAAGCAATAAAATCAGACACATTCATACACACACACTCACACGCAAACCACATCCTGATAAAAATCATTGATGAACCTGAAAAGTTGAACTTTCAGCTCAATAAATTAATCACAAGAGATTTTAATTATTCGAGTTTCCTTTGTATGCTTTCATGCAGACGTTTTGTGATGTTTATCAGTGAAAAGTATATTTAGCTCATTCACACGTGGATTTTTCTATCTGGACCTAGATTAAATTTCCACCACTGGGATGTGCCCAAGTTGGTTGAACTTTGGGATGCACGGTTTATATCTGTACCGATAAAGAGTCGGCCAATTTAGCAAAGATTTTATTACATTTTTTTGAATTAATGATAATAAAATATTAACCAAAATCCACAGACATTTATGTGCCTTGTGTGTAATCTCCAGTTATTAGCCACAGGCTTTTAGTTCCTTACTTTTGTATTCACAAATGCACTCTACTTTTTTAAATTGACCTGTTTTATACAACATATTTCTGATTTGACATATTTCAGCTGAATTCTTGTTATGAAGATGGAAATTTGATCAAAGATTTAATATCATGGAATTCATGGTAAAGAAAAAAAAAACTATAAAACCAAAGTATGTTGGTTTTTAGTTTATGATGTTCTTTGTTTTTTTACGTGAACACTTATGAAAAAATAAACTTCTTTTAAAATGCAATGGTTGAAGCAAATATATTGTTATCTTCTCAGTCTCCAGGAGTAGGTAATTATCTGTTACTGGTATCAGCTTATAAAATACTTGTAATGCTTCACTAGTAAAACTCTCTGCTCTGCTGATAATTCCCAACTGCTGCAAACACACAGACACAGGGGTGAGTTAAAACACAAAACTTAAATGATATTAACCCCCTTCATGTCCTCTTCTCTTCACTTGACCCCGGGCTTTGAACACATTCAATAAGAGTGTGTTAAATTTAGACATGCCCGTGCTGATTTCCCCAGCCCACGATGAGTGGTGAAGTCTGAAGGACCCCCTGAAGACATCTGTGTGTGTGAATTAGATGTGTGTGTGGTGTGTGTATGAAGACCCCCTTAAGAAATTCACCTCTAATCCCTTCTGATGATTTCATTAAGTAGAAGAAGACACTGCCAGTTGGCAACGATACTGCTTCCTTCTCTGTGCCATGTGAGTGTGTATCAATCATACACATTTGGATTCTTTCCAGTGTGTTCCTATGCATCTATGTCTATGCATATGTGAAACTGTGTGTGTGTGTGTGTGTTTGTGCTGCACCGTTACCTACTGCATGTGTGTGCGATATTAACAGTTGTAGATGGAATGAATTAGAGCACATTACCAACAACAATAACCTGCAACATGGACATAATGAGACGCCTGCCATTACCCATCAACATACTGTGAGATAAGATCCCCTAACGCAAACATACATGCACACACAAACCCACACAGTCACACGCCTACCATCTCCAGAGGAGGCACACTGCAGCAGATGTTGTTGAAGAAATATCTTCCTTCTCATCTGCCTGCTTCTCCTGGCAGGATGCTCCTCTCATGCACACACTTGAAAACACACACACTGGAGGGCTGCTGTGAGGTCTGACAGGTGTGCTCACGTGGGCTACTGTCTTTGCCTTTCCTGTGAAGGCTTCCACACACACGCACTAATACACACATAGGCAGGTGTGAACGGACAGGTGTGTGAGGAGAGGACAGCTGTGAGGAAAGGTGTGAGTGGGCAGGTGTTCCATTAAAGAGATAGACAGGAAAAGAGAGAGAGGCAACAAGAAAGAGTCGAGTGCAGTAAGGAAAAAGTAATTCAAAAAACACCACTGAAGAATACAAGAGGAAGTGAAAGTGTAAAAATGAAAAATAACAAAAAGCAAGAAAATCAGTGAAACTGACACTCAGATAGACAAGGAATGCAGGCAGCAGTGTATCAGGATGTAAAGAAAACAGGTAAAGGCAGAATCAGGCCCACAGATGGTCAGCCGTGCACAGACAGTGACGGATAAAAAGGCATGGATTGGGATTGGAGAGACAGACGGATATAGACGTAGGCAAATAGAAGGACATGGATTGACACCAGAGAAAGCAGGAGTTTTGAGGCCACAGCAGCAATTAGTGTGTATGTTTGAGCGGCGCAGCAGCGATGGCCAGCATTGATCCATGGAGGTTGTGTCAGGGGGAGATAAGGCCTGCCTTTCCCCAGAGAACAGCCCAAGGCACAGGGGAGAGAGGAGGAGGAGGAGGAGGAAGAAGAAAGGATGAAGAGGAGGACTCTGGTCAACTGGATGGAGAATGGACAGGAGGAGGGGAGCTTATCTTCTACCTCTCTTTAACTTAAAATTAGCTTCATGATCTCTGTTTCTTTGTCTTTGTTCCTCCTTGGGTCTACTTATATAAAGCTATAATCCTTAATCATAAATAGTGTCACTTAAGTGTTACTCATCTTTACCAAGAAAGAAGCCACTGTTTTCTTCCTCCTATTTTCAGGTTCAGAATAGGGTATTTGATCCTCTTAGCAAAACGTTCAGGCTTTGTTAATATACTAGCACATCTGTATCAGACCACTGGTAAGAAAAAAATCTCCATAAAAATTATTAAAAGTAAAGTTCAGCATATTGCCCAACTCACAAACATACATACAAGACACACTAGACCAGTGGTTCTCAACTGGCATAGAGGCACGACCCAACTTTCTGAAAATTTTCAATCACAAACAAGTGTTTTTAATGAAAGTAAGACAGTTTGGACTTGAAATGGAACAAAAAGTGACAACGCAAAGTCATATACAGTAGACACATCATTCAAAAGCATATCATAGACTTTTTAGCACTTTTTTTTCCCAGGCAGACATTCGCAAACCACTGTAAATGGCTTTGCGACCCACTTTAGAGTCCCAACCCACCAGTTGAGAACCAAAGCCCTAGACCTATATCAGGCACAGCATTTTGTTTGAATGGATGGGAAATCTCAATGAAGTGGCATCTAGCCTGGAAAAAACATCAAGACATCAGATGTGATTGGGTTAATCAATAAACAACATAAATCTGTTTTCTGACTGAAAGTTCACACACTGAAAAGTTAGTAAAAGCTTGAGACATAATTAACTTAGGTTTTTTTTTTTTCATGTAAATCAACAGTGTAAATCAGTTTGCTAAAAACATTTAGAAGCCACTGTGATTAATGCTCCCCTCACTCTTCCTTTCCTGTTGTGCCCAGGTTTCTCTACGCTGTCTTTGGCAGACCAGATGAGTCTATTGCAGAGTGCATGGATGGAGATTTTGATCTTACGTGTTGTGTACCGCTCACTGCCCTTTGAAGACAAGGTAAGTGTTGTTAGCTTATTTTTTTTTTATTATTACATTAATACCTTATATACATACACATTGTTGAAATCTCCTCACCTCTCTCTGTTTGTCATTAGTTGGTGTATGCTGAGGACTACATAATGGACGAGGACCAGTCAAAGCTGGCAGGACTTCTAGACCTAAACAATGCCATCCTTCAGCTGGTCAAGAAATACAAAGGCATGAAACTAGAGAAGGAAGAGTTTGTCACTCTCAAGGCCATCGCTTTGGCTAACTCAGGTAAGAGATTCTTTGTTCTCAGCTGATGTTTTTGTCTGAATCTGTTTGATTTTTTTTAGCACATAACTGACAAAGAAAGGGTTAAACTGAGGACTCTCCTGTCCCACGGGGCTCATTTAAACTGAACCATCAAAGAACTTCTTTCAATACATGGTACCCAAATATACACACACAACTCAAGAGGCATATTTCAAAGTGAAGGGGCATTCTTTTCTTTGAAACTGAATAATTTTTTACAGCTCCTGACTTTATTTGTTGAAGAGCGTGTTGTTCTTTTCTGTATACCCAAACAAACAAAAACACAATCATCGTAAACCTGAAGCCCACTGCCCACCCCCAAAGTGGCGATCCCTTTTACAATTAGCATAGTCGTCTCTTCAGATGCCTGTTAAATAAGGTGAAATCATTAGAACCCAAAGTCTGTCGATAAAGCCCCCTCTCTGATGTGTCCGGCTGCATCGACAGCTGACTGACACACACGCGTACACTCCCTCTCTCACATACACACACGCCATCTTCCTCCCATGACCCGTCTTTTGAACTTTGTCTTGGAAACCGGCCAGCTCTTCAGTACTCTTTAATTACAAGGGGGGAGCTGTCAATACAATGTGTTTAAATGGGAGACTGCAATGGAAGAGCTTTGAATAGAAAGGGAGGGGCCTTTTGTTCTGATTACGCCACACGCACATACAACCAGCACATTAACAAACATGTTGTTCTCTCTAAAACAAGCCCATGTTAATGTCTCTGACTCACAAACACACAAACATGTATGCATTATTTAAAGTGAGCCACTGAGAAATCTTTGCTCATGTACTGTTTGTACTTTCTTGCACAAAAATATAGACACTCCCTTCCAGTGTGCTGTGTGTGTCGATCAATGTCTTGGCTCTGCCTATTTGTGTGTGCACTAATGCATTATTACTATTTGTCTCTAAATATTGCTGACTGATAAAAGAAAAAGCTGGCTGGACAAAAGTTTTCATGTTTAGGGTTAATATTTGTGTGGTCTTTGTGGCCTCCACTTGTCTGAAAGGGAAGAAAGGTATGATAGAGAAGAAAAGGGTTAAACATAGATGCTTCTTTATTTCAAAAGTGAAATTAAATGTACAAAAACTAAAGCAAACTGAAAAATATCCATAATATATAACAAAATATCCATAAGTAATGAAGTGCATTAATCGACAATTCCGCCAGTGTCCACTTGAGGCAAGCTCCAAAAATCCAGAGAGCCCCCTTAACACCCATTTTAATATGCCAGTTTCTACAGCAGATTTTTCACAGTCCTGTTTCTAGGATAACTTTAAGGTGCAGAGTGTAACATGTAGCCAAGTAGAAATTAGCAGAAAAAACATGGCAAAAAAAGGAACATTATATTAATAAGCAGTCCTCTATAAATGAGTGTTAATTCACTTTGATATATAAAATTGTTTTATCTATATTTACTTATTCATAACCTAAGCAGAGTCCCCTCCATGGATTTTTGCATTTTGCATGTTTCTACAGTACCAAAGAGGGGACTAAATCAAAATAAAGCAATTTTATATATTCAGGTGATTAAACAGTGAATTAGAGAGGCCTGCTTATAAATATTATGTTTCCTTTTCTCAAGTTTGTTCTGCTAAATGCTACTTGGCTAAATATTGCACACTGCGCCTTTAAAATTAGTTTCAGACAGCATTTCCTACATGGTCATTATTGGATTTCAATATCCACACCAGAAACCAATGGGTCATATCAAGGCCTTTGTACACTGAATCTGTTTTTTCCATCCAAAATTTTTGCCTAAAAAAAAAAAAAAAAAAAAAAAAAAATCTGACGCTGGAACTAGTTGCTTTCTATCTTTCCAACATGGCTACCGCATATGAAGCTCTCTGTCAGGATGGATAGACCCAGTGTGTTTTTATAAGGAGTCAATGAGGCGCAAAATCATCTCTCTTTTTTTGTCTCTTCACAGTACAAAACCTTCACCACGTTCTACCTATTTCCACAGTGAATGCAAATAAAACGCATCAGACTCAGTTTTTAGGTTTGAGCGGGTGACATTTTTCTGATTACAGACTGAAAATAAAGAACTCACTGGGCAAAGACCTTCACTAAGACTATGTTCATGTTGAAATAAAGATATTTGTCAGTGAAGTTGGAAATGAATTCATTTCAGCCGTGTTTAAGGACAGCATTACTTAAAAATCAACTACCTTGTCAAAAGATAATGATTAAAAATTAAACCTCAGTTTTACTTTGTATGTCGTAACTCCTACTAAAGCTAAAGTCCCTTTCCTTACTTTAGGGCACCCTCACCAAAGAAAAATAAACAGATGAATCCAGAGAGTAATTATCCATCAAAGCTTACTCACTGATTAGGAAACTCACATTTGAAATAGTCTTTTAGTTGATTGAAATCGAAACAGCTGACGCCCAAATAAGAACTTTGCATCATTGCCCAGACTCTCTAACTGCTCTTCAACACAACAGAATGCTAGCATTAGCATTTTGAAGGGCACTGACACTAATTAATTCACAGGATGCTAATCGTCTGCATTAATGAAGCCCAGCCTTAAGAAATGTTAGCAAACGTGCCCCACATGTAAAGACAGCCAAACTAGCCATGGGACACAGGAGGCATGTGTGTGTCTGTGCATCCATTTATGTGTGTGCATGAAGAGCGAGTTCTGTGTTAACGTGTGTTTTAACAGCCTGATGCGCTCGTGCTCATTAACGTCTGCTGTTTTACTTGTGAGTGTACTGTGGGTCACAGCACAGGCAGCAGCCATGTCCACAAGCTTAAACACTAAACGCACAAGATTAATCACAAACAATGTGGAACTCATTAAACTTCATTTAAACTTGCAGTCATAAATGGCTCCAGGAACACAGAAATTAGAAGGACAAAGACTTTTTTCACAATTAGTACATTTAACGTCCTCATATTATGTCCTTAGCATGATACAAAGTTTAAAGTTACTGCTCATCAAGAGACTCTTCTTAAAAATGTTGACATTTGATACAACAAAGAATGAAGAGAAAAGTTTAATAAATGATTTAACTGGCAAAATCAAGATAAGCAAAGGGTGGGTTGACGTTGAATCCATTTTTCCATTCAGACCGTCAGCTCAACATTCACGCTCCTTTGATTATATGTCTTCAGTATGAATATCACAAGGCATACTGGGGCCACAAAGTGATACCAATCTTTGAACCAGCATCAGAGGTAGTAACAGAGGTGTTACAAATGAGACGAGATCTGCTGTTTGTTACTAACATTTCAATTGGCAGCAAAATTACAACATTATGAATTTAATGTGAATGTACAAAGGCCTACTAATGGCAGAGCTTTGTTACAGTGCTGTTTTTATTCTGTTGACCATGTAAGTTTAAAAGACAGACTCCGCTATATTGGTCTGTCCGAACAGTCAGTCTGCTGGTTTGACAATTATTTATCAAACAGATCTCAGTGTGTGCAGACTGAGTGTTTCACCTCTGAATATCTTAAAGTGGTGTGCTTCAGGGCTTAGTCTTGGGACCACTGTTATCCACACTTTATATAAACAGTAAGAACAGGTCATGATGTTCCAATGTAAATTTTCAATTCTATGCAGGCACTGCATGACACTGTCATTTAGTGCTCTGCTTTTACACAGCATCAGGCTCTCTGTCACTTACAAGAAGCCTTTGGTATTGTACAGGATGCTGCGTGAGTTAAAATTGGTTCTGAACCCTGAAATAGCGCTATGAAAGCACTAATGTGATGGTTGATGTTGATTTTGTTAATGTTGATGTTCATTTAACCATTAAATATGCCTCCAAAAACTTTATTAAATGACCAAAATATCATCAAGCAGCTAAGTTATTCAGACTACCCTCCACTATTGAAACTGGGAGGTAAGTGGTAGAAAATTTGAGAACTGGTAGAAGCTGTAGTTTTCTATTGATCTCTATAGTATTCAGCCCAGTGATAGTCTGGTCCTGCATACTGATACGTGCATTACAATCTATAGATCCAACACTGTGTATCTGATTGTGTTTGTGTGTGTGTGCACATCAGAGAGTACACGGCTGCCTTCACATGTGTTGGACTTATCCTGGCTGCACAGAATTATTTTTACATTTCATTCAGTCCGCTGTGGTGTGAAGATGTGGTCTGTGAAAAGTAGCATATTCAGCACATTGTGTTAAAGTCTAGATCTGCAAATGGCATAAAAAAAAAGATCCAAAATAAATCAACCAATCAAAATCGACACACAACCTTTCAGTAAATGCATCATCACACAGCCTCAGAAATGTCAAATGTTCAGAGATTGTTTTGACTTTAAATTCCCATTTTTGTTGTTTGAGCTGCTGTAGCTGTCAAATACACAACTACCCATCAAGAGAGTAGAGGTAGTCACATTTTGTGTGCACAGGTGTTAGTATATTAACAATAAATACATATATTTTTATTAAATGTGCACAAACATATCTAAACTCCGGTGCAGATTTAGTTTATGTGTGTGTGTGCGTGTGTGTGAGTATAGTGGTGTGTGTGTTGGGGTGTGGTGGCCTGTCAATAGTTGCCTTGTGATTATTATTTAACATGCATGTAGTCATTGATCGCAGGCATTGATCGGAGGTTGGGAGCTAAAGGCCAGCTCACATTAAGACTTTGTCTCCCCAAGGGGCAATATGGAGCATTATCATTGAGGGACATTCACAGGCTTTGCTGCCACATGTGCTGAAGCACACCTTTACATGCCAGCTCAAAGAGAGATTACACACATGTGCAGCTACTCGCACAGACTCTCTGGTGTTCCCTCATCTCTCCATCATTCTACTAGTCTATTTCTTTTCTCTCCGCCCACTCGTCTCTTTGTCTGTCCATAAATCACACCCACTGATCCACACTTTAAAGACTGAGAGGAGAGCTGTAGCTGAATTTAAAGCCTCATTTCAGTGTTAAGCCTTGTGTAGCAAATTAAGGTTTTAAAAATCAATTACGAAACAAAGTTTAAATGTATAGGTGAATATAATAGTAACAAAGTAAGGTTACACATTTGAAACTGTTCTGCAACTTTCTTTATGCTGAAAGACAACCAGAATTCAATGTATTATATACAGTAACTATATAAAGTTCATATGCGGAAACCAGCAGTATGCCTGTGTTAAACCTGTCAGTCTCTTTTGAGCATTTCATATACCTCCTTCACTTTGGTAAGCAAAGACAGCAGAATGAAGGGGCTGAAAAAGATGCTGCTGTTTCTTTATTTTTTGGGGTATGCAGATCATTTTAGCTTATCAAAGATCTTTGAACAGAAAGCTGATGCCTGTTTTAAATTCTTATATCATCGTTACTACAAAGTTTAATTGCACCATGTTCTTAAAGCAAATAAATCAAGCCATTAGCTCGCCCAGAAATATAACTTCCTTATCCAAATTACACCTGACAACCTGTGCTGGATGTGGGCACTGCAGCAAATATCCGATGAAACATAATTTAATTCCTATTTTAATTTTATTGCTGTATTTTCTGCCTCCATTCTGTAGATTCCATGCACATCGAAGATGTAGACGCAGTCCAGAAGCTACAGGATGTGCTCCATGAGGCCCTGCAGGACTACGAGGCTTCACAGCACCAGGAGGACCCCCGCCGGGCGGGCAAGCTGCTCATGACCCTCCCCCTGCTCCGCCAGACCTCCACCAAGGCTGTGCAGCACTTCTACAGCATCAAGCAGGACGGCAAAGTCCCAATGCACAAACTCTTCCTGGAGCTGCTGGAAGCCAAGGTCTGAGGACGCGAGGGTAGATGGAAAGACAGCTAGACACCAGTCCTCAACTTAAACTTTCACTTTGAATGACCTCTTGCTCTTTTACACTCACACAGTCTTTCACACACGCACCCATACACGACAGAACTATGTCCCTGAAGTATGTCTGCTGACACGCTCCTTCATGAACAGACCAGTGACCTAAACTTCTTACCTGAACCCTGGAAACCTCCACCAACCGTGACAAGAAGGCGCAAACTTAAACTTTGTATCAGGGTGGAATTTGACGGACTGACATTATTCCCCAATCCTGAGGAAAAATGATTTTTCCTTCTGAAACTATCAATAGCCACTAAACTGATTCAGTAGTGGCTCAGAACCTTGAAGATGATGAAACAATTATGCATTTAATATCAATTAAGAGGTCATTAATGACAAACGCTTAAGGACACATTTAAAACAAACTGAAAATGCTTCATTTTAGCCCCAAAAGACTGTAAGACTGCACTTGTGTCTCCCTACCCCTCCTCTTTTCCCCAAACAGTTTTTTAGAGTTGAAGAAGAAGATAAGTAGGGGGAAAAAGAACAATAAAGAAGTATTATAGACGCTTGTTTTCAAATTACACTGTAGAATGAAATATGGAGGAACGGAAAGAAAGGAAGGAAGGAAGAAGAGATTTTCCCTGCCAAAGAATGGAGCTCATCCATTCAGAGGATGCCAGCAAACTTAACTGTCATAACCCAAAACTGTTTCTGCTTTGATCTTTGAGTGGCTTTCAATGCTTGGCCTCTAGAGGGCTGCTGGTTTTCACTGTCTCCAGTTATTTATTTTATTCTGGTCGTAATGAAAATCAACAGAGCTCAAAGACCTGGCTTGAAAAAACACTCTGGTTCTCCTTAAATTCACTTCCTGGTAAATCATCATTTCCCTAATTTCACCACAGCATAACTACAGCATTTGTTGTACGGTCAAGAAACAGCAGCTTTGGCCTCCCAAACCTGACAGTATTATCACAGTATTAGTGTTTGTACACATGAGGTGGCTGAAAATGCTTCAAATATTCCAACCACTTGAGAGTTTAAGAGTTAAAAATGGAAAACTACGGCAAGATCAAACTTGATCTCTGCTGTCAAGAATGGATCTCTGCCTGTCCAGCTGTTTGATGAAGGCCTAGTCTGTCTACTCTGTGATGCCATTGTTTCTATCACTCTTCTTGTGTATGGGCATCTGTTTGAAACATTTTCACCCCCTGGTGGCCCAGGTTTGCTGCTGTCAGTACACAAATCAGTCAGGATTTCTGTCCATAAATGTGCCATGAAGAATAGTCCATCCCATGCTCATTACCCAAACTCCAAAAACTGCAAAGCATCAGTTCAAAACTACCCTCCTTACTCTGCTGCATTCACACCTTCCAGCTCATCTCTTGAGGCAGAACTGAGATGTTTTTTGTGATTCGTTCGGGGAGTAACGAGGGAGAATGAGTCATTCAATGCAATACAAACCAGATGGAAATGTGTGCTGAAAAAACTGACTAAAGAACAATTACTGTTGCTTTAAAACTTTTTTTCCTCCTTTATTTCTATCTTGAAAATAATCTTAGCAATGGTAACACCAGTATTAGGGTTGTAAATAACAGTCATCCTGTATATGACATATAACGCAACTTTGTTTTTATTAATATTGTCTTCTTTAAACTGAATCAATCAATAAGTCGTTCCTTTTTTCTATCAGCTTGACCACTTTCAGCAATTATCATATATATATATAAATATATATACAATAAATATAACAAGTAATAATGTATTAACAAATCAGCGTTTATCGTAGAAAACACTGAGCAATAGTGGTTTTAAAAGGAGGAGTTTGTGCACATGGACTAAGCCTGCAATATTAACATAACGTGCCAGTTTCAAATTCCAGAGAGAGATGAGAGTTTCATAGCTTCTCTCTCCCTCTGTGTAACTTGCCATAAGCTATTAAATAACAGTTGATTTTTAATTTGTTAGTCATAGTTACACAGCAAAATTATGGACCAGAAACATTAGAGTAAAATGTTATTGCCACTGTTACATTAAAGCTGAGGGAAGATTAGTTAGTATAAGGGTAGAGGAAGTAACACAAGCAGCAGATGATTCAACATCCAGTTTGTAATTCTCACATTGTTCAGATGTTTGCACCTTTCTTGTGACCGGGCTCTCACATTTAGTCTCCTGAAACCCGACAGTTATCTTAATTAAGCTGTTAAGTAATATGCAGTTTTTGTTTTTATGGTGTACGCTTCTCCAGCTGTGTGACCGAGTACAGGGACCATAAGAATAACTTTATTGCATCTGGTTGAGAAATCAGACCATCATCTGCGTAAAAAGAAACATGACATTGAAACGTTCCTGTTTGCTTGCTGTTTTACTTACTGTCGATGGGCATTTTATTCAGACATTTTTTAATGAAATGTTAAAGTACAGACAAACAGTCCTACCAAATGTCTCAATTATTAAAATGAAATATCTAAGGTACCATATAAACCACTGTATAAAATGCACTTTTAGTATCTATTTGTTCATCTAGATTGGGTCTGATATAGTGGTGCATGCACTGTAATTACCGCAAGTGCAGCTGCCACAATCACCTACTTTACTCGACCTGATACAATTAATGATTAGCCTCCATTCATTGCATATTCCTAAAGCAGCTACACTGTTCAAAACATGGTGGGATATGTAGCAGCACAGACCAGGCTGCCAGGGGGTTAAGCCATGCTTAACACTCTCCCCTGTTGGGTTATAATCTTCTATTTTGAGCAAACAGTGGTATACTACAAAGTAAATAAACCTTGTTTACTGAATAGAATCCTCAGTTTAAGTCCCTGTAAATTGATTTAAAAAAAAATCTTTATTTCAGGTTTGTTTTATGACAGGCCACTGTGTTACGAACCACTTGGCCAAATTTCAGTCATGAAAAATATCTGTAAGTTTATAAAATTAAGCTTCAAAATCGTGAAAAATGGCATAGTAAAATCTGCTCTAGGATGATGTAGGCATGTTGGTTGAATGAACTAAATCCACAACCACTCATGAGAAATACTATCCTCCTGAATTAAAAAAATACCTCTGATAGGAGCTCAACTGCCTGGCTCTCTGCCACAGCAAAGAGACAAAGTTGGGCATTAAATTTACTGTTTTCTGGTAAAAGTCTCTCTCTTATGATACTGTTAATGACCCGTAGTCCGCTGTGGCAAAAAAAATTTTGAAATTTACCTCACAGTGAACAAAAACACAGCATGTAGCTGGCTGTTAACTTTCAATGAAGACAGTGACATTAGCTAACAACAGACTGTACTGAGATTTTATATCATTGTAGCATTAGGGGGGCGGGGTAATTCCCAATTGAGACTGGTGCTGTCATTGGCTCATATATTTGCCCAGCTCATATAAAACCAAGCCAGGAAAGAGGTGGAAAACTTTACAGCTGTCTAATTCAAAAATTCAGTCATACATAGATCTCAGTATTTTACATGTTTACAGCAACCTTATTCCCACATACCTAGTGTGTTAAGACATAAAGTTTGGATTTCACTTTACAGGGACTTTTAAAAACAACAAGCTACCAGCAGAGCTGGGTAGGCTTTGCAGGTCTGTAATTCACAATCATCCCAGTGAGAACTCAATTAGGGTACTCATAGCTAGCAGGACTGCTAACTCCACATGGCGAAAAACAAATTGGTACTCAAGGAGCTGCATCTTGTGTACTGGTGCAATTGATATTCCAGATTTCATGTGCTTTATTTGAAAGGAGTCCATCAAAAGCAGTTTAGCTGTTATTAAATTGTTTGTTTCTTTGCCAGTGTTTTGTGTACAAGTTCATGTTGCACTCAAAATCTGCAGCATACTCCACATTACAAGTGGAGTCTGCTGTTAAAACATGATTAGGGTTAAAACAGTAATAAATGATAACCACACAGCCTTAAGGTAGGCTTTAACTTTGGCAGGCATTTTATTGAAACTGACATCTCCCAGTATTAGCAGACTGTACAAGATGTTTGACTGGTCACAGCTTTAACAGGCGAAAAACAGTTGAGGGGATTTTTTGATATCATTGTTTATCATTTCTAACGCCTAATAATTATGCCAAAATGTGTAATCTAGATGACGGTGTAATCTAATATAAAATGGCAACTTGTCCCAGTGGAGGAGTGCTCCGGTTTAAGTGTAGTTAACCTCTAACATCAAACATCAGTATTATTAGTAAGGGGTATTTTTTCAGCCTTCTTAAACATTGTATATTGTAAATTATACAGATTATAATTCTAACATAAGACATTTTATCGGAAACAAAACCATGGAAAAAAAAAAGAAAAAAAATGTAGTTCAGCCTCAATGTGTGTTTCATGTTGCTGTTTTTTCTACCAAGAAAAAACTTTTGTTTCTTTGGTTTTATCTGTTTTTGTTTTTCTTTGGGTTTGTTTCTTTCCTCCTCTGTTGGGTCCTCTGAGGCGTCACGGTGTACTTTTTCTTGTGGTGATTCCTGTTCTTGTGCTGTGTGCTTCTTCTTTAGACACCACAGAGTAGAGTAGAAACCATGTCGTCTGTCTGTCTGTCTGTCCGATCAGTCTGCTCGGGTTCAGATTCTCTCCCAACGAACCAAAACACAGGATATAAGGCTCTTCTTCTAGAAACTTAACTAGACCACCAGGATGAAATAATGGCATTCATCTTTACCAAACTATACATAAATACTGAAATATTTAGTATCTAAATGAAGAAACACAAGTATTAAAAAGGGATCATTTGTGTATCTTTCCTGTAGAGTGAACAATATACTGTATATCTTTAGGTTTAAATAACCATTAAATGAAAAAGACATTTGAGTATTTCAGAACTGTAGGTGACTCTTTTTTGATAAAATCGCTGTACATAACTGCCTTCCATACAGCTCGGCTCAAACGTTACCTTTACTGTTTAACAGTAACAGAAAAAAATGGGATGTATAATGTTTTTATTTTGCTGACTTTTTTGCCCTCAATTCAGAGTATTTCCAGGAACTTCTTCAAACCGGTGTTTTTGTGGGTTATGGGAAAATATTTCTAAAAAGCTTGACATTTAAGTTTGCACTTACGTTTCTCTTTATCTTGCACTTTCTACAATACAATTATCCGCAGGACAAGTTTCTGCTTTTGTGCCCAGAATTAACACAAACTCAAGATTTTGTCTTTTAGTCATTTCTCATTCTAGTCATTGTATCCCTTTTTTTTTTTTTTATTTTACAAACGTAATAATTAATGGATTCTGGGCTATGAACGGCATCAATACAAAGATTCTAGATCATCAGAGGGGGTTAGCATTACCTTATAATGTCTTTTAAGAGGACAAAAACAGACAATGTTTATGAGTATTTCCCCGAGGACTGATTAGAATTCCTTGTTTTGATTGTTAACACTATGTCATTGTCAGAAAAATGGTATTTCTAATTACCTGCTGTACATTAATCCACAAACAACTTATGGAAGAAAGGTGCTCTTTTCTTACTGTATAATTTTTTTCTTGATGTAGTTTTTTTAAGTTGTCAATCAATATGTGTACCTCTGAATGATTAAACACAATGAAAGAAGGTAAAGAACTCCCTGATGTGATTACAACTGGACCTGATTTGGTCCACAGCTGAAATGAAAAGTAGTGACACAAATCAGCATACATTTTTTTGGAATAATATCTATATAAGGTATTGAGAGTTATTGCTGTTAAAGGCTGTTTTAGCACTAATTAAAAGCAGCACTGCTGCAGATCTACAAACTGGAATCAGGAGGGAGTTTATGAGTCATTCAGAGGTTTTGATACCATGCTGCTCATAGCCAAACTATTATTAAGAAGTTCAATACAAAGGTGTCTTCCTTTGATTTTTTTTTTTTCTAGTTTAAAAGCAATACTTTCCTGACTGTACAATGATGAGACAAGAGTTGCACTTGTTTGTGTTGGGTTATTTTTCAAGAAGCTGCTGTAGCTCTTAGACCTGTCCAGCAGAAAGTGTTTAAACCATGTACATGACAACAAACCAAACTGGTGGAGCGCTGACAGAAGGACTTTTTTGGGTTTTTGCAGATGCTTTGATAGTAAAAGTTTGACCTGGTTGCACTTTGGCTACCATGTTATCGCCCTCATCTGGGAATTAAATCCATTAGCTGCAAATACTCTATGTAACAATAGTTCAGCTGTAACAGGAGGACAAGTTTTATTTGGCATTGTGGGGAAAGCAGAAATTTCCATCCACCCCTGATATCTGCTAAAGCCAAACTTTGTCCATCTCCAGCTCTACAGTGTTTAGTCATTTAGTTGTATTTAATCCCCAAATGTAAACTGCCACTCATACTGCAGCTCAGCCTGCAGTCTGAATTTGCAAATGTGAAAAGAATATCAAAGGGAGAGAGACGAGATGCATTTGGGTATAAAGGATATCTAAGGAGGAAAGGACCCTTACTGTGGTGGAGAAGAGTTGTGTACAAGACCCTGTTAGTGTTATTAAAAACATGTCCGTAGAGTTTAGATGTGCTTCACATCAGTAAATGAAAAAAAAAAGAAACAATAACCTGTATATTTTTGTGACGTGTATCATACAAGTGTGCTCCAACAATAATGTCCATTTGTGTAAATGTATTTATTTCACATTGTATATATTGTTCAATGCAAAAAGAGAGACCTATGATTCTGTAACTTAAACTACTATGGGTTGAAACATTACATGTGTTACTCCAGACTATGCCTTTCAGGATTATTACAGTAGAGCAATATCAATTAAAACCAGGCTTCCAGTTTTGACACCTGTCCTCTGTCTCTGATTTTTTTAAATACATTTTGATTATTTCTTATAATTATGACATTTATTGATTATAGTTATATCAGAAATGTGAAAAAAAAAAACAGTTGATTGATTTGTGTGAGGTGAGTTGACACTCGTAGCTGTTATCAACAGGTGGAACTGGAAATAGTCAGAAGGCTAGCTTTGCTACCTCAGCCTTGTCATACCTCAGCTATCTGGCAAATTTAGTCACTACAGCCTCTTATCCTGTTTTAGCAAGTTTTGCGCCATGCATCCTGCCTACGTGCACTGCTGATGGAGGAGGAGTGTGTATCATGCTGAAGTTAATGGGTGTGAAAAGTCTGTTTTAAAACGGTGGATGTAATAGTCTTCAAAATCCACGATATGTTTGAGCTTTCTGCTTGGAACAAACATTCGCTGGCATTTATAGCCTTTAAAAAATATTTTTATTCCCATTTATCTGCTGCATTGTCCAAAAATAGGCAATTATGATTTGACAAAATGAATTACAGGCAACACCAACAGCCGGCCTGATTGTAGTAGCAACGGCTCAGTTCCCACTGCTGCAACTGTCCCCGGAGATGTTCTTGAATGAACTTAACATGTTTTGAATCTTTGGTCTAAACTGGGCTTTACTCTTTAGCAACTAGGCCGGGGCCAGGTACTGGTCTTTGGGGTGCCCTCGCAGACCTTTTATCGACATTATTCATAGTTAGCTTATACTTTTATGTTTAAGTGTAGAACCTTTACCTCCAGTTTTCACATACAGTGGCTACACTGAGATCTGCTGGCAAATTGCTCCCTCTTTAGTTAATCAAAGCAGTTCCACTGCCCACACTCCAGTCTGGCTCCAGCACGTCCCTGAAGCCCCACTTTACTCAGCTTCATTGCAGATATGCAGCATGTCTATTTTCAGCGCTGGCTAGTGCTAAATCATGTCAATCCACACAGAGTAGATCAATCCAAACAGCTGAAAAAATGTGCAAAGTATCCTTTCAACTTCAGAATAAAACACAAAGCACCGATTCCTTACAGTAAATCATCGCCATATCAAGACCACATCTTATCCTGCAGCACAGGCAAAGGTCACCAGGAGGTCAGTGGGTCACAGAGCTACAACAGCGCCATTGATGAGGAAAAGTTAACTTTAAAGGTAAAAAGCCACAGAATTTTACGAACCACAGATTCTTTGTAGCAATCATTAACCTTTTAACTTCATAATGTACTCACCCATGGCGGAAACAATAAAGTCATGGAATCATGTCAAAATTAACAGCAAGTCAACCCCAAAATGGCAAAAATATTCCACTGTTGACATATCATTCCTGTGTGAATGCGCAGTTTCCCTGTGATCTCTGCACTCTTGTCTCAAGCTGATCAGGGCTGCGCTGTGGTGGCAGCGCTATAGACACACTTCCAGTGTATAAGCTCACTTGCTGTCAGTTGGAGCAAAACCATGGCACTGCTGAGTGACAGTGTATGTGGAAATAAAAGGTAGTAAGTAAGTCCATACATTCTTTTTCTCTCCAGAGGGAAAAACACTGCACATATGAATTATTATTTTTATCTGTTTTTAAATAAAGAAACTAATGCACAGTAGAAGTGAACAGTAATAAAGGCTGTGTATCTGTACTTGATCAAACTATCCTGTATTCATACCATCCTTATGAAATGATTTTATTCTTTCTTTAAAAAGTACTTTTTTAAAACTTTAGTCTGCTACTTCTACTCTACTCAGAACTTCACTTTATCACTGTAAGCCCTCTTTTATTTTAAGGAACATAATTGGCCCACTACCACTGCCCTCCTGAACAATTTCTTTTTCAGCAAACCTGGTGATATCTGAACACGGTGATCAGTCTTTGAGTGAGGCATCAGAATTTACCAGAGATTGGAAATCTGTTCATATCATTTAAAGAAACTTAAGAACTGAAATAATTGACACTGCAGTAACTTCCAGGCTGCAGATGCATTGCTGTCTGATATGTCTTTCCAGTATTTTGTAGTTTGGTATTTCTTCCACCTAATGGAGTTTTGCTACAAACTTGATGTCTAGTTTTATACTTCCTAAGGATACTCAAAGCTACACAGCTTCTTTGGTTGTTTTCATACAGGACTGTGCTTTGTCTAAATGCCTTGCTGTGATAAAGCATGCTTATTGTAACACCATGGACAGAAGAGAGCCCACGAAGAGAGAGGTGGCAGCTCCACCTTATGGACTGTGTGCCCATAGACAGCAGACTGCTCACATTACCTGGCATTAGTTGTCTTAGTAACCTGAGGACCGAATGGAAGAAAATTTCAGAGGGAGAATTCACTTTTTTCAAGCAGACTAAAGGACAAAAATATGAGGCATAATTAATAACTCTGCAAGAATAACATAAAAAACAAGAAAACAACAAAGGAATTATAGAGGAGGCCTTCAGCTGTCCCACAACAGAAAGCTATGAAGTATCACTCTTCAAATGAGACCCTACAGAGGTACATGTCACCCAATCATCCACTATTCACCTGATGAAACTGCACTGAAAACAGTTGTTATCCATATCGAACTCGGATAATAAAAACAAACAACTTTTATTCATCAGAGATGCCAGGAAAAGCACAAAATGCATTAAAATGGCTGCGACAACTGATGGGCAGCATCACTAAACAGATGTTACATAATTTGATAACAAATATACTACTAATAATAATGTCTTGGATTTATATAGCACCTTTCAAGAAACCCAAGGATGCTTTACAAAACATTTAAGACATGGACAAACTATGTGAGGGATAGGATGAGTATAAGGGGTGGTTTAGTGAAGACTGTAGGCTGTGGTGAACAGGTGGTGCTTGAGACATTTTTTAAAAATGTCCAGAGATGGTGCACTATGGATGTCTGCAGGCAGAGTGTTCCAGAGGGTGAGGGCTGCAGCACTGAAGGCTCTGTCTACATAGGTTCAGAATTTGGATATGGGAATGGAAAGTAGGCCAGTGTCTGAAGACCGAAGGTTGTGCGATTGTGTATATTGATGGAGATCAGAAAGGTACTGAGGAGCCAGGGCATGGAGAGATTTGTTCGTGAGCAGTAGGATTTTGTAATTTATGCAGGACCTGATAGGGAGCCAGTGAAGGTGGATGAGGGTTGGAGTGATGTGTTGCCAGGGTCTGCTGCGGGTGAGACGTCTAGCAGCAGAGTTTTGGACATACTGGAGCCTGTCCAGGGTTTTGCTGGGTACCCCAGACAGGATTCCATTGCAGTAGTCTAAGTGGGAGGTTACAAAGTTGTGAATGAGGGTTTCTGCTACAGGGTCTGGAAGTGATGGTCGGAGTCTGGAGATGTACTGTATATTTATCTCAGCCAAATTCTGCTCCTATCTATCCTGGTCAATATGACAAAATAATCTTAACATCAAAGTGTAAATACATTTCTACAAAGGTTAATTAAGTATAAATATGTACTGTAAAATAAGTAACTGCATAAATATTCACCCTCTTGCTAGTAGTCGCACAATTAGTGAAATGAGGGTCACCTGAGTGCAGTGAATGTGTCTCAAGTGAGTATAGTATAAAGACACCTCACCTGTCACTGGTTAATCAGTATTCTTGGCTACCATTACACCATGAAGACAAAAGAACACTCCAAGCAACTCAAAGAAAAGGTTATTGAAATGTATAAGTCAGGGTATGGATACAAAAAATAATCCCAAGGCAGTGAACATCCCCCAGAGTTCAGTTAAGTCTATGATCAAGAAATGGAAGGATAATGGTACATGTGTAAATCTGCCCAGATCAGGTCGTCCTCCCAAACTGAGAGACTGTGCAAGAAGGAGACTTGTGGGAGAGGCCACCGAGACACCTATGACTTTTTTGAATGAGTTCCAAGCTTGATGGGAGAGACTCTGCTGTTACAAAGGTTCTTCACCAGTCAAAGCTTTATGGGAGAGTGGCATGTTGAAAAAAAATCACATTACATCTTGACTAGAGTTTGTCAGCAGGCATGTGGGAGACTGGCAAGTGGAACAAAGTTCTTTTGTCTGATGAGACCAAAATGGTGCTTTCTGGCCATCAGACAACACGCTATGTTTGGCGCATCACCACAAACACACCATCCCCACTGTAAAGTTTGGCGATGGCAGCATCATGCTGTAGGGATGCTTCTCATCAGCCGGCCCTGGAAGGCTTGTAAGGGTAAAGGGTAAAATGAAAGCAGCAAAATACAGGAAAATCCTGGAGGAAAATCTTACTCTGTCTGCAAGAGAACTACTTCCAGTAAGCCAATGACCCGAGGCATAAAGCAGAAGAAATGGTTTAAAATCAACAAGGTGAATGTACTGGAGTGGCCAAGTCAAAGCCCATACATGAATCCAATAGAGAATTTGTGGCTGGACTTGAGAAGGGCTGTTCAAGCCGAACCGAGATGCATCTACTAAATACTGACTTGAAGGGGGTGAATATTTAAATTACATATTTTAATTTAATTGACATGACTTTGTAGTCTGGCCTTGTTTTGCTAACATTAAACTTTAAAGGTAAACCTGTACTTCATCAGTTACCTGCTTCTCTATCCTGAACTGATGAGCATTAAAACACTGACTTATAAGTGTATTCTAGGCTGTACTGTTTAATTATTATTCCATGTGAATCAAAATAAAGACTAAAAGGAGGAGCGAGTGAAAAATGTGCAGAGGAGCAGAGAGGGGGAGGAGGAGGAGGAAGTGGTAACAGCTTGTTGCGGTAGGTGGCTAACTACTGTCCATTCTGAATGGCCTGATCTCCTGCTCTTGCCAAGGGCACAAAACACAGACACACACTTCTGTTAGATGTACTGGCATTTTAAAAAGAAGCAGTTTTATTACCTTTTCAAAAGCTTAACCTGTTAAAATATTTACCCTTTGCTCATTTTTACTATTTTACTTTCTATTTTTTGTCTTTCTAACCATCCTCACGCTCCTAAATCCCTCTTTTACTCATTTCCTCGGATACTTCCTATTTCTCTCTCTCTGTCTCTCTGCCCTAATAGCCAGAAGCGGTAAATGGGATGCAGAGGCCAGATATTTAATGTAGCGGAGAGCCGTGAAGCATTTTAAGAAGCCTCTTTCTAAGAGGGGGAGCCCTGACCTGCAGGCAAATATTTTTCAACCAGATGACATAAGAAGATATTAGCAGAAAATAGAGTAAGATTTTTATTTCTTTTTCCCTCCTCTCTCCGTCTCTCTGCTGTTTCTTTCTCTCTCCTTTCTGTTTGGGTTGCTGCCTGCTCACCCGGCCCTTTTGCACATATGTTTTATTTTACTTGCTGCCTTTTGGAGTTCATTTATTTTATTTTATCTTTGATTCATTATTATGATACGATAAAAGCTACTTGAGCATTTCAGATGCTGAGGGGCTCTTATCGTTAACCTTGTGGAACGCATGTAAGAGTGGGCTCCACACGCCGCATCGCTAATGGCCAACTTAACTCCTCTTTTCTCCTCCTCCACCTTCTGGCTTCATCTACATCTCTCCTTCTATCTCTGACTCTTTGAGCATGTTTTATCCCTTTATCTTCTGCTACTGCTATTGCTTTTCTCCCATAATCTCCTGTATTTCCCTGTGTTTTTATCTCTTACTTGAGATTTTAAACTGATTGTGTCTGGTGTTGAATGAAGGAAAATAAAGCTCAGCATGGGCTTATTTCACTCTCCTTAGCATAACTGATGAATGACACAGCATTTAGCCACCATGATTAACCCTTCCATATCATTTACTTTGATGACATGGGTTTTTTATTTAAAAAGCCTAATTTATCTTTTAAGAAATAGCATGTCAGACTGCCTAAAAAGGCAGAGTGACTCAGACACTGAGGAGATCACTTGAAAGTAGCAATGAAGGGATGCAGGATGCACAAAGGAGCTAGACCTGGACACTTAATAGATGTTAAGGAGGCGGCTAGAGTGGAGGAGGGTTGCAGTGGTCAACTGAAACAACAAATTAATTGTTGAGGATCAGACGCATTGCCACAGGTGTATAAAATCAAGCACCTAACCATGCAGTCTCTGCAAACATTTGGGATGAAAATGAATAGATGCCACCTTGGCAATAAGTTAATTCCTGAAATGTCCCCAGGTGGATATTCCACCTTTAACTGCAAGTGGTTTTAGAAATTGAAAGTGTTTAGGAACAACAGGTATTCGGCCATGAAGTGGAAGACCACTCAAAATCACACAGCGAGCTCTGTGACTTCCACTGACATTGATGTAAGCATAAAAACTGGGCAGTGGGAGCTTCATGGAATGGGTTTCCATGGCTGAGCAGCTGCACGCAAGCCTCACATCATGTTACCTGCCTGACTGCATTGTGCCAGCTGTGAAGTTTGGTGAAGGCGGTACCATGGTATGGGGCTGTTTTTCAAGGTTTGGGCTAGGCCCCTTACCTACAGTGAAGGGCAATCTTTGGACAATGCTATGCTTCAAAGTGTTTGGCAACAGTTTCGAGAAAGCCCTTATCTATTCCAACATGACTGTGCTTCAGTGCACAAAGCAAAGACTATAAAGACATGGTTTGATGAGTTTAGTAGAACCTGACTGGCCCACACGGAGCCCTGACCTCAACCCCATCAAGCACCTTTGGGTTGAACTGGAACAGAGATTGTAAACCAGGCCTTTTGGACCAACATCAGTGCCTGACTTCATAAATGCTCTGCAGAATGAATGAGCACAAATTCCCACAAAAAACACTCCAAAATCTTTTGGAAAGCCTTCCAGGAAGAGTGGAGGCTGTTAGAGCTGCAAAAGGAGGCCAACTTCATAATAAAGCACATATGCTTGAATACAATACAGTCCCTGTTGGTGTGATGGTCAGCCGGTCAAGTACTTTTATAGTGTATGTGGTAAGACCAGTACACGTGTGCAACTGCTAAGAAGCAAAATAGACAAACTTTGTGAAATTACTCTTGGAAATATCCAGAAGAAAGTCAGGCTGAGACTGAGACCAATTAGGAGCACAATATCTGCCGGAATCAGGACATAAGTGATGAACAGGTTACTTCCTTAGTGAAAATTAGGCCTGGATTTAGAGCCTTAACGGTGTCAGACTGTCTGACATTGCGGAACATTATTTTTTATTAACAGCTCTAATATCATCTTACAATGATCTAGCTGAATCTTTGCACTTTCTATTGGCTTTAAAACAAATTCTGGATGTGGTTTTCTCTGTCTGATACGGTGCCAAACAGGGTCAGTCTCTGAGGATGACCATCTCTGTTTTAGGCGCTGTGACCTGTGAAGTGCTAATGTGTGGCAGCTTCACACTGATGTGTTTCAAATGCCTGTTTCAAGGCTATTTATCCCTCTCGTGTGTTTCTGTGTGTGTATGTTTTCTCATATATATTTTTGTCTGTGTGCTTGTGTGTTACCTCTGTCATGTGTGATTTATAATTTTACAATCTTTTCGGACCCACATGTGCTGGTATGTTTTCCCTATTTGTATGTGTCTGAGTTTCTCTGTGTGCTTTAGTGTGGGTGAATGTGTGTGGGTGTGTGTGTGTGTCTGTCTTATCCCTGTATCCCCTTGTATCAGTGGTGGGGTTCCCTCGGGTTTCACAGGCCTGGTGACATGGACTCACGGTGGTAATGGCCTTTCACAGCATCCAGCTCCCCTGACACACACAAACACACACATGCACACACCAACACAGATAAGGAGAGTAACCGGTGCACGGTGAAACAATCAATGTGGTGCATTTATTGGGCAAAGATGGAGAAAAATACAAAACATGGGTATGTAAGTAATACACATCACAGAAAGAATAGGGGAACAAATCATTTATAGACAAAAATATCAAAGAATTACATCCTTAAATCCCTGCTCTGCTTGGTTTCTAAAAACACAGATAATGTCTTGACTCTAGGAAGGCCGATGGCTTAAGCTAAACTCCATCGTATCTTTTCATACTCGACTTCCTTGTTTCCTTTTCTCTTGACTCCCTGTCTCCTTGTTTGTCTTTGTCTTACATCCCTCTCCTTGTCCTCGGCTCCCCATTGACCCCTCCTCTATCAAGCCACATATGGCCTACTTAGCTTACATGCTAACTAGCAGATCTCTCTACTTGTAATTTATGGACCTTCATTTGTGCCGTGATTTACTCGTTCTGTGTTCTCCCCACCTTTCTCACCTCCTTTTCTTCCCTTTCTGTCTCATTCATTCTTTGATCTTTACTTCATCTCTGTTTTGTCATTATTTTATTCACTGTATCTATAAATCACATGGTTTCACCTCTGTCTCTTGCGTCTTTCCATTTACCCAGCATCCCGTTCCCCATCCCTCTGTCTCTCAGGGTGTAAAGTGGCTAAGGGGGATCGTGTGCACGTCTGGGCTGCACGTGCAAGCTGTAAGAGGGTCAGCTGTCTATTTGCACTTTTAACGTCTTCACTCCATATATGAGGGGCCATTTATTCTCTCCCTCTCCCCCGTCCCCTCCTCTCTCTCTGTCTATTGCTCTCTATCTCTCTCTGAGGACAGTAAATGTTTTAACTCTCCATTCTATGGGCCATTCATTAAGTTAGTGTACTTTAATAAATAGTCTGACGTGTCAGTGGCCAGTGAATTAGTGGCACTTAAAATCACCCACTAGTGGCCCATAGATAGCTGGAGGCTTTGATATGCAGCAGACACATTTCCTCACAAAAACAATTAGAGCATAGCAGCTCTGATATGTGCCTTTATAACATGTGGTGGTATGTCACAAACAGCATCATAGCAACTCATCTTTGAGAATATTGCTATGTTTAACCTTGAATAGATTGGATCAGACATAAACTACAGTATTCAACCAAAATGTAACTCAAAAAACAGTGACATTTTCCTCTTTAAAAAATCTGATCCAATAAATATTAAATGCTAAAGCCTATTGATTATTTTAAGATATTGAATATTACAACAATAACTCCATCCATTAAAGAGGACATATCAAACCCTTTTCCCACTTTTGAACACAGTCTCTAAGGTGTTATGATCCAAATGTAATATATTTCAAGCACCAGAGGACTCTGTATAAACCTGCTCTAAACAGCTGTTCCAAGAGTGCATGTCTCTTTAAACGATGTTCAGCTTCTTCTCACCCCACCACTCTTCTGTCCTTCCATTTTTTTGGTTTGTGTTTATTTTTCTCAATCAAAATGAGAATGACATAAAAATGATCATTCCCTTCAATACAAGAATTCATATCAAATTTGCAATAAGAATCAAAGTAATCACAGTAAGATTCTTTTTTCAAAGCTGTTATCCATCCATTACCTATATCACTTATCCCGTTCAGGGTCATGGGGGGCTGGAGTCTATCCCAGCTGTCTGTGGGGGAGATGCAGAGTAAACCCTGGACAGGTCACCAGCCAATCACAGGGCTTCTAAATTGCTCAGCCCTAGTTTAATCAATCTAATATTGTGATGGATAGAATATATAGTTCTTAACTGGTGGGTCGTGACCCAAAAGTGGGTTGCATAGCCATTTTCAGTAGGTCGTGGATGTTTCCTAGGAAAAAAAAAATTTGGTAGCGAGTCCATGATATTTTATTTTGTCTCTGTTTTGTCATTTTTTTGGTTTCATTATAAGTCAAAATTGACTCTCTTTTCATTGAAAACATTTGGTTATAATTGAAAATGTTCAGAAATTTGGGTTTTTAATGGGTCCATAAGGAGGTGTTGATGGTGGGTCCTGACTCCATGCCAGTTCAGACCCATTGATATAGAGTGATTTGAATGAGGAACTTCAAAAATAATTGCATATGAAATGACAACCGCAATGCTGGGTTAAAAAAATCAGAGTTCAATCATTTTGTAACTGGTTCAGCCCTAGTGGAGATAACAGGTGTTATTATAACAACTCAATTTGATTTCACAGTGGACACACAATATGAACAGAGCATAAAATTTCATGGAAGACCATGTAGTTCGGCCTGTTTCACACTTTGTGAGTCTGTAGACACTTTGGATAACCAAATATCATTTATTAGGGCAGTCAAAAAAAAAACTTTTTTAAATTGTGATTCATCTCAGAACTTCTGTAGTTAAATGTGATTAATCACATCCTTTTTGTTGCAGTTCGAAATTCCACTATTTTGCATTCAAAACTGTTTGTGCCATTATGAATTTTGCCTCAGTTGAAAATGTAGTACCTAACTACCAATTTGAATACACAACAGATTTTTTTTCAGTAGATTGAAGATTTTAAAATGAACTTAACCACAGAAAAAGAAACCTGGCGTGGGTCTTAAAGGAAATAAGGGGACAGTGAAAAGGTAAATGTTTGATTACACAAGGTGCACATGGCTTTTGATGTGTCCTCTGAGCTGTCTGTGAGTCTTTAAAGTAAAATGAATCACTAGGTAGCAGTGGTGGACTTATTTTACATCACTGTGGCTGCATGTGATTGAAAAATTGTGCACTAGTTGTGGGCTTTAATTAGTCGAGATTAATGCGATTAATCTTGACAGCCAAAGCACATATGAGTGAGGTATGTCAGATATATTGCCAATTGAAAAAAATATCTTGCAATAAATATACTGCTTTCAAAAAAACCCTTCTTGATGTCATTAGAATTGTGTGAATTGAACTACTGGTCCTTTAATATGATTAAACAGAAATTCGAGAAGACAACCAAATAAAACATTTAACTGAAATTACTTTATATCTAGAATGGATATTGAAATAACACTATTTTATATTACTGTATTATATTACTGTTTTTGTTATATTTTGTCTTTTTGTCTTTGATTTTTGTCTTAAATTTAGGGTAATAAACTCTCACTCTCATAACGAAACTTCAGATAGATCAAAGATTAAGAGCTGGACTTAACATGGAAAAAAGGAAGTTGTTATGGACTGCAAAGGAAATAAGGGGACTGTAATAAAGGTAAATGTTTGTTAACATAAGGTGCTGATGACTTTTGACTAGTCCACTGAGCTGTCTAAGAGTTTTTCCAACTGATATGAGACATTTAGGAGCAGTGTTGGATTTGTTTTACATCACTGAGGCTCAACTGTATTTAGCACATTATCACAAATAACTTTAATATAACAGAACAGAACATCACAACCTCCGAGTAATGGAAGTATTAGAGTATTGTTTTTTTATTTTCTAAGGAAATATAAGGACAGATCAACTGAGGTCATAGGAGTTCATAGTATAAGGTTAGATAAATCTTAACATAGCTTTAAATGGGTCTTTTTGGTAAGATTCTACATTGAACTGAACACAGACTGACTAAAGTACTAAAAGCATTGGTTTATGTTCAAGGAAGTTACACATTTTCCTCCTGCATCCCCTTTTATCCAACTTTACATGGCAATCCAGTTATGACAGATGGTTTCTCACCATTGAGTCTAGTTGTATGAGTAAACGTTAGGCCTTTTTTTGTGAAGAGACAACTTCTGAAATATTTGAAACTTGTCAGCTAAAGCTTGATTGAGTGTTTTTGCCTCTACATCCTAAACCAACTCAAAACAATCAATACACCTGAAGTTTTTCTTGAGATAAAACTTATTTGTTTTTATGTTTATTTTTCTTCACATCATCCATACCTGTGCCTGTGGGGTCAGCGGCTCTTTAAAGATCAAATTTTTAGTAGGCTAATTCCCATGGCAGTCTCGGTGATAGATGCTGAGGTGCCCCAAGCTAATCATATAGCTTTGACAGGGGAAAGGTGATTGGCATAGACAAAGTGTGTTTGAGTTTATGTGTGTGCGCATGTTTGTGTGTCACTGAGAGAGACTGCATGATTATTTGTATGTGCATTGTCAAGAGAGGCAGGAGGTTAATTCAATCCTATAGAAACGCAGCATGGAGGGGATTGGACAGCACAGCCCTGAGGGTGTCACTGGCCTCAGCCCCAATAGGGGGCAGAAAATATACACACACAAACACACGCACACAGATACCCACACACACAATATGGACCTTGTGACTTGAGGGTATAAAATCTGAAAAGCCAAATTGTTTTTATATCTGGTTTCTGGTGCATTTCATTTAGAGTGAGGAGGATAAATGATGAGCGTGGATTAATATATATCTATTTATAGAAAATGCTGCATAAAACAAGGACAAGAAAGAAGAGGACATTCAGAGAGAGGAGTGATGGAGGACAGTGAGAGATTGAGGGCATGGAGAGGGGAGAAGGGAATACAGTGAATAAGTAAAGCCTAGGCAGAGTGGGATATGTGGGAGCGGAGCATGAGCGCGGGACAGAAGTGACCAAAATAGAGTTTCGACAGCAGGATGACGCAAGTGGTAGATAAAAATGGAAGAGATGACATATAAATCAACTTTGCACAAATATAGCAACGTATTTTTTTCTGATTGTCCAGCAGAGCTGCCAATCAAGTTTGTTGCTGTTGTGTTTCTGAGGTTTCATGAATTTGCATACCTTAAGCAAGGTACTAAATTTAACCGGACAGAGAGTAAAAATGTCAATTCTCTTTTTATCCTAAAACAAGCATCAGTGACTAGATTTAACAACCCAAGCTCTGTAAAATGGGCTTCAAGGGGGTCTTTGCTTTTACGGTACTTAGTAGAGTTTTTGACATTACAGTGCATATGTATTGTATAAAGAGTGGAGTGTTTTCATAAATGTGCAGCAATTTTAAATGTTGTGTTGCATACACATTCAGTATTAATATCAACTTTATTTAGAGATCACATTTCAACTACAAAGACCAAACCAATACTGGTCCTGAATGTCTCATTCCCCTTTGTACAGTTCCCTCTTTTCCTTTTCAATCCATGACAAGTTCCTTTTTCCATGGAAAATCTTTCATCTGCCTGAAGTTCTTTTTTTCTTTCAAAATAAAAGCAGGTCCCTATCCAAAAGTCAATGACTCTTACTTTAAGACAGAAAAAAAAAACTCAAACAAAAAAAGTTTTAAATGGAAATAGTAGAATTTACAATTTAAAAAGGAGATCAATCATAATTGACAATATAAATCATTAGATGTGTTTACATTTATACAGAAATCTTTTGAATTACTTAATTCAGAAGTCAGTCTATCTATACCCAGTATAATCTACACTGAGGGACAATACAATAATTAATTGCTTCCAAATTCATATATAACACAATGGTGTTTACACATATACAATCAGAGTCGGTATTCATACAAGGTGGTATAACAGTGGTACCAAACCTTGGGTCTGGGCATATAAATATATATTAAAAATAAATCCTCCCTCGCCCACCTGGGAGGTGTTGTGTCTCCTTCAAGCTTGGGTCCTCTACCAGAGGCCTTGGAGCCTGAGGGTTCTGTGCAGGATCTTAGCTGTTCCAAGGAGTGCGCACTTCTGGACCAACATCTCAGATGTTGTTCCCGGTATCTGCTGGAGCCATTCACCCAGCTTGAGGGTTACAGCCCCCAGTACCTTAATCACTACCAACACCACTGTTGCCTTCCCATCTTCTCTAGCTCTTCCTTCAGCCCTTGGTATTTCTCAAGCTTCTCGTGTTCCTTCTTCCTGATGTTGCTATCGCTCCGTACTGCTACATATATCACCACTGCTGTGTTCTGATGTTTATCGACCAGAGCTATGTCAGGCTGATTAGGCATCACCATCTTGTCAGTCTGGATCTGGAAGTCCCACAGGATCTTTGCTCGCTTGTTTCCAACCCCTTAGGAGGGGTCTTCCATCTTGACCCTGGGTCCTCCAGTCCACACTTGGCACAGATGTTTCTGTACACTATGCCAGCTACCTGGTTATGCCGTTCCATGTATGCCTTGCCTGCCAGCATCTTACACCCTGCTGTGAAGTGCTGCACTGTCTCAAGGGCTTCTTTGCACAGTCTGCATCTGGGGTCCTGCCTAGTGTGGCAGACCTCAGCCTCTATTGATCTTGTGTTGAGG
Source organism: Cheilinus undulatus (assembly GCF_018320785.1). Classification (NCBI taxonomy): domain Eukaryota; kingdom Metazoa; phylum Chordata; class Actinopteri; order Labriformes; family Labridae; genus Cheilinus; species Cheilinus undulatus. The sequence continues at coordinate 24,340,443 of NC_054865.1, read as the reverse complement.
GACTGTTCTTGTGCAGCCATGATTAACGCCTCTGTGCAGTCTTTAAGGCAAGCCTTTTCCAGCTATATACAGTATATATATATCTGATTGTTTTACATGCAATTGGTAATTTTTGACCTTATAATCTCAAAAATTCACAGCTTTGGTCTATGTAAATTTGTGACTTTTACACTAAAAGAGTTCACTTTTTCTTTCAGAAATTCATGACTGTTTAAACTAGATTTTTTTTTCTTTTAGATTGACCCTTAAACACTAAGGCAATAACAGATAGTTAATACACAGATGTTTAGGCTTATATTTTCTTAAATACAGGAAGGAAGATCCCTAAGGAAAATGGTTGGGAACCACTGCTTCAAAGGACAGAGGTTTTGGGTTCAATGGGGCTTATATGAACCAACATGAATTCTTAGGGCCTTGCTGTGTTTGGGAAAATATGCAGTTTATGTATCCTGGTGTTTTGTGTATCTTCATCCTCTTTATCTATCATGTCCCTTATTTCAGTCTTATTGTGTGTTATTGTGTTATTTTTTGACCAACAAAGGCTATAAAGGGGAGTATGCAATGATTTTACTATACATGAAAGGTCAAATGTTTGTTACTTTTCACTAAAACAAAACACCTTTAACATTAATGTTTATGCGGATTCTGTATGTGTGTGTGCTATTAAACCAGCACGCTGCAATTGGAAATGAATGGCAGAGGAGTCAAACCTCACTGCAGTGCTTTAAAGGGTTAAAAATTCTCTTAAGTGTTTTGGGCTTGAAACAGATATGTGTTCATACATGTGTTTTATGCATGTGGGTAAAATTAACATATGAACAACCTAATATTTTATTTTTCTAAAAACACACAGCCCACCATCAATTTATTCCACTTTTCCTAATCAGCAGTGAGGCCAAAGATGTCTCCATACATATTCATGCTGCTCAGCAGACTCCCAGAGACGATACATTTACAGCCTACATTTACCATATTACCCTTAATGTTATTAGACCAGCAAACACAATTTAGTCAAATATAAGTCATACATAAGTAATTTAGAAAATGAGACAATATTAATTGCGCGATCGTCATCCAGTTTTAATCCCGTTTGTGTGATAGCACTTCAATTTCTGGAATTGAATGCACCAGGCTGAATAAATTAGTACAATCAATGTATGACTAGATTCTCTGCCGTGTGGACACACTCTGTGCAAATCTATGCAAATGTCTTATGAGGAGAGGATAAGAGAAACTCTTCTCAGCTAACAAAGCTCTTGATAATCATAGACTATCTGACAGTTGGTGTGATGTCATTTTCAGCCTCTCTTAGAGGAAGAGAAAGAAGTAGGAGATGTTAAAAAAGGTTTCACTCTGTTTTCTGGTGACATTAACACAACGATAATATCAAATCATCACTTATGTTTAGATTCCACAGTCATTAGAAATACCATGAGGGTTTTTGCTTTAGTTATATCCTGTTGGTAAAATGTCAAAGAATGGTTTGTGTCAGGGATTTTTTTGCCTACTTTATCCCTTCATTCAGTTTCATTCGTCTCCTCCTACTTCATCATCTCCGTCCCCTTTTGCTTTCTCCTTTTATTTCCTCCTCTTCCCTACCTCCATCCTAGCCCCTAGCCACCTCCCCTCTCCTCCTCTCCCCTCCCTTTGCTCCTCTCTGCCTGGTATTGATTAGAAGGCGAACCTCTAATCTCCTTAAGGTCATTAGGAACACTTAATTAAAACCTAGTTAGAATGCCTTTGTTCAGCCACAGCAAATTGCAGCTGTTCAAACGCGATTAGTATGATAACGTAAAAACTTGTCGGCAGGGAAAAATATGAGAGAGGCTTTTTTTTTTTTTAGGTGTTTACACTATTTAAATATAGAGCGTTTGAGCACACAGTCAAAGTCTAAACTATAATGTATACTTGAGCTTCTGCTTTGTGTTTGTGTACACAGTGTGTGTTTAGGGGATCTTTTGTATCTTGTTGGTGGATGTTCAGCTTTATGAAAAAAAGTAGGGGACTCATGTTTGAGAGTTATAATGAAATGAGAACATTTGCCTAAAACTGGTTCTTGCATACACATGAAATAATACAAAAAGACAGAGGGATAGTCAGATATCTAATAATGTCTGACTCTATTGTGGTATGTCACAGTTAGTTTAATATCCATGCCACTAGACAGAGGTTTGGAAGGTTTAAAAAAACATCCCTTCACAGCCAAAGGTCCAGAATATATGTCATTTTTTCTTTGCTTTTTAAAACATGAATAATTATATCCCACTTTCCAATAATGGAGATCAGTAACTCTTAACTAATCCATCAAAATAAAGGTCTAGTTTTTCAAAGTCAGAATGTATAAGTATTTCCCTGAATTTTAATAAAGTTCATTAGTGTGAACATTAAATACCTGGTTGTGCTTTATTTGATTGACTATAGATTGAAAAAGATTTTCAAATCACTGTATTATGTTTTTATTCACATTATACACAACATCCTACAATAACTCTCTTGGAATTGAGGTTTGTTAACTTACTTTTCAACAGCTAAACATTTTATTACTTTTTTTTTTACTCAGTGAGATTTCAGCAAATACATGAAATAAAATGGAAGAATGAATGTATTTTATTTTGGTCAAATTTGCACTAGAGGCCAGTTGGGGAGGTGTTAAGTGCAGAAGTGGGTATACTCATAATCTATATACTCTTTTGTGGGAGTAATTTTTATTTAGAAGTGGGTATTCTCTATGGAGACTAAAAATATAAGCTGGTATGGTACCATATTCTTGGATATACCTTTAACTACACCACTGTTAGAGGCTTCATCTAGGCATACCATATACATAATACATGGAGGATTTTTTAAGGTACAAACAGCAGAACATCCCTATACTGACAGGAAAAGAAACGTATGGCTACAAATCACAGGACATAAGTAAATAAATCCTTAATACTGACTGATTTTTATTGTTTTTGGTTTAACAGAAGCTGCACCCACTTTTGAATATTCCTCTTATAAGTTACTGGTTTGTTAAAAAGACTTTTTCCTTGAAATGCACTCTGACGCACACAGAGCTTAACAGGACTAACACAGATAATAACAAAACTTAGTTAAGAGTTAGTAGTCTGGTAAATATAAACATGGGCGTTTCACAAATTATTCCCCCCCATATTGGTAACTCTTACAGCCCTTACTTATGTTGAGAGGTTTTACTGCACAAGTTCTGTGTATTCAGTCAAACACCCCTAAATATGGACAAAAGAAAACACAGCTGCATCTAAAAAGAAATAGAATGTCATGTAAAAGTTTTTTTTCCTGTGATTTACTTCCAAAAGTTCAACTTCCATTAATCCTAGATTCATCTACACAAAGTAAAATATTTCAAGACTTTTTTTCGTTTTAATCTTGATGATTATGGCTTACAGCTCACAAAATGAAAAAATCCCTATCTCAAATATTAGTATATTGTGGAAAAGTCCATTTTGCAAAGGTTTTCTGGGCCTTTATTTTCTCACTCTGCTTCAGTACACACAACCACAATCATGGAGAAGACTACTGACTTGACTATTGTCCAGAGGACAATCATTGCTATCCTCTACAAAGAGTGTAGGAGGTTACTGCTGAAAGGGCAGGCTCAGAGTGCTGTATCGAAGATTATTCATAGAAAGTTGACTGAAAGAGAAGAGTGTAGTAAGAAAATGTGCACAAGCAACAGGGATGGGCTCAACCTTCAGAGGACTGTCAAACAAAGCAGACTCAAAGAGTCAGGGGATCAAGAGCCACCACTCCAAGAAATGGGCTACAAACGTCATGTTCCTGGTGTCGAGCCAATCCTGAACCACAGATGACATCATAACCGTCTCACTTGGACTAAGGAGAAAAAGAATTGGACATTGCTCACTGGTCCAAAGTTCTGTTTTAGATTAAAGCAAATTTTTAATTTAATTTGTAAATCAAGATCCCAGGAAGATCAGAGAGGCACAGAATCCAAGGTGCTTGGAATCAGGTGTGAAATTACACAGTCAGTGATGGTTTGAGGTGCCATATCATCTGCTGCTGTTGGTCCACTGTGCTTTATCAAGTCCAGAGTGAACATTGTAAGCAATCAACCAGGAGATTTTAGAGCACTCCATGCTTCCATCTGCTAAGAAGCTTGATGAAGATACTGATTTCCTTTTCCAGCAGGACTTGGCACCTGCCCACAATGAAGCCAAAACTACCAGAAACTGGTTTGCTGACCATGGAATTAGTGTGGTTGACTGGCCAGCCAATTGGCCTGATCAGAACCACACGGAGAATCTCTGTGGTTTTGTTAAGAGGAACATGAGACACCAGACTCAACAATACAGATGAGCTGAAGGCTGATGTCAGAGCAACATGGGCTTTTTAACACCCCAGCAGTGCCACAGACTGATTGGCTCCATGCCATGTGGAAAAGATGCAGTAATTAATGCAAAAGAACCTCCAGCCAATTACTGAGAGGATAAATAAGCATAGTTTTCCAGAAGGTCAACATTTCTATATTATAATTCCTTTTTTTTTTTTTACTGATGTTTTATGTTCTAATATTTTGAGATGGTGGATTTTTTTATTTGTGTAAGCTTTAATAATCAACATTTAAACAAAAGAGTCTTGAAATATTTCACTTTATGTGAGATGTATGTGGAATAAAAGGCAGTCTCACTTCTTAAACCAAATCACAGTAAAAAAAAAAAAAAAAAAAAAAAAAAAGAACTTTTTCATGAAATTTTGTTGAGCTGTACCTGTATATGCAATTCAACTTTGAGTTCCTTGAACAAGAGGGCTTTTTCAATTAAAAAATAATTTATTTTGAACATATCATTATAAAAGTGTCATCTGTGCAATTACGTATTTCACCCTAAATGCGTAAAGATAAATTTCTCTGATAGTCTGTCTAATGATTTCCTACCCACACGCTCCTGGACGGAGCAGACCACCGTTGCCTAGCGACGGCAGAAGCGTTCCTCTCTCCTGTGAGAGCCACTTGTCTGAAACACAGACGCATCCCACGTAGGAGGGGGATGAATCCTTACAAGCCATGCAGGGGGTAATTAGGATATTTTAATCGCATATTAATGTCTTGCTGTCACGTACAATCTTTACTGTTCTGGAAAAAAAGATGATAAACGGATGTGGCGCACTCTTGGTTCTGTCGACGCCTCACTGGCTCTCAAGTTTCTATTACTTTTTCTGAGTAACGTTGCATCACCGTTACTTTGTGTCTCGTATCCTGCTGCCTGGAGCGCTGCCGGCCAGATGGCTGCTCGCGGTAATCTCCTTAGGAGCGCGTGCAGCATGTTCTGAATGAGAGGTACGACAGGAAGAGAAAAGAGGAGCTGTGTCAAGTTCATGCAGTTTTATGTCGAAGTGTGGACTGGGAAGACGGACTAACGCTTCAAGAAGTCATGTTTGGAAGGGACTGTTTGTCCCTCCGGAGCGGTGTGTGCTATCACTGACTCACAGGCGTGTTTATGGAGAAATACAGGTAGCTTGAATTGTCTGCCTCGTTTCAGAGCAACAAGTTGAATGTGACTTCACGGCGCACTTGTGATGGAGACAGAGCTCTGTGCTGGATATCCACTACGACAGGTAACCACGAGGAGCAACCACATATTTTAGCTTGTTTCAATATCTGCATAGATTTACAAATTTGTCAAACGACATATTAGATCCACGAGCTTTGCTATTTTCTAACGGCAGGCAGGAGGGTCCAAGTAATTCAACACCAGAGATGTCTGGTTGGCCTCCCTTTGTGTGTCAAAATGCGAAATTGAAGCTGATAAGTATTGTAATGAAGACAGCTTTGGCCTAAGCCTCTATTTCCTACAAACCTGTGTGAAAAGCTGTTCAGTTGGATACAAACCTGGAGGCCAGCAGCTAGAGGAAAAAGGGCATGTTTAATTCAATGGAAAATGAAGAAAAGCGGGAAAGCTATGTAGCCGTATCAGCTGAGCTGTGCCTCCATCAAGCTGTACATGATAGTGTAGGCTTTGGTTAGGGAATAGCCTGCATGACATTTCACTCTCCTCAGATTTGTCTCATGTTGGATTTTGGTCTGACCACGTCTCTCTTTCCTTCTCTCTTTCCCCTCTCTAGATTGTGAAATCCTACCTATCATTTCAAGGCTTTGGTTGTAGTTTGTGTGTGTGTGTGGCTGTTTGTGTGGGTGACGGTGACAGTGTAACAGAGAGCTAAGCTTTGCAGCCTCACCCTAGGGGCACTGGCCTGTAAAATATGTCCCTGTAACCCTGGAACCATGAAACCATGACAGTCATCACTTATTCAAGCGCTGCAGGAAGGTTTCCGAAAGAAATCCAGGTTCGAGAACATCTCCCTGCTTCTGGGAATGCTCTAGAACCCCTGTCTGGGATTCTGGAACCTCAGACTATGCTCCTTTCCTCACTAGGATCCGGGGAGGTCATAGGCCAAAAATGGATGGAACTGAGGAAAGAAGAGAGAGGCGTAAAGGAGAGAAAAAGGAGACCAGCATGGAGCAGACGAGTCAACAGAGAGAAGATGAATAGAAACAGATGTGAGGAGCAGCGTGACTTAAGGAATAAATGCCAAAAGGAAAACCAAATATTTTTGACAAAATGTGTGAAAGGCGATAACAAGAACAGCATGAATATCTCTGGGAATCTGTTACAAGGTGAAGTCAAGCACAGGGAGAAAATGCTGGAGGAAAGGCAGACGTGGCCTGCTTGTGTTCCAGTTCACTTGAAAAGCATTCCCAAAGGAGACCTAAAGAGAGGGAAAAACATTATGACAAGGATGAAGCCACATCGCATCTTCCTCTGGATAACTCTCCTCCTCTACAGCATGTGTGCGACACCTGCATCATCACAGGTAAGAATGGCTGTCAAGGGCCCCTTTTTTCAAATATTCCAACATTATCCCTAACAATGTACTCTGTACGACTCATGTAATGACTATTAAGCAGGCCTTTTCAAAGCAGAGAGTTAGCATGAAATAGAAAACCTGCACTTGTTGGTAATAACATGAAAGCTGGCTCTGCTCTGCTAAAGTGTCCAGTATTCAACAGCAGACATGATTTTGTCATAGCAGAAAAATAAAAGTGATACAATTTTACTAATTAGGGATCAGTAACAAAAATGTCTTCTTAGTGTTAATGGTGAGTCAGTGTGCACAATACCAGTGCACTGGATCATCTTAATGGATACATATCATAATTTTTTTAAAGATGCATTTTATTTATGGACATTTTGTGTTGTTATAAATACATTTGACAAAAACAAAAAATCACAGAAAATCAAATACAAAATACCAAAAACAACAACAGGAGAAAAAAAGACAAACTGCCCCCAAAATATGAAACAAGAAACAAAAGTGAATGTGCCCATGTCAGTCCAGTGGAAAGTTATGTATGTGAATCAAATGAAGGTCGTGTGAAGCGTCCATCAGTCCCAGGCTGTACTCAGCTGAGCAAGGCATGAGACAACCAAAGAGCAAAGACCAGCATGCATCCAACAATGCAGCTCACGGTGAGAAAGTGAATTAAGATACAATACAAAACTTTCCGACACAGTCAGTTACCAGTTTGACTTTTCTCCTTCCTTATATATCATTGAAAAAGACCCAGATATCAAGAAAGTTTGGATGAGAGTCAGGCAAAGATTACCTGATTTCTTCAGGATACAGGCAAGAGATTTTGTCATTTAAACAATTTTTAAAACAAAGAGGGGAGGTTGATGTCCAGTCTTTCCATGTAATTCTCTTTGCAACCATATCAAACCTCAGGGGTTGTTGTAAAGTAGAGGGAAGGGTCAGAGAATGGTTGGAGCAACCCAATATCAAAGTAAGACTGTCAGAAGTAAAGCCTCTGTTAGAAATAAATAGTAAAGATAGTACTGTAAAGATGAAAAATGCCATTACAGAAACTTTAAGTTTAGGAACAGATAAGATGCTCCATCACCCAACCTTAAGTTATTACATGTAGCAGACATAGAGGGAAAAGTCTGTTTGATTTAGTCTGATTAATGCTATTCTTAATTATGTTATTTACACATTTTCATTTCCTGCTACAGAAAGTTATTAATTGTCTTCTACAGAAATGGCTTGTAGGTTCCACTGAATAGAAACTATAAGCTTGTAGTTATGGTTCAACTGTTTTTCATTGAAGTAGAATGGAAAAATGACAATACAGACGCCAAAAATGCAAACTTTTGATCTTTCGTCATTTGTAGTTTGGTTCCTAGTTCTGTTTTTCTTTTTCTTTTGGTCTAATCACGATAAATATTTACTGATATTCATGCGTGAAGGTCTTACCCAGGGCCCTATCTCACTTTTGCGCCCTCCCAGAGGTGACTGTGTGATGGACTTGCACTGTTTCACCATCAGATGGCTGTTTCTGCAGGGGGGCAGTTTTGGGAAAGTTTGATGAGCTTTCGGGCATGTTAGGCCCTCAAAACAGACCTTGAAGTGGTGAAAAGTACAGAAACAATAGGGCTCTCTCCGACCCTAGGTAGATGCTCGGGCCCTAAAAACATCACAAGAGAGGAGCGAGAGTTTGGGAAACTCCAAGTTAGTCTCTGCTCGGGCTAATGGATCAGATGGCACCTCAGCGATTTTACCCTGATATCTCTACAAAATAAGTTTCCTTGCGTGGTCAGTTGTGGACCAGAATTGTTCATTTATCAGACTAAAGAAGCTAAGAGGAAAGATGTGGACTTGCCACTTAGCCTTATGAATTTTGTTGCTTAAACCTGGCATACACTGTAGGATTTCAGCAGATTTAGACATAAATTTGTAGTTGCAAGACTCACCTGGAAGTCTGGGAGACATGGAGTCGGACCATGTGTCGTTTATTGTGCAGTGTACCAGGGGACACGTTGGCCGACCATGTCCCCAACCACAGCCAACCATCTGATCCTGACTGGTCAGATGGTTTTTTCGCATGTTCAATATTTTTTTCTTAAATCACCATGAAAACAGCTGAAATGCCACTTTAATGTGTCTTCCTTGTAATAAAGGAAATAAACAAGCATGAATTAGACCTACCCACAGACCTCCCACTGATATTTATTATTTAGCAAATAGATGTGCTTGCTGGCAATGCTTTTTATGTGTGAGTGGGGAGAGAGATAGAGTGAGAGAGAAAAAGTGTGTTTGTGAGAGAGAGAGAAGATATGACTACACGATTTCAACCTCAGAGTTTTTCAAAAGAAAGTTCAACGATGTTTGTCACAGTCCATCCCGAATTCACAGTGTGAGCCCTCTAGTCGTGCACGACCATTGGACCCATGATGATCGTGTGTTTAAATGATTCAGTCGAACAGTGTGAGCTGACTTTCCACTATGACTGTTATAGAGATGGCTTGAAATTGTATAATGTATTCCCGGGTTTAGTCAGTCTTCCTACCACAGTAATCTCTTTTAAAAGCCGACAACATGCCTCACTTCTGTAAACATAAAAGCCAATGTTTAGTGCTAAACTGCCAATATGTTCAGATTTTTTGAAACACTTTGTAAATTCAGAGCACTCTACTGGTCATGAATACTACAAGAGGGGGAGAGTACAGCGTACACAACCGTATTCACGACAGAATGTCTGACAACCAACATTAGCAATTCTAGAGCCCAGTACATTTATTTTATTTTCAAGACTTGACTAGACTGAAATAGAAATGTACAGTGATTGTTATTTGATTAAAAAGGGCTCAAAAGCCCTAGGATCAATAGAATTATAATCCTTGTTAAACCATCTTCTTTCTCAGGGAAATTTCCCACAAATGGAGAACATTGCTGCCTTCAAACCCGTGTCCACATCTCCGGCTTGTTCCACCTGTGGGGTTCCAGAGCGGAGCAGCTACTGTCAGTCACCGTCATCCCACACTGAACTGATGAACTGTTATCAAGCCTTCTGTGTCCAGGACTGCCCCTATAGATCCTCCACACCTCCCTATGCTCCACTGCTGCTTCCTGCACACAGGTAGATCAAGTTTGTAGTGATGATAGTTACTTGTTTATGAGGGCTATGTAAATATTTTTTAACTTGAACCTTTTTCCACCAGGGGTACCTGTGTAGTCGAAGACAGTCATGACCCACGTCCTGGGGTTGAGATCGGAACCACTACTAGGTCTGAAGGGGTTTCTGGCAGGTCCAGTAGCGTGCTGTTTCAACAAATCCGAGGTGGATGTCTGGTCTCTCCTCCATCACAGAGACTTGGAGCATTAGGTTCCCTTACCTTGGCTTTGTGGATAAAACCAAGTTCTCCTGGAGAAATGTGAGTTTGATTTTCTGATTCAGTATTTACTTGGAGATTATGGGGCAAAATGCTAATTTAACTTCTCTTAACTAAGGCTGTCTTCTTTCTAAGCTATAGGCAAAACACTTTATTCTTTTGTTTACACCATTTGAAAAATGTCTAAAAGAAGCACACATAAGCGTAACTCTAACTTCTAATGTGTTTATGTATGGGACATTGATAAGAACAGGCTAAAGAACCTCAGTAATAGAAAAAAAATCAAATATGCATTATGAGGAAAATTTTTCATGTACTTCTCACTGCTACCTTGATGTACAATCAAATGTCTGATCTGATGTGATACATTATACATCTTCAATATTGAAAACAAAGTGAAAGTCCTGTGATATGGATCTTATAACAAAGAGTCCCCAGGTCAGGTCTGGTCTGGTCAGTATCACTATCAGGAGATGTTGCCAAAAATCCACCGCCATGTTGTCTTTGAGTGGCAGGGAATGAGAGTGCTGGTGTGTTACATCCAGGCTTTCAGTGGTGCAGAGTTACACTCTCAGATATCAGATTACAATCACAAGCACACTCTCAAACATACAAGCAGCACAAGAAGCATAGGCACACAAACAGATCACTTGCTTGTACTTGCAACCCTATCTCCATCCTTGTGTAGCACTTACAGCTGAATGCTCCAACATCTTCAGGTGCTCTGTCATGTCACAAAAAATAGACAAAATCCCTGTGAGGTTGTTCTTACAACAGGCATTGTGAGGCAACAAAGATAACTAGAAATACTTGAAGATAACACTTTGGAAAATCAGCAAAATAGTTTATTTCTGTTAGCATTTTTTGTCACAACTTCAGTGTTTAAAGGTGTTCTATATGGTGCAATGGTTGGACAAATCTAACGTTTCGTTTTTGTTTTAAACATGAATTCTAGGGAGGCACAATATTATCAGTATGATATCGGTAGCAGCAGATATGAAAACTGCTGCAGATAATTACAACTGATATTTTGGCTATAAAATCTGCCCATGCTAGCTGAAACTATTGGCCTCATGAACAAATAATTTGGTGGATTTTGAGGCTGGACCAACATACTTAATTCAGCTGTAGTATTTTTCTTTATTCATCTTGATTCTTTACATCTTAAAGTGTGTTTTAAGGACTAGAATTTGTTAATTTGTTCATCCTCAAACAAAAAATTGTGTGTGAAGGACTGAAGCTTTAGGTCTGAACTACATTTAAGTATCGATATCGGTATCTGCTAAAATTATTTTTTTGATATTGGCATATCGGATATCTGCAAATTCTATTTGATTTGTTGATCTAGGAAACTTGAATAAGGATGGCTCAACCTCTGAAGTTCTCAAAGTGGCAGCAGCTGCAAGTGCCACTAGCATCAGCGGAGATGATGCTACTTTGCCTCCACATGAAACGCCGAGTCCATAGTTATGTTTACAGACTGATAAACCCTCAGCCATGTCTTTAAGTCAAGGAGAGGCAAGCAGCTTCACCAAATCAGAAGTTTGATGGTCATCAAAACCTCAGTCTCTTATCACCTCTGCTTACTGTCTGTAAGAGAAGCTAACGCTTTCGTGAACACTTTAAGATTAAGATATAACAGATATTAAAGTGCTATTTGTGCTTGAGGCACTGTACATTTTGATGCATTTCAGGACTTTTTGTCTTTTTCTGACCGTCCGGAACAAAACAAGGCCTGTGTTCTGTGACCTCGGGGTTGATGTGTTGTTTCTTGTTGTCTATAGCTGCAAACTGAGGGGTGGCAAAACTCCCTCTTGCTTAGAGTGGGCCTGATTGTGTTTTATTATAGAATGATTTATTGCTTGTGTCTGTTGCAAAATACATAAGACAAGCAACTTAAAAGATAATTGCATATGCAATCACTGTTGGGGGTAAAAAAATCACAAGATTATTTTCCTAAATGGTTTGTACTGACATGGGGTACAGTGATCCACACTGGACAGGTCTGGTGCTGGAATTTTTTTTTCACAACTTTGGCATTTTATGGCATTTTTTTAAGGAAAAAAAATCTCCTTATATTTTTGCTATCTACCAATCATTCATTCTATAAAATGCAGTCCATGTAATTTAATACTCCTTATAACTAAATTATTGTACAGAGGGACAATTGCAAAAGGAAAAAAATCTTCTGTGAATAACATTGTTTTTTCTTCACTTAGCTTGATTTTGGCTCCATTATACATCTTTTCATGTTAAAATTGCACTGCTTGAGAACTCCTCACAGTCGTAGAATACAAAGAATGCCATTTTGTTCTCTGCATAATTAAGAAAAAATGTTCTAAATATGGACATTGTTTAGTGGACAAAAATACCTAAATAATTACGTATTCTGTGTAAAAATGAGGGCTGAATGATTTTGGAAAATAATCTAATTGCGAATTTTTTCCCAAATATTGCAATTTCAATTTGATATACAAATATTTTTTAAGTTCCTAGGCTTATGTATTTTTCAATGAACAAGCAATAAATTTATCTTTATTATAAAATACACAATATTTGGTAGACTAACCCAAGGCTGAACAATTTTGAAAATCTAATTGTGATCATTTTGACTTCTTCAATTTAATATGAATTGTTATATCAAAGTGAATGATGACTATATCTTTCTCATTTTAATAAGAAAAAATATACAAAAAGGAGAGTTTGCAAATTATTCTACAAAATATTGATACAGTAATTAAATTTCTGAATGATATGTAGAGCAAGGGCCTGACATTCACACCTGCCAACCTGCATGGATTTCAGCCGTGGCAGGCACCACAGTTACTCCAACTAGCTGCTTTGGCAGGTTAAATTTATCAGTCAAACCTATGCTTCACTCTACCTGTGCTTAGCTGTTAGCACCAGTGTTTTTGAAATAGCTTATCTGGGATTAATCAGATTTGCAAGTAAATCCCCAATATAACCGCAAAGTGGCTAAGCCAGGGCACAGATGCAGGGGCTTTCATCTCACATTTATGAGTCAATTGTGTTTTTTCAAAGTTGGACGAGGGAAAAATGCTTGAAATTTGGAAGTAGAGTGTTCATTTGCATTTCAAAAGACTGTAAATCTAGTTAATTTTAGTGGCCATAGCCAACCTTAATAATATGAAATTTTACTTCCCAACAATATAATCATGGCTAGAGAAATTTAGTCTGGCTAGTAACTGTGGAAAACCTCTAGCCACAGTGGCTAGTCGGCAAAAAAGTTAATGTCAAGCCCTTTGTGGAGTATAACATCTCTGCATCAAAAAAGGTAATGTACAGGTATTTTTAAAGCACATTTCAGGTTAAAGAAATATTGCCCCTCCTGCAATTTGAAAATTGTGGTAGGACATATTGTGATTTAATCTCGATTTTGATTAATGGTCCAGCCCTTGTAAAAATATTCATTTTTAGCTAAGTGTAATTTTCCAATTTTATGTGTAATTTTACTGCATTTTCTAAATGTCTAACTCTTGAAATTACAACATCATCATGTTTTGATATCTTTTTTTTAAATAGCAACTTTTGAGAATCTGTTTTATGATTTTTTTGTGTGTTTTTTGAGGTTTTATATGTAATACAGTGAGTTACAGTGAAGAAAACAGTCTTCATTCCATAAAGTTGAGGTTTTGCTGAGACAATGATAGCAAACATGGTTAACTGTTTATGAATGGTTTATATTGTGAAAAGAAAAGTATTGAGAACATAGTGAATAAAGCCTGTGGACTTCTAAGGGTTAAATCCTTATCTGACTTAAATAGCACTACATAGGTCAGATTCCACACTGCCTTCAAACGTATTTTTCATAAATGGATTACCAGTCTACCTGTTATCCTAACCCTTACCCTCTTTACAAACTGTGATGATTAGAGTGGTGCTTGGTTACAAAAAAATCTGGCAGTAACTTGCTATAAAAATAACTACAGTTTAAAATGCTTTGACATGGTTGGCTTTTTGGAAAAAAGAGAGAAGAAATGACTTAGTGAGAAACCAAAATAATCCCTTTAAATTATACAAATCTTTTAATTGTGGTATTGCTGGACTTCTATGTGATGAAGTTTATCAGCATTCAAATATTTCACAATGAGCTGAAAAGATAAAAATATCTAAAATCTTTGAAGTGGGGACAAAACTAAAGAGAGACCCAGAGCCACACTAGGCAGACTTTATTTGTATTCTCATAACTGAGTGGAAGTTCATTTTAAATGTTTGTATCAGTAAAGTAAAACTCTGAGAGGGAGTACAGACAGAGATCATATCACTCCTTTTTCACTTTTATACTGTGATTTTGTTTGTGAGGTTGTGTGTCGGGGGACTGAGATGACAGACCGTTCTTGTTGTCTTGGTCTACGGAACATGACACCTGTAGGGCTGAATGGAGGTAACATCTCTCCCCGACTCTCTCTCCCTCTTTCTGTCCCTGTCGTTGGCTATCAGTCTTTTGTTGTAGAGACGATCATGGCTGCCATCAAAGCAGCCAGATGAAAGGAGGTCTCTATCCTCACCTCTGTCCATCTCTCCTCGCCCCTCTCTTTTTGTCTCTCCCTCTCTCTGTGATTTTACATCCCTCCCTCCTCAGAACAATGAACAGAGCCTGCCACCTGTTCATTCAAACTGCAGTTTTTACTCCACCATAGCTTCAGTTCTACAAACTGTCAATACAGTTAGTTTATATTAATTGTGGAGTCCATTTTCATGGACATTTATTTTAGTTTCGTTTAGTTACACTTCCTCTACATGGATGACATATTGCATGAAATGCATGAAAGACTGGACCAGCCTAAAAAATTTTCAAAAATCTAAACAGGTAATGACAAATCAGAGACTCACACACGATGGAAGATGTTTAATGATTAATCAGTTTTGTTCTCGTGGTGAACATGATCAAAACAAACTTAGCACACTTATAGTTCCTTTCAAAAATAACCAAAGTTTCACCTCTAGATCCTGAAAACTTAAAAATCTTTCATAGTTAAACATCATTTTGAAGTAAACGAAAAACAGGGCAAAGAATTATAGCCATGACTGTTTTCTGAAAACTTTCTACTTAGAAATCAAGGAGCTAAAGACTAATATTATGATGCTAATATTATCTGCTTTGGCAGATTTTCAACACAACACATTATAATGCTACATCATCTAAGATCCTGTCATTCATCCCTGCCTCACATCACAAGAAACCCCAGTAAGATAGTCTTTACAAACCAACAAAAGTTTGGAGTTTGTTTCCTATAATCGGGAGGGAGAGGGAATCAAGCCCAATAATAACATCAATGGTAATCTGCAGACATATTTCAAATCAAGTCTTCATCTACAAAATCAAAACTTTACACACTTTTATCTCATGAAGTTTTTGGCCCATATATCAGTATAATTTAGTTATTTTATTAAGACATATTCTGTTCATCTGTTTTGGCTTTAACTGTCTTACCTCTTTCTTTCCTATTTTTTCCTTTTCTTCCCCCTTCAGAAACTCACTTATGTTAAAGCGCAGACATAAACGAATACCCAGTGCGATCTTTTTCATCATACATACATCTAAAATGATTTATGGGGTGTACAGCTCTTGGTTCGTAAAAGCCATGATTTCCCATAAAATGTCAGTGATGGTGGTTAATATGACACGTGGTGTCTGCAGCCAGTGTCGCAGCTGAAGGCTAACAGTCATGTAAAATATTGATATTCCATGTATAAATGTCAGAATGAGAGACTGGAGGAGCAGGTCTCCATGAGTTTCACAGTTGCTTCTTTCCCTTACTTTTATTTTAGCTACACAATGTATTTATATGTATGTCAGAATTTTAAATGGTCTGTGTAACTGTCTGCTGAAGTAATTGTGTTTTTTATTGGGTGTGTTTGTGTCTTTGTTTTCTCCAGGATGTTGCTGGAAAAGAGTTCAAGGGAGCAGTTGATTTTTTCTGTGACACTGTCGGGTCAGGCTGTCGTCCTGCGATATGGTCAGGCCAGCAGTCAGACTCCTCTGGCAGTCAGCTTCAGGACAGAGGGGAGGCTCACACTGGAGAGGTGGACTCACCTTGTTCTACAGGTAAGAAATCTCTGAATTGGGATCCTGGTTTTGGGATATGACTGTCATGTTAAACATACTATTATGAGTCACTATGAGGAAGAAAAATAATGTAAGCTTCTGTGCATTCATAGGTTTATAGTGCATTTAAGTTAATTAAATTGCTTTGCGTGAAAAGCATTATCAGGTTTGTGTTTACAGATGTCACACAGGTATGAAAACAAAAAGGGCCTTATTGTAGACCTGGTGCAAAGCATCTTGGCATGCATGGCAGGTGTCTTTCATACCTTTACTCACTTTTGCTTGCTACCTGAGTTGTCATTTGTACATCAAGAGTCCACATTCTTTAAATAGTGAATTAACCTGTGTTTCTGTTAGTGCTGGGGTTTGTCTTTGCCTTTCAATTGAAGAGTGGTCAGGTAGAAAGCTGGTGCTTTCCCATCATTAGGATGCGAAAAAACCTGCACCTTAGAACACCTTAAGCCTTCTCTAAAGTTTGTGGTGCAGTATATTCCTGCTATGTGGAGGATCCAAAACTTTTTAAGGGGCAGCTAGACTTGTTTGAGGTTCTTTTTACATACAGAATACCTACTCTGAAGTTTAAAATTTGTACATTTGCTGTTGAATTCAAATCATGTTTTTAATGAGACAGAGTAATGAGAGACAGCATGCATCTAGAGCATGAAAAAGCACATGCACTCGGGGTGTAGATGGCCCAATGGTTTAAGGTGCATCCCATGTACACTGGTGGTATGTATTCGAGTCTGTGACACCATTTCTAGCATTTCAATCCCCCTTTTTCTCATCCCTATTTCTGATTCTATCCACTGACTTCTTCTGTCAATAAAGACATAAAAATATATCTGAAAAAAGCACAGAAACTTACATGCTATCATGCAACACAGAGTTGTATTTATAAAAAATTATATAATAATTTAAAGTGCCACCAATAAAATTGCTCTGAGATATAAATAGACATACTAGTGTTTTCTGTAAATGCATTACAATAAAGTTAAGATTTCCAGGACAGAAAACAATAAAATAATTGTTTACACCCTACTTTTATTTGATGTTGTGCTCACAGAAGATGAATTAACGTAGTGTATCTGTAATTTTATATGATTGATTAAGTAACACTTCAGCGTACAATGCAGAAGTGCTTTCTGTATCTTTTTGATTTTTTCTGATGTTGTGAGACTGCTTTTGTGTAATATACCTTTAATATTTGCATGAACATTATCAGGGTTTCCTCTGGGATTTTTTTAAATTGTGGGGGAAGGCTTTGCCTATACACTACAGACAGGAAGTAGAAACTCCAGTGTTCGTTTTTCAAAATTAAGTTACTTGCAGCAGTGTCACATTTCATGATAACAGTTTCAAACTCTTACTACGGTACGTAAATGTGCGCATATAGACTTTATGTTTATATGGATCCATTCATACAATATAATTTACATTTTTAACATCTGAAAAAAAAGATCATTATTCTGAAGGCATGGCGGCTTTTATTTTGGTGTGGCGGTGCGCCACAATCAATTACATGCAGCTGAAACCCTGATCATTCATACTTTGTCTTGTGTGCGTTCTTTGTTTTCAGAGTCACAATTGCAGGAGAGAGGTTAAATAAGTCAACCAAGATTTGGTCTGTTTTAGAAAAAATAATGAATTCTGCTATGTAGATATATATGATTCAATTTGCAGGCACACCTGGCTGCCAAAAGGATTAGAGCTGACACTGGTTTAAATCAAGATACGCCCAAAACACATTACTAAAGAATCAAGCAACTTAATACAACCTCTGTGCTTCTTATTGCACCCAGATTGTAGACTGTGTAAATAACAAAATGTAGACAGCACACCCACATGTTTTAGACAGCACCCTTCATGCTATCAAAATAGGGCCCAATGTCTGTTTTTTTAATCACAAACTGTCTCTTTATCCTCTTTTCTGTTTTGTGTTTCTCTTTCATTCTCAGTCCATCTTAATCTTTCCCTCCCAACAAGCTGGTGGTAATTATAGGGAAGAACATCTGTTTTGGCACAGCTGCTGGGGCAAGGGGCACACTCATTTGATCAGACACCTACACAGACAATATTTCAAAAACCTGGAAGTCCTATGGAAAACTGCAAACCTTCTGAAACCCAAGTAATTTTACATGTTATCTGTTGTCTATGGTTGACATACACACAGGATGTTTTTTTTTGTTTGGTTGTTATTTTTGCTTACTTTATTATGTGTTATCAAAATATCTTCTTGCTTTGTCTGCTTAGATCTTTGAGGAGACTCAGAAAAACAGGAAAGTTATTTATTGGTGAGGGATTGTACTGGGATGTTGTGTTCCGTTTAAAAAACCCTAAACATATGAAACTTGGTCTGTGTAAGCTTGGTATCAATGTTTCAGGAATGAAAGATGAATTTTGTTACCAGCTGTTATGTCGTAGTTGTTTTGCTACTCTGGCTTGAACAGTTGGCTATATTGCTCAACACTGCCCCCATGATCACTGGTGGTATTGCAACATTCGGTCCTTATCAGGGGTGTGAATCTGTCCTTCTCAAAACAATTCGATTCAAATCTCGATTCACAGACTGCGATTCCATTCACTGACAATTAATCAAAATACAGAACGATTCGGTCCAATCCTATTTGATTCTGTTCAGTCTGATTCGATCCGGTACAATCTGATTATTATAGAACTTTATTTTATTATTATAGAATCAGACTAAATGCCAGGCCTCCTGTACTAACATTTTGAAATTATGTTAAGAAAGTTTTCATCACACCCACTTGCCCAGGTGTCTTACTTTGACATTAAATTGGGAGATAAATATTAAAATGAGGTTTTACTGGTACGTGTTCATCCTTCTGTACTTGTAACTTCCTTAGCTTATTAATCCCAGTAACAGTACAAACAAACTGACCGCCGACGTCAAGATTGGTTAACTGATCCATATCGGATTATCTTTACACCACTAGTCCTTGTCTGTGAGCTTCTAGAGAACCTGCAGAAACATGGACAATAAGAAGGCAGGGTACTAACAGAAAGCTTTGACTGTATCTGTATGGGTTTGAGCCTTTATGGAGGCTGATGCTGACAGAGACAAAGCTAATGCCTTGTAGGTTTTTTTTTTTTTTTTTTTTTGCTTAAACTGTTGTGCTGGTGTGGCTTGGAGGTGTGTTTTTGTGCATTCTTGTGAATCAGACTGCCTTTTGTTTAATGGTGTGGTGATGTGATCTGCTTTGACCATTCACAAGAATAACATAATCATCCTTGACACTCAAACACCATTCGCATACTCACATTTTCATGCATGCACACACACTTATCTCCTCACTCTATCACTCATACACTTACATATGCACACACTTAAAGTTCAGCAGTAATTTGTAGCAGACTTGTCAGCCACAATACAGACATTACCCTATGCAGGAGCTGGATAATTTAGGCTCCTTTAATTCATACACAGCACACACTCACACCAGTCATCTGTCGGTTTGAAAAGATCAAAAAAACAAAAAAGACAGTCAAAAGGAATACGTCTTTCCGAGTGCCAGGAGCAATTCACACACACTGACACACACACCCAGGCACAAATGTACACACGCACAGTGCCAGGAGCAAGATGCTGCAGGGATGCTGGTGCTCCCTAGGTAGTTGTCTTATCTGATTATGGTAACGATGTCAAGAGTAGCGGAGGAAAAGGTAGCCTCGGGGAGGGAGGGACTGAGAGGAGGATGGATGAGTGAAGTGAGGGAGCTGAGTGTGGTGAAGTGATGTTACCTAGTCAGTTTATTGCTGGAATCACTGTCCTGCTAATTTCTGCAGAATTTATAATCAATCTGTGATGTAAGGTAACACTTAACTCAGGATGCAAAGTGTATTAGGATATTGGGCTTAAGGTACAAAAACACAATGATTTCTAATATATGAAAAAATAGGATAAAAGTTTTCTATATCTGCATTGATTTTAAACTGTGTTGAGAAGTATTACATCCCCGTCTGCAACTGCTTTGATAAAGGGAGAGATAAGTACACCTGGTGTTCTGGTGGCTGCTGTCGAAGTGTCATTAACTGGCTCTCTTGGTGTGTTCTGAGTATCTCATGGTTCCCTGATTGCACAAGGACTACAAGAAGGCTTGGTCAGAAATTTAGGGAGAATAATGAGCTGCATATATTGTCTCCACTGCAGTGAGGAAACAGTGAGAAGTGTTTCATTGCATTTGCATGCTTCCGTTAAACAGTTTTTATAATCCATTTTTAAGACATTTTGTGAATGTTCTTATAAAGGTTTTAAACTTTAAGCAGTTTTATTCATTTTCATTGTAAAGGGAAAATCCAAAGCATGTATAAAAGCTGAGTGGTGAAATAGTATTTTAAGTCTGGTAGAAAATCCAGAAGTAGGTGTCAGTCCCCTGCAGAGTTGTCAGCATGGGATGTTGTAATTATTTACTTCAGTATAATATTTCTAAAGGTCAGAGAACTATGTTACCAAAATATTTGTACAATTTCAACATTACTGTTCTCTTTTTACTTTTGCCATTGTTTGGTTAGTATATGACTGATGGTCTGTTCTTTTTAAAGCTTCTGAAAGTCAGGAATTCCAAGATGCACGGGGTATACATCATCCTGGGCGTCCCCTAAATCAGGATTTCAACTCAGAGAAACTAGTAACTCTGACTTAAAAACCTGTTTCTGGAACCCAGTCAACTTGGATTTGATATGATTCCCAACTCCAACATCCAATAGATGTTGGTTGGATGCCATGTCTTATCTGGGTAGAAAGTGGTAGAAAAATTATTACTTTGTCTTTATTTACCTCTCACCTCCTCAAAGTTTGACACAGGCAATGTTTTACAAGGATTAAACATGAGTGTATTACACTAAATATTTAGGACAACCTGTACTTTTAATTGTACTCTGAGCTGAACAGAAAACATTGTTGATTAGTATTTGTTGCTTTCTAACCAAAAAGCAAAACTGTGGAGCTTCTCTCCATCCCACCTCCACCCTCACAAAGATTTTTAGACTACATGAAAATAAGTTTGTTATTGTAAATTCAGAGATGCATGACCTGTGGTCAATGCAGAAACCTTTTGGTGCATGTTTCAGTATACCATGTGTACTTTTCTGAATGCACATTCTGTATATCTGTGTGTGTAAGTGTTTGTGATTGTGTCCGTATGTGTGAAGGTGAGGCAAGGTTGTTGTGTAGGGGTGAAGTGGACACCTCTACGGTAGCCCTTCTGCCTGCTGGCACAGGAGGCAAAAGGGCAAAAGACTGGCATCAATTACATAGTGAGAGAAAAATGAGTGTATGTGTGGTGGACTGGGTTTTTTTTTGTCTTTAAATTCACTTATTTATTTATTTGTCATGCCAGTGAGTGGTTAGTCAGGCCTTATGGTGAGAGCAAGGCACTATTGGGAGTTGTGTTAGGGTTCTTATCCCTACTGGAGGGGTGTATAAGTGTTTAAAGGGCTGCAGGGTGCTTTGAAGGGGGCCCTGCATTTGAAGGCATACAGACTTTAGTCCATATGACTTGTTTGGCTACATTTTGGCTGCCATTTTTGTGCAATGCATTATGGGAAGATGAGTCGTCTTGGTGCAAGGTTCTTCTTTTTACATCTTTTGGACTGTTCTCACTTCAGTCTACATGACAGTTTATCTTCAATTTTCTCTGAACTAAAACTACACTTGGGTTTAGAATTAAAAAAGTTTTAAGGTTGAACCTTCCACAGGAAGGTTAGCGATGCCGTATGGCTGCATTGTTCTTCCTCCAATGGAGTCTCATCCTCATTATCTTTAATGTTATAAACTCAAGTGCAGTTTTAGCAAAGAGGACATTGAAAAAGTTACTGTAATGTAGACTGAAGTGAAAACAGTCCAAAAGATGTGGGAAGGAGAACAAGGCAGCCAATGAAATCACTACACCAGAATGGCAGCCTACTGGTGATTTGTTGAGACAACATGTCTTGATATGCAGGGTTCCTTTAAAAAAAAGATCCAACAAAGACACTATAAATACTTTGAATTTAACCTTTCTACCCTGTTAACATCTACACCAAAGATGTAACATTGCATAGGTTAGAAATAGGGATGCACATAATTATAAGCATGGCATCGGAATTGGCAGATATTTACTATCTATTAGCTAATTTATTGTAATGGCAGATATGAACATTTTGGCCAGTATTTACATCTAATGTATTGGCTGAAAAAAATTGCCTTCTTTGAAGGTAGATGTCCATTTGTACTTACTTTTATTAGTTTGTGGAATTTTAGGTGGAAACAAAAGACCTTTAAATTCGTCTTTTTCTTTGTTCATGCCTACTTCTTAAATATTGAAGTGTTCTCTAAGGACAGATGTTGGTTTCTTTGTTTATCCTTAAACTTCAATGTGTAATTTTAAGCACTGAAGTATGAGGCCTTTACTATGAATATACATATATATGCATATTGATATCGGCTAAAATAGATTTATAAATATAGCCATGTGGGATATTGGCAATAATCTGATGTCATGCTTCCCTAGTCAGAAACTTTGTCATCATTTGATTGCCATAAGAACTAAATTATGAATATCAAATCTGATGGGAGAAATACACACTGACCTGAGACTAAGACCAGAAACTGATCAGTATATTGTCTTCCTATACAACCAAATCTGACAGCAATATCCAAGATTTTCAGGCAGATGTAAAAGTCCTCCAACAAACAACTAAATCAGTGGTCTGAAATGGTTAATCAATCCTCCTATGTTAGTGTGTAAAGCACTATATTCCTCTAAACTGTTAAGAGATGTCACAACCAACTTAACAGGTTTAGATTTGTTTCAGAGTTGGGCTCACACTACAGTTTTATCACAATTTCTTTTTTTTTTTTTTTTAAAGATTCTCAAGGCATAAGATTACAGTCAGTTCATAAATGAATTGAATTCCTTTGTTTAAATTCTCTGTCAATAAAATGCAAAAAAAAAAAAAGAAAAGAAAAATGGGAGTACTGCTTTAATTTTTTGAGGTTTTATGGTTACTGATGAACAAATGCAGTTTCTGCTTCACAGTTTAGAAAATAACAATTGAAATGACTTACACGTGTAACTTTTTAATAAATTATTTAAATTGTATCTTGAGGTATCATTACATCCTTAACATGTATACTAAAGTTTGTGAATGGATCGTTTATCAATCATGTTGTAATTCAGACTGGTCGCAGAGTGAGAGAGAGATAGAGAGAGGTATAATGCTAAGGTGTAAACAGTGCCTAAACTTTGTCTCTCAGTTCTATTTCTGCATGCCTCCTTGCCTCTCTTGCTGTGTGGAGCTGTCTGTGTTCCTCCATCCTTGTGTGTAATCATGAACATCTCAGAATGAAAAAGATGTTAGAGACTTATGGTCCTTATTAAAAGCTTGGTGTGTCATCTTGTATATGTCCCTTCTCTCTCTTTTTCTCTCTTTATCTTTTGCTCCTGCTTTCTTTTACTATGATTTCCTCTCTCTCTTCCCCTCTCTTTCTCTCTCGTCCATTCTCTCATTCTCTGCCACATCTATCTCTCATTCCCTTCCCCTTTCATTGTCTCTCCCCCTCCACCTTCTTTGCCCTTCCCTCTTTCCCTCTCATTTTCCTTAACACACACACTCTCTCTCTCCCCCTCTCCATCTCCCTGGGGACAATTTTCTTTTCTTAAATAAACTGTCATAGCTAGTGTTAAAATATGGGCCTTACACAGGGTGAGCGCGGCAAGGCAAAGGCATGGGGCCCTAGGCTGGTATAAAACATGGATAATATGCTGTGAGAGGTAATTGTATCTTTTAGCGCTGAGATGAGTAGAACAAATGTGTCTCCTCTCCATCCTCTCTCTCTCCCTCTCTTTATTCCTTTTCTCCTCTCCTCCTCTTCCTATCACTTCCTTGACACACTGCAGCCGTGCTAATATGATAGAGGGAATATTGGCTGTACATCAGAGCTGCAGTTCATTGTGGGTAAGGACAAGTATGTAAGAGGCAGGGGAGTAAAGGGGATGGGAGAGGCCTTCAGGCTGAATAAGAAGAGAAGGAGAGATAACAGGAGAGGGTGAAAGAGAGAGAGGGAAAGGTGATGCAAAACAGTGAAGAGATGGACATGCAAAAAATCATGTCCTGTTTTTTGCTTTTACTTACTGGGAATGACATACTGAGGACAGCAAAATCTTATATATATCTAGCTAATATGATAATAGAGAAGTGGACCCTACATCTGTTTAAGAGTTCAAGCCTTTCATGAATATTTTATACACACACCAGACCTAAACTCCTAGACCTCTCCTGTCCGAAGGAACACATAATGCTATATGATAAATGTCTCACGTGCACACTAATAATTGGGGAGAACAGTTTTGTCACTATTGATAATCCAGTTTTGATTGGGCTTTAGCTGAATCTCATCATTACCTGTTTTTCTCTTATGTTTTGCAGAATCAGTGGAATTGAATGGAAAGGTTTTATGTAGGGCTGTCACTAATAATGCAATAATCATAATTAACCAAGGTCCACAGTTAGAGCACAGGTAATTTTTATTTGAATTAATCTCAAATAAGTCTGGGCAAGTAAGTGAAAATAAGATTCAATCACAATACGTCCTACTGCAGTTTCAGATACCAGGAGATTGACATTTTCTTTAACCTGAAATGTGTATCAAGATACCAGTTCTAAACAAATGTTTGCTGCAGTGTGTTGCTCTACACATCGTGCAAACACTGAAGTGCCAATATATATTTTTACAATAGTTTACAGATGAAACACATTTCAAGGAAAAAAATCTACACAACATTAATGAGATAAACACATAGAAAGATAAAAGGCCAGAGTTAAAGTTCTTCAGTTGTTATGAATCGATAAAGTCATGGTAAATGGTTAGTGAACTTGAGCTTGAATGGTGCCTTTCTAGTTATCTCACTACACCAGAAGTCACACTTAGCCATTCTCACTCTTTCACACACTGATGGCAAAGGCTGCTGTAGAGTTTATACATCACTGAAGTGGGAGAAATTTGGGGTTAAGTGACACATCGCTATGTGAAAAAGAACAGGAGATGGGCATCAAATCCATGACCTTACGACCAAGACAATGAACTCCACCACTGACCACAGCCACCCCAGTCCACTGAAGATATTGCATAGTTTTAGTCATTTCTGTGTGGAAAATGTACTTAGGGTGCTGTGAGAGACTACAATATGGCTGTTTAGTTTTGATAGTTGATTTAGAGTGAGAACAGAACAGGAGAAAATAACTGTTCACAAGTCTGGTAGTCAGGATATTTAGTGACCTCTAGCAACTGCTGAAGAGAAGAAGTCTAGACACATGGTGTCCAAGGTGAGAGCAGTTTTTTTTCAGTGATCCTAGCTTTGACTTCTGTTGCACCAGGTAATGTTTGACAAATATCTTCAGCCAACCTTAGAATTACTCAAGAACTACTTTGGAGCATATTTTTCTGTATTTCTTCCATTTTCAACTTTTCTTAAAATCTGTTGTGGTGCCCCAGTTGCACTTTCCCTCCTAACAGCAATCTCCATCTTATTTGTTTCTTCTTTTCCATTCCAGCCTTCTTTCCTGCTTTTATTGTGTTTTACTTTTGGTAGACAGGAAATAAAGGGATTAGAGAGAGGTTGATCTTGAAAAGATTGTGATATTGTATGATCCCTCAACTCTGGTCGCCAAGATACTCTCATTTCTTTAAAATAGTTGCTGTATCACTCTCATTCCCCATATTTGTTTCATTCATCACTGAAGATTTTTTCCTATAAACTTCCAATGATTTCATTAGCCAACAGCCCTATATTGCTTTGCTTTATGGATTTCTCAATTGTCCCTTTCTATGAGTTTGAGCATTTGTGGCTTTCTATCATTTAGCAAACTCATTCCCATTATCTCTGACTTTATTTAAAACTATTTTTAGTTGCCTCCCTCCTTAAGCCTCTTGGACAGATGTTGTATATGAAAAGAAATGAGACAGGTAATAAAATGGTTAGCAGTTTTTGAACCATAAATTGTAGCCAAGTACTTTTTTGTCTCTTCACACAGGCCACTGTTCTGTTCTAATGACGCTATCCACACCATGGTAGCCTTTACAGAAGCTTTACTTGCAAGCCTAAAACTTGGGTGACTTTCCAGGTTATTGAAAGATTAAATCCACAACAGAAAGTCAGACATTGAAAATCTTTCCAGCCAGTTTTTAAACTATTTTTCAATAGTTTTTGCCTCTAGCTGCACATACTAACTGTGTATCCCACAATGATTTGCAACAGGCTAAGCCAACCAATGTCAGGCTGTATGGTCACATCATGCTTTCTCAAACAGAACAACAATTACAGTGTAGCTGCAGACAGAAACTGCTTTGTAAAATGGCTCAAATAGCGCTAATACAAAAAACTGCAATTACTTTTTTATGCAAATATGTCAGTATTCAGAAAATTTTTTTGTCACATAACCTTTTTTTTGTTTTTGGTCCTGAAGAGATGGGAGAACAAGTTTGTGCACAAAAAGTGTTAGTCATTATGTTTACTTTGTGTCACACATAAACATCTTTAAATTACATGTCTGTTTAATTTTTCTTTTTTCTTTATAGTCCCATAACTTTTATTAAATTCAAGCACACACATTCTTAAATCCTACCCTGACATGCCAGATGGATGTGTTTCACACATCCATCTGGGAAACCTTCGATATTCAGCCTTTGAAAAAAAAAACTCAGAGGGTGATTGGATGAACATTCTGTCTGTCACATCTTTCCGGGCCAATCAGAGCAACAAAACACGTGATGTCGGCAACCGAGGTGCGCCTGCGCAACTACAGAGGAATAAACTCCATAAAGAACTGCATAACGCAAACCATGGCGACTGAAGACATGTCAGTGCACGACTTTTGTTGTTTTTGAAAAGAAAACAACTCACTGCTGCTCTTTGTTCTTCTTTTAACGAACAAATGTCAAGTTCTGATAAAACTGGCACTTTAGCAGCACCCACGCAAATGTCTTCTGCCATAATTGCACCGGCCTCTTGTTGCTGCTTGCTTACGTCACCACTTCGCCGTGCCCGAAGGTACTGCCCCTCATCGCTGATCAGTCCTGTCACTTTCTAAATGGGCCCAAACGGTTCAGATTGGAGCTTTGCAAGATGAATTCGCCAGTGAGAAATACAGAAACGGGTGTATCCATCTGCTTTGCAAGGCTACTTAAATCCCAGGTTTTCCTTAAAAAAAGATGTTTGGAGTAGAGC
Source organism: Cheilinus undulatus (assembly GCF_018320785.1). NCBI lineage: Eukaryota > Metazoa > Chordata > Actinopteri > Labriformes > Labridae > Cheilinus > Cheilinus undulatus. The sequence goes on along the minus strand of NC_054865.1, from coordinate 24,312,943 downwards.
CATTTTATCTGCGGGCCGATTAATTGGGCCGATTATAACCTTTCACAGATTAATCAACATTGGCCAATACGTAGCCGATATCTTAACTTTTTTGCTGTCTCTGCTCTGTCGCTCTGTGTTGTGTCTCCATGCGAAATTCAGCTCGAGTGCCTGTCCCCTCCCCCTCAGATGTAGAGTGCAGCAGCAGCTCTCCCCCACTCAGTGTTGCCAACTTAGCGACTTTGTCACTATATTTAGTGAGTTTTCGGACCCCTGTAGCAACTCTTTTTTAACAAGCGATTAGCGACAAATCTTGTGACTTTTTCTGGTGTTACTGGAGAGTTTTGGAGACTTTGACATGAAAGCACGTATCGTTGCTCTTCTCACTGAGCAGTGCTGCAGCTGTGGGCCCCTCTCCGTCCCTAAGCACTCACAAGCAGCCTCGTCCTCATACAGTTCGACTGCAGCAGAGTAGAGGACTAACGCTTGTTTCAGACTGGGATTGTGTTTGCTGCTTGCGTGTGCCGCGCTTGTCAGCTCCGGTTCCTGCCGGTGCGGCTTTCACACAGGGCGCGAGTTTTCTGTGTGTCAACCGCACCTCCCTGCTCTCAAAGCCCTGTCCTCAAAGCTACTTGATTCAGTGTATAGAGGAAGTGTGTCGGAAACTATTCAAAATAAAAGCATTCTGTACAAGTGAATGGAGTTTCTCTATAGAAATTCCAAACCGGGCTTTTACTTTGAAAAGCACAAACCAGAAAAGCATTCATATGGTGTTTATCTTTCCTGTGACATATTCTACCAGTGTGGAGACAGAAAGTTTCACTAATAGTAGATCTTTAGAGAACAGCTTTATAAAACAGGCACATTTAAGCTTGTGGCCTTCCTCAGGGTTATCAAGAAACACATTGTAAACATATTTTGTGTGAATATTTGCCACAACGATGTAAATATGGCTCTCCATTTATCATTTTCCTGTCTAATATGGTCCACAGCCACATTATAAGATTATTATACAGCATTTTAATGTCGTCTAAGTTGCTTTTTTGTGAAATAAACAAAGATAAATGTAACTGGTTATTCACATGTCCACATTCGTGTTCATGTACAGTATATTTCCTGTGTATATCAATGTTCTTATTTCATGTATTGGCCAAAATATCGGTTATCGGCCAATATATTGGATTTCGGCTGATATATTGGATATCGGCTTTTTTTTTTTAGCCCCCAATATCCGTATCGGCATCGGCCCCAAAAATCTCATATCAGTTGGGCTCTAGTTTAGAGGTTGACTGTGCACCAAAGGGTTGATGTTTTACAATCTTTTAAGACAGTAGATTCAGACGAGACAAAGTGATTAAAGAGTAGCTTTAGCTTGAAGGGTTAAATGACAGTTTCCCTGACTTTGGATAAGTTATGCTATTAGCGAGTGGCATGACAGTCACTTAACAGCACACCCAGAGTGCAGATGTCTTGAAGAGTTTGGTAAAGCAGCAGGAGTCGGGGCAGAGATGAGTCAGGTATGAAAAGAGGTCAAAAAGACTAGAAGAGTTAGCTGTCGAAACATGAGATGGGCAGAGAGAGGTATTAGCACCAGACTTGAGAACCACAAAAAAAAAAAAAAAAAAGAAAAGTTAAGTTATTGTTTTTGAAATTTTGCTGATGTTGCCAGGTTTTTTAGAGGCCTTCAACACGTAAGATGCTCTTTCCTCAAATCTCTAGTTTCTGCAAAAAAAAACCAAAAAACCAAAAAAAAGTTTTAAACAAAAAAATGAGGATGATCTGTTAAATGTGTTTTAACTTTAAAAAAAGATGAACTGATTTTAATGGTTTGATATAAACTGTTTGAATTTGCTCCGTAGTGTCATGAAATCGAGTAAAGCAGAGGGAAAGGTATCCTCTGGGGGACGGGTCACACAGGGACAGCACAATATGTGCACTAGTGTCTTTGTTTTTCCACACAGACATAAACACATCATGCTGCTACATAAAACTACTTTGAACTTAGATGTTTCATTGTCTAATGTTGATGTTCAAAAAATGCCAGTCACTGCTATTTTCATTTAGCAAACTGTAGCAGTCATATTCTGATTTATTTTCCCACCACCTTTCTTGCTTTGGTGGCCCACAGCTACACAGTGAGCTCAGAACAAACACTCCTGTCCACACTGTGTACTGAGCCTTGGCTTGGCAGGAGTGTGAAAATCGAGAAGAGCTTTAGTCAAAATGCCAGTCTACAGATCACTAAGAGCTTTCCCACTCAGGGTTTCCTTAGGCTTTTAGAGAGGCTTAGGTGGTAACAATGCCAGTGGGGTGGGTTTTGTTCAGGGTAAAGGGTGTGTGAAACTCCCTAAGAGCTCAGACCCCTTTAGGAAAAAAGTAAATTTTTAATTAATTTAAAGATATTAGTGAAACTTTTCTAACCAAAGGCTTTTAATATGTCAAAGTCTTTTTTATGTGGCAGTCAGGTAAGACATATACTGTGCAATTTACAGGTAAATGATACAGTAAATCACACTTTGTCACAGAAACACAGAATTAATGGACAGAATTAGCTAAAACTGATGTAAAATGTGGACAGTTGCATTGCACATCTGTTTTAAATGTTTGTAGAGATTTGACTTTTTAGGAGAGTTGCAGGAGAAAGGTGTAGGCAATTAGGCCAGGTACTAATGGAGCTGTGAATGGTGGCAGAGAAAACTGTGAGTTTTAAGCTTCAGTATCCACGCTGGCCTAGGACTGAACCCTGGTTAACCCACCTCGTCTTTCAGTGTCAGCTTCAGTGGTAATGTGACAGTTTGAAGGATGGAAGACTAGGGAAAAAAATACCTCAGCAATACTGAACAAATGTTTCATCACTGTCCTGGAGCTTACCTTTTATTATAGAGCATTTAAAGCTACTTTGCTGAGTTTTTCAAAGGGGAAAAATGGGACTGAAATTATTATCAGTGCCAAAAGTAAACAAGACAACCACTAAAAAGACAGGGTGTCTCTGTATTGTGATTTTTATTGCCATTAGCACTGCCACCAGACGGTGTCAGATCAGGGAATTGAATAACAGCCTTTGTTTACATTTTCCAAAGAAATGATTTGCAGTTAGTGACACGTTTGACTGTTGTAAGACAGTAGGACAAGATGTTTGTTATAAAATACTACTTAGACATGTACAGGACCAGATCAGCAAGAAGAGAGGGGGTACTGCTTTGTCAAAGGGGTCTTCAACATCGACACAAAATTCATACCTTAAAGGAGCTTTAAATAAACCCATGTAAAACCCAGGGACATTCAGTTGTATGTCCAATTAGCCAGTTACAATATATCCTTCCAAGCTGCACATTTCTGCAATTGTTTGGACACGACTATGTCTGGTTATAATAACTCCTGAGCTCTGAGCTTTCAGTCAGTATCTGGAAAAGCACGCAGTAAAGGAAGCTTGAACTGCAGCCACAAACTGCATTCCTTCTGTATAAAGGAGAATAGGATAGTGTTTAAAGTTACCATTTCCTTTCTTCTGGACTTAGTGGACACAGTCCAAATGAGACTAGTTATCAGCACTAAGAATTCTTTAACTCTTTATCCCTTTTCCCCCTTCACAAAGCGCTCTGAAGTTACACCGGCTAAAAGAGACAAAGAGAGGTGGAGAAAGGAGGAGGTAAAATACAGATGGACGGGGAAAGAGGAAAAACGGAGGGAAAGTGTTTGTGAAAGCTAACAAAGGGGTGTTGGCTGTGTTTCAAAAGGGCGCGTGGCGGCTAAGGAGGATGAAGCGCTTCAGGATTCATTTACATCAGGCCTGACAACTGCCTCACATCTCCCCAAGAGCCACACAGCTCTGGCTTAGAGATTCCTAAAGAGGGCCCTTCTTCTAGCTCCTTCTCTTACAGCCGCTCTCTGACTTTCCTTTTTCTTCCTCCTGTCTCTTTTTTTCTCTTTCCCTTTTTTCACTCCTATTCTCTCCTGCGCTCTCTCCTCTGCTCTCATGCGCTTGCCAGTCTTCAATCAGCCATCATGAAAGTGTCTGTCTGGGCGTCTTAACTATCCTCTGAGAGGCAGACACTTGTCTGGGCCTGCCTTCATCCCCTAAAGGCGTTTTTTGACTTGGACTTATTTCCCTCCTCACACCTTTTCAACTTCCCTAAAGAGCTGACAACAAGTGAGAGCGACAGGGCAAGATAAACATGAGGGAAAGAGACAGGAAGGGAGATGAGAGGGGGAACTTGTCGGCTGAGAGGGAAGAGAAAGTAAAGATGTTATGAAAAATAGGGAGAGAGGGAGAGGAAGCACATGAAAATGAGGTGAGGATACTCAAAAACTGAAAAAAGGTGAAGGAGATGACCTCATGAGGAGAAAGAAGGACAAACCAAGGTGGACCAAAGCAGAGGAGAGATGGGAAAGTTGAAGGAGAGGGGGACTCCAGTAAGACAGGGAGAGTCACGTTTATCAGTGGTCCCACAGTGTGTTTCACAGGATTTAGGGATGGGCTAAAGGGAGAGAGTAGGACAGGGCACATTAAAGTTTTAAGGGGGGGCCCTCTTATGGAAGTATTTTCTTTTTGCCTTGGTTTGATGTGAAAGCGAGCTGCTCCGGCTTTGACGGTGTTGTCTGCTGTGCAGTTTTTAATATTCATGCAGCAGATCGGGAAAGGAGAGAGGAAAAGGAGTGGAGAGGAGATTTTTGGTCAAACAGAAAGCTAATTTGCGGCTGAGGCAGTTTAGCCTGAGGCTCTTTCTGCTACTGGGGAAATGAGCTGGAAGATTAGCTGTATGTATAATTCACACACACACACTCATGGCCACACTCACGCATACACACATGCATAGACATGCAAAAACACACTGGTGGTGTATGCTTACACATAAGCACACACGAAGCCATGTGTGTTACGGCAGAAACCTGGTGCTTGGCCTTTACTGCTGCATCTGCAGCTCAGGCCGCTCTCTTATATTTACAAAAGCTCCAGTGTGGTGCTTTTAATGGTAGCCAATGATGTTTCATGTAATGCTTTTTAATTAATTGATCATCTCTGTTCCCCTTTTTGTCAGCTCTGGCGTTTCTCACCCAGACCAAAAGTTCAAGCAGCTCTGAAGAAGGAAACAAAATGGTGGGATTTTTATGACAAAGATTACTGGGTCCCATTTACCTACTGCTCTCTCAAAGAAATTGCTTCCGAAAATATGCTTGAATTTTTAAAGAATACTCTTTTTTGCAAAAACAAAATTACAAGGACTCTCAAGAGCACTCAGACATTATCTGAGGGTGGATATACCTGGGCAGAATTTTTAGGTATTGTGATTCCTTAATGCCAGATCAGACAGATTTTTGGTCGGGATACATTTTTTGCTGTCTGCCATTAAACGTGGGGCCAGACAAACGCTCTCGCAGTGTGACATAATCAACAATGCGTACACACTGCCCCATGACCATGACTCGACAGTGTTGGCATGTCAGTATTTTTTGCATCTTCTGTCTAGTTTGACACCCTGACCTGATGACAACAGCGTCTACTCTGAGGCTTACTAATAGAAGAGCATTTGCTCCCAAAACCAGTGGTTCTCACCGTAGGGTTTGGGATCAAACTGTGTATTTAAGCAATTAAATGAAAATATAAGCATGAAATTAGTTAAATATAAAATAAAAACGTGTTATCAGTAGCTTTGGTGCTAGCATCCTAAATAAGTGTTCCCTCATTTGGGAGCTGAAAAGCATTTCAAACTGTTATGGGGTTTTTATATTGAAAAAAAACTATTCGTGCCACTTTTTAACCACTTTCCCTACCCAATTTTGCCACTGTCATTCACAACTTTCATAAATTTAAGTTTGGACCCCTTTTTTGCCACTTTTTACTAACTTTTGCCACTTTACATCAATTTTGCCAAATTAACCAGATTTTTCCAGTTTTCCTCACCAATTTTTACACATTTTAACACATTGTTTACACTTTATTGTCAATTTTTGCCTATTGTTGCTTCTGTTGACCTAATTTTAGCACTGTTAGCCCCTTTGTACCACACTCGACGCCCATTTTTGGGCAGTTAAAAACAGTTAAAATCCTGTACATAGTAGTTCCTATCATGTTTTGAAACTAACCTGTGCTAATTAAACTGAGTTTTAGTGTTTGTTGTACAGTCTTTCAGGTGTGGGCTATGCAAAAGCTGAAGGACGTTTCTCCAGTTTTAGTGTTTACTCTTGGAACTTCAAGCATTATCCAGTCACTTAAGCAAGATTTATACATATTCCCACACCATATTTTTACATACTGAGAAGCTAGCATATCTTGGCTGATTTCGCTGATTTTATCAAATTGGGTGAGTCAACAATCTTTTTTTTCCAGTCATCGATTGCATTAGTTGATTGGTCGGGATTGCACTTGTAGAATTTCCAGTCTGTCAGCCAAGACAAATTGCATTGTCTGGCAGGGTGCGATCTCAAAAGACCAAACATTGTGTTGTCTGATCTGGCCCTAAATTAAGCACTTTCATGGCATTATGTTTTAGTGTATTGTATGGCTGAACGATTTGTAAAAATAATACAATTGCAATTTTTTTTCCTCAATGCTGCGATTACATTTTAATATGCATTTATTTTTTGGTCTAAATTTTCAAAAACAAGACAAGTCAGATTTTGTTAACTCTTCTTAAAAAAATGGTATGTGGAAACATGAGGGTAAAGAAATTTGGCACTTTCTGTGATTTGACAGCAGACCGTATTGCTGTTTAATCTAATTTTTTACTAATATCTGACCAAATGTCTCATGTGACACAGCTTGACTCGTCTTGTTGCTAAAATGTGCCATACAAATACATTTGCCTTGTACTGCCCTGGCTTCAAAATGTAGTCAATTGTTTTTCAATCATGCTTTATCTAATTTGGAAAATAGACTATGATTAAAAGCTAAGCATTTTAGTATCCACGATATTAATAATCAACTTTACACACTGGTTGTGAATGAATGATCTGTCATCTTTCTTGTTTTATAGTGGCAGCTTTTAGAATAAATGTACCATCAAATGGTATTGATTCTGAATGAATGTGAGATATGAGCTGCATTTCTCTTTTGTTTCATTTTTTTTTTCCCCCTCAAATTGAGATTGGACACATCATGAATCCAACATCAAATTTTAGGAATTGTGTGAAGAACAAATATACTGAAGAAATCACTTGAGAGGTTATGTGTGGATGAAAAAAAGATTTACAGACTTATAATTCCTACTGACTGATTTCCAGGTCCATGACAGACGTGTGAGTCTATTCCTGGATGGGCTTGAAGAAGATGGGACACCATTTGACACACAACCTCTGACCTCCAGGCTCTCTGATATCAGTGAAGATGGCGCCATGTGGGTTGGACTCAGCTCTAATGGTATGGTGGCATGATTATCTCTGTTTTTTATTCCACATGTAAGAGGTTTCATTGCTTAAGAGAAGCATTAGATCCACATTCCTTTATGCCCCAAACCCTCAGTGGTGCTAACCTGGCACGTGAGATGGATGTGTGAAACACATCCATCAGGAAAATCACTCATAGACAGCGTTTGGGTAAGGGCACAGCCTTTGAGAAAACTCAGAGGGTGACTGGATGAACGCACCAATCAGAGCCATAAAAGGTGACGTAGCTGCTACTGACCTGGGCCCCTACCGAGGAGTAAACTCCATTTGAACTGCATATCGCGAACCATGGCGACTGTAGACATGTCAGTACACGCCTTTTGTCATTTTTGAAAAGAAAACAACTCACTGCTGTTTTTGTTCTTCTTTTAACAAAGCAGTGTCGTCAAGTTCTGATAAAACTGGCACTTTAGCAGCATCCACGCTAATGTCTTCCCCCATTATTTCACTGGCCTTTTGTTGCTGCTTGCTTACGTCATGACTCTGCCGCACCCGAAGGTACTGCTCCTCGTTGCTGATCGGTCCTGTCACTTTCTAACTGGGCTCAAACGGTTCATATGGGAGCTTTGCAAGATGGATTTGCAGTGAGAAACATGGAAATGGGTGTATCCATCTGCTTTGCAAGGTTACAGTGGTGCTATGCTGTTATAACACTTTTGGGTGATATGCACTCAAGAAATTTTGTCGAAGGCTTTGATCAAATTGATGCCTGCAGCAAAAAACATAAATACAGTAAGAAGACACTTAAGACCCACTTAAGATCCAGTGACCAGTGTTTTATCCTTCATGTGGAGAAAAATGAACGCTTAGTTTAACTTGTCTGTATATCTTAATATTGGGTCATTGACTGCTCCACCTTTATTCTCCTCCCAGCCTTTATCCCCCTTGAACTACACATCTGTGATTGATTGGTGGTGCCTGAGAGCCTTCTCAGAGTCAATAGAAGAGAAATTGAGAGAAAAATGATATCCGTTCATCTCGAGGGTGATAAACGAGTGTTTTTCTTCTCGTTTATCAGACATTGATCCCATGCTCATAGCAGGTAGCATCTGATCAGGTGAAGATCCCAACAGTGCTGATCAATACAAGTGATTGGCTTGGGGGAGAGAAAAAGTATGTGTGTGTATGCCTGTGTGTGCATGTGTGGTTTTTGAACCTGGGGGCTGTGTCCAGAATCCTGATCAGTGAATTGATTATGCATATGCTGATCAGATGTATTGATAAACAACAAAGTCTGTTGTAGGAGAGTACTCTGTTAATTCAAAACTGTCAAATAAGTACAGCAAGTAAAAGCAGAGAAAAATCATCAGCCTTATAATTGCATTGCCCATTTTTCTGAAGTAGTGGTAAATTGTATGGAAACAGTAAATTTCAACTCTGTAATTATTTAAGAGAGGCAGATTTTTTGCAGTGGTGTGACAGTGACTGAGATATTTATGAACTTTCTATGCATGACCCTGAAATTCCACATACTCTATCTGCACTATCTGCACACAAAGTGCATCTGGAGAAAATCGCTCCCTTTTTAGTTATCTTTGCAATTCAACTGCATGTGCTCCAGTCTGTTTAAAGTCAGTCTAAAGAGTAGAAAATCCTTAGAAAATAGTCAAATTCCTCTCTGGGTAATTGTGTCAGCAGGTATGATGTGAGCCTGATATACAGTGTGGCTAACATTAGCAGCTAACTCCACCAACCTTTGTTCCTCTTTGCAGATTAATATTGTGCTATGATATGTGGCCTATTTTCAGTTAGACTGAGTAGTTATACATGAGTTCAACACTCGACAGCCTACATACTATTTGACTGCTAAGCCACCATTAAGTTTCTCATGTTTACGTCCAGTGAAGTGCCTTGGGACAGTTCAGACAGGAAAGCAGAGGCCATTAACTGAAGCTAAAGAGGCCTCTAGTGGCAGGAGGTTCGTCACAATTTAAAAGAGCATTACAGACTGGGATTTCAAGCCTGTGTTTGTAAAAAATGATAAGTAATTTGTTCAACCAACTCATGCTGGGTAATTTGAAAAACTCATCATTGTGTAATTTTACAATTCTGGTGTGAACTTGTAGTTTTCCTGTGATCTTGATATCACTTGCCTTCAGCTGGTCGAAGCAAGCTGCTGCATGCATGCAACGCTGCAAAAATATGTAGTATGTGGAATTTGCTGGTGAGTCCTTCAAGGTAAAATATTGTAGATGCTTGCAGGAGGTAATTTGCTTTCACAGAAAGAAAGGATTTGCTTGAAACAATATGAACAATATATTGTGTAATCCAGAAACTGTGTTATTTTATTAATCACTGTGGCTCTCATATATTTTGCAAGAGTTGTATGAACAAATGTATTATGCAAACTGATGGTTTCCTAATGCTGTCAAATGCAAAGGCACAACCAAAATCTTTCAGTCAAACAAAAAACAAAGCTCACAATCTACTCGCAAAAGAAATGAAACATTGTAATGAAGAAAATTCCAAATCAAAAGCGCACCAGAAAAATCACAAGAGACACTGGGGATCATGGGGGACAGGAGACATTCAACAAACTGACAGAAACTGAGGCAAACACAGAAACTAATGAATTCACTGTGAGTGATTGGACTCAGGTGTGATAAACAGGACACAGGTGAACCTTGGAAGTGCAATCAAAGTGGAGAGGCTGGAAGACAGCTATGGAAGCAAGCTACAGAATAAAACAGAAAACAAAAACACAGGGAGGGAAGGACCACAATTTCTATCGAAAGTAATATTATTAATAAGAGACACACAAGGACAAGAGATAGAGGAGGTATAAAAATCTGAAACAACTATTAAAATATATCAATCTGAAAAACAACACTAAAGAAAATCAAGACATATTGGCTGTAGCTGTGTAGCAAACAAAACTGTCACGTTGCATTTGCTTATGGAGCTTATGCTGGTATGATACTGTCTAAAAGCAGCTGGAAAACTACACTTGGTTGCTCTGTCCTTTACTGATAATGAAGCAGTTTCGCATCTTGCTGGAAGAAATGAAACAAAGTGAAAAAAAGCACAGTTTCAGGCATTAAAATTGTACACTAAACTTCCCAACAAAGTAAAAACTCCTCATCCTGGGCCTGTTTACATAGAAGTTTTTGTATAGCATGGCACAGAAAAGGCCAGCAATGGCTGTTTAACAATGTTAAGTTTGTTTCATTTCTGCTTACCAAATCAGCAAAGACTGACATCTGCATGATCACATCTATGGTATAAAATGGTAACAGGGCCAGGGCCGGATGACAGAGGGAGAAAATCAACAGACAGAAGTCCCACATAATATTTTGTTACCTGTAATAATTGTCATCACTTCTAACAACACAAAAACACACTCATGGAAGAGGAAACTGAGAGCGACAGATGACAGAAAGTGAAACACAGAGAAAGAAGACAGAGACCTACACAGAGGAGAGAGAATTAAGGCTTATACCTTGCATCATCCCAGTAACAATAGGAAGAGTGCTTTTCAGAGGAAGCCATAATCCCATTTCCACACGCTAAAGAAATCCTGAGCCAAAGCCTAAGGCTGCACAACCACACACTGTTCTAACACACTTATATCCCATAACACTCTCTCTCTCTGTCTCTGTTTTACACACAGATACACCCCTCCACCCCCAGCACATGCATGCTCACATTGTAGTTGAGCCAAACATGGCAAAGCCTCTCTCAAATGCAAATATATACACACGCTCATACACTCTCTTTCTCTAAAGTAAGGATGTACTTTACACAGTAGAGCCTCAAACACACACACTCTCACACCTTCACAGACAAAGCTAGACAGAAGCCCAGGCATGGCAGGGGTTCTGTCGATGCTTAGAGACGTTTATCTGTCTTCTAAGAGTTGTTGTCAAACTACACAGAAGTTTGTTGGACACTAAAGGACTGCAGCTCTCTTTGGACCTGCATCAACATCTGTTTGGGGCTCTTTTGTTCCATCCAGTATTGTCACAAACTGTGTGAGAAGATGTGTCAGTGTTCAGTTATGTATATGATGGTTTTCCTGCTGGGTTAGAAGAATTTATAGTCTTATTATGTTTTATATATTTGGTATTTTCTTTTCCACTTCTTTGCATACCCTCTCTTTTTTTAAACATTGTCATTCATAAAACTAACAGGCAATTTTATAAAAGCTTTAAAAAGAGATTGGCTTCCTGATATAAGCCTGAGTTGTAGTATGACTAATTTGGAAGTAGAGCTGAATTTCAGAGTAAATGTACAGCATGTATTTTTAATTGCAGTGAACAGGGTGGCACAGAGACTATTCACAGCCCAATCAGATGCTCCCAACTGGTTGGATTCATTTCAAGGATGTTTAGAAATTTGGTTGTACATCTCCCCATATTTGCACTGTGAGAGCAGAGGCAAGAGCTGATTCCCCAGTTTCAGGGATTTTTCTAGCAGACATCATCTAAAAGCACCATTGCAATAGCAGGCATACCTGTTTGATGTGTCCCTCTCTCCTATCAAGAAAGATATGAATGACAAAAGTCATGTTGACAGGAAGTAGCTGCAGACTTAAGGCTGACAGGAATTTTTTTTCAGATTCAGCTACTGCATGTTTGTTGATCATGCTGAGCATGAGAGAGCAATAGCACCTTGGACAGTATTTGTATTTAAGTAGTACATATGAGACTACTAAAATATTTATCTGACTTCAACTTCTTTCTCTGGGAGTTTTCAAAGAACATTTTTTAGTGCTCTGTACTTATTTCAGTTCAATAACAGCACTCAGGCCATACAGGCTGTGCATGTTACTCATGCTTTTGGTTGTCTTGTAAACATTCACTCATACAGTGTGAGTTGACATTCCGCCTTAACATTTTGATAATTGACCCAGAAACAGGTGCTATAAGATCCAGACCCTTACTCCCTTTCATTTAATTCTGTTAAGAACTTTTATTTTGACCTCACCAGTTTCACTTGTCTTTATTTTACTTTTGATGACATTAAAGAAAGACTTTTTTCGAACGGACAGACTGTTCATTTTTCTCACAGGTGTAGAACAAGTATGCCTCATATGTTTCAGCAAGCTTGCAACCATTAAATGGAGTAATGCCAAACATCACTAGACGACAAAGTACACAACTTTGAACAATCATACTGACTAAAACCTGATCTGAACACACTAAAAGAAAATCCAATCAATCAGGAAAAAGTGACAGCATGTGACTGAGTACAAAAGCTTAATCAGACGAAAGCTTTCTGGATCCATCCTCTGGATGCTTTGAGATGTCCTGGTTTGAATTAAGTTTTACACCTCTCTGACCTTGCAAAGCAGATTGATACGCCCATTTCCATGTTTCTCACTGGTGAAGCCATCTTGCCAATCTCCCGTCTGAACCGTTTGGGCCCAGTTAGAAAGTGACAGGACCAATCAGTGACGAGGGGCAGTACTTTGGGGCGCGGCGGAGTCGTGACGTAAGTAAGCAGCAACAAGAGGCTGGTGCAGTTATGGTGGAAGAGATTAGTGAGGATGCTGCTAAAGTGCCAGTTTTATCAGAACTTGACAACATTTCTTTGTTAAAAGAAGAATTAAGAATGTGTGTACTGACATGTCTACAGTCGCCATGCAGTTCTCTATGGAGTTTACTCCTCAGTAGGGGCCCTGCTCGCTAGCGGCTACGTCACATGTTTTGTTGCTCTGATTAGCCTGTAAAGATGTGACAGAACGTTTATCCAATCACCCTCCGAGTTTTTTTCAAAGGCTGTGCCCTTTCCCAAATGCTGTCTATGAGTGGTTTACCAGATGGACAAATCCATCTGGTGTGTCAGGTTAACACCTCTCATGATTTTTATCATTTGTTGTCCATAGATTGGTTTGCTTTTCTTTTATCTCACAGATGTTAAATGTTTTTTGAGTGCTTCTTGTTTTTGGGGTATTGTTGGACATTTTTATTTCCCTTTTTTGATGAGTTTTGATAGAATTTGTGTTTTCATTTGTTGCTGATTGTTTTTCAGCTTGTTTCACCCTCCTTGTTCTCCTCTAATTTGTATGACTACCTGTCATTGGTTGCAAATGGTAACGACTAAGATCACAACATAACGAATTATTTATCAACCTTGGTTTAAGACTCACTTGGCTTTACTTTCTCTGATTCATATTACTGCCTGCCATTGGCTGTAGTTTATATAGAGATGTGAGATCTCCTACTTGAATCACATTGAGCAGCCAGTCATCACCTTTTTTCCTCTCTGATTATATGATATTCTAGACCCTTGCTTGAGGAAATTTTTTTGAACTGGTCCTGTGGGAAGCTACATGGTGGCACAGGGGGTAGCACTGGTTCGAATCCCAGCCAGGGCCCTTCTGTGTAGAGTTTGCATGTTCTCCTTGTGTTTGCTTGGGTTCTCTGTGGGTACACCGGCTTTCTCCCACAGACCAAAAACATGCTTGTTAGGTGAATTGGTGACTCTAAATTGGCTGTGGGGGTGAGCGTGCGTGGTTGTTTATCTCTATACGTCAGCCCTGCGACTGACTGGTGACCAGTCCAGGGTGTACTTTGCCTCTCGCCCAACGACAGCTGAGATAGGCTCCAGCCCCGGCAACCCCAAAAGGGATAAGCAGTGTAGAAAATGGTGATGGATGGGTAGACCTATTGAAATTTTAATTGATGACCCCTGTTATACTGTATGCCTGGTCTTCTCAATTTTTTGTAAGCTAATTTCTTTACTTTTGTTTTCTTTTAGCTTAGTGTGAAATCTACAGATGTTTCATTGTAAAGTTAAAGTTCACAAGTAAAAAGTTTAGATATAGATTAAAAAAGACACTTGGTTTGGAAGTGGTTAGTAGTAGTATTTAAAAAAATTAGAATCACACAAAAATTAGTCCTCAGTTAAAATAAGTTGGCCGATGATGCCTGGTTATCCTTACAAAGACTTTTTTTAGCCCTCAAACTGTGCTAATGAATTTGTCCTTAAAAGCCTTTCTGCTCTAATGGAAGCTATGTGAGATCCTGTTCAGCTTTGTATCATGGACTTGGCTGTTATAAGCAGCTGTGGGCAGCCTCACTTAGCTGGAATCGAGAAACTGATAAGATAATCTACTAAATACTGTGAAATCCTCTCACTCACTGCCTTCAGTACAAACCCATTAACACCTTCTTTATGTTCTTTTCTCCTCTCTTTTCATCTCTCAAGGGTCTAATCAGTTCACTGGAAGGATGCAGGACTTTAGATTTTATCCTGCTACGCTGACCAACAGGTGAGTCAGGTAGAGAAAGGCAGAGGTAGGGTAATGAATGATTAAAGAAAATAGAGTTATATTGAAAATGTAAGAAAGAAGAATGAAGGAAAGTGTGTTTGACACAGGATAAAGAGGGCAGGTGATAGCGACAGAGAGATTAAATGAAGTGAGAAAGGGATAGAAATGGGGAGGAATACACAGAGATACTGTATAGATTAAAGTGACAGGGAAAGAGGAACAGTATGGAGCGATAAAGAGAAAAGAGGTAAGAAGAAAGAAGGGGAAGGCTAATCGTTGCATCTTCAGATCCATACTGCTTCCAGAGGATTTTCCTGAGAATCCAATACAAGGCAATTAGTGTTTTGCTTACCAGTGATGTACTGCACACAGCGAGGACTTGGAGCTTACAAGATACTCTCATCAAGATTAGGATGAGACAAAATGAAAGATTGAGTTTTTAATTTATGCCTTTGATTTTCCACTTTGCAATAAAAGTTTAGTCAAAGGCCCATCAACACATGCCTTTAGATTTTATCTTAAATTGTAAGTAATTACTACAGCTTGTTTGATCACTGTTAGTTTTAATCAGCACAATCAATGCACAAGTTAGACTTGATTAGAAATCTTTTTCTTTGAGTTTCAATGCTTTTTATCATGAATATATATTGACATATGTTATCTTGAAATATTGAATACGATTTTGGTTAAGTAAGGTTTATTAAAAGGTTAATCATCAGAAAAACTGAACTTAATGCCAAGCTTCTTAACATGTCTCTTCCATGTCATCTTGAATTTTTTTTGCTTCAGTTTTGCATCATAGCTAAAAAAAATAACCAGCTGTTTCTTGTTCTAACAGGGAAATAGTGGAGGTGTATTCAGGGGTCTTACCCAAGCTTCATGCCCAGTCTGAGTGTCGCTGTCCTCCCAGTCACCCCAGAGTGCATCCTTTGGTTGAAAGGTACAATACACACTTTGCAAATCTTCAGCCTTTATTGTTACCACATGGGGAAATGAAAATGTTAAACTGTCTTGAATATTTTTTGGCTTAAAATTTTATTTAGCTTAAAAGTTATACTTTCACTTTCCACAGATACTGCATTCCCAGTGGTGTTGAAGACACCACCAACGACAGAGTCTTAAGACTCAACGTTAATGCCCATCCACTCAGTTATATCAATGATCAGGACATGGGCACAGCGTGGTTCTCTAAGATCATGACTACACAGGAGATGGATAAAGGACTTACCATCACCGTGGACTTGGTTAATGGACAGTACCAGGTAACAAACACATACACTTACTGCTTTATTCCACATGATAATCAACAGGTAAAATAGGTGTGCAATGACATTGACAAATGTAAAAATAAAACGCTTTTTCAGGCTAGGTTTGCAGAAGAATTTCCATTACTCATGATTTGTGTTTTTAATTGTAAGGTTGAAGACTGATTCTTAGTGCAATGATCACAAATCTCATGATTCAGAATATTTTACAGATTTGTGTCTCAGACTAAAACTTTTATGGAATTGGCCTCCACAAATAGAAAGAGGATAGTTATTGAACTTTTCTACTCCTTGGGGTTAACAGTGACTGTAACTCTATATCATCAGGTACAATCATTTATATCACAGAGTTTGTTTATTAATGGCTAAGCGACAGACTACAGTGGGATTTGGGGTAACTTATAAGTAACTCTTAGTTGTAAGTAAGCTACACATTGTTGTGACATGCATTCACTACATGATAATTAAATGATATGTGATGCTACATAACAGCATTTCAGGAGCAGGACCACACCTCAGTCATGTCCCTTTTTTTATGTAAATCTGCTTTCCATAAATTCAAACCTGACCATCTGCTCCTCTTTTCTTCTCAAATAACGCAACCATTCCCCTCTCACCACATCTGTTTTTAAGTCAGCATAGTGTTAACAGTTCTGTTGTATTTTTCTGTTCAGTGTTACTTGAAGTCAAGCAGCAGAAGCTGGTGGTCAGTGTGCAAACAAAGAAACCCTACCTTGATGTGTCTTAAACATAAAAGCTTGTGACATAAGCTGTCTATCCTTTGCTGGATGTGTTGCAAAAATGTGGGACATAAATTAAGGATACCCATTTCTTCAGGCAATGTAACACCATGGAATATGCCCATAGCTGACTTGAACCTGAACAAATAGTCAAGTACTTTTCAAACTAAAGGACACATCGATGTCCCTAAAAGTGGTGGATTGGACAGTGAAATATTTCTGTCTTTGCAGAGTGTACAGTTGAAATACTACTAGACTAACACTGTACAGATACTATGGGTTTGCACCTGTTTGTGGAGTGGACAGTGGTTTTATCCTCTTTCCAAGCACTGTAAAAAGATGTGGGGCGGGGGTTGGATAGAGGAAAGAGAGTGAGAGAGATTGCTGGATTTGGGCGTCGTTGACACTGTGGCTGTCAAAAGACTCGTCCCTTTTCTCTCTGAAGTGTGTGTGTGAGTGTAGGCAGGATTTTGGGAGCTGTCCTGACGTGGTAGCTCAACTCAAGTCCTCAGATAAAAGACACTTTCTGAAGTTGGGGGTTTGTGTGGGTTTGCGGGGTGGCTTAATGCGCTCCCTGCTGTGTAACCCAGTGTCCCAGCCCACACTGTAGAGGGGCAGATAACACTTAACACACATACCCACACCTACATCAGGGTTTATGTGTTACAGAAACCTGTGTGTTTCTGTGTGTAAATACCTGTCAGTGGGTGGTATAAGACAGTGTGCTTTTAAGTTAGTACCTAAAATAATACTTGTGGTGAATGCTACTTATTGTACATCTTAAGGAAGACTGCACATCACCTTTAATTTAAATCTAATTTTATCAACACAAAGTCATATTGCCCTTGGTATTGTCTCTCAATTGACATATGGCGGACCAAAAACAAAGTAGATATGCTAATAGAGGATAAAATAGAGGATACTTGTGCCCTGGAAAGAAAAGTCGGGTCAAGTGTAGGAGAATATGCTGATTTGGCAGTTTGCTGCATTAAGCTTGGTCCTGTACTGCTCCAGCTTTCTCCTGATCATCATCATCCAGGCCTGCTTCAGGCCTATGCCCTATCCATCTCGGCATCTTCCTCAACCTCAGGTATGCAAGAGTCCACCTGAAGAGAACTAAAGAGTCAGGAGCCAACTCAGACCAACTGCCTCAGGTTGAGCTGAAACAGCTGAGAACTGGTTGTCAACACCTCAACCATAAGCAATGTTCTGCCTACCTGCCTCTTCTGGGCATGGATATCCCCTAGTCCTAGCAGAGTCCTGAGGGCTGCGCCCCACTGTCATCTTATTATGCACAACTTGTCTAACGGCTGCATCATCAAGCGCTCTTCTCTTTATGGGTCTTTCAGTTGTAGGTGTCTACATGCAATGCAGTTCAAGGGCAGGGGGTGCAAACCCTGCCCCCCCAGACACTAGAGGCAAGGGATGCCAACCCCCTTTCAGCAGCATTTGCAGCTGCCATAACCATGAAGAAAAAATACTCAGTGAAGAAGCCTCTTAACCCAGTTATACGCTTAATATCGGCCTCCACAAGTCAACCCTGATAATCTATAGGAAGCAAAAAGCCAGCACTTTGCCAAGGTTGCCAAGTGAGAACCCTCTTTTGCCAGTATTTGGTTTGGTTAGTCCTATATAATAGCTTCAGAGGGCTGAATAGTGATCTCCCAGAGTCAGCGTCTTCCATGTTATCTCTTACCACCCACCAAGCCAACACAGAGACGTTATTTATCCTACCTACCACCTGGCCATCACAGCCTGAACAGCATCGTCATCTTCAACAGATCAAGGCTGTGTACATGCAAGCTTCAGGTAGAGACAGGGCTGATTCTACCTACCCTAGCACTGCACATAATTGCTTTCCTTCAAGGAGTGAGACTCTACCTCCCCCTACTCCTTTATTTTCATGAGGGGAAAAAAGGGAAAAGGGAAGATAAGAACAGAGACATTGAGGGGTTTTTGTCAACCTTTATTTTGGACTTCGTCGGCATTAATCATCCCCATCCAAATCCACGGACTGGCTTAAACTGGTTCATCTGTTTATGTATAATAACCCTTATCACATCCTTGGAAATGACTTAAAACAAGGTCAAATATATCTGACACAAAACATGATCACTGAAACAGTCATAATGCTAGGATGTATTGATTACCTGATGTTTTAGTTTTCACTACATTGTACAGGCCCACCTATGTCTTTTTCAATCCATGCTGACATTTCCCTCCTTCTCCACCAGGTGTTTTATCTTATAATTCAGTTTGGCGGCCTCTTGCCTGAGTCTGTGCATATCCAAAAAAAGAAATTTGACTTTACAAACACAGAGAATGGAACCAGGACAGAACAACCTTGGATGGACTGGCAGTATATGGCCAGTAATTGCAGCATCTTTGAAATGCAGAACAATGGCCGTTTATTGAAACCGGACTCAGTCAACTGTCTGCAGCTGCCCAGGTAGGTTGAACTTGCTGAAGCACCAGTGAACACTGATGATTTAAAAGGTATTAAAGGTGTGTCAGGAAAAGAAACCTAAACATAGGTACGCATTTTCATGCCATGCAGATTGTAGAGTTTTTAAAACCTTTTTGAAAACACTCAAATACTTTAGACTGTTGTAAGTTTAAAGTAGTTTTATAAAACATAAGATTTCCTTAACATTAACACAATGTAAAATGATGAATACCATTAATACAATAATGATCAATTTAAATTAAATCTGTTTTTCTATTTTGGGTCTCCTTCTCTTCAGTGCACAAGTTCTCACTGTTTGGTAGGTGGTTGTACCCTCTTTAGACTGGAAAGTCTTGATTAAGAAGCATGTATACACATGAAAACACAGCTATCAACATTAACTCCAGCTTGTTCATGCCTGTAATTGTGCACGTAATTCCATACATGCACTTAAATGCAGGAAAAAAGAAATCAAAAGAAAGGCAATGAAACTCTCACATTCTCTGGCACACGCGTAGTGACGAGGTTTATAAAGCTAAACACCTACAGCGCAGCCTTGGCACATGACCGGTAACAGGCTCTAAGTTGGCACAGCACAGAGAACTGGACTTGGAAAATACACACACACCTGGCAGAGCAGCTTTTATCAAAGCCTTGGTTGGCACTAGATAGAACAGGTATGAATAGATCACAGATGATGTAGTCGTTGCTTATTTTTCACTTGACTGACAAATGATATCACACACAACCTCTCCTGGCACAGCTACATATTAGTCATATTGGCATGAGAGCAATTGAACCTCACATTGGCAACATAATGATATGCTCTGTGACATAAGTGGTTGATAATTATATCAAAAACAGCACTGTCTTTGATCTTGGAAGATTAATATGTTTTATCTTTCAAGATTTATTTAGTCTTGCTGGAGAGATGGCCTCCTGAGCCTGCTGAAGTGTTTGGCAAGATAAATTTAAGCACGCCTCAGTCATTTCAGTTTTTTTTTTTTACAACTCAGTGACAGTGCTGCTCCAGTAGTGCTGTCAGTAATCCCTTTATGTCCCGTCTACATGTACAGAGAAACATTTCAACAGCTATTTTTGAGACATGAAAAGCATTGTCATCATTAATTGAAGTCAAGTGAGTGTTTTGAAAAAATAATTAGATTAAATACAACCCTGGCTACCTTTATATATTCATTTTTTAATTTTTCCTCTTTCCTTACAATTGACTGGCAACCAGTCCGGGGTGTACCCTGCCTCTCGCCCAATGACAGCTGGGATAGGCTCCAGCCCCCCCGAGAACCCAAATGGGATAAACGTTATAGAAAATGGATGGATGGATCTTTCAAATCTTTACTAAAACTCTATTATCTTACAGTCTTCTCCTACAATGCTTCAACAATAATGAATCAGTATCAACAATAGACATCTCAAACGTAATTAATCTTGTATACATTTATATCTTTATAACTTTTTCTGGCAGTTATTTGTTCTTTATATTAATATTCTTGGTTTAATACTCTGGACGTTGTTTTGTTTATTGCTAAGAATAAGTTGCTTGTAACTGTTGTAGTCCAGCAAAGTGGATTTGGATTAGCAGGTATTCTTCATCCCAAGATGCAAACTGTAGGCTGAGGTCACAGTCCTTGTTTTTGTATGTTTTTTTTTTTTGTTTTTTTTTTTTACTTGAGCCTGGACTGCCCATGTAAATGGGACCTAACCACCAGTCTGGTCTATAGGAGTAAGGTTAGGTCAAACTTATAATGTAATGCAAAGACTTGAGCAATTATTTTTTATGGAGGAGTACAGGGTGAATGTGGCAAGAAAGTATGGCCTGGGGTACCATCTGGGTGGGTAGCAGGGTTGCCATGAGCCCCTGGACAAAAGAAATGCCATCGAGCTTAACCCAGGCTGAGTGACGCACGTGTGTTGACATGTGTAGGGCTAAACTCTGGGCACCTTCCCCCTCTTCACCAGCCATGGGTTAGGCCCCATGATGGATCCTTAGCTTCCCACATGCCTGAAACATATGCACGTAACTGTTTATCATGCTGGAATTTTATTAATCAAAAATAAAAAAGTGTGTTGTTCTTTCCTTTGTTTTAGAGACATGCCTTACTCAGGGGGTAACATCACATTCAGCCTGCTGACCCCAGAGCCAAACTTGAGGCCAGGCTATAATGACTTTTACAACACACCTGACCTGCAGAAGATGGTGCATGCCACCAAGGTCAGGATACACCTGAGAGGACAATACCACACCAGAGCATCCAGGGTGAACCAGCGACACAGATACTACACCATCAATGAGATCACCATTAGTGGCAGGTGAGGACATTTACATTGGCATGGAGTAGGATGTATAAGGTTTGTTTTGAAGCATTTAGAGGAAATTTTAATCTTTGCACATCAATTTGATCATAAGTGTAGCATTTAAAAATTGTATTTTGGCTTGGTCTGTATTGCAAATGGAGTGTTAATCCATTTTTCCTCTTTACAGCTTAATTAAATAAGTTAGACAGCAGCCACAGTGTTCGTATAGCCTACTTTGTTACCCTTGTAACTTATCAAATATTTATTGAAGAACCATAATTGGTTGAGAGAAACCCTTGAAGATGATTTTAGTGCTGATTTGTAAAAAAAAATGTCTGAGCAAAGTTTGGCAGAAAAATGTAGAATGTAGAAAAATATTTTGATATGGACCGTTGAGTTTCAGCTGAGCTTTCAGGGACTAATTGTGAACACATCTCTTCATTAGACTGACAGAGTGACTGTTTTTTATGACTGTGGTAATTATAGGATTATGCAGGAGGCAATCATCTCTAACTCTCTCTCCCTCCCTCTTCCTCTAAGCTGTTTTAATTAGTAGCTTGTTACACTGAAGTAGGAGAAACAGAGATTTAGAGCTGCTGAAATCTCATCTGTGCATTCTTCATCCCTCCCCACCTCCTCCCTCTCTTTCTTCCATCTCTCTATCTCTTCTCTCTACATTCTTTATAAAGCATGTAAATACGCTTGTTTGTGAGAGAATAAACTTATGACTTGAGTTGAGAGTCTTAGTGTATGTCTCATGAGTACTGTATGTTTGATGACGAGTCTCACTTACAAAGATACTGCATGGTATGGTGGCAAAATGGAGCCTTTTCAATAGAAATATGCCATTCTGAAATGTAAATAGGAAGTTAAGTGCCACATCATTATTTGTTCAAGAATCAGATTACTTGAATTTTATGTTTTTAGAACCTTTGGTTACCCATACTTGAATGTGAATTGTTTTTGGGCAAGTACCTAATAACATTTGAAAAGATGCTGCTTTGACAGTTTGGCCTTGGTATTCAGATAGTGTATCTTACAGAGTGTCCTAAATGCACATAATTTCACACACATTGGCAAGTGTAGAACCATTGTCCAAACACTATTATCTATGTGTGTGCAAAAGAGAGCTGTCTGCTACTAGTTCTGCTGCTTTGGTAATTTTTAGGATGGCATTTATAAATGTTGAATGGGAACTTCTTCATGGCTTTATAGGGGTGCCATGGATAAGTTCGGTTGGAGCAGAGAAGAAGGGAAAGCGTTGGAATGTTTCACTCACCTATTTGCTTTCAAATTTGCTTTTGCTTCTTCATGGATGTAACATTTTATGTATTCTTTCTCTTTTCCTTTTCTCTTTGGCCAGATGTGAGTGTCATGGCCATGCAGACCACTGTGATACAAGTGTGACACCTTACCGCTGTGCCTGTCTGCCTGAGAGCCACACAGAGGGAAACAATGTAAGTAACAAACATGTAATCACAAAACCTGTTGAGCTTCGGGTCAACTTCAAGAATAGTTGAAGTTATTAGAGCGTCATTATTAGATGCAGATACTTAATATCACAAACACACACTAATGCAAATGCACTGGCCAAAGAGTGCCTCATTGTCTTAAAGGGGACATATTTTGCAAAAATCACTTTTTCAGGCTTTTCTAAGAAAAAAATGTGCCCCCCCCACCTTTAAGAAAATGTGTGCTAAAACAAGCCATTCTCAGAATTTCCCCTCATGATGTCATGTGGGGAGTAAACACCCGCCCCCAGATTTGGTTGGCCCTCCCTGCTTGGAGGAAAGTTCCACCCTCGTCTGCTGATCCTCCTCTCAGCTGCCAGCTGAGATGCTGGGTAGCACAGTGGGTTACCCTGCTGATTTTGATCTGGGAGACTGATGGTTCATATCCCAGTCAAGTCCTTAATTTGGGATAAAAGCGTCTGTAAGGCCAGCCACACACTACAGGATTTTAAGCCCGTTTTGGGGCAAGATTTGCCTCCCCTGACAATCATGGGGGCGCATACCGACCGGAGCCTCGTCGCAAACGATTGTTTGTCTGAGTAGTCTGCATGTGTGTGTGGTGTCAACACGATTAGTTTACAGCTCCAAATTACGTCGTAGCCTCCCAAACCCTGAATCGTAAATATCAAACGTATGATATTTACGATTCTAGGTCGTAGTGCCGCTGATGGAGTACCCACAACAACCAATGAGAGCGAGCACACCGGGCAGCGTCACCAGACGAATCTTACACCGCTCACAACCATAAACACAACGTTACCTTAATTCCAGCCAGGATTTCGTCCTGAGGCTTTCCCCTGTTTTATGACTGTTGCTGCACCTGTAACACACGCCAGGACACTCTGTTGTGGAGAGACAGCAACACGGTATCGACAGACATCTGTGTTTTTTTTTCTGAAGTCACGTGATCACGCGAGGTCGTAGGCAGGTCGGCAGTTGTGTGGTCTCCAGTGATCTGACCATCTGGCTGAGTCATCTAGTGTGTGTGTTCAGAGGATTAAAGATGAAAAATCTTTAGAAACTGTCCTGAAGTCTGTGGTCTCCCACGGTTTTAAAATCGTTTCAGAGTAAGAAATCGTCTAGTGTGTAGCAGGCCTAACATTGTAACATCAGGAGTGCCACATCCATTTCCTGAGAGGGGGTGTGGTCAGGGCTGGAATCAGACACTAATTAACATTTAAAGCCACAGACACAGAAACGGCTTGTCCTAAGAAGGGCTGAAACAGAGGGGTTTTTAGACTTGCAAAAATCCTATACTAGAGTATTTTTTTCAGTAATGAACTTCACAAGCATGTTTTGGGGACCTCTGAGACCAATATAAACTAAACTAAAATATGTCCCCTTTAATCAGAGCATCCTTCTAGATGAGTATACCTCCAAGGCACTGGGCAGCCACACACAAACAACTCTATTAGATCCCATCTTCTGTTAAATATCCCTGTCTTGCTTATGTCATATTTATTCTTGTGTTTTGTGTCTCATTCAATGAAACACTTATTACATAGCATCAATGGCCAAGCTGCTGGCACATTCTATGCACAAGCAGTGTCCAGACGCTTTGTAGATATTTTGGTAAAGGTTTAGGCATCAGTGCTGCCAGGCAGCAAAATATGGTGGTACACTGAATTTATCAAATTTGCAAATAAGTGACAGCTGACATCACTACTGTTGGCACAGGACCTTGTAAAACTCTTTTCACTTTATTTTCAGGTGCGTTTTTTTTTTTCAGATCCATAATCTTAACAAGAGTCATGCACTCGAACCTTGCACACTGAGTCTGTTGCATTTTATTTGTATTTACTGCGAAAATTAGGAGAATTTTGCAATTTTTTTCATACTGCAATGAAAATAAGCAGTGAATGAGCCTGTTGCTCTGTTAAACTTACTCCATCCATCCTGACAGAGAGTTTCATACAGCACCAGCTTGTGTGTCACAGCTGTGCCAAGTTGGAGACATGCAGAGCACTTACACAGGAAGACCATGCCTGTGTTAAATCATGAAATGCACTAGTTGCTTAACCTTTCAATACTCAGTGGTGACAAGTGAACTAAAGTGTAAAACTTGGTTTATTATGTGAGACTTAAGTTTCTGTATACAAGAAGAAGGAATGTGTTATAAAGGTTGAAGGACTTTTAACCATAAATTGTTGCCTCTTACGTTATTTTTCTCTTTAGGCTTGCTGTTGAGTTGTTCCACTTATGCTGTCAATGCCTTCAAACTCCTTATGGAAGCTTTTCTAGCAAGCCTGGAACTGAAGTGACTCTCCAGGTTCTTTAAAGATTAAATCCACACCATTTAATCTAAAATAATCACAATATAACCATTATCAAACATTTTTGCTGCTAGTTTCTAATGCTTAATGGCATGTTGTACCCCACAAAGCTTTGTGACGGGCTATGACAACCAATGACAGACTGATCTGTCATCGCGTCATGCTTTGTCAAACTGTGCAACTCTGACTGAGCAGATCCTGGTGGAGATGGCCCGAATAGCTCATAGTGGAGAGAAAGAGAGACAGGGAGCCTGTGATGTAGCCCTCTGTGTCACTGCAGACAAGTACTGCTTTGAATAATGGCACAGATCAAGCCAATGCAAAGAAGTGAAAGGACTTTTTTTAAGATTCTTTGTCACAGAATGATTTTTTTTTCCACTTTTTTGGCCCCAAAGAGATTTGAGAACAAGCTTATGCAAAAAAGTCTTAGTCATTATTGTTTACTGTGTGCTACACACAAACATCTTTGGAGTTAGAGTTTCTGTTTACTTTTGGTCTTTATAGACCATAACTTTTTTTAATTGAAGTGACATTACTGCAGCACCCATATCCTTAAAGCCCAGGATTTCCCTGAAAAATAAAGATGTTTAGAGGTTGACTCTGCACCACAGGGCTGATGTTTTTTAAGCTTTTTAAGACCTGTTTAGGTCCTGGAGAGACAAAATGTTTAAAAATTGCTCAGAAGGCTTGAAGGGTTAATTTTCCAAAGGCATCTTAATCAGTTTCACAACTGATCTCATTTATTGATGTATACAGTTAAATCTATTTGCATCATCAATTGCTCTCTCAGCTAAATCACAAATATAATATCACAGCCAGAATTCACACACTGGGCAGCTGCAGAGTGCTGGCTTACAATTTGACTTCAGTGTAGTTTGATGTTAACCGCCGCCTCAGGACCAGACCTTTGCCTGCAACAAAGCTAATACAACTTGCCAGGTAATAGTAGGCTTCACCCCAACAAGCCTCTAACTGCTCAGCAGTGAAAAGTTCAGTATGACTGCTCCACCTCACTGAGGCACAGAACAGCCTGCATTATTCACTACTTATGTATCATTCATACACCCGCATCTTCGTATTAGTGTCTGCCTTTGTGTGTTTGTGGCTGTGTGGTTGTGTGTCTCAGACAGAGGCGACAGAGGACATCAGTGGAGAAGTACAGCTGTCAACAAGCAGCTGTTCATTGGCTGTCTTGCTTACTCTAAAACGAAATTAACAAACATCCTCCTACACACTGCACTGGATTTAATAATTTTTGTCTGACATGAACTCCAGACAGTAATAACAGTTGCCATGAAAAGCACACACAAACACACAAACTCAAAATAATTGTATATTATCTGCATGTGCGATCTTTCAGACTAATGCTGGAAGAAAAATCTCAGCCCTCTTTTTTCACTCTTATATTCCTCTTTTTACGCACTTTTTTTTCTGTCCCTGGGTCCTTTCCCACCTCCATCCACTTCTCTTTGTCGATCACTCTCTCTCTCTCTCTCTCTCTCTCCCTCTCTCTCCCCCTCACACGCTGCCTTTCTCTCTCGGGTCTCAGTTTAAATAATGTCTCAAATCGACTAGAACAATGACATTCCCTCAGCATGCATCTCTAATCAGTGCTCTTTCTCTCTCTGTTTTTCTTTCGCTTCATTTCCCTCCACTCCCCCCTCTCTTTACTGCCTCGTTTTCTAAGTATTTAATTCATCTCCGTTTGCTTGTTTCTCATGTTTTATCCTTTTACTCCCTCCATTTTTCTTGCCGTCTCTATCTCTCTTTTCTGTTCATGTTCCTCTAGTTCTCACTTGCACATATATTAGTTCTTTTGTGTTAAAGCCATGCAAGTCAAAAAGCAACATAAGTATGTTTATGGGTGTTATGTTTTAAATTAATCCCTAGCAGAGTTATGTGAAAGATGTGAGCGTGCAGAGGAGTGTGTGTTGACGAAGAATCCTTTTTGTGTGATCATCCATGTGTGTGATGTGCCTGTGTGCACTTTTCTCTTGAACCTGTCCATGTCATCTCTCTGAGTGAATATTCAGGACCTTTCTTCTGTCTCTGTAATACTGGAGCATAAAAGGCTGTGGGGAATATTAGCGTTTAATATTGCATGCGTTCTGTTGACTCGGATCGGCCTTGCACCATGACGGATGTTGTACTAATCTGCAGAATTTCCACAGTGACATTAAAGTGACAGAAATGCTCAGACATGTGTCAAGATGATCAACGGGGGCCTTGGAAGACACACTCTTAAACTCTCTCACACACACTTTAACACGCATGCACACTACATAGGGTACACACACTCGCCCACTTTCTCACTCTGTCTTTTGATTCTTTCTTATGTGCACTCTGTGTCAGAGCTGATCTCTCATTCTGTCACTCGGTCTCTGTACGCCTCTCCACAGCTGATGGATTCAGTCATATCTGAAAGCTATATCATACATTGTAGTGTAAGTCATGTTACACACTTTATTTTTCAGTTTTCTTTAATGTCTTCACTGTATAGAGGAGCATTTTTTCAGGCATTAAACATTGTCCAGTGTAAGTGTTACAGAAAGTGAGGTGCTGAACAACCCTTACTACCTTTCTTTGAAGCTGGCTTGTGTCTTTCTACCTCCTCACCCAAAGGCAAGAGGGAGAGTTTCATCAGACTAAAGGCTGATTTCACTCAAAACTTGACACCGCTAAAAAAAAAAAAAAAAAAAGTGCGTGTAGTGTGTGTGTGCATGTCTATCTTTCCTAAAGTGTGACAAAGTCAAAGCAGCAAGAATTTTATACCTTAAAGCTAACGTTTGGAACTTTAACTTAATGTTGATTTGGCACCTCCACTGGATAAAACAAAGTCTTACATTTTTGCTTGTCTTGTCCTGTATTAACCTGATACGCTAGATGGATGTGTTTCACACATCCATCTGGAAAAGCTTCAATAGGAAATTGGAAGGCAAAGGCCTTGAAAAAAACTCAGAGTGTGATTGGATGAACGTTCTGTCTGTCACATCTCTACGGGCCAATAAGAGCAACAAAACACATGACGTAGCGACTATCGAGCTGTGCGTGCGCAGCTACTGAGGAATAACGCAAAACACGGCGACTATAGACATTTAAGTACTTGACTGTTGTCATTTTTGAAAAGAAAACAACTCACTGCTGTTCTTTGTTCTTCTTTTAATGAAAAAATGTTGTCCAGTTCTGATAAAACTGGTGCTTTAGCAGCATCCACGCTAATCTCTTCCTCCATAACCGCACCAGCTATTGCTGCTGCTTGTTTACGTCATGACTCTGCTGCGCCTAAAAGTACTGCCCCTCATCGCTCATTGGTCCTGTCACTTTCTAACTAGGCCCAAGCAGTTCAGATGGGAACTTTGCAAGATGGATTCCCCAGTGAGAAACATGGAAACGGGCATATCCATCTGCTTTGCAAGGTTAGTCCTGTATAGCAGTAATCATCAACTGGTGGCCCAGGGGCCATATCAGGCCCCCAAAAGCTTCCTGTCCAGCCCCAAAAAGACTATTACATTCAGACGACAGATGTTTTTAGGGTATCTTTTGTCTTTATATCTTTTAACTAAACTTAGCACAAAAAGTAAGGAAACATTTGTTTGGTATGTTATGTCTTTGTTGTAACAATACTTCTTACCAATAACTCCTAGACCACTGGAAACCCTGTTTATTTCCTTTTAAATGGTGCCACATTTGTAAAGATCATGCATTTGGGAAATGAGCAGCAGAGCTTAGTATGTGAGTTCTGCAACAGCTTATTCTTCCATTGACTCAAGTTTGATATTGTTTGATGGATTAGATAACTGAAGTCTGAAGAAACAAGACGTATTGGTAGTTTAACAATTAATTCATTTAACAAACAGGAGCCTCAGTAGCGTGTGGAAGCTCCAAACAGCCACAACAGTCTGGCACCTCCCCCTCATGCTGGTCACCAGCCTGATCACACACTCCTGTGGAATGGCATCCCATTCTTCAACCAGCATTTGTTGCAGGTCAGTCAACGTGGTTGTGTTGGTCACTCTGGCATGAACAGCACACCCAAGCTGATCCCACAAGTGTTCAGTGGGGTTGAGGTCAGGACTGCTGGCAGACCATTTCATCCTCTCCACTCCCAAATTCTTGAGGTAGTCTCTGAAAACCCCACAATGTGGGGGCGAGTGTTGTCATCTTGGAGGATAGATTTCAGTCCCAGACTGTAGAGATAGGGGATTGCCACTGGTTGCAGAATCGTATCTCAGTATCTCTCTGCATTGAGATTGCCTGCAATGATGACAGGCCTCATTTTTCCACTTAGAAGGATGCCTCCCACACCATTACACTGCCTCCACCAAAAGGTGTCACTCTACCAATGCACTCCACGCTTTTACCCTCTGGTCCGACTGCCATTGGCAGAATCTGGACTCTCCACTGAACATAATGTTCCTACACTTGTTCAGGTTCAATTGTGCATGTTGCTGACACCAGTGCAAAAAGGCCTGAGGGTGAGTCATGACAGGCCTCCTGGCAGCCCTATAAGACTGGAGAGTGGCTGTGTGCAGTCTGTTCCTGATTGTCTGAGCAGAGAGCCGTCAGCCATATAGTCCTGCAAACCTTGACCTCAAATCTGTAGAAGACAGCTTACGGTACCTAAGTGCCTGCAGGGTGAGGAAATGTTCTTTTTGGGGTGCCATCTTCTTGGGACGCCCACTTTGTGGCCTGTCTCTGACATCCCCTGTTATATGGAACTTGGTCTTAAGTTTGGAGATGGTAGTAGGGCTCACTCCAAATAGTGCTGCATGTAGGTCTTGTGAAACACCAGCTTGAAGTTGCCCTATTACAAGGTCCCTATCCAGATAAGTCAATTGCTGCATGTCAATTGTTGGAGCAGACACCCTTCTGACCACTGTGGCAGGGCCCATGCTCACAGATGCCAGGTGCCAGGTGCCAATCAGGCCCCTGATTGTCAGCACTGAGGGATGCCAAAAGCTCAGAACAGGAGTCAATACTCAGTTCTGCTGCTCATCCCACAAATGTATGATCCTTACAAATGTGGAACCATTTAAAATAGAAATAAATAGACTTTCCAACGGTATAAGATGTATTGCCAAGAAACATTGTAACAAAGAAATAATCTACCAAACACAACTTTCCTTACTTTTTGTGCCAAACTATTTGACTTGTTTGGCCTGTATATGTAATTTTTGTGTGTCTTCTGTGTTTGTTTGTATGTATGTGTGTGTGGCTATTGATAGCAACATTAAGTAGCATTGTGCAGCATCTCTGCTGCTAAAGTTTGCCTCAGCAGCAGATTTTCACCTATGCTGGGGGTTAACCGGGTTAACTTAAGACATACACAACACAGGCGTGTACACACTTGCATGTTATCACACACACACGCCAGTGGCACGACCTTTCCAGTGAGAGCGTGAAATTGGTCATGGCATTTATGATAAGATGAGTTTCCCCAGCAGATTAGAGTGTGCACACACACAAACACACACACACACACACACACAGAAGGTCGCACGCTTGTGACAGGCCATCTGAATGTCCACATATCCATTAGAATAGCTGCCACACTCAGCAGATTTTGTTGAAACATTCAGAGTGAAAATAAGATGTTATCCTTTACTCTGTGAGACATTTCACACTCACACAAACACACAGTCACACATTTTTATGCATGCATTGAAACAGACCTGCAGGAAAACATTCAGTTATCTCTTTTATAAAGTTATGTCAGTGACAAATTTAAAGTTTTGATTTAAAAAATAAGATGCAAGTTTCACTGCATGCTACTTCATCTTCTGAATATGCACTCATTACATTTGTATCCAGTAGTTTAAAAAGTCAGGAGTCAGACTATGGATTAAGTACTTGCAGAGTAACTTTGTCATTAGAAGGATGAACTCCTTTTTAAATGTTTTCTTAGCAACATTATACTGTATACTGGCTGTATGCAGAGAGATGAAAGTAACAGAATTAAAATGATATACACACAATCTATAGTATGTGCTGTCCTCCTTTGCTGCTGGTACTGCGAGCGGATGATGGGGCGCCATCAAAACCTTTTGTATGAAGAAGAGAATGAACGTGTGCAGTTTCCTTTTAACTCCCAAACACCGGTCCCTCGACTAATTAGCAGGCTGGGAGAGAGGGAAGGTAACGCAATGTTGAATGAAAAGAAAAGAGATGGAAGAAAAAATCCTCTCCCTTTCATTTGGTATGGTAATATTTCCCGCTCACATACTCGCCGTGGCTATGAGAACAAGCGATTGGGGGACAGCAGAGACGGGGGAAGCGAGCGAGAAAGGGGAGAGGTAGGGAAGCCCAGAGAGATGTACAGAGTGATTTGTTTTTCAGAAAGTGCAGAGAGAGAAAAAGAAGGAAGGGTGGGAAGATGGAGGAGGAACTTACCATATCTCGCTCTTTAACTCATCCCCAGCGGATGAGTTGAAGAGTGAGATGTAGTGAGAGCTGTTCAAAGTGCAGAAAGAGGAGTACCTTTGATATGTGAAACGTTTCGGGGCACGGAGCGGCAGACAGACAGGCAGCCAGCCACAAAGACGGACGGGCAGAGAGGGTAGAGCAGCATGGACAGAGAGGAAGGTAGTTACTCCAGGTGTGACATCAGATAGAGCTGAAGCCAAATAGCATGACTGACAGACAACTAAGAGACTCACAGAACAAACAGGAACATGCAAACACGATGCAATCCTGTGGAATTACATGTCCCAAGTCACGTTCTCCTGCAAATGTCTGTGT
The DNA here is from genome assembly GCF_018320785.1 of Cheilinus undulatus. NCBI lineage: Eukaryota > Metazoa > Chordata > Actinopteri > Labriformes > Labridae > Cheilinus > Cheilinus undulatus. Next base: position 24,281,079 of record NC_054865.1, on the reverse strand, counting down.
GGAGACTTTCCTTTCTCCTCATGTGTTTGTAAGTTTTGTGTTGGTGTGTGCCTGTGTGTGCGTCTTATATATTATGTCTCCAGAGGATATCCTACTGCTTCATTAGATCCTGTTAATAATCACCCAACAGGGAACAGCTCTCTGGACGCTGTTCATGCACAGACACAGACTCATGCACACATATGCAAATATACAAATATGCAGACCCTTGATTGTTGTTTGGAGAGCAGGTGTAGTTTTTTTGTTTTGAATCTGGATTTTAAATGAGCAGACAGTCCAGTTTGTCTCTGTGTTTTTCAAAATTTTCTCTGTTAATTGAATCATGTTTTTCCATAACGGTATTTATAATGCAATAAGTAATAAATGCCTTGCAGTGCCTATATTTGACAATGGTATTGTTGGATAGGTAAAATGAGAAAGCTATGGTTGCATACATTCATGTGATGAGATCTGATTTGCTGTCAATGCCTGTCGAGATACTCAGTAGAGTTTTAGGCCTTTAGTAGAATTATGGTGGGAGCAATATGTTGAAAATTTGTGTTTTTTCTTCTATTCAGGAAAATAAGCATGAAGATTAACATGCATAATCATGTGGACAATGCTCCGCAGATTTGATACTGATGTGCAGAGCAAGCTGCAGCTGTTTTGTGATTAAAGAATTATATTAAACATGTTTGAACTCTAAGGATTCACACAATACATTTAGGTGAGACACAGAGTCTATCAGTGGCATGCCCCACAGGGACACTTTAGCAAAACATGTTGGCAACTGTAGCATTTCATTGGAAATGTTTGTGCAGGCCTTGTGTTGTAGCAACACATTGAGCTGTGTTAAAAACCAAAAATCTGACAAAATGCTTCATTGATCTTTCTTTGCTACCTTGTTTTACTCTCTTCCTTTTATTGGCCTGCATATCTTCCCCTGAAATTGTGTATTTTTAAGAATTTTTAAATTATTTCTGTTTATTTAGTCATTTTATTTCTAACACTAATGGATTTTTGTTCACATCAGTTTCCTGCATATTTTCTCTATTTCCTTTTCCTTTATCATATACAAAGAAGGAACATTTTCCCCTATTTCCATCTCCACTCTCCCCCTCCCCCTATCTCCCCCTGCCTCTCCCCCCTCCTCTGTGTGTGTCGTACATAATGGGCCCAGTGCAGGCCTGCATGTGTCACACATGGGAGGAACTCCTGTGTTTTTTAATACATTTTTAATCCCGCCATTTGATGCCCCCCTTGTCCACCATAATTTGTACTGACTGCTGAACAAAATCAAAGGGCTTGTACTTGCTGCTTCTCGCCTCTGCTGCTCACTGCTACAAAAAAATGCATTTTTTATATCACTTTTTCCCCCTTCCTCCTCTCGACACACACCTTGCTATGTTTATTTTGACATGAAAGTGGGCCTGTGTGAGAGCTCTGGCTGTTGCAAGTCACTCCTCATTAGCAGTCTGATTTCCCTATGCTGTGTGTGCGTGTTCATGTGTGTGTAAATGCCCTGGTTCTTTATTATGTAGTAGAGAATACCTCTGTGTTTTCTATTCAATAATGTGTATTATTATTCTCTCTCTCTTTAGATTAAGACTTACACGGACCACTGATTTTTGTCTCTTTATATTTCCTTCTCTGTCTTTTTCTGCGTCTCTTTTTCTGTCTCATTCATCGTCTTTGTTCCATAAAAGCAAGGGTTTCATTGTCATGGGACAGGTTTAACGTGCCTGCAAGTGCAATTATTTCTAGTAAACGAGCAGTTTCTGACATTTCTTTTGTATGACACTCGCCAACATAAAATACTGTTTACATTTCAAATCTCTTTAATTGAACAACGCTTTTGTTTTATCTACTAATGTTTTAATTTTTTTTATACATGTACATGTTTTATTCTCAATAAGGTCATTTGCTTTTGATTTTTACTTGAACTCTCTTCACGTATGAGTCTTTTCATGTGTGTGTTCTGTTTCTACTGTTGCTCTAAGATTTAGTGGGTCTTAAATGTTACTGTAATCCTCATGAGTTCAGAGGCTGCTTAGAAAATCACTCAACTCTGATTATAATCAGGATATTGTATACATGCTAGAGCTGTCAAGATAAGAAATTTCAGAAGCTTTAGTAAGATTTTTTTCATTTTGCAAAATTGTGAAACCAGTTCCAAATGCTTTAGATGATATAAAACAAAGTATGCATAGTGTTGAAGGACAGTAAAAACAGTTGCAAAATACAGACACAAAATCTAATGTGTACTTTTTTAAAAACACAGATTTTTGGCCTTTTTGTACCTTTATTGTTAGAGAGGAGGACAGGGGATAGAAATGGAAATGGGGTGTAAAGATGTGCAGGAAAGGAGCCACAGGCAAGAATTAATCTAGGTTTCCCTTGTACATAGGTCGTAACCTAACCACCAGGTCATCTGCATGCAAACATTGTGTAAATATGAGTGTGAATTTTCAGCTGAAGTTGTTAATATGTGTTTTCATGTCGTGGTGCGAGGGGTGAGAGCTAGAGTAATGTTTATGCTGTTTTCAACCATTTTCTTCCCAAGGCACACCTGAGATCAAGCCATTACCTGAGGGCACACCATATCCAAAATAGCTTCTTTAAACATGTGACATTAACTTGAGTTGCTCCATAGCTGTGGTAATAATATATGGTTGTAGAAATTCCCACAGCACAAGACCTACCTTAAGACACAACATTGTGCCTTACCACACACACTTTGAAAACAATGTTTTTCATTGAAGGTTAAGGGCTGTCAATAAGGGTTTTAGTAGAATTCAGAAAATTCAATACCACTGCAGCAAAAATACAATTCTGTGATGACCAGTGTTTAGTTATTTACTTATATATGAAAATGCGTGTTTTTATATATACACAGTCCACCTTTTTTTAACAGTGCCAACGGTGTGCTCCCCTCTACAATGACAAGCCGTTCAGATCAGGTGATCAGCTCCAGCCAATGAACTGCAGGGCTTGCCAGTGTCATGGTCATGCCTTCTCCTGCCATTATGACCCTCAAGCTGATGATCAACCTAATGAGCACTATCGAGGAGGAGGAGGTGTCTGTGACAACTGCATGCACAACACCACAGGTATAATTTTAATACAAGTGTTACAGTTATCTTTCAGTTTTTATAAGAACTGAGCAACTAAAAACTCTTCATGAGCAATAATAAAATAGCACTTTGAAACTGTTACTAAACATGTCACAAGCCTTCAGATGTTCCTTCTAACAATTTTTGGTTGTTTAGGTTTTTATTTATTGTTTTTTTTTTTTTACATCTTAACATCTTCATGCTGATGTGAAGTTTCCTCTCCAAAGAGATGGATGAGATTCAAACAGATTTGCAACATCCAGTTTGGACCAAAATTGTGGCATAATATGAGTTGAAACCTGCAACTGGCTGTTCAGCAATGTCCTTAAACAGTCACCTTACACTGCTGCAACTGGAGGAGACAGTCTATTATTTACAAAGCACTGGCTCTCGCCTGTCTTGTGGCTTCATATAACTTGTAGTGTAGGACATGAATGACAGTGGTGGTGAGTTATTTGCTGGGGTTGCAATTCCACTTTGGTTAAAAAGGTAAAACGTGAAAATATTAGATCAAAGGAATACAGAGGGGGTTTATGCCAGTCCATGCCAGCTTATATCCCATCTTTTGCATTTTTTCCCCCTATGCAGTTTTGTCATTTGGAGCAATGGTTCTCAACTGAACAGGCATAGGGACCCATTACATCCATCTTATGAGAAACTGTGACCCAAATTCTTCAAAATGTTCAGCCACTTAAATGTGTTTGATGAAAAGTGTTACAGTTTGTACCATAAATAGAACAAAAGAGGTGGGACAAATGAAACATGTTTTAAAATACACATCATTACAGAAGGGCAAGTATTTTATTTCACTCGATTTTTTTCCAGGAAAAAGGATAAATAAGTTGAAATCTTGAGAAAAACATGAAATTTACTTGTCATCACGAGAAAACCTCCCAAAATGTATAGATGTTCTCTATGTCCACTTAGGGCTTTGATACACATAAACTTTTTTGCAATTTTTTTTTTCTAGCACACATTTGCGACCCACTATAAACAGCTCTGTGACCCACTTTTGGGTCCCTGACCATCAGTTGAGAACCACTTATGTAGAAGAATCCTTGTCTTGTAAGCAGAGAAAACACCAGCTACTGAAATGGTATGAATCTGAGGCATCGCTGATGATAATGCTGCGCTTATTGCTGAAGCTGAGCCATAACCTTCAATAAACATATCCTGTAGCCTATGTACAATGTACTGTATTCCTTTTTCACAGGCTTCAGAAGGTGTTGATTGGCTGTTGAAACACATGACATGCCTTTTGCTATGAAACCAGCAGTTGATCATCTGACAAGTTAAATTGTGAGCAACACCATTATACAGTCTGGTTCCAACTGCAATGGCTCAAATCTTACAGCTCCAAATGCCCTTTGCAAACGGCCTTGTTGCCTGACAGATCTCTGGTCTGAACTGGGCTTAACATGACAGTTTGTTCTGCCTATTCCTGACTTTTAGCTTCTGTCTCTCTAACTATCAGGTAAGAACTGTGAGCTGTGTCTAAGTGGGTTTTTCAGGCTGGAGGGATCTGATCCCACTTCAGTTGGTGTCTGCCGGCTTTGTGACTGTCACACCTCTGGAACAGTGAACAGTACCATGGAGTGTAACCAGGTATACACAGATCAATCTGGAAAATTGTTAAGAATCTGCTCAAGTTTTGTGAGCTTATTTTTTAAAGTCTAATTATTTTTTGTTTTCTTTCTGCCTTGTATCTCCTACTTTTCTTCTATTTTTCTCATCACCAGGTAGGAGGTCAGTGTCAGTGTAAGGCAGCAGTAACAGGCCGTCGTTGTGTCGAGTGTTTGCCTGGTTGGTTTGGTCTTAAAGCCTCGAATCCAAATGGCTGTGAACCCTGTAACTGCAGTGACACTGGTACCATCAGCACCCTAACAGGAGGAAATCCCATCTGTAACCAGGATACAGCACAATGCCAGTGTAAACCTCATGTCACAGGTAAAGAAAAAAGTTACAAACTTTACAGAACCTTGTTCAGTTGTTTCTTGAAACCTTTTTCTTGTGTGTGTCTGTGTGATTTATGTTAAATGATGCTTTCACTGATGATTTTGTGGATGTTTGCCAGTGCGGTCTTGTTTTGCACTCCACTTGTCAGATACTGTCAAGTCTGTTGATGAACAGACTGACAAGAAACTTTAGAAAGAAGTTCTCACCACCTTCCACATACTTTATGTAAAGCAAGCCATCAGTCTTACCCTGCATTTGCAGTTAGGTTCAGATTATGGATGGGGATTGAATCCTGATTCTATGAGGACCCAGTTTTGCTTTTTTTTGTATTTTCCATAACCTGCTCAAGGTTGTCGATACTGATGTTGAGTCTACATGGTCCTGCAATGTAACGTAATGGAACAGAACAGAACTGAAAAGAGAAAGTCAAGCCATGTTTTCAGATCACATCATTTGCACACAAAGACACTTCTTATCTGTATTGTAAAGTTGTTGAACAAATTGCATTAACAGTAGGGCTAAACAATTGTTGATGCAGTGATGTTTATGGGCACACGTCCTGTGTTACGCCACCACTGACTGAGGCTTCATGGAAAATATGGCACTATGTCTGCACTGGTGAACCTACGCAGATCTCCGGGTTTACACACTGCCTGCATGACTCGCTGGAGTGAGACAGCGCTCAGTTTGTGTTTGCGGACTTCAAGGCATTTCATAAACTTCTCTGATTGACCCGACAGTTTTACAGAAAACCGTCAGGCTTCACGATTCAAGTCCTGTTTTGGTGCTTTCCCTCTCGCTCTCTCTCCCTCTCTTCCGCGTGCGCACGGTATACATTTAATTGTAAATGATTTAAATTCAACACCCTGACATTTTGATTACAGCCCATTTTTCACAATGTTTCAATGTCTCGAATACTTTGATAAGACTTATATTGTCAATGAATTGACACCAATTAAATAGAAACACGCTAATGCCACAGACTGAGACAGAGACTAAATAGGTTAAAGTTCATCATCATATAGTCAGGATTCAACAGGTCACAGAAGCAGCTTTATCCCTTAAAATTTCTTCTCCATGTCAGTGGATGGTCTTAAAGGTCAGATTATTATGGTGGATGAACTCAAACAAAAATGTGCAAAAATTGAAAGTGATCTCTTGAAAAAAATCAACCATATTCCTGTAATCTAAAGATTCACCTTTCAGACATCAGACCACTGTGTGAATGATGGAGCTTTATTCTTGCTATAATGTGAAATATTACATTCATGCATAAACTAGAGGATGTTAAAATGATTAAATGATTAATCCCTTACTTTAAGGACAAATTTTAGAATAGAAATAAACTACGATGGAAGAAATAAAGTATAAAAATTTCCTGGGAAAGGATCCCTAAAACCCCAAATATGGCATAATCTAATGTAATTATTTAACTTCCTGTCCTTGCAACTTTAACAAATGTAAACTGTCATCAGAACTTCATTGCACTTTGTAAAAGCTATTTTCTTTAGAGAATCTGTTAATACCAATTGTTAGTATAGAAGTAGTTAATTTAAGGGGCCCAGCTTCTTTTCTCTGTGTCTGGTACTACTTCTCTTTAAAAAGCAAAAGTTATTGGTAAAAAAAAAAAAAAAAAAAAAAAGCAAAATTTCTTATTAGAGTACTTGATTAATCACCCACAGAATCGATAGAGTACGTGATCACAAAATTAATCGATTGCTGGTGCCCTAGTCAGTTATGAGATTGGCAAACAGGTCCAAAGTATGGCAGCATGTTACCAAAGGAAATATAAAGAGGTGACAAAATTTAGTTTATTTTTAATTAATTCTTTCAAGGATAGGAACGATTTTATTGGCCATATGCATCATTCTGCATCAAATTAAGCCAGAATTCCATCCTTGTCTTTGGGTTGACATAGCTTGTAAGGATATTCAAAATTTGCAGCAATATATGCAAGTAAAAAAAAAAATCCACTAATTAAATATGTGTTTAAGTTGGTGGGATAAAAACTAGTTTGCTAACTTAACTTGGTGGCATAAGGCTGTACTATACTATTCAGCAAAGGTAGAAATTTGTGAGGATCTTTATAAATAAATGTTGGATGATAACTCTGTTTACTCATCAGAATAAGATGAATAAAAGGCTTTTGCACAGTGTCAGTTTTTCATCCAAAATTGTCGCAGGTTAAAAAAGAAAAAAACTTTTATGTTGTGTTAGTTTATGTTTGCACCCTGACTCCCAAATGTCCATCCAGCATTATTTCTTCTGAACTGGTTCCATATTTGCATCTGCTCAAAGTCATTTAAATACTGTAGGTGTTCAGAGCAGTAGCAGGAACAGCCCCTTCTCTCTCTCTCTATCTGTCATTATCTCTCTCCACTCAAAACTCCCTTTAAACACTGTGACTTGCCCTTATATTTTATGGATATTAACCATGTAGCTTAATTGATAAAGGATGAAATTTACTCCCAGCCACATATAACTGAGACTAAAGAGAAAAGTTGCACCCTCTCACTCCAACTTGACACAGGGCCATGATGCATAAACTTGTGCCAATAACTGAAATATTTGAAGGACTCTGTCAGGAGCAGATGGACTCTGCTGTTTTTTTGTGTGTTTTTTAGGATTTAAGGAGTCACAGGATTACTTAACTGCTTAATTTTGACCATTTTGCCACAAAATGCATATTTGGCGAAGAAAAATTAAAGCAATGTACTTACTGTACAAGGTTTGAGGTTGTGATGTTTTTTTCTGTTGGACTACAGATCTGAAAAAGGTATCTGAATATACTGGACTCCATGTGCAAAGACATTGATCGATGATACAAAAAAAATACCACTTCTACTGAAATCAAATTGTCTCTTCTTTCTGCCAAATAATAGAAAGCATCAATAGTAGCACTGAGAATGATTTGGATTGATAGAAAATTTTAAAAAGTGTTAATATAAAAAAAGAATAATCCCTATCCCTTGTGAAGATGCAGAAAGGAAAAAAAGCCCTTTAATAGTAATTTTAAAAATATTTTCAGATCAATATTTTTGAGCTGATAGCAGACCCCTATGCACCAAAAGTTCCTAAGATGGGGTCCCTAAAATAGTTTCTCTTACAAAGTGCCCTACTTTTGGTAGCTTTTGCTATTCACAAACAGTAGCTCTGTTTATTTGTCCAGTAATGGTGTCTTAATTAATACACAGGCACAGCTGCTCATTTGGGTGCACACAAAAGCAGGAGTGGATAAACTGGGTGCACACACCAAATTGGTCACGTGTATACGCACAGACATATAACACACACATATCCCAAAGTGTTTTTATCCAGCCAAAATAAACAGGCTTTTCCGCCGGCAGTGCTTCCAGCCGTTGTGCTTCTCTTTGTGATAAATGGTTTCACTCTCTCCCCTGTGCGTCTTTGAAGAGCAGACTCGTATGAAATGCAAAACTGGCCAACGCTCCTCAACTCGACGCATCATAGTTATTGCTAAGCCTTGCTATCAAGGGCCCGCGTTTGTGCGTGTGGATGCGTTCATGTGTATGTGAACTGGTGAATGTGTCTAAGATGTTTCTGTATATGTAAGAGGGCTGGTGTCTAGATGTGACCATGTGTTCATTACTTTTGTCTTTACCTGACTGTATTGTATGATTTAAACCTTTTCTATGCATGTGTGCATAAACATGGTGGCATATGTCTTTGCGCGTGTTTGTGTGTGCCTGCCATCAAGGACTAAGCTGGTATTTAATTCTCTAATTCAATGCCAAGTTGATTAAAACAAACTGCTGCAGCCCCTTGTATTTTTCACTCTCCTCCTTACAAGGCCCACTTTCGTTTTTTTTTTTTTCCCGTCCTTGTTTGTTTGGCTGCTCCCACAGGTATTTTTCAGAAATGAGATTTGATTATGGCAATTTATTACCGCCAAGCTGATACTTTGAGTAGTGCAATGGCAGGCACGCTTCAGAGGGATGGAATTGAAATGTGTACACACAGACGCAGATACACACATGCAGACACGTGCACACGCTCATAACAAGGTGCCAGGGTGCAGTGTGTACATAATAGTGTTTGAAATGGTGATGCATGAGCCAGTTAACCAGCTGGCTACTGATAAAAGGGCCGGGCCATGTCCGGAAAAACATACACAAGCACAAAAATGTGAATACAAGCACACCACATCGCAAAATTACCTTTTTTCTGTCCATATCTAATATTTTTTAACACCCTCTTCTCTCTAATGTTCTCACCTTTATTTCCTTTTAGTTGTTTTTAGTTTGTATTTCTTTTATGTTTTCTGTTAACCCTTAATTGTTTGTATAAATATTTAGAAATTATTAACTAATGATTTTAAGTTGCAAAGTTTAACAAGAATTACAAAATATCCCAGCATTGTTAGGTTTGTGACTGTCATTTTGTCTTCCTGCATATTAACTTCAGCCGCCTTTGAACTATTTGATTATGGCAAAAGTCATGATTATCATTTTTTTTTGACCGATATTGAGACTGTGATTATTAATTCTCTAAGACTGACATTGTCATATACGACAAGAAAAGGCACAAGTTACAAAAGCCAATGAACTCTTTAACCATAAAGCGTAGCCACTTACTTTTTTCTCTTGTGGAAGCTCACCATTTTGCAGTTCTAATGATGCTATCCATCTTTGTAGCTTCTAGATGCTTCTTTGCTGAACTTAACTCTGATGACTTTCAGGATTTTTTTAAGGTTAAATCCACACCAGTAACTCTGATATTGGACATCTTTTTATCCATTTTTTAATCATCTTTTGATTGTTTCTACCACCATATTGTTTTACTTCAATTATTATCTCATGGGCTGTGAAAACCTATGGCAGGCTCTTCAATTGTTGCATTGTGCTTTGTCAAATCAAGTCTTAACGGGGGGATAGCCTGAATAGCTCATAATGGAGAGACTGAGAGACTGAGTGCATGTGACACTGCAGACAGGAACTACTTTGAAAAATGGCACAAATTCAGCCATTTCAAAAAAGCACAGGACTTTTTTTGTATAAATTAAAATGATCAGAATGATCATTTTTTCACTTTTTGGTCCCCAAGAGAAGGGATAACAAGTTTGTGCAAAGAGAAGTCATTATTGTTTACTGTGCGTTACACATATAGTCTTTGAGTTTTCATTTCCGTTTATTTTTTCCTTTGTCTCTGTAGTCACATAACTTTTCTTAATCCTAGTGATATTACTGCAGCTCACTTATTCATAACGCCCAGGTTGTCTTGAAAAAAAAAAGTTTGAACTTAACTGTGCACCGCAGAGTTGATGTTTTACAAGCTTTTCTTTTGTATGTTTATTTTTGGGGCTTTGTGCTTTTATTCATGGAGGCAGATTGGAATAAAGTCAGAAACAGGGATGAGATCATGGGGGAGAGACATCTGCACCCCACAGGCTTTTTAAACCCTCTGAAACCAATGTTGTTGTATATGACAAGAAAAGACATGTTATAAAAACTTAAACTCATAATAACTTTTGAGCCATCATTTGTAGCCACTTAATTGTGTTTCCTCTGGAAGCCCTCTGATTTGCTGTTCTAATAACATTATCCATTCCTTTGTAGCCCTTATGCTTCTCTAGTGAGCCCAGAACTTGGGTGACTTTCCACGGTCTTTAAAGATTAAATCCACGCCAGTAAATCCAGTGTTTAGTGCCTTTTTTTTCTATTTTTGATCCATTTTCTATTGTCTAGCTTAGCATCAGCCCCCATAATGTTATCCCAAAACACAAATGGGCTGTGACAACCAGTGGCAGGCTTTTCTGTCATTATGTCATGCTTTGCCAAACTGTGCATGTGTAAACTCTTAGAAACTGGAGGAGACTGCCTGAATCATGCCTGAATAGCTCAATGGAGAGAAAAAGAGACAGGGAGGCTGTGATGTGGCCGTCTGTGTTTCTGCAGACAGGAGTTGCTGTGAATAATGGCTTAAAATCAGCCAGTATAAAAGAGTGCAAGGACTTTTTTGTTAATAAGTCAATATTGTGAAGATGTTTTGTCTGAGAATTATTATTTTTTCACTTTTTGGATCACAAGACATGAGAGAACAAGTTTTTGTTGAAAAAAAGTCTAGGTCATAATTGTTTACTGCGTGTCACACATAAACACATAAAGTTTTAATTCTGTTTCTTTTTTCTTTTTTTCTCTTAGAATGTCTTTAAAAATCCAAGCACACTTTGTACCATAGGTTTGATGTTTACAAGCTTTTTTAGACAAGTTCAGTCGAGCCAAACAGTTATAAAATAGTTAAGGGCTCAGAGGGTTAAACACAATTACCCACTGATATTCAAACATCTGCATTGCATGCATTTATCGAACTTCAACACTCTTGACATTTTAAAAGAACAAGCAATTAATAAAAATTGGTGAAAATAATGTGAATAAATGTGTTAAATAATGACATATTATAATAGTGAATAAGCAAGAAGAATTACTTTCATGGTCAAAATAATATAAAAACAAACATTTACATTGATAACACAGTAATCTTTAAATTATGACCTTATCTTATTTTCATGATCATGTGAAGCCAAAATTGTAAATGAAATGAAACTTGAGTATTTTCCCAGCCCTAATGGACACGCATACAACGTTTCAACGCACGCACACACACCACATTTCTCCATGGCACTATTATGAAATATGATCTATCCAAGGAAATATATTCATATCTATAAAATCATTAAAGTGGGCAGACCAGGGGAAATGCCAAGTGTCTGCTGCACACTGAGTGGGCGACACACTTACTCAGACACATGCTCATTTGCTTCTGTGCGCTAACACAGACGCACAGGTATGCTCTCATGGATGTGTGTGTACGTACTTTCACACCCACCCTCATACCAACACACACACTCCCTCATAAACGGCCGAGGTGACGGCGTTGCCCCCAGGCATCCATTTAGGGACAGATTGCCTGTCATGGAATACGTATGGCATATTCAAATAAGGCCTGCTCGCTCACACTACATATCATAGTTTAACAAGCCTTATAGCCAACTGCAGCTGAAGCCATAACACCTCACACTGGATGATTCGTTTGTGGTTGTTATTGTATAATCATTATAAACAGAGCAAAAGTCAATAATGAAACAAAGTTATTGTCAACATTTGCAGATAAAATTGCTCAGCTTGAAGACATGCCTGAACTGGAGAAGTGAGTTAAAACATTGCAAAAGAACAATAAGTGAACTAAAACTGTTCTTTTCATAAGCTCGTTTTGGCATAGAAACACTGCGTTGTTAAAACTCTAACATAGGAAAGCGCAACATATTCTCACCCAAGCTGCTCTTAAGATGATTTATTTTGTAAATAATAAACAAATCTTAAACTTACATGTAGGTACAAAGATAATAATGACCCTCAGATTTTAAAAGCCGACATTATAAACAGAACTCACCTTGTATTGATTTCATACTAAATGTTAATTTAGTCTTATTTCTATGTTCCTTCATCCATCTTTCCATCCCTCCATCTCCCCACATTTTCTTTCCTCTGTGCTCTTTTCTTGTAGTTGCTTAATTTATTTATTTTCTCGCTCAGTGAAATTAAGTGTTTGGCCTTAGGTGAGTGATCCATCATATGTAGAGGGCCTGGCCTTAATGATGGCAGTTTTATACACTCACCCACCATTTCTCTCACTCTCTCTTACTCACTCACACTCAGACAAATACACACACACACACAACACGTGTAAACACATACACATGCATGCCTGCAAATAGGGAAAGGCTAAGTGCTTGTTGGTGAACAGTGAAGTGTCAGTTTATTTCCATTGTGATTCGCAACTTTTCTCTGAATATGTTCTTCCTTTCCTCCTTTCTTTTTTCCCCAGGTTTATCTTGCGACCGTTGTGAGTTTGGTTATTGGAACCTGTCTCAACCAAACGGTTGTGTCCCATGTGACTGCGACCCCCTGGGCTCCCTCAGCTTGTTCTGTGAGCCTGATGGGGGGCAGTGTGAGTGTAAGCCTGGGGTGGGGGGTCGGCGCTGTGACTCTTGTGGCCGGGGCTCCTATGGTTTAAGACTGGAGGGATCCTGTGCCCTCTGCAACTGCTCACAGGCAGGGACAGTGCCCGGGGAAGACTGTGATCCTCACACAGGACAGTGTGTTTGTAAGGCAAGTGTACCAGGATCATTACAATTTATCATTGCTTACTAGAACAAGATTTGTAGGCAGGTTTGTAGTTGTGGTTGGCAAACGCAAACCATGGTTTTGTCTGCAAATTTTATCGGAAATCAGACAAAGTTGTGAATATTCACCCACGACATGTGAAGCTTTATGATAGAGAGGTGTAAGATGTCTTTACTGTGGCCTTCATATTAAGAAGTCTTGTCTCAGCTGCCTTAGGGCTTGTGATGAGTATCAAAATGTGGTACCAAGATACCCACTGTACCGGATGGGAAAGGCACAAAATACGTTATGTGAAGAAGATGCACCTGTTTCCTTTACTTAAATGTTCTATTGACATCTTGTTTCTGAACTACTTACAACACTGATATAGCTTTAAAAGCATTTTAGACATGTTTTTTCCGATTAAAAATATTGATTTAGCACAAGTTTTGGAAAACAAAATACCAAACCTGACTTGGGGTCACTTTGGTTTCAGTATGATTTACTGTCACAGTTCTTAGCGATGACTTTATCAATCACACTAAGTCTTTGTCTTTACTTTTTACATCCTTTCATCTGTATGCTATAAGGTCCCTTTTCATTTGTCATTATCTACCTTTCTTTCTAGGAACATGTGTCAGGCCATTATTGTGACTCTTGTCGTCATGGTTACCACACTCTGGAGCAGCGCAACTCCCTGGGCTGTCTGCCGTGTGCGTGTGACACTAGTGGCACTGTGCCAGAGGGAGTGTGTGATATGAGGACTGGACAGTGCCCCTGCAGAGAGGGGGTGGTGGGAGCAAGGTGCACCAACTGTGCCCCTAACTACTACAACAACAGTTTACAGCTCCAGCGTAAGATGACACAGAGTTTCAGACAAATTTACACAGAAGCGTAGTCATTAAGATTACACAATTATTGAATGCAATCATTTATTCTTCAAAAACATGAAGCTATGGCCTAGTATCACAGGACACTTAAGAGAAGGCATTGCCACTGTAGATGTAAATGGTAGGAAGAGAACCATTATGTTCTTCAATGGCATACAGTGCATTCAGAAAGGATTCAAATCCCCCTTCATTTTTCTCAATTTTGTTATGTTGCATCCTGATGCTACTGTCGAAAAAAAAATGTATGTATCCTCATTAATCTACACTCAGTATCCCAGCATGAAAAAGTGAAAACAGAAATTTGAATTATTTGGCAAATGCATGAAAAATATGAAACTGAAATGGAAGTACTCAGACCCTTTGCAAAAACACTTGAAAATCAGCTTACGTTCCTCCCATTTCTCTTGATCCTTGTTGAGATGTTTCTACACCTTGATTGGAGTCAGTCTGTGGTTAATTTAGATGAAAGGACATGATTTGGAAAGGCACACACCTCTCTTGGAGTTTGAAAAACAGTCCAAATGAAAGCCAAGCAGGCTTTCACATAGTTTGCACTAAAAGAGGCTTCTGTCTAGTCACTCTGTCATAAGCCCTTATAGGTGGAGGGATGCAGTGATGTTTGTTTCTCTAAAGCTTTGTCCCAGATGATCTTTGGAGCTCAGTCAGAGTGACCCTGGATGCTTGTTCATCTCTCTGACTAAGGCCCTTCTCTCCTGATTGCTTAGTTTGGCTGGGCGACCAGCTCTTAGAAGAGTCCTGGTTGTGCCAGATTTCTTCCATTTGAGAACCATGAAGGCCTCTGTGCTCCTGGGAACCTTCACTGCAGCAGAACTTGAAACCTTATGAGATCTGTGCCTTGCAACATTCCTTCAAATGGTCTGAATACTTATATAAACATGATATATATTATGTGTGTTATTTATTTTCAATAGATTAGATTTTTCTGAAAATTCTGTTTTCACTTTGTCTTGATGGGGTGCTGAGCGTAGATTAATGACAATAAAATACTTTTTCTTGACTACAGCATCAGGTTGCATCATAACAAAATTAAGAAAAATGAAGGGGGTCTAAATATTTTCTGATTGCACTGTATACCATTGAAGAACATAATGGTTAGCTTCCTTTCATTTTACAGTGCATCCAGAAAGTATTCACAACGCTTCACTTTTTCCACATTTTGTTATGTTACAGCCTCATTCCAAAATGGAATATATTCATTTTTTTCCATCTACACACAACATCCTATAATGACAATGTGAAAACAGCTTTTTTGAAATTTTTGCAAATTTATTAAAAATAAAAACTAAGACATCACATGTACATAAGTATTCACAGCCTTTGCCATGAAGCTCAAAATTGAGCTCAGGTGTGTCCTGTTTCCATTGATCATCCTTGAGATGTTCCTACAGCTTAATTAGAGTCCACCTGTGGTAAATTCAGTTGATTGGGCAT
The DNA here is from genome assembly GCF_018320785.1 of Cheilinus undulatus. Classification (NCBI taxonomy): domain Eukaryota; kingdom Metazoa; phylum Chordata; class Actinopteri; order Labriformes; family Labridae; genus Cheilinus; species Cheilinus undulatus. Next base: position 24,265,566 of record NC_054865.1, on the reverse strand, counting down.
GATTTGGAAAGGCACACACCTGTCTATGTAAGGTCCCACAGGTGACAGTGCATGTCAGGGCACAAACCAAGTATGAAGTCAAAGGAATTGTCTGTAGACCTCAGACACAGGATTGTCTCGAGGCACAAATCTGGGGAAGGGTACAGAAAAATTTCTGCTGCTTTGAAGGTCCCAATGAGCACAGTGGCCTCCACCATCCATAAATGGAAGAAGTTCAGAACCACCAGGACTCTTCCTAAAGCTGACCCCGTCTAAACTGAGTGATCGGGGGAGAAGAGCCTTAGTCAGGGAGGTGACCAAGAACCCGATGGTCACTCTGTCAGAGCTCCAGCAGTCCTCTGTGGAGAGAGGAGAACCTTCCAGAAGGTCAACCATCTCTGCAGCAATCCATCAATCAGGGCTGTATGGTAGAGTGGCCAGACGGAAGCCATTCCTTAGTAAAAGGCACATGGCAGCCTGCCTGGAGTTGGCCAAAAGGCACCTGAAGGACTCTCAGACCATGAGAAACAAAATTCTCTGGTCTGATGAGACAAAGATCGAACTCTTTGGCGTGAATGCCAGGCGTCGTGTTTGGAGGAAACCAGGCACTGCTCATCACCTGGCCAATACCATCCCTACAGTGAAGCATGGTGGTGGCAGCATCATGCTGTGGGGATGTTTTTCAGTGGCAGGAACTGGGAAACTAGTCAGGATTGAGGGAAAGATGAATGCAGCAGTGTAAAGAGACATCCTGGATGAAAACCTGCTCCAGAGCACTTTTGACCTCATACTGGAGGAAAAGTGAAGCGTTGTAAATACTTCCGGATGCACAGTAACTACTGGGCCTATGTCGTCTCTTAAGTGACCTGTGTAACTAAACCACAGTGTTAAGTTTATTAAAAAATAAATTGCTGCATACAACGTTTGTGGGAACTTTATAACAGACTCACAAAGTAGCTTTATCTATGGTCTGTAAAGGCTTTTGTTAACTGTTTTTTTTTTTGTACAGGGAATCAAATTTAAAATCTTTCTTGGTCACTGATGTTGTTTCTTCAGAGGGGCTGTACGAGGGCTGTGTGCCGTGTAGCTGTGACCCAAGAGGGACAGTGGCCGGGTCAGTTTGTGACAGCAACACGGGGCAGTGTGTTTGTCTCCCTACACGCTCTGGACAGGACTGCAGTGGCTGCCGACCAGGTGAGTTGATCAAGAATAACTGATTAATCCATGATTTATATCAATGGGGAATTTGAGGAAAGGTTGAAAAAGGAAATTATTAACAGATCATCTTTATACATTACTAACTTCAAGACATACCAGCTTAAAATGATTCTCAGAGGAGTGGAGAAGCAAATTTTACTCTTGTGTACTTCTGTGTGTGATAGCTTATGATTCCTCCTGCTGGATCTCTACTTAGTGATTGTCCTGTTCATAACAGCTTCATAAAATCGAAGAGAAAGATTGCTACTTCCCACTTACCTCTCTTTAATTGTGTGTGCAGAGCATTAAAATTGCCTGTGTTTTTGTTTATTCTTTAATTTTTTGGGACAATTACTCATAAACTAGTATTGCCTTGGAAGTAAAGTCAGACCAAGGGTATAGTCAGGCTAACTGTAACAACATTTCAGCTGAATGTACTGATTGAAAGTTTAGATTAGTTCAGATGGACACATGACAGCAATTTTTGTCTCAGAAGACTCCCAAAATAATAACAAAAGCCATATTCGATGCCTTTTTGAGGTAAACAACCACAATTTGGCAGTAATATCTACTTTGTTACATGAATAATTTGTTTATTACCTCCCTGTCTTCATGCTAATTTTCTGGTAATCTACAGGATATCTCACTTTATTTTGCCTTTAGAATTATTGACTAACAACACTGCTCTGCTTAAAGTTTCTGTATACTGATTATTGGAGATTTTTTAATACAGTTGTTGTAATGTTAAGATATTCCAGAACACTACATGGACATGAAAACTTACACTTAAGGTTGTTCGAAAAATCACTGTGTGACTTTAATTTTAAGTCTTATGAAATTAGAGGTGATAACAAAGGAGGAAAATAAAGGTGCAAAGACGGAAGAGAGAAATAATACTGTACTCAGATGCCATGATTCTACAGTGACACGAGCAACAGGTTTGATGGTTTAGCTTTATTTCATGTTTTCTTCCTCTCCAGACTTTTACCTCTCTCCAGATCAGAGCACGTGTGTGGAGTGTGACTGCCATCCCATGGGGGCTTCACAGCGTGGCTGTGAGGTTCAGACGGGACAGTGTGCGTGTGCCCATCCCTCTGTGGGGGGACGTCGCTGTAATCAGTGTAGGGAGATGTTCTTTGGATTCAACCCTGGTCTGGGCAGGTAACACACACAAGTCAATCACACACAAAAATTTAACCCCTTATCTGCTGGTGTACAGCTTTTAAATATTTTCGTCATTAACTGAACCACCCAACTCTCTCACACTTTGCAGATGTACTTAATGGCACACATGCCAGCAGGCGTGGTATCTGTGAAGACAGTTTACAGATTGGTTGGCAGACATATGACTTACAAGAGTTAAGAGCTGCTTTGACCTTTACTGCTCATGTCTCTACCTGCAGGCTATCTCACACACACAGCGTAACACACAACCTAAAACACACATACACAAATCTTACTGTACACTTTACATCCTGTGAATTACGGATACACGCACACGAACGTTCCTCTCAGCAGGGTGTCATAGCAGATAGATGATCCACAAACTGTTTGACTTGTGGTCCACTGTGTGCATGTGTGTTTGTGTGCCAGCTGACCTTGCCTGATAGCTGTATTCCCCGGTGTTCAGGCTGTGGCTGAGATTTCCTTACAGCAGAGAGGGAATGATGGAAGCAGGGAGAGAAAACAACAAGATGATAAATAGTTTACAGAGAGATTAAGAAAACAGAAGGAAAAAATTGGAATAGTAGAAAGAAAATGGAACAAAGAAAACCTGAAAAAGAGAAAGATCACAGAGAGGGGCATACTTAAAAAATACAATTTCCAGTCAATATAGGTAAATCAAGACACATTTTCTAAAGCCAAATAAAAACAAACACACTTTTGTGTTTGAAATCTAACTTTTAAAAGGTTATTGATTTGTTATGAGGTTTTCTAAAGATATGCTGTTTGTTTTTATAGGCAGATTTTTTTTAATCTCTGTGAACTTTTTTGTTTTTCAAGCCTTTTTTCTTGATAAATGCATTTCTATAAGCCAAAAAACAATTAAATAATATAACAAATGTAGACATTATCAGTGATTGACTTGCAACCAGTCCAGAGTGAACCCTGCCTAAGTGGTGTAGAAAATGGATGGATGGATGGACAACGGACGGATGGACATAGACATTATTAACCTGACATGCCAGTTAGACAGTTTCACATATGCTCTGCACGATATATATCTCACATCCATGTGGGTAACAGCCCATTGAAAGTGTTTGGGAAGGGCAGAACCTTTGAAAAAAATCTCAGAGGGTGACTTCTGTCTGCCATATTATTCATTACAAGTCAGTCAGAGTGATAGAGCATATGATGGAGGCAGCTCTGGAGATTTAACTCAATACAGTAGCTGCTAGCATTGCTAACTATCAGTGGAGCCAGTGAGTAAGTCATGCTTAGTCCAGTAAGGAGAGGAGTTAATTAATCTTTTCCACCAATAAAAGCTTTCAGTGCTCTGTGAAGGGCCTCATAGGGAGCCCATTCTTCCTTTTTATTTATAAATTCTGATTGTTGAATCTGTTAAGTATGTGTGAATGTATCCATGAATCCCATCAACAATTTCTAGCCAGTCTTAAACAGAGAAGATCCTTGCACCATTTTGTGGTGAATGCTTTCCTGGCTGCTGCCAGCAAAATTTTAACAAAATATCGGTCCTCACATTCAATATGATTTTTTGTCAGGTTACCTGGATATTATTTCATGTTCCAAATCCTTTTTTTAATTTATAGTGTTTCACATTTTCACAACCAAAAGTTTGTCGCTGCTCTCCTTGAAAAAGTTTTGAATGTTTATGTTTTTGAAAGAAACATCTTTGTCAAAAAAAGACAATTTTTTCATCCTATAGACCTGACAGTTTTTTCCAGTGCAGAAAGTGTATGCCTCTGTTTCCCTCTATCTTCCTTTTTTACTCTAATTCCTATCTTATTTCCTTCCTTTGTGCAGGAAAAATGACAGTGTTCACTTATTACTGCTGAATGCTTTTCTTGTGCCCAGAGTCGCTCTATAATAAGGATTTCTTCATCTAAATGTCATCAAGTAATTTATCCTCTCCCTTCAATCAATAGGCTTTACACAAATGAATTAACACACACATACACCCACACACACAAATTGATGTGTGAGCAATTGGCTGAAGATGTAGTCCTTGTCTAAACGTGTCTCCATGGAGAAACCGGGTCAGAGAAATGCTGACCGCGGTTTCCTTCATCAAAGGAAAATATGATGGTAATTCTGTCTGGAGGGATTAAATATTGGCACACACACACATTCACTTACACACATAATTTTATTATAAGGGATTACATGTGTTATAATCAAACAGCACAAAAACTCTATAGCATGCGGTTTCTGTTATTTGAATTTGAACATCTTTAAAGTCACTTTTTAACATTCTATATGATGAGACAGTTTAAGTTCACTTGCCTTCATGTTCCTATTAGGTGCTATTTTGTTTATAAAGCTGTCTCACTTAGGAAAAAACACAAAGAACTGTTATTCACACTCATACTGTACTGAAAAAGAAAAGCATGTAAGGGTGTGATGCTGGTGTTTTAGTTCTCCTTTGGAAAGGAGTGAAGGTCGAGTCACTGTAGCGTTTGTGTGACTGTGTCCATTTGTAGTTGTGTGTCTTACAGTGTGACTGTTTGTGAGAGAGGGAGAGAGAGCACCAGTTGACAGGACAAATTTGCGGCTCGTTAAGAGGCTGTGGCTTTTCACACAGCAATAAAGAAGGTGTAGGGGAGTGGGCCAGGGTGTGTGTGAGAGAAAGCATGGGACTATAGTGCATAGATGAAAGCTAAACACTCCAGTGAGAGACAGAATGATATGGTCTCTACTCTGTTATTCTTTTTGTCAGTAGTGTGTATGTGAGTGTGAGCTAGACATCTTCAACAAGCAGATTGTGTTGCATGTGTGGGTGTGTGTAAAGGTGTGAGGTGGCTGGCCGGATGATCACCCGCTGCCCAGCCCCAGTGAGGCTAACACCACAGTGGTGACCCAGACACTTACACTGTCAGACATGCGCGCATTGTGACAAGTCTGAGAGGGAATACATTTTCTGTGAGGTTAGTTTCACAGCTAGGGGGTGATGGTTGGTGGGCTTGATGGTAGCGAGGGTCTCCCTCGTAGTGTTAAGGTGAAGACCCAACACCTTTGAGACATTCACACTCATAGGCAAAAAACTGAGTTATATTTCATCTTTCGCTGAAGGAGAAATATTTCAAAATGCCCTTTCTTTTTCTTTTCTTTGACGCTTAATCAAAACACCTTTTTACAACTGTGCAGTTGTTTTTAATACATTCCTGCCAATTCCTTTAAAAGAAGAAACTAAAATATCACATTGATGAAAGTATTCAGACTCTTTGCAGAAACACTTGAAATTTAGCTGTGGTGCCTCCCATTTGCTAAGATTGCTGTACACTTTGATTGGAGGTTGACTGTGATGGCCTCACAGCTGACAATGCATATCAGAGCAAAAACTAAGCCATGAGGTCAAAGAAGTTTCCTGAAGAGCTCAGAGACAGGAGTGTTGCAAGGCTCAGATCTGGGGAAGGCTACAAGATACTTTCTTTTGCACGGAAGGTTCCCAAGAGCACAGTGGCCTCCATCATTCTCAAATGGAAGACGTTTGGCACGACCAGAACTCTCCCAAGAGCTGGATGCCAGGCCAAACTGAGCAATTGGGGGAGAAGGGCCTTAGTAAAGGTCAAGAGGTGGCCAAGAACCTGATGGTCACTCTGACTGAGCTTTAGAGATCCTGTGTGGAGATAGGAAAAAGTTGTGGAAAGACAACCATCACTGATGCCCTCCACTGGTCTGGACTCTATGACAGATTAGCTAGATGGGACCTCTAATCAGTACATAACACATACAAACACGTTTGGCTTGCACAGGAAGTCTTTTTACAAACTCTGAGTGGGCTTTTCTGTGTTTTGCACTGAGGAGAAACGTTCATCTTGCCAATCTGCCATAAAGCCCAAACCAGTAGAGGGCTCCAGGGAAGGTTGTCCTTCCAGAATTTTGTCCCATCTCCACACAGGACCTCTAGAGCTCAGTCAGAGTGACCATCAGGTTCTTGATCACCTCTCTTACGAAGGCCCCTCTCCCCTGGACCACCAAAGAATTGGGGTCATGCTGTCACTGTTTTTTTCTTTTGGTCTGAACCAGTTCTAAGCTATGGAAAAACAAAGAATTTGTGATAAAGTAAGCACTGGGTTTGAACCAGCCTTTGAACTGTTTCAGAAGGAAAAAGGGGAAGAAGTGGTCCAGAATTCTGCTGCTGGGTATTCCAGGAGGCCTCACGTGGCCTTAGTTTGAGTTCAAATTTGTAGCCTTACTAGTTTCATGATCACATTCACATCATTGCTATCACTTGCAAAGTTCTTAATCAGGAAGTTTTGATCAGTTACCTACTTACCATTACTGGTTATCCAGCCTTAAAACTAAAGAGGACAGGCTTTTGAAGTTATTGTGTTGTAACTGTGGAGGTCTCTGCCTCTGATCTAAAAATAAATGAATTTATAATATGTAAATATGATCCTTAACTTATCCAACACAACAGCAGCAAAATAATGATGTTCCATGATAGTATCTGTGTGGTAACTGCATTTTTTCTTTTCAATAAAAGCATACAAAACTTACAAAAAAACCTGAAGTTTATCTTTAAATAACAATTAACTGCTTATGATGTATGTGTAAAATGATTGCACTGTTTTAAAAGTTTCAGTTGTTTATATCAGTAAGTTTCCTTTATTAAGCTGTCTGTAAGTAAGACGTAAGGAAAGAGGGTCTTGATTTTTTACCTTGTCATTTGTTTAACCAGGTGCCAGCCTTGTGCTTGTGACACATCAGGGAGTGTGAATGGAACATGTCATCCAGATTCTGGGTTGTGTGTATGTAAGCTGCTGGTAGCTGGAGACAAGTGTGATCAATGTCAGTCTGGAGCAAGCCATTTTGACCAGGAGAACCCCTTTGGCTGCAGTAAAGGTCTGATGGTGTCTCCTAAATTACAGGTTATTACAGCATTATTGTCAGTTATTGATTATTGATTGTTCTTTTACCATTATTCTCTGTTTGTGAAGCACCCTCTCAGCAGCCTGCACCAGTTGGCTTTTCTCACAGTTTTTTATCAGTTCACCTCTTCTGGCATCCACCTGACTCTCCAAACTCAAACAGACTCAACTACACTCTCATGAGGAATGGACAGGCAGTGCATAGCATACAAAGTCACTATCCTTTTAGTAAGTACCACATAAAAACTGCAATAACCGTTTTTACTACTTTAGACACACATTAAACATTGATCTACTTGTATAGCTCAGATAACACTTATCTCCTGTCTTGCTTCCTCCTTCAGGTCCTGAATCATTTGAAGACACTGGTTTGCTTCCTTACACCAAATACTCCTACTGGATTATAACAGCTAATGTGGCTGGGTCAACAATAAGTCCAATAGCCTCTTACCAAACTTTAGGAGCACCACCTAAAGCAGAGCAGCTACATTTAAACCTTGTGGGGAGAGCTGGTCCTACCACTGCAAGCTTTAACTGGAGTGCACCACAAAATGACACAGGCCCAGTGGAAAGGCAAGTAGAAAGAAAAGTAGACAAAAGTTTAGGGAGAGAGCACCTTTAACTACAGACAGTCAATACAGTGCTTAACAAATTTATTAGACCACCTGTCATATTTGTCTCAGAGACTATCCAGCATCATGAAGTGCTTTAATGCGGACTCTTTCATTTTCAGTGAGCTCTCCACGTTTTACCATTTTGAACAGGAATAAAGAATTTCAAACTGAATTCCATTTTTATGCCCAAATTCGAGCCGGCTCACTGGGCTTCTCTGAGAAGTCAGAAATTAATCAAGCATAACATTCAACCACTGAAACAATTTTTTTCTTTTCAGGAATGCAAGTAAATAACTATAATTTGACATATTAATCAAGATATAACAATGTGCTTTACTAGTTTTTCATTTTTCTGTTAATCAGTAAATTTGAAAATTCATGGATAACAATAATAATTATATTTTAGCATTAAAAATATAATTTCGGTTAAAGAGCTTGTATTGGTATATTAACCATTGCAGAAACATAAAAAATGATTTTGTTAATTACCAATGCTGTCAATTTAGGGCAGCTGTGGCATAAACCTTATTTTTATCATGCGGTTGCTGCTTTGTAAAGACCAGCATAAGTTGTTAATTACGTTGATATTTTAAGGCTGTTCTGAAGGACTAATTTTGCTTGATTGTGCATGGGCTGGAGGCCACTATGCAATACAGGGACATGAAGGGGAGTGAGCACCCTCAGTGGCCTGTTTTCAGATGTCTGTCAGAAGTTAAAAGTTTGCGTTGTAAATTCTGAAGTACAAATGACTTTGTTATGACTAAGCACTATATTTTTACTGAACCACATGAAAACCAAAAACAAACAAAAAAGGTTATCATTTTTTTTGTCTCCACAGGTATGTATTATCCACTACAGAGTCATCTAGAGGTGCAGAACCCGTCATTCACTATACAGGCTTATCTACAGAGGCTGTGGCAAGTGGCTTAAAGCCCTTCACCCAGTACACTGTCACACTGGAGGTGGGTGGGGCAAAAGACTCTGTATACAAAATATAGTTGGAAAATTATGCTTGAGCTCAAACACAAATTCAGCATGTACATCCTACAGAATAAGAATAAAAAACATTATTTTTTTCTGCAGGCTTGCTCCTCTGGGGGATGCACTTCCACCCCATCACTGCCTCTTTTGACAGCCTCTGCCCCTCCACAAAACCAGCCCCCACCTACGGTTATTGCTACAGGACCTCATACATTAGATGCATCCTGGGAGCCCCCCAGTCAGCCTAATGGTAGGACCCCAAACATACACATGCATACTGGACAAAATGTATTTAACACCATGGAATAACCACAGAGTGTATGCAGACTGCCCACACATCTCAATGTTTATGTATATATTGTTGGTATGTTACAACAACATGACATAACCACATATGAATTATTAATGTTCATGTCAGGATGAATAATACAGTAGAGTTATCACAGACATGCACAACACACATTTGTTGCTAACATGAAACACAAGCTTAGGATGTCTTTAGGGTTATAGTCCTGAAGAAGTATGGGAATCCACAACACTGCTTCACACTTACAAACACACACTGAACTGAAACTGCCGTTGGTAAATCCAGAGAGCTTTGTAATGGCTCTAAGGCTCAGTGTCAAACAAAGCCCTGTAACCTGGGTTCTCTGTCTGTTTGGGTCTGACAGGTTTTTTCTCTCCATATTAATCCATTTTTCCTCCCAGTGCCATACATGTTGTGTTGCCTTCTTTCCTTCTATATGCGATCTGCCCTTTGTTTGTATAAACGGTTGATGTTGCTCTAAAATAGACTCAACTCTAATCTCAGTCTTCATGTCCATGCCTCAGAATTTGATCTGGTTTTATTCCAGCCTATTTGGTCATGGTGAAGTGAGCTGACAAGGCCTAAACTAGTGACTTGCAGCCAAAGAAAAACGCAAGGTTTAAGAAGAGATGAACAAGAGTAAACTTCATTTACTTTATAATGCATTCTTTGTCTTGCTGAAATAAGCTGAATAAGAAACTGACTGGAAAATAACTTGTTTTTCAATGTGTTACAGCACTGCATCTGCCTGCACCCGTTTTTGTTTCCCTTATTAATGAGAATAGAGGCACATTTGCCACTTGCTTGGTATTATGAATTTTCAGTTTTAACTTGCAATTGTTGAGCTTTTTTTCCACCCTTTTCCCTCAAGTATTCCCTGCTTCATTTTTTTACAGTGATTACTTTGGTTTGCTATAAATTAATAAAATCTCAAACAGGTATTAAGATTATCATCAGACATCAAAGAATATTGCCACTACTTAATAGGGATGCATCATATTATTACCCTAATATTGTTATTGGGGATACGAAAAGCTTTGCTGATATTTACAGCTGAATATTGACAGAATTTTTGGCAGTACAGACAGTTTATTGCCCTTAAATATCTTTGAAATTTAAAATGCTCTCAGAAAGTATTCAGACCCCTCCACTTTTGTCAACTTTATGTTGTAGCCTGATGTTGCAGGGGCATTTTTTTTCGTTGGCCTCATTTACCTACACTCAGTACCCCATCATGACAAAGTGAAAACAGCATTTTAAAGTGTGCTTCAGTGTCTTGCCTATGAGAAAGTGTCCATTTGATATATCTTTTAGCAGTTGTTTCATGTTGCACAGGCTGTAAGAGGTACAGATATGTCAGTCAGAATGCTTAAACATCAGGCAACCAAAGGCAACAATCTTTGCTCATGTTAGTTTTGCCTTTGTGTTTTTATAAGGGGGGGCTGAAACGTCAGTTCAGTAAAGTCTGTTCATTTTTGTGACCAAAAGCTTTTTTGTAGCACTATATAGATATTAAACTTAAAATAAAATTTCCCAGGAATTTCAGCTACACTGATTCACTGATTTGGATACCAGATGAAGGAAAGACAGGCTTTAATTAGATCATGACAGTAATTTTGGATTTAGTTTAAATTTCACACTCATAACATTATTTGGAATCTATTCTAGAGTAAATCTATAAATCTACTGTATGTGCTATGCTGCTTTCTGTCCTCATTCCAACATGTCTTCATTCTATCTCCCTATTAATAAGTGGAATAGAGCAAGAGAGATTCGTATTACTACTAGTATTTAGTTAAGCTTAAGAGATCCAGCCAGGACTTGGTCAATATAGCCTGTTTCTTACAACAGGGGCAAAACTTTGGCTAGGGCTGTCTCATTTTTGTGGTTTCTAAGTTTAAATGAAAAAAATAATATTACTTTCTTAGGAAAAAGAAAAAAAATGTAGCTTCAAAACAGATGGGTATTAAGGTGGAAGAGGGTCTCTATCCTGAGTGGACTGCATCAGGACTGGTAAACTTAGAGGATATAATGTTAAGTTGTTGAGAACATATGAACCTGTCAAGCATTTCTCTAAAGTTATTGAAATAACTGTATAGTTCAGATAACATCTCTCTTCTTGATTCTTCTTCTGTCTTTTGCTTTCTGTTCAGGTGTTATCACAAGGTATGAGCTGTTTATTCGTGGTCCCGTGGAGCCACACAACCTTTTGAGTCTTGCTGATGAGACCAAAGTTTTTACGAGCTCTGGTTGGCTGGATCAAAGTGTTTCTTTAGAAGCACAGCTTACCAATAAGAGTACAGTCCCTCCGCCCGAGAACAAAACCACTGTAACCGGTCTGCAGGCTTTCTCTACCTATCAGATGAGAGTTGTGAGCATCAATGTGGCAGGAAGAGTGTCATCAGGGTGGACCACAGCACGCACCATGGAGGGAGGTTTGTGTAACACTTCATATCAGGTAACACGTATGTATTTGGCAGGGTTATGGCTGCTATAATGAGTAGAGTGCAGGCAGGGCTTCATATTATAACCACTATAAAATTCATACTCATCCGTATTTTCTTTTCAAATTTTAAGATCCTGTTTGGAGTTAATGTATTTATATTTTACTTTAAATTTAGTCATTGCTTGACTTTTTCTTCTTAATGCCAACCTTTTGGCAGAAAGTTAGGTAAATTAAAGGCAGGTGGATGAGTGAGAAATATCTAATCATAAGTGCTATAATGTGAATATGTGATGCTTTTGTTGTATTTCTCTGGATCACAAAATTCAGACAAAATCCCATGTAAACTGTTGGCTGTTGATTCCTACAATCAAGAGCAAGTTATTGACAAAAATTAAAACTTTACTGATGGATTTCATAAAACATAAATTGTATTAAATTAAGAAACAAAAGTGTTTGTCAAGAGGAGTGGCGAGAAAGGAAGTAAGGAGTAAAAATTGTGTGTGGGGGAGGGGAAACTCATTAAGGTATTTGAATTTCAAATAGATGATATGGCTCATTAAGACTAAACGATTGCCTCCAACATCACTCTAAGCTATGTGTCTGGATAACAAGCATATGATAACACCATTTTAAATGTGGCGAGTGTGTCAGTGTCTGTGTGCGTACATGTGCTGTGCCGGATAGACAGAATGTGACTGTGGATGTGTCTCCCATGAATCACATTTCACAGTGTATTTCACAGCTTGATGCCATCAACAGGAGAAGAAAAGAATCCGTCTCTCTAATCGGTCGTGTAATAGTGGCTCTCACAACCATAAAATTACCGAATGCTTAAATCCATTAAGTTCACATAATATCCACCAAGTCTTAATTTTTAATGTGTCTCTGTGGATAAGCGTGTGTTATTTTCAAATAATACCTCCAAAATGTTATTTTTTATTATATTAGGTGACATTTAAAGAAACCCCTACCAGGAATACAAAGAGATGAAAAACAAGGGTTCAGTATTCTGAAAATTTAAACCTCAGGAAATAGCTGATTTTACCATTAATGCATCTTTTTTTTAACTCTTCAAAAAGAGGGGAAATTTCTTGTAATCACCATCTGTAATGTTATTTACTGGGTTTACTGTGGCATGTGAAGTGTAAATTGAAAATATTTATTTGTGTTTGCTTAGAACCAGAGTTTATTGCTCCTCCAGAAGTTTCTGCACTGTCACCCAGCACTCTGAAAGTTACATGGAGCTCTGTTGAAGGTCGTGGGATCATTCCTCGAGGACAGGTCACAGAATATCGAGTCAATGTGATCACCAAACAGAGGAACAATCCCTACGCCCCTCCATTTGTCAGTCAGGTAAGAGGCATGCAGACTGGCCTGCTGGTAATAAGTTTAACTTGGTTTTAGTTAGGGATGCACGATATTGGATATCTGACATACCGCTATTTTAAAACTAATTTTGGCGGATACCGATACAGATACAGAAACAGATACAGATACAGATATGTAATTACCTTTTTTCCACTGTAAAAACCACTGATTCCACCCTGTACTACAAATATATATTTTTTAATATTGGTAGTCTATTTTTTTTTTTAGAAATTGACAAAACATTTGATTTTTATTAGAAAAAAAGGATGTTGTTTTTTTTTCATTTTTTTTAAATAAAGCCATACACTAATGAAAAACTTACAGCAATGTCTTTGGGTTACATGTGCATTACATGCTACATGTATGTTGAACAGCACAGCCAAAGTCATTTGCATCTTTGAGTACAATAAACAGCAGCAAAATGACCTGCTGACACTGAGCTCCACAGTGCAAAAAAGAAATAGCTTATACATTTTGATTGATTCTACGTATTACTCAGCCAGTTTGCAGGACAGCTCCCTGAGATACTCCTGACAAAGTGCTTTCAATAACAACAACAACAACAGAAAGACAGATTCTTAAATGCAAAAAATCTAGCTATATTTCAGATCTTAAATACGATTTTAAATTTTTGAGACTCAGAAGAAATACAACTTCAACTGAAGTGGTTCTCCTGATTCTGGTTTAAAAAGCACAAACCAACTAAGCAACAAAGTTTAATGGGCATTTCACTGTAAACAGCTCTGTAACGACACAGTGGCACCCACATCTCCAATGTTGGAGACAGGACACCTAAAGAGTGCGCGCCATGCACGAGAGACCTGGCACACATTGCTTTTGTCATGTTTTACGCACTATCGCGTAGCACAACATGCATGTTCTTTTTCTTTATTTTCCATATCCCAAAGATGTTATCAAAAAAAGATCAAAAGCAGCTGCAACTGTGGCTGCTAAGTGAGCCCTCCTGTGAGTGCAGGAGAGGTTTTTTTAAGAGTGAAATCCTCATATCCACTGAGATAGTGAGGCTCAACATGCTAACAGGACAGACACTTGATGTCCATATATCTGTGGTGAAGATAATATGTTTAGCTTTAACAAGGAGCTTCCCTGCATGACTGGAAACAAAGTTTTGCAGTTCAGGTAAGGCTATAAGCACCTGCTAGGGATAATGTAGCGGGGTTTTAAATGCATCATTAGCCTGCGGAAGCCTGTACATTCCACCACACTGAAAGGCTGATTATCAAGAGCTATAAATTCAATGATTTTCCTGTTCAGCTCCTTACCTTTGGGTGGTCACTGCTATATTTTTTTGCTTTTTAGCCTTTGTAATTCCTCACCAAAAATAGATAAGCAGACACTCTTCTGAGGGATGGAATAAACCAACAACTGATGATTGTTTTACAGACCTATCAGGTATAAAATGTTTGCTTTACTTTTGATTTGAACACAGCAGAACTTCTTAAATTGCTATTTGAATGCAAAAATGTAGTGCATGGAAAAGACAGTCTTAGTTGGAATTGGTTAAACACTAACCCTCCATTACACTGAGACAGTGACTCTGCAGGGTCTTTAAAAGTATTCAAAATTAAAGAAGAAGAAGTAGTAGTGAATATATATATGTGTGTGTATATATATACTTCCTGTCCAAAAAAAGGGACCACCTGGATTTAATTAAGCAAATAGTTAAGAACCTCCCATTGGATAATTACTGCAATGACATCCTGTGTTTGTGGAGAAGATATTCATCTGTTTCAGAAGGGTCAAATTATTGGCATGCATCAAACAAACCAAAAAAACCATCTAAGGAGATTGCTGAAACTACTAAAATTGGGTTAACAGCTCTCAAACCCATGATTAAAAACTTGAAGGCTAGTGGTAATCATCATCTTTGAGGAAGAAATGTGGTCAGAAAAAATCTTGAATGATTGTGATTGGTGATCTCTTAAACATTTGGTGGAATCAAATCCTCAAAAAACAACAGTAGGACTCACAGCTATGTTTAATAGTGAAAGCAAGAGCATCTCCATACACACAATGCGAAGGGAACACAAGGGATTGGGACTAAACAGCTGTGTAGCCTTAAGAAAACCACTTATCAGAGAGGCTAATCGGGGAAAAGGCTTCAATTTGCTAGGAAGCATAATGACTAGACTCTGGAGCAATGGAAGATAGTCATGTGGTCTGATGAGTCCAGATTTACCCTGTTCCAGAGTGATGGGCGCATCAGGGTAAGAAGAGAGGCAGATGAAGTGATGCTCCTATCATGCCTAGTGCCTATCGTACAAGCCTGTGGGGGTGGTGCTGTGATCTTGGGCTGCTTCAGTTGGTCAGGTCCAGGTTCAGAAACATTATGTGCCCAAAGAATGAGGTCAACTGACTCCCTAAATATACTGAACGACAAAGTTGTTCCATCAATGGATTTTTTCTTCCCTGATAGCACAGGCATATTCCAAGAAGACAATGCCAGGACATTGCAGGCGCCTATGATGTTCTACTTTGTAGATCAACTAAAGTGCAGAACTTGGGAAAAGGTGCTTTGAGACTGTGGTATGGCTACTCTAGGTTGTTAAATAAAAACATCAGACCTTTGTTAGCTACCTATCCTATCCTATCCAACAGTCAGCTCAAAACATGTATGAAACTATGTCGCTACTGTAATTAGAGAAAGTAGAAACTGAAGATTGGGTTTTTAAATGTATGAAGAGGGTCTTGAAAAGAAAGTTTGAAATTTAATGTCAGACTTTCTGTGTATATCCTGTGAGATTACCAAGAAGTTGACATTCATTTCAGAGGTGTTATACAGTATTGTCTTCAGTTGATGGTTGACACAATGCTGAATAATTGCTTCAGATACTCACTAAGTTTACCTCTTTGCCTCTCTCTTTTTAGGTCCTACACAGAGCAGGACCATCCTCACAACCTGTTTACATGGTGAATGGACTAAAGCCATACCAAGTGTACAACTTCACCATTACACTCTGCACAAAGAGAGGTTGTATTACCAGTCTGCCAAACTCAGGAAGGACCCTACCAGCAGGTAAAGCCTAATTACATTTCTCTGTCTCTTTCCGTCCGTCCATCCATCAATCCATCCATCCATCCATCCGTCCATCCATCCATCCATCCATCCATCCATCCATCCACCCATCCACCCATCCATCTGTCCATCCATCCATCATCCATCCATCCATCCATCCATCCACCCACTCCCCCATCCATCCATCCATCCATCCATCCATCCATCCATCCATCCACTCCCCCATCCATCAATCAACTTACCCATCCATCCATCCATCCATTCATCTATCCACCCACTCCCCCATCCATCAGTCCACTCACCCATCCATCCATCCATCCATCCATCCATCCATCCATCCATCCATCCATCCATCCACCCACTCCCCCATCCATCAATCCACTCACCCATCCATCCATCCATCCATCCCTCTCTCCCCACATGTTGTAATATGTCCCATACTGTTGAGTTTCCCCTTCATAACAACTGTAACATGACTCTGTAATATGCATGCACAACAACCACAGTCAGTCACTGGGTACTTGAGTGGTGACAGCACTGGTCGTGGTGTTAACCAGAGGGGATATCCATTGGTGCTTGGCAGTGAAAACAGTTTACTGTTAATTACTAAGAGAAAAATGTGGTGTTGCTCACACTTCCTGCTGTCTGTGAATCACACCAACACATTAAGTTACAGAAACACACATAGATTGATTCTTCAGTATTTCCTCTGTTCCTCACAATCATTTGGATTTATAACTATTATGGATGTAGAATGAATAAGCTGTGTTTAATAGCCCATCTACTGGACGGGGATAGCCACTAGTACATCAGTGTAGGATGACATGCACAGACAATGATTTTTTTTGCTCAATGTCTTTATTTGTAACTGTTATCCACTATATGCTTCATGATGATTCTTTTTCCCTTTTTACTCAGTCTTTCATGTCTGTTTCTACCTGGCACTTTCAGTCAAACACAAAAAGCACATGGCAGCAGAGAAACATGAATCACTTAGCAATATACTTATTGCACACAACCACCACCACACACACCGCTTGACCCTCTGAAACTCCATTCCATCTGTTCACTCATGGTCTTTTCTCTTGCTGCTTATTTAGTGTTTTTTCTGTATTGTTTTTTTTATCTCTTTAGGTGAGTAGACAATGGGTGCACTGAGTGGTAGAGAAAACAAACCTTTCATCTATAAATACATGCTCAGGGATTTAAGCTTTTGAACAAACTCTAAACAACTACATCTGTTGACATAGTGAATATCTTCATTTCATATGATTCTCAAAAAGTCCTTCCTTGTGTTTATTGTGATGAATGATACTTCAGATTGTAATTGGTGGACTTTAAATGTATTTTTAATGGCTACATCTGTTGACACAGCGACAATGTTTATTTCAAGTGATTCCAAAGACTTCTCTTGACTGTAATACAGTACAATACAATATGGCTTATTGTACCCAGTTGGCTTTTTGAATGTATTTTTAACAGCCACATCTGTTGCCACCATTTTGTTTTATCCAATGCCAAAGACGTCCCTTGTTTCAACTATAAGAAATGATAATGGCATATGCCGTTTGGCAGATTTTTTTTTTTTTAAATCACAAATCCATTTGCATAGCATGTGCAGCTCCACCGGGTATTGAGCTTCTGTTGTATCATCACAGCTCATACCACTATCTTTGCAAGAGCTCACAGAAAAAATATGAAAAATACTTCAAGAACAGCACTTGAACAGTTGTTATTTATAAAGGTAGTGTAGGCATTTCCTTAACTGTGTTTTCCCTATAACTGTTGAAATTCCTTATACCACTTGTCATCAATCAAAAATTCAGATGCTATGATGATCAAAAGGACATAATCCTGTGACGGTCCAAAACTTCTTTTAAAACTAAGTGGAAACAAGAGAAATGGTTGGCTGTTTTGCCTGTCTATCTGCCTGCATGCCCACCTGGGCTTATATCTTTCATGCCCCTAAGTGGCAGTGAATTAGTCAGCATGGTAGAAAAACATTAAAGGATAAAATCAATGAACAGTGCCCATTCACCATGCTTTCTAGTTGTCTCTATTTGCACAACAAGTAAGGAGAAGCTCAGCAGGTGACATTTAATTGGTTAATTCCATAAGTGAATACTTATCAACTTTGCTTTTTCTTGATGCATTTTTTGTCTCTAACTTTTCAACAGTAGAAAAAAAATTAGCTTCAATCATGAGTAATAGAAAGAAAAAACCTTTAGGCTTCCAAAAATCAGTCAAAATATTCTTTTAAATCTCTTACAGAAATTGTATAAGCAGTGCAATATCTCCCGCACAAAACTCTGTGGAGGAAAGATCCTTTATTAGGTTGCACTCCTGGTAAAGTGTACTTAGGCGTGGCACTGTTGCATTGATAAATCTAGCACACATAAGGCCGGGCCATTAGAGCCAGCCACCATCTGCTGTAAGTGAGCAGACAGCATCTGCGAAACCACTGGAGTTACACCAAAGCACACGACCAAACATTAGCGTGCACGCTAAGACAGACATAACGACACATGGGAAGATCTCTCTGTCCATGAGTGTGGATGCATTTGCAATTGTTTCAATGTGTGTGTCTTTTTACAAAGTTATCGATCACAACGTAAAGTGAGTGGCTAATCAGGGCCTGATGGTGATGTTTTATGTAGCCTACATCCATAAAGGCTTGTTCTACAAGACATACACACAGAGAGACATACACACACTCACACTGTAACACCACTCAACAGAACAGGAACTTTATTGATTTACGCATAATTGGCCTGAGGCCCTTCTTGAGGAGAGAAATATGCATGGCAAGGGATTGCCATGTCAATAAGTGGTGTTCTTGTGTGCGTGGTGTAACTGTATGCTAAGAGCCTGTTAAGACATGTCAGTCGCTGTAAAAACACAAAACACACACACATGCACAATTGCTCCTGGGAGCTGGCCCATGATTTAGCTGCTTCATTACCATGTCGGCAGCTAAAATTAACCTTTCTGGTGGACTGTTAACCTTTTGTGTGTGTATGCGTGTCTGCGTGTGTATGCTTTCGGAAAACCTCATGATAAGGCAAGTGGCTTTCATCAAACTGAATGTGTCAGTGCTGAGCACATTTCAGTGAATTAACAAGTAGATACAATAAATGAATACATGACATGCAAAGAATGCAGGGAAGCACATTAAGATTTCACTCATCTCTGAGGAGAAAAGCTGTCATGGGACATAAAATGCACTGACAAATGTGAAACCACACCTGCAGCTTCTTCTGTCTTTAAGAAGTTTGTCTAAGTTTATGACATTTTGCTGTGAGGAAACTGCATGTTACATGTGTAGAGTGTAATGGCTATTGAATACTCAGTACTTAGTTCCCTGTTATCACTCTTATCAGCAACTAATTTATTGGTTGATAAAATGCAAATTTAAAGACAGATTAGTTGACTAGTCTCAAGGAAATAGATGCTCATACAAGAGCCAACGACAAGCGTGTTTAATGTAACATGCACAGAGCCAGATAAATTACTGTTTGAAACAACTAATCGCTGAAATGTGTGGCAGTTTGTTGGATCCATTGCTCTGCAGATGAACAATACCAGATTGGTTAGCTAAGTGTAGTGTAATTCTGGGGCCAGCTAGCAGAGGGCAGAAAGTTTTATTAATGTCACTGTGAGCAAATTTGAGTAAGAACTATAAATAATGAGAGGTCCCTGGCTCAAGTTCCAGACGAGCCCTCATTTGTCACAAACTGGCTATTAATTCATCATAAACTCAAAGTAAAATTAGCAATATTATGCAGGTTAGATGGATCAGATGGAAATGCTATGTATGGATGAGTGTGTAGTGTTGTGGAGCACAAACAAAACCGAACCAGCTGATGGAGGGAGAGAGGGGAGAGAGATGTTAGAGTGGAAGCCTCTTGATTAAGCTGAATCCTGATTAACTTAAATGTGCACAATTACTAATCAATTTGCTGATGTCCCTCCTGACTCAGCCTGTTGGCTGCCTTTCAACCAAAACCAACCAAACCCATGCAAGAGGGAGGACAGGACATTAAATTTCACATCCCTAGTTTTGTTTGTCTTGAAGTAGCTTGTAGCTGGTATTGCTATAAAGTTGAAGAAAAAATAAAACTAGGGTTTCACAGACTTCACATTGTGGTGCTGAACATTTTGAAAGATTTTGGGCTTTATACTATAGCTATTACTTAATTAACTGAATCAGTATTCAGTCCTTTTCTTTTTGTGGCAAAGAACAATAATCCTCAGGACAGCAGCTTACAGAAATTGTCTGAGGCAACTATTGGATCTTATACTGCTCTCTTTAAACATCAAGATCCACTGGTGCATAGGATATACAAATATCTTGATTTGGAATTTAAAAGATAAAAAAATGTCTACCCACAGCTGTCAAATGAAGAATGTGAATCTGAGCAGTATGAAAATAGGAAACAATCTGCTTTACTTCTCAGTTTTGAACCAAGAACAAGAAAACAGAAACAAAGTTGAGACCTTAGAGCACGATTTAAAACTTAAGGAATGAGAATACAAAAAGAAAAAAGACTGAAGTGTGTTTATCCTGCCTAAAACTCCAAAAACGTATTCATATGGCCGATGACTAGAGCTGATATATTGGTAGTAAATATAGGCAGAAATTTCATATCTGCTGATATTAAAATCATGATGATAATATTGTGTATTCCTGAATCTGTCTATCAAAGTGACTGAATGATTTATGTAACAGGGTTTCCCAAACTTATAAGATCCTGACCCCCAAAATAATGGCGTGAGAATGCAGGGACCCCCAACTTCCTTTGAAGGGGATAAAGTTTATGATGTTGCTCAAAGCACTATGTGAGAAACTTGCATATTAGGTAGTTTTTATAACTTCTACTAACATTTAATCACAAATATCACTTTATCACCACATTTTTATTTTAAATTAAACCCATTTAATTTTTTTTTCAATAAATAATAAAATGTATGATTTCAAATCATATAAAATTTTTCATTGTTTTTTGGAAAGCATCCTGTAACTCCCCTGGGGGTCCTGACCCCCATTTTGGGAACCCCTGCTCTAAGACAGGAGTTCTCAAACTTTTCAGCCTGCGACCCCCAAAATAACTGTGCCGGAGACCAGGGACCCTCACTGTACCTGAAGGTGGCTGAAGCATAGTTGAACACAGCCGGGAATATTCAAGAATAGTCATGTGCAGACTTGCATTTGAAGGATTTAACGATTGCTTTGATTTCAGCATAAATCTCACAAAATGACCATGCTTCTATTTTACATTTAACCAATTTTATGCATATATTTTTTATAAAAATAGGTAAAATATGCAATATGAAATATTTTAAAAAAATGTTTGTTTGTTTGTTGGAAGGCATCTGGTGACCCCTTGTCGGTGTCTCGCAACCCCCAAGAGGTTCCTGACCCCCAGGTTGAAAACCACTGTTCTAAGCAATGCTGCAATTTCACAACCAGAAGTCACCCAAGGGCACTGTTGTTCACTGTTGTCAGTACAGTTTCATCAAAGGCCAAATTCGGTGAACCTATGTCTATTGTGACTCTGATTTGAGGCTTTTTTGACATCATACAGATACCAAAAGGCTTAACTAATGAAGTTCTTCAGATTTTTACATGCAAGTATTTTTGACTGTGACTTTGGTTCTTGACTATAACCTTGAAGCAGTCACAATTCTGTATTTTTATCAACCTGTGTTTTTTCTAATTTTTTTAAAATATGAACACACACAACAATAAATTTTAGCTTCTTACACTTCAAACAAGTACTCCAGTGTTTTAAACAAAATGCTTGTGTAGTCATGTGTGTGTGGCTCAGCCACTGTTCTAAATGTCACCATAGCTCAATTTCAATAGACTGGTAAGCTATCGATTGGCAGTAATTTATGGTTTGATGTGCCAAGATGAGCCACCTAAGACAAGCTGTCCACTTCCCTTTTAAGAGCTCTATTAGAACTCACACTAAAGATGGTCCGTGTGCGTGTCACTGAGAGCTAATTTACTCCTTCCACAGACCATTTAGACCATTACTGAAACACACTCTCGCACATACACACAGAAACACAACGATGGAGTGACACTTAATGCATACACATCTTTCCCATCTCTACACCAGTCCATCACTTGATACGTTTTTCTCTCCATTCTTATACATCTTCTCTCTCACTATATCAGCCAGTCTCCGATTGATTTATTTATGGTTCAGCATGAAGCTGCAGCTCCAGTAGCTCCCAGTATGCTTCAGAGGGACATTTAATTTAAAATCTAAAGTGACAGAGGGAAATTAAATTGACCCTCTGTTAAATGAAATGGGACGTTTGTCCAGTCTAGACATAAAGCAGGTTTGAGAGAGTTTTATGGACTAGTTTTTATTGAATAAAGAAAGAAAATAAGATATCACAAATTAAGTGTGAATAACGACAACATTCGACCAATGTGTGTTACATTACTATGGTAGTTCACAATGGCCCAGGAACAAATCTATTAGACTGGGTAGTTCATTTTGTACGAACTTGAACAAATGTTTAAAAGTATTGGTCTTCTCAAAACCCCTTGTTATACAAGCCTAAAAAAGTGGTGTGAAAGTTTTTATGAAGAGTTAGTGGGCATTCAGTTGCTTATTTTTCTTTTGTCCCTTCTCTTCAGCTCCAAGAGGACTGTCTCCACCTCAGTTATGGCCAGAAAATGAAACCACAATTCAGATAGACTGGGATCCGCCAGCCCAACTCAATGGACCACAGCCACTCTATCAGGTAGAGCCAGCACTGTGTATTACTGTTGGCTTTAGTTTGGTGTGTAGGTTGGGGGTTGTTTAGAGATTATTTTTAACCTTACACAGACTACTTCGTTTTTATCTGCTTTTTAAACGGCAAAGGTTCTGAAGAAATGTAATTCAGCTCTGTTGTAGCCATTCTTTCTCACATTTGTGGGTCTAAGGTGAAATGATGATGATTGCTTTGAATATTTATATATTCAAGCCTCCCTCAAACTTTTTTTAGAGATTCTTTGAGCTTTTATTGTGTCATCTTTATGTCAAGAGTCACTTTTCAATGTAAGTACTTGCAAAACCACTGGCATTTCCTTCAGCTTCTACCGTACTGAAGGTCCTACTTTATCCACACAAATTGTCTAAGGTGGGGTGCATGGCAAGTTTGTGGGTGTCAGTCTACATATTGCTATCTTGAAGATGTACAGTCCCATGAAAAAGCCAGGCCCAGGATGCAAAGAGGCTGGATTAAGTGGTTTGATTATACAGGTGCCTCCCAAAAATAGGAATTTCATGTTAAAGTTCATTTTTATCTCCGCCAAGAAGGTTATATGATCAGGCAGGTTTGTTCATTTGTTAGTTAGTTTGTTTGTTAATTTGTTAGTAACTTCAATCCCAGCAGCATTTTGGCTGTGTTTCCATTCAAAGTTTTGGAGTTTATAGTTTGAAATATGCACACCCGGTCGAGGAGACAGGTCAAAGTGTAACAGAGAGAAAGACAGTGAACTGTAGCGAGAATACTCACAATGCTGGAAGGAATAGAGGAATATTCACCCTCTGCCATGACTTCCAGTTGTCCAGTGAGACCATGGGTGAGACTGTCAGTGCATCTGTTGGCACCAGCAGGCAATGCTTCCGCCATGACAGTCCACACGTAGCAAAGCCAGTGCTTTGCCTCACTGTGTTTCCACCCAGCCGGGGAGGGAGTAATCTGCGAATGTCGTTGTGGGAGGCACATGGGGACAGATCCAGGAACTTTTTAAAGGATTTTTCAGTATTGGGAGATGGGGCTAATGGCGTAGGTCTGCACTCTCGGAGTGCTTTTCTAGTTTCATGTGATTTATTTCAGAAAGTTACATTTCATATAAGACTCTTCTCATACAAAGTGAAACAATTTAAGACTTTTTTGTTTTAATCTTGATGATTATGGATATTATGGAGAATCAAAATTCCACTATCTTAAAATATTAGAATATTGAGGAAAAGTCCAATTTGCAAAAGTTTTCCTGAGCCTTCATTCTCTCAATACACACAACCACAATCATGTATTGATTTATATTGCAACCATGGGCTTTAGCTTTTTCTTAATTGATTGAGCTAGCATTGCTATAGCAGGGGTGACTGTCACTCCCCAGGTTGAGTCTGTCATCTCACTATCAGAAGGTTGTTGGTTCTACCACCAGCTCTTGCAGTCACATGCCAATGTGTCCTTAGGCAAGACACTTAACCCCAATTTGCTCTCACTGCTTCATCGGTGCCATGTAAAAGGGTATGAAAGGGTATGAATGGGATCAGCTAAAACTGATAAATTTACTTAACACTATTACTATTCTAGTTTGATTTCTTGGATGAACAGTCACTTTTAAAAACTAAACACACACTGAAATACTCACTGGTCCTAAAATACAGACATTTTAATTCACATTAACATTTACATTTCTCCGTGATAATTTTGTTTAAGGTGGAGAGGACAGATGTCTCTCTCTCTGACCCAGGAGCTCCTGTTGTTAGAGGAACCAGATTTACTGGAAACAGTTACTTCCAGTTTCCAAATGACACACTTCCTGTCAACACCGACTTTACAGGTGAGTAAATGTGATGCATGTTTCTGTGCATGATTCACACAACAGAATGTGTTTGTCTCCTTTTTTTTTCTTTATTAATTTGTGTTGTTGAGTGATTGCACTGTAGCATCTCAGTCTTCTTGAGACATTTCTTTAGAATGACTTCCCCAGTCATCCTAAAGGACAATTATCTTTCTGTTTACCAGCATCATTAGAGGGTTGAGCTGCACAGCCAAACATGTTCTGCTTCATCTGGAACATCACCCAGTCTGACGCTCATAATTAATGACTGCTGATACTAATCAGTGGGATTTGCGCGGGTAAAGCTCTTCGATGCCACTTGAGATCCTTTCACTGTCCTGAACAAACCTCGTATCATGAGCAATGTTCTTTTTGTCCACATGATACTTTAATTTTGATCACAGAATACAACTTTCTAAACAATGATGAAACTGTACAATGATGTTTTTTGGGGGGTCAAAAAGTGTGAGCTAATAAAAGCTCTCCATGCAATCCTTAATTGACCATGATCAGCTGTAATTGCTCTTTCTCTCACATATTCTATCTAGTATTCTGTGTTCAATTTACATCTGAATATCTGAAGCTTATCTCAAAATACATAGATCACAGAATACAAGATCACTGTAACTTGTTGCATAAAAATTTTAAAATTAGGGGCGCAAGTGGCCTAGTGGTTTGGGGTGTGCCCCATGTGCGTGGACGGCCTGGGTTTGGGTCCAGCCTGGGGCCCTTTGCCGTATGTCTGTCCCCCGCTCTTGTCCCTGTGCCGACTCCATCCACTGTCCTCCTCTATCAAATAAGGTCACAAAAATGGCCAAAATATATCTTTAAAAAAAAAAAAAAAAAAAAAATTATTTAGAGTGGTGAGTAGCCATAAAAGATAGAGAGCGATTATTGAAATCACAAGATTAACTTTACTCTAATGTGTTTATGAAAATATTTAAACAAAAATTATTTTTTTGACTTTCCTAACATGCTATGTTTTTTTCAACATCTTTTGAAATTTTTTCTTCACACCAATGCTGGTGTTAATATACAAATAAAAAAAAAAAAAAGTTTTTTACATATCAAAAGAAGTATGCACATCAACATAATGGCAAATATTACCAAGTTATTGATCAATACTTTAAACACTCACATTCCATGAATTCATGTTTTCACCTCTGTGCTTGTATTTATCTCCACAGATTTGTGTGTTTATAGATGGTGGCTTAATAAGAGCTTCAAGGTATTATGCTTTTTAATTCATTTCAAAGGGACCACAGATCTGTTGTAGTAGCGACACACACAACCTTCTCATCAACTACAAACTTTTCCTATGAGACACCATTATGGGTGTGTTTGAGTTCCTGTATTCTTTTGGAGTTATAAAGTCAGATGATGTACAGCTGTCATGTTCCAAATATCACAACCCTTGGGGAAAATATGGTAAAATATCCTTTTATCTTTTATTATTTATTTTTAAGGTTTCCTAATTCTTGTCCATTGCATTCTCTGTTCCTTGTTTGTTATCAACCTGAATCAACAAATAATGATTTTCTTTTATCTGTGGTCCTTGAGCACAAAGGTAGATAGATCTTTCGGAATACTGTAAGCAGATAGACGATGACTTTTGCTTTTGAGGGGATGCCTCTTATTCCCTCCTACTCTCCTCCTTCATAAAGGGTAATGGATCAGACAATCACTTTCAGACTGGATCTATTCTGGACCATGAATGTGTCGGCGGTCCTCAAACCATCGCCCTTTACAACCATCAATACTAATAGCATCATCTACAGACAATTATTCCCATCGAAGCGCATGGAACAGCGAACAAATCAAAGCCAAATTGGATTATGAATGTAATGCAGTGTAATGCCCCCTCGAGAGTCAATTGATCACAGAGGAGAGACTCGTCAATCGCTGATGTCTTGTGGAAACCTAGTAACTCCAACAATGACATCTGAGAATTATTTATATGTATTTAGTCTTTGTAATTGTTTGATCATAGTTCAAAACACCATTATGTTCGATCTATGATACATATCATTTTGTTACATGTTGCATAACATAAAGTTGTTATGTGCTGTAAGAAAACTTCACACAGGTGTCTTTTTTCTTTAAGGGTAGCATTACTGCATCTGATAGAAAAAGCAGAAAATCATTCTCCGTCATCCACATAATGTACTGTTTTAGGATTGTTAATAATTTGTTGTCTCCATAAATTGATCATTCAGGCTGTAATTAGGAGCTTTCACATTTCCTTAACATGTCCATAAAGGCACATCAGTGCACAAGGCCAAAATGTTAATTCATAGTAAAGACTTCCTCTTAAAATAACACATGACATTTGCCCTTTCACCTGTAATTTTATAGCCTTTTAATTAAAATGGTATTTTTGCCAAATAGGTTGCTTCCCATACTTGGTTATCGAGATAGAAGTGGATGTTTCAATAAATAATAAGTCTACTCACTGTGATTAATGATGTTCTTTAATTCTGAATGAATTTAGGGCACTTAAGGTCAATATTCAGCACTCTGAATCTTACTTTAGATACAACAGGATTATAACCATGTGCAGTTATGCTGTGATATGGGTACCCTGTAAGTGCTTGTTTCCATAAATGCATGTAAGTCCATTCATCTTATCTGTAAAGCCTCTTTATCTAAAACCATATAATGTGACTCCTCTCCTTGTTCATCTTTGAATGAAGGTTAAGACTTAAATACTTTTAAGTAATCTATTTAAATGGATACTGTTCAGTACAGATTGTAAAGTCCTCTCTCCTCATTTGTAATTCTTCAGTCTTTGAGCCTGAAATGGGCTGATTGGGCCAAAGATGATGTCCTGCTCATATTCTCACTAATCCAGATGTATTTCTACAACACACAGTAAATGAAGAGGGATGGAATATCAGAAGGAAAGTTCAGAAAAAAAATGAATACAGGAACAAATAGGCTTGGATAAAATCCAGTCACTGCTAATACAGTACAAGGCTACAGCACCACTGCAGCAACCGAGCAGGAAAGAGGGAAATGTTAAATGATACAAATTATTTTTCCTTAATTAATATGATTGATTGCCAGGCATTGACGTTGAGAGGAGAGGGGGAGAAATGTGTGAAGGGAAAGTTTGCACAGACATCATTAGTTTTTCCCCATTTAAAGATTAATCAGAAGAGGCTGGGCTCTTTAATTCTGTCATTTGTATATTTAATGGGCTGCTGCAGAATCTATGGGTGTAATTAGCTAGCTGCCGCGCTCTCATTAATACGCCAGGCTCTGATTAATGCCAGCGCAGAGCTAACATGACTGGAGTTATTCAGGTTATGTTGTGTAGATGATTGCACACAACCTCTACTGTTTACTGAGACAGAGAGAGGAGAAACAATGCAATAACACATGAAACAATAGTAACAACAAGTAAGACTGTACTTAAGACTGCAAGAGAACTAATACTGCTACTTAGTAAATGCTACATATTGTAGAATAAGACATTAATCCTCTGTTCGCATAGGAACAGAGATGGCAAAAGTGTCTTCAGTAATGAATTCTATTTCAAACAGGCCTACTTTCTTTACATTAAAGTTCATTTAAACCATTTAAATTCTTCCATTTATGACTCTAGTGACAACTCTGGAGTTGATTATGTAAGCATATGGGGATTGTGTTTATGTACTTGCAGCTTACTCAGTGATTATTCTATTATTCACAAAATTATTCATTATTAAGTTAGCTAGTTTGTCAATAAAAGCGCTTCAAAGTTATTTGTGTCAGTTAGGATTAAATGTTAGCTCCCTACTTTCTGAAGTATCTGCTTAGATTTCACACAGTTTAACCTAGTCAGAAATGTCATGACATTTTGGTTTTGGAACTAGAAATCAGTACAAGGTTGATTATTGAGCATGTTGATGCTATTTGACCAGTTTGTTAGCTGGTTGGCTGATCTATGCCCAGGGGCAAAATTATCTTAGTGTCTAAGAGCAAGATGCTCCTTCTACCACTGCTCAAAAGAAGCAGTATTCTCTGTGTTTTTATTTTTGTATTGTAGAATGCACTGAACATGTTGACATTAAAAAAATGAACGATAAAAAATTATATATGTTTGAGTTTGTTTTGGAAAGTAGTTGAGGCAATGTTAAAATGATAAGAAATGTTAAATAGTATGCATTTACCAAGCAATATACAGTATGTGCTGCTGCTTTATGTGTGCATAAATGATTACCAAGGCTGTCAGCATTAACACATTAACCACAGCTGATAAAGGACCATAATTAAACCTTATTTTTTCAAATTATGATCACTGGAATGCTTTATTGTCCCTTTTGACACCCTTTGCTTAAGCCATTGCTTTGTCTACGAGCAGTGGCAGTGATGTAAAATAAACACACCAATGCTCTGCAATGTCTCATTTCACTTTAAAGAACTTATAGTCAGCTGTTATCTGCACCTTGTGATATAATTTTAAACATTTTCCTTTTACCCATCCCTAATTTCCTTTTTCAACCCATAACAAGTTCCTTTTTTCCTGGTTTAGTTCATGTAATGATCTTCAGTCTTCTCAAAGTTCCTTGTTTTCTTTCCAAATAAAAGCAGGTCTGTATCCAAATAGGAAGCCAATTATATTTAGTTTAAGAAAGTGCAGAAATGTAACATGAAACTAAAAACGTCTAAAATGCAAAAGTGGTGGATTTTCAAATGCGACACAAAAGGGATTATTAGTCATGATAAACTGCAGATGTTGTTTTATAATCATTACATTTCAAATTTTCAGTTATTTGGCAGCCCTAATGATTACTTATTAATGTTTGTATTTGTGTGTGCACTGCTCCTATGTATGCTTGCATGTACTCTGTATATGCAACAGAGACACCTGTCATGGCTTGTGCTCAGGTTTATCTGTTGATGGCTCCAAAGTGGTTGTCAGTGTGAAATAGCACAAGTCCTGAGGGGAAATCTGAAGACAGTAATGCTCAGCACAAGCAGTGTTTCTTTAATGGTTTATATTTAGCCCAAAAGAGGTTGCCACACCTTGTCCCTGGACATGACGTTGTTACATTACCTAATGCATCTCGTCAACATATTATTAGATGAAAAATAACACAACATGGCTGACGTGTTGAAATCCAAGATCAGTGCATGACATTTTGGTTACAAATATGTGGTCAATGTGGACTTTATCAAACAATTAAACAGTATATGCAACATCAGGCATTTGTTTCTGGAGGTGTTATAAAGCCTCAGTGGTAATGTTTGCTGTATTAATTGCTCAAACTAAAGATCAGCCAAGACACAGGCTAAAAGATAAACCTGAGTGGGGCCTTAGACCTTCTGGCAAACACCTGCACTACCTCCACCTGTCAACAAAATTAAAACAGATACCCTTAAGAAAAATACTCCCATACAGTTTTAGCCAATACGAAATTGGCTACTGATGCCATTTTTAATGCAGCTGTAAGCATTCTTATTTCTGCTGTTTAAAAAATGACATTTTAATGCGGGAGCTGATGTCTCTGGCTTCTGCAGGCAGCCCTGAATAGACACTTAATTCTGTTTTGGCATCATCTTTCAACACTGGAGGTTGCTGTTTGGTTTTAGTTATCATATGTCACACTGAGCTCTGTACAGTTTCCCATTTGTTCAGAAAAACTTTACATAATTCAGTTTTGCCATTTTAGGGCTCGAACTATGCTGCTTGCATAATTTAAGGAATATGGTTTCACATTTTAGAGCACTGGATCACAATGCATTGCAGCAAAATTTAAGCTAGTCCACAATACCTTTAGATAAAGACCTTCATTACTAAAATGCATCATCCTTTACTGTTTATGTTTTAAATCTTTGCACATAGCTTTTTGTTTGAAATATATATGAACATCTGAAAGACAGAAAAAGTGGCCATGCTACTTCTCCACTGTCAAATCCCTTAAGTGTTTGTCGTGGTCCCATGACCTGTCCCCTGTGTACTGGAGTGGCCCCATTACCACATCTAATAATAAAACTGGATAGATGTATAATGGATGGCTGTTTACTCCAGAAGTACAACAAAAAAAATAAGAAACAAGCTGAAATAAGAGGAAAAAAGGTCAACAGTGATGACTCAGATGAGGTAAGAAGCAAAGAGAATAAAAATGGAAAGGTTAAGAAAAGAAGAGGAAGGTTAAAAGCATAGTAAGGCAAATAAAAGAATGGTTTCAGAGATCAAGAGAGGTTGACACTGAGAGAAGGTTAAAGGGGGGATAATGTAATGTCAGGTATCTGTCATGACTTCACTCATTTCTTTGGTGACAAGGTCATGAATGTAAATGACAGCTGCCTGCTTGATGTATATAAGGCAAGTCCAATGCAAAGAACATGTTTACCTTGTCTCAGCTCTGTTTCCTCTGGTGATGAGTTATCATGGACTACTGCTGAAATCAAAAGCTTTTAAAACAATGCACTGGAGAAGTAAGACAAAAGTCAGTCCTTCTACAGCAAAGAGAGTAATTTTTAACGTCTGACCTGTGCTGGTCAAGGATTCCCATCCAGACCATGAAAGTTTTTTTTTCCTCAGTATCACAAGAAATAATTTCAAAAGCCTGGCATACTCTTGGTCCTTCTATAACTTGACACTTGTTGCGGTGACAGTTTTATTTTTTTCACAATGTTTACAACTACTTTTTAAATTGGATTATCTTTTTAGTGTCTAGATAATTAAGAAAGTCAAGATTGTATAGATGGCAACATGCATACATCAACATAAGCCTTTTCTGATGACTAATGGGATGCAATTTAAAAAATAAAGCCTTCAGCAGAGAAAGAGAGCTCCCCATAAGGGGGCAGTAATATAGAAGTAAGTGCTGTCCTCAGCCAAGCCCTTTTAATTTTTATTTTGTGTTTTTTTTTTTTCCACAAGGAGAAAATGATACAAATTTAAGAATGCAGACTCAGCAGCTTCTCGTTGATTACACAGACAGCATGCAGGGGAGCTCAAGTTCTGAAAATGTATGATTTGTAGGCTGGTTTATTGATTTCATTTAAAGTTGAATAAATCATGTGTTTGATGTCTGTGTTAAGATTTGATGCAGTAACAGCTCAGAGAAAGGGGGTGGAGGGGGGGTCGAGATGAGCAAACTGGTGCAGTCACACTGTCACTGTGGACTCTAAATCCTAAATAGAAACCCTCAAATTGACTGGTGTTACGGAGAACGTCTCAAAACTTGTAAGCTACTTCTTTATCAAGGAATTTGCAATAAAGTACCTTAATAAAGAGTATGCCTTTTAAGACCCTATATTACAGCTAATGTAACTATGGTATGTACTGTTTTGGTCAAGACAAACTCATCATATTCAGTAGGTAGGTGCTAACTAAAAGAATGACTCTCTTAAGCAGCTTGGTTGGGAGGGGGTCTAAAAATATAGGTAATATATTTGCCTCACGTCTTTCACTTTGTGCCTCCCCTTGAACTCTCTCTCTCCCCTGGTACAGCTTTTGGCTTCCTCTTTTGTCTTTGTCCTGCCTGCACCTCTGACCCACATAACTGCTATCAGGGCTGATGCCAGAACTTGGTGTGTAGACCTACAGGCTGAGATTCGGGATGGGTTGGCTTGATTTGTCGAAATCCAAAACCTTTTGTTATAGAGATCTTTCGTAAATGAGTCTTAATGAATTTTAAAAACATCATAAAACAGTCTGAGATAAAATGGGTGACTTGGGAGATTTAGATAGGAGTGTTTTAATAGCTGGGTAAGTGCAATGCCTTATCTTTTGCTGTTTACCTTTAACCAGCCTTAAGTAGCTGCTGTTGCTAAAAGAACTGAGATAAAATGATGGAAAAGGTTTTCACTAGAAGTAATGTTAAAGCAGGGTGTTTGAATCAGCTAATCCGCACTTTTCTTGAGCTTACCATGTAAAGGTTTGACTTCTCTCCATGTTAAATGAATTCACACACTAATTATTTTGCTAACACTGGCTCCTGGTGAACTCTGGACTGCCTCCATTCAACTCCTCAGATCTTCCCACACTTCTGTTCCCTTTGAGACAGACAGAACTGAGGAAATGCGCCCGTACTCTCAGAGACACACATAAATTGCGTGCTTTGTATCGCTATGTGGATCTAGTAGCGGATTAAGATTCAATCTCTGATCCATAGTAACATGACAAGACAGCACGCTGGATGAATTCTGCGCTGTGTGTGCAAGAGGTCCTGCTGGTCTAATAACCCACAAGTTTCCCACATTGCTGCTTGCCTACTTAAAGATTCAAGAACTCTTTCTTAACTGTTGTTTCTTTGCATCTCAAATACTGTAATTTTCCCTAAAGTTAATGACACAGGATGGAGTTGGTGAACTGGGCATTATTTTAGAGATAAAGCATAATCTAAATTAAGGGGTTAAAGACAGGTAAAGCTCAGATCCCTTACCAGGTAATGTTCAAATAAGAGTTCACAAAATTGAACCTTCAGTGAGCTCTATGTTTTTTAGACTTATAGACATATTTTATATTTTGTCAGTGTTATTATATTAAGTTAGGATAAAATTTGACAAACACTGAAAAAATTTGGGTAAATTCCCAATAACCAATAATAAGTAAAAACATCAGTCCTTTACATGCTATTGCTCTCTCATTTCTGCTAACTCCTACTATTTTTTTATTTCTGATCACCCATCAGGTGTTGAACTGAGTTTCAGGACTCGGTCCCCGGATGGCCTGCTGCTCTCTGCCTTCTCTCCAGGAAACCAGGAAGAGTTTTTGGCTATTCAGATTAAAGATGGATGCCCTTACTTTTTGTTTGACCCACAGGTATGCACAATTTTTTCAGACTTAGAATACTATGGGAAAAAAAGTGAATGCACAGATGACAGACAGGCAGGCAGACGGACGGATAGATAGATGGATAGATACATAAGTGGATAGATAGATCCTTTGAATGGTATGGATGCTGATTACATATGTGTTGTATGCCTATTAAATAACAAGACTTGGCATGGGAGGATAAACCAGGTGGTTCACAGTCACACTGAGTTATATATTAAAGGTTGGGTTTTCATGCACAACTTCTATAAGTTTCCAAAAAAGTGACGTCTTTAGTTCACTGCTAGCCACTGATTGAAGTGCATGTCTTTTTGCTGAGATGTCAGAAAATGATTAGCTTTACAGTTGGGCAATGCATTAACTTGAAATTTTTGGTGAAATTAAATATTACAGCAGCCAAATCTTTTGGTACATTAAACGAGGTGTATGGGGAACACTGGATGTCACGTGTCTGAATTACACTAATGATTTTGTGAAGACAGAGAGGATGTCCAAGACAATGAACGTTCTGGGTGACCAGGCTTCTCTAAACATTCAACAAATTGAAACAAAATCATTTAAAATGATTAATGACTCGATCCAAGAATAACAGCAGAAGTGTTTCCATTGATAAAGAAACAGTTTGGCAAATTCTGCAGGAAAATTTGAACATGACAAAATTGTGTGCCAAAGTTGTCCTAAACCTTCTGACTGACCTGATCAAAAGGAAAAACTCAGTCTAATTTGTGGAGACATTTTGGAACAAACTGAATTAAACCCAATTTTTTTAGAAGGAGTGATGACGTGATAAAGCTTGGCTCTTCCAGCACAATCCTGAGACAAAACTGTAGTCAGTGCATTGGAAAACACCATCACCACCAAGGATGAAGAAAGAATGCCAACGCAATTCCAAATTCAAGGCCATCTTGAATATTTTCTTTAATGTTAAGGCTATAATGAACAAATCACAGTGCTTGATCACCCTCCCTGTTCACTTGATCTAGCACTGTGTGACATTTTCCTTTCTCCTAAGATCAAATCTGTGCTGAAAGAAACACGTTTTGGGATCTTTGTCAGCATTTAAGAAAAGAACAGACAAGAGCATAGGTTCTGATGAGACAAGAAGACCTACTGCATTGCCTTGATCAGTTGAAGACCTGAATGCAGCACTGTGCTGATGGAGAAGTGGAGTATGTTGAAGGAGAAAGACGCTGAAAAATGTTAATACTCCATAAAATTGTATTACAGCATTAGTCTTGTTTTTTAAAGCAATACCTCGTAC
This sequence comes from Cheilinus undulatus, assembly GCF_018320785.1. Classification (NCBI taxonomy): domain Eukaryota; kingdom Metazoa; phylum Chordata; class Actinopteri; order Labriformes; family Labridae; genus Cheilinus; species Cheilinus undulatus. Next base: position 24,230,969 of record NC_054865.1, on the reverse strand, counting down.
ACCACATAATTAAACTTGAGAGTGCAAAAAAACATGCTGACAAAAAGTGCAACTGGGTGTGCAAAGGAGTTATCTGTACGTAAAACCAAGAAAATAGATTAAGGCAAGAATAAAAACCATTAAAAAACAATAAGCCTTGTTTTTAATGGAAGCTTCTAACTCAGGAAGCGCTAAAAGCATTCTAAGAAATCAATTTACCAGTAAAGTACTACATCTACTAAATCCTAACCTGTTTTGCAAAAATAGCTTTTTTAGCAAGGAATGATGAAATTGAATATATTTATGTTAAAAAATCATGTTACAGGTTCCTGAAGATCCTTGAAGGTCTTTAAAGATCTGACCTTTTAAATTTTAGGCCTTAAAAGGTCTTAAAATGTCTGATTTTCTTGTGAGAGGTCTTACATTGACTAAGACCTGTCTTTATCCAGTCTACGTTTCTAGCTACATTTGTTCTTTATTCTTTGAATATATGTGTGTAGCATATGTTATGATTTATACCACTGTACTTTATATTGATGGAAAAGAGGCATTTTTATCTCTTGTCTCTTTTCTTTTGCTCACTTTACTTACAGAGCTTGATCACCTCCACCTATCTTCTTTTCCTTTTTTTCCCTCTGATCTTCAGTCTTTTCTCGACTTCTTTCCCTCACTTTCTTCCACTCTCTTACTTTGTCTCGCTCTCAGTCTGTCTCGTTTTCTCTCTCACTTGCTCTCATCTAATAAATGTGATCTGTAGCCCCTCATTGGTTTCTGTCAGGGAGATGGGGAGAGGGGAAAAAACTTTGAAAGTGTGTCAACGTTTGAATTGGACTGCAATTAACTCATTCCCTGCAGTCACCACGCGTGAATACCAATTGCAAGCTAATTAAGCTTTGCACCCTTGTACGCATACACGCACACACATAGACAGTTGTGCTTCCCTTATCCATCCATACAGACACATGTAGAGGGGTTAAAGAGTCAACGACTTGGATGATGAAAGTGATGATGGGAGATGATTACACATACTTCCATGAGGCCACCATCTAATTACACACTCAAACAAACACACACTTACACTTTACTTCCTCTTCATCATCGCTATCCAAAACTTATCAAAACTGTCCTATCAAAATACAACCATGGGATTTATTTGTGAGTGCAGACAGTTGTCACTAAATAGATCCATGTTGACTTGTAGTGTTAATGTGTGTGTCTGTGGTTATGTGCAATCAAGTGTGTGTCTTCTCCAACTGGGTTGATTCCTTTGTTTAGGCTAGTTTGGGGTAATTAACAGTGGGAGTGGTGTCACGGCTTATTAGTGTTCCCCTAGATACATATAGCTGGGCCCATTACTTCCCCCTATTAGCCTGTTGAGCTAGCCTAATGGGATTACTAGTGCAGGGGGGGTAATTTAGCATGACACAGGAAAGTGATATGCTCATAAATATGTGCATGTGTGAGCTGCCACACACATACATAGCATATTGGCACTCAAATCCTCCTCTCTACATGTAAAAGAGATCGGCCAAAGGTTCACAAACTGTCATATTATTTAACACACATGCTGCAGTACACACAAACACATTTTTACACCCTACTGACACAGGTGCGTAGTGTTTCATGCATCGCTGCTTGTCTCGAGAGGTGTTTGTAGCTGCTAGCAACCTCAGGGTCTGTCACAGGCTGAAATGTTGTAATACACATGTAGCCCTCATCATCGCACTCACTGGCTAGTAAGCTGAGACTGTCAGTTAAACGCGTTCACTGGTGCACAGCTGATATACAAACCCACACCTTGTATTCTGCTTTACCAGCCAAGCTTCTTTAACTTTTTTTGACTTCAGAGCACATGTAGTGAAATCTGGAAAGCTGATAGTCCAAGAGGGGGACATTTATGATGAAGTCTTTGGCACTATACATTAAAAAACCTTATCTACTACTTTACTTTTCATGCAACTGAGATATATATCCAGTGAGGCCATCAGTTGGCCTGTATGAGATTTTATCTCTGTTTTTTAGTTATATCTTTGGGGCTTTTGTGTAGAGGAGGAAAATGGATTAAGTCAGAGATCAGGAGGAGAGTGGGACATGCCCTATGATTAAGGGCTGAAAATCTGAGTCCAACCTGGGTCCCCCCAGCAGCCAGAGTTTTAACAAGGTTAAACAAATACTCCCACATCACTCCAATACTTAGATCCCTTCACTGGTTCCCTGTCTCATTCAGGATTCACCTCAAAACCCTCACGCTTGGGTACCAGTGTTGCTCAGTGGTTAATACAGTGGGTCATTGTAGTCCTCTGCACTGGTTGCAGGATCGATTGCAGGTTTCTGTGCATGTCTTCCCCTATTCTCCCAGTGTTTCCTGTTTCTTCAGATGTCCTGTCAAAACTAAGGCAAAATTAAATCCCAAAAATAATCTGGAAAAAATCCTCACACACACCTACAGGCTTTTTCCTGCATTGTAAGTGATAACCTGTTACTCACAAGAGTTTAATGTTTTTTACATTTTCTGCAGTCTTAAGCTTAAATTTAGTTTTTGTTTCACTTTTTTGCACTTGAAACAAGCAGATTATTTGTTCAGACACCCCTTTAGCAGATATATTTGATGCAGCTGAGAACTACTCTCTATGATAGTGTCAGACCATCTCAGAACACAGCTGCCTGTAAACATTTGAAAGCAGCTCTGACACAGGGACGGGGTGGTGGGGTGTTTTTGGTCAGTGAGCACGTCGGTCTGCTCGACTTTGCTCATAAAGTCAGTAGGAACAAGCTGAAAAAAGGTGTTTCATTTATGCTGTTTACTCTAACAAAATCACTCTCCAGTGAGGCTACTTTTATTTACCTGCCCCAGTGGCCGCTAAGTTGAGCAAATTCACCTGACACTGCTGATAAACACCTGCACTTGGCTGGTGGTAGGTACTAATTTCCCAGCCTGCAACATCATATGCAGCATTATTTGTAACATTAAGACGTTTAAGTTTTTTTTTTTTTTTTTTTTAAGTTTTATTTTGGGCTTTTTGTGCCTTTATTCAATAGAATAGGACAGTGTATAGAGTTGGAAATGGGAGAGGAAGTGGGGAGAATCGTGCGATAAATGGCCACAGGCTGGATTCAAATCCAGGCCACCTGAGTGCATGGGTAGTGCAATGGACCGCTAGGCCATCTGTGCACCCTTTAGATCTTTCTTACATGTTTTTCTAATTTATGTTTTCAAAGTAAAATTGCCCTTAAAATAGGCACAAATGGGCAAAGACACGCTGATGTATCCACAGAAAGACCAGTACCAACAGTTATAGTGTGTATGCTATAAAGTCCTATGAATAACGTGTATATTTCCATTGGCTTACCTTAACACATGTTGAGTATTAGGAATTGGGATTTTCTCTCCACATTGATAGATTTTGGTGTTGATGTCTTCATAGCTTGTTGTTGCTTAAGATGGGCGTGTATTACTCTGCTAATTACTCTTGACGCTGATTATTCAAAAATGGCATGGCCTTACTTTAGGTTTTTTTTAGACTTGATAAATTGGAGTAACTTGGCAATAGTATGGATTTTTCCAGCTCAATCAGAGAAATAGGGAGTCCATTTTTGGAATTTTGCTCATTTCCAATATGCTGATATTTACAAATTTGTTTTAGCCAATACTGATGTATAGAAGACCTTAAACTACAGTCCTTAAAACACTTAAGTCTGGGCAAATAAACAAACTTAGGTCCTTTAAAAACACTTAAAAAAACAAAATTTAATGAATGGAGATTGATAAGGAAAAATACTTAAGTTGTACCTCAGTTGGTCCTGCCTAAAACCACAAAATTATTTGAACATAGCAGCTATTTAGAGCTGATTGAGGCTAACAATTTCCAAACCAATAATCAACTTTTTAAGTTACAATCTGCAGATACAGTTATCATATGGATAATACTGTGGTGCATCCTTTCAGGGGAATATTGTAAGGGGAGAGATGGCTCCTTTCCTGTAGTTTCCACTCTCTGATAATGTACCAAACTCGACTCAACAGCACTTTAATTGTGACTTTTGTAAATGTTGATCATTAACTGCCCTCGCTACCAGTATCAGACAGGCACCAGATTGAAACTGGTGTGTTTTGTGTGTAGGGAAAAGAGAGAGCAAGAGGGATGTGGAGGATTACAGAGACTCCTCCCTTGTTGTCTTGTTAAGCTGAGCCGTCTAGCAAAGGTAGTAAAGATGTCGTAGGCTGATATACTCTGGCATTCATACATTTATTGATCTCATCATTAAATCTTCATCACGGTGTGTGTGTCTGTGTGGATATACAGTATGTTGTCAGTGTTTGTGTGAGTGTGAACATTTTACAAGATTACTCTTTGCCTGCTTGCTAAAAGCTGATCACAACAATGATGTCATATTTAATAGGTAGCAAAAAGCCCTGTAACAACACTTTGATGATTATATGTGCATGTACATGTCTCTTTGAGCCTTGTTTGTGTGTCATTGATCCTTAATGTCCAACCTTGTTCACACAGAGCAGGGGGATGAAGAGGTGATGATTTAAGTGTAACAAAGTAAGCATGTTTGATTGCTCTCTGAACAGAAAAGTGCTCTCTTTTGACTCAGGGGTTATAGATTCATCATGATTGTATAAAGACACATAGATGAGAGACTGCTGCGTAAGTGGTTAAACTCTAGCCTTTATTGTGGGTCTCTGTGTGCATGTGTGCAGGGCTCAGCGGTGGCTGTGAGCGTACAGGGTGATGGAGGGCGCCGCTACAACGATGGACAGTGGCACAGCATCACAGCAACGAGGCGAGGGGCCGTGGGAACAATCGTTGTTAACGATCAATACAGAGGTAACCCTGCTCATATTCATACTGACCACTGTGTGTATCTGCACAATGTGTGTGGGTGTGTGAGTGTGGACGCAGGTGTAAATGAGAAGGTCTGTTCATGAGAGGATGTGAATGTGTTCTCTGATGTTAATAGTGTGAGACTAAAGTGTATGTGCATGTATGCCTGTTTATATCTATGTGAATCCCTCATGGAGGTGTTAGTCAGGTTAATCCCAGCCACTGTGTTTGATAAGAAAATTACTGTCGGAAATCCAAAGAAACGCACTTATGAGCCTCAGCTGTTCTCATACACACTTGTTTTATTTATTTCTAAGTCTAAATCGATTTAAAACTGAAAGAGCATAATCGCTGTCTCAGTAACGCTTACCCTTTCCAATCCATTTTTTTTCAAAGAATTTCCTCTATAAAATTGTAATGTTTTGTAGCTTACTAGTATGTAATCCAGCTCTCACTTTGATGCTATCTTCATCTTCTACCATCAGGAAGTGCATCAGCTTCTAGTGGCAGGACCATTATTGGTGAGAACACAGGGCTGTTCATTGGAGGGCTGCCGGAAGATTTTAATTTGCTAAGAGAGGATACGGGTAAGCCAATTCTTAGCCAATGTTTTTTATGTGTTTTCTTACTCTACAAAAATTCAGACCTTACCAAGTGTCAAAAATATGTTGAAACAATTAATATAAGCCAGATTCACCTAACAAGATATACGATACTGTGTAGAATTTTCAGGGATGTTTGTGCCAACATTTAAGCTGTAGTAAAGTGTGTAATGGTGAGCAAGGCTGCCTGAGGGTACCATCAGGCTGGTGAGAGGATTGACAGAAACTCAGTCATGCTCTGGATGTCCTTGTATATTACCAGGGGCATGGGAAAATAACAAAATAACAAAGTCCACACCTTTAGGGTGGAGTCAGTAGTCAGTGGATGTCCCACGGGCCTGAGAACCACTAGCAATCTCTGTCCGTATCACTAGGGGAGAAAAGGCCCGAACAAAAGAGATGCCATTGAGCTTGATCTCTGCTGCTGAGTGACACACGTCATGTGTCAACATGTATCGAGTCTGACTGCATATAAGGAAGGCATGAAAGGAGGGCATGAAACACTTTTAAACTCTCCTGTTTAAAGTCCAACCTGACAAAAACCAAGCAAACTTAATACTTTCATTACCTTTTCTGTGGTTCTGAGATTTAGGAACATAAACTCAGAAAACAACTTTTCAATCTTATGCCAATCACATTTGAACTAATTATATAAAAGTTTAATTACAATTTTGGAGAGTCTGAAAGCATGGAAAACAAATTGTTATTCTTAATTTGTTCTCTGTATCAGCAGGTGATGCCCAGCTGGTTCGGCGGGATTTCTCTGGTTGTCTTAGAGATGTGAGATTTAAGATGAGTGACAGTCCCTCAGAGAAGTGGAAATCTCTGGACTGGAAAAAAGCCACAAAGAAGGTGGCAGCATATGAAAGCTGGGAGGGATGTCCTGTTCAGACTGTGGATGGAGCCCATTTCCTGGGTCATGGTAGGAGCTTCATTGCTGTTGTTGGTACAACACAAGTATATGATGTTTCTTTATGGTTTAACCCCTTAAACCATGGTTTAACTGTCCTCTCAAGGTTTTACCCCCTTGAGAGGACAGTTACCACTTACTAAACAATAGATTTGATACGATACGAATGCATCTGCCAAGTATTGCCAAAACGGTTGTGTTACATTATACACTGTGCTAAAGATAAATGACAACAAGCAACAGGGAGAGGCAAAGGTCTGAGGAGTGTCTTCTTTCTAGCTGAGTTTAAATACAACAACTAAATACTCGATGTCTCACTTGATAATAGGTTTATTTATATGCATGTCAAAGATCTGTCCCATCATTGTGTATTACATTTTGCTTTCAAAATGGACACACTCATTCAGTTATTACATGGTCATCATTTCTGAATATGTCAAAAAATGTGAACTTTGAATTAAGTCTGACTGAAACTTGATATTCTTTAGTGCTAAGCCATGTAATAGCTTGCTATGTTGCATACAGTTAATTTCCTCTTGTCTCAGGTCACCTGGAGATTCACAGAGATGTTTTCACTGGAGGAAAGGACTTCGAAATTTCTTTTGATTTCAGAACAGACCAGCTCAGTGCACTCCTTCTCTTCATACACAACACACAAACTGAAGACTACATGCTGGTAAGGAGAAAGTTCACATTATGATTGATCATTTAACTTAAATTTTAGAAATGCACGAAGAAGCTTTAGTTTGTAACATCTTCTTTGTTGTGTATTTTCAGGTAGAACTGGAGGGCGGTCTCCTATCCTTCATTCTTGCTTCTGAGGGTCATGTGACTGAACTCAGCATGTGGGTGGGACTCAGTTACTGTGATGGAGACTGGAAACAGCTTTTGTTGGCAAAACGTGGTTCGCTGATCTCTGCAGCAGTCAACGACTGGGCTGAGGAGACAAGGGGAAGGGGTGGGGCAGTGAGGCTGAGAGTTGATTCGCCATTATACTTGGGTGGTGTACCCTCAGAGCTCAAACATCCTGCCCTGGACAGTAGAAGTCACAAACATGGTGAGATATATACCTACACACAAATATCATATTACTACATTTACATAAACAGAGCTTTAACTCAGGAAAGTATATAATTTGAGCATGGTCAGTGTGTTTTTAAAACTGTGCAAGTAATCTTTTTCAATTCTTAAGAAAAGTTTTTTTTTTTTTTTTTTTTTAGAAGGTAAAGTATGTTAGCTTGGTGCATGAGTATAGGAGTACTGCACCTGCTGTAAGTTGTCATTTCATCTAGCAGGGGAGCGTGTTATGAGCCAACAAGGAGTCATTGTGATAGTATCAATATAAAGTAAATGCGTAGGTGTATTGTTAAAGAATAGAAAAAGAGCACTGAAAATTCAACTTGATGATTTTGATGATGGGAGGCCTAATTATTTACCTCCAAGAGAGTGGAGTATGATTTTCCTAACTACTTAAAACTGAGATAAGGAAGAAATAGTGTGGTATTCCTCTCACTTCCTAACACTATTTTTCTCTTTTGTCCTATCCTTTTTGCTCTTCTCTCTCTCTCTCTCTCTCTCTCTCTCTCTCTCTCTCTTCTGCTTTCTTCTTTTCACAGGTCTGGGAGGTTGCATAAGGAGCCTCACCATCCGAAGTGATGAAACAAACCCTTCTTTTGTTCAACATGTTAATCTCTTTGTTGCCTCCCGTCGCTCTGTGAGGGTCTACTTGGACGGCTGTCCCACCAGTGAGAGTCGGTACAAGTGCAGAGGAAATGATTCAGTGTTGGTGTACAGTGGGAGGAAGACCCAGGCCACAGATTATGGTCTACAGCCTTTCACTGGTAACCATGAACATTGTGCACATTTGACCAAAAGATTTATAATATCATCATCACAGAGAGTTGAATCACCAAAATATAGAACATTGTGTTGATCCTTTGGTCTTTGGTGGAAAAGTTAATCAAAAAAAAGGGCATGAAAAAAGAGCAAAAAAATGTCATGTCAGTTCTGTGGGGGAGCTTTGGCTCATGATAATTACAAACCCATAATTCAGAAATGTTGAGGCGTTGTGTAAAATGTGAAAAAAAACAAAAAACAAAAACAAAACAGAAACAGCAATTTGCAATCAAATATTCGATGGAGTACAGTACCAAGTCAAGTTAGTTAACGTGAAAACTGATAAACAGTTGTTTTTTACAAATAATCATTCTTAATTTTATACCTACTAAATGTTCCAGAAAAAGCTGGAAAGGTTGAAGAATGCTCAAAAAAAACCACCTGGAACAAGGCTCAGTCTTTCACAATCAACAGTGGCACAAGGTTCTCCACTCTCACTTTGCGAAAGACTTCATGGGCAGATAGTCCAACAGTTTATGAACCACCCACCTCAACGTGCAATTACCAGGTACATAATACCATCAAAAGATTCAGGCCATCAGAAATCTCTGCATGTAAGGCATGGCTTAAAACCAACATTGAATGTCTGTGACCTTCCACCGCTCATTCAGCACTGTATTAAAAAACCAGCATCATTCAGATGTTACAACTCTGGCACAGGAACATTTTTAAAAACTACTGTCAGTACATGGTATGTACATGGTATGTCATTGCATCTTCAAATGTACTCTAAGACTTGCCCATGTAAAGTGGAAGCTGTTTATAAACAACACCTAGAAGTGCTGTAGACGTTTTCGGCCCAGGCCCATCTGAGATGAGAGTGACATTAAGTTCAACATGTGCTGTAGTCTGACAGGTTTTGCTTTCAATTTTTTGAAAACAATGGCCATTGAGTCCTCCGGGCTAAAGAGACAAAGGATCATCCAGACTGTTTTAAATACAAAGTTCACAGCCAGCATCTATGATGATGGGGGTGTATTAGAGCCCATGACATGGGTAACTTGCACATCTGTGAAGGCACCATTAATACTGAGAGGTACATACAGGTTTTAAAACATCATATGCTTCCAACCATATGATGACTTCTTCTTCAAGGAAATTGCTGTTTATATCAGCAAGACTATTCCAAGTGACATTCTGCAGGAATTACAAGAGCATGGCTTCACAGTAAAAAATGTGGGTACTTGTCTCCAATTAAAATATAATGTGGTGCAGAATAAAAGAGAAACCCTAAACTGTTGTGCAGCTTAAGATGTTTATCAAGCAGGAATGGAAAATAATTCTACTTTAATACTTCAACTAAGGATGCCATAAGTCATAAATGCTTACAGAGTGCTGTTAGAAGAAAAGATGATGAAACACAGTGGTAAACATCCTCCTGATTTTCTGGAATATGTTGCTGGCTACAGCTTCCAAATGTGCATATATTTCTAAAACAAAGCAAAGTTAAAAAAAAAGTTAATCAGTCTAAGCATGAAATATCTTGTCTTTGTGCTGTATTCAACTAATTTTATGTTGAAAAGCATGCAAATCATTGTATTCTGTTTTATGAAGTTTGCGTAAGTTCATGCAGGACACGGAGTTCATACACCCAGCTGTTATCAGCTGACAGGCCGATGTTCGAATCACTATTCCCAACCCCACTCAACCAATCACAGTGCGTGTTTAGCAATGAGGCGGTGTATTTAAATCACCTCTCCATTCTCACTTATCCCTGCTACTCCTATGCTACCCCGTCGCTGCTGTCTGAAATATTGCCTCCTCCACCCCAGCCTCCTCCTATTAAGTCTCCATGTGTATCCTATCAAGTCTCTATTTGTGTATTTACCCATGTGGGGGATTTTGCAATGCACTCCCTGGAAAGCCTAAGCAGGCTGCTTGGCTAACCCAGGGAGTACTCTGAAAAGCAGAGCTATAACGCCAACTCCAACTGTATTCCATTTGGCAATGAATAGTTCAAATCTATGATGAGAGTGTTCCTGACTCAAATATATTAATTGTTAAATGACTTAAGACCTGAAAATTAGAAACTATAGTTCATTTCAGTTTCTAGGCACTCTTACAGTAGATGTGAAGCTGTTTTTTGCCTGCTTTTCTGATTCCTTTTCTCTTAACGTAAGAATATTATTTCTCCCTGTTCCATGTGTGTCTTAAACCCCTTCTCAAACACATACACACCTCAAGAGTACCTGTATAGGTTTGTGGCCTTGGCTGCAGGAGGGTGGGCAGCTGGACCTTGGCAGAGAGGACGCAGCCATGGCAAAGGTAAAACTTCCTCATTCTTTGAACATGTTTCTATCTGTGCCTGTGTGTCATCAGACTGTTATGTTTACAGCGAGAATTGATGATTTGACAACGTAGCAGACATACATACTCTAATCCTTGGTTATTTGTTAAACACACATCAATATCTAGTAAGCACTCAAACAGTAAGGGGAAATTATAACCCCCAGGTATAAGTATTCTCCCCGGGCAAGAAAGTACGTTCGCTTTAAACATGTTTTCCCTTAGTGTGAGTGTGCTGTGTCATCTGTTTGCTGGTTATTTAAAAAATCACTAAAAATCTGTTCCTGACAGAGGTTTTTGAAACTAAAGCATCTTATGTCTGATGTATTTTGGCACACTTAATAAGACGCAAGAATTCCCTGTAGTCTATCTTGTCTTTAGTGTTTCTTTTAGCTCTGAAGAGCTTTTAGTGTAAAACCACTGCTATGCTGTATAAGTTGTAGACTTATCCAAAGCTGGTGATATCACATGATCCTGACGGTATGAGAGATTGATAAGACCTCTATAAAGGGCATCTCAGTAAAAGGCTGTTAACCCAGAATGGCCTGTGTGGTCCCCTGTGTATTATAAAGCCCCTCGTTAGTAGTGAACGATACACTGGTAGGTCTTAGTGTACCATTGAGAGAGGAATGACAGAGAGGGAGGAATGACAGAGAGGGAGGGAGGAAGTGTGGAAAACATTAAGAAGAGAGGGGAACAAGGCACATAAAAGACAAGAAACAGAAAGGAAAGATTAGAGGGGAGGTAGAATGAGTCAACAAGAGGAAGAAAGAGTGGGAGGAGATGGAAGACAGTGCAAGGGGAGAGGGAAATGAAAGGAGGAGGAAAAGGCTAGACAAAAACTGGGCAGAAAAGGAGTAGCTGATGTGGAGAAGAGTGGTATGAAATTTTAAATACAAAGTATTTAAAGTTTAAATTCAAAAAGTCTTGAGGAGTTCAAGCATGACAAAGCACTATAGTAGGGCACTATTTTATGACTGTACCAATCTTTTGGTGCCAGAACCAAAAAGCACAGCAGATTAGAATAAGTAGATGAAAGTGTGCCATAGCCATAATTACTAAACATCTTGTATGATGATTATAAGTGATGTCCAATAGAAATAACTGATCTGCAGCCTGTAAAATAAACTCCAGGACAAGTGAGTGAGGGGACAGATTCAAAGCAAAGTGGAGAAAGGATGGTGATGGATAATAAAGTTGGTTGTGAGGCAGATAGGATGGGGAGGGAGGGGGGTGGAATGAGCCGGACCATCCTGAACTACTGAGAGAGAAAGAAGGGGGAGTGCTAAAGAGAAGGAGGGAGGCTGATTGCTGTGAAATATAGCCCAGAATGAATGGTTGGCTGTACTAAATCAGTGCTGAAAAAGTTACTACTCTCATAAATACCATTTATGCTAATGGTGAGGTATGATTTACTGGGCCTATTAAAACACACAGAGATGAGGGAAGCTTTTTCTGTAACCTCATGTGCTCTCGACCAGTTGTTTTGCTTCTTTCTTGCATATTTTACTTTTTTTGTGTTTTCATTTGACACCTTATTGTTACATTCGTTTCGCTCTATTATGTTTGAAGTTATTTTCTTGGCGCTCCCTCTTTCTCTGTTTAGTGCCAGGGCCCATGCCACCTCCATCCACAGTGAAGAGCTTGAATGGCTTCACCGCCCAGGTGAGCTGGGTGCCTCCCACAGGTGACATCAGAGGCTTGATTGACAGATATGAGTTAAAGGCCTACAAGAGAGACCACCCAGAAGTACCTCCCATCAAAGCTACATATCTGGCCAATGGCAACTTCACAGGTAATAAACACAGACCTTGAGTTGTGGTCTTGACAATGCAAATGACATATTGGTACAAACTTTAGTTGTGAAACTTTGATAAACATGGATGTTTTGTTATTTTTCACACACAGCTGTTGTCATATTTAACTTCCAATTGTTGGTTTAGCTTCACCTTTCATAAAAAACTTGTTAAGGGCATCTTGACGTTTATTGAAAACATGTTCACGATGCCTTTTTTGCTAACTTTCCTTAAGTTCTGTCTCTCTTACAAACACACATACATTCACTCTGTCCTAGGCAACCCTGTTAATGTCTCCTTGGCAAGTCCCCAGCTTTAGGAGACTGTCTCCATTTGGAACAAGACACTTAGGACTACCCCAATGATGTCATACCCTGGCATCGCTCCTTTTTCTCTCTCTCTCCTCTTGTTGCTACTTTTCGATCTTCCCTCACTTCATCTTTTACGATGATGATGATGATGTCTGCGTCCGCGGCTGCTATTCGTCCCTCCTCTCCTCCACTCTTCCATGTCTCCAGGCAAATATGAAGATGAGCTCTCTGTCTCCGTCCCTTTCTGTGTGTCTCTCTCATCCCCCCATTCTCCTCCCTCTTTCTTTGCCAGACATTAAGTCCACCATGATAAGGCTTCTTGTTAATTTATGATGGCCTCGACACCTGACTGCAGAATTACACCAACGGCTAAAAAACACAGAAAGCAAATGAGGGTGTAATGGCAGCGGAGTGGGGCTCTGGCCTCTAATTGAATTAAAAGACATAGGTAGCAGAGAGAGGGACGGAGAGAAAGGAAGAGAGAGAGGAACACGAGTACAGGGTTACTTGACACAGAGGGTGAGAAGAGTTGGAGGGGGTGGAAGAGAAGAGAAGGGACGTAAAGGAATGACTTAGTAAATGCAGAAAGGACTGTAGAGGGCAGAGACGTCTAGGACAAAAAACATCACAGTGCGACAAGTGAAAATTTACAATTAGAGTAGACTCCTTCTGTTGCCAAATACAGGAAGTTTGCTTAGCAACAGTGGCCAATGGAAACAAGTAGAGCACTTAAAGTGGACCAAATAAGAATGCTGATAAAACTTTGGTAATATCTGTGTTTTACATATACTGAAAGGGGACAGGAAAAGTAATTCAGGCAGATTGGCACAAATAAATTTTAAAGACATTTTTGATCAACATTCAAATACTTCTACTACTAAAACTCCAGAGTAATGTACATGAATTTTTAAGAAATGCCAAATAAAAACATGTGCACTTGCTCGTATTGGAAAGACGCTTTTTTTAGTTCAACTAATATATTCTGGCAGTCAGACTCAGATTGTTATCTACCAAAGATACAGTCCCATTTTAAACAATTTCTAAGGCCATGAAAGTCTTACAAAGTCTTATTTTGACAAGTTAGTGGTCTTAGATTTTAGAAGGCACTTTGACTTAGACATATCTTTATCAAAACTTTCTTCAATAAATAAATATCAATATACCATATAGAAGCATTTAATGTGCCAAAAACCTTCAAATATGGGTGTTTATGACCAAAAAATCTCTTTTTTTCCTGTATCAATTGACATTTATTTGCAGTGAATTAAACCAGATAATTCATCTCTGACAATAGGCCAAGTTTTTCCACTTATTGAGCAGAGACTCTAATTATAAAGATCTAAACTCTCTGACATGTTACTCTCTTCTGATCTCCAGGTGTGCTGCCAGGTCTCACCCCATCCACTCAATATGTTATCACCATTAGTGCCTGTAGTCCTGTTGGCTGCAATGAGAATCTTTTTAATGACCGTGGGGATGGCGGCAATTTGAGGTCCAGCCTCACAACCCCAGAGGAAGGTAGGACTCTAAAGCAGACACATCTTTAAACCAGTAAACAAAACATACAAGACACATATTAAGTATAATTCAACTGAGTGAGAGGCAGTGAGTGCTGAGAAACTTTTTTTTTTTTTTTTTTAACATGGAAGGTCACAGAGGAGAGGTAAAAACGGAAGAGGGTGAAAAAACATTTTTCTTTATACTTTAGTCACTGCATTAATCTGTGTCACACTAACTGGCCTTGTTTGGGAGATAATGTGATGGCAGGGGTCAGTGCAGAGACAGCAAAAATCAATCTGAAGTAAAAGAAAAAAACAGATTACTGTATTGATTCTCACTGAGCACACATTTAAGACATTCAACTGTATTTGGAAGACAGGAGACAACTTGTTTATTACTTTTTCTTTCCAAAATCTGCCTGTATCATGTCAAACAAAATATATAAAGACATATTTTATTCACTTTTGTGTAATAACAGGCAAACTTTTCTTCCTTTTCCATGGATCACACCCCTTGTCATGTCATTTTTGCATTGTTTTGAACAAGATTTACAATTTAAAACAAAGATGTAGCATTTGACCGTTTATGTCATGTCATTTTAATGTATTACACTATTGGATTTTATATTTTGTTTGTATTTATAGCTGCTCATTGACTGTTTGAAACTTTAACTGTGCTGCTGCCTATATAGAGTAGGATGCTTATAGATAAGAGATTTTGACTCTCAAGAAGACCTCTCCTAGTTAAATATGGTTAAATAGAAATAAAAATAGATTAATTAGATTGGCTCAGAATGCAGGAATTTTTCAAAACCTCTAGCTCATAGTGATGTGCTGTAGAATATTGGCACTCACCAGAGCTGAGGTCATAGTTTGCTCCTTAAAGTTTCATGGATTTAATACTGTAATATGTTATTATATGTATTTTTCAAACTATATATTGATACTGCATTTAAAGTGAAATGAATTATATTTTGATTCATTAGCTCATACCAACTAGAACACATGTTAGACTTCTCATAAGATTTTGCTTTTAATTTTCTATTTATTTTCAGCTCCAGATGCTGTCTCTCCTCCAACTGCAGTCTCATCCCCCTCTGCTCTTTATGTGACCTGGGAACCACCAGCAAGGTAGTAAAAAGCGAGTCACACTTACCCTTCCCTTTTCTTATGTTCAAGCACTTTTGAATTATTGGGTAATTTTTATATCAAAATATGAGGATGCAAAATGTTGTTTTCAATGAGTAAGTGTATACCTTAATTCTTTTGTTAAACCCAGACTAGATTAAAGCAGGCACCATTGTGTCTTCATTGTGACTGGGTTCATTTAAATAATATAAAAAAGCAGTGAAGTGGCAAAAAATTAGGCTGCATTAAGGCGTACATGTGATGAGCAAGCTGCCTGGGGGCACTGGTAGGTGTGAAGGAGGATAGACACAAACCCAGGTTGAGCTATGGTTGTCCTTACATATTACCAGGGTAATAATCTGTTGGAAATAACGAAGTCTGTACCTTTAGGGTTGCATATGAGATTGATGTGACAAATTACCAGGGGCTAACGGTACCGTTCAAATGGGTAGTAGGGTTGCCACAAGCCCCTGGTCGTGTTGTGGATGTTCCAGGGGCCCAAAAAATGCTGGTGGTCTCTGGGTGTGCCTGGATAGAAGAAAAGCTGTTGAACTTCACCTTGGCTGCCACGGGACGGACGTGTGTTGATATGTTTCGAGCTTGACTCTGGACCCAGGTTGTAGCACACTGGGCCCCGTGATGAATCCTTACCACCCTACATGCCTAAAACTTCTACACATGACTGTATGTTAAAATAAATAGATGAATCCTACACAGTGGGGTTTGGGCCCACTAGTTTTAATGTACAGTGCCTAACAAATTTATTAGACCACCTGTCATAAAAATGAGAAAACATAAATATTTTAGAAATATTTCAAAAACTTGTTTAAAACTAAAAATGTTATAGTTATTTATTTGGCAAATAACAAACTGAAACAACCAAATAGTCCTTTTTCACACATAAGAACCAAAAAACTTATTATTTTATGGCCTCCTTTGGCCTTGATAACAGCTTGCATTCTTGCTGGCATTGTTTTTATGCACTTTTCCACAGTCTCTTTTGTTATTGAGTTCCAAATAGTTTCTAGCTGTTCCCACAGACTTGCTTTATATGACACTTTTGTGTGATCAATCTTTGAATCTACTAAATCTCAAATTTGTTCAATATGATTCAAATCTGGACTTTGACTTGACCAGTCCATCAGTTCCAGTACTCCAGATTCCTTTTTTCTTGGTCAAATAGTCTCTGCACAGCTTTGAACTATGCTTGGGGTCATTGTCTTGTTGGTATATGAACCCACAACCAATCAGATTCAGTCCAGAAGGGATTCCATGATGCACTAAGATGTCGTGGTAGACATTCTTGTTCATGATACCGTCCATTTTCACTAATTTGCCCACGCCGTATCCACAAATGGAACCCCATACCATAATGGAATCTCAACCGTGTTTCACTGTGGGTGCAATGCATCTGGCATCAAAACGTTCTCCAGCTTTTCTGCGGACAT
The DNA here is from genome assembly GCF_018320785.1 of Cheilinus undulatus. Taxonomy (NCBI): domain Eukaryota; kingdom Metazoa; phylum Chordata; class Actinopteri; order Labriformes; family Labridae; genus Cheilinus; species Cheilinus undulatus. The sequence continues at coordinate 24,214,282 of NC_054865.1, read as the reverse complement.
AAACACGATGATGCTGACTGAAGAGTTCAAACTTCGTCCATCAAGAGTGCCTTCTTCCAGTCAACAACAGTCCAGTGTTTGTGCTCCCTGGCAAATCTGGGGCATTTCTGGATGTTTGCAGGCCTCAATAATGGCTCCTTAGCAGCTGTTCTTCCCTTTAAGCCTTGTTCTGTCAGTCGTCTGCTTATGGTCATTCTAGGGACTTTCTCAGACTCTGATCTAGAAGCATTCATCTCTGCCTGAAGATCAGCAGTGGTTTTCCTTCTGTCTCTAGTACTTCAAATCTTGAGGTGTCTGACATCTGCTTCAATTAACTTTCGTTTCCTGCCTCTTCCTTGGCGCATTTTGTAGGTACCAGTCTCGGCAATTGACTCCAAAGCATACTTGACCACACTGTGAGAACACTTTATGTCTTTCCCTATTTGTCTCAGAGACCATCCAACATCATGAAGTGCTTTGATGCAGACTCTTTCATTTTCAGTGAGCTCTCCACATTTTACCATTCTGAACAGGAATGAGGAATTTCAAACTGAATTCACCTTTTTATACCCAAATTTGAGCTGGCTCACTGGGCTTCTCTGAGAAGTCAAAAATTAATCAAGCATAACATTCAAGCACTAAAACTAATTTTTCTGTTCAGGGATGCCAGTAAATAACTATAGTTTGACATATTAATCAAGAAATAAAGAGTGCTTTACTATTTTTTTTTTTTTTTTGTAAATCAGTACATTTAAAAATTCATGGATAACAATAATAATTATATTTTAGCATTAAAAATATCATTTTGGTTAAAGGGCTTCTACATATTGGTGTATTAACCACCGCAGAAACATAAAAAATGATTTTGGTAATTACCAATGCTGTTAATTTAGGGCAGCTATGGCATAAACCTTACTTTGAGTGGTTGTCTAATTAATTTGTTAAGCACTGTACATTTTCATTTGGCACATAAAAATTGGAATTGGAACATTGGAAATTGAAAACATTAAAATATAACTGTAATCTTGAATTATCACAAAAAGGTTTTGGTCTTGGAGGAGGTGGAGAAGTTGACATACCATTAAAAAGAAAGCAACTTTTTTTTGCAGTGGTAATGCATTTAGCAAATAAACAATGACATCTCTGGGTTAACAAACTTAAGTAAAGACCCAGAGCTGTTATTAGAACCCACCAAGAGTATATACAGTAGATATTATCAGAGGGTGTCTTTCAAGCTGCTTCCCACACCCTCTCCCTCAACACTTCCATTTTATTTGGACGTTATGGTGGAGAGTCCACCAAACTGAGTGCAGTGCAAAACCTTGTGCTGTAGAGCAAGAATCTGTAGATAACCCTCCAGTAGCGAGTCTGCACTGATGCTGACTTGTTTAACAGGGGTAACAGCTTCCATTGTTTGTCATGGAGATGCTCCATACATTACAGTTCTGCGTTACCACCTACATAAACATAAACATATCTAGAAGTTAAGATAAATAGTAGTGTCCTACAGATTCAGAAACAAAAATGTTTACGTTAAAATGGGTAGCTCCTTTCAAAGTCTTGAAAACAGAAAACATGTTTATTTGATAGTCAAGTGTTTTATATGTACAAGAACTTTTGCAAGAATTTGAATCTGAATAAAATGATTCTACGTTTGAAAATGCCACCAACTGTGTTGTTTTTTTTATATAATATGGTCAAGTGATTTTAATGAGTCTGCCCTACATTATTGATGTGGAAAACTCCTTACTGAGCGACGTTAAATCATGGTCATATTCCTATTTCCGTGGGAGTGAGGGGAGTTTGTCGCACAGCCTGCTGCTGTTCTGTTCAAACCCTTCACCTTCATGCAGAGAGCTTCAGCCGTGACGTTAGACAGTCAACTCAGTGTCCGAGAGTGAGGGAGAAGGGAGGGATTTGAGTAAAAACAATACAGATTTAGTCTTTGGACCATAGTGTAATCTGTTGTTGAACTGTCTGTTGTCTTCCTCTGCATTAGTTTATCTTTTATTTATGTGTAGCACCACCTCCTGCTAACCTGTTACCTACTTGTACTCACATAACAGTAGTGGATAAAACATGCATAAACGCATGTCTTCTTTTGCCAGATTTCTAAACTTCTCTTTAATTTTTTGATACAGTTGGAAGGAATTCCCATAACTGATGCATAAAAATAGTAATATGTGCCTATCGAGCATAACTTTGTTTTCATCTTGAATGAAGATGCTCTCGTTGAACACAATAGTGTTTAACATCAAAATAGTATCTGTTCAGTATCAAAATAATATTACCCTCATTTAACTGTTTTGTTCCAACGACAGGCCCAATGGAGACATTACAGAGTACCTCCTCTATCATGACAACCAAATGGTCTACAGGGGAAAAGACAGACAACACAACATCACTGGTAAAGAGGAGAAAAATGTGTGTGCACTTTTGTGTGTGTTGCAGTGGCTGTGACTGGAGGGATGGGGCCTTGTGCAAAGAGAAGGAGAAGAGTAAAGAAAAGCAAAATGGAGTGGGGGATTAGCATTTGAAAGAGAGAAGAGCATCTCAGCTCTTACCAAGGGAATAGCACTTTGAAAAAGAGCGCTAAACACACACTCACACAGAAATGAAAATGAGGCGGCAGAGAAACAAAGAAAACTAAACATTAGTGCACATGCATGCACACAGTTTGCTTTGAAAACTCTCACTAAAGAGACTTAAAGAAGGTATGAAACACATGTCACACCACTGAGACTAGAGCGCTGCACTGAGACACAGGCAGATACACGCACACACAAACATGCATGCATACAAACGCATATGCACACACTTACAGTATGCAGACATTAACACAAGAGAGTCATCCTATAAGGCATTCTATATGAGCAGAATAGATTATCGCTGATTTTAATTTTACACACAAACCCAAATTTACACAAAACGTCACACTGCCCAGCACAGTACTCGTGAGTCTTTGTAAGTTAATGAATGCATGAGAGCACATATTATCCATGCTGGGTTAATAATGCTGAGTGTCTGATGTTCACAGTGATTGGAGGGATTATGGACGCAGTAATTATACAGTATGGGCGAGAATAGATTGTGTTACAGAGGGAGAGATTGCAACAGTGAGACAGATGGAGAAAAGTTTTGAGGCACAGATAGACACTGAAAGAGAAACAACAATTAAGAAACAGAGCCTAAAGGAGAGGGATGAGGGGCACAAAAGAGTATTTATGTAAAGGCAGGCAGAATTCAACGTTTGTGAAAAATACATGGGTCAAGTCCCAGCACAATAACAAGTTGTTAAATTGATCTATTTATATTTTATTCATCGTGCTGTCTCGGTGTGTGTTTCAGGTCTTGGTGTGTATTCTGCCCATGTGTTTGAGCTGAGTGCATGCACTTTAGTGGGCTGCACCAACAGTTCACAAGTTACTCTGCTGACCTCACAGCTACCTCCTGGGCCTCTACAAGCACCAACCCTCACCCTGCTCGACTCACGGACTATTCTAGTGGCGTAAGTTTGCCCACACATACACATCCATGTTAACCTGACACGCCAGACGTATTTGTTTCACATATCCATCTGGAAAACCTTCTATATACAGTGTTTGGGAAAGGGCAGAGCCTTTGAAAAAAATCACTCGGAGGGTGATTGGATGAACGTTCTGTCTGTCACATCTTTACAGGCCATTCAGAGCAACAAAACACAAAACGTTGTTGCTACCAAGGTGCACATGCGCAGCTACTGAGGAATAAACCCCATACAGAACTGCATAATGTGAGCCATGTTGACTATAGACATGTCAGTACATGACTTTTGTCATTTTTGAAAAGAAATCAACTCACTGATGTTTTTTGTTCTTCTTCCTTTAATGAAGAAATGTTGTCAAGTTCTGATAAAACCAGCACTTTAGCAGCATCCACGCTAATGTCTTCCACCATAACGGCACCGGCCTCTTGTTGCTGCTTGCTTACGTCACAACTCTGCCACGGCAGAAAGTACTGCCCCTCATCGCTGATTGGTCCTGTCACTTTCTAACCGGGCTCAAACAGTTCAGACGGGAGCTTAGCAAGATGGATTCGCCAGTGAGAAACATGGAAACAGGCGTATCCATCTGCTTTGCAAGGTTACATCTATGTGAAAAAGTGCAGCATATGTGAGAATACACACAAACTGAGCAACAGTTAAGTATCAGGTAAAACACAAGCACCAGGTCCACAAACCAAGTGGGTACTTCGCAGAGCTTATAATGCTGCATGACAGGCTTCATGGCACTGTATTCTAAGAAAGTTGATTAAATCTGTTAGATTTTATTAACAAGTGAAACTATTAGAGAGGGTAGAGCAAATTTCACAGGAAAACAATTGACATATACAGTGCTAAAAAGTATTAACACCTTGGATGTTATATCCTTTGACTTTTTTGACCTTGTTGTCTTTAAATAATTTCTGCCTAGCTCTCGCACAAAGCGAGAGCTAGTCATTGTCTTGCTATAAAATAAGTCTTCTCCTAAACCTTGGTTCTCTTGCAGGCTGGATAAGATTGTCCTCCAGGATTTTCCTTTATTTTACCGTATTCATTTTACCCTCTGCCTTTTTGAGCTTTTCATGACTGGCTGCTGAGAAGCATCCTCACAGCATGATGCTGCCACCACCGTGCATCACTGTGGGGATGGTGTGCTTGTGGTGATAAGCAGTGTTTGGTGTCTGCCAAACATGGCATTACTTTGTAGAAATCTGTTTTCACCTTGACATTAAAGAGTTTTTTTTTGTCAAAAAAGCCAAATTATATTGAACATGGTTGATTTGTAAAATCAATGAAAGGGTACGATATCTAAGAGGGTGAATACTTTTTACAGGCAGTGTATTGATATTATGTGCATTCAGTTTATAAATTGTCCCCTTTTTAAGCAAATCAAGCTGTTTCCACTCTCTCTCTCCTTGAACATTTAAACCTCATTTCCCTCTCTCTTACCTTAGTCACTCTGAATTTTTGAGTATTTTCTGCTGCATTCACACATCAGCACAAACAGGATTTTTGCGAAGGGTTTGGCAAGAAAATTTATGGGTAAAGATAAGGCAAAAAGTTTAGCTGTTTGCATTCACACATGCAGCTCATCCTGAAAATTTTCAGGTTTTATTTTTTGTTCATATCAAACAGTATTTGTGACACACCAAAAGGAAATAAAATCTTCCTTAGTGTTTGAGCATCACTGGAAAGAGTGGGCTAAGAGTTAAAGTAAATCGAAGTTTAAAGTGGGTTTTCATTCCATTGTCAAATTTTATGTCTGTGTAAAAACCACAAGAAGAGGCAGAGAGAGACAGAGCCGATGACCTTCTGCAGTTATGTTTACCATGCAGGATATTCATCTGCACTTGACCTTACACCTCCAGAGGGAGGAGACAGTGGAAGATAGATCTCTGCACTTTCTCCATCATGTTTATGTGCAAATGTTCCTGGCTTTGTGTGTATGTGTGTGCTTCTGTGCGTAAGAGTCAATCTGCGTGAAAGCCATTAGTGTCCTGACTGTCACTTACAGTGGGACTCACCGCAGGAGGGCACAGTGCCACTCACATGTGTGCGCACACAATCACTCTCACAGGCATATCCACACACACTCAAAACAATGGACAGAGGCTGAGAGGATAGTGAAGGAGGAATGTGAAGACACAGTGGATGAGAGGGTAATAGTGAGTGTTTGTGTGATGATCCTGTTTAAACTTTGAGCAGTGCACCGCTACATACAAGCATGTCAGTCTGAATGAACAGCAGAAGTGACTCAGGGACAAAATATTGAATATTTGCCTCATGTTTGGGTTCTTTTCCTTCTCTTGAATGTACTTGTAGTTTTCTAAATAAATAGTAAGATAATACTTCAGGTCAGAGTAACAAAGCAAACACAGGTTGTTGTTTTCTTCTTGTTTGTGGACTTCAGGATTGATCTTAAATTGAATATGTGTTAAAGGGGAGTAATCAGTAAAAACATGCCTCGTTGGTAAAAAGAAAGGTGACAGAAAAAAACAAGATTTTGGAGAAAAATAGTTTTTAAAAATGAATATTATGAGTTATATTTGTAAGTTAACTTATTAAATGCATTTTTTCCAGTCAAAATAATTCTTACAAAGGTCTCTATATATTGAAAAATATTTTATAATCACTGTCATTAATGAGGGATGTTTTGCCTTTCAAAGTAAATGAGTTTTTCTTAAGTTTTGTCTTTAGCTTGTATACGTTTGATAGCATAAAGAGAACTTACAATGTAAATTAATAAATCAATGTGAGTTCTGCTCACTGAGCAGGGATATGTAATATACCCTGAGCCTTTGAAATGTTTTCCAGCTATATATTCACCAGGTGTGGGAAGGCTGTGTATTGCCTTGTTAGCACATTGGTAATAGGCAGAGGTTAGGAGATCATACTTGGTCAATACCTCTCTATTGTGTCTGTGAGAAAAAATGAGAAGACTGGGAGGCAGAGAAAAATAGTTAAATTGTGGAAAATATAGATGAAGTGAACAAGGGGAAAATCAAAGAAATAATTATTTGCGTTTGAGAGAAAATAACAGAGGGAAACAGAAAGTGTTCAAAAGGAAGTGAGAGCGTTTGTGGACTGTGAGAAAGGTTGAGAGAGGCTGCAAGATGGGAACAAAACAGTATCAGCAGATTTATTCCCTGATCTCACCTAACACTTCCTGATGCAAACACACTCAAAGCACAGAATAAGACACACACACACTGACAGACATCTGCAAATTCATAAAAACAAAGAAGACTTGATGGGAAACACATGTCAAGCATGGAGATTAAATGGCCTTATTCAGTCAGTTCTACTTTGTTTTAATTTTCAAAGGTTGTATTGGTCTTCAGTGACACAAGAAGCTTTATAAGTATTATATGGCATAATGGTTTTTTTAGTAGAGTGCAATTTAGAAAAAGCATCATAACTGCATCTTTTTTTATGTAATACGTATTTTTTAGTTATTCCAAATCCAACAAATCCAATTATCACAGTGAATTATGGTACAGATTATCACAGCTCCCCTTTGGTTTAGTCTTTTGAAAGTGGACATACATCACTCTGCCAATCAACAGCATATACATTTTATAATAAATGTGATAGATTAGCCACAGTGGCTAATTGTGTGCTAACACGCACTCATCATTCATTCAAATACTGGCTTTTAATAGTTTCTACCCAGAAAGGAATCCATCACTTTGTAGAATGGCCTTCCTCTTTAACCATGCCAGGCGCACTAGGTCGCTATCAGAGATTTATAAGAGTTACAGAACTATTTATAACACAAAAATTATTGCTCCGTAAGATTAAACTACTATCTGTACTATTTTTAGGCATATGGGAAATTACTGGATACATTGAAGTTATAAGAAAGTTAGAAAAGTCAAATGCATACTGACATTGTGTGATTCTGTATTTTGAGAAGTTTTCTCTTTTTTTAATTATATTTTTTATTTTCCAATGATACCGTTCTTACATTTACAAAATCAGGTCTCAGAGGCTTACCATATTGCACCCATTTGGTCAATGTAATCTGAATTTTTCCAGTCTTAAATTTACAGAAAAGTGACTTTTTCTATCTTGTTAATCTCCATTGTCACATCTATCCAGTTATTTATTGTAGGTTCAGGCAATGTCATCCATCTTTTGGTAAGGGCCTTTTTCCTGCTACCAACAATATAGCTATTGAATAATTATCAGTGAAAAGTTTTATTTTTCAAAAGCATAAGATAATCCCGACCCTTTGGAATCCTCTTCTTTTACCTCTTATTTTTCATGATGGTGTTGAACAGTAGGCTATAAAGTAAAGCAGCGTCCACACTCTTATGAAAAACAAAAGTTCATTAACAAGTTCAAAGTTCATTAAAACAGAAAAGATACTTTTAAATCTTATTGTGAAATAAATACATTGTATTGCAGATTATGCATATATTGCACTCTGGGTCACATTTTGTAGTGGGTAATCTGCATGTTTCTATTTATAAATACTGCCTCTTGTTCTCCCCCCGCCCTCTCTCTCTCGATTGGGGATGACCTTCCTGTTCTAAATTTAGAAAAGAAGACACCTCTGTCTTACAAAGGAAACTGTGTGCAGTATCAAATGTGTGTGTTGTGCATGTCTGAAACCTTAGCTCCTGACAAACACACATGTGCATGCACACGCACACATGCATACACAGAGCAATCAGATGCAGTTTAAAAAGACTGCAGACGAAGGCCAATTATAAGTCAGTTCTAACCACACTGAGCCTGACTTTTTTAATTCCACTAAGCACACAAGCACCAGTTATGATTTGTATAGGTTTTCTTTTTTATTCACAAAGAGGAATTTTCCATTTAAGGCTGTCGGTCAACTGGGGAGAAAAAGGCCTTTTCTTTTGCTTATTAAAGGTCAATTAACTGTTTGAATTAATTCCAGTTATTTTATTTTGTTAATCAACACAACATATCTTTACTATTATAAAGCTGACTTAAGTTTTGCCTTTAATGGTGGCATACAAAAAGAAGTCCCACTATTTGTATCTTTAAGTTAATCTTCTTGTCTCTGAAATCCATAACTGGAATAAATGTTCCTTCTATTTCTGCTGACTCTCTCTGAAGGTGGTCCCGTCCCTCTGAGGTCAATGGTGTTTTGGAGTTTTATTCCATCTACCTATTCCAGGACGGTGCAGAGCCCATACTGGCCTATAACAGCTCTGAACTTTTTGAGGACCACACACTCCGCAACCTTACACCTGGGACAGCTTATACTGTCACGCTCGCTGTGAGTGCCTCTCTGTTTTTTTGTTTTAATCTAAATTGTACAGTCATCCACATATTATTCCGTGATAGATATATTTTTTTAGGCTTGTACAGGAGGTGGTTGTACCTTAAGCCCTCCCAGCCATGCTAAGACTGAGGAGAGCACCCCAGAAGATGTTCCTGCTCCACTGGTCCTGCATTTGTCTCCACATAGTCTCAACGTCAGCTGGACCCCTCCGGATACTCCAAATGGTGAGCTGATACTCATTTCATTCGGCTCATACAGCTGGGTACTGAGCTAAAACATTCAGTTACACTTAGTCACTGATCAAGTGTAACATGTAATAATGTTACATTTGTTTGAATTACATGTATATGTTCAAAAGCCACTATTACAAAGTTCTTTCAAGTAATTGTTTTTCTGAGGATGTTTTGGAGTTAAAATGACCACGTTGATGAGGAAGACAGCGTGTTAGTTTTATTTATTTAGTTATTTTTTAATACAAGATGCCAATATTCATCATAACCAGGTCTTTAAGATATGTAAGACTGGTCTAGTGGTATCCCATGAAACAGGAAAGCATTTCACTTGATGCAAGAGTAAACAAGATGTGGAGTACAAGTGTCCAAGACAGACCGATAAAAGAATTTGAAAAAATCTAAACAGGAAGAGAAACCAAAAGGGGAGGTCATAAAGGACTTAGAGGGAAGGGAGAAAGAGACAAAGATGAGGGAGAGATCATACAGTTTGAGACAGAGACTAACGGAGAGCAGAAGTGAGCGGGCAGTGCTTCACTTGGCTCCCTTAAGTGGATGAAAAGTGCTCCCTTTTGACTGAATGGAGTACTGCAGGCTGAAGGCACGCGGACTCAAAGTGAGCACCTCTGTCTCAGTGTCCTCCAATCTTCCTGTCGTCATCACAGTAGCTTGTGGCCAATTTAGCTCCATTGAACAGAGCCTGACAAAAACTGTAGAGTGGACATATGTTTGAAATCTAATTATTGGCTTAAAACACAGAGATACAATGAAGTAAAGGTCATTTTCATAAAACTTAGGGTTACTTTAGGACTATTTACAGATGCTTTTTGTGAAGTTGTCATTAGAGGGATCTCTTGAACCCAGGATTTTTTGAGGGGAATCAAAATGTACAAAATGAAACTTGTTTTTTTTTACTTAAATCTTGCAGTCAGTTCAAAATTCAGAAAAAAAGGCTTATTTTTTGCTGTTGAATAGTTTTATTTTTCAAATTTGAAAAAGGCATTAGTCATGAGAATCAATCCAGACTTTGCATTATGCAATTTTTTTTGACAAAGTTTATTAACCAAATAACATAAAAAGTAAAGCAGAAGTACAATTTTTGAGACATATAGCCAAGTATTAGAGGTTAAACATCAATATTTGCTGATGAATTGCAGCAAAATGCAGACACAGCAGTTAGAAAGCCAGACCTGGATGTTTCATTTATTTTCTTATGGGTGATGGTCGGGCTTAGTGGGTGGAGGGGGCGCTAATGTGCAGAGGCTGTAGTCCCTGTCGCAATGGTCACCAGATTGATTCTCAGTCTCTGAACTGTTTGGTGCCTGTGTTCACCCGCTCCCTCTCCCCATGTTTCCTGTCTCTCTTCAGCTGTCCTATCCAAACGGGGCAAAAGGCCCCAAAAAATACTCTTTATTTTCATTTTCTTTTATGTCACTATATGTTAAGAGATAAAACTATTAACAGGCTGACTAAACTGAATTTGTATTATTGATATGTTGCATATAATGCAAATACATATCCTCCTGCCTTTTTCAAAACAGTACATCGAGCACAGTTTGATAAAACTAAAATCAATTGTTTCAAGAAGCATTATTTACCGTTTAATGAATTGAAAATGCATTTTCGTATAAATATAGTGTTGGCATAAATTACAAGACTGCATTAACAAACACTTATTAGATAAGATGAATTAAGTTTTGAAACTATCTGAAGATCCTGCCCCATTTCACAGTCCCAGACATGCAATGCACCGCCTAGTATTACCAAATGCTACTGCCATGCTCGTTAAAGTATGTGTAATTCCATGATGTGTGTGCGTGTGTAATGCGAATCATGTGTTTTACGCTTAATGCCACATGAGTGCATTTCGCACCATAAACCCTGCGATGTGTGTGCATATTAGCCTGGATAAATTACTTAAAGCTTTTCTCATCTGATGACAGAAATTCATAACAAGGAGACACTTAATCATGATTACCCGATTATCTCATGCTTAAAAAGCTTTAATTTTTGCTTAAAAGGGTAGAGGAGCTCAGTGCCTTTTCTCTCTCTTTTCATAAATGGACGGCAACAATGACGATGATGATGGCGATGGGTTCCAGAGGAGTGAGATTCAGTGTCTCTCTCTCTCCCCCCTTCTCCCCAATTCCGCAGGGATTTGTGGGGGATAATCCTCTCGGGGATTAGGTCGGGGCAACACGCAGACAAAGAGGGGAAATAAGCCTGTTATGCATTCGCTGCTTCATTTCCCAACCTGTCTTTATTACAACCTATACTGATATGGGCTTATTCAACACACAAGCACACAGAGAGTCTGCACACATATACACACACGCGCTCTCACACGTATGTGATTGGCCACATTAAGAGCTTCCTGGATGTAGTTGGCGTCCGTGGGGTTTTTGTGTCTTCATTTCCCTGATAGGTGTGTATATCTGTATTGAGCAATAATAAAACCCACACATGATTAAAGCAGAATAGACTCTTAGTTCTTAGCACTGATCTTTTGAGCCCCCTGTATGCATTTTTATTAAGGAAAAGCACATTTGGCACCGTACTGTTTCATTTTTTTATTAGATGGATGTAATGTAATGTAATTATTGTGCCTGTGTATGTGTGTGTAAAGGGACATGTGTGTCATCCTAGTGTGTGTATCCATCTGTGTGGAGTGTCCATGTGGTCTAATCTGTGTATGTGGTACTATCTTTACTCATCCATGCTTGTGTATGTGTGCATGAATGTTCAGGTGTGCATGTTCACTTTAGCACTTCTGTCCTTTAGAGGGCCTTTATCCTGGTAGCGCCTATGGTTACATTTCTCGTTTTTCCGTCCTGGTTTTCATCATTTGATTACACTAGGACTCACTGACTGGCAGGGCTGGAGCCCCTAAGTCAGTTTTCATTTGCATTGTAATCCAATGACCCAGGCTGCATCCCAACATAGCAAAGCTCACCTTGGGACTGGAATTTCTCATAGTCTCAATATTGTCTTATAATGGGCCAGTTAATAGCATCAGGTAAAAATGTGTTGAAACTAGGGTTGCCAATATGAATTGTGTTTAATTCTGATGAATTACTAGTGCATTTCTAATTGCGTTAATCACATGCTTGATTGTCCCTTTCAGCACTTTTGTTAGGCCTCTGCAGCATCTCCCTGCAGCCACAGTGTTGTTAAAAAAGTACGCCACTCCTCCCCAATGTTTCTATTCACTTCCTTCTCAAAGTCAAAAGTCATCTGCATCTTGTGTTATTAAACATTTACCTTTTTACTGCACTTATTTTCTTAGCTATAACTCATTTTTTTAGTTGATAGAACCCATTTTTAGTTTTAAGGTAACAGTACTTAAACAATTTAAGTCTTTTTTTTGTCATTTTACTCAAATTATTTAACTATCACCCCTTAATCTGTATAGTTTTCCCAGAATGCCTTTGGGCATTAAACTCCTTTGCACCTCAAGTGCAAACTCACTTAAAGAGGTCCTGCCTGTGGGAGGAGATATGAAAGTTGATGTTAATGTTAATGAATGTTAGATGGCATTCCAAGTTAATGAGATATCAGCTACTGGTTCAGTGGGTCACTAACAGTCATTGTTGCATACGATTGCTTAAGTTAGCCTTAGGTTGAGTGGTAACTTAAAAAGTCTATTTTTTCAGTGAGTGCTAATTAATTTTCTAAGGTAATCAGTTACCTGTAATATTTTGAGTTTTATGAAGTAATTATGGTTTAAAGTAAACCCGAAAATTATTGACTTAGAAGCACTGCAAACTCAAATTCACATGTCAATCTCAGTTTTGAACACTTAAAATAATTAATTTTAACTTAGTATTGCAAACTTAAAATAATAAGGTTAGCGTACTCAGAAAAATTAAGTTGTTAGTGTAATTGCAGCACATTTAAAATAAACAACTTATTTGAACTCACCAAAGTCAAGTTTAGTTTACTCGTTATTTCTGTATTTTCATTTTAAGTAAGCTTAACTCTTTTTGTTTTACAGTGTACTCACCTGTCTTATAAAGTAGATGTAGGTTTTTAAAGTTAAGATTCAATACAGCTGACCATTAAAATAATGGGTTATAGTGTCTAAAACACAAAATATTGAAAAAGTAACAAAAATATGACAGCATTTCTGCAAAATCTGTATATGTTTTTAAATTTTTATGTCTATGTAAGGCATTTAGTTATTTCTGTCTTAAATACACTTTGTTATAGATAAATGTGAATTTGCTTTCTATTTATGTGAATTCATAAACTTTCATACAGTGTTTTAGGAAAGCTCCAGCAACTTGCTATTGCATGAAATCAGTGATGATGACTTTGATTTTTGTTGTTTCTTGGTGTATTTGCTGCGCATATTCAGATGAGTGTTTCTTTATTACAGGCATCATAACCAGCTATGGTCTCTGGCTGGATGGGGTTCTCATTTTAAACTCCAGTTCCTCTCAGAGGGTCTTCGTCGTGGATGGACTCTCACCGTGGAGCCGACATGTGCTCAGGCTGCAGGCCTGTACAGCACAGGGCTGTGGGAAGGGACCGATGGTTAGTGCATTTCTAGTCAGTCAATACGCCAGGACAATTATTAGATTTTAGAACAATATGCACTTTAATTTGTGACATTTCTGAGTATGGCCCTGCTTTCTTCTTCATTGTTTTTTTTTATTCATTTCGGAATATTTTAGCGCTTCAGTCACACAGGAGCTGTTGAAACCAAACTGCTTGAACAGTAAACTCACATTTTTATCAGAACTTTTATCACATTTTTATTCTTGCTGTAGCTTACCAATATACAGATACACAGGTTCGTTTAGAAATGCCTCCTCAGACTTTAACAAAGTGTGTGTAGGTTGTATGTGTGTGTCTGTGTGTCACCGGGCATCATAAAGGTGATCGATCCTCTCAGCTCAATAACGAGGGTCGGTGTGGCAACAGTGACATTTGGTAGGAAATGTCACTCTACTCTCAATGATGTCTCAAACAAAGGGCCATATTTGGGGCATTTTTCCGATATAGACGCCATGTTTAGTCAAACAGTAGGAGAACTGCTGACACAGCAGAACAGGAGGAGAGGAAAGGTGGGAAGAGAAGGGGAGGGGGGTTAGAGCAGGATGAAGGAGAGAGGAGAAGGAGTTGACAGGGTGGATGGGAAAAGGAGAAGAAAGGAGTCTGAGCAGGAGTTGGTTTAGGGATAAAAGAGTAAAATGATGAGGATAGAGTAAATGGTCAGTGCACAGGGAGGGATGAGGTGAACGGGAGTAGAGGAGGGGGGATAAGGGGTGAGACAGAAAACAAGAGTGAAGTGATGGTGGAAGGAAAGATGGAGCAAAGTGATTGGAAAAGATCGAAAAAGGAATGTGACACAGGCTTAAAGAACAGATTTTTTATATTCTAAAAATTTGTATTAACACACTCAGATTTTGTTTGTGGTCTTATATATATCACAGTTGTATCTTCTCCAGATGTATGGTTTTATGTGTGCATGGTGAGAAAAGGGAGTGAAATAAGTATATCTTTCTTGTAAACATACAGAGTTGTCTTGGTTGTCTTCTCTATTGTGTTCGTCTGCACATGCTCTTATGTATGCTTGTGTTTTTCTTTAAAGGTGGAGCTGCGTACATTAGAGATGGCCCCAGAAGGCCCCATACTGTTGGAACTAACCAATCAGAGCTCTAGATCACTGCGGGCTCGCTGGACAGCCCCGCCTAGACCAAATGGGAACCTTAATTACACACTGTACTACAAAAGTAAAGGTAAAGCATGAATCTACATAAACCTTGTGTTTTTCAGTCTTTTTCATAAAAATATCACCCTGTCTGCAGCAATGTTTAGTTCAGCTTCCTTGCTGATACTCTGGCAAGTTTTCATTCAGGGGTCCTGCTTACTTCCATCTCCTGTGGGTTATACAATTACTAAAGAGACTTGACTTGAGCTTGTATTGTGCTGTTCTCATTGCCTGACTACTCAAAGTACTTTTATACCACAGCTCACACTTACCCATTTACTCCACATTCATGGCAAGGACTGCTATGAAGTATTAGTTAACTCTATTCATACAGATTCCTACACATTTATACATGTACTCCAAATTAACAAGCTATTCAATTAATGTACGGTGTTTATAAAAAGTATTGGGTGACTTACTGGGGTCTTTAAAGATAAAATCCATACCAGTACCTCCAATATCAAATGTCTTTTTATCCATTTAAAATAGATTTTTCAATCCTTCATAAAGCTAGAATGCATTGTGGCTGGGCTGTGACAACCAATGGCAGGCTGTTCCATTGTCACTTCATGCGTGGCAGCACAGCGCATGCACACAGACTTAAAAACTGGAGTAGAGAGCCTGAATGATTCATGATAGAGAGAAAGAGACAGAGAAAGAGGCTATGATTTGTCTATGGCTATGATGAGTCACTGCACTTTTAATAATTCTCAAATTACAAAATGCGCAAGGACTTTTTTTTGTAAAAATGTGAATGTTTTCAAGACTTTTTGTCACAGAAGAATTTATTTTTTACTTTTTCTCCCAAATAAGTAAATAAATAAGTATAGTGAATACTAAGGGTGTGACGAGATCAAAACATCACAAGATGTCTTGTCGATGTGGAAGTTATTAAAGATCACAAAGACGCCCTGGACACTTTAAAATTGTTGGCTTGACAGCTAATGAAGAAACAGAGCGGATCCATGACCCATCCAGAGCACTTTTCCTTCCCCATCCGGGCCTTCATGTATGCTACTCAGTCCTGCACATGATCCGCCAATGCATAATAAGTTAATAACAACGGTTCGAAATGATTCAATGCTGCTGCTGGAAACCTGTGCAGTCTCTACAAGCCCACTCATAGTGTTGCAATTTGTGACTTTGTAGCTTTGATTCAGTCGCTGCTTCGTCATGTCTCCTTCTTATCTCACTGTCCATCTGTCATGCATCCATCAGCTGTTGGCTGTGCATATCATCAATCAGAAGCTTAATGTAGAGCGCAACAGAGCGCCTTTTAGCTCCAAAAAGCGAAGTTCTAGCTCAGTTAAATGTGCACTGTTTGTTGTCTGACAGCAGACAGAGCAGACACACACTCGCTCACCAATGCACACACATTAACACACACGCTCATCTGTGCGTCGTGTCCATCACTGGCAAAGCTCATATGAAAAAAAAGACCACAAAACTATAAAATAATCTATTTCTCTAAGTTACTGTTAAAACAAACAAATGTGTTATTGATAAAAAATATTTGAGTGTTTTAAATATAGATGTACTTAAAGAGGATGAGAAATAGTTTGATTTTACTAATGCAGCTCTTTGTATTTCAGTCTGTTGTAAATAGTTTTTAAAGTACTTTCAAAATAATCTAAATGCTTTAATTATCATTGTTATAATTGTAGCTATGAGTGCATAGTATGATAAAATAAAGATATGGTAGACTATTAAAATGAAAGGTTTGATTTGAAGAGCATTAAAACGTACAGTTTGAGGCAGACATAGACAAGACAAACTGTGTGTAAGCATTGATAGCCTATTCAGTACAAGAGGGGTTAGTTTAAACATTTCTGAATAGACCTGAATGCTTTGCAATTATGACTTTCAGCCATATAAAAGACATATTTTCCACTCATATATATAAAAAAAAAAAACAAAAACGCCCAAAATCTCATCTCATTTCGTGTCTTATGGGCCCAAATATCGTCTCATCTCATCTCATCTTGCGTGGTCTTGTGACACAAGTGTCTCGTTACACCCCTAGTGAATACATATGTATTAATTACATGTTTAATACATAAAATCTTTGAGTTGTAATTGCACATACAAATTCTTAAAGCTCAGGTTGTCCTGAACAAAAGAATTTTGGAGCTTGACTTTGCACCACAGGGTTGATGTGTTACAGGCTTTTAAGACAAAAAGTCCAGGTGAGACTTGATGGTTGGAAGAATAGCCTAGGGCTTTGGGGATTAAACTATTTCTGTGTAGCTTTCGTTGTATGCTTCAAGTCATTGTTTTGCCATGAAAATAAATCCTCTCCCAAGCCATAGTTCAGTCTCTTGCAGACTGAATAAGATAGTCCTCCAGAATTTTCCTGAATTGTGTTGGCTGCCTTCAAAGGCTGGCTGCTGAGAAGCATCACCACAGCATAATAGTGGCTTCCAGTTGCTTGTTTTATGTGAATTTAAAAGACAGAAATATAATTCCGGCAAAAATGTGGTGTCTATGGTGAGTTTAAATTCTAACGTCAGTATAGCAGACTTCTTACATCAGTACATGAACAAGTCATTAAGACAAAAAATTTCCATTGTGTTTTCAGAAATATTTTCATTTTGCCGTGCAGTTGTTATATGATCTCATCTTTGTCAGCTCTGTCTTTGCCTAAATCAGTGCTTTACTGGGTTGTGCCTTTATTTTTTATGGTTAATTTTTATGTGACACTTTATTACTGGGTGAAATGATTGATATTTGTCATAAAGTGGGTAATCAAGTTTCTGACAAAACGTAACAATTGCACAAATGCATCTCTTTGACATCAGTATCAGCCCATATATCCAGATGTTTGTCTGTTCAATATCAATTTAAGGGTGGCATTTAGCACATCTGACCTCTGATCCAGAAAAGATTCGCCATAAGATGTGGCCTGTAAGAAAAACTGATCTGTTTGCAATACATAAGTTGTTTGCATTGTGGGAGTGTTATGTTAAAAGAAGTTATGAAGTAAACATTAGCATCGGTACTGTCCATCAACTAAATTAGCATTTTAAACATCAGCCCTGATTTTTAGTTTGTGCATCTCTATAAACAATAATCTTCATTCATTTTTGAACATTTTCTTTAAATTTAATTTTTTAAAGTGTTATTTTAGGATTCTCATATTTATCTTCCTTCATTTTTCCACTGATGTGTTTCTGAGATAACTGCATTCTTTTACTGTCTCATACCTCAGAGAGAAATAAATCTCCTCCAACAACAAACCAAAAGGCTTGGACAGTATTCACAGTGGAAACTTCAGTTTTCATAGAGGCTGTTGAGTTTTGGCACGTTTTCTCTCAAAACACATGTATACAAACACGCTTACCAACAATGCCGACTTCGGCTGAAAGTCAGGCATGAAAGGAAGAAGTGAAAGAAGGAGATATCAAACCGGAGTGGTGCAGAATAGACAAAGTTTGTTTCATTGCCAGTGACTTGAGAGAAGAGGAGATGATATAGGTGTCCAGAGCAAAACACAAGTATGGAGATGGATGGAAGAACAAAGACAAGTTGTGGTAAACAACAGTATATAGAGAATGAAGAGATGAGAAGCTCGTATTTCCACAGATGTGTTGGAAAAGATTGCAGGTAAAAAGAAAATAAGACTTGAAGAAGAACAAAACAGTGGATGAGACTAACAAGATGGAAGAAGAGAACTGGACATGGGAAGAAAGGGGCGAAGAAGAAAATTGAACAGGATGAGAACAGGACCATGGGGAGACAGCAGAAGACACACACACTTACATATATTCACCAAGAGCTCACTCTCTGTCACACACACGCTAAAACACACACACAGAGTCAGGGACTTTGATCTGCGCCTCACAGAGGAACAGAGATTAAAATGAGTGGAGTAAAGGATAGAAGAGGTGTGGAAGAACGAGAGAGATGGTGTTTCGCTCTAGTTACTCACAGCCGCTTGCTTCTTTGATACACACTGCCTTCATCAGTTCACAGAACTGATGCGTGCATATATGCGTGTGTCCATCTAAATATATTGGATAGGCTTACATGGTGTAATTTTCTGATCCCTTTTCTTTGACTATCCTTGCATAACCTCAATCTGTAGACCCCTCTCTCTGTTTTTGATCACTCTCAGTTAATCTCAGTCAGTGTTTATTCAACCCTCTCTCATTCTGCTCAATTTTTCCTCTTTTGTTGCCAGGGTCTTTTAATAACCACTTTTCTTCCATCACACTTGTGTACTGGTCAAAATTTTCCTCCCCCTCACTGTATAGAAATGCCTTGTTTGGCCTAATGTGTCTCTCTGTCTCTTAGATGGCGATGGTGTGTTGGATGGAGGTATAGCTGCAGGAAGCTGGTTGTCTGTGACCGACCTACAGCCCTACACCAACTACAGTTTCTGGATCAGAGGTTGTAACACACAGGGATGTGTTGAGAGCTTGCCACACAGCATTACCACGCCTCCAGCAGGTACAGTCACCATTAAAGGCCACAATCAAACAAAAGCAACTGACAAGTTAACTTAATAAAGGTGTAACTCTTTCTTTTGCACGACAGGAAGCAACTTTAGACCCAGACAGTTGGAGTTTTGTTTGCACTCCACAATGTAAAGGTGGTAGACATTTAAGAATTGTATGAATGCAACAAAACATAAGGACCAAGGCTTTAGGGGTTCAAGGCCAGATAAAATATCAAGATAAAACATCAAGCGGTCTGGTTTGGATGGTTTCTATATGCAATTATTCATGTTTCCATTGTCAAAAGTTGCAAAAGCTATCAAAATGATTGATCCATATCGTGATACATTTTTTGTCAACCCTCTGTTGGGGTATGAAATGTGCCCATCAGACCCTAAAGCAGGT
Source organism: Cheilinus undulatus (assembly GCF_018320785.1). Taxonomy (NCBI): domain Eukaryota; kingdom Metazoa; phylum Chordata; class Actinopteri; order Labriformes; family Labridae; genus Cheilinus; species Cheilinus undulatus. Next base: position 24,194,736 of record NC_054865.1, on the reverse strand, counting down.
GTCATCAACTACATTTGTATAAGGGCCAGCTTTTTCCTTAACAGGCACTTTTGGGGCTGAACTTTCAAATAAACAAAATAAATTATGAAAATTGTCTAATTGAGATATTTTTCAGATATTTTTATTGACTTTCAAATGTACATAATTTTTAGGCTCTAACAGTGAGACCAGTCCTTATATCACAGCCAGCCACAAGGGGGCAGTTGAGATGTTTTAGCTTTATATCTCTGTGGCTGTCACGTTGTCTTTCAGTGGGTTTGATGATAATATGCAATGCAGTGATAAATGAAAAAAGCCAAGCAGGAAAAATGCACTTATAAAACACCTAAAGCCTAAATTTGACAGAAAATGGCAGGTTTTAAAAAATATGTATAATCATGAATGGACTGATAAATATGTGTTTAACATGCATTTTATTTGCTACTAACTGCTGACAGGTGGATTTCGGAAAAATGGATGAAACATAAAGTCATTCCTGATTCCTGAACTGTTTCAGTCAAAAATGTTTTGGAGTTGTTTTGATAGTTGTAAGGCAGCCTGTACCTGAGTAAGCCTCAATCCTTCTGGGAGAACATTGTGTGGACAGATGAGATTAAAGTAGAGATTTTTGGAAAAGGACATCATTCTACTGTTTACAGAAAATGGAATGAGGCCTACAAAGAAGAGAACACAGTACCTTCAGTCAAACATGGTGGACGTTCAAAGATGTTTTGGGGTTGTTTTGCTGCCTCTGGCACTGGGTGCTTTGACTGTGTGCAAGAAATCATGAAATCTGGAGACTCTCAAAAAATTCTGGGCAGCAATATAATGCCTAATGTCAGAATGCCAGGTCTGCGTCAGAGGTCATGGGTGTTCCAACAGGACAATGACCCCAAGCATACCTCAAAAAGCACCAAGAAATGGTTGGAGACAAAGCGCTGTAGAGTTCTGAAGTGGCCAGCAATGAGTCGGGATCTAAATCCCATTAAACACCTATGAAGAGATCTCAAAATTGCTGTTGCAAGAACGCATCATTCAAATCTGAGAGACCTGGAGCAGTTTGCAAAAGAAGAGTGGTCCAAAATGCCAGTTGAGAGGTGTAAGAAGCTTGTTGATGGTTAGAGGAAGCCATTGGTTTCAGTTATTTTTTACCCAAGAGTGTGCAACCAAATATTAAAGTAGTGAACACTTTAACAATTATTTTCAGCTAAAAAAATCTGAAGTATCTGACTGAAAAGACATCAGTGTTGGTGTTATTGCTGACATTTGCACCAAACTGGTAAAAATCTGCATTTTTTGACTTTTAATTCTCTCAAACAGACATCTGCTTTGAAAATTTTTTTCTAAGAAGGCGGTGCTTGTACTTAAACTTATCGGTAGGTTTCTATGTCACAAACTCTATATAAAAGGTAGAATGTTACTTCCTCTAGCTGACTTTACCATGAAGAGACCACTCCCATCCTCTCCTACCTGCACCTGCACTGCTTCGGCTCTGAGAGCTCCAGCTTTATTTTCCAATGTTTTAATCTTTAGTTGGCAACTGTGAAGCACTACTCACTTATTCAAACATTTTAGCTGCAATATATAGGAGATGCACTTGCAATTTGCTGTTGATATGTATGTGAATGTGTGTCGAATCTGTGACTGCAGCAGAGGCTGTTAGGTAAACATACCAACAGCTGGATCACGGAGACCAGTTAGCGTGGAAACCAGTAACGCCGGTGCTGGAGCCAACGGCCCAAACAGGTAGAGCTCAGGACCACCATGGTCCTCCACCACCACACTACAGCCTGCTTCAGGGGACTCTAGAGGGGGAAAATCCTCCACCTCTAAAGATTGCTCTGAGGCAGCAGTGCTGCAGGACTCTGTGTCAATCTCTAGCAAAGGAAGTCACTGTCACTTCCGCTTCATCTGGAAAACCTGTAACCTTGCAAAGCAGATGGATACGCCAATTTCCTTGTTTTCCACTGGCGAATCCATCTCGTTAAGTTCCCATCTGAGCCATTTGGGCCAAGTTAGAAAGTGACAGGACCAAGCAGCGACAAAGGGGCAGTACTTTCAGACATGGCAGAGGCGTGACGTAAACAAGCTGCAGCAAGAGGCCGATGCCGGTGGAAGAGCTTAGCGTGGATGCTGCTAAAGCACCAGTTTTATCAGAATTTGACAACATTTCTTTGTTAAAAGAAGAACAAAGAACAGCAGTCAGTTTTTTCTTTTCAAAAACGACAAAAGTGGAGTTCTTACATTTTTATAGTTGCCATGTTTCGCGTTATTCCTCGGAAGCTGCGATGCACAGCTCAGTAGCTGCTACAAAACGTGTTTTGTTGCTGTGATTGGCCCGTAGAGATGTGACAGACACAACATTCATCAAATCACACTCCGAGTTTTTTTCAAAGCCTCGGCCTTTTCTCAAATGTTTCCTATCGAAGCTTTCCCAGATGGATGTGTGAAACACATCCATCTGCCCTGTCAGGTTAGAAAACCCGTCCTTTAAAAAAATTAAAAACGTCCTTTCCCCCTCCCTCCTCTCAGTATCAAACCGCTCACTTTCTGTACATTTTTTGAAATTTTGAAGTGGGCGGAGTTAGCACTGAGTTCGGGGTTCACTTACACTTTAAGTTGAGGGTGCCAACAATTTTGTCCCGCCTATTTTTGAGTTTTGTGTAAAATTATGCCAATTTTGGCTTAATCCTTTTTTGTGTTGTTCCAAAGCACATAAAGGAAATAAATATGTGTATACCAAAAAACATTTGTAACAATTTCTGGGAGAAATGGTGTATTTTCTGGAAAAATTCCAGAGGTGCCGATACTTTTGTCCATGACTGTACCAAGACTAGCTATGGGAACAAAAACAAGATAAGGGTTTAACGTACCAAACTCCTTCCAAACTGTACCAAACCCAACTGAGCCAAACCAGACTGGAAAAGCACCAGGTTACTCACAAGTAACCTACTGGGCGTTATACAAAGAAAAAAGTGCAGCCAACAATTTGATTTTGATATGAAAAGGCCTTTCTAATATTTTGCATGTTAGGAACCAACCTTTAGAATAGGCTTAGGCCTTTGGATGAGAGGTGTTTACATTCAGCAGTTTAGGGTTAGTAAAATCAGAGGGTTTGGGATTATATTTAAATATCTTTCCTGATATAGTGTCCCTTTTTCTCTGTTTTTTTTATTTACTGTGTAAAAGCCCTTTAGGTCATTCTATCTATGAAATGGGCTGTAACTTCACCTTGCCTTAGAACACAAATGGGACCTTACATCTTACAAACTTCATATTGATTAAAAAGATATGGTAGCACAGATTGTAGATATGAATCCTGATTAGGTACAGACTGATATTAAAAAAACACTTGGCTTATCTTTCACTTAATTGTGTATGTTCAGATTAAAGTGGCTATAATCATTGCTTTGTTTCTAATTTTACATACAGGCCATGAACCACTGTAACACATACATTTCATTACTCTGATTTTAATTGCTGTTGTTGTGAACTAAAAGGGGTTTATTTTTATAGGCTGTGGTGCCAAGGAAAAAATGTTCAATGAGAAGAACTGTTGAACACCGACACGCGCACACACAGATCATTGATTTTACTTAATGGTCTGAATACACAAGTCTCATTTACATAGTGCTTGTGTGTGTGTTGTAATTGTGTGTATATGTGTGTTATCTTGTTATTGTGTTGGCTGATTGTGAATACTGATAAATGTCAAAGCTGATCAGAGCAGTCTGGTGATAATGGAAACCACGCAGCAACACACACTAATAAGACACACATTTCCCCACTTTATCTAATGTTAAGAAAAAGTGATTAATGCATACAAACGCACCCACACCACACCCGTGTCTGAGTGGGAGAACAACAGAAGATGGAGTACGGAAAGTTCTACTGTTCAAGTTCAAAACAAAGGCATAAGAAAGTATAAATTTTAAATACCAGACGTTTCCTCTCTTTCTATCTCTCTTTCTACCTCTGTGCCTCTGGCATCTCTTTAGACTTCTTTAAGGCAAACTGTCTTTCTGCGTCCTTGTTTCATGAAAGAACAGAGAGCAGATAGTGGAGCAAGAGACAGAGGAGCAGAGGAGGAGGAGAGCAGAGAGAGAGAAGTGAACATAAAAGTGCATAGTTTAAAACGATTAGTGACACCTCTGATATTGTACCTGCTAACACACCATGAAAGAGACACAGTGTGTGCCGTTGTGATGTATGTGCTTTGTGTGCGTGTCTGTGTGTGTGTGTGTGTGTGTGTGTGCGTGATGGGGAGGCAGAAATCAACGCCTGCTTCAGGATTTAAACACACATAGAGACACATGCTCTTACAGGGAATGGTCATCCACAGTTGGCTCTAAAGTAGAAACTTTAAAGAAGTATTAAAACGACTTCTTATCAAAAATTCAGTGAAGCTTCATTTGACTGGACCAATAATAGATCAAATGATTCTTGTGCTTTTAAAACATTAATTACAAAGAACAAAAACTGGGCTAAAATAGTCTTCAGTATACAAGTTGCACAGGACATATTATACCACACTTGTGGAAATTAAAGAAACTTAAAAAAAAGGGAATCAGATGCCTACCTTAGACATACAGGTGCATGTCAAAAAAATTAGAATATAATGTAAAAGTGAATTTTCTCCCCAATTTAATTCAAAAAGCAAAACTTATAGACGTACTACACAGAGTGTTAAATATTGTAAAGGTTTTCCTTTTAATCTTGATGATCATGGCTTACAGCTCCCAAAAATAAAAATCGTTATCTCAACATACTAAAAAATCATAGAAAAGTCCAATGTTTTGTCAGTTATTACACTCCTAAAAAGAGCTCTAATCTGCTAATTAACTCAAAACAGCTGCAAAGGTTCCCTGATTCTTTATTCTCACACTCTGGTGCAGTGTACACAACAACAATCATGGGGAAGACTGTTGACTTGACAGTTGTCCAGAAGACAAGCAGTGACATCCTCCACCAGGAGGCTGAACCACATAAGGGGATGCAGAAAGGGCAGGATGATCAAAGCAATATTCATGAAAAGCTGACTGGAAGGGAGAAGTATGGTGAGAAAAGGTTCAAAAGCAACAGGGATGAGTGCAGCCTTCAGAGGATTGTCAAATAAAGCAGACTTAAGAACACAGGGGATCTTCACAGGGAAAGGACTGAACCACAGACAATGTCATATCTCACCTGAACTGAGGAGAAAAAGAACTGGGCTGTGACTTGGTGGTCCAAATTCCTGTTTTCAGATGAAAGTAAATTTTTCATTTCATTTGTAAATCAAGGTCCCAGAGAAGGAGGAAGATCAGAGAGGCACAGAATTCAAGGTGCTTGAGGTTCATTGTTTTCAGTTTCCATGGTCAGTGATGGTTCAAGGTGTCATGTCATCTGCTGGTGTTGATCCACTGTGCTTTATCAAGTCCAGAGTCAATGCTGTCAGCCATCTACCAGGAGATTTTAGAGCACTTCATTCTTCCATCTTCTGAGAAGCTTTATGGAGATACTGGTTTCTTTTTCCAGCAGGACTTGGCACCAGCCCACAGTGAAGCCACAACTGCCAAGAACTAGTTTTCTGTCCATGGTATGACTGTGGTTGATTGTCCAGCCAACTTGCCTGACCTGAACCCCTTAGGGAATATATGTGGTACTGTCAAAGGAGAGATGAGAGAAACCAGACTCAACAGTACAGTTTATCTGAAGGCTGCTATGAGAGCAATCTGGGCTTCATAACACAGCAGTGCCAATGACTGATTGGCTCCATGCCATGTCAGATTGATGCAGTAATTCATGCAAATTTGTATTATGAATCCTTTAAAATGATGTCTTTTTTAATATTCTAAAAGTTTGAAAATGTAACAAAATTTAATTTTTTGAATTAAATTATGGGGAAATAATATCTTTTTTATGATATTCTTATATTTCTGAGATGCACCTGTACGTACAGCAATGTTTTTTGATGGGTCAGAGGTGGACCAAAATGTGTCCTCTACCATGTTTCTATGACTATACAACAATAATGAATGTTAGTGAAACAGCTCTAATATTATTCTAAAGCAGTTTCCCAAAGAGCATTTTGATGCTTTTTGTGTGTCTTTTCTGTGTGCATGTTTGAAAACAGCCATCTCTGAGACAAGATGTCTTCAGCAATCAGTGTTGTAGTGGAAAGAGGGAGCAGTATGTTTGATTGAAGGGTCACTTTATACATCGGAGGGTCCACTCATATTTCACATGGTCAACACTACAGTCACTCTCATTTTGTACTTCTGTTTGTTGTCTTTTTTCTGTTTTTTTTTTTTTTTTTTTTTATCCTCACAGCCTCTCTGTTTCTGTTAAGATCATGGCCATAAAATGTTTTTACTGATTTCCAAGACTAGCTGTATGATAACATCTTCAGCTAGGAGAGAGGATGCTGTGGAGAGGTTTGGGTCATAAAGCTGTGTATGATTGTGTGTTTTAGCATGTGGCTGGATGTGGAAGCAAAAAAAGAGCCACTGAAGTGGTTGTGTGTCAGTAAATCTCATAGCTCTTTTTGGCCCCTGAAATCTCTGAAAGGAATACTTTTTCCACTTTTCTCCTCATCTCATCACTCTGGTCTTTCCTCCGCTATCTCTGCAGCTTTTTCAAAATGATATGCAGGTGTCTTTGTTTGGGATGCATTGCAAAAATTAAACTGACAAGTTTTATATCATTTTTTTCCTGTTTCTGTCCTCCTTTTCTGATGTCTTGTTTGTTTCACTCCTCAACTGTCCTCGTTTTACCCCACAGCATCTTAACATTTCCTCATTTCTTTTGCCACTTTTGCTTTCCTATTTTCTGTTCTTACTATCCTCTCTCTCTCTCTCTCTCTCCTTTACACAGCCCCGGATGGGTTGTCTACTCCAAGGTTGGCTCACGCAGCTCGTACCAGTCTGAATATATCCTGGTCCGCCCCCACCCACTCAAATGCACCAGGCCCGCTCCGTTACAGCTTGCAAATGAGGACATCCTCAAACAGGCCTGTGATGAGGTGAGAGAGCTTTAAAAACACAGGCACACTGCCCTCCACACTGGGCACAAGTGGTCTGAAAACAAGACATTTGAAAATACACCACTAAAAGAGAATGACAGAAACACACAAGATACATATGACATATGAACCTAAAACATATAGACATACACATATGCATACACATGTGGATATCAAGAGGTGCATTATACAGCAGAGCTGAATATGTCACATCAGTATGACAGACCATCAGAAAAACAGAGAGGAAATGAGCTGAAGAGACGGGGGGCAGAGTCAAAAAGACAAAAAAAAATCTCAGGGAGAGAGTCAGGTAGAAAAAATGTGATAGAATAAAAAGAGAGAGAGGGTGTGCATCTGATATGTATTCATTACATGCTTCCTGACAACAAATTGCAATTTAATCCAAGAAGAGGAGGCTCTCATTCTGTGGTAATAAATAAATGACTAGCTACATGTATTATATATCAGACAGCCATGCCCTCCTCCTCCTCTGCTATGGAAATCTCATTGTTCTCTGATTTATTCATTCATTCATCCCTTCTATCCATCTGATGCTAAATGGTCAACGGTCCCTCATTTATGACAATATTCTTTTACTTTCTTCTACATCCCTTTGTATGATTATGTGATATGGGATTAGGTATGACATTGGAATGTGATGAAAAGCTATGAAAATATTGTACACATTGTCAAGAGAGTTGCTGTTTAGCTAAATGTGTTTAACTTCTCTCTTGTTACGATTAAATCCTTATGCCTAACAGAAAGATAAATTAGTTAGAATGCCTCCGAAAACATTAAACAGATACAACATGGCATATTCATGTTATGAAATAGACACCAATTTCACAGAACTACAAACAGAATATATTCCATAATGTTTGTCACAGAATTGTACATGTGCAGAGGTCACCTTGAGCATCTAAAAGAAGATTAATCAGGCTAAACGGAAATCAACAAATTCACATATGTGCTCAGTTTTAATATCCTTATGTATATATATATATATATATATATATATATATATATATAAGGATTATGCAGTTAAAATATTTGGGTGAAAAACTTTGTTTTTTTTCCTATGGTAATTAGTATATAGTACTCTGCAGTCATTTTTTAGCTGAAGTGCGACAGCAAAAATATCCTCATTGAAGGTGTCCTGTACAGATAACAAGGTATCCTTACTGTATTCATTTTGAGGGATGAATTTTGTACTTAACTGTATCTTTAACATCCAAGTCTTTATTGAAGATATTAATATCTGTATTTGGTGAAAGATGAGACAACAATATGCTTATAACAGAATCTGTATGCCTGTTTAATAATGCCAAAAAACTAATATAATCTTATACCATTGGAAAGCCTGTTTATTACCCTTTTAAATGATGCCACATTTGTAAGGAACTTGCATTTGTGGGATGAACAGCAGAGCTGAGCATGTGGGTTGCAACCATGAAAATTTGCAAAATCTTCTCTGCCAATGCCAAACAGCTTTTACTGCTGTTGCTATTGACTCTTGTTCTGAGCTGCTGGGACCCCCAGGTGCTGCACCTAATTGTCAGCACCTGGGAGCAAGGGCCCTGCTACAATGGTCAGTAGGTGTCTGCTCCAGGAATCGGCATGCCACTTTTGACTGATCTGGATAGGGCCCATGGCAACTTCAAGCTGTTGATCCTCAAAACCAAGATTTAGGGCTGACAGCTTCCATCCAACTGGTCGACTGTTTGGTCGAAAAGCTTTTGTCCAACCAGGATCACCCTGGTCGGCGAGTCATCCCCCCTTTTTTTAGCTGAATGACCAATCGATTGGTTGGTGCCTTGGTGCGATTTAGGTCAACCAAGTTTTCCTTTCATTGACTACAGGCCTACCAAGATTCAGCATTATTTGGAGTGAGCCCTAGTACCATCTCCAAACTGAAGGCAAAGTTCTATATTACATGGGATGTCAGAGACAGGCCTCAACGGGGGTGTCCCAAGAAGACAACACTCAAAAAAATGTTTCATCACCCTGTCAGCACTTAGGAACCGTAGGCTGTCTTCTACATATTTGCAGTCAAGGTTTGCAGGGTGACACAGTCGACGGCTCTCTGCCCAGACAGTCAGGAATAGACTACACACAGTCAATCCCTGGTCTCATGGGGCTGCCAAGAATCCTGCCATGACTACCCTTCACCATTGGTGTTGGCAACACGTGCACTAGAACCTGAACATGTGGAGGAATGTTTTGTTCAGTGAAGAGTCCAGATTCTGCCATTGGCAGTTGGACTGTAGGGTCAAAGTATGGAGAAGACTGAACACTTGTGGGATCAGCTTTGCCATGCTGTTCATGCCAGAGTGACCAACACAACCATATTGGCTGGCTTGAAAGAAATGCTGATTGAAGTATGGGATGCCATCCCACAGCAGTGTGTGACCAGGCTGGTGACCAGCATGAGGAGGAGGTGCCAGGCTGTTGTGGCTGTGTATGGTGCTTCCACACGCTACTGAGGCTTCTGTTTGTTAAATAACTATATTGTTGAATTGTTAATACTTCAATCATCCAATCCACCAAACAACACCAAACAAGAGTCGATGACAGAATAAGCTGATTGGCATTGGCAGAGAATTGGCATTTTTTTCATAGGCATTACCCTCATACTCAGCTCTGCTGCTCATCCAACAAATGTATGTTCCTTACAAATGTGGAACCATTTAAAAGAGAAATAAATAGGCCTTCCAAAGTACAAGATTTATTGCAAAGAGGCATTGTTACAACAGAGAAACAATCAACAAACAATTCCTTTTTTTGGCTAGGTTTTGTATAATAATGCTTCTATTTTTTTTCTCTGTAGGTTACATTTGAATACATCATAAAGACATTTTATGTACCTTTGCTTAAAAGTACATTTCCTAAGCTGACCTAGAATGGCATGCGTTGCAGCAGTCAATGAAAGTTTTGCAGACCTGCAGATAATATTGACAATGTTGTTTTTCTTTTCTAATCAAAGTTTAATAACAGCTCAAGTTGGCCAGATTTTAATATATGTGTAAGTAAATGCATTTTTTTGTGTCCATCATATCCTAGGATCCTGGAAAACGCAACAGACACCTTTTCCCATCATGTAGAAGGCCTGTCACCGTACACACAGTACATGTTTCGAGTGGTGGCTTCACACACACATGGGCAAACTGTTGGCCCCTGGGCTACCCTGCATACCGCAGAGGACAGTAAGTACATAAAGTCATACACAAGTGCACAAATAGAATGTAACAGTAGTAAGGATGCTTGTGCCCACACATTATTCCAGTGAGCATAGATGGCTCTAAACAGAATAATAGCAACATTACAACTAAAGGCAGTTGTTGTTGGATCAAATAAAGTCTCAGTACTGCTGCTCTACAGGCTACCTGTTGGCACTGATTGTAAGGATTGTGTTTTATACTGATTTGTGCTGCCTGGGTGCTTGTGTCAGCAGTCTAGCAGAGTTTTGCAAGTGACTGTCTGGCAGCTGTCTGCCTGCAGCAGCTGGTTGTTAGCTGGCCTCTGCCGTTCGTTGGCCGACAGTGCTGCTGAGTCGAAGTTAAACTCAAAGAGCCTGATGGGTCCACTGATTTTAGGTGATTACCTAAACAATAGCCTCATACATTAAACATATGGTCAGTAGTGTGAAAAACAAAGTCCCTGCCCAGTTTTCTTTTATTCTGTGAAGTCTCTAAGGGCGCACTCACACTAGGCCATCCGTACCGTGCCGTATTCTAACTGTGCTGATGCCCATTTGACCCCCTCCCCTGTCCCTTTTGGCCCGCACTCACACTGCTCAATGCATCCAGGCGTGGGCACAGATACATCACGCGCCGACATCATCACACGAAGCCTCCAACGTTGATGAACTTATACATGTTGATGACTCAGTATACATAAGTATTGTTTTTAGGCTGTAGAATAGCAGAAGATTTGTACGATATCTGATCTGACATCTGAGTTATTTCAAAAGCCCAGTGAGGAGAGAGAGAAAGCGGTTCATATCAGAGAGTCATCACTCACAGCATATAATCTGGAGCCTGATCAGAGTTCCAAGCACTTCTGCTGAATTAAAACCGGACTTTGTAACTCATATGAGCCCCTACAGTCATTCCTCTGCATGTCCGTGTACTATCTGAACTGCCCTGGCACTCCTTTATGCACCATGAACTGTGCCATTTCTCTGCGTAAATTTGAATGACTTTCAGTGTTGCACCAAACAAGCTTTCATGTCACAGGACAGCCTGTGCCCAGAGCAGGATTAAATGTTCAGTTAAAATATTTCTTTAACCATGACAAGAGCAGTTTTAACCATCTGATGAGAGCTGGAAGTGAAAACGCCACAGGATTAATAAACGATGTTCAGTTCAAATGTCAGCGATCAAGATCACAATTTCACTTTTTGATGACATGAAATAGAATAAAAGGAAAAATTATTAAGTGGATAATAGTATGGCATTATAATAATAATAAGAGAGGTTAAATCAGTGGTAAGATTAACCCCTGCACACACTTGTCCATGCATTTGGCACTATCCTTTACTCACAGAGGATAAAACGTGTTTGTTATCCCATGAGCTGGTGTTTGTGATACAAACAAGGGAAAAAGCTTTATTTCACAAACCAAAAAGCCTGGTTAAAGCCTGACTTTGCAAGAAACTGGTCAGGAATGTGGACTGGATTGGGATCCATTAGAACGAGGCCGGAGTGGAGCTATGCGAAGTTAAATTCTTCAGCTCTGATAAAATCTTTGTAACTTGTTGAAATACAGTGAGACAGAATATATAGTTCTCGCTATCTTTCTGGAAAAAATTCTGCTGTCTTTAGCATGCAACTGCTGCCTGGTGTGCTCTCTGTGCACTGAGGCGGGTCCTCTTGTTGTTACTTCATGTTACATCACATTCCCGCGCCTGTGCTCCTTCATTTGCGTCAGTGCCATGCCTAAGCCCACCTCACCTTGTCCTTCCGTGCTGGGGCTGCAAAGCGTGCCATACCGAAACATGGAACGATCACACTCACACTGATCAAACGTACTGGACTTCAGGCTAAAAATGGGCCTAGGCACAGTACAGATGGCTTAGTGTGAGTACACCCTAAGTTTTTTTTTTTTTTAATGTATTGCTTTCATGGTGTTAGTGGGGGTGGCAACTATGATCAAAACAAGAATGAAATACAGACAAACAAGTTACACTGGAACAAGCGATATAGGATGAAACCCACTGACGGTGTGAGATTTGCATACTGTAAGGTATGTGTCTGTGTGTGAGTGACCTAGCCAGTGTCATTGTGGGCTAATTGCTGTAATAGAATCATATTAGCCACTGGAACAGCCTCCTCAGTGCAAAGTTATAAATTAATTAGTACCACGCTATTATCACATACATTATCATTAAGCAGCTGAGATTTGCATACTTGTGCATGTACACATAAATGTGTATGTACACATCTATGTTTTATGTATACATATTAAAGCACTGTGACACATACTGATACACACGCACATCCACACAGACACACACGGTAGCAGACATTTAGGATGCATTAGATAATAGCCCTCAGCTTTTTAATCTCTATTCACAATTCAACTCCCTCTAAGAAAAACACAAACACACCAACAGAGTCTCTCTTAAACAGAGGGAGTTGTTTTGGATGTTGAGGTGGAATTTTTTTGTGTGTGTTTGTGTATTGAATTGAGTGTGTTTTATGTCAGAGTGATGAGTCTGCTCCTCTCCCCGTGTTGTGTGGACTGTAATAGATGTGTCCATTCGGTCACACTGTGCCCCATCTTTCAAACCTCCATCCCTCTCTCTGCCCCCCTCACACACAAACACACACACTGAGAACATGTGTCATCCACACACACCTGCTTGTCTTTCTTATCAATCACACACCTACTCATGCTCATGGCCAATAACACAGAGTTATGAAGTTTGATGCAGACAAAGTCATCCTTAAACACCAAAACACACTGACAAACCCTGACTGGACACCAAATAGAACAGGACTGATGAAGCTGATGTAAAAACTGTAAATTGTTATAAATAAAGTAGCATAACTTGCCAAAAGTAAAAGAAATAATAAACTTTAAACACAAAACAGTGGTCAAGTTATGTTTGTTAATAATAATTATGGATGAAAAATTCAACACAATGAGAAAAACAGACTCTTTCTCTCATTATAGTTATCTTATTTCTACATGATGATTTTAATCTCACATACATGAATTTGTACCTTGCAGTTCTAACTTTTTATTCACATTATATTCATTTTATCATGTGTTAATGATTTTTGGCTCACATTTATGAAATTAATCTTATGAACTGGCTTCATTTCTGACTTTTTGCCCTATTTTATTTAATTTTTACTTTTAAGCTCCAATTTATGAATTTTTATCCTGATTATCACTCAACAAATGTGGCCAAACTGAAACTTATTAAACCAAAGACAACTTTAGCCCACTAGCACCATGTTATAACCATGTCAAGTATAAGCACTGATATAAGAGATATGCCACACACGATAACAGTTTCTCCTACAACGCAACGTTAAATAATGCTGTGTAAAATCACATTTGTGGCAGAGGTGGTTGGACATGTGACATCATTTATTACTGACACAACTGTGTCTTTGCAGTCTGCAAGTTAAAACAGAGATTTGAACTTATACATAAGCTAACCAGCAGTGCAGCCGTTAGCTTGTTTATTGAGTCTTGATGTTAGTGTACATGTAACAGAGTAAATGTAACACGTTACTACCCACCTCTGTTTAGTTGTATACATATTTTTTTTAACCATTATCAGAAATAGTGTCTGCAACGTATTATAAGGGCAAATGTAGAAGATAAAAAAAGACAGAAAACTATGAAAAAAAAATTGCAAAAAATAAAACATTTTGGTGAAAAAAAAACAAAATTTTTGTGATGATAAAGTTGCTTATCTACAAGAAAATGAACTCACTTCATAGTTAAAAAAAAATGAAATTTACAAGAAAAACTTGAAATTTCCAAGTTCAAAAAAATTACATTTTGACATTAAAAGCAGAGTAAAGCAAAAAAATTTACCAAAATAATTGAAAACAATATATTGATTCTGAACTTTATGATCTCAAAAATTCTTATTTTCGGTTTATGTACATTTACTACTTTCATGGTCAAACATTTCCTTTGTTTTGTCTTTGCATATTAACTTTTTAGATTTAAGAATTTGGAGTGCACTACTTTTTGTTCTAAAGTGGCCCTAACATACTATTGTAATAATGGATAGTTCTAGATAGATTTTTTTTGTTAAAAACAAGTGTATGTATGCCTATTATGCTGGGATTTTGTCCATGACAACAATTAACAATTAACACTGATGTGTACTTTTTTGAAGTGAGTCTTGCGGGCCCTGAGGAAAAACGGTTGGGAGCCACTGGTGTAGAGCATAAAATTGAAGATGTATTAAACTGGTATTTTGACATTTAAGGAAAAATAAATATTGCACCTTCTGTGATTTGAAAATTTCAGTAGAATGTATTGCAATTTAATTTAAATTTGAATTAATTGCTATACCTTAAGGGAGAACCTGTTGTGCCACACTGGACTTTAAGTATTTACAACATAGATGAGGAGACAAGAAAGATAAAAATGCAGAGGAAAAAGTCAGGAAATGGAAAAGGTAAAATGAGGAATTGGGGAAAAAAAGAGGAAGAGAAGAAAGAAAGGGCTAATGACAGAACAGAGAAAGAGGGAAGCCCACGTGTCCTCCTTTCCTTTTTATCATTCCATTAAAGTTTTATATCCATCTTTTTAATGTAATTTGGTCCCTATGAATTCCTGCTGCTGCAGAACAGACAGACGGCTCCTGTGAACATAAACTCTAGCTGTGTTGGACAGCTTCCTTTCCTCTGTCTACTCCCATGTTCACATTGGCTAAGTGATCTAAGAGATTGTGTGTCTGTGTGTGTGCTTTGTGTGTTTTGGAGCTTTATAGAGAGCATGAATAAAGCAGCGTTTTGACAAAATGATCCTAGCCAAGCAGTCCTAGAAAGTAAGTGTGTGTGGTGTTTTTAGAGAGAAACAGAGAGAGTAATGACGTGAAAAAGAGTGTGAGGGAGGAGAGATGTGATGCAGAAGGAAGTGACAGAATAACGGTTAGAGGTAATGACAGAACACAAAGAATTCATGTTCTCTAATGAATGAGTGAATGCATTAATAATATAAGACTCTACCTTTCTCAGAATTCTGCTCAGTGTGCTATTGTAAGCCAATGCTGATATTTTACATTTGAAGAGATAAACTAAATGTTACATGATAGGCAAATAGAATAGAACACAATAAATAAAGTTGCATTTTTCCTTTAATTTGCTCATAATGTTAACATTCATGTGTCTATTTTTTAAAGATTTTGGCCATTATTAGATAGGACAGAGGAAGAGGGACTAATAATATTGGGATAGATAGAGCGGGGAAGACATTTACCAAACATGAGGACTGTTACCAGTGTGTTGAGGACTATAGCCTCTGTATATGGGCTCCTGCTCTACCAAGGAATGAGCTTAACATGTACCCAACTATTAGTTTATTCCTAGATTTTATTTGGTTTCCTACTTAAACCCAATCAGTTTCCACAACATTTTCTGTGATGAGTTTAGCTAGTTTTATAAACAGACCAAAATTAATGTTGTTGTCTCTGTATAGACTACAGAACTAAAGACACAATCAGTTATGGATCAACTCTTTCTATGCATTCGTTATTCGGAACGTCTTAGTGCAGGGGGCTTAGTGTCAAACGAAATGATTGACAGCATGCTACAAAAAATGCCTTTTTTATTTTACATAGCAAAGATTTATGTTGAAAGATTCATTTTACTATGAAAAGTTAACAGGAGAAATTTTGTCACCCATAACAATACCTAAACATGCACAGCAGAAGACATAAAAGGGAGCACTCTGTCCACTTGGGGCACCAAAACTGGCACAGACCTGAAGTTCCTCACAAGAGCTTTAACCTGAATTAAGCCTGGCACACATTACAAGTAACCGTGCTGATACTTGGTTTGATTCTGATTGATTTCTGACCATAATCAGCAAAGGTCAGATATCATGTGGTTTTAAAGATTATCTTGACAGATTATCCTGTTGTGTGATGTGTACATCTACTATGTTGGGGTGGACACTGAAAAACGAATCCACAGTCTCTTATTGGGCTGATGCTGCTTGTAGAGTGAATAAAGAACGGTCCATCTTTTGCCCAGCATTCATCATTGATATGTTTGTATTTTCTAATAACTTACTCAATATTCAGTGATTTTTCCTCAGAAAATTCAAAATTCAAAAATTCAGTTTTCTTCTTTGTTGTCTTTTGCAACTCAAGGTAAAACTTGTTCAACACTGCCCCACAATTGGCGACGGTATTGCTACATTTGGTCTGTCTCCATAATCTTCAAGAAAACAGATGAAAAATGGACAAAATGAACGCAGAGTACCGACAGAAAGGTGTGTCCATATCCGTATGCGGTTCACATGCAGAACATAAATGAGCCTTATATGGATATGGATGGGTTTGAATGGGATTAGGTAGTACTGATGGCCAGTTTTCTGTAGCAACCTCTGTCATCAGTGTATGAATGTGAAGTGAATGGGTAGGTGTGACCTGTGGTGTAAAAGCGCTTTGAGTAGTCCATTAACCATAAATCCTGTTGTATGGTGTGAATACTGAGGACAGCCGAGCAGGCATGAGGGTAATCATTACCAGAAACAAAATAATAGCCAATCAGGAAGCGAGCTGAACACAGGAGGAAGCACAACAAACACAGCCATGAAAACAACTGTGAACATGAAGCAAAAAGTTAGATGGATGGTAAAAATGGGGGAGCAACTTGTTTATACAGCATATTTTGTAAAAGATACCACAACCAAACTCTCAAGGAGAGCAGCTTGACCAAAACTGCTGCTGCAATGGATGTTGCAGGTAGCATACAGCAAGCCATTTTTAGCGTGTTTACTCAAAAGCCACATTTGACTGCGCGAGATTCTGAATTTTGAGTGAAGATTCTAGCTTTTGCAGAATGAATCTAATATTGTACGATGTGCTGTTTTGGTCATCTTGTTGCAGACCACACACAAAAAGAGCAAAAATGTTAAGTATGTCACTACATGTCACCATGTGTGGTGTGTGGCACTTTAAAATCAACATAATTTTTTTTAAACCTTTAGTGTGTGCCAGGCTTAAGTGACTAAACAACATGTGTAAAATGTATAATTTGAATTGCATCTGTTTCTTTGAACTTTTCTGCCCTCTTCCTAAAATCACCAGACAGGTCCTTGGAATAAAGTAAACCACTCCAAAGTAGTCAGCGATGAGCCTGAATGTTTTGAATGATTGACATTTCAGGTACTTTATGGTCATACTTATTTAAAAGCTAATGCACATCTCATAGACTCATGTTATGGATACAAATCAAGCTCATGACCTTGGCCATGCATCATCCTCTCTCTCTCTCTCTCTCTCTCTCTGAGCCTTCTCAGAGTCTCCTAAAGCAGCAGTGACATTAAATAATCTGTAGAAAAAGTAAAGATATGAAATGCAATGTAAATTCTCAGCATATTACTTGTCACGTTTTGACACCATGCTGTAAGCATCTTGATTACAGGAAAGCTCAGCGTTTGTCCTCATTATGACTCCTGGAGCCTTGACTCACCTTCAAAAGCCCAGTCACCCAAATACACACAAGCCTACAAACACACACACTAACAGGGCAACACACAAGGCCAAAAATAATACCCTTCCTCTTCTCTTCACATGGATACACAAAGATGTATACACTTAAATCTATGCTGGGCTTTACCTACACACAACACCCTGTGCACACAAACATGCACAAGAAGCTACATAGCATACACACACCCATGCACACACTCCTCCCTCCCCCTTGTCCAGCCCTTGTCAGTTGATTGTGTTATTACTATGCTAACCAAATCCTTATAAATGTGATTTAAGGCTTGACGGCCCTGCACTCCTGTTTTAGCCTTCTGCTACTGTGTTTTACTGGAGAGAGGAGGAGTGAGGGAGGGATGGAGGGAGATGGGAAAGAGAGCAGGAAAGGCATGCTGAATGAAGAGGTCAGAGAGGTAGAAGGGGAAGAAAAGATATGAAGGGAAGGAGTGGACTACATGGGGATAAAAGAGCAGTAGGTTAAAGGGAGGATGAAAGAGAGCAACAAAAGAGAAAGAAGAGACGACGAGAGACGAGGAGTCAGGAACCAGAGAGAGGGGTGTTACCATGCATTCCCTCAACACTCGTTGCCTCCTATCCAGAGAGCAGTAAAGCGTCAGTAAAATAAAAAAAAGGAAAAAAGCATCACCTGCATCTTAAATGAAAATTTCAATTGAAAAACTTAACAGCCCTTCAAATTGCAGAATTTTACACGCGCCAGTAAAGCCTAAATAACACTCAACACTTAGAGGGAGAGTGGGAGGGGGGTGAGGAGGTGGGGTGTGGGAGGAATGGGGGCTGACAATAGGGGTTATTTTGGGTGGGTGAATGGGGCTGAATGAAGGTGACTGGATTGTGTTTCGTGGTAAAACTATTTACCACTGAAGAGTGTCTGCGATCTGTGTCTCTTATCATCTCTCACCTGTGCTTTTTTGAGTCTTCTGTTGAACCAAACAAATATTTTGACCGGATAGACAGAAGAAAATATCACAGGCAGACAATAATAAGTCAAATAGACAGGAGGATGCAGTGTTTATAATTAGACAAACAGAAAGAGAGACATCACATCCCTCTGCAAAGATGCACAGGAGTACGGTGAGTCACGCACAGACAGGCCGGTGGATCTGCACATACACAGACAGCGAGACGGGCTCCTTGGTTATTCGTGGGGTTCAGCGGACCTTTGGTGGTAATTGAATCAGTGTGAGTGCTGAGTAGAGCTAGCATAAAAACCTGTTAACCTAAAAGGTCAACTCTCTGCATTGTTTATTTAGCAGGGAGACCAGGGAGTGAGAGAAGGAGCAAAAGAGGGAGAGAGAGCGCGACACAAAGCACGAGTAACAGAGAGAGACAGAAGGAAATGAGAAAGGGATAGAGGAGGGGAAAGAAAAAGAGGAAGAGGTGAGGAAGAGGAAATAGGAAGAAGAAATGGAGGGATGGACTGACGGACAGGAGGAAGGATGAGTGGTTGGTGGAGCTATTTGGAATCTATAAAATCAGCCAAGCTTAACATCACTTTGATGCTGTTGTTTATTTGCATGGGCAATAAAAGAAATCCCTCGCTGGCTGATGTGTAAATGTATATTTGTGTCTCATCTTGTAATACTTGTTTTTCTCTCTATTTGACAGCATTTAAGCCTATATTTGGTTGGTGGGTGTGTAAAAAAATCACACTTTAAGCTCTGATTTTTTCAAAGAAAACTTTTTAAAGGAACCTTGTCATAGAACGTGGACGTAGTCCTAGTGGCATCAACCATTGATTTCTGAAGCATTGTAAGCTGAATGATGCTAGTCACCATATTGAAAATGCTGGCTTGGGAGCAGATGGCCTAGCGGTTAGGTCCCATCCCATGTGAAAGTCCCACCTGTGGCTCCCTTACCCCCCATCATTCCCAAATCTCTCATCTTTGTTACTGACTCCACTGCTGTCCTCTATTGGGAACAAGAAGCTCAAAAATAAATCTTTATGAAAAAAAATGTTGAGTTGCTTGCCAATCATCTTAACCACTAATAAAGCAAATTTATGCAATAAGCTTTACTCATCAAGCTGAACTCATTGTCAAGCTTAACTCATAATCAAACTGAACTTATTGGATGATGAGGTGGAGAGACGCACAATAAAGAAGGTGGAGGCCATTCTGAGGAACATGGATCATCCACTTCATATCTCCCTTAATGACCAAAAAAACAACGGTGGTGGACAGCTCCTATCCCTGCGCTGCAGGACAGAAAGAGTTAGGAAATCTTTCATTCCATCAGCAATTAGACTTTATAATTCTACCGTAAACAGATGAGAGAGAATCCAGACAATTGAATTTCCCTGTGGGGATAAATTAAGTTATTGTATTGTATTGTATGTATTGTAATGTATTTAAAGTAAGGAATTGTTAGAAATGCACTCGTCAGTATCTTTTCCCTTTTCCTCAGTGTTTTAGTTCCATCTCAAAGAACCAACTTGATCACTCTTCTCTTGCATTGTCATTTGGTTTATCTACATTTGTTCGCTGATTGGTTCAATGGCAGTGGATGGTGAATGGACTTGTGCTTGTGTAGCACTTTTCTTACTTCAAGAGCTTTTATACTGCTGGTCACACCTCCCCATTTACACCCATTCACTCCACATTCACACACTGATGGCAAAGGGAGCAATGGAGAATGGGCCATCAGTATTAACAAATCCTATTCAAACACATCCATACCCATTTTTACACACCACCAGCGAGCAAACTGGTGCCGAGTGTCTTACCCAAACACGCATCCACATGTGGCTGCAGGAGCTGGGCATCAAATCTACAACCTTCCAATTGTGAGACGACCAACTCTGCCTACTGAGCCACAGCTGCCCCATCACTGACATCAGAGAACAAATCGTAGAAAGCAGGACAAAAATAAAACATGCTATGTGCAGACTTTGTTTCAGAAGGTTGTGAGGTGTCTCAGAGGTGTCCTTGGTTGTCATCCACTGTGACACAACATGAAAGACAACAACAGGTTTTTGGTGCAAACAGCTCCCAAAACCCTACTGTCAGATTGACCTGTCATGTTAAAAACGTGTTGTCTGACCTCGACTTAAATGTTTGTTGGCATTCCAGTCAGTAAAAAGTAAGGCCTATCAGGTCATATCTTTAAAATAGGTCATGTCTTTAAAATATGCACAATACACAACTCCTGGCTAATGTGCATCCATGCTGCCAAACACAAACGTGTTTACATGCTTTCAAACTTATCTCTAATACAGATGTGAATGCATACTCAACCACGCATCTTCTTTCCCCCCTCTCTCCCTGTCTTAACACACAACACTCACACCCACACACACTCACACCGCCATCTGGGAAAGCCGTTAGCGGTTAGCGGTAGCACTTAGCGACGCAGCACGCTCCCTCAGTCCGCTCAGTCACCTTGATCTGCTTGCCCTTCACACAGCACCATTACTGCTATACTGCATCACTGTGGGTGTGGGCATGTTAGTGTGTGTGTGAGAGAGAGTTGGTAAGAGTGGGTGTCTATGTATACGGACATACATCTGTGTGTGTCCATTAGAGAGCAGTACAGTGGGATGTAAATGCTGGGGGAGGAGGGGGGAGGAGGCATTACCTTCAAATGAGCTACTGTGGAGTGAAATATCCCTCTGACTCGTCTTGTGTGGGGTCTTATCCATGCATGGACATGTGCAAATCATGAGACTATGTATGTGTCTACAGCCCTTTGATGTGCATCACTGTCAGACTACGTA
This sequence comes from Cheilinus undulatus, assembly GCF_018320785.1. Lineage (NCBI taxonomy): Eukaryota > Metazoa > Chordata > Actinopteri > Labriformes > Labridae > Cheilinus > Cheilinus undulatus. The sequence goes on along the minus strand of NC_054865.1, from coordinate 24,173,331 downwards.
CTTCTTGTACTAGTGAGGATTTTTTAACCCTCTGGCAAAGAATTTAGGGGTTGTCTGTAAAACATGAGATACATATTCACAGTCCAGTTAGCAGTTGATTCACTGTCACAAGTTCATCTTCAGTTTGTTTTTTTATAGGAACTTTAAAATCTTAATTATGCAAGAAGCCCTATTTATCCCTACTCACAGTGTATATCATCTATTTGTGGCTATCAAAGTTAGAATTAAGTTTGTTTCTCAGCAGTGCAGCCTGGCCTACACATCACCCCCTATATCCCCCCTGAACGACGCACAGACTCACATTCTTAGAGTCACAAGTACTTTATAAATCCACAAATACAATCTTGGTTTGCTCAGGGGGAGAAATTGAGAGAGGAAAAGAGTTTCAGTGTTAATCCCTTGGATAGGAATGGAAAAATCACTCTTTGTCCTTCTGATGTCATTCTTGATGTTACTTGTCAAATAATTCTTCAGAACAAATCCCTCTTGCTTTTTTCTCACCCTTGTATAAGTATGCACGTAAAGAGTATATTTATCTCTTGTTTTTCTTTTTTCTTTCTCCTTATCTATTTATTTCTTTTACCCCCAGGTCCAGGACCAGTGGACTCTCCAGCAGTATCAGGGCTCCGTCCACGAAGTGTAACAGTCACCTGGGCTCCTCCATCACTACCAAATGGAGTTATAACTAATTATACACTTTATCTTAGCCCAAACTCTGTCTCTGTGTACAACACCAGCACAGCCCTCTACTCCAGCTTAGCTTCTAACCAGGGTTTATTGTCTAGCACTGAGCAGGCATATTTCAACTTGGGTCAAACCCTCAGACAGACATCCAGTCTTACCACCCCAGTCTCAAGCCATATCTCCATGTCTAATGAAAGCAGAAGCATTAATGGTAGCTCCAACACCCTTCATGACACTGGTCCCGGCTTCTTAGCTAACCCTTTTTCTATCTTGAGCAATAATATCACAGAAAACAACCAGATTGAATCCACAGGTGTAAGCAATACAAGCCAAGGCCCTGATTCTATCTCATTCCTCTCCACTGAGCCCAATATCACTGGTGTAAACATAAGCCCCAGTCCTTTAAGGCCAGACACAGAATACAGTGCAACCCAAACTAAAAATGTCCCGAAACTGGACTCCACCGACAGCCCCATCTCTGCTTTCTTTATTGAAGACTCAGATTCAGCTTTATCAACCTTCTCAGTCTCTGTTCCTGGGAACACCACAAGCTACACTTTTCCCAACCTGCAGCCATACCAGAGCTACAGTCTCAAGGTAAGATACAGGATAATGATGCTGTGGTAGAACCCAGTACTGTACCATAAGCTGAATTACATTTGGAAAATTTCAAACTGTTTGAGCCTAACTTCAACAGCCAATTTCTAATACTCTTTGATCTTACTTATAGCTACAGTATGTCAAATTTTTGCCCTGAAATGTCAATATTAATACAATGACTACTTCAATGTAATAGATAATATTTAGTTGAATACTTTCTTGCAAGTTCAGTCGCCCAAGCTCATATTTATAACACAACTGAAAAGGAGTTACAGGTCAAGCAGAGACTAGGCCCACTGTTCAGTGTGCCAACCTCTGTTGCTCCCTTCTGCTGCTTTCTTTATTAAGAACTGCACTCCATACAATGTCTTCACTATATAGTAAACTGAAATTCTGATTTAATGGAGGAATTTCACATAATGAGGGAGAAAAGCTGTTAAAGGTGACTTGACTGGTTTTCACTGTAAACAATCCAAGAATGCTTTGCGAGTTGCTTGCACCATAAACCAGGAAGGCCACTTATAAAAACTTTTATTGGTTTTCATTTAAAATTCGTTGATGAAATCAAAATGCAGTTATATGAGTTAGAAAATATACCTTTTGGAGTGCTATTTTTGTTAAACAGAATTCTCAATTTAAAACAAGAAGGTAGCAGCAGGATTGGATGGAGCAGAGCAGTACTGTTCTCTACTTGTCATATTCAATTACTTTAAATGACTATGTTTAAATTACTTTAATGCAGTAACTAGATTTTTATGGGCAATAGAATAAAGAGTTGTGCTTATAGTTTCAGATTAGAGGAACTTTACATGATGTTAGAATCAGTTTACTGTGTTAGCCTGACTTGAACTGAACTTTTTAGATTATTCATACATTAGAGTCCAACTGGCATCATGCTATGTGGAATTTCTTAAAATGGAACCATCAAGCCTAGATAACGTGGTTGGGGGAGGGGGGCATTAGCTGTTGCGTATACAAATCTCAAATGGAACCAAACATTTTGCCTGAGATCCACTGTTCCGGCGCCAGGCTTTGACCTATACTTCATTCATCATAAGCGTGTAGAAGAAAGCAGAGAGTAAACCGAGAAAAAAGGCATCTAAATAGCAAGTGTTAGAATGAGAGCCATATTATTCCAATCAAGGAGAAAAGATTCGCATATCAGCCAAAATGTACAAGGTTGTTAAGTTGTTCATCCATTCAACATTTAACCAGTTTGGCACTTGCTACATTTTTTTTTTTTTATTGTTTGGCATGTGACATAATAGATCAACCAGATGAAGAATGAGTGGTAACTACCTCATTATCAGACATACTCCATCAAAAAAATATATTCATAGCCAGTTCTTTTATACTGGGACAAGAGCAGAAGTCCTGTTAAATGTCCTAATCGACCTAAAACTGCATGCAAACCTACTGAATGTCACTTTCTGCTTTGTTTTCTGGTTTTTAACTTTAAAAGCCATTGTTACAAGGCTCTTCAATAAGGGATCATGACAACAAAACAAAAGAAAAAAAATTTCGATGAACTTGTGTTTCATTTCAATAGTTTATGCACTGATGAAAACAGTTGGCTGAAGAATTACAAAAGTAGGAACACATATTACATTCTGATATTAATCTATATTATTCCCAAACCTGTAGCTGGAGGTGTGCACTGTTGTGGGTTGTTCAGTGTCTGGAATGTCTCAGAGCTTCCGTACCCTCCCAGCTCCACCTGAGGGGGTCCCTGCACCTCATCTTTACTCTGACACCCCCACTTCTGTTCTCCTGTCATGGGGTGCACCAGAGAGGAGCAATGGACCACTAGAGCGGTGAGAGACAATAACACAATAACATTTCTGTCCCTCTTTGGCACTGCTGTATTTGGTAATTAGTTTGATTATGTTTGGTCATACTATAGATGGTTGATTGAGCGCAGAGTCACTGGGACCAAAGAAGTCTCCACAGTGGGCGATCTCCCACCAGCTTCTCCACCTCTGTCTTTCCTGGACTCTTCTTCAGCTCTTAGTCCATGGACTAGCTATGAGTATCGACTCGTGCTCCATAATCAGGCTGGCAGCACCACTGGTAAAGCCATAACAATGAGCTTGACTGCTACTGAATATGATCAAATTAAGAAGTAGAGTGTGTGTGTTGGATTATACACTTTCAGTTGGAAACTTTACAGAATACATTTCTTTGAGTCAGATCTAAATCTTCATTATTTCAACTTTTGTTGTTCAGTTGTAAGATCCTTAAAGATATTTCTGAAAAAATTTCAGGACCCTGGGTCAATATCACCACCAGACCTTCAAGACCTGCTGGTCTCAGTCCACCGATGGTTAAAGTTATGGGCCCAAAGTCACTTCAGGTATGACCCCCTTTTTAAAGATTTCTCTCAGATGTGATAAGTTTTGGGGCATGGCATGAGAAGACAAAAGCTAATAGATGCATTTAAAGAGCACTAGTATAACTCACATAATCTGACCATTTTTATGCACAGTTTACTACAGGAGCTTGTATCAATTTAACAAAAATATTTAAGAACCTTTGAATGAACTTTTAAAATGTAAACTTTCTTTAAACTAATAATACAAAAAAACAATTAAACTTTGTTTAGAATCTCTTTAGTCCTTCTGAGTAGAAAAGACAAAGCAATGTCACTCTGATTCCTCTGTCTTTGCTTCCATGGATTTAATGAGAGAGAAAAGCGTTCAACTCAAGGTCCCCTTCAGAAAGTGGGAGGGGCTATGACCCTGTCTGAGGCAGCTTCCTTCCTGTCGGCCATTTTGAAGGAGGGGCCAGAGTTAAGTTCCACCACTGGCTAATCCCACATCAAGGCCTTTCAATAAAAGACAGTGAAACAATATTGTATGCATGCACACACACTGAATTACACACACACATGCACTCACAGCCCTGCACTAATGCTAACTGCAGAAAAATGCTAATGCCTGTCATCATTTCAGATCCGCCCCTGTCATCTCTGCTGCAGCACAGCTTTAGGGGTCACAGGTCCGAGAGGGAAAGAGTTCTTCCTGGTTGTTGCTAATTGGACAGACAGGCAGGCAGCTTCCTGGTTACCAATTGACCTTGACAAAATGGAGAGGATTCTGAATATCTCCCATCATTCTTTAAATTGTCTCCTTTATATATCACTTCATGCTAATTCAGGCTTTCACTCTATCTTGAATATCGACCTGATAATGTTTTTTCAGTTAGCATGACTCCTGATTATTACATTAAGACAATGCAGATATCTTCTGAATGTTTTCCTTTTTTTAATATTAGCAGGGTATCGTTCTGTTTTGCTGATAATGCTCTTTTGGCTTCATAAGTATATACAGTGCCTATAAAAAGTATTCACCCCATTGGATGTTTTACCCTTTTATTGATTTTATAAATCAATCATGGTCAATATAATTTGGCTTGTATGACAAAAATACGACAAAACCTCTGTAACGTCAGAGTGAAAACAGTTTTCTACAAAGTAATGTTAGTTAAACAACCTGTGTCAGAAAGATCCAGTCTTTTAGTTTGCCTTGCTACCATAACACCATGAAGACAAAGAAACACTTAAATCAACTCAGGAAAAAGGTTAATAAAAGTTATAAGTCAGGGGATGCACTGTAAAACAAAATTAGTTGAGCAAGCTTTAAAAAAATATGGAAACTTGTTGCCTCAACAATAACCAGTAAACTACACTTGACTCTCTGAGTTAAAAAAACGGGTTTTTTTTAGTGTGCAGTACTTGTTCTACATAAACTATTTAAGTATTCATTACAAGTTTCAAATCAATTGTTTTCATTGCTCAAACCTGAAATTTAAATGTTAATTTTAGTTTGCAGGACTTTGGCTAAATCATCTACTTTGAGTGTGCAATACTTAATATTTTAGTGCACTTTAAACACCAATAAGTTCATAGCACTCAAAATATCATAGTCAACTGATTACCTCAAAACGTCAAATAGTGCTCTGTAAAAGTTTTTTAAAGTTATCATTTCACCTAAAGCCAGGTGTACACTGTGCAGTTTTCCTGCAATTTAGCTGCGTATTTTGAGTCACACTTTGAAGTTGGGCTGACTTTCAGTCAGATCGGGCATAGTTTGTCGTGCTGTGTACAGGGGGTACGACAGCCGAACACAGCCCGACTGCGACGCCACAACCTCCTTCCGACTGGTTTGGAGGATTTCTGGCATGTTTGATATTTTGGTCGTATGACTCCAGGCACTTCACAGTGAGAGCAGAAGCGCGAGCAGAATAAACAACTTTGAAGGATTGTTTTCCTTTGTAAATGGTCAGACAATGTCACTTTCTGATGCACCCCTGTTAAGATAAAGGAAATAAACGAGCAGGAAATATTCCTACCCGCGGACCTGCAGCTGACATAGAGGTGATGCTGTGTGTGTGTGAAAGAGACAGAGAAAGGTAGTGGGAGAGGGAGAGAGAGAGAAAGCCAAAGAGATAGAGGGGGATGAGAGAGAGAATATGACTACAAACACTTCACCCTCAGACCCTAAGACTGTTTAAAAAGGAAACTCTGCGGGTTTCTGTAACTGTCCATCCCGACTTCAGTTGCACAGTGTGATCACTCAGATCATGCATCACCCTCGGATCGTCCAGTTTGAGCACACAACTTGTGCGCAATGGTAGTGCATCATACACGATATAGTAGCACAGTATGAGATGACATTCTGTCACGACTATAGTGTGGTTGGCTTGAAATCACACAGTGTACACCCGGCTTAAGGTGGACTAAATTGTGCCACCATTTGCAACAATGGCTGTGGGTGACCCTCTGAACCAGTAGTTGATATTTCATTAATGTCAGTGTGCCATCTAACATTCATAGACATTAATAACATTAACATCGCCCCCTATGTAATTGAGACAGCAACTTCACTGCATTTGCATTTTTGGTGCATTTTATTTATTTATTTTATTTAACCTTTTTTAACCCGGAGAAAACCTCTTTGAGATTAAAAATCTCTTTTTCAAAAGTGTCCATGGCCAAGACAGCAGCAGCATAAAGAGTACATAAAGGTTTAGTGCCCAAAGGCATTCTGGAAAAACAGCAGATTTGTCATAACTCAAATAATTTGAGTAATAACAAAAATACTTAAATTGTTTGAATACTGTTCACTTAAAACAAAAATGAGTTCTGTCAGCTCATAAAAACAGAGTGGAAATCGTTTTGGATTTTTAAGTAAACACAACTCTATTTTATCCCCTTTTTACTTAATTTGTTTAAATCAAGTAAACCAAAGTAAATTGAGCCCTTTAGCTGTTACAGCCAACAAGTACAAGTAGTTTATAATAAGTATTTAGTAAAGGTTACAAAAAACTGAGTTAATTCAACTCAATGTTTCTGAGTAAAATTAATGTTGCGTTTTACAGTGTGGACACAAAACGATTTCCAAGGCACTGAAAATCCCCCAGAGTGCAGTTAAAGCTGTCATCATGCCAGGACAGCTTGACCATACAAGAAGGAGACTAGTGAGAAAGGCCACTAAGACTACTCTGAAGGAATTACAAGCTTCAGCAGCTGAGATGCGAGAGTCTCTGCTTACAACAAATGTTGCCCAGGTTCTTCACCAGTCAAAGCTTTATGGGAGCGTGAAAAAGAGAAACTGCTGAAGAAAACTCATTAAATCTAGACTAGAGTTTGCCAAAAGGCATGTGGGAAACTCTGTGGTCAAGATGGAGAAAGTTCTTTGGTCTGATGAGACCAAATGGACCTGGGAGGCTTGTAAAGGTAGAGTGTAAAACAAGTGTGGCAAATTATAGGGCAATCCTGGAGGACAATCTTTAAGTCTGCAAGGGTAATACGGCTTGGGAGAAGATTTATTTTCCACAAGACAATGACCCAAAGCACACAGCGAAAGCTACACAGAAATGGTTTAATGACAACAAGGTTATTGTTCTGGAGTGACTGAGTCAAAGCTCAGACCTCAATCCGATAGAGAATTTATGGCTGGACTTGAAAAGGGCTGATCACACCTGATGCCCATGCATCTTGACAGAGCTTGATCAGTAGGGCAACTGTGGCACAGTCGGTTGAAGACAACCGACTACCTATCCCCAGCTCCTGCAGTCACATGCTGATGTCTTCTTGGGCAAGACACTTAACCCCAACTTGCTCCCACTGCTGTGTTGGTGGCAGTAAATGTGTATGGATGCATATATGAATTAGACTAGCTAATACTGGTACCTATGCCATCAGTAAGTGAATGGGTAGGTGTGACTTGGGGTGTTAAAGCGCTTTGAGTTGTCAGACAACTAGAAAAGCACTATATAAGCTCATGTCCATAATACAACATTATACACAAAAGTTCCTTTAAGTGTTTGAAAATGCTTTGATTGTCCATTTTTGGGGTAAATCAATAACATCATCAAATGATGCAATTTTCTTAACAAAACATTCATGCCTGTTCTCCCTCACTTCATAAAGTAGGATGAACTGAATTAACTTTTAGAGAGAATTAATTTATCAGTTGTGTAAAGAAGCAAAAAAAAAAAAGCTGAAAATTAGCAGAAAAGAAATGGGGAAAACGGTTACAGTGTAGCAAAAATGAGTGAAGAGTGGCAAAAAAATTGAATAACGGTGGCAAAAATTGGCTTTAAAAGGCAAAGAAAGGGCAACAATGGGCAGGAAAAAAAGTGTGAGTGGTAAAAAGGTGGCAAAAAGTGGCAACATGGACAGAAGCAGTGATGAAAAGGGTATGAATAAGTAAGGTGAACATCAGAACCCAATAATAGCATGATACACTTTTCAGTTCCAAAGTGAAGTAACTGTTAACCGAGATGCTAGCACCAGTGCTACTCACCCAACACACATGCATTGATTTCATCAATGAATCAACACCGGAGAGGGCCCGTTCACTGGTTTTATCAGGGGCCCAGCCAATTCTGTGGGCAGGCCTGCTAATATGTGATTTTTTGTGTGCAGGATGTTATCATTTTACACTTATACATTACATAAGTGATGATGTTAATGCATGTATAGATAATTATAAGAATTGATAATATTAGTTGCAGATACTGGATCTCTGTCTCTAATCTTCAAGTTTATTTCTTGTCATGAAAGATGAATGTATACACCATGCTGTTACACATACACTAGTTCCTTCTCTCTAATGCAACAAACCTTATTATCCGTCTCTCCTGCTGACTCATCCACACATAAACACATATCCAAACACACTCTCCCACATGCTATTGTGGCCTTAGCCCTGGTGCTCTGTGTCATCCTGGGGTCTCTGCTGTCTTCACCATCTCCAGATTACATCAGGCTATTCAATCTGTAAATGACTTCCACCACAAAGCACACCCAACACGCACTTTGGGAAATGAGCTACCTAACTCAACATGACCCTGCCCGTATGTGGTTGTGTGTGTGGCTGAGAATGTGCATGTGTGTGTGTCCTGTGTCACCTGGCAGTGTCACTTGTTAAATGAATATCAAGGTTGCATGAGAAATAATTATTCTTGGCGTTCATTCATTATACTCTCGTCAACACTGACCACTTAATCACCCTAACCCATAATTCTGAAGAAGCTTTGAACTGATCAGTTATTTTACATGACAGTTTTTGTGTAAGAGCACACACACAGTTCATCAACAAAGGTGTGTGCATGCACAGCTTTAGTGTGCATCTGCACAAGTTACTAATGAATTTAGGCAAACCCCAGTTACAGATGAGCTTCCATAAAGATGTATTGTGCAAGTTTTTATTCTGAATAATTTATGCGTGTGTGCACTTGTTTGTTTTTAAGTGTGTGTGTATGTGTTCATTACCATTTGTGTGTGTGCCAGTTACCTTCATCTCCACGCTGAAATGCTGACAGACTGAACTGTTTCCAAATCAGATGCAGTGCTCAACGACTGCAAGCTTTTGTTTTTGCATGCAGCAATTCCATTACCAGCCGTTTTCATTATTTTAGCATGGTGTTTGTGCTTGTGCGTGCATTTGTGTGTGCTTGTGTGTGCCCTGTTTTAAATTTGATGAAAGAAATCTTCCACTCAAGTCAAAGTCAGGTTATCTTTTCTCACACACATACACACCATGACCTTACTTACACTGTACAACTACATAAACATGTCACAATGTATGGACACATGGATGCTGCCTGCATGTTCCCCCTGGCAGTAGTAAACCACACACCTGTGCATTTAATCATATACATAATACTAAAATTAGCGCCTTTTTTCACACCAACAAAACACAGAAACAGAATCCAAACAAGTCAACATCATAAGACATCAAGAACCCAACATCATTAGGTACTTTATTAGGACACATCCCCTGGCATCATAGGTGCCATAAGAACCATAGGAGCCCAGGTAACACATTAACCATGCTACATATGTTAAGACCCTTTTATTACTGATGTAGCTATGTGTTTGCATGAGTGCATAAGTAAAGCTCTGCACATGAACACACATATTGCCATGACTTCCTTTAATTACATCTAAAAGTTTCTGCTGAATGCATCATGTAGAAAGAGTTCACAACACCAGCAGAGCTATGTAAAGATTTCTCTGGAATAATGACAGGAACATTTTAAAGGATTAAATATACTACATTTAATTTTCTGTGAACCTCTTCTTTTATCTGAATGTTTTTTCATGTAAACAGCAAGAGCTTAAACCAGATCAATTATATTTCAGGTCACATGGTCTCCTCCTCTCATTCCCAATGGAGAAATCCATGGCTACGAGATCCGCCTGCCAGAACCTCGAATCTTCCATGAAATTACTGATTCTCCTGAGCTCAGCGTCACAGTAACAGACCTCATTCCCTACACAAACTACAGCATCACTGTGCTGGCCTGTTCCAAGGGTGGCGGTAATGTTGGAGGATGTACAGAAAGCTTACCCTCTCTAGCAACTACATTACCCACAAGCCCTGAAGGCCTGAAACCTCTGTCTGTGGTCACAATCAGTGAGTCTTTCCTGGCACTTTCCTGGCAACCACCGAGCAGGCCAAATGGACCTAATATAAGGTAATTCAGTTGAGGTATATAGGTAGGTATATAGCAATGAGTCAATGAATCAAAAAGTCAATTTTTTGAGCATCTAAACATGTGCTGTTTTGGCAGTGTGCTATTAATTCCATGGTCTAAAACATACCATGTATTTGTATGCATTTAAATTAACTAAATAGAAAAAAATTACTTGTTGTTTATGGTCTCTTTTGCTTCATGTTGATGCATCAGTATTTATTTCAGTCAGTTTCATAATTACTTAAAAGCCCCTCATGGTTTTGTTTACAGTAAATTGGAAGTTTATTAGCACTGAGACTCTGATAAGCAACAATATATAATCACTGATGAATACTCCTTGTTTTCTGTTATTATATTATTATTATCTTTGCTTATAAACGATTGTTCCACAACAGCAACAAAAGCTCTGATTACAACTTATTTACAATGATTTAGTATGTAATAAATACAAAGCTGATGTCTGGAGTAAGATACTGATGCTTCAGAACAGCAGTCCCTGGTATCTAGCCCACTTCATACCAAAGATTTGCAATGAGATGAGTTGAAACTCCATCTGCTTTCAACAGGCCATGCTGCAACATTTTGATAACCTATCAGGCCATGCCATTGCAGTGGGATAGTGTATTTCCGTAGCATCGACTCTTGCAGTCACGTGATTTTAAGTGTTATTTTTCAGTTGCTGTGGAAAAAATGTGTCTCTTCTAGAAGAACAGGACAGCACATTGACTGTTTTTTTCCTGTGTCTTTATTTTCATTATAATGTGTAACACTGGGCTGTTTGATTCCTGCGTGAGGATGATTATTCCCCATAGTCATCTCCACTGTAACTTGGCAGCAAAATTTCATAGTACAAGATACAAAAGGCTTTTCTAGCTCAGTCTTGTAATAACTTAAATCTCGCAAAGCAGATGGTTACACCCGTTTCCATGTTTCTCACTGGTGAATCCATCTTGCAAAGCTCCCATCTGAACTGTTTGGGACTGGTTAGAAAGTGAAGGACCAATCAGTAACGAGGTGCAGTACTTTCAGGCGCGGCAGAGTCGTGACATAACATAAACAAGCAGCAGCAAGAAGCTGGCCGATCATGGCGACTATAGACATGTCAGTACATGACTTTTTTTGTTTTTGAAAAGAAAACAACTCACTGCTGTTCTTTGTTCTTCTTTTAACAAAGAAATGTCGTCACGTTCTGATAAAACTGGCGCTTTAGCAGCATCCATGCTAATGTCTTCCACCATAATTGCACCGGCCTCTTGTTGCTGCTTGCTTACATCACAGCTCGACACGTGCTGAAAGCACTGCCCCTCGTCACTGATTGGTCCTGTCACTTTCTAACCAGCACCAAAACGGTTCAGACGGGAGCTTTGCAAGATGGATTCGCCAGTGAGAAACAAGGAAACAGGCGTATCCATCTGCTTTGCAAGGTTAGGCCAAGACATGCAGCAGCACATTTCAACATTTTAGAAGTCATCGGTTTAGAATATCTATAACCTATTGTATCTTCCACCACTATACCTTCAATCTATTTTTAAAAAGATTAAAAGAAACCAGCCAAGACCCAAATCTTCTGAAACAGATATCAAGACACATGTCATACCTGAAACTTAGCAACAAGCGGTTTTGTGACTGGGTTGCTGAGCAAAGACTGTAGTTGCAATGTAAAAAAAACGACAGTCCAGCATAAAACTGTTTTTTATTTCTACATGAGTTTACATGTTTCACAATATGTGTTTTGTATTACTGAATCCAAAGTGCTTTTTGATCCGTTTCTCTAGTTTGATTGACTTAATGGATGTATGACTGATACCAAAAAGCACCAAAGCAAACAGTCTGCTTTATAGTCTGAGCATTCAGGGATTTAAAACTGTGAAAGGGTCAGAAGTAAGAGGAAGAGAGATTGTAATCATTTAAAGTACAACATAATAGATTTTAAAAATCAAATAGAGCTTATAAAGAGCTAATATGTATGGACTAAACTCTGTAACCTTCATAAAATAACCCGATTTGAGCAAGTTCTGTGTTTTAATTCATTATAGAGCAGAACTGAAAAAAACCTGCAGCTTAGACTGAAGTCCACAGCATGTAGTTATTTTGAGACACATTCTGGAGATGTTTAATTGTTACGTAAAAACTGAAGGAAACTGAGACAGGAACACGTTAACAAGCTGCTAACATGAGTGTCCTGGTAATGAGCTAAGTGTTGTGCATTTTTAATCAGTGTTTTCTCAGTCCTAATGCACATTCTGGTCCGTTTTGTTCTGTCCTGTTCTTCTTTGTCGGAGATTAGGCCTAAAATAAAGGTCCATTTTCCTGGCAGGCGATTAAAATGCATGAGCCCATCTCTCTGTTCTGCTCCGCTCAGCTCTGTGTGTTTGTCTAAGTGGGTTGGTTAAAAGGCGGCATTAAGCCCTTCTCTTCTGATTACAGCAGAAATTAGCATCACTGTGGGGAGAGGAAAACACAAACCCTGCAGAAAAAAACACAACAGAGGGAGGGGCGTAGGGAGGGAGGGGTGAGATACAGTGAACAGGAAAAGAATAGAGCTGATGAAAAACAGCAGAAGAGGAGGAAATGAGCGATAAGGAGACGAGTCGGTTGAAAATTGTGTGTCTAAGTGTGTGTTTGTTTGTGCGTGTGCAGACATGGGGGTACTAACATGTTTGTCTGCATGCCCACACTGCTGCATTTGTGAACATGTGTTGTGGCTTAATGCATTCCTAAGCATCCAACCAAGTGTGTGATTTTTCTTTTATTCAAATTTCCCTTCAGATACAAGTTGCTCAGACGTAAAACCCACCAGCCCCTGGCCATTGCCACGGTCCCCACGGTAACAGCCATGTCCCCTCCCCCTTCAGAAGATCTCCATCGCTGGCTCCATGTTTACTCCGGCACCAAATTGTTCTACCAAGATAAAGGCCTAAGCAGGTGAGATTACTGAAATGAGCTCTAGAGCAAACGCCGGCACCGCGGCAAACCGTGTGTGCAGAGCCGATCGGCGAGCTGCTGCTGATGCCGATCTTTTAATACCGCTCAAAGATACATTAAGCAAATATCCCAAAGAATTAAATTGTTTTTCACACAGCGTCCCCTAATCTCAGTTTGGCACTTGGTGGAAGCAAATTTTTTTTTTCTCCTCTATGCTTGCTAAACGGCTCTGGATGTACTCTTTCTGGGTTTATGTCTCCACTGTGCTTTATTTAAGTAGTGAACTGGCAAACTTTTTAACCGTGTCAGCTAACTTGACTTTGCATCATTCGTGTAAGATGTCCTGGAAAATTCCCTATAAATTCAACATATTAGCAGCTTTTACAAAGTTGAAGATTGTCACAAAGTTAAAATCCCCTTATCTTACTTTAGATAAGTCCTTAATTCTGCCAGTGAGAGACTGATTTACTGCTAATGTTTATGTTTAGGTTTTCAATAATCTTTAAAGGAAAATCTTTTTTAAAGATTATTAGCTTTTACTAACATGGAAAGCAAATCTCAGCATTTATTGCAACTAACAACATTTCCTCTTTACAGATTCACACGTTACCAGTACCAGTTAATGGTCCTTAATGACGTGGGCCACTCCTCAGGAGAGATTGTTACCGCAGTGACTATGGCAGGGATTCCCCTCCACCCTCCGTCTCTGTCTGCCCATGCCATCAATCACACAGCTGTAGAGGTCAACTGGACACAGCCCTGTAAGATTACCCTCTTTGTTTAACACATATACTGTACTTCAGCACACACAGCCAGCCTAGTGAAGGTCTTTTATTTCTGTTTGTTTGATGTAGATTGATCTCTGACTCTGCCAGAAAACAAAAGTTAAATTTTGCTAACATTTCCTTTTTCATAAATCTGTGCTATTGGCCACCATTTACATGTCAGTGGATTTTAGCATATTCTGAAGCAATAAAATCTGTCAAAAAGTTAGTGACCATAACCATGAAGTGTTAAAGTATTAGAAAAAACGTTCTTGCAAAGTAGTAATTTTGTAGATAAAAGGTTTTGGGCCAATGCCAGCAATTTATTACAACTCTGAACAGAAAACTCAACATGTATTGAAACATATATAAATGCTAGTTCATGTGTGAAACAGGCTAATTTTACAGAATACTACACATGGCAAAGCTAAGTGTTGTCTTTTAGCATAGGGCAAAGGCTCACTCACTCGCCAACTTCTGCCCTTCACTTAACTACAACTACAACTAACCCAAAATTACATGTTGGCAAATAATTTTCAACATCCTAGCTCTGTTTTGAACATAAACATACCTAAAACTTGGATATGTAGCCATTAGAGCAATTTAGCATGGCTTCCTCACCAGGATATTCACTAGGATGTCAGTGGGGAAAATGCTGCAAATCCCTGAATCCCACAAAGCAGTTGATACCAGACAATATGTTTTAGACCTCTTAGTAAAAGTAGATCACAGTACATCAAAACATATGTTATATGGACAAAAGTATTTGGCCACCTGACCATTACACCAACAGGGACTGTAATGACATTGTACTCAAATGCATGTACTTTAGTATGGAGCTATAGGGGCCTCCATTATTCTTGGAAGGCTTTCCGCAAGGTTTTGGAGTGTTTCTTTGGGAATTTGTGCCCATTCATTCTGTAGAGCATTTATGAGGACTGACACTGATGTTGGGCGAGAAGGCTTGGCTCGCAGTTTCCCTTCCAATTCATCCCAAAGGTGCTCGATAGGGTTGAGGTCGGGGCTCAGGGCGAGCCAGTCAAGTTCCTCCATACCAAACTCATCAAACCATGTCTTAATAGTCCTTGATAGAACAGAAAAGGGCCTTCCCCAAACTACTGCCATACAATTGGAAGAACAGCATTGTCAAAAATGTCTTGGTATGCTGAAGCATTAAGATATCCCTTCGCTGGAGTTAAGGGGCCTAGCCCACACCCTGATAAGACCCCATACCATTACCCCTCCTCCACCAAACTTCGCATTTGGCACAATGCAGTCAGGCAAGTAACAATATCCCGACATGTCACCGCCAAACAAAGAAGCATGATTCAGCACTCCACAGACCACACTGGCATTGGACTTGGTGATGTGAGGCTTGCGTGCAGCTGTGCCTTAGGAGTTGTTGATGCTGCTTTGTGAATTTCTGGTCTTCTGCTTTGTGTCTGAGTTGCTGTTGTTCCAAAATGTTTCCACTTTGTAATAATATCAGTTAAAATTGACTGTAGAATATCCAGCTGGGATGAAATTTCATGAGTTGTCTTATTGCAAAGGTGGCATCCATCAGAGCACCACACTTGGATTCACTGAGCTCTGCAGAATGACACATTTTGTATCACGAATGTTTGCAAATGTAGAGTGCATGGCTAGGAGCTTGTTTTATACACCTGTGGCAAAGGGTCTGATAATGCCTGAAATTAATAATTAATTTAATTTTCAGGCAAAGAAGTTTCAAAAGCTCACAGAGAAATGGCAGCAGACATGGATTAAAAGTCTTCCTCTATAGCCGGCACACATGGTGTCAGACGATGCCCACATATGGTCCATTTCCATAAAGCAGTCCAGTTACGTTACAGTTTGATGCACTTTTGCATAACAAACCTTGATCTTGTTTGTGTTTCCATAGCAGATGTTTGCCCAACCTCATTTGTTGTGCTGAGAACTCTGTCTCTTTTTAGGGATCATGATCATTTGGAAATGTTCTGATGACTGTAGCCTGCAGGTCCACATGGAGTTTTAACATATTAACTTTCCTAAATTCTCACTGATTTCTAAACAGTGTTCTTCACTGTCTGCCCCCCATCTGAAATTCCACAAGATTAAATTGATTTTTTCTACTCACTCTTCTCTCTCTCTCTTAATATATTTTTCAGCATTGCAGACGCTACAGGGAGAGGTTGAATCTTACTTTCTGGCCATAGAGTCTGCCCAGTCAAGCCAAGTCATGGTGTTGCCCCCTGAGATCCTGTCCACAGTGATAACTGACCTCTGGCCCAGTACCATGTATCTGATGTCATTGCAGGTGTTCAATGGAGCGCATAACACAACTAAAGCAACAGTCAATGTCACCACAGAGGATGGAGGTATGCATATGTTTTTCCAATGTTGGTCAACAGTTTGTCAGAAATTATGCTTAAATGTTCATGATCTTATTGTGCACACCTGGATGCAAACACAAGGGTGTAATGTACAACAGGTAAAGTGTGTTTCTCTGCTACTGTTGTACATCACAGGAGATGTTAAACACATCATGTAGCAAGGCATGAAATCAATACCAAGTGTGTGTGAGGCAGATTTAAAGTGGTGTAAAATGCTCGTTGGCACCAGACAGTGACAAACACAAACTTGCAGCTAAACACAAACACACAAGCCCCTTTGCTGTTTTAAAGTTGTATGCAGAATATATAAACCACACTTTACTAAAGAGATAGATAAACTGTTTTGAAACACTACAGGTTAGTTATTCTGTCTTTCTGGGGTTTTTTTATATTCATTTGAGAAAAATCAATTATGAATTAATGTTATTACAGTACTTTGAAGCTTTTAAAGAGACTCGTCTGCTCTGTTAGCGTGGGTTTTCATGGATAAATGAACACCTTGGAGAAAGTATAAAGAAAAGTATACAATCATTCTTAGTTGAAGGCAGGTCAACTTTTGTTTTCTTTATCATGATTTGTGATGGCCCTTGCATTGGAATCATGAGTTTTTTCTTCATTTCCTCTCAGACCATCAGATCTCTCTGTGTTTGAGGGTTACCTTTCAATTCACTCCATGTTCTCATATGTCTGGCAGCTCACTCTGTCTGTTGTCTTCATGTTTCTTTTCTTTTCTCATTTCTTCTGAGTATTTCCCCCTCTCTTTACCCCTTCAGTTCTTTCAGTATAATCATATGTCAGGGGCCTCTCTCTTTCTCTCTAATCTGAGCCGTATAATAAAAAGTGCATTAAAAACATTAGAAAATCATTAGGTGCTAAAGGCAAAGCACGGCTCGTTTAACTGAGAGGGCTCCGGAGGTAATTTCATTATTTTACAGCCATAAGAGCGCACACACAGGCACATACACAGACATACAGACATGCACTAATACACGCATACACACACACCAAAGCCAACTATATTTTAACTAATGCAGCTCAACCCCACCAACAATCCTAACATGGCCTGCTGTCTATAGGGCAATGCTAACATCAGGGCTAATTGGCAAGAAAAATGTGTGTGTGTGGGTGTGTATGAGCGGAAGCGGCTCAGTGTGCAGTATTGCGTTGATAATAACATCCTGCAGTAAATGAAATGTAGAGTAGTAGGTTGGGTTTAGGTAAGTGCATCGGCAGCAAATGAATTGGGTTAACTTCTCTTAGCTGAGTGCATTTTCACTTAGAAAGAGTAGATGAAGCCTGTGTGATTACCTTTCTCATACACCATCTCTAATATTCATTGTGACTCTTTCTCACTTTTACTTTTAACTTGATCTCCATTTTTATTTTAAGAAAGTTATGTGTATTCTTTCATCCCATATTCTTTGCTGTAATCATCATTCTGTCTTTCCTTCAGTTTATGTTACTCATTTTCTTTACTTTTTTCAGCGAATGGTTGAGAACATCTATACAGCCATTATCTAACCGCCTACCTATTATGGGGCTTCAAGCAAATAGCTAATTTTTTTTCCTTTTTTGACCACAGGATGCTTCTTTTTGCTCCATAACAGCGTGCATTGTTTTTAAATATTTAGTTATGGAATGTGTATGCCTTTCAGACAGGGAATAGAATTTGATGTAGGGCAGAGAGAGTGAAGAATTGACATGTGGGAAAGAAGCCGCTGGTCTGACTTGGGCTTTGGCTACACACTTGGATGAATATACAGTGCCTATAAAAAGTGTTCACCCCCTTGGATATTTTACCCTTTTTATTGATTTTTTAAATCAATCACGGTCAAAAAAATTTGACGTCTGTTTTTCAAAACAATCCTTAATGTCAAAGATTTCTGTAAAGTCAATGTAAAACAAGTGACTAGATAAATATTCACCCCCCTTCAAGTCAGTATTTAGTAGAAGCACCTTTGGCTGCAATCACAGCACTGAGTCTGTGTGGATAGGTCTGAATCCAACTTGCACATCTGGACTCTGCAATTTTGCTCCATTCTACTTTGCAAAACTGCTCAATCAGGTTGTACAGGGATCAGGCTTGAACAGCTCTTTTCAAGACCAGCCTCAAATTCTCTATTGGATTGAGGTCTGGGCTTTGACTTGGCCCCTCCAGAACATTTACCTTGTTGTCTTTAAACCATTTCTGTGTAGATTTCACTGTATGCTTCAGGTCATTTTCTTACTGGAAAATAAATCTTATCCTAAGCCATAGTTCTTTCGCTGAATAATAATATTGTTCTTAAGGACTTTCCTATATTTTGCTGCGTCCATTTTTTCCTTTTACCTTCATGAGCCTTCCAGGGCTGGCTGCTGAAGCATCCCCACAGCATGATGCTGCTACCATTATGCTTCACAGTGGGGATAATGTGATTGTGGTGATGTGCAGTTTGGTGTCCTCCAAACATAGCATCTTGTCTGAGGGCCAAAAAGCCCCATTTTGATCAGACCAAAGAACTTTCTTCCACTTGACCATGGAGTCCCCCACATGCCTTTTGGTGGACTCCAGTCAAGATTTGATCTGCGTTTCATCAACATTACATTTCTCTCATAAAGCTTTGACTGGTGAAGAACATGGGCAACAGTTGTTGTATGAAGAATCTCAGCTGCTGAAGCTTGTAACTCCTTCAGAGTAGTCATAGGTGTCTTGCTGGCCACTCCTCCTTACATGGTCACTCAGATTGTGAGGATAGCTTGATCTAGACAGAGTTACTCGTGTCATATTCCTGCAGTTTCTTGATGATGGATTTAACTGAACTCCAGGGGATGTTCAGTGCCTTTGATTTTTTTTTATATCCATCCCCTGTACTTGATGAAAGATTTACTTGTTGGAGTGAACTAAGGGCATTGAGAGAATGAGGTAAATTTAATAGAAAATATAGAAAAAATATCGCAACAAAAAACAACAGGCAAAGTCTGTTTCAAAGAAAGATTTTCTGTTCCCTGTAAGACAGAGAAACAGTGTGGGCGTAAACTGATCACACAGACTCAGTCCTTTATTTTGAGTGAAAATGCACTCAGCTAAGAGAAGTTAACCCAGGTCATTTGCTGCAAATGCACTTATCTAAACCCAGCTCACTGCTCTACATTTCATTTACTGCTAGATAGCTTTATCAATGCTGTACTGCACACAGGGACACACAGGTTTCTGTCTCTGCCTGAATGCATGAATACACACATGCTTTTTCTTCCTTGTTTCACATACTCACAATCTTTCCTTCCTGCTATGGACAGAATCTTACTCCGAAAAGCCCTCATGCATGTTATTTTATTTATGCACCTCTTGGAAGAGCAGTTGTCAGATATTTCCCAATATCTCCCTAAAATTTGTACTTAACAAAGTTTGTCAGAAAAAAAACCTATGTTTGATCCATGATGTCTTCTTAAACAGCAGTATTGTTTGTATTTCTGTTCTTTTTCTGAAGATTATTTATTGGGCTTTTTGAATTTATTGATTAGGATTAGGGATGCACTGAAAATTCATCCACTGAAAATTTTCGGTCGAAAATGGCCCAACAGTGCGTTTTCAGTTTTCGGCCGAAAGACTTTTATCACCGAAACAACAGCTGATTGATCCGGAGTATTTATAAGTCGTATGTCTGAGGTCAGAGGAGACTGTGTTGATAAATATTTCACTAGACTAAAGTCCCATTAGTTTAGAAACAGCTCCAGCTGTGCAAGTAGCGCATTTATGTTCACATAGACATGTCGGGCTGCCTGCTGCCTGTCTACCTCTCTACCAGGCGACATGAGGCAAAAACACAAGCATTGACTAGAGACAAATATGAGAAGAGGACAAATATCAGGCGGTGTTGGAGAAGAGGATGTTTTTGTTCCTCTGTCTGCCTTAAAAATCGGCACCACCACCATGTGCGCTTGTCGGAGCGAAACTTTGAAAAAATGTCCGCAGCAATGTCGCACTTCATTCATAAAAAGGTTCATGATTTATTTTTTGTGAATAAATGTTGATCTAAAACTTAGTTCATGATTTCAGTTTGAGAAGAGATCTTTATTATGATCCCAAAAAGGGGCACTAAGCTGTCTTTTTTTATAATTTGTTAATTATTTACAGGTTTTTCGTTCTTTCTAGCTCCATGTTTTTATTTCCAAATTGTTCCAGAGAGACCGCTGCAGCTGAGCAGTGTTTTGCACGCTTCTGGTTTTAAATGGTTTTATGCCTTTCCACTCACAGGTTTTACTACATTAATTTGAATTCCCACATTTAGTGATGAGAAGATGTGCCATGAATTAAGTCATGCATTTTTAACATTAAAATGTTTTTAAAAAAATCTAATATTTGTCATTTGAAAGTGTTTGTCAGTTACAAAGTTTGTTAAATCAGACAGCAGTCACAGCACTCTTTAATGTCTTTCTTTTTGGCCAAAAAGTTTTGCGCTGTTTAGGGGGTACTTGGCTGAAAAAATACTTCACAGGGGGTTCATGACTGAAAAAAGGTTGAGAACCACTGATATAATGTATACATGAGTGGGTTAAGTCAAGTTAAACATTTTATTTTGTATTTTGTTTTATTTTATATTGTGCATTGTTGGAATGTCAGTGCTTAATAAATATTTACATAATTTTGTATTTGATTTATTCTTTGAAGCATTAATATTAATGTATGCAGTTGCAATTGATTTTAGTGAGGTTAGTACACAGTCATAGTCATAAGTGCAGTGGTACTAATAATTGGCAGAATAATTTATTTCGGTGTTTCAGTTTTCGGCCTTGGTTTCCTGATTTTCGGTTTTCGGTTTCGGCCAAGAATTTTCATTTCGGTGCATCCCTAGTTAGGATAGCTGAAGAGAGACTGGAAATATAAGATGAGAAAGTGAGATGAGGCCAAACATCTCCAGGATCCAGACTGGAACTTGAAACCAATGCGTCGAGTACTCTAGCCTCTTTAAATCAGGGCCTGTTCAACCTACTGAACTAAACTGGCACACTGTACTTGTGATTTTATTTCAAAGAATCCCATGTCTTTGTAAGCTGAAAGCCTGTGCATGTTAATTAGTGGCAACGTCTATGTTCAAAAGGACAACTAAGCAGTTTGTCGATACTGATGTTTTTCATGACTTCTTTTGGTGTAACACCTCTACCTCGTCCTCATACTTGACAATAAAGACGAATCAGAGTTTGCCCAACAGTTGACTTCTTCTGCCCAGTAAAGCATCTTTTAGTATTTGATTCAGAAGTTAGTTGTATGAAATGCCAGCATTAAATGGATCTGACACACAGGACAATCTTGGCCACTGATGTCTCTTCATTATTTGTGGATGGCCAGTGTTTGTCAGCAGCTCTGATACTGGCCAATACTGAAGTGAATTGGATGCATCTGTACATCCTTACAGAAAAATGCTTCCCTGATGACCATTAAAGTGTGAGAGACTGCAGTGCCATGCTCTCACAAAGAAGTCACACAGGATCATAAAGAGAAGTTAAAAAAAATGTCAAGCGAGATGCCAAATCAAAACATTCAAACTAGGGTTGTGCAATATTTGATTTTTACTGATCGCTGATATGCTGATATTTGAAGATTTGTTTTAGCTGATACTGAAATCGATACTGATAATTAAATATGGATTTCAGACTTAAAACTTCAGTTGTTCGAACACACTTTAAGGTTTAAAGTTGAACAAAAAACAAACTTGAGTCCTCAAAACACAGTATAAAATTTAAAGAATAAGGATGAACAAAGTTAAAGACCTCAACTGATTTAGGTCTGTTGGTCCAGCCTAAAACTCAACAAACTTATTAGTATAAATTGCCAAAATTTACAGTCAATATGTTGATATTCACAGCCAAAATGTCTTTGGTAAATATTGGTAGAAAGTTTGAAATCTATCGAACCGATATGAGACCAATAATATTGTGCATCCTTTATTAGACATGGGACGTCATAGAAAATGCTGCAGTAGTTCTGAGAGAGATGTTATGCTTCTCAAAATTCATCTCAAATAGGCTGTTTAAGGACAGGAAGATTAGTGGTGTCAGTAGTGGATGATATATGGATCCTATTTATACACTACAAAAAGCTACATCTGATTATATCACCAGTTCTTTCATCAGAAACAATGTACACCCTGCTGTAATTGGGAAAGACTGTGCACCAGATAAAGTAAAATATCTCATTTTTCCTTCCTTTTTTTTATCTGAAGCTACATTCATTCTAAAAAGCTGACACTGCTACCAGTTTATTTATTTATTTATTTATTTATTTATTTATTTATTCATTTATTTATTTATTTATTTATTCATTTATTCATTTATTCATTCATTCATTCATTTATTTATTCATTCATTCACTTTTAATATTGGGGTTTTGTGTTATAGTTGCCAGCTCTGCTTGAGCATTTTACAAATGAATTTGCTTTAAATTGTGGTTTCAAATCCCACGACCACTCCCATATTGTAAAGCGTCATACTTAAATAGCTGCTGTCAAGGTAATCTAAATGTAATGTGACGCAGAGAGCACTGGTTTTACAACACAACTCATTCGTGTTTGTTTGAAAATGACCATTTTCTTTAGGTTATACAACCTGTTTTATTTTTTTTTTTTCCTTAATCAGTTAAATAGTGTTGGGTCTCTTTTCTCTCATTTTTTATCCTTAGAGCCAGACGGGATGTTGGCCCCAGAAGTGGTTCCTGTTAACAGCAGCACAGTCCGAGTGCTGTGGTCCCCTCCTCTACAGCCGAATGGAGCAGTCACTGGTTACTACATCTACGTTAATGGCCATCTACAGGACAGTGTAGATAACAGCTCAGGGTCTTACCTTCTGGGGGACCTGCTGCCTTTCACTGTCTACAACGTACAGGTATGCACTCAAACAAAAGTACACATACAGTACACGGCCACACATAGAAAAAAACAAATATTTTTTTTCTTTCTTATTGTTTGTGTGTTTCACAGGTGGAGGTGTGTACTGTATATGCATGTGTACGGAGTAATGTCACACAGACAACAACTGTGGAGGATCTACCAGTCGACCTGGCTATGCCTAAAGCACAAGTGTTCAGTCCTCGGTAAAACAGAGATGTTTACTGTACTTTTTTATTTTACTGAATGTTATTGCCTCTAATGGTTAAAGACTGCAACCTAAACTTTTCTTATTCTTTTACATAGACATTTTATGGTGTATTTATACCTTTTTAACAGCCTCACAAGTAAATTAGCTATGAGGCTAAATTAATGTTTTATTTACAGTCAGTTAATTTTAATGACAGTCAAACTACTTGCTCCCAATTTTGAGTAAACTCCTACAAATCTCTAATTTACCAGAGGGAAGCGATCATTTTTGGTTGATTTTCTTACCAGGAAACTGTGGACATTGTAACTCTGTGTGTTACTACACAGGTCTTTTCTTGCCAACGGTGTCAGAGATAAAAAAGAGGAAAATCAATAGTGAGAAGTGTGTAAAGATACACACACCCTGACACTGTGACTCAACTTTGTCAGGCATTTATCATTCATGAATGCATGTGTGTCAGACAAAGTTTTTGTGTGTCTCTCTACAGTGTGAAATGAGTGTGAAGGAGCTCACACACCCATGTCCTCTCCCCCCTTCTTTATCTGTCCTTGCTCCCCCTCTCACTCTCACCATCAGGGCGGTGAGGTTGGATTGGTCTCGTCCGGGCAGACCCAATGGGATCATGCTGGGCTATGAGGTCTTAAGACGGACTTTGAGGTCATGCGCTGTCATGTCCTCTGCTGGTGAAGAGTCAGGAGGTGCAGGTGGTGTAAGGTTCAGATGTTCCTACCTGCAGTGTCCTGCCACCTATGGTGTATGTGGGACATCCTGCTTCCACCCTGAGAGCCAGGTGATTATTTTCTGCTGATTTTGATTTCTTCTGCCCAGGTAGGGAAACAAATAATCCTATATGGCATCAAAAGGCAAAAACAATACAGTTTTGGTCATTCTAGGGGCAGGACAGTATTTTTAGTAATGTGTTAAGTCAAAAGTATTACCTTGAACCACGCACAACTCTGTGTGCACTGTGTAAATGGGCTTTGTTGTAGGTATACTGGTATATACTGTTTTTTAAAATTTTTTGTTCTTTCTGTTCTGCTATGTTCAGTTTTTCATCTTTCTCTGCTTTAATCCTCTTCCCACTTTTCACCTGAAAACAAGAGCCTCTTTTTCTTTTGTCATGAGTAATCATTAATACCATAACAATTCAACAAATGTGTTATGTAGAATGAGATACAGGTTCAGGATTCTTTATTTTGGCTGCTCATTTCTCATAAATGGAGAATACATTGCTGCTGTGTACTCCCTCAGGATTCAGACGTCAGACTCATATATATGGAGACGAATCATGACAAATAAGCATTCTAACTTTTCCTCTTTCAACTCACAGTACCAGGGAGATGGATGTCATCTTCTCAGTGATTATTTCCTCGAAACAGATTAACTTGTCATCTGCATTCACTCCATCCTTGTGTCATTGAATGAATGCCAAGTTGGCACAGTGAAACCACCACACATACATTTGGCCCCGCAGCACCCAACATTAACACATATACTCACAGACAGGCATGAGACCTTTCTATAATCTAAGTGGAAAAAATGCCAGTTTAAAACAAATTCCAAAAACACTTCTACTGCATTTCACACAGTAGTTTTCAATACAAGGGACAAATGCAGAGTCTCCTTCAATCTTAGATCATATACTTTTAGGATGATTCATAAGTTTGTTGTTCATTACATTCAAGTGACAACCCCTGGTGTTAAAAAATAAAGCAAATGCTTTAGCGCAAAAAACTGCAGGTCCTCTATTGTCCACATGAGTCTTGCTCCAAGACTGAAAGTCTTGTTAAACCCATGCTAAATTTTAGATTTTGACTGCAGAAATAAACATATTTACAGCCAGGTGCACATCGTAGGGGACACGGTGTTTTTTATAACTTACCCATTCTTATTAGGTGCCGGTGTAGCTCAGTGGGTGGAGCAGGTGCCCATGAACAGAGGCCATGGTCCTCAACTGGTTGCAGGATCAATTTCCGGTTTTGGCAATGGATGGGGCATGTCTTTCCCCACTTGCTAGTGATTCTATCTAAATTAAGCAAAAAAGGCCAAAAAATTATCTTTTTGTTTAATTATTTTATTATTTACATCGGTATATAATTGTGGACTAATTGAAAGTTAGGTTGAGATAGCATTTCCAATATGCTGCTATATAAATGAAAACTTGAAAGCCATTTGCTGTTCTCAGGGACCTTCTTCTTAATGTCAAAGTTCTCTGTTTTCGTTTTTGTTTGTCTGTGTTTTTTTTCATTGGTGCTGTCAAATAACACTTTGATTTTGATTAATGAATTAAGAAAAAAACATTGTAATATATTATAATTTCCAGATTGTTCACATCACACAGTTGTTCATAGCAACTTTGCAATCTGAATGAAAACATGCTGAAAATTCCCTTGGCTTCAACATTTATTATTTTATTCACTTCAGAAATCAACTCAAATCACATGAATTAATAAGTTGATAATGTGCCTTGTTCTCTCCTCCACCTGTGCCTGTCTGCCTCTCGCTAAATACTGACACATTAAAGCCTGCATACACACACAAAGATATGATATCCAAAGTTTAAATACCAGTTCATCTATTGACGGGCTCACTCACAGAATTGTCTGGGCCCCTAAAAAATGCAGAGAATGGACTCTGCCCAGTTTTGATTTGTTGATGATGTCAATGCATATGTGTTGGATCAGTAGCAATGGTGCTATCGTCCTGGTGAAAAAATACTTTTTTTAGAGTTGAAAAGAATGTCCTGCTATTATGGAGTTCTGATTATTTATTTGTGCCACTATTTAGCCCCTTGTCATCACTGTTTCCGCCTATTTTGCCACATTTTCCTCATATTGAACCCATTTTTGCCACTTTGCAAATTTTTACTACTTTTAACCCTTTTTACTTCCTTAACCACCCATATCTGCCACTTTTGACCAGTTTTACCAACCATTTTTGCCAATTTTAGCCAAATTTTATGGCACCTTTTGCAACTTTTAGCCAACTTTAAAATTATTTTAGCCACTTTATCCACTTCTAAACAACTTTTGCTACCTTTTTTACAGCTTTTCACCATATGTTCTGTCATTTTTTTGCCACTTTTATCCCTTCTCAACCAATATTTGCTGCTTTATCCCTTTTGTGCCTCTTTTAACCAATTTTACCACTCTTTTAACCATATTTCACCACTTATTTCCACCAATTTTTGGAACTTATAACACATTTCAGCCATTGTAACTGCTTTTCACCATTTTTACAACCCATTTTTTTTTCCTACTTTAAGCTAGTCTATGCCACTTTTAACCACTGTTGCCAATTTAAACCCATTTCAGCCAATTTTCACCTTAATTCTGCAATAACAAACATTTTTTTCCCTTAAAGTTATTCATTTCCTTCAATGTTATTCTCTGGTATCCTGGCATTTGTGCACAACATGGCTAAGCTATGAAGTCTGACATTAGTTTCCCCAATGTTTAATGTGCCCACCCACAATGGTAACAATACCAGAATAGGTAATTCTCTTTCAAGAAAATAGGTTAAATATTGAAAATGCTATACTGTACTACAATATAAATAAATGAAATTCACTTTTTTGTTGCTTTGATAAGAGTGGTTGAATGATTTTGCTGACCTCCATGGGCCTCCAGTTTAGCTGAGCCCCAGAAAGCTCTCTTCTTCATGCCCCCCGCCCCCCCCCATGGGTGGCCATCTCTATTAATGTGCAATTTTTCCCATTTACTTAACTCTACCTCTGTCACAGTCTCTTTTCAGTTATCTGTTTTGTCATCAACAACAATCCTTGTTAGTGAATGCAGCTCAGATGGTATAAAATTGATTCTTAGAATTTAATAAAGGGAAAATTTTGAGACTTTAAACACATTCTGGTTATGAGGAGGGAATGAGGCAAAGATAGAGGGCATGGCAAGAAGCTGCATTCAGTCAACAGAGGAGTAGAGTGTGTGTTGTGTTGGTGGGTGGGTGGGGAGACTGAAACAACATCACCAGATTGAAGTAGTTTGTGAATTTACCCTTGATAAGCTGAAGAAAGTGTTAAAATTAAACTCTGGAAGCTTGGGTTGATCATCTAGAAACATGACAAAACATCGGCTTGTTATGTTTCTAATGTCTTCGCATAGCAAGTAATCAATCTAAAAGCCTTTAATTATGATTATTACTTTGTATCGTTCTAGTTTTCATGTTTTTTATTATGTGTACATTTCAACCAGGTCTGCTGCAATGGAAATCTGTACAACAAGTTACCCCATCATCACTGCTGTGAAGGCCGTTACCTGAGTTTGAGTAATTCCTCTAATCCAGTATGTTGTGATGGCAAACTGGTCCCAGCCCTCTCTGACCATCAGTGCTGTGGAGGATACTACATCCATGTAGAAACTAGTGAGAGTCAAACCGTTTCACACTTACATGGGATTAGCTCTTTTCTGCTTGATTGCTCCTTCCATGTTGTTCAAGTGTTTCCTTCATCTGTCCTTGTCTTCACAGATGAAAACTGCTGTCCTGACCACTCACAGGGCCGGGTCTCAGTGGGGCCCGGTGACAGCTGCTGTGGGGGGGTTCCTTACTCCATGAGGGGTGGCCAGCTCTGCTGCGGTGGGAGCCTTCATGACGGCTACAAGGTCCAATGCTGTGGAGGCCGGATTGTAGATGAGACACAGGTGTGTTGCGGTGATGCCGGGAAGGGGGAAGTGCATTCATATCGCCCAGGTGAGTCAAGGAAGCAATACAAAAACAAACTGTTGTTGGAATACTATCTTGTTTAAACAGAATAATCTAATTTAGTTAAATCTTTTGACCAAAAGGTACACTAGGTTAAGTTTTTAAATGTAAAAGTGTTTTGTCTTTAGCAGCCTTTATTGTAGAATGTAATCAACAAAAAGTCCCTCCCTGATCTAGAAAACTACTGGCCTTGTCCCAGTTTTGTCTCAGCTAACATCTTATTGTTTAAAACCTAAAACGGGAAATTTTAGAGTAATAGTAGAAGAAAGTGAACTAAAGAGTGTTGAGGTAGACACATGGTGCAGGAACGTGGGGTCGTTTCCCCTTCTTCCTCTCCCGCAGTGTCCCAAAGCACCCAGATACCATGGCACAGATGGGACTGTGTGTGTGTATGTGTGCAGTGAATGTATGTGTGTGTCATTAGACATCTTTGTCATGGCAGATGATGATGAAACACACTCGGGATGGCACCGTTGAGGGCACTGCCAAGCACACAGCAGGACAAATACACACTCATTCTCTCTCCTACACACCAACACACGTAGACTAACACTTTCATACATATAGACATATCACATTCAGCCACGCAAACACACACAAACAGAGTCAACAGGGTGTCCTCAGCAGGGTTTGCTTAGTGTCGAGTGCCAGAGAAAGACACGTGGACTCTATTCATCACACATAAACAATGGCCCCATATGGACAGGTCTATAGTACTTCATTAGTCTATCTGCAAACACAAATGCACAATGGCAGACACAAGATCACAGCATCCCCACAAAAATGTGAATGCTGACAAAGGTTCTGACAAAGTAAATAAACCATGAAACTTTATTTATATCAGGGCTGTCAAGATTAATCACAAAATTTGTGCACAATTTTTTTAATCCTGATAAATCACACTTTGGTTAATCCATGTCAGCATCTCCCTGCAGTCACACTGGTGTAAAATAAGTCCACCACTGCTCCTTAATCTCACATTTAACTTTAAAAGTAATCTACACCTTGTATTTACAAACATTTACCTTATTACTGTTTCCATATTTCCTTTTAACCCATAACAGGTTCTTTTTTCTGTGTTAAAGTTTACTGTAAACTCTCTGAAGTACCTATAATAGGTAGTCTGTAGAAAGTAGTGCTAGGTTATGAATAATTAAAGAAATTTACAGTGTTATATCTAGGTAATCTGACAATGAATAATGTTCAATGTGAGGACAAATAATTGGCTAAAATTTTACTGGCTGCAGCTAAGAAAGCAGTTATGAGGAAACGGTGCAAAGCGGATCCCCCCTTCTCTGGGACTCTGGATGAAAAATCATAGATGAGGTCTATGAAATGGAGAGACATTCACATTCTGATGATTCAACAATCAGAATTTACAAAGAAATGGGATAATGGACTTCTTATAAAACTCATCAAATCCCCTAATAGGGACAAAGATGTTTATGGTTGTATCAAAACTGCTGTATGTATCCCACTCACTTGTGCTTTGCATATTGTTTTTACTATGCTGTTTAATTGTTCATTTCAAAGATGAAATAAAGTTTAAAAAACATGTCCTGTATACAATCAGAGTCAATTATCATTAGTTTAAGTAGAAAAATAAAAAGATGACACAAAAACAGTTTTTAATGCAAAATAGTGGATTTTAAAAATCTGATATAGAGGATGTGATTTATTGAAATTAACTACAGAATTTTTTAGATGAAATGTGATTTAATATTGTGATCTTTTGAAAGCACTAATTTATGTTTCATATGACTTTTTATTGGCTGTTGAAGTTATTATTCCACTTTGCAGGATCCCAAAAATCACATTTTCTTTCTATTGCTTTTTTCCAGGGCTGTCAAGATTAATCGCATTGATCTCAACTGACTATGATCCACAATTAGTGCACTCATTTTTTTACTCAGGATTAACTGCATGCCTTATGCCTCTTCAGCACACTTTGGTTAACCAACGTCTATGTCTCTCTGCAGCTACAGTGATGTAAATAAGTCCACCACTGCACCTTAATGTCTCATTTCACTTTAAAAACTCAGACAACTCAGTGGACAAATCAAAAGTTATCTGTACCTTTTGTTCTCAAACATTTAACCTTTTAATGTCCTCTTATAGCCTTTTAAATCTATGACGAGCACTTTTTTGGTAGTTAAGTAAATTTCATGATTTTAAATCTACCCATAAGAGCTGTATCCAAACAGGAAGTAATTTACCCCTACTTTAAAGACCTTGTAAAGTGAAAATAGATCTTTATTTAGGTTTGCTGTATGACAGGTCACTGTGTTATGAACCCCAAGGCCAAATTTCAGTCAGATAAAACATCTCTAGTTTTTTTAAAATTAAGCTTAAAAACCATGAAAAATGAGGCAGTAAAATCTGCTCCAGGTGTGGGCATGTCTGTTGAATGAGCTCAAGCCACGCCCACTACAGAGAAATATGATCCTCTTAGACTAAAAAAATGCTGAAATCTGAATTGAGGAAAGCACTCATGCCATTAGCCTGCCCCCTGACCTTTTGTTGACCCTAGAAGAAGAGACAAAGTCAGTTTTCTGGCTCAGATCTCTGTTATGAAACTTTAAATGATCCATAGACCACTGTGGGTGATAGATTTGCCTACAATGAGCAAAAAAACAGCTTTTAACTGACTGTTAACTTTCAATAAAGGCAGTGACATCAGCTAACAACAGACTGTACTGAGATGAACTGCTCCATGATTTTATATTGATATTGTAGTGTTACAGGGGTGGGGTCACTCCCTACTGTGGGCTCGTGACATCATGAGCCCACATATTGGCCCCGCCCACATGAAACCAAGCCAGGAAAGAGGTGAAAAAATTCTAAAAAAAAAGGTCTAAATCCAGGATTCAGTCACATGTAGAGCTCAGTGTTTTCACATGTTTACAGCAACCATATTCCAACATATCTAGTGTGTTAAGATACACATTTTGGATTTCACTTTACAGGGTCTTTAAGACAGCAGAAAAATCCTATATGACACAAAAGAAGTTTTAAAATTAGATAAAAAGGGTGTGATTAATCACGATTAACTACAAAACTCTTGAGTTTAATCATGATTAAAAAAAGAAATCTTTTGACAGTCCTGCTTTTTCCATAAATCTGTTGATAAAACTTCTTTTGAAAGAGTTCATTTATTCTGTACTGTCACATCGACACTTCTCTTCTCCCTCTATCTCTCTGAGCAGGCTATATGATGGTCATCCTTCATTTGAGGTGGCCTCCCATGGAGTGCATATGCTCCTCACTTCCATTTCCTCTCCATCTCTTTTATTTATTAAACATCTTCTTTGCTCCTTTGTTATCGTCTTTGTTCATTCTCTTCAACTTGTTTCCCCACCTCCTCTTCTGGCTTCTTGCTCCTCCTCTTTCCACACCACTTTTTCTCCTTCCCCCTTCCTTTCTTTATGTGCCCCAGTCCGATCCACTCATCAGTCATTAGCTTTAGCTTCCCCATTGAGAACATATGGTATGATGGATCATAGGGCTAGCGGCACTAGCAAGGCTAAGGGCCATTTGCCGTGTGCACGGCGCTGTCGGGGTGCCCTAAGGCCGGCTATGCAACCTCGACCCCACACGTCTGTTTCCAGACACTCACACTCAAATGCTCAACATGCACACAGAAGCACCTATTATAGGGATAGTCTACTTAACCTTGGCACTGTTGACTCTCAACGCTGCCTCTCACCATGTCTAGGGTTTTGTATTTTTAACGACATATGAGAGACAGATATGTGGAAAGAAAAAATAGAAAGAAAGTAAGCAAGATAAAGCAACAGAACCTTTACTTTTAAGTTAATATAACTAAAAATTCTAATATGAATACAAACATTTGAACAAAATTTAACAAAGAAATCTAAATAAGTAAAAGAAACAAGAGACTACAAACAAACTACAGTTTAGTGTGAGTAATATACTTTTGAGTGAAAATTAAAGAGTAAGAAAAACTGTAAGAAAAAGAAAGAATTCTGAAATATTGAATATGAATCAGATAAAGGACATTGTGAGAAAGCCAGAGAAAAAAGAAAAATTAGGTTAAAAAAACAGGAGAGAACAGAGGAGTGGTGAAGAGCTAGATGGAGCAGATTAAAGGAGGAGTGAAGGGTATCCCATTGTGCCCAGCTGATAGACTAGGTTAGGCTGATGTGATTATGGGGTCCCTGAAGTGCGATCTATCACACATTACCGTCCACACTGTCAACAACCATACACACACACTGCAGGGGAACAGCAATGCCAGGAGACAGCCGTCTGGCAACAGACACACGTACAGGCTTGTGTGCACATGTAGATACACACACACACACACACCCACACACACACACACACAGATCCAACCTACTAACACAACACAATAAAAGACAACCACACAAATAAACGTGCATCTACACACAAAAGACCACATGCCCATGAAGAAATACCCAACACACAGGATTATGAGCACTCACATGTTCAAGAATGGACTATCTTAGCCAGGAAACCTTTTTAAATCAGCTGAAATAGCATCAGGGTGAGAAGCAACACGACTCAAGCTGAATGAGCCACTGAAGGCCTTTGCACACCAATGTGATGCAATAAAATGGCATTAAATTGTGAATAGTTATAGAGGAAAATTTTGAAGTGTCTTTCTGTTCAGATTTTTACTACACTGTCTCTTTTTTAGTGAAGTTTTTTACTTTAATTTTGTTTTTTTCCTCCAGGATGGTGCGTAACAGCCAGTCAGTGCCTTTTTATTCCACTGTGGCATGATCAGTGCTATTCACTCTCTCACGATGCTTTGACTGCATGGAAGGGCCAACTTTTCCTTCTTATCAGAGCTTAGCAAAACAAGTTTTTACAATTTTCCAAGTTTGTAGTGTAAGTTGGTACAAACCCAACACTTAGGGCCTGTGTCCATATAGTTGGCTTTTTTTGGTGCTGGCAGTGCTGATTTCTAATTCAAAACAAATGTAGTACAGCATTCTGTGCTCAGAGTGCTCAGCACCATGGGCTGAAAAAAGGCCTTCAGTATCAGCTGTTTTTGTCCCCGCGTTTGAAGCACTCTCATTTGAAAACCATTCATTACCTTCAGGATTCCTTTACATTGTCTGTGTGATATTTCCTTGAAATACAGGAATACGAAGCACACAGAGCTATTTTAAAACAGCATTACAGTCAGATTCTATCAAGGAAACCAGTATTCATATTTTGTCAAGAAGTAACATTAATTGCTGGTGAGATGCTCCTGAGCGCTGCCAGCACCACAAAAGACGGCGCTGGACATGTAGCTTTACTCGTCTCTGAGTGTAACCAAAGAGTACCATTATTTCATCAGTAGTCTAAAATAAGTACATTTTTTGTTTTACAGCAGTCTACTACAAATGTTTATCTTCCACTTTTTGTACAGAGCTTTAAAAAAACTCAAAGCTGTATAGAGTAAGATTTGTGTTGTCTGACTCACACTACCTCTACTGGTAGTACTAAGAAGGACACCCAGTTCATTTACATGCTCAGTTAAGTTGAGCTTTAGTTATAGCTTGAATTACTACTGTCCTTGTCTAAGCGTACAAGTTCCCAAATACCTGGGGGTAATTGATTTACTATTGAAAGTATGTTCAACTTCACTGCAGTTGGTGTTAACATGCCCCCTTTCAGCTAGCTGAACTTTAGTAAGTTAAGCTATTATGTCACATTTAGAACAATCAACAATCCTAACATTCCTCTTTAGGATAGCTCCTTTCAGCTGACACTACGTAGATTGTCTCCTCATCTGTCCAAATATGTGTGGTTCTCTTGCTATTCATTGCCACATTAATACCTGGGTCTTTTTTTCTCACAGGTACATCTAACACAACTTTCATTTGCATAAGGAACTTTTTGTGAAGGCCAAAAAGGCGTCAAAATCAAAGATGAACATTGGCCCAACTCTACATTAATGTTGGAATGACAGGTTGATTGTATAATTCTTGGACCAAGCTCCAATGACGTGAACCATTGACTATCTGTGTGAGGCTGCAGTAAGGTGAAAATATGGGTATCATACAGCCATAATCTGCACAGCTTTCTACTTCAGCCAAATTATTGCTATTCTCTTTACTATTCAATTTAAAATATATTTTCTGCAAGCTAAAAATTGTAAGTATTGTTTATGACATGTAGAATAGCTTTTTTTAAATGTCTTTTTCAAGCTTATCTGGTTAAGTAGCATCTATGTACTGTACAAAATTAGAGGCCTAACGTCTACTGTGGCCATTTTTAGTCCAGGTATTACTTAGATGATGAATAATCCTTTCCTCAGCATCCCCCGGTTGTTATACAATAACACAAAGTCTCCATGCTAAATCTCCCTTTCCCAAATCTGCCGGTTTGTTTGAACAGCTTTCATTTCACTTTCAAGTAGATTAAATTCTGTTTGTTTTTGGACCAGAGGGCCTCAGCTCTCCTGCAGCACATCTTCCTGTGTTGCAGGTTGAAGACCAACTTTTAAGCTCTTCATTTGCTCCTCTTTTCTTCTCTTTCACAGTCTGAATGTAAGATGTTTAGCTAGGACTTAGCTAAGATTAGACGGTGTTTAGAGGAATGTGTGTGGTGTCTTTGGCCTCCCGTTGCTCCCTGACTCTCCCTAAGTCCCCTGCCTCTCTGTGCGCGTGCTCCACTAATCATTTCCCCTTCACACTTTTTCTTTATAGTGTACACTTTTTTAACTCTTCTATCTGCCCTTCAACCCCACCCTCCCCATTTTTCACTGTGGGTGCTACCATAAATGCTCTCCCCACCTCACTTTTTTTTTAAGTAAGTGAATCTTAAAAATGTATGCATTTCTTTAACTCCTTCCCTTACTCCCTCCCTCTGTCCCAGCCCAGCAGGCCCCATCCAAACGTTCAAGGACAAATCTGAATATCCCTTTTCACCGTTTAAGTGTTAAAAGCCTGCCGGTGCCGGGGTGTTATCTTAACGCGCCTTGCCGTGCCATCATCAGAGCGCGTGATGAAAATGGCTGTGATGATGCTAAAAGAAAAAAAGAGGAGGGGGAGAAAAAGTAATAATCAAATATGTTTTTCAAGGGCACAGTGACCATTTGCTGAAGGGAAATTATCCCAGTAGTTAAGCTAGCTCACTCCGAGCCTGGCGGAGTTGAGAGAGCGGATGCATTTGAGTGTGGAAGGATGTCAGAGAGTGCATAGTTTATTTCTACAACTTGGTGCATGTGTGCTCCACTCCTCTGTCTGGTTTCTGTACATGTTTCTGAATTTGTTTTTTTTTCTGCAGGAAAACACTCATCATCTACTTTTCTTTCATTGCTTTATCTAAATACTGTCATCTAATCCAGAGTGTCTCTGTGTGTGAAGATATTTGGGTATGCATGTGTGTATTTATCATTGCCAAAAGCCCTTCATCAATGATTGGTAGCAAATGGCCCACAGTAGTGCAGTCCAAACAGCAGCGTCTGGCTGCTTTGGAAGATCGAGTGCTCTGTGAACACAGGAAGACATTTCTCTCTCTGTTAATGTATTTATGATGATGGCTTTTCTATTAGGTTTACTTTAATGACTGGCAAGTACAAAACAGAAGCTGTCAGGAGCAAAGTGATGAGGACAGTCTGCTCTCTCTGGCTGTGTGTGTGTGTGTGTGTGTGTGTGAATTAGTGCTGTTTTTATTTCCTCTGTGTTATTATTGGTTTTGTTACTGTTAAAGTGAATTTATTCAAGGTTAATATTGACTAACATTCATTGATATAATTTTTAAAATAAACACAGGACTTGGAGGATGGGCCCGAAGGCCTTGGAAGTTTGGTTTGAGTAGCCCGTATATATGAGGGGAGTGGTCATGAAAAATCACAGGCCTTCACATAGTTTAAGAGCACTCCATTTCGCTAACCCTAACCCTAGCAAACACTAACCCTAACCCCTAACCCTAAATAAGCCTCAAAAGGCAGGACTTGGGGGAGGGGCCCCATGGTGTTGGGGTGGGGTTTGAGTGGCCCGCATCAATCAGGGGACTGGTCTTGAAAGATCCCAGGCCTTCACATAGTTTTGGAGCACTCCATTTGGCAAACCCTAACCTTAGCAAACCCTAACCCTAACAGTAACCCTAATGAGCCTAAAACAGCAGGGCTTGGGGGAGGGGCCCCAGGGAATGGGGATAGGGGTTTGAGTGGCCTGCATCAATCAGGGGACTGGTCTTGGAAGATCCTAGGCCTTCACATAGTTTTGGGGCACTCCGTTTGGCTAACCCTAACCCTGAATACACCTAAAAAAGCAGGACTTGGGGTCAGGGCCCCAGGGTTTTGGGGGTGGGGTTTGATTGGCCCACATCAATCAGGGGACTGGTCTTGGAAAATCCCAGGCCTTCACATAGTTTTGGTTTTGGAGCACTTCATTTGGTTAACCCTAACCCTAAATAAGCCTAAAAAAGCAGGACTTAGGGAAAGGGCCCCAGGGCATTGTGAGTGGGGATGGAGTGGCCCGTAAATATGAGGGGAGTGGTCTTAAAAGATCCCATGCCTTCACATAGTTTGGGAGCACTCTGTTTGGCTAACCCTAACCCTAGCAAACCCTAACAGTAATCCTTAATGAGCCTTAAAATGCAGGGCTTGGGAGGGGGGGCCCAGGGTGTTGGTGGTGGGAATGGAGTGGCCTGCATCATTTAGGAGAGTGGTCTTGAAAGATCCCAGGCCTTTACATAGTTTGGGAGCGCTCCATTTGGTTAACCCTAACCCTAACCCTAGCCACTTGTTTTTTTCCTCTGAACGCCCTCTGTTGTGCCGTTCTAATGACGTTATCCACCCTTTTGTAACTCTTACAGAACATTTCTCAGCAAGCCTGGAACTTAGCTGACTTTCTGAGGTCTTTAAAGATATATCTATTCCAGTTATTTCGATTTTAGTTGTCTTTATATTCATTTATAATCCATTTTCCAATAGTTCCTGTAGTTAGCCTGTTAGCCGCTGCCATTTGGTCGGTGTGTATCCCAGAATGGGGATACAAACCAGGCTGTGACAACCAATGGTAGACTGTTCTGTTGTCACGTTATGCTTTGCTAAACAGCACGTGTGCAGGAACTTTGAAACAGCCAACAATAGCCTGAATGACCCATAATAGAGAGGAAGAGACACAACGAGGCTATAATTTGTCCTTCATAGTCACTGTGCTTTAAATAATTACTCAAATCCTAAAAGCACAAGGACTTTTTTTGGTAAAAATGTAAATATTTTGGAGCCTTTTTGTCACAGAATGATTTTTTTATTATTCTTTAGGCCCAAAGAGATGGGATAACAAGTTTATGAAAGAAAACGTAGTTATTAATATTTTCTGTTTAATACATGAAGATCTTTGAGTTTTAATTTCCAATTATTTTTTTTCTTTTGTCTTTATAGTCCCATAACTTTTTAAAAATTCAACTTACGTTTATGCAGCACACATATTCTTAAAGAAAAAGATGTCCAGAGCTTAACTGTGCAACACAGGGTATTTACAAGCTTTGAAGACAAAAACTGCAGATCACTTTGTTGAACTGCTTCAGTCCTTAGTTTTTCATCAGATCTTTATTAATTTGAGTCAGTGCTTGCAGTGTGTGATATTTATCTTAGTAGCATAAGGCGGGACAAACTTGGTAAAAATGAAACAGAATATTTTTAAGTAGGCCTATCTAAATGACTGAAATCATCTGAATATATAAATTGTATTTCTGGCTTACTACTGAGGTCAGCCCTACACCTGGGTATGTATGTGACTGAGTGGCTGACAGAGTGAGTGACTATAC
Source organism: Cheilinus undulatus (assembly GCF_018320785.1). Taxonomy (NCBI): domain Eukaryota; kingdom Metazoa; phylum Chordata; class Actinopteri; order Labriformes; family Labridae; genus Cheilinus; species Cheilinus undulatus. Next base: position 24,135,449 of record NC_054865.1, on the reverse strand, counting down.
TTTCTTCACAGCTTACAGCTTTTATGGCTGATTCATGATAGCATCTAGATGTATTGCCTCTATGCAAGCGGCAGTTCCTGTTGTGTGCCATGACTTGGGTCTCTGTATACGATTTTACATGAACTTACCCGTCACTGTGTTGGAGGAAAACAAGAATTAAAAACCTTCACCCCTCCTGGATAGTCCTGTAGCCTACTAGATTGATGCAGCACGTGAACAGTAGTCCCTCAGGAGCCCGGTGAAGACAAAAATAATGGTATTCAATACCAAAAACTTTATTCAAAATGACAGACTGTTTAAAAAATCAAGGGCAGTGCTTTTGCTCATTGGCTGAAACTAAAGGCCTGGGTGTAAGGTGGCAAAGTCAGTTCACAAACACATAAGAGACTTAAGATGACAATGACTGAAGTAGCTGTTTAATCTCTACATTTGGAGCTGACAAAAGCACTGATTTGAGATCCATTTTCATGTCTTTTTCCTGTTTTACGTCTTTCTCTCTTTCATTTCTCTCTTTTATCTCTTTGCCATTCTCTTTTCTTCTGTCATGTCTCTCTCGTCCCTGCATCTCTCCCTTGTTTTCTTTGCTCTCTCGGTCCCTGCCATATCTCTGTCTTTCTTTCTCTTATTTATCTCTTGTATCTCTGTCGCTCTTTTTTCTCTTATCTCTATGTCCATTTTATGTCTCTATCATGTTTTTGTATTTCTCTCATGTCTCTTCTGTCCATGTGTCTCTCCCTTGTCTTTCTTTTCTGCCCCTGTCCCTCCTATATCTCTGTCTGTCTCTTTCTCTGATGTATAAAACACATACATGAACAGCTGTTTGCTGTGGCTCAGATTTGAGTAATATCCCTGAAGAGTGGTGAAACTATAGCTGCCACCAAAGCATTTACCTAAGCTCAGCATACAAACATCCTTAAACAACACTCAAGACACACAAAAATGCTTGCACACACATAGATGTGCACACAGTGTCACACGTGTCCAGCTGGTAATGTTGTTAAGGTTTAAAAAAAAAAAAAAAAAAAAAAAAAGCCATCAGAAAGACAAGAGGACAACCGTTCAGCTGGGAAAAAGATGACGATGTATGTGTGTCTTTGATTATGTGTGTGCCTGCTGCCCCAGCCTCATGTGTGTGTCTACAGGGAAACACTGTGCACTGTGTGAGAAAGTCAATCCACTGTGATTTCATCTCTCAACATGACATATAGTCTGGCCCCTCTGGAGCACAAAGTGCGGTCTTGCACAAACACTCACACAAACACACGCCTTCCTAGAGAGAGAAAGGGTGTATATGGTCGGGTCCCACTAACACTAGGTGGATATTGTTTATTAAGTTTTTGATGGGAACTGATTTGTTTTTTAACTATCATTATGTTTAGTTATCTAAAAGCTCTTTAGATTACAATCACACAAAGGCACACAAACAAAACTCCACCGTCATTCTGACTTTGTATTTCCAAGTTAGCATAGCATCGCTGTCATCTCTGTTGCTACTGCTGATGTTGGCACAGCAGTTGACTTAATTGGTCTCAACATTACATCCTATTGACCTTTTCTTATTTTATTCTAAGTTGAAACATTACAGGGGTGTAAATTTCCTGCCTTGATCTCACATTAAAAATGGGGCTGTTGAGTTGTGAGTAAAGTGTTAAACAGGACTTACACAGAGCTGCATACAAAAAATGTTGGAAAGAACAGAAAAATATCTCATGTAGATGTATCTTGATACCTTTAATATGCCAGAGTGAAGATCTAGAGGATTACCATTTGTTCCATGGTGTTGGCAGGAGATAGGATAAATTATTTTTCTTTTATTTATTTAAATTATTTTTGGGGTCAGGCAGGGGGCTTCGTTGTACAGATTATTATTGATTCATAGTGTTATGAAAATAATAACTATCAACAAAAGCTTGCATGTAACAAACGTGTATGTAACAGTTAAATAAAATATAATTAACTAGCCAGATAATAATTCAAACTAGATAAAAGTGAATGAAGAAGCTTTAACCAAGGGGCCAAGCCCCCAGGATAAAAATATAAAGATACACAGATAAAGAAAAAATTATTGTGAAAATTTCCGTTTTTATTTCCCAGGTGCTGTTAAACAGAGCATGGAATTTCTAACGTAGCTTTTCAAAACATCCTAGTAATATTTTGGGTGTTAACATTATTTTACTTTTCACACAGAAACACAATTATTTTATGAAAACAAAAAAAAAAAACTTCTGATTCCAATAGTCAATAGTAAATCCTTTTTGCTGAATAACAATATGCAGTCATTTTTTTAAGTTTCCATAAGTCTCAGACTGGTCTCCTGAGGATTCCCTGCCCATACATCTTTGATCAATCTCTCAAGCTCCTCCAGATTTGATGGTCTTCTGGTGTGGGCCTTGGTCTTCAGTCCACTCTACAGATTTTTAATGGGATTCAAGTAAGGGCTTTGTACAGGCCAGACAGTAACATTCACTTTGGTATACTGGAGGTAGTTCTTCCCCAGGTGCCACGCATTTTTTGGGCTGTTGTTGTGTTGTAAGACAATAAGTTGACCCAGACCCAGTTTTGCTGCTGACTGCTTGATTTTTTCTTTCAAATCTTCACATATCCTTCTTTCTTCATGATTCCTTCCACCTTTATGAGATTCCCAGTTCCAGATGCACTGAAGCATTCCGTCAGAACACCACTTCCACCACCGTGTCTCACAGTGGGGACGAGGTTCTTCTGGACTATAGGCCCCTCTCTTCTTTCTACAAACAGACACAACATCTCTATGGCCAAAGAGCTCTAGTTTGGTCTCATCTGACCAAAGGACATGCTTCAGTATGCACAATCTCATTCAGTGTTGTCCTTAGCATACTTCAGTCTGGTTTGAATGTGTCTCTTCTGCAGAAGTGGAGTTTTTCTTCATTTGAAACCTCTCAGTCTGTTCCTGTGCAGGACTCTAGTGATTGTATTCTTTGAAACTAGATTTCCTGAGTTGGCTAAGTAATTCACTAGTGTCTTGGAAGTTGTTCTGTGGTCTTGAGACACATCTCTCACTAGTTTTCTTTCCAGAGTCTTTGAAATCTTTCTCTTCCAACCTCTGTCAGGCTTGTTCCGTACTATGTGGCTCTCTGAATTTCTTGGTGATACATCACACTCCAGTTCTTGACACTTGGAAATGCTGTGATAACTTGGTATACCCTTCTTCTGCTTTGTGAGCATTAACAATTCCTTTTCTTAAGTCTTAATTGATTTATTTTGTTTTGCCATGATGCTTTCTCCAGTGACGGCTCAAACAGGACTGAGGGGGTCTTTTTCAACATGTGTCTGGTTTTTAACAGGTTGTTAGGCATCGTCAAAACTACTCTGAGTGACTCAAACTTTTTAGAAATTTTCTGCAGCCATAAGCCTCTCTCCATAAGTTAGAGAATACGCTTTTATGACCGACCTTACTGTGTTCTGATTTGTGACATTAGGCTCAAGTCTTTATTCATAGAACCTGCTTCTGCATGTGTGTGTATGTGTGTGCACAAGCTACGTGAGCATGCACCTGATCTGCACTTTGTGCCAAAGCTATGTAATATATTCAGGTATTTAAAAGTGTTTGGTTTGTTTAAAGTTGTAGAGGGGTTTGGTCTCCTAGAGAGCATGGATAACCCTAATCCACAACACACATTTTTATCTGTAGTTCATTGGCAGGGCTAAATATTGACTTATCATTAAGTGGAATGACTGAAACCCTAATAATAATTCACGTTGTCTAAGCACCTTGTGTTGACGCAGCGCTCCCGACGCTATTAACGAATGTATGCAAATCCAACGTAAATCTGAAGATTAGGGCTGAAGCATTCTGCGAGTGAGAAAACAAGAGGTGTGTGATAAAATGTTGTCAACACACACAGGCACATGCACACACGTGCACGACTACACACGGCTTACAGAGAGGGAGAGAATATGCAAGAGGTGTGTTTCAAAAAGTTAACACAAATGTACAAGCATGTCACACAAGCACATAAACATAGATAACGCTTACAAAGACAGGGATTGGATTTCTGCTGAATGGGTGATACTGAAATAGTAAAGTTTAGCAACAGAACAGCAAGTAAACAATGTCCATTTCTGAAATGTATGGATGCAGAGTGAGAGGTTAGCAATGATGTAAAGAAAAAAGGAAAGGAGGTGAAAACAAAAAGAAAAGAAAGATGAAGAGGAGCACATAGGAGATAAAATAGTAGCAATGTAGAAAGAATGAAAGGAAAATGAGTTTTAACAATTCATGTTGGAAAAAATAAGCAGAAATTAAGACAAGGCTAATGGGAAAACTGAAAGGGATAAAAATGGATGACGAAATGGTTTAAACTGTTAATGAAGGATGGAAGGAAGGAAGTGTAAAACACAACAGCAGACATGGAAAAGGACAACAGGAGAGTGGCATTAGAGGGTTGCCACAGTTGTAACAGGCAGCATATTAAAGATGAGATTTGTACTTGAACAGAATGTACTGGAGGGAAAGTGTGCTTAGTCTTTCTTATGTCTGGATTTTATACAGAACTCCACCACCAAAAATTATGCTGGCAACTGTAAGCTGTACATCATTTTGTCTCTGACATATGCCCGTCCTTGTCTGGTCATTTCCAACAGACCTTACCAAAAATGTATGTAGGTATCTACCACAGATTTCTCAAAGTCTGATTCATGTTTTTAATTGAACTAAACACTGTGCCATTTGTAGTCAGTCTTTCTCTGGCTTAACACCAGCAAATCAATAGAAATTATGTAAACTAGATCCCTGTGTGGGACTCTTTTCTTAATCCCGCTCTGCCTGCACCTGCATCAGGTGTCAAATCCCCCTAATCTTGCATAGCGAATGGATAGGCCCGGTTCTGTGTTTATCACTTGCGAATCCATCTTGCAAAGCTCCCGTCAGAACTGTTTGGGCCCATTTAGAAAGTGATATGAGCAATCAGCGACGAGGGGCAGTGCTTTCGGCTGCAGCGGGGTCTTGACATAAGCAAGCAGCAGCAAGAGGCCGGTGCAATTATGGCAAAAAAACATCAGTGTGGATGCTGCTAAAGCGTAACCTTGCAAAGCAGATGGATTTGCCCGTTTCCTTGTTTTTCACTGGTGAATCCATCTTGCAAAGCTCCCATCTGAACCATTTGAGCCCAGTTAGAAAGTGACAGGACTAATCAGTGATTAGGGGCAGTACTTTCAGGCGCAGAAGAGTCGTGACGTAAACAAGCAGCAGCAAGAGCTGGTGCAGTTGTGGAGGAAGAGATTAGCTTGAATGCTGCTAAAGCATTTCTTCGTTAAAAGAAGAAAAAAGAACAGCAGTGAGTTGTTTTCTTTTCAAAACGACAAAAGTTGAGTACTTACATGTCTATAGTAGCCATGTTTTGCGTTATTCCTCGGTAGCTGCGCACGATAGCGACAACGTCACATGTTTTGTTGCTCTGATTGGCCCATAGAGATGTGACAGACAGAACGTTCATCCAATGATACTGCAAGTTTTTTTCAAAGCCTCGCTTTTCTCAAACATTTCCTATTGAAGCTTTCCCACATCCAAAACAATGGATGTGTGAAACACATCCATCTGGCGTGTCAGGTTAGTTAAAGCGCCAGTTTTATCAGAACTTGCCATAATTTCTTTGTTAAAAGAAAAACAAGGAACAGCAATGAGTTGTTTTCTTTTCAAAAATGACAAAAGTCGCGTACTGGCATGTCTACAGTCGGTATGGTTCATGTTATGCAGTTCCCTATGGAGTTTAGTCCTCGGTAGGGGCACAGCTTGATAGCGGCTGCATCATGTGTTTTGTTGCTCTGACCTGTAAAGATGTGATGGACAGAATGTTCATTCAATCACACTCAGAGGTTTTTTTTTTCAAAGGCTCTACCCTTTTCCAAACGCTGTGTATTAGTGATTTTTCAGATGGATGTGTTTCACACATCCATCTGGCATGCCAGGTTAGAATCCCGCAGGTTAGAATACCACATGAATTCAGAGAATTCATGTTAAATATTCAGAACCATAGAAATAATAGACTTCATGAAGGAAACCCTGAGAAGACAACCACATCCTTGTCATGTTTAACAGTGTGACACATGGTGAAAAAAACAGCTAGGAGTTTTAAACTGATTTAACTCCTGGTTATGGTTTATTAATAGTAAAGTCAAAGTAATATTTTCTGACTTTATTTACACATCATTTATCATCATTTATTTTAATGTCCTACAGAGGGGGAAATTGTTTCCTGATATCCGCAGCCGATTCCATTTACTCTCTCAGACAGTAGGCTAAACTTTATTTTATTTATGCCATGCTATTACTATCCTCATCATTAGATGTTTAATGCACTTAGGCAAATTTGCATGAAAAGGGGTGTTTTTTCCCCAAATAGCTGCATGATGGCTCAGCATCTCTGTGCACCGGTGCATATGTGCGGTAATAGGCCAACAACACAATAAGGGGAGCATTAAAGTTGTCCCTTTTGACTTATTTACAAAGATTGAGTGCACACACTTATTTGTGGAGTTTTAACAAAGCACCACACAGTCCACCTGGTCATACGTAGACAGACATGTTTACACACACACGTTTACTACATCTGTACCTGATTTCACTGGTACACTAGTTTCTTCTTTTAATGGTGTTTGGAGAGGCTGTAACACTATAGAGTCTGATGCTGCCCTCCACAGTCCAGGACTCAGCTCTTATCTTGTTGTACAGTCCAGTTGCATACCAACAGAGCCGAAGTTTGTTGCAAAGGAAAAAATAGACTTAAAAGGGAAAGAGGAGAGTTCTAGATCCGACAGCTCCCAGAGAAGCAGTTGTCTCTTACTCCTGTTGTGTTTTTTTTACACATAAAAAACAAGTTGGGCTATTTCATCATTACCAGGTAGACTAGATTTCCTACCAAAACAATGTTATGTAACTGTTCAATTATACTTTCTTTGGCTTGTTTTTTTTTTTTTCTGTTTGTTTTTTTAGGAGGGAGGATTCAATCTTCAACATGTTGTTTTATGGTTTGCATTCAGAAAGTATTCAGACCCACACACACACACACACACACACACACTTTTTTTAAAATTTTGTTATGTTGCAGCCTGATGCTACAGTTGGAAAAAATCACTTCTATTCTCATTAATATACTGAGTTCACCCGTGGTAAAATAAATTGACTGGGCATGATATGGAAAGGCACACACCTTTCTGTAGAAGGCCTCACAGCTGATGATGCATTTCAGAGCAAAAACCAAGCCATTACGGCAAAGGAACTGCCTGCAGAGCTCAGATATGAGATCGATGTAAGGCATTGATCTGGAGAAGTCTGAAAAGAAAAAAAAAATGTTTTACTGAAGGTTCCCAAGAGCACAGTGGCCTCCATAACTCTCAAATGGAAGAAGTCCAGCACAACCACAACTCCTCAAGAGCTGGCCAAGCTTAACAATTGGAGAAGAAAGACCTTAGTAAGAGAGGTGACCAAGAACCTGATGGTCACTCTAACTGATCTCCAGAGATCCTGAGAGGAGAAGCCTCTCCTCAGTACAGACGCATAAAAGCTCTCTAGGAGTTTGCAAAAATACCACATGAAAACCTCTACTTTTTTTCTGTGCAGGATACTTCCATTCACAGAAAGATGTACTTTGAATTGACAAGAATTCAGTGATTGGGGACAATGTTTGATTAGAGAATTATATATAGGGTAGAAGAGAGGCGGGACACCTCAAAACATTTAATAAACTGTAATGTAGAGAGAGATTAAAAAAAAAAGTTTACCACAAAACACCATCAAGACTGCTAGAAAGTGAACAGGGAGTGTCAAATGAGTAATCATTGTAATAGGCTTGGTTTCCGTATGGAAGGAAGGAAGAGGTGAGGATGCCGAGGAGAGGACGAGGATATGAGTGAAGAGAAGCTATTTTGGAAAAGTGTTGAGCTGTTTATTTGCGCGTCATTGAAGCTGAAGTAAAGCGCTGAGGGAATTGGCCACCAAGTCCCAGCTCTGCAACAGCTGCCGCCGCTAAGTGAGTTACTAGCCGTCAGACTGCCTTTATATCACACAATCAAACACACATACACATGCATTTTTTTGTCACATGTTGCCTGTGATGGATGCGCTGAGAACATAATGCACCTTTACAGCGCAGGAGAAAAGATGTTTCGGTCTCTACTTTGGGCTTTTAAGAGAAATAATTGCTGAAATTAAGAACATTTCATGAGCGCAAAGAGTGAGCACTGATTAGGTTGTTAAACAATATGTTATTTATCACTCCACAACGAGCTGCAGCCCCATTACAGGGCGAGGCCATGATACGAAGCAATGACTTAGTGTTTAATGTGTGCTGTCAAATAAAATGGGCAACACAGCTGGGGGTAGATAGTGCCACAGATCAGCATGTCATCAACTGTTAGCATACATTTGCTAAACACCTCATGAAAGTTAGATTATTTAACTCTAAACTAAATAATCACAAGAGACAGAGGGGTGCTCACAATATTTCAGTCTGATTCAGAATGAGAAGCTTTAACTATTGGATTCACTCATTAAAATACAATTTGTCCTTTTCCCATCAGCACAGTTATGATATTTAAGTTGAGCTATGCCGTGCCATGCAGGGCTCATTTGTATTTTCAATGCATCTTCACAGCAGGAGGTAGCTATGCTGACTCAGTATTATAGCAGGGCAATATTGGAGTCCTAATCCATTGAAAGACCAAAGCATGACAGTCTATGCTCACAAATAAGCTCAGACATCAGATTAACCAGATTGAACTTGTGTTTTAAGGAGGGCCACAGGAGAGTACCCCCTGTCTTCAGCGTGTTGTTTATTTCAACATTAGGTGCTGCCACAGTCAACCTAATGTCCTTCACCTAACCTCAGTCCAACACACACAGACGACTGTTTTCATTCGGTCTTTGAGGTTATCACACAAGTATGTGTACCAAATGGAAACTTTTTTTTTTCAAGTACAGAATTAGAATTACAGAATGTGAGACTGTATCCAAAAACCCCGTCTTGGCCCAGCATATCCTTAGATTTATTGCCTGCCTATTCAAGCAAGCTGGTTGACTCTCAAGCAACCAATTAATACATTTTTAAATGCATATAACTGGTTTTGATGTGTTGAATGGCTATTAATTATTGTGAGTTAATTATGTAAGTTAGTGCAAGTGCAGCATAGCTAAAAGGGTTGCTGGGCGACAGGGGCTGCACCAAGCTTATGATAGTTTTTTTTTTTTTTTTTTTTTATATTCCCTTTTTGTTTTCATTTTCAGTATACAGATGCATTTTAAAAAAGTTCATTTTTTCTGTGTTTTAGACAGTTAAATTTTCCTAAATTCAAGATTCATCTCATGCAAAGTGAAACATTTCTAGACTTTTTTTTATCTTGATGATTACATCTTACAGCTTATGATAATCAAAAACCCACTAACTCAAAATATTAGAATATTGTGGAAAAGTCCAGTTTGCAAAGGTTTCCTGAGCCTTTACTTTCTCACTCTGGTTCAGTACACACAACCACAATCATGGGGAAGACTGCTGTCTTGGCCACTGTTCAGAAGACAATCATTGTCACCCTTTATAATGAGGGTAAGCCACAGAAGGTCACTACTGAAAGAGCAGGCTCTTAGGGGAGCTTCACGAGGAGTGGAGTGAGGCTGGAGTCAGTGGATCAAGAGCCACCACAAACAGACGGGTCAAGGAAATGGGTTACAAGTGTTGTGCCGTTAGTGTTGAGCCACTCCTGAACCACAGACGTATCAGCATCTCACCTGGACTAAGGAGAACAAGAACTGGACAGTTGCTCAGTGGTCCATAGTCAAGCTTCAGAAGAAAGTAGATTTTGCATGGTCCCGGTTTTTGTTTCAGCAGTCAGTGATGGTTTGAGGTGCCATGCCATCTGCTGCTGTTGGTCCACTGGGCTTTATCAAGTCCAGAGTCAACATTGTCAGCCGTCTGCCAGGAGATTTTAAAGCACTTAATGGTTCCATCTGCTGAAAAGCTTTGTGGAGATATTGATTTCCATACCTACGTTGAAGCCAGACTACCAGAAACTGGTTTGCTGACCATGGCATTACTGTGTTTGATTGGCCAGCCAATCTTGAATACAACTCAGGACCTAAAATTACCATTAGGCCATTTTACACTCCACAGGCTGGGATGTTCATGTTAATCAGTGTGCTGCATTCAAAAACTGAAACAGTTGCTATTTTTAAATCATTTTTTTTTTTTTGTTAGTTAGTATTGTATGCACACAATTAAGTTTTAGTGATTTTTCTAAAGACTTGTTTCTATTTTAGTTTCAATTAGCTAAACATTATTTTACATTTCAGTTTAGATATTTAGATATTTTATTAGTTTTTGCTAACAAGGACACAAACAAGGACTCTTCTCAAGATCAGACCTTATCATTTCGGATTAACCCAAATAGTCTATGCAGACTTTAATGACTGGATTCTCTGACGGATGCTTGTATAAAATAAAATCAGCTTTAAAGTTTTATAAACTAGACTTCAGCCTGTGTTCCTTGTTCTTACATTTCATCCTTCCACAATTGCATATAGCAATGGAGGTCAAATAAAAAAAACTACCTGTTCCTTATCAATAGTTTGATTTAGTTCTATGTTTTGTTAAAATTTATCTTTGTTCAGTGTTTCTATTGTGTTTACAGTTTTTTACCAAAGAGTAGTTAAAAAGTAACCAAATCCATTCAACAACAACAAGAATCTTTATCAGAGTTATAAAACATTTTAATTTGTCAGTCTCCAGTTATTTGAATTTAAGATATGAAGAGTTAGAAAATGTGAGGAAACCTGCTTTAAATTTGATATTCAGCAGCACAGCATTTACAGGGAAATGGAGTGATAGCATGTATTTTAAATGTCACCTTGCTGCTGAAGGTGAAGTGGTGGCAGAGAGACATCACCTATCACTGTCAGAGATGGCAGCTCTCAGGAAAACACACTTCCTCTCCCCCTTCACTCTTTAGACGGCGTAGCCTGAATATTACCATTGAGCGAAGAGATGAGGGGAAGAGGCGCACGCTAGGGAGGGAAGAGGAGAGGAAGATGTATATGAGAGTTGATAAGAGGAGATGCACGGTAATATTCAGAGCTGGCAAAATACTGTTTTTCTGCAGAGGGGAAGAAGGGATTAAGGAAAGGAGGAAGAGGAACTTTGGACAGTGTGAAGGCAAGATGTGAAAAATATAGTTAGAAGAAGAATGACAAGAAAAGAGACAAACCATTGGAGATGCAAGAGTAGAAAGGAAAAAATCTAAATGATTGGGGTAAGAGGACATTATACTCACTCCAGTATGTAGGAATGAAGAAGTAAGACATGCAGAAATAAGAATCTTTACATATGGAGATAACACTAAATGCACAGAAGAAACTTGTTATTGTGAACATTTGTCACTGAAATCATGCTTTTGTCATTTACAGTGTTTCCTAAACAGAATATCATCATGTATAAAGCTTGGTGCTAAGAATAAAATTCCTAGACTTAACAAAAAAATCCCCCCTCCATTTCAATATAAGTAAACGGTCAGAAATGTGCAAAAAAACAAATACCTACATGATGTGATATGTAATGTGATCCTTGCTGTTTTGTCTTCAGGTTTCATCTGTTGCGGTCAACACTACATCAACTCTTCAACCTCTCTTTGCTGTGTCGGCAATGATGAACATCCTAAAATTCATCCTGCAGGCAATGCCACAGTGATGTTGCAATGTTGCGGGTCAAAAGTCATACATCAAGAAGAACAATGCTGCAATGGGATTGGCTATGACCCTCAAAGACATGTGTGTGCAGACCGACCTACACTTGGCCTGGAACTACAGGTGCGTTTACATGTGAGAAAGTACATTTACATCTTTGTGTCATTTTAAGGAGTTTTCTTTAAGGTGAAATCCTCTGTGTTGTCTTTGCATTTCCAGTCAAGTCAAATTTTGTTTGTATAGTACATCTTTAACAATCACAGTGAACCTAAGTGCTGTTTTAGTAAGTATGTGTATGATCAACATTAAAAACAACAAAATAACTACAGAATAAATATGATTAAAATATTGTTACAAATATTAAAAATGTCTAAATCTCAAGCTTGGCTTGAATTGAAAGCCAACATAAAGAGGTTGGGCTTGAGGAGTTATTTACAATAAAGGGTTCTGATGATCACAGATAGACTGTTCAGCAGATCTGGAGCAGCCATTGTGAAGGCTCTGTCACCTTGGGTTTTGAGCCTGGATCTCATAACATCTGAAAGTATCTGGTGTGATGACCAAAGTGCTCTAATTGGAGCATGTTGGTTTAACAGCTCAGACAAATAAGATTTGACCAGATCACGTAGACTTAAATAAAATCTTAAACTTGATCTTGAAACTGACAGGAATCCATTGAGAAGAAGGACTGGTGTGATGTGATTTCATCACATCTACCCAGTCAGGAGACTTGCAGCTGCATTTTAACACAGCTGAACAGAAAGTTAACCAACATCAACGTACAAAGGGCTACATTAATACAAAAAAATAGCTAAAAGCCATATGAATGCTTATGTGTGGTTGGTTTGTGGATGAACTAACTCAAATTCATTTGGAGGGAAACAGCAGTCCTTCTTATTCTTTATAGACTTAAAATGACAAGTTGCATAAATTTATGAGTTAAAAATAAACAAATGGACGTTGAATTTCAGGCCTTTGAAGTTTCTGGCAACAATGGTTGGAATTTTGATTGGCTCTAATGATGCCATTAAAGACCACACAAATCTCACAATTCTAACTGCTCTCTTACAGTCACATTTTTTAAATCTTTTTTTTTTTCCCATGGCTTTTTTTTTTTAATCCATCTTTATCAATTCCTCCTCCTTACAGCACCAGTGTTTACAGGGAGCCTTGTGTCCTGTAGCTGCTGCATCAACAGCTTACTGTGGTTCCTGTGACCTCGATCCATCCATGGTCGCCTGCACATGGGTCCTTTCAGCAAGCACACCCCTCTCCACAACAAACTCACCTTCCATTAACTCTTCATATGCAACATCCACTGCAGGCCTGCCTATGTACACAAACAGGAGTAATAATACTTATAAAATGGCAGATGCTTTTACTCACTCACACACTGGGAATCCACGGACAGAGGGAAACCTATGTCCATCATATGAGGAAGTTGTATACAGCGGAGATGCCAGCAAGTTCTCCCACACAGGTATGTGTGAGTATTTGTGTTTACATTGTAAAAACAGGATCTTGTACAATTGTTGTTTTCAGGGGCAGTTTTTACACAGCACAGTTTTGAAAAATACTCTGTAAAGACAGATAATATACAATGCAGGAAGAAACAGATAATTCAGAGAGTTTACCCTCCATCTTAATAATGTTAAAATGTTGGAATTGAATGAAAAAGTGATTGACATAAAAGTAATGATAAAGAGTAGACATACCACAGTAATGACAAAGTAACAGCAAAGAGTTAATATATGAGGCTGATGAGTACTGGTATGAACTACCAGTACTATATAGCCAGAGTAGTTAGCTGTATATCTTCGTATACTCATACCTTTCTTACTTCTTTATGCTAACTATTTAAAGAATTTGTTTCTGAGTGCTTGGTGGCATTAGTAAAGAAAAATCTACTTTTCTAAATGTTCTACAAGCTCCAAAAGACAATGAGTTTGTTGATAACTGTTCTTCTGTAAGCATGACTGAATAATTCTCACTCAACACAAACTTGTTACCAATTTAAACAAAAATTTTACCTACTTGCTTATTCATTAGTGATAAAAGCAGACTAACAAATTCAACACACAAGGGCCTGCACAGACGTAGTTTCAAAACTGTCTTAACGAATTCCAATGTATGTGAAAGAAACCAGTCTAAAGCCAGCAGCATTACTTTTACTCAGATAAAAGCTTTTATAGGATAACTGGATTTCTTAGTCTTTTTTTCTTAAGTCAACATGCTTAATTTATAATATAGATGAATGATATTATCGGCATAATATGGATATCAGAAAATAAGAGCTTAAAGAATAATTTGTAGTGCTTTAGCCAAAGGTTATCAGTGCATGAATGTCTGACGATTTCTTAGTAATACACTTGTTTTAGCACCTGTTATAGACTGGGTGTGTGTTTGCTGCTTGCAGCTGCTGCACATGTCAGCTCTGGCCCACACGGTCACTGCTTTCATACCAGGTCAGTGTGCTGTGTTGGCTGCATCTCTCTGTTGTCACAGCCCTGTCTTTCTCCATGAGTTTCACCTCTTTTACTTTTACTTTGAAAAGTACAAACTGAAGGTGTACTCTTAAGCACTATTTGCACAGGATTAGTATTACCTGATGTCCGAGTTTGTTGTGGTCACATGGGATAAGCAAAGTCTGTAATGTACCTGAATATACAGACATTTCTCAAGGAAGACATGAAGATGCTGCATGACAGCAGCAATTAAAACTCAGTAAATTTTCATTTCTATATTTGATACAGAAATACAATGTCGTGCATGTAGGTGCACTTTCCGTCATGTAGACTGTCCTGCACATACTGCTAGCAGAGTTTACAATAGAAAACAGCGGTCAAAGTGTTGGTTTTTGGGGTTTTTTTGTTTTGTTTTGTTTCTTTTTTTACATTTTTTTTATTCATCTGTAGCAACCTGCCAATGTTCAGTAAACGAGTAAACAATCGTTCCAGTACGTGTTGAGGTTGCATCTATCACCTGTGCGTACCTGCAGCTGATGAGACAGAGAGAAAGAGGACGAAAAAACTTCCCTCCAGGTAATATGTAAGAAAATAAGAGATCTCATGTCAAAAATGAACAGCTAGTGTAATCTGTTAAAAAAATCTGCAGTCGAAGCTGCTGATGTTATTCTGCCCCTTATTAATTTGGGATCATTATGCACCAACGACAGCCCTCCTCACACAGATCAGCTGTTGTAGCTTAATCCCTGAATGTTGAGGGACACATTTTAAAATGTAAATTATGTAATGCATGAGATGTACGACTAAATGATGCTGATACAAGACTAGGCACAGTCTGCGGTGCAGACTCTTGCATTTGGATAGTACAGTTCAAATAAATAAATCAAGCAAAATAAAGTCATTTGTCAACCTAAGATAAAGTCAACTGAAAGAAACACTATAATGGCCCGTATATGTCAAAACTTGGTAGACAATCTCCTGCGCAGCCTCTAATTTTTTTAAGATCAGAAAAAGATGCACAAAGTGTAAAAACACATAAATACTACCCTAAATTACTGACATGACTATTCGCACAGGATTAGTATTACCTGTGGACCTCTGTGTGCTCTGATATATGGTAGGTAATTTGCCATGGAAGTTTTACTCTGCAACTTGCAGACATGGTTGATTTGCAAAGGATTAAAAATGCAACCATTATTACAAACTACCTGAGATTCCTAGAGTAATACTAATCCCATGCGAATAGGGCTTTACTGTGTTTATCTTACCTGTGACCTTTTTTACCAATGTGGAAACAGAAACCCTCATCAATAGTTGAAGTTCAGAAAACAGTGTTATCAGATCAACACATTTTGGCTTGGAGACTTCATCAGGTTGTTCAAGAAACATATTCTGCTGATTTGGACATACATACTAGTAGTTACTCAAACAAGGTAAATACAGCTCTATCATATTCCTGTCTGTTTGGGCTGGTAGACATTCACAGAAAAAAAAAGGTGAGTCTTTTCTTGTGAGACACATATATCAGGTACATAAGAGGTGGTGCTCATGCAGGCAGTCTGAAAGTCCTGACTTGTTAACATTCAAGTAGATGCAAAAATCAAGCTGTAGTGCTGCCAAGATGCAGTCGCCACATACCCATTCTGAAACAGGCTTTAATGCTCTCAGGGTCTATGCTGGTATTGGTTACAGTATTTGCTTAAATCAAGTTTGGAAATATTGGCAAGGCAAGGCAGGTTTATTTGTAGAGCACATTTCAGCAACAAGGCAATTCACACAGGACATTAAAATACAATGACAAATGGAAAAAGAAAGACAATAATTAAAAACAGCAAATAAAGCCCAAAAAAGATAAAAACAAAGATATGAAAGTAAAGTTATAGTGTGGAGTTGTATTCTCTCCCTGTACCCTTATTATTACAAAAAGTGATTCTCTCCCATACCACCATATCAGAAAAAAACAGTACTCTGCAGCCCTGGTCATTTTGAGCATGGGGAAGATTATTTCATTTTTGAGTTAGGCCAGTTTAGAATTAAAGACCCTCAAGTTCATCGTCTCAGTCACTGTTAAGAATAACTCATACAGAATATCAAAAAAGATGCAGCTCACGGTCAATTTCAAACAAGCAGAAACTAATTTTACTTCTACTCCAAATGTGTCATCTGCTGGAATCAATGGGCTTTAGAGACAGATGCCTATTCACATTCACCAACATACACAAGCACTGTGACACACATTAGGACAGCTGTTCCCATACCCACTGGTAGCTATACCGTGGCTCTCTCTGCACCGTACATTTGTGTGTCATTAAAACTTATAAATGGGCGTTTAAATGCCATCTCAACAATCTGCACTATTTATCAGCCCAAAGGGAGCTTGCGTATGTGGGTGTTGGTGTTTGTGGACGCGTGCGTCTGGATTATCAGGGTAGTTACTTCTGGTTAATCAAGACTAATTGTGATAGTGGATGCTGTGTGTGCCTGTGGTTGTGCACTGATGATTACATGTGTTTTGTGTAAGTGTCCAGTCTCTCACTTTATAAGTGCACCTCTTTAGCCGATGATTTTTTTACTTTGCTTGTGTTTGTGTGTGGCATGGGGCGGTCAGGATAAGAGTTTCTAGGCAATGCTGTGACACCATCTGGGCAGAGGCACATAAAGCTGTCGCCACCCACCATACACCAGATGTTTCACATACACACATAGTTACACTCTCAGGGTGCCATGCTATACTTCTCTCAGACCTACGGTGAATCACACACTGATGGCTCCACATGTGCACTGAGTGCTAAAAACACACAAGTATTGTCCACATTACATTCTTATTTACACTTTTTAGAATAAAACAGACTCAGATGTTAGGTTAAGATAATTTATACACACACTCTGTGTCGTATTTGTGCATTTTGCTGCTGAAGTTATCACAGTAGTAAAGACAAGAGTCCCAGACTGGCACTTAAAACATGGTGTCATTCACAGCAGCAGTCCCTCAGCACCCCTAAAAATAATGCTTGTGTGTGTATCGGTGAGTGTAAGTACACCTGAATGTATATGCTCCTGTATGTTTAGCTCACCAGAAGGACTGTCACAACCTGTCTCCCTGAGCAACTATTACAAATATGGACTAGTGACAGTGCATATATGTGGTGTCTGTTCATGTAGCATGTGCTTGCATTTGGAATAAAACTCCCAGAGCGCACATTTTTAGCATGAAGCCATTGTAACTCCACTCTGTTTTAGGAGGATATTTCTGCCATATGTTCCATCAGTCCTCACAGCTTTTTTTTCCATTACATTAAAGTAGTTAATTTAGATAGTAATTGCAACTAAAACACATCTCTGTCATACTGTAGAGCAGTGGTTCTCAACTGGTCTAGCATCAGGACCCACCAACATATTCTTAAAGGCAAATCACAATCCAGTGTTTTGCAATCATAACTAAATGCTTTTAATGGAAAAATGGTGCATTATGGATTAGAAATGGAACAAAAGATATAATGAAACATAGGGCTGGGATATCCTTCAAAATAAAAGCATATTACAGTTTTTTTTTTTACTCTTTTGTTGCCAGGCACACTTTGGTGACCTGCTAAAAATGGGTTCGTGACCCACCTTTGGGTCCCGATGCACCAGTTGAGAATCAATGCTGTAGAGCTTTTAGTGTATTTACTCTTTGAATCAAGTGTAATCAT
This sequence comes from Cheilinus undulatus, assembly GCF_018320785.1. Classification (NCBI taxonomy): domain Eukaryota; kingdom Metazoa; phylum Chordata; class Actinopteri; order Labriformes; family Labridae; genus Cheilinus; species Cheilinus undulatus. The sequence continues at coordinate 24,117,591 of NC_054865.1, read as the reverse complement.
TATGAAGTTTTAGTAATTTTTTTTCTTTCATCAGGTTTCTCTGACAGGTTTTTTCTCTTACCATAGCTTTATTTATTTTTCATCCTCATTTGCTTTTTCTCTCCTCCTTAATGTCATTACTCTCTAATAGACTCAGACCTGGAGCCCTTCACCACCTATGAGTACAGAGTGAGGGGCTGGAACAGGTTTGGACGAGGCTCCAGTGATGTTACAACAGTGACCACCAGTGAAGACAAACCATGGGGAGTGGCATCGCCCCGCTGGAACCGCTTAGGTGAACGAGATGACATCATACAGCTGCAATGGCAAGCACCTGCCAGACCTAACGGTGTGTATTGCTGGTCATCAGCAGGATCAGGGTAGCTGAGTGTGTAAAAATTAAAAAGATGAAATGCTCATGCTTTTGAAAATTCTAAAATTAGAGTACACTTTTCATTTTACTAGGAGAGATCACCCACTATGTTGTACTCCGAAATGGACAAGAGCGTTACCGTGGTGATGAAAACAGTTTCACTGATGTGGGAGGGATCAGGCCTTTCAAGGAGTACAGCTACCAGCTGAGGGTTTGCAACCGGGCTGCTTGCACTGACAGTCCACAGGTAAGAGAACACATGAGTGTTTGAGGCACTGACACAAGTTGTTACTCACCCTCATGTTTGAGTAAAAATATGCATTACTGTTAGCAAATGTTTATACAAGTTTCTGAAAGAGAGAGAAAAATTACAACAGTGCTTTGACAGAAAATACTTGTCGGTAAGTTTGTGCTATTTCTGTCAAGTCTTCTCATTCATCCTCTCACCACATTTCAGCATATATATATATATATATATATATATATATATATATATATAGAAAGAGAGAGAGAGATATATTAATATATATTTATTTATATATATATATATATATATATATATATATATATATATATTTTTTTTTTTTTTTTTTTTTTTTTTTTCTCCAATCAAATATACAAGGTGCCTTAACACATTCTTTATTCTACTAGGCACCTATGTGAAAACAACTGTGCAAAGATCACTTTTCCTGTTTTTTTCTTTCAAGGAGATATTGTCTGGGTGTGCATCTATCCTCCTGCTTCACATTTGGTCAACTTCAACAGCTGTATGGTTTTTCTGCAGTTGGTCGCTCATCTGATCTGTTGTTTTCCAGTGGCCTTTCAGATAAATGACCTTTTACCCTCACCTAAAAGCTTCAACAGATTCTGATTTCTAAATGTTGTTTACATTGTAATTCAGAGCCTCAGCTGTTCTGCAATATATGTTTTTCAAATTCTAAACCTGTGTCTGACCTTTGTTGTAGAGAAATTACAGAGCGTGTTGTTTCCACACAGTGTGAACTCTGTACTGTTCCTGTGTCAGAACAAGTTGTTATTTAGCCCTGTTTCTGCTCTCCCCTGTATGCTGGGCCCTGGATTTGCTGAGCCTACCTGATGTTTGTGATAGCATCCATAATAGCTTCACACAGAACTCCCCCCGCTATCTCTCTGGCTGTTGCCGAGCTGATATCACCACAACAATTAATTTCTCCGGCTTAGAGGTGATGAAAGCTTATGATGAAAACTGTCTTTCTGGCTTTTTTTTCTTAAAGCTCATTTAGAACCTCATTATTTTGATGAGCACATTCTTACGTAAAGATGATGCCTGTAGATGTGTCACTGGAGGGGTGGGTGGAAGAGAGGGGTGAGATGGAGGTACAGTTTGTTGAACTGATTGCAAGGGGTTACATTTATATATCAGGATGGATTGATTCATACAATTAATGAATGCTGGGTGTGTGAAATCATAGTACCTATAAAAAAACGTTCACCCCCTTGGATGTTTTACCCTTTAATTGATTTTAGAAATCAATCGTGGTCAAAATACTTTGACTTTTTGACAAAAAAATAATAATAAGCCTCTTCAATATAAAAGTGAAACAGATTGCTACAAAGTAATGTCAAGTGAATAAAAATATGTAAGGTAAATTCAATGGCTGCATAACAATTCAGCCCCTTCGAGTCAGTATTTAGTAGAAGCACCTTTGGCTGCAGTCACAGCACTGAGTCTGTGTGGATAGGTCTCAATCTGGACGCTTCAATTTTATTCCATTCCTCTTTGCAAAACTGCTCAAGATCTATCAGGTTGCACAGGTATCAGGCACAAATGGCCCTTTCAAGTCCAGTCACAAATTCTCTACTGGATTGAGGTCTGGGCTTTGACTCGGCTGCTTCAGGACATTCCCCTTGTTGTCTTTAAACCATTTCTGTGTAGCTTTCACTGTTTGCTTTGAGTCATTGTCTAGCTGGAAAAGAACTCTCCCAAGTCATAGTTCTCTTACAGATTGAGTAAAATCATCCTCCAGGATGTTTTCCATATTTTACTGCATTCACTTTTCCTTCTACCATTATGAACCTTCCGGGGTCGGTTGCTGAAAAGCATGATGCTGCCACTACCCGTGCTTCATAGGGGCTATGGTGTACTGAGGTGATGTGCAGTGTTTGGTATCTGCCAAACATAGCATCTTCTCTGATGGCCAAAAAGCACCATTTTGGTCTCATCAGACTTAAGAACTTTCTTCCACTTGACCATGGAGTCTCCCACATGCCTTTTGGAGAACTCTACTTGAGATTTAATATGAGTTTTCTTCAACAGTGGCTTTCTCTTTGCCACTCTTCCATAAAGCTTTGACTGGTGTAGAACCTGGGCAACAGTTGTTGTATTCAGAGTCTCTCTTATCTCCGCTGCTGAAGCTTGTAACTCCTGTAGTCATAGGTGTCTTGGTGGCCTCTCTCACTTGTCTCCTTCTTACATGGTGTCTCGGTTTGTGATGACAGCCTGATCTCGGCAGATTTATGCATGTGCAATATTACTTCCATTTCTTGATGATGGATTTAATTGAACCCCGGGGAATGTCAGTACCTTGGAATTTTTTTTGTTTCCATTCCCTGGTTTATACTTTTAAATAACCTTTTTTCTGAGTTTCTTAGAGTTTTCTTTTGTTTTTAGGGTGTAATTGTAGCCAGGAATACTGGTCAACCAGTGACTGGACCTTCCAGACACAGGTGTCTTTATACAACAATCACTTGAGACACATTCACTGCATTCAGATAATCCTCATTTCACTAATTGTGAGACTTCAAGCACCAGTTAGCTGGACCTTTGTTGAATTAGGTCAGTCCTTTTTTTTTTTTTTTTTTTGGAAAAGACTTTACTTTTTAGCCTGATCATTGTAAATGTTAAACAGGAGAAGACTGAATACATAAACAAACCCTCCTCTAGCTGTGAACAGCTATACCACAAACTCTTTGTCTTATTTGCTCTCTCTTTCTACCTCCCTCTTCGACACACATACATATGCTCACACAAACCTGTGCACACACTCTCAGCGGAGCGTGGAAAGGGAGTGAGTTGGATTAGTTTGTACACCGGTGAAAATTGGCCAAACAGTCCCAATCATGGGATAACTTGGGCTAACCTAATACACCACAGCAATTACCTGGCATCAGCCCCTTCACGTACACACACAGAGGCACAGACAAACAAACACAGGCACAGGCAAATGCACACCTGCTGTGACAACAGAAGGTGCTGATCTAATACGGTTGGTCACTTAGAGAGGGAGGAAGAGCGATTGGTCCTCTTCTGTCTTTGAATGCTTTTGTCCTGCTCGCTCTGCTATTTGTCTCCTGTCATCCCCCTGATCTTAACACCACACTCTTCAGTTTCCTCCAAACTGTTTTCTCTTTCCTCTCTCAACATCTCTCATCCTCAATCCTTGCCTCTGTCCAGACACCAGTTTCTCTTTTACAACAACTGTCATCTGATGTGTAACAGCTCCCCTCTCCTGTGTTCTTGACGTCTCCTACAAATCCTTTTTTTCCACTGCTCTGTTTTCCTGAGGAGAAAGAAGGGCCTAGATAGAGTAGTCCCAAAATAAGAATAATGTGAAAATTGTTGTGTTTTTTCTGTGCAATGAATGATAAAATGTCTTTTGACAGGGTTACAGTAAATGAAAAATCAAGGGTTGTCACATTTTGGCAAAAAAAACACAGACCGTGGTCCAATTTACAGAGTGATGTGTCATTTCCTTTTTATTATTTGTTTTTGTTTTTATTATTATTTTTTGCATATTTATATGTGACAGCAGAATGAATTTAAAGATGTAATTATCAACATATGAATTTGACTGGACAACTTCTCTCTCTCTCCCTCTCTCTCTCTCTTTCTTTAAAATACGTTTAGGTTGAAATGTAACTGAAGATCTTTGTTATTTTTTAAGCTTCTGTACTTTCTACTACCACCAACCATTAAAATATCATGGACTTTTTAAGCATGTGGTATTGAAAGTATGAAAGTTTAAAAACCTTAGAGTATATCTATCCAATCATTAAATTTGAGGATGCATGAATTAGCAAGTCATTTAAAAAATGGAGAACCTAGTTTCTAGCAACTTTCTGTTATTCATAGCTAGATTATCTTTCAAGAAAACAGTCCAAGTGTACTCTATGAATGTGTATGGATGTATTGACTTAACATATACTGGGTTTGCCTACCACTTTTAATTTCTTTACAATTGAACAAACTTTTGACAGACATGCTAGTTAACAACACAGTGAAGCATTTACAGATTGATACAATGCTTCCCCTGCATCTTTCTTTTCTTGTTCTTCTCTTTGTGTTTGTGTGTGCATACCTGTGTGCACAGGTTTGTGTTTATGTGTGTGCACGTGCATGTGTGTCTCCGCAGTTGCAGTAGCACTGTTCTAATTGCATAGCACTGTGTGGGACAGGTGGGGGAAGTGCTAGTGACAGTCTATTAAGGAAGGATATCCCTGTTGCCATTAGCAGCAGATTGCCCTGTGATTCTGTGGTCTCCACATTCACCCTGCATTCAGAGGGGCATGTACACTACCTGGACACTCACAGTGCTGTAATAAACAGCAATATTTAGCCTAGTATGGGGAATAACTTGTTGAGTAGTGATGTTTTTCTTCTTTATTGTACTTTTTCAGTCATGATTGTTCATGCTGCTGATTGAAACCCCTGCATACTTCATTAAGATTTTTGGTAGTCCTTTATTTAACAGGGAGGACCCACAAATGTCTAAAATGAAATTTTGTCATATCATTTTTTGAGTATAAATGTAATTTCCCATTCTATTTTCACCCAAATGAAGCTGTGTCATCTTCATCACTGCTTCTCAGTATTTGCTCCGAGGCTTCTGCAACATTCAAATGTTTCACCGTCATTGGAGATCAACAGGTCTAACTCTCTCTTCTCGCTCTTGTCTCTTGCCTTTCCTCTCCTGGAAAAACTGTGAAAGGGAGAGACCTCCAAGGTTTCCAGAGAGTCAATTGGTTGGCAAAAAAAGAATTTAGCCAATTATGAATGGGCAAGTTGACAGACAAAGGAGTCATCCAGTGATGTGCAGTGAGAGGTGACGACATGTGCCCATTGCTCTCTTATTGACCCTGTAACTCTGGCTGTGAATCACATGGGATGGCAAGTGAGGACAAAGTGAAAAATGAGATTCTCCTGTTCTTGGAATGTTTGAACTGCATTTCAGTGATGTAAAATAAGTTATGAATAAAAACATAGCGAAAACATGCCTGCAAATGCACCGACTTTAGAGGGTTGAAGAGCTTATTGTAAAATTAATTTCAAGCTGAGTTCTTTGTTATGCAGTTATGGTTAATTATGGTTATGTATTTTGCCATTAGTCTGGTTATCGGCCAATATCCGATATATTGGCTGATAACCGATATATTGGCCAATATATGAAATAAGAACATTGATATACAAAGGAGATATACTGTACATAAACACAAATTCTTATATTTATATTATCATTGTTTATTTCACAAAGATGCAACTTAGACGGTGTTAAAAGGCTGTTTAATAGTCTTTTATTATATAATGGTGGACATGTGAATTAACAGTTGCATTTATCATTGTTTATTCTCGACTCCTGCATCTCTACTCCTCTAAGCAGTAGAGATGCAGCTGGTTGACTACTACTCCCACAGTGCTTTGCATGTCAAACAAATATGGCTGCCCACTGAAGAAAGCCAAAGTACATGATCGAAAATGGATTAAAAATGGATTAAAGGACGCTTATTACTGGATGTAACGCTGTGGATTTAATCCCCAAAGACTCTGAAAAGTCACCAAAGTTCTGGGCTCGCTACAACAGCATCCTGTAGAGCTACAGAGACATTGATGGTAGCAAACAAACGGCAAAATGATCAGCTTTCAGAGGGAAAAAAGAGTAAGTTTCTATGACTTATGGTTCTAAAGTTATCAACGTTTTTATAAACTGTGTCACGTATTGTTGTATAGGACAACACTGTCCTCAGAGACTCTGGAAAGTCAGCCAAGTTCCGGGCTCACTAGAAAATGTTCAGTGAGAGCTACGAATGCTTGGAAGACATGATTAGAAAGGCACAACGGATCCGTGCCGCGTGAGCTCTAAGGGTTAATATATCAGCTACATATTGGCCGATGTTGATTAATCTGTGATACGCTATAATCGGCGCGATTAATCAGCCCGCTGATAAATCAGTCGGGCTCTAGTATAAATACCCTATTTTCAATAACTCTAAGAATCGCTGGTTTCTCCACAGATGTGTGGTTTTGTTCCTTACTCTAGGTCAGTGGGTTCTGTGGATAAAAATTATTCCTCTGTATTATTCTGTAGTCTGCAAAACTTAAAATACAGTCAGACATAGTGTCTGGAAGTTTGTTATAGGTGCATCGAGAAGTGAAACATCCATATATTCTAGATACATCTTTCCAAAGTGAAATCGTTTTTTTGTTTGTTTTAATCAGGAAGATTATTGCTTACAGCTCACAAAAAAGATCCTATCTCAAAATATTCGAATATCACTAAACTTCAGTCCAATAAAAAGATTTATAATTTGGAAATGTTAACCTTCTGGAAAATTACGCTCATTTATGCACTCAGTAATTGTTCAGGGCCCCTTTTGCATGAATCATTGCATCGATGTGACGTGGCATGCTGCCAATCAGTCTGTGGCACTGCTGGGGTGTTATGAAGCACAGGTTGCTCTATTAGCAGCCTTTAAATTCTCTGTATTGTTGAGTCTGGTGTCCCTGTAATCTTCCTCTTGACAACACCTGAGAGATTCTCTATGAGGTTCAGGTCAGACCAGTTGGCTGGTCAATCAAGAACAGTAATACTAGGGTCAGCAAACCAGTTTTTTGCAGTTTTGGCTTCACTGTGGGCGTGTGTCAAGCCCTGCTGGAAAAGGAAATCAGTATTTCCATAAAGGTTTTCAGCAGATGAAAGCATGAAGTGCCCTTAAATCTCCTGGTAGACGGCTGACAGTGTTGACTCTGGCCTTGATAATTCCCAGTGGACCAACAGCAGCAGATGACAGGGAACCCCAAACCATCAACACTGCATTCATGCACCTCGGATTCTGTGCCTCTGATCTTCACCTGGACTCTGGGACCTTGAAAGTGAAAATCTGAATTTAGTTTCATCTAAAAACTGGACCACTGAGCAATGGTCCAGTTCTTTTTCCCCTCAGCCCAGGCGAGACACTGATGACATTGTCTGGATAGTATAGGTTTTGGCTTTTTTTTCTGGCCTTGCTCTGTACTTGGATTTCTGATAGTGGTAACAGATGTCAAATCTCTTTTTACATTGTTAACAAGGTCTTTATTCCCTCAAAAAAACAAGCAGCTCTGAATATAGATGCAGTTTTTTATTAGCTTGTGATGATTTAATTAGATTCATAAATAATCACAAGCAGAAATCCATCTGTCATCTACTTTATAAACACCCTGTAAAACATCACAAATGTGTTACTTTTAAAAGTTTTCGTTAATATGTTCCTCTGTATCTGTTTTTATGTCTCACTGACTCTATGTGTTCATGTCCATGTATGTTTAGGTGGTGGCGGTGACGGTCCAGGGAGTCCCAGAGGGTGTGCTGCCTCCTGTGGTAACAGCTTTAAGCCCCTTCTCTCTCCATGTGAGCTGGACTGAGCCCGCTCATCCTGGTGGAATCATACAACACTACCACCTGAACCAGACTGGTGTTGGGATCATATTTACGCACAACAATGGGCCAAGAAACTATACTGTAACTGGTAAGATTCTCAGTGTGTACTTTTTCTTCCTTTTTAGCTCTTTGTCTTATTTTACTCTCTCGTCCTCTCCTGACATCAATTCCTCCTCCACTCCTCTTGCAGCCTTCTGGCCTTTTTTGTATCCCTTATTTTTTCCTCTCTGCCCTCTTTGTTTTCCTCCTTCTGTTCCCAAAATTTTCACTTCTTTCTTTCCTCCTTCTTGCCTCCAGCTGTGGAAAGTCATCCCTTCCAGGAAGCTCCCTAATGGCTTTATTAACACCTGACTCCTACCGCTCTCTGTCTCTGGCCAAGCCTCTCATTGAGGGGTAACATCCTGTTTAAAGAAATTCAGCCGACGTAGAAATACAAAAAGCTGAAGTTTGTCAAATTTCCACTTAAGGCTGGCTGGAAAAGCCAAGGGAGGCCCACTGGATCCCATATTAAAATGACCACTTTTATAGTAAAAATAAGAGGATTTACAGTCCAGTTAAATCATTTTTTATATTTTTAATACTGTATGAGGTGATCCATTTTGACTTAATAAGTCAAAATAAGATGACAAGGTAATTTTTTCATACATATACATTGTTTATGGCAGGGGTTCTCACCTTAAGAGAAATCCTGACCAATATTTTTGAAAATGTTCAACCACACAAATTTATCTAATTAAACTTTTAGAACCTAAATAATTAAAAAAAAAAACAAATTGAATGAAGATACGAGATAAACAAACATGTTTAAAAACAAATTTCAGAAGGATGCATGCGTACATTTTATTTACTCCATTTTGCGTGGAACAGTGTGGAAAGCATTGTAGCATGGAAATTTTATAACTTCTTGAGGAATTTCCTTGTTATCTTGGGAAAATAAGCAGTGTTGTCCAAAGAAAGAAGATAAATAAGAAGAACACTTGAGACAAATACTGAAATTTAGTTGTTTTTTAATGAAAACCTAAAAAAATACATGTATAAATTTACACTGTGTCTACGTAGGGCTTCTAGATATAGAATTTCTGCTTTTTTTTTTTTTTTTTTATTGGCCTGGCACACATTCGCAACCCACTGGAAAGAGCTTTGTAACCCACTTTTGCGTCCCTGCCACCAGTTGAGAAGGCCTAAATTAGCTCCACCCCTTTGCCTCTAGACTGGGCAAACATTAGGCTGATACAGCATTTTCTACATGGCCACTTCCATCGTTCGGCTTCAGAATGCCACTTCAAAAACCAGTGTGTGACATTGACGAGACTACGTCTATATTTTATACTGTTCAGGGCCTCTTACACAAACACACAATAAAGAACTTTCAAATGAAGCACAGCAGAAGCATAGATGTAAACAAAAATAAAATAAACAGGCCCACAAGCTTAGGAGCAAAAATGAGAAAAGCACAGATGTAAGTTCACAAAAGCAGAACACAACCACAGAGTGCTCTTAGTATAGTAGTGCACACAAGCAAACAGAAGTAAAACAGAAGTAGAAACACAATGGCATCACAGTGGTCATGTTTGATTTAATCTTAAAGAGGGTTACTTGCCTTCTGCCACCAGTCACAACATACAACATGCACACACAGCTGTAGGCAAACACCTGAAAAATTGTAAAGCAAACGGTAGATGTCTGTTTAAACCTAAACAGGTTTAAAGGCAACACAGAGTAAGACTAGCAGACTTGAATATACAGTACTAACAGTTGCAAGAAAAGGTATGTGAACCCTTTGGGATTTCTTGGATTTCTGCATAAATTGGTCATAAAATGTGTTCTGATCTTCATCTAAGTCACAGCAATAGACAAACACAGTCTGCTTAAACTAATACCGCACAAAAAAAACTATCTGTTTTCAGGTTTTTATTGAACAAAACATGTAAACATTCACAGCGCAGGGTTTGAAAAAGTATGTTAACCCCTAGGCTAATGAATTCTCCAAGAGCTAATTGGAGGCAGGAATCAACCAACCTGGAGTCCAATCAATGTGATGAGATTGGATGTGTTGGTTAAAGCTGCCCTGCCCTATAAAAAACACACACCAGTTTTGAATTTGCTGTTCTCAAGACACATTGCCTGATGTGAACCATGCCTCGCACAAAAGAGCTCTCAGAAGACCTACAATCAAAAATTGTTGACTTGCATGAAGCTGGAAAGGGTTAGAAAAGTATCTCTAAAAGCCTTGATGTTCATGTGTCCACAGTAAGACAGACTGTGTACAAATGGAGAAAGTTCAGCACTGTTGCTACTCTCCCTAGTTGTGGTCGTCCTGTAAAGATGACTGCAAGAGCACAGCGCAGAATGCTCAGTGAGTTGAAGAAGAATCCTAGAGTGTCAGCTAAAGACTTACAGAAATCTCTGACACATGCTAACATTTGTGTTGACAAATCTACAATAAGTAAAACATTAAACAAGAATGGAGTTAATGGGAGGACACCCACTGAAGTCACTGCTGTCCAAAAACACATTGCTGCACGTTTGAAGTTTTCAAAAGGGCACCTGGATGTTCCACAGCACTACTGGCAAAATATTCTGTGGACAGATGAAACCAAGATCGAGTTGTTTGGAAGGAACACACAATGCTATGTGTGGAGAAAAAAAGGCACAGCACACCAACATCAAAACCTCATCCCAACTGTGAAATATGATGGAGGGGCCATCATAGTTTGGGGCTGCTTTGCTGCCTCAGGGCCTGGACAGATTGCTGTCATTGATGGAAAAATAAATTCCCAAGTTTATCAAGACATTTTGCAGGAAAACTTAAGACCATCCGTCTGCCAACTGAAGCTCAACAGAAGATGGGTGATGCAACAGGACAACGACCCAAAGCATAGAAGTAAATCAACAACAGAATGGCTTCAACAGAAGAGTCTTCTGGAGTGGCCCAGTCAGAGTCCTGACCTCAGCCCAATTGAGATGCTGTGGCATGACCTCAAGAGAGCCATTCACATCAGACATCCCAAGAATATTGCTGAACTGAAACAGTTTTGTAAAGAGGAATGGTCCAAAATTCCACCTGACCGTTGTGCAGATCTGATCTGTAACTAAAGGAAACATCTGGTTGAGTTTATTGCCGCCAAAGGAGGGTCAACCAGTCATTAGCCTACTTTTTCCACCCTGTACTGTGAATGTTTACATGTTTTGTTCAATAAAAACCTGAAAACAGATAATTTTTTGTGCAGTATTAGTTTAAGCAGACTGTGTTTGTCTATTGTTGTGACTTAGATTAGGATCAGAACACATTTTATGACCAATTTATGCAGAAATCCAAGAAATCCCAAAGGGTTCACATACTTTTTCTTGCAACTGTACCTTCTTTGAATTTAAATTCCTCAGCTTAGCAAAAATGTTAATATTTTAAGTGTTTTAAAGCTGAATTTTGACTTGCAAAATTCAAGTGATGCTACCCTTTGTAGTAAAATTAGTGGTGTTTTCCCTTTACAGCCTTTCCCTCTGCTCTGTGTTGGACTCAGACCAAACTTTGGCTTTGCCAGTAGCCAATAGACTATTCCCGTGGTGCCTGTGGTTGGCTTGTATGGTCAGGAGTTTTGTGTGCTCGAGCATGTGTGTTTGTATGTGTAGGCATGAGGCAAAGCAAACAATGCCAAATAGAGACAGTAATGTGCTGTAATACTGTACCAGCCCTGTGTGCCAGTGTAAGCAACCAGCATGTGTGTGTGAAATTCCCCTGTCCCCCAGTGAGACTCTGGAAAACCCTGCGTATTCAGCCAAAACCACTACTGAGACACTGTCTCTTTTTCTTTTTCTCTTTCTCGCCTTTTATCTGTCCTTCTCACATGCTCTCTTCCTCTGTTTCTCTCTATCCCCCTGTTTTGTTTTGCCACATTTGTGGGTCTCTTTGTAACATCACATGTATTTTATGGAGTTGGCTGCTGTATTCAAAATATATTACACTCTTGTTTTGACAGCAGATACTGAAGCACAGTGATTTACAAGGAAGTATTTAATTTGTCTTATTCTCTGCTTTTTATTCTTTTACAAACTAATGAACATACAGACATACTCATATATTAGGTACATATGCAGTCCTATGTGTTCCACATCTTATTGATTTATGTTCAGATATTATAATGAGTTACTGGCATTAAATCGTAACCGTTAAAAGAGTGTTATACCACCAAGTGCACCCACAAATCGAAGAAGCTGAACACCACGGTAAGGGAAACTTAAGGGGAGAGTTAGAAGAAAGAAGTGAGGTGCTTAGTAACCTTCGCCAAGAAAAAAAATGAATTAATAAAAGAGAAAAAATAAAATTATATAACACAAAGATTAAACCTTATGAGGGTGAAGGAGAAAAGGAAGAAGGATTGCAACTGATTAAAAGATGGATGTAAGTGTTTTCATTGAAATATGAACAGAAATAATTGCTGTGCTACTCCCTCATCCTTAATGTTTAATACCCCATCATTCATCTTCTCTGAATCTCTCTGACGGTTCTCACCACGGCTACAGACAGACGCTCAAAGAGCTCAAGCTCTCTATTATTCACACCACCGAAAACAGAGAAAAGTGCTTTTCTCAGCTACTGAAATGTTGATTTGAACTTATTTTAACTTAAGCTCTTGATGTTTTAACTTCTTTGATCTGACAAAAAGACATGCTATGTAAGTAAATTTACTCTGCAGAGTAAAAACTGATTTTCTGTTTAGTGGTTTAATAATAATCATAATGTTACCAATCATTGTCTCCTGAAATCAGGAGTCCTTGCAATAAATCGCTTATTCAGAGCACCTGTTGCTCTGTGTTAAAGATAAGAAGTCTTGCATATTGTTTAAAAATATTTACCTTCAACCAATAAGTAAATAAGCACCTTAGAATTCATTTATTTACACTGGTCAGTTGTCCTCAAATTTATTTCATATATTAAAGGAAATGCCCATCTCCCTAAGCAGTGTTGGAGTAGAGCTTTATAAGTCCTAATATTTCCTCTGTGGTCCTAAAACCAGTGGTTTTGTTAAAAATAACATAATATCTCTTACCGATTGCCATGTAAGAAGTAAAAATCCCAAATTAAGCAGCTGCCTCTATGATGACAGAATCTAAAATTATGAAAACAAATTTGTTGCTTTAACCATTCCCTGTTAATCAATGATTTGCCTCAGGAAAAGCAAGAAATAGACCAGTGTTAATAGCATTTTTAGCAGTTCTGGAAAGTGACACTTCACAGGAAGAATTAAGCACTACTGAACAAAGACTCCCCATGTGAATCGATATTAAGTATTGCTATCATTAGCTCACGATGAATTATTGCCTGCAATTATATAGATTATGGCATTAATCATGTGTTTAATTGGTCTTTTGTAGGCTCATTATTAATTCAGAGCAGCGGGGAATAGAGTATGTTCTTTTATTTATTAATGTGTTTCCCCCGTGGTCCGTGATCTGATTGGTTCATGTTAAAGGTACAGACATGTAGACATGGGAAGAGAACAGATAGAAAACACTTTCTCTATTATGTATTGATCCTGATCTCATGAGAAGTTTCAACGGCATGGTGTTCTGCTGACAAATTAACAGCCGTACTCTTTAAAATCCTCTTGAATTGTATTTTTAAAACTGGAGCAAAGAATTTGTCAAGCAGCCCTGCACTAAAGGTTGCAACTCAATGGGGCAGTTAAAGTAGAAATACAAGAAATATCTAATTTAATATCCTTTAGGATATTGTTGATCCACTTTATTTTGTTGATACCTTTTTTCTGTTATGCCTCAAGTCTTTCCACTGTCTTTGTAACAAATGAAGACTCATGCATCCGCACGTACATTCCTGACAAGTTCAGGTGGGCTGCACCTGAAATATCCCCAGATGTGTTTTTCACACATGAATAGCCTTAGACTGTTCCTGTTGGACGAGAGGAATGGGGTCTAAAGGGGGTCTAAGGGGGCAGGACATGATATTGACAGAACAACACTTAAATGAATGCCGAAGCAAAAAAGTCCAACAATTTGAGAGCAAATTTTTTTGCCTTTATTTCAGCGCTACATTCAGTTCCACAAATTCGCCTAATCAAAACAGCTAAGAGGAATATACCAGCAAAAAAAAAAAAAAAATACGTCAATGAAGAAGTAATATATCAGGGGTGTCCAAACTTGTTTTCACTTGGGGTGGCAAGCTATGGATAACAGGGAACATTTGAAATAGCTCCCCTCCAGTGTATTAAAGTTAGTAATACTAATCCAATGTGAGTCCAGATGTGCATATTATGTGAACATGCTTAATAGAACAACACATATGACAGCTTTCCATAGAAAGGAAATAGCCAATCATTGTGAAGGATTTTTGGATTAGCAACCAGAACTCAGGGAGGTCTTGGTCAGCTTTGTTTACCACAGGCTCTGACCCTGGTCAGGATGAATGGTAAATGGACTTGAGCTTGTATCTTGCTTTTCTAGTCATCTAACTCTTAAAAGTGCTTTTACAGGTCATACCTACCCATTCACAAACTTTTACTCCATTCACTCCACATCCAAAAAGCTGATGACAGAGTTTGCTATGGAGAATTGGCCATCAGTATCAATTAATCCCATTCATACGCATCCATATCCATTTACACAGCATCAGCGAGGCAGTGGGAGCAAATTGGGGTTAAGTGTCTTCCCAGAATGATGCCTTGTTTAGAGGGGAGACGTTGATGTCTCATCTCCACATTCAGACACAAAACAAGCGCAAACTGCACCAAGCTACCAAACTTTCTAGGCGCTTTAGTGATTGAACATGATTCATGTGATCCTATTTGTGTATCAGACCTTGAGATGGAGCAGATAGCTCAGCAAATGTGCATGATTCATACAGCCGTTTACTGCCTTTTTATTGAGTTATCAGGGCCTTTTGAATCAAGATATCCTTTTTATTATGGATGTCAATATATTTGCCGTTTACGTTGTCATCTTTATTAAGTCATGAAGAAAAGCTTTTCAATTAATTTTTCTTGTCAAAATGTTTGAATCAACACAGCAACTGTGTCAAGTGCTGAAACTGAGGAGGACGATAGAGTCAAGCACAAACTTCATGTTCTAATTGGGGCCATATTTCATTTTAATTTTAGAGTTTGCAGTCGGCCGATCAAAAATGGACCACTGGCTGCATTTAGACACCGGGCCATAGTTTGGACAACCTGGCATTACATGGTCAGAGATTGCACCAGGTGCGCACCTGAACAAGGCAGAGGTGTCAAAAGTGCTCAAATCCGGTTCTTAAGTAGATGTTCAGATTCTTGAGTGAGAAAAGATCCTAGTGAAAGTAGAAGCACTGATTCAACTTCTTTACTTAAGTTAAAGAAAGAAAGAAAAGGCTCTGAAATGTACTTAAGTACAAAAGTAAAAATGATTATTTTATCATCAATGATACACCATACCTCTTTTGATTATTCTGACACTATAGTTTAGGGTACAACTCTCACTATTAATTAGCTGCTTATAAACATGCTAATTAGTAGCATACTACCTGCGTATTAGTTGTTATTAAGAGCTTATAAGTACCTTATTCTACATGAACATGATCTATAGATACTAGGCTGTTTACTGAGAGTTTTCCCTGAACAACCTCCTTATTAATGCTTATCAATTACGAATAAGGAAGTTGTTTCTCATTTATTATGGCTTATTTAGAGTAATTAAGGAAGAAGAACTATTCATGTGCTACTGATACTTTACAAGTGCCATACTAAGCAAAGCATATTAAGATAACTAATGTGAAATAACTAATTTGCTATTGATATGCAGTAGGGAGGTTATGAAGATAAAACTCTTAGTTAATGACCTGTTAGCCAGAGATTATGATCTTGTACAATAAGGTACCAATAAGCTCATTGTAATGACTAATAGGCAGTTGGTATGCTATAATTAGCATGCTAATAAGCAGCTAATTAATGGGGAGAGTTGTACCCTAAACTAAAGTGTTACAGAGAAAAGTTCTGGGCCTAGAAAATAGGATTGTTTTCTTCTTTATTAATAATCTGCACAGTCCTGGTACAGAGAAGAAATGTCACCACTGCTTGTGCCTTCTCTTTTTTCTGTCCGTGGTTAACTTTCCCTCTTTGTGTAGATACGTCTTTTACAACATCTGTTTACGTTAAAACAAGTAACAAGCCTGATTTGACAATGCACAGGTTTTTCTGAGTAATGCCTGCTGCATTCATGCATTTACCCCCCTTATTATGTGATGATTTTGCTTATGGTCTCTGAAATTTAAGAATAATAAAGTTTAGACGTATAGTCACGAGATGAGTGGAGATTTTCTCAGGGTCTGCATAACTAAATGGAAACTAATTGATCAAAACAAAGAAAATGTTTATCCATCATAATCTGTCATTATAAGTTAAGCTTGATAGTGGTTTGTGAAATAGAATTGAAATCTTAGTATGAGAAACACTAGCACAAGCTTGTCAGCAGGTCTGTTTATATGATTTTAAACACATGCATATGTGTTAAAAACTTTGAATATTCTGCTTGTGTAAAGTACAAAAAGTTTACCTGCAGGTCGCTTGATTGTTCTGTGTGCGAGTGTTTGTGCCTGTGTTTTTGTGTGTATTTGTGTGTCTTTTTCTGTGTGAACCTGATCTCATTGTTCCATCCCAGACGGTCTCTGCATTAGGGAGCCACAGACAGGAAGTCAAACTCTTAATTATTTAGGAGAGGTGTTATCAAAGCTCTCTTCTGCCTCTCTCTCTCTCTCTCTCTCTCTCTCTCTCTCTTTCTCTCTCTCTCTCTTGTCATTTTTACTGTCTTGCTTTTTCTTGAAGCATCATCTACAAATATTGTTTTCCTGCCCATATTTCTTCTCAGTATTTCTTCTCATTTTCTTGTTTAATGTGTCTTTACACCACCTCTTTCTTATCTTTCCATTTCAGTCTCTTTTATGTCTCCTCACATTTCTGTCTGCTCTCATTCTCCTGCCCGGCTTTTCCACCTTCTCTCCATCTTCTCTTTCACCTCACCGTCTCGCTCTCCTTCTCTCCCTCTCTCTCTCTGTCTGTCTGTCTATGTGGTGTATCAGGTAGCTGGTTTGGTATTGCGGCCTGTGCCCATCATCCTATCATATTCTCTAATGCAAACAGGGAATGGCAACCTGTCAATAAAATGCCGTTTTAAATCAGTTAGTTTTACCGCACCAGAGCGACTCACACACAAACACACACACAACCTCAGTCTCACAGCCCTCTCTCTCATTGACTCTTTACTTGAATGTAAGCACCAACTCTCTGCTCTGTCCTCCTGCCAAAGTGTCCGTCTCTGTTTCTCTCTCAGTCTTGCACAAACACACACATCTCCTCTGTGTCCGGCTCCTCTGATGACAGTTACAGCCTTGTCTCATTCTGCGTTAGCGAGCTCCTTACATCAAAAGCACCCTCCAAACATTTTTCACTTCCTGATGATCACTGTTAAAATGAGTGAAACTTCCTCTGTCTTTCCATAATCAAGCACACGTGAGCATGCACATACAGGTACAGACATGCACATGCACACACAACTGAAGGAAGACACAGTGTTATTTCTTCAGCAGACCAACACTGCCCTCTTCAGGCTGACGTTTAAGGTAAATTGAATCATAGTGAGAGACCTGCATCCCTCTGGTTTTAATGTGGTGAACTAAAAACTGGATTTTTTTTTTTCTTATTTATGTTTCATATTTTTTTAAGAAGGGAAATTGGCAAATTCTGAAACCAACAGACTTTTCTGGGCTTGTATTTCTGTTATTTTCTGTCTTTTCCCATTGAGAAAAGAACCAGTAAATAAACTTTCATGCTCCTTAAATATAAAATCTGCTACCTGGATGTTTTTGCTGCAGTAACTTAACACACAAAAATTGTGAATTTTGTTTTCATGGACAAAACAAAATATTCTCATTTCAATTTGTCTTTACAGTCATACAAAATTGTCTTCCTGTGTTAAATTTTATAAACTCACCATTCTGTCAATTTTTGGCCTCTTTCTGACCCCGTAGACACCGTCTGTCTGTGTGCAGGGCATTGTAGTGAAGGGTTACTGCATTATTCAGTCTTGCAACAAATGACATCATTCACGGTGTAGATATCATTTACTATGCTAGAGTGCACACACACATATACATACGCTTAGTTGCACAGTTAAATAGTGTAACAGAGCCTTACAATTCAGCCCTGCTACTTTGGTATGGCTGGCAGATTTCCTTTATTTAACCCAAACACGGGGGCCACATTGTGCACACTCACAAACACACCCCTACATGCACAAACACAAACACACACATTGATCAGAGGTTGGGTTAAGCGCAGCAGGCTGTGAGGCATGTTAAACAGGAGCAGGAGAAAGAGATGTGAGGAAACCTTGGTGAAGCACTCCGCTGTGCATTAGACTGTCCATGTGAGGGAGAGGGCTGGGGAGTGTTTGTATGTGCATTTATAACGCAAACGGTTGTCTCTTTCAGCCTACAACTCCTTGAATATAAAAAAAATATTGGGAAAAAAATGGTGATTTCAAATGTTTTTTTTTTCTCTTAAAGATATAATAAGCAATTCATAGATAAATATTTCACAATTATGAAGTCTTTTCAATTTCCATATGAAATATTTTCTAAAATTCATCTAAAGCTAAATGTGCAGTAGGTAAGAGATTATGATGTTTATGATTATTCAAGTGGATTATTTAATCAGTAATAAATCATGACCTTAGTAAAATATAAAGTGCTTCTAAAAAGTAGAAATTTAAGGCAGAAATACAGATTTAACCCTCTGCATAATTCAATGCCAGAGCCTGTTTTTGCAGCCATCCCTTTGAAATAAAGTCATTTTACTTCTTTTATCCTCCCTTGAATTTGATTTGTAAGCTGTTGTACGCTGTCAGCTAAGTGAATGACCATAAAACATCCAGTCGATCCCCGTGACAACATTAAAGATTTGCATCCATCCATTCATCCTCCTCCTCCCGCCTCACATCAAGAACGGGGCAGGAAATGTATCTAAAGGAAACAAAGAGCTTGTCAATGATTCTTACTCAAGTGTAACTTTGTTTAGGTACATGTGAGATTGTCAGCATCTTCTTGTGTTTAAGTTTTACTATAAAAGGCTCAATATAAACCCACAAACTGATTTCCTGTGGTTCCCGTTAAAGAACCACTCAGTCGCTGTGTGATTTCTATTACACTACATAGCAGGCGCCTATAAATAAATCATGTCTGGACGCTGTAGCCTAAACGCATACCGAGGTATCATAATTATCATAGATCAAAAGCTGATGACATTACAGCGTTGGACTGGTCCTATCCCATGTCAGTTCCGCGGCTGCCCATCTTTACGTTGTTTCATTATTGAGTTATGGCATGCATAATTTAACACCAACAGATATGGATCCATCCGTTGAGAGACTGTGCAAAGAACAGAGGCAGGACGAGTGAAATGGATAGAGAGAGAAAGAGAGGGAGAGAGGTGAACTGGTGCGAGTGATACAGGCCGGGCAAGCTTAACTCATTCTATTTTAGTTTTGCCTTTCCCTTTTTTTTTTTTAATTTTTATTTTGTCTTCAATATATATCCATTTTGAAAACTTACTTGCACTGTTTTAAGTAATAAAAATTAAGAACTCATTAAGAAATAAGTGATTGTTTTGTGATTTACCCATTTAATTTTTTTTTTAATCATTATTTGTATATTTTTGTGTTACAGGTTTGAAGCCGTACACAAACTACACTTTTGTGCTGGTGGCTTGTACAGCTGTCGGATGTGGAGCCAGCAAACCTTCCACAGGACGCACCCTGCAAGCCTCTCCTGCTGGTACACGCATAATCACAGACACTCAAATGTGCACACGAGCATGTAAAAATAACATAATCAGTCTTTTTGAAAACTCCATTTATGTGTAAGTTTTCAGGCCAAGGTAAATCTACCCTTTACCACGGAAATATACAGTCAATGTTAAATATGATGGAATAAATAAAAACATCAGCTTATGTGTGAGGAGTGAATATATATTTTGGCTGTAATGTAAATTACTAAAAAAAATTAAATTGGTTAAATTTGTATAAATGATCTTGATAGAGCTTTTTATTTTATTGATTGAGCACCAAAAATATCAAAACTTCAGCATGTTTCGATTTCAGTTAATACTAGAAATAAACCATATATCTTGTAATATGATCATATTTTTTTTTTATAGATCTTTGTCTGTACCTTCCATAGCGGTTTTGTCTCTCCTTTTTCCTCTCCGCTCTGATCTTTTCTCCTCCCACTGTTCTCCTGTTTTGAATTCCCCTCCACCTCACCACTCCCTCTCTTGTCCTCCTTTCGTCTCTACATGCTCACTCTCTCTTTCTCTCTCTCTCTCTTCCTCCTCTGTTGTCTATAGTAAAGTATGACCATGCCGTAAAGTGATGATCAAAATGAGGATTTTTTCTCTCTTCATCCGTTCTTATTTGCTTATGGTCATTCACTTCTCTCGCTCTCCTCCGCCACTTTTTTTCCTTTCATCTCCATGTTCTTTATTCTTTAACCTCCTCTCCCTCTAGTTTTTTCTCTCAGCCTTTCATAATCTCCCTCAAATGCACATCTACTTGTAGTTTTGATAGTTCTGTTTATTTTGCCCCAGGATATTATTGAACTATCTTTATAATCCTTTCTTTCGTGGAGGGCCTTTTGATCCCTGTGTTGCCTCACATAACTTTATATCTGTTAAATTTCTCTTCTCTCTATTCTTTTATGTTTTCTCCTTTTTATATAAACCTTCACACTGATATTGAAGATTTCTTATTTTAAATTATGCTTATCTTTATCTCTCAACTCATAATTGTCTCTCAGTTTCTACTGCATAATTGTAGCTTAGATACTTAAAACCAGGGGTCATCAGCTACATTTGTACAAGGGCCATCTTTTTTGTTGTTTTGGTGGGCACATTGAGGGCTGAATGTTAAAAAACAACAGTGTTGGTCTGATTAACATATTTTTGTTTAAACATTTTTATTTTCATGTACGTCATTTTTAACCTGTAATAGTGAGACTGGTCCTCATACCGCAGTCAGCCACAGGGAGGTGCTTGAGATATTTTAGCTGAATATTTCTGGGGCTGCCATGTTGTCCATTACTGGGTAAGATACTAAAGTTCGTTGTAGTGATTAGTGAGAAACCCAAGCAGAAAAATTATACTCCAAAAATGCTTGAAGCCAAAGGTTGACACAGAAACTTTGGCAACATTAATCAAGACAGGACTGAGAAGTGCATGTTTAACATGCATCATATTTGCTATTAATGGCTGCCTGGCAGATTTCTGTATAAAATATAAAGATAGTTTAAATCTCATTTGTTTTTGGGCTTTTTTTTAATAGTTGAAGGAATTTATTTTAAAAAACAAGACGTTAAATACTTCAACAAATCTTTTCTTCTGCACATTTGCTGAATTCTAAAATGTTCAGGGGGCCAGATGGGAAGATGTGGGGGACCTGATGTGGCTTCCGGGCCACCAGTTTTTGAGTATATGACACTTGTCATGGTTTGCACTGGTCCTGCACAGAGGTAAAGGTGTAACTCAGATTATTTGTTTTCATTTTAATTCTCCATCTTGTTTCTACTTCTTGTAAAACTCATTTGAATAAACATCTCATCATCCTTTTAGGAATATAGAATCTTAACATGCAGTTTTATCAAAAGAAGGTCCTTGTTCTGAGGTACAGGCTTGATGTGAAGTAACTCAACCATGGCTGTTGGTAATAATGCATTAATCACCATAAAATAAGGTCCATAAGTTCATTTTTTTAAAAATTACATTCATCACATACTTTATTGTCTCATACAGCAGCCTTTCTCAACCTCTGATGTGTCTCCTAGCATCATCAAGGGTGGCCTCAAATGCTTTAAATTCAGCCAAGGATAACCATGAGTATGTAGTTTATCGGCTATGTAATTCAATCAGTAGTAAGTTTTCTCATACGCCTTTTTTGCTGAAATCATGTTGATGTCAGAATCATACATTCCATTTTGTAGGACTTAGTGAATGAAAAAGGTGTTGAAGTGTGTTTATAAATTCTTTTTTAAAAATAACATGGAAATAACAGCATTATTAAGGTATATTTTGGGTTTTTATGACTTTATTTGGAGATGAGGACAGTAGATAGAATTGAAAACAGTGATGAAAGAGTTGGGAACAGACATGCAGTAAATCGACCACAGACCAGGGTTGCCTGAGCTCATGGGGCACACCATGTGCACCCCGATAAAGGCATTTAAATAGTTTTAGGAGAGTGCTGTATAATTGTATCTTTTAAATTAAAATACAACATGAATCCCTTGGCAGTCATCTATACATTGTGTCTGGGGCAACTTGACATATTCTTATACTTTTAAAGGGTGACTTGAAGGCATTAAGTTGAGAAACACTGCCTAACAGCACTTTGGTTAAATCCCTGCAGCGTTTCCCTGCAGTGACAGTGAAATAAAATAAGTACAGCTGTCAAGATTAATTGCATAAGTTGTGATTAAATAGGATCTACGATAAGTGCACTAGTTTTTTCTTTTCAAAAAACTTTAGTTAAGCCCCTGTAGCATCTTTCTGCAGCCACAGTGATGTAAAATAAGCCCACCACTGCTCCTTAATGTTTCATTTCACTCTTGAATCAAGTCTTGAATCTACCTATAAATCAGGTGTGTATCCAAACAGAAAGTCACTGACCCTTAGTTTAAGACAGTAGAAAAATCCAAAAACAACACAAAAACAGTTTTAAATGCAAAGAAGAGAATTTTTAAAAAGAGAGGTTAAGAGTGCGAGTAATTGCAATTAACGACAGAAATCCTAGGATTAATCAAAATTTAAAATTTGAATCATTTGACAGCCCTTAAAATAAGACCACCACTGATCTTAAATGTCTCATTTCACTTAAATAAACTCACAGACATCTCAGTGGACAAGTTAAAACTTATCTGCATCTAGTGTTTAAAAAAAAAAAAGATGTAACATTTTCTGATCTCTAACTCCCCTTTCAGTCCATAACAAGTTCCTTTACTGTGGTTAAGTTTATTCAAAAATTGTGGCTCTACCTGAAGTTCTTTATTTACTTTCAAAACAAAAGCAGGTCTCTATACAGGCAGGAAGTCAATTCCCCTCATTTTAAGACAGTACAAAAATCCAAAACGAAACTGTAGAATTTTAAAATGTGACCAAAGGGGGAGCTTCAAATATCAGAATTCTAAGTTGCATCATGATTGAAGTTTATCATTTGACAGTCCTAAATTTAACTTATAATGACATCATGAAAACAAGGTTTTAGATTAATTTTTTATACTTTTATTCCATTGAAGTTTCTCTCTTAAAGAAAATTCATGCACACAAAATAATATACATGTTGTTCCTTTTGAAATAGATGGGGAAAAAACTATTACAATAGATGCCAGTTAAAAAAAGTGGAAAAAAACACTCACTTCCTCATCATCTTTCCTATTTTGTGTCTCCAGGTGTTTGGTCAAGGCCCCGGCATCTTATCTTAAACACTTCTGTGGTGGAGCTGTACTGGGATCAGCCATCACAGCCTAATGGACACATTTCTCAGTACAGACTGAATAGAGACGGTCAGACAATTTTTACAGGAGACCACCGTGACCAGAATTATACCGACACTGGACTCCTGCCAAACCACAGGTAGAGAGCATGCGCCTGCACACTTCACACCCATACATACAACTATAAAACATAATGCAAGCATGTGCACATGTTAAGGAAACAAAGGTAAACAAACTTTTCTTAAAGCTTCAAATGCATCATCCTTTTCATTTTTTGCTTTCTGTGCGTGTGTTTTTATCAGGTCACCCTGTTTTAAAAGCTCTCCTATCATCTCATCCATGTCTCTCTCTCAGGACTGCACTCTGTATATGTCTGTTTGTGTCATTTAATGAGCAAATATTTGACATGCCGATGACAGACACAAACATTACCACACACAAATGCACACACATTAAAATCACAAATCAGATCTGGCTTTTGCTTACACACAGCAGTGAAGCGTAGATTTTATTTATCTGTTTATTTTCATTTAACCTTTATTAATCCGTGTTTTTCTCCATGATGGATTTTCTGTTTTAATTATGGGAGTATAAAACGATACCACCTCTCTCCTGTCTCCTTCTCTCTCTCCTCGGCCTACTCTCCCCGGAGACAATTTCTCTTTACCCCAAATAGAATTCCTGGGATAACACCCTGCAGTACTCCAATCTCCTCTATGTGTGTGTGAAGGAGGAAGGAGAGAAGACAGGACTGTATTTGTGTGTGACGTTTAATTTTCCCTAATTCCAGATAGTCTGCCAGAAGGCATTCCCGTCCCGACCTTTCTCTTCTCATCGCTTGTCTCTCCTCCTATTCGCTTCTCTCATCCTTTCCCTCTTACCTCACTCCCTTCCTCCTTTCCTTCTTTTCCCAATTTAGCCCTCCGCCAAGAATTACACAGGGAGCACCAGCCCCATTATCCAGGCACACTTGTGTGGGTTTTTCTTTTTTTTGCCCATGTGCCTTTGTGTGTGTGCATGTGTCTGTGCGTGAGACTGCTCAAAGTGGCCATTGATTATTTATGACAATGTTGATTAGCTGTCACTTTGCTGCGGCAGCCCAGGAAGTGTCTAAGATGACGAGAGAATTAACCTATTCCCTCTGGCTGGCCCCGCAGGACACACACACACCCACAGCCAAACAGATGCAAATGCCCCACCACTGATTACCCACAACACACACACATAATTTTACTTTTGATATCCCCTGGCGGTGTTTACATTTAAGTAAATATCTTCCAGTGATGAAGTGTTGAAATTCATTCTCCCTCTGAAACCTTATGCCATCATGAAACCCTCCCTCTCCTTCACCCTTCAGTCTCTCGTCTGCTCCTCTCCTCATGATTTCTGTCCCACTTTCGCCTTTTCTGTCTCACCTTGCTGTAGCTGATGTGTCTCAGAGAGGTGTATTTATCAGTTGTTGACTGCATGTTTCTCTGATGGTAACGTATGAGTTGTTTTAATACCTTATCCTGACTGTGTTCTAACCCACTGCAGAAGTGCTAATGGCCTCCTGTTTAAAACGCTCTGCCCAGAAACAATAACCCAACGCCACCGCCTATTAATGCATGTGTGCCGGAGTTTATAGCAAATTAAAGGCTTTTAATGTTAACTGGTGGCCCACTTACACAGCTAATGTAAGCTTTAGCACCAGCCAGCCACACGCTGTTAAAAGGGAAATCTATCTTATGATGTCATGGGCGAGAGAGGAAGAGAGTGGGACGAGTGAGGTGGTAGGACCAATGAAAAAGAGAGAAAAAGTGTCGGAGAGAAAGGAACAGTGTATGAGCAAAGACTGCTACACCTGAGTCTTCAAAGATATTAAGATTTTTATTTATACTTAACATCAAAGAAGGATTTTTGGTTGGAAATGTTTGGTGACAAACATCACAACCTAAGAGTTTTAAATGTGTGGATGTTGATCAACAGGTGCATCTCAAAAAATCAGAGTACCATGTAAAAGTTAATTTTTCCATGATTTACTTCAGAAAGTTAAATTTCCATTTCTTCTAGATTCATCTCTTACAAAGTGAAATATTTAGATACTTCCTTGTTTTAATCTTTATGATTATGGCTTAAAGTTCTTTAAAATAGCCTGTTAGAATATTGTGGAAAAAGTCCAATTTGCTAAGTTTTCCAGAGCCTTCATTCTCTCACTCAGGTTCAGTACACACAACCAAATCATGTGGAAGACTGCTGACAAATGTCCAGAGGACAGTCATCGCCATTCTTCACAAGGAGGGTAGGCCACACTAGGTCACTGCTGAAAGGGCAGGCTGTTCTCAGAGGCTCTATCAAAGCATATTTATAGAAAGCTGACTGGAAGAGAACAGTTGTAAGAAAAAGTGCACAAGCAACATGGATGAGCTCAGCCTTCAGAGGAGTGTCAAATGAAGCAGATTCGAGAACTTAGAGGAGCTTCACAAGGAGTGAACTGAGGCTGAAGTCAGTGGATCAAGAGCCACCAGAAACAGACAGATCCAAGAAATGGTTACAAGGGCCATGTTCCTAGTGTTGAGCCACTCCTGAACCACAGACAACATTATAAGCTTCTCGGCAGGGAAATGGTCCAAAATCCTGTTTTCAGATGAGAGTAGATTTGGTATTTTAATTGATATCCAAGGTCCCAGAGTCTGGATGAAGATCAGAGAGGCACAGAATCCAAGGTGCTTGAAGCCCAGTGTTTTTGGTTTCTACAGTCAGTGATGGTTTGAGGTGCCACGTGTCATCTGCTGCTGTTGGTCCACTGTGCTTTATCAAGATCAGAGTCAACACTGTCAGCCATCTACCAGGAGATTTTAGATCACTTTATGCTTTCATCTGCTGAGAAGCTTTATAGAGATACTGATTTCTTTTTCCAGCAGGACTTGGCACCTGCCCACAGTGAAGCCAAAACTACCAGAAACTGGTTTGCTGACCATGGTATTACTGTGCTTGGTGGACCAGGTAACTGGCCTGACCTGAACCCTATAGAGAATCTCTGGATTACCGTGAAGAGGAAGATGCCAGACACTAGACTCAATAAATACAGATGAGATGAAGGCTGCTATCAGAGCAACATGGACTGCATAATACCCCAGTAGTGCCACAGACTGATTGGCTGCATGCCATGTTGCCTAGATGCAGTAAATTGTGCAAAGGAGTTCCAGCTGATTACTGAGTGCATAAATAAGCACAATTTTCCAGAAGGTCAGCATATCTGTATCATAGATCCTTTTTTGACTGGTGTTTTATGATACTCTAATATTTTGAGATAGTGAATTTTAAATGTTTATTGAGCGGTAAGCTGTAAGTTTCAAGATTGAAACTAAAAAGTCTTGAAATATTTCACTTTGTATGAGATGAATCCACAATATATAGAAGTTTCCTTTATTGAATTAAATCATTGGGGAAAAAACTTTACAATACTCTTTTTTTAGATGCACTTGTAAACAACATTGTCTTATCTTAGTGATGTGATACTATGGTATATTTTGCTTATTAGACCTTTGCTATTGCCCGAGCTGTAAGCATCAGTAAATGTTTTAACAATTATTGGTGACTGTCTTTGGCCAGGGCTTTTTGTCTGTGTTCAAAAATAATCATGGAGCTGTAAATACCTATAAAAGCCCAGATAGCCCATATGTTTGAAACATAACAACAAAACTGTAAGACTCCATTTTTTAATACATGGAAGAGATACCTTTGTTAACCCACTGTCTAAATCTATGGTCTTGTGATGCTGATACAGAATCAGACTTATTATCTGACCATATAAGCAGTTTAACCTCTTTTGGAGTTAGAAGTGTTTAACCTTTTCTACCCATACTTTGAGTGAAAGATTTACCCTTTTACTTGTCTGTAACTATTCCTACACCTTGTAGACAAATCCAAGCACAGATTCTATGGGTTTATCTATTAAGCTCAACTCTACACTCTTCCACTTGGCTATATAAGATGGGTGTTCACAAGGGTTCCTAACTGAGCAGATAAATAGTAATCCCCTGAGAATGAGAGAGCCATGCACACTGAAAGGTAGAATATTTATTTTTTATCTCTGAAGTTTGACAGCTTATTGTTTAAGATATTTTGTTGTTATCTTCTTCTCTCTATCTATTCCAATATGGATCCCTGTTTATCAATACCCAGTAAATTGTGATGTATCACTGGCGTATGAATTGGTGTACTTGCCAATATGAAAGCTCTCATGACATCACTATTGTTATCAGAACAACTCTACAACTGAAAACAAAAATAACAGACATTTACAAAATGTTCTCAAGGTACTTTCAAGCTTGTTTTGACTAAATAAAAAATAGTTCATTACAAAAAACTATACTGAGTATATCTAAATGCAAACCAAACAGGCTCCATGGTCACATGTGCTTGAAAGAGTATGAGAGCACTAACTCTCCAGTTTGACAAGCCAGAAAACATTAACCCTAGTACCTACACTGTCTTTCAACATTTTCTTTCTTTATCTCACTCTGTCCCGCTATCTGTCTTCTCACCTCCTCAGGTATTTGTATGAGCTGGAGGCCAGTACAGGAGGAGGGACAGGTGTGAGTGGCAAATACATTATACAAACACCAGTCTCATGCCCCACTGGGATCCAACCCCCTCACAGTGTAAACATCTCAGGGCCCAACTCCATCTCTCTGGCATGGACACCACCAGGTGGGTGGGTGGGTGGATGGATGGATGGATGGATGGATGGATGGGTAGGTAGATGGATTTGGTTTGTTTTGTAATTATAGATATAAATTTTAATTTTCTTAATCTGCTCCAGATTATTGAAGTGATTGATAACTGAGATTTATTCTAAAATATTAGTGTTTTTGTGACGTGTCACATTTCCTTTGATTAATCTATTTAACAAAAACTTGAAATTGAATTTCTGTTTACATACAGTGTATCTCAATAGCTTTCTCGCACTGAAGATGATCCCCTGAGTTTTGGGGGTCATAAAAATATCTCCACTCATCCACAGTAAATGCTATGTCATCATCACTGGAGTCAAAATTGCTCATGTTAGTTTTGTTTTATCTCTTGCTGTTTCTTCTCCTGAGACATGCAGACCCAAACAGCTGTTTAGATACACTGAGGTAGAAAAGCATGGTAGCTGAAGCTCACATTGAAAAATAGTGCCAAACACAATGACTTTCTGAGTGAAAAAATGAAACGCTACAAAAATACTCAATATGAGCCAGCACTTTTTTAGTCTATTTTTACCCTAAACTTGCCAAAATCCTTGGAGTAGCTATACCCGTCTGTGGTGCTATATAGCCTAGCTTCTCAAAGAGCTTTATTATTAAAGGGGGAAATACACATCCATGGAGGCTAATGGCACTACTATCACCAAGTGCCTCATACAACCTAACTTCAAAAAATACAAAATGTCTTTTTAATATGTTTGCATTCTCCTCTGAATCTTGCACATATCTGCCCAAGTGCACAACTCCTCCACTGCATCTCTGAGCATGATTTAAATCTAATGGCTTTTCAAAATCTTATTTTGTACAAGATACAAGAGAGCATACAAGCTCTGCTGTTCAAAGGTCTATCACAAATGATTTATTTGATAATTTTGGTGTATTTGTCAAAACATGCAACAGTGGTTGTAATATTAATAGATAAAGTTGGAATAGGAAAATAAAAAATAAATGTTCTCATAGTTTCAAATGGAGAAGTTAGAAGTTGGTTCTTCCTGTGATTGTCTGCTTCCTCTGACATGAGACAAAGAGAGGGATCAGACTGAAACAAAGCCCTGACTAGTTTTCTATTCACCTTCTGGCCTTTCAAGACCTGGACATGCACAGGCACATGCACGCACACAGACACAGGTTTACATGAGCATAGACTTGGGGCTGAGTTTCATGCTTATGGGGCAGTGATTGTCTGCCCTAACCCATCTATCATTGACTATTACTCTCTCATTAGGCTGATTTCCCATCTCAGAAACTGCTTATAGGGCCAAGTAGCAAAGACACTTCACTTTGTTGCCTGTGTGAGTGTGAATGTGTTTCTGTATATTTGTGTTTATGCATGCATTTTTATTTTTGTGTATTTCAGTGTGTTTGTGGGTGCATATTTGTGTGTGCATTTGTGTGTGTGTGCACATCACAGTGGAGACATTTCCATAGGCAGGCCTATTCTATCGTCATTACGGGCTGATTTTAAAGGTGAGGAAATATCGGCTGGGTTCTCACGCTTGGTTAACTCCATGAGCCCAGAGTCTGGACTGTTTTTGACTTGTGTGTGTATATGCAGAAATGTGTGTGTGACCATCTTTCTGATGGTGTGTGTGTGCACATGAAGATGTGCTTGTGTCTTTATATGCATACACTGACTCAAAAAGCACTGACGTATGGCTATCAAGAACACATTCACTGTATGGTCAATTGTTCTATCGAGTGTTTTGTGTCTGTCTTTGTGTTTTTGTTCGTGGATGTGTGCTTTGGGGGAGACAACTTTTAGAAATATGCAAGGGTTTTGTGATTAGTAGGTGTGGGAGAAAATCAAAGGCATATCGGCTGATTGGTTGTAAGTAGAGCTTAAATATCTCAGGGATAATGGTATCTTTAGGCAACATACTGATAATGCTTTATGATCTGTGTGGGTGTTTGTCAACTGTGTGCAGGAGTGTTAAAGCAACCAAAGTGTGCTCGTATAAACCACCCCATGTGCTGAAGTCAGAGGTCTTTGTGAGTCTTACTGCGTGGCTGTTTGTGTGTATGTAGATGCATGTGTGCATATGTGAGTCTGGGGGTGAATAATTGAAGTCTTTCATTTGTCTGGTAATCAGTTCGTTCTCGAGATATCCAGAGTTCATGAATGTTGAATAACCCATCACAGTACAGTTGGCCTGAATTATGGAAAAACCTCCAGTGAGAATATTAACAAAGTCTAGGTGCGTGTGTGTGAGATTGTGTGTCTCCGTGTGGGTGTTGCCGTTAGTATATATTTGTGTGTTTTGTCAGGTTTCGAGGCCACATTGCCAGGCAAAGGCATCATCATTCAAAGACTAAAATATAGGAGCAAATATGCAGGTGACTAGTAAGCAACCATATACTCTACATATAGTGACTTTATTTCCTTCCCTTGTTGATCATATAACAGTATTTGAGATACAGAACACATATTAATAATTATACACTTTGTTTTGTTGTTTTGACTAAACACTTTATACAATTAGGTCATCTGATAAATTTTCAGAGTTACCAGGCAGAACATCATCCAACAAGACTCCTTTTTTCCTTCCAAAATGTGAAATTGTCAGACTTCTTTAAAGTTATTCAAATTTTGGCCAGTACAGCATGCACATTATATTGCCAAAAGTATTCACTCACCTGCCTTGACTCGCATATGAACTTAAATGATATCCCATTCATAATCCATAGGGTTTAATATGATGTTGGTCCACCCTTTGCAGCTATAACAACTTCAACTCTTCTGGGAAGGCTTTCCACAAGGTTTAGGAGTATGTTTATGGGAATTTCTGACCATTCTTCCAGAAGCGCATTTGTGAGGTCACCACACTGATGTTGGACGAGAAGGCCTGGCTCTTAGTCTCCGCTCTAATTCATCCCAAAGGTGTTCTGTCAGGTTGAGTTCAGGACTCTGTGCAGGCCAGTCAAGTTCATCCACACCAGCCTCTCTCATCCATGTCTTTATGGACCTTGCTTTGTGCACTGGTGCACAGTCATGTTGGAACAGGAAGGGACCATCCCCAAACTGTTCCCACAAAGTTGGGAGCATGGAATTGTCCAAAATCTCTTGGTATGCTGTATGCTGGTATGCAGACAAGTACTGTTCTCCTGGCAACTGCCAAACCCAGACTCGTCCATCAGATTGTCAGATGGAAAAGCACAATTCGTCATTACAGAGAGTCTAGTGGCGGCATGCTTTACACCACTGCATCCAACGCTTTGCATTGCACTTGGTGACATATGGCTTGGATGCAGCTGCTCGGCCATGGAAACCCATTCCATGAAGCTCTCTACACACTGTTCTTGAGCTAATCTGAAGGCCACATGAAGTTTGGAGGTCTGTAGCGGTTGACTCTGCAGGAAGTTGGCGACCTCTGCACACTATGTGCCTCAGCATCCACTGACCCTGCTCCGTCATTTTACGTGACCTACCACTTCCTGGCTGAGTTGCTGTCATTCCCAATCACTTCCACCTTGTTATAATACCTCTGACAGTTGACTGGGGAATATTTAGGAGCGAGGAAATTTTACCACTGGATTTGTTGCACAGGTGGCATCCTATCACAGTACCACGGTGGAATTCGGTGGTATGAAGTAATCCAGGATTCACACCTGTGCGCAGACAATCGTAAGGTGCAATATACAGTGAAAGACTTCTACAAGTTCTGCCTATTAATATTACAACAATTAAGGTTGAAACAGACACTTTTCATAAGCACTACTTTTTGTATTTTGCATTTGTTTGGTTAGGAAAGTCCCTAGAGATAGGAAAATCAAGGTGATATAGTGGGAATGACTCCCATCTCAGCTACTGAAGCTTGTACCTCCTTCAGAGTAGTCCTAAGTGTCTTGTTGGCCTCTCTCACTAGTCTCCTTTTTGCACAGCCTCTCAGTTTGTAAGGATGGTCTGATCTAGGAAGATTTACACATCTGCCATACTCCTTCCATTTCTTGGTGATGGATTGAATTGAACTCCAGGGGATGTTCACTGCCTTGGAAATTTTTTGTATCCATTCCCCTGACCCTGACTTATACTTTTCAGTAACCTTTCCTCTGAGTTGCTTGGAGTGTTCTTTTGTCTTCATGGTGTAATGGTAGCACAGAATACTGCTCAACTAGTGACTAGACCTTCCAGACACAGGTGTCTTTATACTACTATCACTTGAGATACATTCACTTCACTCAGGTGATCCCCATTTCACAATTGTGAGACTACTAGCACCAATTAGCTGGACCTCTGCTGAAGGTCGAAAAAGAAATTTGCACTGGGGAGAAAAAACTTACAAAGATCACAAACTAAGCAAAGTTTGTCTTTTTCAATTTTATTTGCAGCTCAGTTCATCAGCAGCCAGCCAGTAAACTACAACATCCTGTTAAATCCAGGAAGTGACAGAGCTATGAAGAAGCATGTTGGACGACATCTCCACCTAACTGTGACAGGTTTAGAACCATTCACCTCCTACCACATCAGAGTGCAGTCCTGTCAAAGTGGTAGGTATTCATTCCTCCCTTCTGGCTTTAGTTAATATACACCACAAAAAAAACTAGCTATGAAATCTTTAGTAAGCCTTGTAAACTAATTAAGAGAGGTTGTCAATGAAGCCAATTCTTAGTTCAGAAGCATTATATGTGGCTGACATCCACTTGTTATTATATAGAATTTGCAAACAAAAATACCTGAAAGCATCTTTGTAACAGGTACATTAAGTGACAAACTGTCTCTATTGCTCCTTGCAGAGGGTTGTGGTGTAGGGCCAGGTTTGTATGTTCGGACTTTAGAGACTGCACCAGAAGATCTGCCTCCCCCCAAAATAAAGGCAGCTGGACCCAGTGTCTTGGAGATCCATTGGTCACCACCCAAAAAACCCAACGGACCCATTACATTGTATCATATATACAGGTAACAGATGCACAAAATACACTTTTATTCCAGGGGAAAAATACTGAGTTCTAAAACCAGTGAATGTTTTTCTGTTAATGCAGCTATTTGGAGAGTTTTCTAATGTCTTCTAAATGTTTATTAATAATCCTGTTTTTAACAAGATACTGAAAATCCTGAAAAAATGAGCCCAATGTCAACTGTCTTGACTGACCATAACTGTGTGACTCAAACATAAATTGGATCTATATTACGGTCAAAGATAGATAACTAGTCTTCCATTAGTGCTGCTGTCCTTGAGTTTTTCACTTTGAGATGTATAGTATTTCTTGATGGATGTTCTCAGCAAGATGTTTAAGTCAGTGTTCACTCTAAAGGCTTTTATTCTTCATATTTACTTAATCCCTTAAAAATCAAAGGGCCAACTGGCATGCCAGTTAGTTATTTACAAAAAGACTATTCGTAAGTATACCATGTTATATACCACCAGAAAGCTCTAATTCTCAGGATTCTGACCATGTTAACCAATGCAGGATAAAATCACCACAGCAGCCTCAACTAATGCATTTGTGAGGTACAAACAAACAATTATAAAAGTGGCAGAGCTCACCACTAGGAACTCTTCTGATCATAATATTCCATTAAAACAGTCCTGCTGCATCAGAAAGAGTCCAAACTTTCTAAAGCCAGTAAAGTGTTAGTCCAAAAACATAATTACATCCATAGAGATTCATGGACTGATTTTGTATTGTTTAAAATGTCAAAAATATCATTGTTGTTCTCAGTAGTCCAGTGTTTTGGTTGTAATAATGTATTTTTCCAGGGAGTTATTAGAAATGTTATGTAGAAAGAATGTCTGCCGACCTCAATCCTTTTTGAAATATTTGGTTTGAATATGACTGGACTTTTCCTCATAAAAACAGGTGGAAATCTTCATTTTTTTATTCTATTGTTATCAGCTTTAAAGCTGAACTAGTTAAGACCTCATGCTTTGGTCTAGTTCAGATTTCCAGCTGATATCGCCCCGCTACAGTCATCTGCAGGCCACAACACAAATTCAGATGGGAAAAAATGTTTTTGTTTTTTTTTGTACTTCTCATTCCCAGTAACAGCTGTTTGTATTCCAAATGTTTCAAACATACAGTCGGTTTAATTCGGTTGTTCCTGGATCAGCGTTTTTGAGCAACTTCAACCAAAATTCTAAAGGTTGTGTTGAGTTAAGTGATGTGGTGGGGTTATATGAAAATTTCATTCAATTTTATTTAATCTTAAAGATTTATTTTGGGTCTTTTTTCCTTTATTGGTGAGATAGGACAGTGGACGGAGCTGGAAAAAGAAATAAAAGAGTGGGTACTGGCATTGCTGTGAAAGAGCCACAGGCCAGACTTGAAACCCAGGTGTCCGCATACATGGGGACCAACCATACCACCAGGCCATCTGTACCCCTTCAAGTGGTTATTAGACATATTCCATAAAAGTACCATTACCTTTTGCTGACATGTGCAAGCCAGACCATCAGCTTGATTCTCACCACCACAACTACATTCTTAAGGTTTAACAAATCCAAAACTATGAGAAATCAAAATACAACAAAAAAAGGAAGCACATCAACAATAAGAAAACACAACCATAAAGAAGAAATCACATCAACAAATAGGAAAACAGAAAAATAAGAAAAATAACCACAAAGGAGAAAGCACAACTTTGAACAGAAGAGGTTGGTTCCTGTGGAAGACTTAACTTTTTGCTGACTCAAAATGTTGCTGAATTGACAAATGCACAGTCTTTTTTTACTGGAAAGCAATTGCTGCAATTAAGTTTTTAGTTTGAAACATGAGCACTAATGGTGAAACTGGTAAAAGCAGCATTCCCTCCCAGGTAAAAGATGACATGCCATCACCCAGTCAGCATCTGAACCTTTACCATTCAGACTTTCAACATTAATATTGTGTTTTCTTATTTGTTGCTGAGTTTTGTGATTTGCCGTTTCGTTTAGTGATATGTTCTTGTACTTTGCACTTCAGGGCCATGGTACATAGTGGTATTTTAGATGGTTAAGAGAAGCAGGAAATTATTTTCGTTCAGAGTATACCAAACATAGTTACAGATCAGCAAAGCTAGAAGATATATAGATTTGTTCATAGTCATAACTGAACATTTCTCTCACTAGCTTTCACTTGTAAAAACATAGAAAGGCATTTTAACTCCCAGAAGTCTTAGTTTAACAGGGATTCAAATATGAATTGTGGTCTATCAGATAAAGGTTTAGATTATGAGACTGCTTAAATATGGGTGATAAAGAAAAGATAGAAGAGGAAGGAACATCTGAACCAAAAAGCTGTTCTCCTTGCATATCACAATGTAACAATATGTTTGAATGCTCATAAATATCTACCCTGAAGTCTGTTATTACAATGCAGATGATTAACAGATGCGCACATACTGACTAAACACATCCTGTATGTGTATAGAGTTCAAACTTCACCCACAGAACACTGTTGAAGTTTTGATGAAGTGATTTCAAGCAATTTTTTTCCTTCCAATCTACGTAAATGGGTGAGTGTGTGTATCTGGACGTGTGTATTAATGCATGCTGAAGGTCGTGGTCTGCTTGTTGACCAGAGAGTGTGATCTGTATGCAGGGTCAGACCAGACTAAGCCCTTTAAGTCCTCAGGAAACACACATTAGCATAGCAGTTCACACACACACTGACACACCTGGTATGATCAGACTCAGGCAGACAGGGACTGGGATAAAAACAGAAAATCTCTCTCTTTCTGTCTCTCAAACTCACACCTGAAGCCCCACGTAATCACAGACAGAGCGGCTTACCAAGACATCAGGATACTTGCATCAGCCACTGACTTCCACATGATGTTTAAGACGTGATGTTACATTTTTTATGGGAAGTTTCACTGAAACTTAGCTTGG
The DNA here is from genome assembly GCF_018320785.1 of Cheilinus undulatus. Taxonomy (NCBI): domain Eukaryota; kingdom Metazoa; phylum Chordata; class Actinopteri; order Labriformes; family Labridae; genus Cheilinus; species Cheilinus undulatus. Next base: position 24,081,508 of record NC_054865.1, on the reverse strand, counting down.
TTCTCTGTAGTCCTCCAAAGGATGCTGAAAAAAAATAATCTGAGCATAACCTTTTCTTTGTTTGAAATATAATCTCAGTATATTTATACTGTTGATACACAAGATTTAAAATAATCATTCAGTACAAGGAGTAAAGATGATGAATGTTTCCTCCACTGTATTTCCTACAGGCGTCTGTTTGGAACAGAGGAAGAGCTACTGGTTTTCATCTGGTCCAGTGGGCCCCTTGAATTTGTTGATGCAAGCCCTGCCCTACGACCATTCAGCTACTTCCAATACAGGCTCCGTGCTTACAACTCTAAAGGCTCTGTCCTCAGTCAGTGGGCTTTAGCTCAGACGTTGCAGGCAGAACCACAAGATATGGCCCCGCCGAATGTAACAGCCACAGGTAAGTTCACAGAAACATATGAACAGTGGCTGACTGATTTGTTGTATGAATGGCTCTAACTCTCCCAAACACTGCACTTTGGCAGGTGCATACTCTGCCCATTTGAAATGGAGAGAACCAGAACAGCCCAATGGTCTCATCTCCCTCTACAGACTGGTTTACAAGAAGCAGCAACAGGATCCAACACTCAACTCTAGTGCTGTGATAGTGCTCACTGTGGAGGTAAACACACACATGAACACACAGTTACGGTGATGAGGAGGCACCAGAAAGAGGAGTCTTACTGCACACCATACATCTCAGACAGCCACTCTCACAGACTGTTCATGTGAGATACTGTCTCTGTCAGAATAGAAATACACGTGAAAACTTTCAAAATATAATCAGATTAAACTTCTGTTTATAGTAAGGGTAAGGGCTCAGGTAAAAGTAAGGTTACCAAAAGCCTGACCTGAAAAACCTGGCTACAAAATGTTTAATAAAGCTGGAAAAAACTGTTCACAGGAAAAGGCTCGTCCTCAGTGAAAACATTCTGATGTAGCAAAGGTAGCTCTGTTGGCTGTGTAAGCTATATAGCTAACATAGATAAACCTAAGCTCACAAAGGAGCTACATACTCTACATAGCTACATTATCTATGTAGCCATGATAGATTAAGCTAGGTTTGCTAAAGCTCATGTTGCTAAAGCTAACTTAGCTGTATTCAGCAAGGCCTTTAATGATTTAATATTTAATATTTATATATATAGTCATATTCCCCTTGCAGTTCTTGCACATTTTTTACAATCACTAGCACCTTTACTATATTTTTCTGCACCTTTTATATATATATTTTCTTGCACATATATCTGCACTGTACTTGAATCTGTAAACTGAAGCCTATGCAAACGAAATCTCATTCTGTATACACCTGCTGCATACTGAATGACAATAAAGTCTTTCTAAGTCTAAGGAATTAGTGGGCTGTACTGTAACTATGGAACTGTCTACTGTACGAACAGGATTACCCCAGACTGTTAGCTGGGGTAATCCCAGGCTAACATATGCCTTTGTAGTATGAAGTAATATACACTCACTGGCCACTTTATTAGGTACATCTGTTCAATTGCTCGTTAACACAAATATCTAATCAGCCAATCACATGGCAGCAACTTAATGCATTTAGGCATGTAGACGTGGTCAAGATAACTTACTTAAGTTCAGGATGGGGAAGAAAGGGGATTTAAGTGACTTTGAATGTGGCATGGTTGTTGGTTTTTTCAGAAACTGGGATTTTCACGCACAACCACCTCTAGGATTTACAGAGAATCACCCAAAAAAGGGGAAATATCCAGTGAACAGCCGTTGTGTGGACGAAAACGTCTTGTTGATGTCAGAGGAAAATGGTTAGACTGGTTCAAGATGATTGAAAGGAAACAATAACTCATATAATCGCTAGCGAAAACCAGGGTATGCAGAATACCAACTCTGAACACACAAGATGTCAAACCTTGAAGCAGATGGGCTACTACAGCAGAAGACCACACCAGTTGCCGCTCCTCTCAGCTAAGAACAGGAAACTAAGGCTGCAGTTTGCACAGGCTCACTAAATTCAGACAATTTGAAATTAGAAAAATGTTGCCTGTTCTGATGAGTCTTGATTTCAGCTGCTACATTCAGATGGTAGTGTCAGAATTTGGCATAAACAACTTGAAAGCATGGATCTGTCCTGCCTTGTATTAATGGTTGCCGGTGGTGGTGTAATGATGTGGAGGATATTTTCTTGGCAAACTTAGGGTCCCTTAGTACCAATTGAGCATTTTTTAAACACCACAGCCTACCAGTGTATTGTTGCTGACCATGTCCATCCCTTTATGACCTCAGTATACCCATCTTCTGATGGTTACTTCCAGCAGGATAATGCACCATGTCACAAAGCTCAGATCATCTCAAACTGGTTTCTTGAACATGACAATGAGTTCACTGTTCTCCAATGGCCTCCACAATCACCAGATCTCAATCCAATAGAGCACCTTTGGGATGTGGTGGAACGGGAGATTCGTATCATGCATGTGCAGCACACAAATCTGCAGCAACTGCTGGATGCTTTCATGTCAATATGGACCAAAATCTCTGAGGAATGTTTCCAACAGCTTGTTTAAACTATGCCACAAAGTATTATAGCAGTTCTGAAGGCAAAAGGGGGTCCAATCTGGTACAAGCAAGGTGTACCTAATAAAATGGCCAGTGATGTATACACAAAGTAAAATATATCATATCACTACCATTTAAAATGTAAACACAACAATACAGATGAGTGTAGAAAAAATTATGTATGTTTGGTTTGAAAAACTATCCAAACTATCCTCAACAATGAATAAAATGAGTTGTAATAGATTGTAGGATATGTAGTTCCTTCATACTTGTAAAAATATATACAGTTTTGTTCTTTTGCCTCATCTTCCTAATCTTGTTTTTGAATGCTGTTATTTTACGGAACCCAGTGCTTATTAGCCATGAGCATTCAAGTAGCTGGTTAGATGCTGAAAAAGTGGCATGCACTGTTGAGTTCTGTTCCACCATAATTTGGCATTATTAGTGGGACAATGCACATATTGGCAAGTGCCAACATTCATTTTTGAGGTCACTCTCCTTGCTGTTTCATACTTTATGCTTTTTGTTTGTAATTTTAGTGATACTGCACATGGACATAAAGGCTTAATGTATTAATAGGACAGCTAACATGTGTCGAATATGAACAAAAGTAAAATCCTACAGGAAGATGACTTAAATGTAATGATTTCCAATCAAAAAGTATGTGGTCGATTTAAAGATATATATTTCAACATATAAATAAATGAAAAAAAACCTTTAATATATAGTTGTGTTGTGTTGTGTTGTGTTGTGTCGTGTTGTGTGTGTAGGGGTGTGTGTGTGTGTGAGTAGATGTGTGTGTGCTTGTGTCTATTGTCATTTGTGATGCATGTGAAGAAATTTGGACTCTACCTGCAGTGTTGGTGCCATCTGTTAGCCAGTGAGGGGCCTGATGACACACACACTCAAAGACACACACACCCACACTCACCCACACACCCACACACACACACCCCGCCTATGGCCTGCTATTCCCCATGGTCCTAACTCTGTGCCATGCACAATTCTCCAACACAAGAGAGAAGCAGGAGCAAGCACCCTTAACACAAATGTGTCCACACACGTTCACATATCGACTTAGTTTTGCTTTTTTAATGGCTGTCATAGAGTCATATTATTTGTAGGCAGCTGAGAGAGCCAGCCAAAATCACCAAAAGCTGCAACAGGATATTCCTCAACAGTGGCTAACATCCTCATCGCAGTGGACCACACACCTGCTAGTGTGTGTGCTTTACTAGGGATTTTCTTTTAGGAGAGAGATGGAAAAAACACTGTCAGACAAGACAGAGATTCAAAGAACAATCTTTATTTCTCTCTTTTCCCTTCCTTAGTGGTTTTTACTTGTTTTAAATGGAAACGGGCCAAAGACAGGGAGACAGATTAGCTTGAAAGAAGAATATGTTTAATAGAGCTGAATAGAAAGATAAAATGAAAGAGGGAAAAAATGAATGAGACCAAAAGAGAGCACAGAGGGGGTAGAAAAGACAAGTGAAGGGACTATAGGGGGTGAGACAGAGTGATAGATAGGGAAAGGAGGAAGGAGAGGGATGGGGGAAAAGGAGGAAGAACTATAGATCTATATTCTGTCCATACTAGTGGCCTCTTCTCCCTCTGTGACCTTTGGCTTGTCACTCATAATTAATACAAGATGTAAATGGAGACCTTTCACCTTCTCATTGATATGGAACACTCTGTGTTTGCGTGAGTGTGTGTGGGTGTGAGAGGCTCATTGACATGGCACAGACTTATTTTGGTGGCGGTCATTTGTCACGCCGTTGCCTTCACCACATGCACTGAGTTGTTTAGAGATACACAAAGAGAGTGAGAAATGAGAAAGTTGTGAACAAACTTCAAAAGAGATGACTTCGTGCTCTTGGACATGCACAGCCAAAAATGGTGTTTTTATATGTAGGGCAGATGTTTGTCATCTGGAAGGCAAATTAATTCAAGAAAGAGAGGACAGGCAGTGAGTTTAAAGGATGTTGAGGACAGAGAAGATTGTTTTAAAAACAATAAATATGTTTTGTTTATATCTCAACCTAAAAAATCCATTTCAATTCATAAAAACAAAATCTGCCATTTTCAGTGGGTGGTGGCTGTGTGCTTGAAACAAAAATAAGACAAAAAGTCTTTGATGTGCTTTTATTTTGAAGGGCGTGTTACCATCTCTTTATTTCATCATATCATTGGTCCCATCCCAAGTCCAAACTGCCCCATTTTGACATAAAAAAAAACATTTGATAATGAGTGAAAATTGAAGATACCTGGTCCCCAATTTGTTGACATGGTGGTGGGTTCTGACACGAGGCCACTTGAGAACCACTGGTTTAGACTGTCAGTTTCAGTCTATGATGGTTTGGGTTGCCATGCTATCTGCTGATGTTTGTCCACTGTGCTTCATCAAGTCTAGTTTTTAATGCTAACATTTACATCATTTAAAATCTCTAAAAACACAAACATTAAACATGTAAACATACAGTCAACTCATTCATTTTAGAAAAAGAAATGTTCCATGACAGCACTGTCTCTACCCTTTATTCTTTATCCTCATCTCCTCACTACTTAGTTACACTTTTTTATTCCTAAATATTTTACTGAATTACTCTTTGTGTGTGTTTGGGTTTAAAGTGTGTGTCCATTTGGTTGGTGTGTATGTGTGTGTGTGTATTGATCTGGGGCTGGGAACCCTGCTCTGTGCCAGCTTGGCTGATTAATGGGGTCGTCATGGCAATCGGACGGAATGAGGGTACGAAGCACAGGCAGCCTGCCTCACTAGACCCCTACGCACTGCCTGGCACACACACACATACCAACACGCACAGTCTCAAACACACACTCACCTTTCTTTCAGATGTCTTGGTCACTAAAAAAACATGTTAAGTTGTCTTTTTTGCTTTGTCATTCCTTAACTTTTCTTATGTGTTCTCTTTATTTTTATCTTCTATCATTATGTCCTTGTTTTGACAAATGTGTTCTTTCGGGTGTTCCTGTAGTTTTTTCTAACTTCATTGTTTCCCTCCATGTTGGCCTTTTTTAGGGCAGTGTGCACTGATCCCTTCTTCTTTAAAGCTCTTTGGATTTAATCTGACATGCCAGAAAGACTGTTTTATGTGTCCAATGCATTAGTTATATTTCACATCCATCAAGGAAACCTACCGTACAAAGTGTTTGGGCCAGTCCATTGGTTTTTGCAAGATTACATCAGTTTTTCTTTCTTTTTTGCTGTGAATTTTGGTTTAAAGAGATCATTTAACCCTCACAAATTCTGGCCAAAGGCTTTAATAAGAAATTTAATGTTTGCTCCAGGCCTCTCTTTTCTTTCATTCATTTCCTCCTCTTCCCTTTTTCATTCATTTCTTTAGTGTGTTCTTGTTTTCTCCTCCTCCTGGATCCTTCTTCTCTCTAAAATGTTTTTCTGCACCTCTCCTGCACCTTTCCCTTCATCTCCCTCCACACTGCCTTTAATTTCCACAGGTTTTCTATTTGCATGCCTTCTTCTCATGCTAATTTTACATTCTTCTCTGCCACTTTAACCCTTCTTACTTCTCTTCAACCTCATCTCTTAAACCTAGATCAGACCAAAGACTCGCAATGCTGTCAATGGTCTCAGCTACCTAAACCGAGCCATTGCCGCTTGAGCCAAGCATCTGATGGTGTTGCCTCTGGTTCAGGTCATGAAAAGAGAAATGGAAGTCTTGCATTGTAAGGCTATACACCCTCTGAGACCATCATTGTCATCTATGACAAGAAGAGACAGAGGTTACAAAAAGTTAAATAACTTTTGAACCACAAGTCGTTGCCACTTACTTTCTTTGTCCCTCTTGAAGCCCTCCGTTTTGCTGTTCCAATGATGCTATCCATGACGATAGTTCTTACAGAAGCTTTTCTTGAGCTCCTAGAACTTGAGTGACTTTCTGGGGTCTGTAAAGATTAAACCCACACCAGTAACTCCGATATTGAATGCCTTTTTATCCTTTTTTTTTTCCGAGACCATTTCTGCCACTAATGCTATAGCCGCCATTTTGTCTATTATTTATCCCACATACTTGCCTCAAACTTGGTCAAACTGTGCATCTTCTATCACTTATAATGCAGGAGACAACCTTAATATCTCATCAAGGAGAGAAAAAGAGACTTTGTTGTGGCCCTCTGTGTCACTGCAGACAGGAACGACTTTGAGTAATCACACAAATAAAACTAATGTAAAGAAACACAAGGACTTTTTGTAAATATTTGAATATTTTGAGGACTTTTTGTCTCAGAATGATTTTTATTTTCACTTTTTGGTCCTGTATAGATTCATATGAAAATGATAAACACTCCTATTTCCAACCTCATATACACGAAAAGTTAAAAGCTGTAGCAGCTAAATTTGTCAGAGGAAAGAATATTATTCTCAGCAGATATAGTCATGACGAGACTGAGCCAGCAAAGCATTTTTGTGTTGGTATGTGCCGTGAAATTTCGCTGCCAAGCTACAACAGATAAACACTGAGTTAGTGCTAAGCAGGAATTACACAGTCTGATATTATGCATTATCAAGATAATAAAATCTCAGGGAAAATTGGTACTGCAATGCAATACTTTCCCTTTTGTATTGATAGATTTATTGTGCAGTAACTTCAGAATAAATCTCTTTATTGAGTGACTGTTAGAGTTGTTCAGTTGCAGCAGTGAGCTGGTGGACTTGTAAGGAGTTGCAAGTTTAACCCAACTCATCATGACTCTTTGGTCTGGACTGGGCTTTACACTCTGTACTCTTCCATTCCCTCCTCTTTTCTCCCCATCTTCCACTGATCTTTTCTTTTCTATCAGATTTTTTAAAAGCTCCTGCCTGTCGTATTTCCCTGCCTGCCACCTCTCTCTCTCTCCTCTGTCCTTTCCTCCCTCCCTTGGCTCTTCCAGATGTTACACTGTGGCCCTTGGGATCACTGTTAACGTTAGACCACGTGCATACATATAAATGTGTGCGTTTGTGTGTAAATGTGTGGATACATGTGTCTGAATGTGCTTGCATTTGTGCCTACGTGCATGCTAAACATATCTTTTATTTGTGTGTGTGCATGTGTTCAACAATGTGCATGTGTATGTGTGTGTGTTCTGTATTAATACATCCCATTGATCAGAGCAGGACCCCTGACAGTCATCATCCCTGAGAACCATCTGGCCGACGCCTGACGCTCCCTCACCCAAACACAAGCTGACACCCTATTAATCTGCTACCGCCATGCATACATACGTGTGTGTGTGAATGAATGAATCTGTGAGCGTGTGTGGAAGAGACTGTGTATGTGAGAGGTTATGTGTTAACATTTTTGCCTTGCCCATGGTTTGTTTATGTGTATGCATGTGTGTAAATGCACGCTTGTGCACGTGTGTGTGCTACAAGCCCATACCGTGCACGCACATACCAATGTGTACACACACCACTCCGCCATCCGCCAACAACAGCCGGCGCTGAAGGGAGCTGAAGGGTGCTTGGAAATTAAGGTTATTACACAAATTGAGCCATATGGTCTAAATATTTCAGAGCTGAAATTTACTAGGCAATAAAAATGGCCCCTACCTCGGTAATGGTGTAAATTACAGCTTAACCACCAGCGCTAATGATGTCCTTCTGTACACCCCGTAACCAACCGTACATGAAGGACACATTGTTTAAAAAATACCCCAGGAAAAGCAAGAGAGAGAGAGAGGGAGAGAGTGGTAGAGAAAAGAGGGAGCTGGGGATGGAGGGGGGAGAAGGAAGTGAACCAGGGGAAGAGGGGTGAAGGAAGAGGAAAGAAGAGTGGAGAAGGCTGAAAGAATAAGTGTGTGAGTGATTAATAAAGAAAGTGGAGAAAGAACAGAGAGAGAGAGCAAGCAGCATGTTCACAATCTGTTAGTTTACCATTAAGGGCCCGTCAGAGGGAGCAGGACAGCGAGGGCCAGCCGGCAAACTGTGTCTCTAAGCCAACATGATGTTTCAGTGTGTGTTTCTGTGTTTTGTGTGTTTAACCTGCATTGTCAGAATGTGTGTACTCAGGCATGCGCAGATGTAAAATGTATGCACAAATGGGCATGTTATCAGAGTATGTGTTATGTACTTAGACATAAACGGTCTGCAGGTGAGTTGAATGAAAAGATGGAGACAAGCAATCGAGTTAAATATGTAGTGTGAATGTTGATGCATAGTTCAGAATACTTAAATGTCCTATTGTAAATTGGCATGTGTTTCAGATTCGCATGAGGGTTTGCTTGGATTCTTACAGTAAGATTTGATTAAAACTTTTTTGCTACTCATATAAGCTTGCCACTCTCCAGTGACCATGCCCCTGTTTGGATGAAAACAAGCCCCAAGAGTGAATGGAGATAGAGTCGAAAACAGTGGTAGCTACATCATTAATTGCTATTGTGTTTTGTTCCATTTGATGATTCAAGTAATTGAAAAACCAGAATTTGTGATGTTTTTATCTTCATTTGACTATGGAGTGTGAAAGAAGAGCTCTGTGGCATTGGACTGAAACTAGTTTGAAATAAAGCAGTCAGATATGGGGCTAAAGCTGTGTTCCTACTGACTTCAAGCCAGCAATCTCTCTGTGATAGAGGGAACTACAGTCTGCCTGCCTGCTAACAGATTCTGCCACATTCACTAATGTTTTAGTGATGTTTTAAAAGTTTAGATCCAACTTGTTTAACAAGGTTAAAACATAAATATAAGGTATCTGATGTTGGTTTATGCATGTTCAGTCATAGGAGGGATTTGAGTCAGAGTCTGAACAAACGCCCCTAAATTCCACCATATGTGTGTTTGGTCTGTTTCACAGCAATGGAGCAAATAGGTTTTCAGTTTTAGTCAACGAGAGTGCTTCCACCAGCGCTGCTGTGTGGCAATTCTGCTCTCCTGTGGCTTTAGCCACAGCAGATGGGCAAGACTTCTTGTTTTTTGCTGGATGCCGTACCACTGCACATCAATTTAGCACAGGGAAGGTTTAGCAAGGCAAGAATTTTTTCAGAACCAACTTAAAATATCAATTTAAATTTCAGAATTAAGTACTCTATGTTGACGCTTTACTTCATCAACAAAACATCATGATGGAGTTTAGCTAAGCCCAAAATCAACAGGTCATAGGGAAAAGAAGAACAGAACAGAAATATGACTATGTATTCAGGTGTCCGAAATAAAAACAAATAATTTGTACAATATATTTTTGAATTAGTTCAGATGTTGTGCTTTCATAAGTCAACAACTCTAGACTGAAACTGGCTTTTTAACCATCCTTTTATATCTGTTCAGCTGTAGACTGTTTCATATACCCTACACAGACACCTAGCGAATGATAGAAGGATGGTCTCAAAAAAGAAAAGACCAGGCTTTGCCCTTGCTCTCAGTGACACCCTTTAACAAATGAGGGAGACAAAGGAGTGGTGGAGGGAGAGAGATGCAGAGCTGAGTGCACAGAGGGTGAGGAGAGAGGCGTGAGGAGGCTAAGAGGGGGGAGAGGACACAGGTGAAGAGAGGAAGGAAGGATTAAAGTAGAGAATAAGGAGACTCAGATGCAGAGTTCGTTAGGCCCTCGGCCTATCAGACCCCTTAGTTAGAGGTCTCTATCTCTGATTGGAGGGTCCTCATCCTTCTGCATAAACAGCCAAATAATCAGGCTGCAACACTCCCTTTTCTCCCCACTGCAATCTTTCTCTCCGTCTCCTCATGTTTTCCACAACTCCTCCCTCAATCGCTCCATCACTACATTCCCATCTGTTTTTTCTTCCCCTGTCACAAATTACAGTTTTTATGTTATTCTCATCCTCAATCCCCTCTTCTTCTGTCTCCCTCTCACTCTCTTCAAGTGATTTTTTTTTCAAGAGTTTCTATTGTACTTCCTCTTCCTTCCTCCCTCCTCATGTGCGGTCTCTCGCTTTCCCTTGCTGTTTTTTTTTTTTTGTGCTCAGTAATGACAGGTTGTGTGTTATTGTGTGTCTGTCAGTGAAGAGGCCACACCATCCAGTGTAGTGCTCTCCACTTGTCTTAACGGGTGTTTAGTGCAGCAACTGTGGTATGATGGTCATCACTTTAGAGGAACGCTGAGTGTGAGAACTTAAAAGGGGGAGAGGAAAAAAATGGTGATCATTTAGACTATTAAACTCTGTGCATGTGTGTATGTTTTTCATGTAAACTCAAAAGTTAATCAAGTAATTTTCTAGACTATAATTTCTGACTACATGGATAGCATACACTTAATAGTCTGATTTGTGTTTATAAAAGTGGTTTGAAGAAGATGAAGTTACAGATTACAGATTGCTACTATGATTTTTAGAAAACTAGTGTCAGCAATCTTCCATTAACTGGAATATCAAGACACTCTTACCTTACTGTAGTTAACATGCAGCAACTGCACATTATTGGTTTTTCTGGAGGGTTTTTACTTATCTAACAAATCACAGTTATCCCATAAAGTTCTAATTCACATATACATTGCAGAATAGATTTGAACTCAAACTAGGAACAAGGGAGATATTTCTAGCACAAAATGCAGCTACAAATCTTCACCTCAGTTATGAGCAAGGAAACTAAATTTATGCCAGCAGGTATCAAAGTCAGTTACTTTCAATATTGTTGAATTACAGTAGATTTATGATGTCTCAAGGTCCTGTAGATATAGCATGTAAAAAAAGATGACCTATTATGGATTTGGTTGACGTAAATCCTGGTCTGTCATACTGGTGTACCTTAGCTTTTAGGGGTGAGGAGTATTCTATATTTGCCTGGTATGGTACTAAATGATAACTAGGGCTGCAAGCAGCACTGAAAGGCCCTCGCACCCTGTTGCATGTAAACTGTGCAGTGTACTGCAGCACAGCAGAGAGAGCCTGAAGATCCTCTTTGTACTGTTATTAAGGTGAAAATGATAAACATAGTGCACTTTGTAGACGAGATAGTACTGGCTGTCAACAATAGGTGGCAGTATGACAAAGCCAGATGCTAATGTAGATGTAGATCTGATCGGACCAGGACTTGTATTTTTCATATAAAATTCAAAGATAAAATACGGGGCATTTTATGTTAGAGGTATTACTGGCTGTTTGCATTAGGTGGTGCTGTGGCAAAACAATCAAGTGAACTTTTAATTGTTTCAAAGGGCAGACCCTGATCACACATTTGAGATTTGAAGCCGATCTGATTTTTCATATAAGAGTTACACCTACTTCCTGTGTCAAATGGCAAGATTTCGAAATGGTCACCACTGCCACCGAGGCATCCTTTAATGAAACATGTCAGTGTTATGCAGCCTTTATTTGAAAATCCGAGCTTGAGATTCAACAAAGTAAGAGAAGTAAAATAACTGGCTAACTGTGTGACTTCCTGTTGCCAGGAGGGGGTTCTTTGATGAGATGTGTGCATGTTAATTGTGATACTGCTGTCTTGCTAGAAACTGGAAGAACAGGGTTTTCACTGGGGATGAATTTTGAGGCATGTTAAAGCCTCAAGTTAGTGATTCTTTTGAAAAAAAAAATCCTTCAGTTTCAATAGGGTCCCTGCTACAAAATCATTGCTCGAACCCTAGTTTAATATCTTATGTTGAAAATATTTGTTTCAATGCACCGATTTAGCTCAGCGGGTAGAGCAGGCTCCCATATGCAAAGGCAAGAGTCCTCAACGCACTGGTCATAGGATCAATTCCTGGTCTTGGGACTGTTTGGTGCACTTCCCCCCACTCTCTCGTCCCGTACTTATTTTTTTGTCGTTTTTTTTTATAAGCCTGAAAAGCTGAAGGACTGGCCAGTTTCCATGTCTGCCATTCCATGCCAGTGAATCCATCTTGCAAAGCTTCAAGTTGAAACCATTATTCTCAGTCAACAAATGACCAGACCAATTAGTGTCATTCAAGGAGAACAAGGTGACAGCCATGTTCATGTTTTAATTGTACTGCAAGCTCCTAAACAATGGCAGCATTCAAAGAGAGAGCATGGATGCAGCCATAGATCGTCTGCATCTGATGTCACACAGTTTGTTTCATCTGGAATCGCTCCCAAATAGACAGGAAAACTGGCATGTTGACTGGATGCAAGTGCTAAGTAAATATTCCTGTCAACATATTCCTCGATGTAATAGTGTAGTGTAGTGCTTATCTAGTACATGGAAAGTTTAGAAAGCTTGAAATGTCAGTATTAGACACCTGCCGATCCTTTTATGAAGCATAAAACAGATTTTTCCACAGTAACATTTCATTTGTAACCGAAGCACTGAATGGCTAACGTGAATGCTAGCAAACATCAGTATTACTAACCTTGCAAATCAGATGGATACGCCCGTTTCTGTGTTTCTCACTGGCGAATCCATCTTGCAAAGCTTCCACCTGAACCGTTTGGGCCCGGTTAGAAAGTCACACGGCCAATCAGCGATGAGGGGCAGTACTTTCAGGCGCAGCAGAGTCCTGACGTAAACAAGCAGCAGCAAGAGCTGGTGCAGTTATAGAGGAAGAGATTAGCGTGGATGCTGCTAAAGCGCCAGTTTTATCAGAACTTGTCGACATTTCTTCATTAAAAGAAGAACAAAGAACAGCAGCGAGTTGTTTTCTTTTCTAAAACAACAAAAGTCGAGTACTTACATGTATACAGTCGCCATGTTTCGCATTATTCCCTGTAGCTGCACACGCGCAGCTTGCTAGCGGCTACGTCATGTGCTTTGTTGCTCTGATTGGCCTGTAGAGATGTGACAGGCAGAACATTCACCCAATCATACTCCGAGGATTTTCAAAGCCTCTACCTTTTCTCAAACATTTCCTGTAGAAGCTTTCCCAGAAAGCTGGTGTGTCAGGTTACAATATTACAGTTTTAAACACGACTCTGTTTACAGATGATGTTCAACATAATTAGGTGTAAGATACAGAACGAGTACTCATAAATGTATGTATAAATGTATAAGGACTATTTCAGTCCACTTGAGGTGAATTATTGACATTGGTGTTAAGTGGGCTTATCATATTCTTACTGTCTTTTACCTCAATTTCTCCAGAATATGACTAGAATGCAAATCTCAACTTTGATGCATAGTAGCCTTATCTCAATAGTGTCACTTCAACCATTCACTGAAGTCATAACATCAAAGTAATACATCTGCAGAAGGTCTGTAAGAGCAATTTTTTCAAAGTGTATAACAGCTCTTTATTAAAAGACAGCAATTTACCAGTTGGCTGCACTGATAGTGAAGAATCGAGGATTGACAGCAGCTGTCTGTAGAGCTGGTGTTATGTAGTTTACTTCTTAGCAATGGCACATACCTGCTATGTCATACATTTTGTTGCTCTGGTTTGCTTCTAATGAATGTGACAAACAGAACATTTGCCTAGTCACCCTCTACACTTTTTCCCTTTTTTTCTACAAAACAGTGCACTGTTGCTGAGATGGATGTGAAATATTTTCCTTGCCATGAATATGTGGAACAGTCTGTGCTACTGCTGGTGCTGGTGCTGGCAAAGCTTAAGTCCTCTACCCCAGCCTCCTCCTCTACAGCATAAAGATTGTTGCACTCTCATATTGAGATTCATGCTACTATGGATTCATTGCTTTTGAACTAATTTTATTGTGTTCACTACGCATTGTTATAAATGTATCAATCTGTATCTGGGTTTCTCTGCTCTGTGCTACCTGGAATGACAACGCATGCTGCTTGACAGACCCATCTTTGAGCTCTCTGCCAAGTTAAACTGTATATCCATTTTGCAATAAAAATGGTAAAATGTATGACAAGAATGTTCCTGACTGAAAAATGTTTTTTTAATGGTTTTCCTGGTAAGATTAAGCTGAGAGAAAATTGCATGTAAAGACAAACTCATGAACATTTTTTGACAATTTCAGAAGGTATCCGTGGTTTTCCAGCATACTGTCCCTTGCCTGCCAGAATTTTTCTGCTGGAATTTGGCCACATCACACACACATACACAGACACGCAAATATGCACTCCAAATATGCTGTTCCTGGGGTCTACAGCCGCCAAAGCCAATCATGGCTGTCGGTGTGAAGTGGGCATGCCTCTTCCAGACCCCTGCAGTTCCTCTCTATGTCTGTGCTGGCCACAGACAAAACACATGCCTGATGGCACTCTGTGTGTCCATGTGTGTATGTGTGTCGCACAAACGTCTGCATGTGTCAGGGTTCGTCTGACGCACACTGACTAGCAGGGACACCCGCGCAGGGCATTTGCAAACAGACACAGGGCAATTGGTCCAGCAGCACTGAATTAGGCATACACACATAAATACACACAGTCGTACAAACTTGGCTTGAGAGCTTGGCATGGGGTGCGAGAGAGCAGCGTGTGGTGCACTGGCTCACCTCAGAAACCTCCGAAAACAATTACAGCTCTCACAGGGCTGGTCAGGACACAGCTTGTATTAATGGACTAGACCAAAGAATTGATTTGAATTGAACTGAATTTTGCAGAATTGATTTGAGCTGGACTGTATTGAATCAAGTCTGATCATAGCATGATTTCACAACATTCTCAATGAACTATGCCACATTAGGAAAAGCAAAGCAGCATGGTGCTTTATTATCTCTCCAGGACTTAATCTGACAGAGCAAAGAGGCCAGAGAAGGCCCATGGAGAGAGGCATCCCTGAGGCAGACCAGTTGGATCCCATTCACCTATCATTAGCCAGGCTTCTTTCATGTATGTTCTTTGGCTCTTACTTTACTTCTACCTGCACCTCTGTGTATGTGTGTTCAAAAGAGCGAGGAACAAAGTATGTGTGTGTGCATGCATGTGTGTAGCCATATGCTAATACTGGTCCGTCTCTCTGTCTCGGCCTCTCTGCGGGGCCCAGTGCCGGAGCCTTTGTGAGATAATCAGCATAATTCTTTTGACAAATACACATGGTTATTCTTAATTAGTATCACACACTGTCCCCCCGGCCGCACCATGCCTTTCCACCTGAAAATCACACATACACACAGCTGTACATTCACAAATACACACTCAAAATCTCCCACACACTCTTAGGGACACATGGATGCAAAATAGGATTCATGCAGATGCAGGCTTGTTAGGATGCATGCAAATGCACACAAACACTTCTATGGATAGATTTACTCAAGGCCCCAAGTAGCACACGAGCATGCTACCCCTGTTCTGTGGTCTACACATGCAGAGATGCACGTTGTCCAGAGGACCCCTGCTGCTGCTCAGCTCATACACCAAAGAGAAGACAGAACGAGGAAATAAAAGATTGAATTGATTGCTTCCTGGCTCTCAATGCTAAGTTGTGTTGAACCGTGTAAGATCTGAGGGCTCTTTAATGTATAAATCAGTGAGACCTCTTCTCCTCTTCCCCTGCCGTTGTCTCCCTTTCTCTCCTTCTGTCTTGTTTACACCTTCTTTCCTTCATCTCTCTCGTACTCTCTTGTTCTTCCCCCCTCGTTCTCTCTCTCTTGACTTCCTGCTTCCCCCTCTGTTCTTTTGCATTTGGCATGATTAACTAGCGACTTTGATCATCTACCATCACTTGCTCATGCCCATGCACACTGAATTAAGGTTCACTAGAACCTCTGGCTGTCAGATCTTACATATTAGCTTTTCATGTGGTCTCATAGGTTGGACACTTTTTTCAAAGTAATCTCAACAGAAACACAACCACATATGAAAGGTGGTTTTTGCTTCCAAAGTCTTGTACAAACACTACCTTTGATTTACCGATGCCTCAACAAACTGCCTCAAACTGAAAGGTGCCACAGTTTTGAAAATATTACAGATCTTTAATTACATTTTTAAGAGAGCCTGCTGCAAGTAAAAGACAGACCACCATCAAAATTGAACACATATACTGGTGAAATTAAGCACCAAAGTGTTGGCTATTAGTTGAGAAATTTAGACAGTTTTGCCTGCTCTTTCCACAACATCATGGATTCAACATCATGGTCATTGGTCCCCAATAACTCTCTGAATCCACTCAAAATCTTAACTTCTGAATTCTACCTCTACCCTCTTTTCCTCTCTGTATAATTTTAATAATGACAGTCATTTTTATTTGTCAACACGTCACCCAGCCCACAAAAAAAACAAAAAAAAAACACTTTCTCTCACCTAAAAACCGTAGTCCTCATTACTCCCCTTCTGTGCCGCTGAAATTGTAAACGCAAATCATGTACATTTTCACCACTAGGGGGTGCTCAGCCAAAACAATGACAATGACACAATATGACAAGTATAGACTGGTGCTGCCCAGCTTCTTCTTGATTTGAATTAAGAAATCTGTTCAATAAAAACAGCACCATTAAGGCATCTTTACTAAACAGAAAACCTATGTTTTGTTTTCATTCATAAATTTTTCATAATGAAGGAGAAATGCACTGAAAAGTGCACCTTCATGTTCACATTATTGTCATAAATAATTAACAATTTCTGTGTTTGAGAACTTAAGGAAATATTAGAGATACTGTAAGATCTGAATTAGAAAAAAATATGTTACAAATAATGGTCCGTTTTTAAATGAATACGGATATTTCAGTGCAGAAATTCTAAATATTTGACTTTGGTTTATGATTTTGTTATATCCAGACTCAACTACAGCAACAACATCCTTTAAGGTAGGAGTGCTCAAACTTTTCAGCCTGTGATCTCCAAGATAAAGGTGCCAGAGACTGGGGGCCCCCAAAGTACCTGAAGGTGGTTGAAGCAAAGCATAGTTGAACACAGCTGTCTGCATTCAATAATAGTCATGTGCAGACTAAAATTTTAAGGATTTTTTGAACATGACTTTGATTTCAGTGTAAATTTCACCAGATGACCATGTTTTTCTAATTTTATGCGTATCACCTTTATCTGGCCAAAACATCGTATCACCAAAGTCACAACTGTTCAGGGAATTAAAAAAATGCTGTTATTTCATTTAATTTAATACTGAATGGTCATCATCAGGTGTGAGGGTTGCAGGATGAAAGGGTTAGTTGTAGTGTGAGTGGGTATAAACAATGGCTACTAGTGAAGTAATTAGCTCAGACGTAGCCACAGTGGCAGTTTCGCCAGAAGTGGGTAGCATGTTTTATTAAAACAAGGCCAGGGAGCAACACTGAAAGCTTTCATGAAAGAAAAGATGTTTTCCCTCTTCTTCTGGTCTGCTTTAGGATCGTTAACGGATGGGGTTTGCTGATTTTTCCAGTGGCTGCTGCCGCAGTAGCTATTAGCTCGGATGCAGTAGCAAAGTGGTAATGTAATCAAAACTGGACCATATTTCTTTTTTGCACGTCTCCTGGCTGGCCTTGGCATCAGTTTTATTCATAGAGAAGCTCCACCGTTAGCAATCTACAGCAACAGTAGCCTGTCAGCTTAGGTGTAGCGCATGCGTACGTCAATTTGTCTTGTTGCTCTGATTGGCCCTTCTGAGAATTTTTTGAAAGTCCTGCCCTTCCTAGATACTTTCTATGGGAGCTTTCCCAGATGAATGTGAAATACATCAATGCAATGGATACATGAAACAGTCGATCTGGGGTGGGCTAATATTTTCATAAAAATGGGAAAAATGTATCATTTGAAATCTTTTGAATATTTTTTGTTTTTTGGAAGCCATCTGGCCACCCCCCAACCCCCCCGCCTTAGTTTCTCCCAACTCTCAAAGGGGTCCAGACCCTCATTCTGAGAACAACTGCTTTATAGTACATATTCTAGAGTCCCTACCAAACTCAATATATTCCTAACTCTGCCACACGACTCCCCGCCCATTGCCCCTGACCTTCAAAATCTCTCCTGATTCCCAGCCCCATATCAAATCCAGTTCAGAACTGTGCTTCTCACGGCCCCCTCCTACCTCACTGACCTCCCTCACCATCACACTTCCACCCATAGCGTCTGTTCTTTTAAAGCCAACCTCTTTTCACCACCATTCAGAATCAAGCACCAAACCTGGGCTCTGGCAGAGCCTTTCCCAGAACGGCCCCCTCCCTCTGGAACTCCCATATTTTAGTCTAGACTGACCTGTCCAAATTTAAATCACTACCCAAGACTCACCTTTTTATGCGATTTAATGTTTTTTTTATGGGTTTTATGTTGTTTTGGATCTTTTTAACTATTGGTCTTTGAGTCCTGAAAAGCACTTTGTAAATAAATTGTATTATTATCACATATAAGTTTGGAATTTAATCCGTTTTTCCTTTTCTTTGTTTGTCTTGTGTATGCCGACGTTCTCCTTAAAATGCACGGTTGAAGCTACAGTAAAAGTGCTTATTTTGTGTGTCTGTGCATGTGTATGTATGAGAGACAAACAGTTATTGAGGGAGCTGTTAATGTAATGTAATAGTAGTGTGTTTTAGTGTTGCACCGTTTGATTACTGCCCATCTACGTGTCTGTCTGTACGCAGTTAGCGAGCTGAGGTGGTGAATTTCATAGAGCTTGATTGTTGAGCATTTGTGTACTTTGTGTGCGTGGGTGTTTGTGTGTGTGTGAGAGCGAGCCGTTACTGTGGTGTGTTTCAGTGATAAAGTGTTTGAATGTATTGCCATCTAGAGGCGTGTAGCAGAGTCTCCACGCTCCTATAAAAGCTGCCAGCGCCAGATGCTGCTATTGACAATGTGCATATGTTAACCGCTTTATAGGCCACATGCCTCACATATTTCACTGGCTTTTAAGGTAGAGAGATCTCTCATTCTCGCTCACTTAATCCGTCTCTCCCTTTTGCAACATCCATCTTTTTTTCTCTCCCACATGAGTCCTTTTTCCATCTTTTTTTACCCATTCACTCAATCTTTGTTTGTCCTGTTCTTTCTCACCCCTCCTCCTTTTGTTTCTCGTTATTCTTCTCATCAGTTAAGAACTTTTTCTCTCTCCCTTTCCTAATTCACTGTCCTACATTGCCTTAATTATATATATATATTTAATGTTTCCTATCTCATTTCTTGCCTTTATTTCTAAGTCCTGCAGTCCCTTCTCTTTCTATCTTTTTCTCTGCGTCCCTCCCTCCCTCTCTTCTCAGAAGTGCTGTGATTTGCAGGAGGATTTAGCTTGTGTCTAGGTGTCTAGGGGCTTATTAATCCTATTTTACTGTGGATGAAAAACACGTTGGCTCGCAGACATGAAAACAGTGAATACATGCATTCCGCTTGTTGTTCAGACAGTTCATCCTTGGTGCCACGCTACGGTGATTTGTCAGGGTTTTCGTTTGATTCAGCTTGAATTGAAGCCTTTTTGATCCTCTTGCTGCTGTATTGAAGTGGGTTACCAGTTAATCTCTTTACATATGCTTACTTATGTGAAAGCATAGGGCCCTGAACAAACAAAAAACTGCAGACTCAACACATGAAAAATATAGCCTCCTGTGTTGTACATTCACACAAAAAAAGTTCACAGAGGCACATTACTCTCAAAGCTGCTTTAAAGCTCACAGTCATAAAATATAACAAACAAACAATCGCTACATCCTGAAGCCTAGTGCTCCCCAACTACCATGTCATCGCACGCCAGGGCCTTTTGAAACAACAGTGTGTCTCTTATCAATTAGTAAATGGTGTTCACACTGTAACACACACACTGCCCCTGTGTCTGCCAGGGTGTTGGGCTGGGTCCCACTGCCTAAAGCTACTGGCACAGTCTCTCCGCCTGCGTCTCTGTGTGCTTATGTGTGTGTGATATGAAAGGGTGCATGTGTGACATAAACACTCAATCTGGAAGCTTTGAATTCACCCATAAGGGACACCCGTCTGCCTGCCAGTCTCTCTCTGTCTCTGCCACTCCTCTGGTGTCTACTTACTTTACTGAGGCACTGCCTGGATGTTGAAATGTTGATATCACAAATCCCATGTCATGTCATCTTAGCCTGCCATTGTCTCACTGTTCCTTTTCATTCCCGTTTTAATGAGTAATGCACTGGTTTTTGTTCATGCCGGATTTGTTTGTGTAACTAATTTCCTCTCTCGCTCTTCTCTTGCTGTGGCACACTACTCACATCCCTTGTCCTTTTTCTATCCCTGAACTCTTTTTTTCCTTCTTTTAACTCTTGCCCAATCATTCCTTTGTCTCGTCTCTCTTCCAAATTCCAACCTCCCTTGGACTATCCCCCTCTCATCCCTCTCATCTCTTACTTTTTCTGTTTTATTTCCTCTATGGACATACCTTATACGTTGGTCTCTCCCTCTCTTTCAGGGCTCAGTCCTTGAGGCAACAATCTATGGTCTTGAACCTTACAGCCAGTATAGTCTACGAGTGGAAGCTGTGAACGAGGCAGGTAGGTTGATTGGTTTAAGGCGACTGTTTTAAAATATCAAGCAAATAAACAGTGTTATATGTGCAACAACCATTTTACCATTTCATTCAGTCTAATGTTTGTAACCCACCAGGTGGTGTGTCCAGTCCGTGGGTTGGCATTAGGACCCTGGAGGCTTCTCCAGCTGGCCTGGCTAACTTCACAGTGGAGCAGAGAGAGCAGGGCAGGGCGTTACTCCTGAGCTGGGATCAGCCGGTAGCCCCAAATGGAATCATCACGGTATGAAACACAACAAATTTAAAACATAGAATAAAGTAGATAAAGCAGGCCAGAAAAAAAGACAACATTTAACTGTTTTTTTAACATACATGCTTCTGAGAATTTCAAGAAATTGTCTTTTTGCCTTCAAAATCCTTGGTTGCTTGTTCACATACAGTGTGATGAAAAAGTATTTGCCCCTTGCTTGTTCCTTTTTTCCTTTGCATATACAGTGCTTAACAAATTTATTAGACCACCACCCAAAGTAAGGTTTATACCACAGCTGCCCTAAATTAACAGCATTGGTAATTACCAAAATCATTTTTTATGTTTCTGCAATGGTTAATACACCAATATGTAGAAGCTCTTTAACCCAAATGATATTTTTAATGCTAAAATATAATTATTATTGTTATCCATGAATTTTCAAATTTACTGATTTACAAAAAAACTGAAAAAATAGTAAAGCACATTATTATTTCTTGATTAATATGTCAAATTATAGTTATTTACTTGCTTTTCTGAACAGAAAAATTAGTTTTAGTGGTTGAATGTTATGCTTGATTAATTTCTGACTTCTCAGAGAAGCTCAGTGAGCCGGCTCTAATTTGGGTATAAAAGGTGAATTCAGTTTGAAATTCCTCATTCCTGTTCAAAATGGTAAAACGTGGAGAGCTCACTGAAAATGAAAGTGTCCGCATTAAAGCACTTCATGATGCTGGATGGTCTCTGAGACAAATATGACAGGTGGTCTAATCAATTTGTTAAGCACTGTATATCATGTGTAAATGTTTCAGAAGTGAGGTAGGCTAAAAGATCTCAAAATACAGTAGTATTCCTACAATTTAAAGAAATTCAAAAACAAATGACACAGCAGAGTCATTGGCATACATATATCAGTCTAGAAAGGGTTACAAGTCATTTCTAAGGCTTTGGGACTCTAGCGAACCATAGTAAGAGCCATTATCCACAAATGGAGAAAACTTTGAACAGTAGTGAACCTTCCCAGGAATGGCCAGCCTACCAAAATAATTCCAAGGGCACATCAACGACTCACCCAAGAGGTCAGAAAAGAACCTAGAATAACATCTAAAGACCTGCAGGCCTCACTTGACTCAGTCGAGATCAGTGTTTATGACTCAACTATAAGTGAGACACTGGGCGAAAATGGCTTCAATGAGAAAGTTCCAAGGCCAAAACTACTGCTGACCAAAATAAGTCAAAGGTTTGTCTCACACTGAGGCTCATCTCCAAAAAGACATCTTGATGATGCCCAACACTTTTGGATAATTACTCCATGGACTGACGAGACAGAAGTTGAACTTGTTCATAAAGGAACACCAACAGTCAAACATGGTGGCAGTGTGATGGTTTGGGGCTGCTTTGCTGCTTCAGGACCTGAACCACTTGCTATTAATGGAACAGAGAATTCTGCTCTCTACTAGAAAATCCTGAAAGAGAATGTCAGAGCATCAGTGCAGATTTTAAGCTCAAGCACGCTTGGATTATGTAGCAGAACAGTGATCTAAAACACACCAGCAAGTCCACCTCTGAATGGCTTTAAAAAATGTGTTGCCTAGCCAAAGACCCAACTAAGATGTTGTAGCACTACGTTACACAGCCTGTTCATGCTTGAAAATCCTCCAGTGTGGCTGAATTAAAACAATTCTGCAAAGAAGAGTGGGCCATAATTCCTTCACAGCAATGTGAAAGACTCATTGCCAGTTGTTGCCACCAAGGGTGAAACAACCAGTTATTAGGGTCGGGGCACAATTACTTTTTTACAGGCCCAGATAGGTTTGGATGTGTTTTTCCCCTTAATAAATGAAATCATGATTTAAAACTGCACTTTGTATTTACTCAGGTTATCTTTGTTTAATATCAAAGTTTGTTTAATCATTTGAAAAACCACTTATCCCCAGTGGGATAAGCAGTATAGAAAATGGATGGATAAAAGGAAAAGAAATTAGGACGGGGGAAAATACTTTTTCACAGAACTGTGTACCCTTACAGTGGAGAGATTTTTCTGTTGGGGAAGGACCTCAGTAGACAAGATATAACAAAAAAGTCATGCCTAGTTACAAATGCTATGATGTCAGCTTTTGCAGCGTAATTTGAAGTATGTAAGTGTAACAAAAGAAAAGAATGTTGTGGTCAACTGTAAACTTAATAGAGTGGAGATTGCACCAGCTGTATACAAGTTGCGAGATTTGAAAGCCATCAACCCCTCCTTCTCACTCACAGTTTATTCTCTTAATGTTTTCTACTGCTGTGTTTGGCTCAATATGACTTCATTTCAAGTACGGGACGAGTTTTGTGCATATTGAAAGCAGCTATAGACTAGAGTGTGGATCAGGTCCAACCCAACCCAGCCAAGTCCATTAATTGTACATATGGATGATTTAAACCTGATATTTTTAGTAACTTAGCTTTTATATTTAACTACATTTCTGAGGGTTCTTTTAATGAGAGGAATCTGTTTAGATTAAGAATCTTATTTGCAAGAGTGTTAGCATGTAATTTCTCCTCTTTTTCTCTCCTGTATTACTCTACTGTTTTCTTTCTTTCCGCTCCCTCTCTCCAACTCTTCTCAAGATGTACAATCTGTACAGTGAGAGTAACCTGGAATTCAGCGGACTATCACGCAACTTCCTTTTTCGCCGTTTGGAGCCCTGGACCATGTACACTCTGACTATTGAAGCTTGTACTTCAGCAGGCTGCACTCGCACCACACCTCAGCATGTCACCACAGCAGCTGCTCCGCCTGCCTCCCAGCCCCCTCCCAGGCCTCAGTTCATTGGCCCAGAAAGTGTGTCACTTAGCTGGGATCCCCCATCCCAGCCTAACGGACCCATCACAGAGTATTTTTTACTTGGAAGAAGTCTGGAGGAAGTAGGGGGGAAAAGAAGTAATGAAGAGGAGCTTGGAAGAGAAAAGGTAGATGACACTGAGACACAGTCTGAGTTCTTTCTTTGTTTGGTGTTGCCATATGAAAATTGCGTTGTTACTAAAGAAATCAGCAGTGTTAGTTATCCACAATTATGTCCAACAGGTGCTGTTCAGAGAATCAGCCCCGCAACGTGACGGCACTTTCTCACACACAGTGACTGCTTTGCGTCCCTGGACGCAGTATGAATTTAGTGTCCGTGCTCACAATCCTGCTGGACACACTAACAGTCACTGGGTAACCATGAGAACTATACAGGCTCCTCCTCGTGGTTTAGCTCCCCCAACAGTGAGTCATCTCCAAGGCAGGCCCAGTGAGCTGCTGGTGTCCTGGACTCCTCCTCTGGAACCGAACGGGATCCTTCAGTCATACAGAATTCAGAGAAACAATGTCAGCTTCTCATTTAGTTTTGACCCCACTGTCCTCAGTTACACAGATGAAGACCTCCGCCCATTTTCAACATACAGGTATTACTCGCCTTGGCTCATAGCTTTTTATTGTCTGAAATCATAGCACATGATTGTTGCCTTTTTAAAAAATTCTAATAAAGGTCAGTTTTACATTCTGTCATTTCCTGCAGCTACTCAATCACATCCTGCACATCTGAAGGATGCATCACCAGCCCTAACACAAACATCACAACTCTGGAGGCTCCGCCTGCCACTGTGGATGCTCCCACAGTGGACTCCATTGCATTCAACAGTATGAATATTTCCTGGAGTAAACCTCTTACACAGAATGGAGAAGTGACTGAATATGTGCTGAAAATGAACAATGAAGAAGTTTATCGTGGACAAGACAGAAATACAGTGATATCAGGCCTGCAGCCGTATGCATCATATCAGCTGGTACTTTTAGCTTGTACCAGAGGTGGATGTACCACCAGTGCTACAATGTCAGCTGTAACTGAGGAGGCTCCACCCACTGGCCTCACTGCCCCGACTCTTAAGGTGTGTTTTTTGATGCAACTGTGAGGGAAATCTCTTTTACCAAGTGTTCTTTGCCTAAATCTGTTATGTACAGTTATTTGCATAAGTTTTAGGCATGTAGGGGGCTAAGGATTCATCACAGGGCCCAATGTGCCACAACCCAGGTCTGAAGAGAGGGTCTAGGGCAGCCAGAGTTAAGCTAGACACTCTTGTCGACACACACTCCTGTTGCTCAGCAGCCAAGGTCAAGTTCAACAGTATTTTTTTTTGTCCTAGGCCTTTTCACTCCTGGTGATATTCCTAGAAACCACCTGCATTTTTTGTACCCCTGGAACATCCATAGCAAAACCAGGGGCTTGTAGCAATCCAACTACCCACTCAGACAGTACCCTAGACCTACCCTAACTCTCCACCCCTAAGGTGTAGATTTTGTTTTTTTTTTTCAACAGATTATCTCCCATGCCCCTCATAATACTCAAAGACATCCAAAGCATGACCTGGGTTCTGTTAATTCGCCTCAGGCAGCCACAATTACACCTTAATCCAGCCTCATTTTTTGGCCAAAACATGCCTGAAAGTTATGCAAAGTACTGTGTATATATATATTTTTTCAGTTAAATAGATTTAAGCCTTAAAAGAAGTTTGTTGAGTTTCACATTTTGTGTTACAATTTTCTGTTTGATTTCAACTCTTTCTTTGAAGGTCACAGGTCCAGAGTCTGTTGAAGTTAGCTGGAGATCACCAGAGAACCCAAATGGCATCATCACAGGGTATGAACTCCGCAGAGATGGTGAAGTTATCTACATCGGCACAGAGACCCATTACCACGACTTTACGCTTTTGCCAAGTGTTGAATACAGCTATGTTGTCCGGGCCAACAACAGTAAAGGTGCAACAAGCAGCGCAGCAGCTACGGCAAAGACTCACCCGTCAGCTCCTTCTGGTGTCGGCCTTCCAACACTGACTCCTCTGGGACCTAACCAAGTGATTCATCCATCTATTTAGTTGATACAAGTTGCTACTCACTCCTTAAAATTACAGTCTAAAGTGTTTGTGTTTAATGCTGATTGGCTTTCTAGGTGAGAGTAGAGTGGAGTCCCCCAGCCCGTCCTAATGGAGACATTGTGAGTTACACTGTTCATCACAGAGACCCGGTCCAGCTCAGAATCACCAGCACTGTGTTCACTCTAGAGGATAGGGGTTTCTCTGAAAGACACACAACTCTGCATGACCTCTCTGCCTACCACAGGTCAGTCTTATCAGATCTCTATCACAGTAAACATATTTAAATGCAGATAAGTGTGATTGTTTGCTGTTGTAGTTTGGTTCATGAAAAGTAGGAAGACTATGGAGATATTTTGTTGTATTTCTTGACAGTAAATTGTAGTAGATTTTTTGTTTTCATTCAGCTGCACCGCTGAAGGTAAATCTTGAAAAATAAAAATTAACAACACAGTTCCTATGTCCATGTTTAATAGGAGCTTTATTGGAGGAAAAGGGCGGGTAGGAATAAGATGAGTCTTGGTGACAATAAAGGAAAAACAGTGCCATCTATAGGTAACATTGAAAACATTTTTTTGGTAGACTACAAACATCCAGACATTAATGTAAGCTCATGACAGAGCTTTGCTTAATTATTTTAACCAAGAAATAGTATTAATTTTCCTGAATAAATGCTTTATATTAACAGTTTTGTTTAAAACAGCTGGACTCGTGGAAAACCTGAAAATCAAATAAAACAAAGAATGGTTTCACATATCTTCCAAGTCATTTTTCATAAGGTTGGCTCATTTTAATAGAGGAGGGAAAAATGTATAAAGTTATCAAAAATAGTCAAACAAAAAGATAATCAACAGCTTTGTTTTTTCTGCTTTTTCTCTTTGGATACACCTTCAGTGTTGACAAATAAGTCCAATGCCCTATTTTGGTCTTTAATTTGGATACCAATGCACATGTCCAAATACAAGAAATATCTTACATGGAGAAAAGCAGGCTCTTAAGCAAACCAAAACAGAATCATCTGGACTGACAAAAAGCAGAGTGAGACAGAGAGATAAACAGGATTTACCTCTTTCAGAAAAAAAGCAGAAGTGTATACCACACAAACTGTAAATTATGTGCTTTTTGTATTTTAGTGTTTGTGAGGAGCGTGAGTATTTCAGTGCTATAAGATCCAGATACTAAAAGCTCATCAATCTTATCATCTAAAGATCACTGTCTCTGATGACCCTCTGTTCATTCAGCTCATCTTCATCACCTTCTCTCTCTTCCTCTCTCCCATATTCCTCTCTATCATCCACTTCATTGCTTTGAAATTAGTGACCTCACTGTTTCAGCTTTCTTGCTGTAACTGGCAAGAGCTTAACAGAAAGCAAGTTGAGAAATTCAGACTTTAAACATCATTTGTGGCAGTAGCAATGCTCCACCTGCTTGGCTGCTTCGATTCATATCTTAATAAATTTGACAGAATGTGCTGTTGTAATAAATGCATTGTTAATGTAAAGAAAGACAAGTTTATATGTGTGCACATTTCGGCAACCAGGCAATTCAAAGTGCTTCACACAGGACATCAAAACCACGTCAGGAAAAAGAAACACCAAGAAACATATCAATGCCCACAAAAGTTTAAAAAACAACAACAAAGAAATCAAAGAGAGACAATGAGAACTACTACATAATATATAAATAATATAGATTCAAAAGGACTTTCACTGCCTTCTACTTGAAATCTCCATCTCTTTTTGTTCTTGTTTTCATTGTGTCACAACATGATATCTGTGGTGGCTCTCTATATGTACATATAGGGCTTTGTTTAAATAATACTGACTAGACATGAGACTTAAAGAGATAGATATCACTAAATTCACACCCAAAAAGATTTCTGTTTTATAAAGACTTCGGCTGATTAGATGGATATTTTATTAGATTCATGTCTTGTGCAAGCTGTTATCGCATTATACCGGTTTAATTTTGATTTTGAAAAATAAGCACTCATGTTCTGAGTATTTACCACCCTGAAGTTCTCTTCTGCAGAATGGAAAAACCGATATTCTTGCTATTAAAATGTGTCTTTTTATGTGTTTGTGTTTAGGTATGAAGTGAGGTTGGAGGCTTGCACAGCGCTCGGCTGCTCCTCCAGTGACTGGTCATCTGTTCTCACGCTTGAGGCTCCCCCTGCTGGGCAAACAGCGCCACTTTTAGACCTGCGTCCTGATGCTCACACTGGTCTTCAGACCACCTTTCTGCTCACCTGGTCTCCTCCTGTCCAGCCAAATGGAAGAGTTCTTTATTATGAGGTGTACCGCAGGCTGGACCAAACCAGTGACACACACAGACGGGACGCAGCAACACTTATCTACAGGAATATCTCCACTACATACAAAGATGAAGCTCTACAGCCGTATACTGTTTACCAGTACCAGGTATAATTCTTTGTTTGTTGTGTGTGTGTGTGTTGTTAAGTAAAGCAAAAGCAGTACATGACCTATAGGCAGTACATTCAGCATGAACATAAATCAAAGTGTAGAAACTCAGATCAATCCATCTGTGCTTAAATTTGATTTTGCATCAATAAAGTTTGACTGTTTTTTAAATCATATGAAAGAAAAAAATTAAGCTACATAATTATGACAAATTAAGGCAGATCTAACATCTGGCATTATTGCTATATATTTTTATTTTATTTATTCTTATTTTTCATTTAACCTTTATTTATTTATTTAGGTTAGTCTTATTGAAATCAGAGATCTCTTTTTCGAGAGAGACCTGGCCAAGAAAAGCAGCAACATATAGTTTTCAAAAAAACACCCTCAAACTTGAACTGTTCACAAAAATATACAGTTTTAAGAAAATATACACTAAAACAGTGGCATACAGCACTGGTTCTCAACTGGTCAAGACTCAGGACCCTACATCTACTCCTTTATGAGGCATTGTGACCCAAATGTCTGATATTTTCAATGAATTGATTTTTGAAATAAGAAATGTCCCAGTATCGGGCCTCAGACAGTATTAGCCATGCACCAAAACATAATTTTTCCTCAGGCATACACTCAACATTAAGCCCACTGAAAAGGGCTCCACAACCCACGTTATGGTCTCGACCCAACCATATGAATACCACTGGCATACAGAACATTTTGATCCAAGAGTATTTACTGGTGATTTAAAAACATTCAGCCACCAGATTATGCAGTTTAAAATCAGGCTGCAAATTGCTCCAAGCAAAAGGGACAGAAATTCTTTTTCCCCAGCTCAGTTCAGACTTTGGGAACAACAAACTGCACTGAGTCAAATGAAAGCAGGTTGTGCGATCCATCCTTCAAGATTTGCCCAGAATGGCTTAATAAGTGAAGGCAAACTAGTGTCCAAATCCACGTGTAGTCAAAGAAATCCAGCTAACTTTGGAATATAAAGTTCAATGGTGAGTAAGAAATCCACAATTGGTGATAAACCTGAGAGCTCCATGATACACACTGTCCAACATGTGAAGACTCTGAGCAGGGGCATATATGTACAAGGCATCACCATAGTCAAGAGTAGGTAAAAAGGTAGACTTAACTAGTCTTTTTTCCCATTAAGAAAAACTTGTTTCTGTAGGAAAGCTCCGTAAAACCTTCAGTTTTTTAGTCACATACTGAATATGCTCTTTCAAAGTTAAGTTTTTGACAAGTAAAAACCCCATGTATTTACAAGATGATACCGACTCAATTTTCAGACATCTTTACTAGGTTTTCTCAGACAATGTCATTTTAGCTGTTCTTGAAGAAGTAAAAAATATGAGTTTATTTTGTCTGCATTTAGAACAAGTCCCAGCTGATCTTGTAACCATGTCAACAGCATGCTGAAGATGTGCAAAAGCTTAGTAATAGAACTGGAATTATGACAATAACATCATTCACCTGTAAACATTAACAATTCTCCCAACTTCTTTCTGCATGGAAACAGACTTGATTGTTTTATTGTGATCTTTGAACCTCATTTGGAAATGAGCTCTGATGTGACTGACACATGAGAAAATGTTGCCTGTTTTCACAATGAAATGCTTTTCAAAAGTCCGGTCACACGCACACACAAAGACACACAAATCATGCATATGCCTTAACTGATATCATCATCTATACATGCCAACATCAACAACAGAGTTGCACACTCACACACAAGCACAGTGATCAGACAGGTGTTTAATGGACAGCTCAGTATTCATGCAGCTGTGCTGTGCATTGCTTTGCTAATTGACAGGCTAGCCCTTTGGAAGCAACAATAACATTAGCATTCCTGCCTGTCAGACATATGAGCCGAGGCCAGAGAACCTGTGTAATTGATTGAGTTTCCCTGATTGTGGTGCCGTCTTTATTTACGAGGGTCCTAATTTATGACAGGAGGAGGGAGGGAGGGAGGGGCTTTGGGAGATGACGAGCGGGCAACAGAGCCATTAATCACTGGGCCCTCAGAGCCCCCCACTTCCTGATTACCAGCCAGCCAATCGAATTAACTGTTAGCCCCCTTGGTAACAGAGCTTGTATTGGAAAGACCTTTTAATGGTGACCGCTACACGTCCCCTGAGGATTTGTCGTGTGGGACTGGGCTATGTTAGTGTGTGTGATGTCCATAAAGAAGTGTACACAGCAGTGCTCTGTTTGTGTGTGTGTGTAAACATCTGTTGAATGTGTGTGTCAGAGAAGGCCAAGAGACAGGAAATGCTCCATGTTTTGGGATATTCATAAAGTTGTCCATCACCTTAGTTTCCCGGCAAAAATTATATTTTTTCAGTGTCCACAACAATTTATCCATCAGTTTTCTTACCTGCCTGGATTTATTTTTATGTAGCTGTTAATCTGTCTGTGTACCTCTTTGGCTCTCTTCCTTTCTCTCTGTTTCCATCGTACACAAGGACGATAAGTCAGTTCAGTTTAGCACACCACAGTGCAGAGAGAGAAATCATATTAGGCTAATTACACTGGGTCATAAGCTCCTATTGACAGCTTTATGCTTGGTTTTAATTACTGCCCACTTTCACACAACTTAGCCCCTTCACCCCAAGTAGATGCACCCGCCAAGTAGCTACGCTGGCCAATCACAGTTCTTCGATCAAGCCCGCAGTCCAACCGGCCAATAAAAAGGCTCAAGTAGTATGTGAGAGTTTCCTGGAGTCGTTTGTTACCATGGCTGCTCCTCTGCTGCCATGGCTTATAACGGCCTATATTTTTATTTTGTGCCCAATAAGCCAAATCACGGCCCAATAGGAGGAGAGAGGAGAGAGCAGTAAAAAGTCTGTGGATGATATAAGGGTGGAGAAATGAGCTCTACCTTTTAGCACAGATCAAGGGCAAGGTGATCTGCTCTGACTTTAGTTTTGAACTTTTTCTCTCTGTTCTGTCTATGTGGCAAAAACTTTTTAATCAAGCCCAAAGCCTTTAAGTCACATCAAGACTTTAACTGTGTTGCTGCTAGGGGAAGAACATAGTTGTTGCTGGGGAGAAATATTTTATTGCTGCAGTTATAATGTTGTACGATGGCAGGGCGGATTTATTTGAAACTCTTTAAATCAACAAGTCAGGCCTCAGAACAAAACTTTTTCCTTTGGCTGACGTTAATGCACTTTTAGTCCGGCTATTTAACCTTACATTTTCTATTCTTCCTAAAAGCTCTGTCGCAATAATATGATACTGAAAATGTAATATCAGTAACGTCATAGTTCATCCCCTTTTAAAATTGTTCAAGTAGAAAGCAGAATCATGAAGAGGAGGAAACTTTATATTCACTCATACAGGCCTCTGTTTTCTCTCCTTCTGTCCCAGTTGTATTTACAATCCGCCATTTATTTATGTTAAGGAATATTTATTCCCAATGTCAGAAATAAATAGAAAAAAATCTTGCAGTCTCTGCATGCCTTTTTCCAAACATGTTCCTCCTTCCATCCTTCCACTAATCCTTCTCATAGACTCCTGCCCTTTCCTTCATTCCTCTCGCTCCAATTCCCTTTTCTGTTCTTTATACATTGAGCAACAATTGCCTAAAGATCAATAAAGCATTAAATAAAAAAAAGTTTACAGACTTGTTGAACTGTGCAGTTGCGTATACTACTTAAATATTTATGGTGCCATATTTAGGGACAGGCTGAATTTCATTGGTGTCCAGACACACTTTAGTTTATCAAAACATTCTATGTGAACTACATCATCTGTCCTCTTCAGCATGCAAAAATAAAATGTACCAAGCTTACTGACTGACCTAGAAACTAGTTTGGGTCATGGTAAGTTTGACAATACTGCATTAAGCTCATCCCAGGCAACTGCTACCATACTTCTGACAGAGAATAACATATATCGATATGTATATGCAAGTATCTGTACAAGATAAAACTTGTAACATCAATGACAATGGATAGATTTATTGTCACTGTAGAGTGCAAAATACACACCAAGTCAGACACAGACATTTTAATTATTATGTTTGAGTCTTGGAGAAGAAACTGTGTCACATAGTTTTGGTGTACAGTAACATGTATCAGCTTATGTTTGGGCTGTGAGGTCCTGGTCCTGGATGAGGAGGAAGTCAGTCCTGGTAATAATAATTACTCTGCAGATCCTGTTGTATGCTGCAGTCTGTTCCTGTCCTGTTTAGTGGCAGATCCAAATTAGGCTATGATGGTAGACTGGATTAAAAGCAAAAGAGTGAATAGATTAAACCTCCCACCTTTTGTTAACATTACGGGGGCGGAGCTGGTGGGTAAATATTTATTGCCTACTGAACAGCTCCCAGAGGTGGAAAAAGTGCACGACCACTGTACTCAAGTAAACTACAGTTACTCTACAGTTACTACAGTTACTCTTAAATTAAAGTAAAAGTAATGGTATATAAATCTACTCAAATCAAAGTAAAAAGAGTATATTTTCAGGTTTACTTTAAGTACTGAGTAGCTTCTGTGGAGTTGTACAGTAAAATATGTTCATCCTTATTGACAATACAGCATGAGAATAGATCTAGATGGTTCAGGTAAAGTCACACCTCTGTAATAAAATGGAATACACAGCAAAATGGCAGTGTTTATTAAACTCATACAGAGTTAAATTTAACAATTGGTCTGCACTACATATAGTTAATTTACACTTTTGAAAGTGTTAATTGTTTGACAATATGACAGAGCTGCAGTAACGTTTGAAAACCTGTGGAAAGGTGGGTCTCCTCTGGCAAGAACAAAGCAGAGAGTCAACACCATAGTTCATACTGATGAAGAATCCTTTGGGAACACCTAAAGTCAAAGGTGGGAACTCTAACTCAAGTGGATAACTTCACTTTTATTCAAATTTGTCCCACATCAAAAAAACAGCAATCAAGAAACATGATTAAATGAGCACCAGCAGAATCACTGTATGACAACCTCTAAACACAACTAAACACATCTAAAACACACCCACAACATCCCCTAAGATTTAAAATGGCAGTGGGCAGAGCTTACATTGATTGACTCTTTACAGAGTTGAACGAGTGGATCAACGATACTAGTGGATCAACACAAATAAGTTCAACACTGAAGACTGTTTCACTCAGAATGGAGTTAAAATGACACTTGGTGAGTCAAAATCATCTCTGAAATGTTAAGCCTTGTGATATCAACACTCCAGTTTTGGGATGCTATGTGGAATCATTGTCTCTATGTGCTACTGTGTGCCTAACAGAAGAAATTACAGTTACTCTGGTTAAAACCTACCCAGGTAGAAGTAAAAGTAATGGTTTCAAAATGAAAAAAACTACTTTATTACAGTAATTTCAGTAAATGTAGTTAGTTACTTTGCAGCCCTGATAGCCCCTGAATAAAACAATTGTAAAAAACACATGATGCTATTTTCTGAATGAAAAGGATAAGAGCTCTGTTAGAAAACCTCTTCCAGTGTGCCTTGTTTCCAATACTGATGCCCAACTATAACATACCTAACCTATCATATTGCCCCTGATTGTATGTGCATCCCATATAGTAGTGCCACCTTCAGACCCAGGCTCTGTTGGCATGAGCTCCAGATAGAGACAGCTCCAATACTACCTACCCCACCACATGGCCTCTGACGACATCACAGCAAAAAAGTTCAACAAGATAGGCAGTGAGAGTCAATATATCACTTAGTTTTAAGTGTAAGTCTTCCATTTATCATCTAGTTTCACTGATGTAAGAATCTTTTATTTGTGTGAACTATGGTAGAGCAGTAATTTATGCAAAGTTTTGAATACATAAAGGTTTTAGAGGGGGTCAGGAAACTTGAGCACAATTTAAATATAGCTTCACACACAGAACCTAGCTTATCACTGTCTAAGCAGGTTTATTTAGTGTGAAAAACAAACAGCTCAGCTCAAAATGTCCGTGTTTTCTTTCTTGGTGCCTTGTCCACCCTTCCTCCTCCTCTTCTCCTTCTCTTCCTTTCTCCCGCTCTCTCCATCTTCCACTCTTCCTTCTCCTCTCCTATCTCAGTCCATCTGTGCTGTCACTTAGATCAATCAGCCTGATTGATCACAGCCTAATTGACTATTATTGAGGTTAATTCAACTCTTGCATGCACACACTTACACACCAAACCTGCTTTAACAGCTACAAACAACGGCTCACGCACACACAGACACATTTTGAACAGTAAAGCTTCGGCCCATCCATCTGCCTTCTGCACCACTTCTGACAGGCTACAGATGACTTACACATGCAAATCTCCACCCTGCCTGACCCTGTGCTGTGTACACCCTCTAATTATACCCAACACAAGCACACAAATAAGATTACTGCATGCACATGTGTGCTTGGTGTGTGTGAGAATAACTCCTTGATGAAGGTGAAAAGTAATTGTCATGCAGATATGTTGGTGTGAGTTTGCATGTTGAAAAGGTTTTGCTCTCACTGCTGATGTTAGTTTTGATGGATGGTCCGATGAATTGACTTTTTTATCTGTTGGTAGTCAGGTGGACTCTGGGTAATTTAGAAAAGCCTACATCATTGGGAATTAATAAAATAAAGCCAGGACTTAAAGGTCAGGAAGGAAAGCTTATGTCTGCCTTTGAATTGTACAATTTAATCTAAAATGTATGTGGGACCTCATGATTCACTCATTTATAGTTGTCTTTGTGATTTTTACTGACAGGTGTGTGCAGTGAACTCAGCTGGTGGCTCTGCCAGTTCATGGGCCAATGGGAGAACAGGGCCTGCCCCACCTGAGGGTGTAGGCCCGCCTACTTTTCTTCGTGTTTCAGCAACCTCAGCAGTAGTTAACATCCCTCCTCCAGCCCGACCTAATGGGATTGTGAGCCTCTACAGAGTGTTCTCTCTGAACCGCCACAACAACACTCTGGTAAACAACATCATACTTAACTCAATAGTAACCTCTGAATACCTACCTACCTTCACTCCCTCCCAACTGGCCTACAGTGTTCTTTATTATGTGTTATGCGTCCACTTCTTGCAGCTCTCAGAGGGAACATCCCATCAGCAGACCCTCCATGGTTTACAGCCTTACACCCAGTATTGGGTAGGAGTGGAGGCCTGCACCTGTTATCAGGTAGGTTAGCTGTGGTAAAACTGCAACCATCTACCTCTTGTATATAAAGCAAACTGATTTGTAACAACTTTATTTACTCAGCACCTTTGAAACCTCAATTGCAGTCATGTCTATTGTCTCCTTTCTACAGTGTTTTCACTGTGTTTATATGCTAAACAATAATGTTTTTGTATGTCTCTATGGAGTAGCTTTGGCTTTTGCCCTCCATTGTCCATCTGTCATTGTTTTAAGTGTAGAGTGTCAGTTTGTCTGTCTGTACATTGAAAGTAACATAACACCAAGTTTGCAGCCTTGGCCTGCAAACTCATTCTAGTTCTAAAGACTGGCAGTCACTGTAGTCATTTTTGCACATTGCTGCTTATGCCACTTTTCAAAATATAGCAGTGAAACACACAAAGATTTCATTGATAACAAATAAAATTGATTGGGTTTTTTTTTAGATACATTTCATGATGAAAGTTACAAAAACAGATGTGACCTTTTGAATTTTTATTACTGGGCATGGCCGGTACAAAACAAGACAAATGCTTTTCAACAGGCCGTCTTCCTCAGCATCATGGACAAAGAGAGGAACCTCTTACCATGCATTCAGAAAGAATTCAGCCCCTTAAATAAATGTTGTGTTCCCTTTACTCTTGGAACCCTGGGCAAATTCAACTTGGGTGTGACTTCATTCCCAGCCAGGACATCCGACTTAGGTCAGGTCTTGCCAATTTCTCCTTAACTTTTTCTGCAATGTTTCTACACCTTACAAGGCACAGATCTGGGGAAGTCTACAAAAAAGTTCTGTTTTACAGAAGGTTCCCAAGAGCACAGTGGCTTCCATAATTCTTAAATAGAAGTTTGGCACAACCAGGACTCTTCCAGGAGCTGGTCACCCAGCCAAATTGAGCAATCAGGGAAGAAAAGCCTCAGTATGAGAGGTGACCAAGAACCCAACGGTCACTTTAACTGTGCTTCAGAGAACCTGTGTTGAGATGGAACAAAGTACCAGAAGAACAGTCATCACTGCAGCACTCTACCCATCTGGGCTTTATGGCAGAGTGGCAAGATGGAAAGCTATCCTCAGTGCAAAACACATGAGAGCCTACATGAAGTGTGCAAAAACTCCAAATATAGTGTTAAGTGTAGATTAGTCAGGATAACAAGTTTTCTTTTTTTAACTGTAGCATGAGGCTGCAACATAACAAAACTGAATGAAGTAAAGGGGGTCTGAATACTTTCTGAAGGCACTGTGTGTACAGGAAGCATCTTATGCAGCCAAACAAACATTGTTCATGTTAAAAATACAAATAACTGAAAGGCTTCCACAAAACAGTAAATTGCTCAAAAATATTTATTATTTAAAAAAGATTACATTTTAGAAATGGACCCTTGGCATGTAACAACACTATAAGGCACAACAGTACCCAACATTTGCTTGGATAAGCATATATGAGGTAAGATAATAAAAGAATGCTCATAGTAAAATACATAGAAAATTATAAAAAATGTACCTGTAGAAAAATTAAGTTGCAGACATTTTTAGAGTAGTATTAATATGCGCTTCAAGTCTGCAATATTAGTCCTAGGGTCACATGCTCTCATCCAAAAGTGTAGAACACACATAGAACCCATAAACACAATACAATTTTAGGAAAATGAACAATCATATGATTTCTCATGATGAAACTTGATTACAAACTTGGATAGTATGGATGACGTGTCTCAGCAGAGTATTTAACATTAAATTGCCATGATCAGGATGTTGAATCAATCAAATTACCTGTCAAATATAAAAATCAACAAATTTTCAATTATTTCTTGCACAAGAATATGTACAAAAACCTGCTTCATACTCTTATCCAGTGACAGTTATTCAGCTTCATTGATTAACATAAAATAATGTAATCTTTTTTGTCTTCATATTAGTACTCAAGCAGAGGTTCATGTTCCACTATAGACTGTATCGTCTGAAATTGCAAAATGATGCTAAATGAGTTTAATTTTTGCTTTTGCAAACATCCTTTATTTCTGTAGTATGAAATACTTCAAATCTTTAAAATCTATGTTTGGAACCTTTAACAGTGCTGTAGCCAGGGTCCACTGACTGAGCTACGCACCCTAGCAGCTCCCCCAGCCCAGCAGCCCCCTCCTCGGCCCGTCACTCTGACCTCCCGTTCTATTCAGCTGGAGTGGGACGAGCCGCTCGCGCCCAATGGAGTTATAGAGAGGTGAGTGGAAACATTAAAAATCACACATTGATTGGGAAATTTTCAGTCGTTTGAAACCTTTTTGCCTCAACAACAGAGAAACAATAAACATACACACACTCCAACTCTCTCCTTCTTTTGTCTCCAGCTGTGAGCTACACCTCAGATTTTCTTGCCCGCAGCCTCAGCAGCCTGTGCTTCTCACTTGTGATGAAGGACCAGTGGAAATCTGTTTTTTTGGCCGAAGAAGGAGCTACAATGTGACAGGTCAGTCCATGTTCATTTAAACTGTGTGATAGTTCTTAATCGTTAAAAGATTGTAATCACACAAGTACTAAACACTAATAAGGCAGCACTGAAATGTTATTGAGTGGAGAAAAAACAGATAAATCAAGAATTTTAACAAGAGTTATTGATACAAAATTGGGAAACATCTTAAGACTTTTAACAAGAAACACATCTAGTTGGCAGATGCTTATTTTGCATTTGAAGTTATTGAAACTTATAATAAATTTACCAAACCAAGGTTCAAGAAACAGAGGAGATGTCTGCCCAATGAGCTACGTGTCTGTCTGTGTTTTTATTATCTGTGAATAAATAACCATATGATTAACATCTGCAGATCTTCAACCATACTCGAACTATCAGCTGAGAGCTGCCTGCTTCAACAACATGGGCAGCACTGCCTCCAACTGGACAACAGTTACCACCCTGAGTGAAGGTATTCAGTGTGACCCGTCCTTTGTTTTACTGAGCTAACTAATTGTAAGGAACACAGAAACAAGGTTTCTCATGTCCTTTTCTTCTTTCTCTTTCCTTCCAGCCCCCCAGTACATGTCTCCATTCACAGTGGACAGTAACCTGACCGTCATCTGGCTGGACTGGAGCGACTCCTTCTCCCTGAACGGGTACCTGAAGGAGTACAGTGTGACGGAGAGTCGGCTGAGGGTCTACACTGGCTTCTATAGCTACCTTTATATACAACGCACATCTCAGAAAAGTGAGAGGATACACCCACCAATAAAGCCCAAAAAAATTATATATAGTTGCTTCTATCGGTCAACAAATCCTTCAGTCTTTATTTAACACTTTTCTACAAAAATTGTGGATTATACTCAAGAGTGAACCAAAATATGAAAAAACTAAAAACTAAAGTAATCACATACAAATAGGGGATTTAAACACAAAGATATACACTTTTTAGTGAAATGTTGAATGTCTACCTCTATGTAAATAGAATACAAAAGCTTCTACAAAAGAAACACACTTTATATATATCAAAAACCCATTTTAGGAGACTGAGGTTAGATACAAGAATACAAAAATGAAATAAAACACAACTTTGAAACTCTGTGTTTACAGTTACCATCAATGTATATAATTCATTAACTTTGTGTGACTGCTGTGTGGAGCATGTAACAGTAATGAGCAATAAGCTTCTGATATCATACACATAAATCACAAGTGCTTTTCAAAGTTGAGTCAACATACTTCATTCTTTAATGCATAGTGATTTATGGTCTTGGCTGTCAGGTTGGCAATAATTTGACTGAGGTGATGTGCTGAAGTGACGGGAGTGTTTTAGAGAATTGGAAGACTCTGTGACAGAAAAAGCTGTATAGATGGGATTTGAGGTAGTTTGAGTGACACTAGGAGATGCTTCCCGAAAATATAAACTAATTGAGAAGAATTTTATCAAGTGTCTTTGATATTTTTATATATAGATATAAATTAATATGGGGCCTGTGTTATGAAGTAGGATTTTCAGTAAGAGAGGTAACTTCCAGTAAAGCACTGTTAATCAGGTTTTAGGGTGTGCCCAGCATCTTCAAAGTATTTAAAGTTCTAAATCAATTTAGCAAAGAATTTAAGCTTTTAAACAGTATTAAAAAGTCATAAATGAAAGACTATAAGGTCTTAAAATTCGTAGCTTTTAATAAAATAGTCACAAAAGAATGCTGTAATTAGTTTTTCTGCTTTTTATTTATATTTAGTTATAATCACACGTGATGTTCGTTTGGAACTCTGCCAAATCTGACATTTTTTAGCTTGTTTAAAGCTGATCATCTACAACAGTAAAGTGACCATGGACGCATCAGTGCTTAAATCTGAATCAAAGTATATTTTTAGCACAGGTGTAAGTAGTTTTAAATTGTTGCTGGTGCTATTACCACAGCCCTCATCGCCTCATATTGCTCAAAGAAAGACGTGCTCTGATATATTTGGCCCCACCGCAACAGCCCAGTCGACCCTGCAGAACTGCTATAATCATACCTTCATTGTGCAAACACTAATTTTGCAAATAGGTATCCTCAATGGGCATTAATGCAGTGTTATTTTGCTATAAACTTATGTTGTACTACTTTGTAGATTCAACTGAAGTACAAAACTTGTAAAAAGGTGATATGGCTACTCTACTGAAAAAAATCAGACCTTACACTGTCACTTACCTATGATATCAAACCAAGATCTTCTTTCTCATATTCTAACCTCAAAATACTTAAAGAAAGCTTTATTTGCATGATATACTAAGAACTATCAACATTTTGGGGCACAGATGGCCTAGCACTAGGTCGCACCCCATGGGCAGCCTGGGTTTAAGTCCAGCCTGCAGCTCCTTTCCTGCGTGTCTCTCCCCCACTCTCTCATCCCTGTTTCTAATTCTATCCACTGTCCTCAACTCTAAATAAAGGCATAAACAGCTAAAAATATATCTTTAAAGAAAGAAAGAAATACTAAACGCCTACCTTGCAGTGAAGGAGATTATGTTTGAGGTAAGAGATCAGTCTATATGAACCTTTGTCTAATAATATATATGATAATGACAGACAGGGCTTGACATTTACGCACGCCAACTAGCCAAATGTGGGTAGATTTCAGCTGAGGCGGGTAACAGAGTGACCCTAACTAGCCACAGAAGGCAGGTTGAATTTATCATTTATTGAAATCTTTGAAACATTTGTATATTCAGGGTATAATTATAGATTTGCCATATAGGGATAATTAACGGATATAAAAGACGAGAGAAACTCAGAAACTTTAAATAAGTTAACTGGGGCAGTGAGAAACAGAGGCAGAAGGATTAAAGTCTGTAACTGATCACTTAGGAGTCCAAGAGAATTCAACAAAATGATGGGGTTTTTTGTTTGTTTTTTTGTTTTTTTTTTTTTTGCATCTAATATTGTACAACAGACAGTACAGTTGTTTAATGTTTTCCAAGTGTGAGCTTCATGCACCAAATGTAGGTCAACAGATAATTTAATCAATTTTAGACACACATATGAAGACATTTCCACCATAAAGTTTAAAGGAGAATAGAGGGGTGGAGAGGGGAAGTTTGACACTCAACATTCTCTGATGGAGATCTGTCAGAGTGAAAATTAGAGATGTTCTTTTAATCTGCTGTAGTTTTTTCTCCTAATAAACAGTGAATTAACAGTCACTATTTTGATATTAGCCTAAGCATAATATCCACTGATGAAAATAAAAATCAAAGTTTTGACTCTTAATGACTGTCTCTAACAGCGAAGTATTACACATATCTGAAGTGTGCTGTTTCATATGTACAGGGAAAAGTGCTTTATTAAGAGGAGAGCTGATATTGATCATATTGATGAGAGAAAATAGAGCATGTCATGTCATACTGAGAAGATGATCAAACTTGACTATCTAGAGGAAGTAAAAGTCATAACGAGGTTTCCGTAGGTGAACCTGCGGAAGGATCAAATATATTTCCATACTTCCAAACGCCAAGATTGTGGCTTGTAAGTTTGCAAAACCACTAGCCACCATCGCTGGTAGGCAAAAAAGTTAACAGCAAGCCCTAATGACAGACATTTATAATGTTTAAGTTATAATCCTACAACCAATACTAAACAGAGCACTAAAGCCTTGTACATATGTATTAGATCTGAAAAATTAAAAGTGTTTCCAGTGCAAAGAGAGTCAGAGTCAAGCAGAGCTAAGAGAGGAAGGGAGAGCAGGAAGTAGATAGTCTGGTAATTGTTTTACGTTTGGTGCTTCATTCAAAATTTCTGGGGTGCATGGTGGGCCCCCTTGAATGCATGGTAACCAACTATACCTGATGGTTTATTTGTGCATCTTGCCAATATTTAAGGCCAGTATATAATTCATACTACCTCTATGCTGATATGTTTAACTTTTTAAGCTAATATTTGCCAATATTATGCCAATGAAACCAAGCATCCCTCAAAAAACAGGCACTCTATGCTTTAGTTATGTGTACACTGTCTTTTTAAAACCCCCACACCTTTGTGTATACATCAACGCAGTTGGAATTTATCTTAGACTGGCAGTTGCGCCACATTCATGAATTGATTAAATAATGATAATTAAGTGTTATTATAAACCCGAATTTTCACATTAACAATTGTGGATTTTTCTTCTTGGTTTATAGCTGCAGGATTTCACTCCAGAATGTTAAACTTCTTCATTTTACAAAATAGGATTGTTTGCTCTTAGTTTGGGAAGAATGACTTGTTCATGTGTGTAATTTGTCATGTTTTGCTGACGCTGTCTCTTTTAGTCAACATGCTCATATATATCATGGGTCTACTTATCAGGTTGATCACCAGCTTCGTGTGACTATTTAGCATCTCTTTCATGAGTGTTAATGAAACCAGATAACCAAAAGTTAGCCAGCTGCGTATGCTGAGCTAGCTTCATATTATGGGCCTCAGATCTCTTTGTAGCCAAAATAGAAGTTACAGAGGACTTAATAGTCAACCTTACAGTACAATTTTACTAAGTTTTAACCTCAAGTATTCTATTTCACCTTGTCTCACCTTCTCTTTCTCTCTTTTTCTTTCCAACCTTCTAGCTTTGTCTTTCCAGGTGACTTGCACCACAAACAGTGGAAGTGCTAGTACTCCCACCATCAGATACAGCCCTGCCACAGGCCTAGGTAACATTCACATAGACACACACCATCCGCATGACATATTACAAAAGGAACATCAGATAAAACTTTTTTATTTCTCTCTCTAGGTCCAGTTGAGGCCGAAGAAGGTGATAAACATGGTGTCAGCATGACAGCAACACCAGTTTACTCAGAGCTATGGTTCATCTTGTTGTTAGCTCTGCTGGGTCTGTTTCTGCTCGCCATACTGCTGGGACTCATTCTACAGAGGTAATCTAATGTTAAAAGCACCATGTGGCAGTTTAAAGCATGACTGAATGTGAAATATAAAAATAACTTGCCCTCAAGGACTCTGCACTTGTCTATAAACTGCACAGATACGTAAAATGCAGTATAAGGTGTTGCTGTGAGTACATTGTACGACAATCTGATCTGCGCTGATGT
Source organism: Cheilinus undulatus (assembly GCF_018320785.1). Taxonomy (NCBI): domain Eukaryota; kingdom Metazoa; phylum Chordata; class Actinopteri; order Labriformes; family Labridae; genus Cheilinus; species Cheilinus undulatus. The sequence continues at coordinate 24,038,630 of NC_054865.1, read as the reverse complement.
TTCTTTTCCTCCCTCCAGAGCCCTTAGAAAGAATCCATCAGCCAGAGAGCGCCCTCCGCTGGTCATGCTTCAGAAGAGCAGGAAATCAGGGGGAGAGACGTACATGGTGAGAAGAGCAGAGAAACAGAAGGAGAAAATAAGAACTCTTTTCAGAATACTGTACATCTTTGAGAAAATACCAGACCTCACAGAGCAGCTGAGTCTAATGATTTGTTCCAGCAGAGGGAGCTGAAACACTGGCTGTGAGGTCAGAGCTGTTCCTAAAAGGAAGTAATTTTCTGTGACTTTGAGCAAAGAGGAATTGGTTCAGTTTGACAGTCAGGAGAAGAGAACTTACTCTCACACATCTTCATAACCATGTTGTTTACCACTGTAACTCAGCCAAAAAAGGATTTTTTTTTTTTTACAAAAGTCTAAATCTAACTTTAGATTTATGTAGAATCCAATCAAAGTGAAGAAAGGATAAGTCACCTCCAAGGCCGCCCATAAGAGGGGATAAAGAGGAGAGCTTTCTGGGACCCAGCAAAAGGGGACCATGAGGGGTCAGCAAAATCATGGTCCATTATAAACTTAATCAATAATAAACATATTCCATTTTAACTGGAATAATAACACCTATAAAAGCAACAAAAATTAATTTTCTTTAAATGCCATAGTACACTATAGCCTTTCACAAAATGTAAACTCCTTTTCTTAAAACAGAATTACCTTTTTTGGTAACGCTAACAGTGTGGATGGGTAAATTGACTGCTTGGAAAGTAATGTCAGACCTCATAGCTACGCCATGATGTGCACTAACATAAAAATGCTAGAAAACAAAGGAAGGCCTCTGTTTCACAATACAAATTCAGATGGAGGAGAAATATTTTGTTTTTTGTTGGATTACTTAATACCATAGCAGCCTCAGTAAGTCTGACAGTTAGGGAAGAAACTTCACAGTGTTACCTTTCTAAAGACACTTTGTTTATGCTTGTACTCCAAATGGTTCAAACACAGCATTCAGTTCATTTTGGGTGTGGCAGAAAGACATTTTGGACTAATTTTGCCTGGAATTCTAAGGTGTTGACTTCCTCCTCTAACTCCCCCATTTCCTATGAAAAGACTCTTCATCATTTTCTCTCTCTGTCCATGTCTCTCTCTCAGAGGTCCTGTCCTGAGTTGTGCTCTAAACATCTCCACAGCTCTGTGCTCCTCCCTGATCGTCCCACAGTAAGATTATTTTCTCTTTTTTATTGTCAAACCCTTAAATGTTTCTTGTGTCCCCCTGCAGTTTGACACTGTAGCAGGCTGTGTTGAGATCAGCAACGTTATTCTTAAAAGCTTCACTGTGTACACTGAGGTATGGGATTGTGAATCTGTGTGGATGCTTCTCTTTGCATGCTTGTTTTATTTACTTGTGCATGCTTTACATGTTCATGTGCGCACTGAGATTATTCATGTGCTATGATGAAATAAAAGAGTTGATCATTGCTAAGCACCATCCCCTGTTGATGATCAGTGTAATGATAATGACAGCCTAAATGAATATCACATTCAATAAAATAAGACATGTTTAGATGTTTGATGTCAGTGCTGGATTTTCCCCCTTCAGTCAATAACACTAAAAATCTGTCAACCTCAAAACAAAGACTGCATTTGATCTTTGATCTTTTCTATTTCAGACCTTTTTTCTCCTCAAGAATAACTGTAATAGCTTTGCAGTGTTTTTGCATATTTTAATCCATACACCATTGACGACAAATTAATTTATTATACATGCAAATACAAAGAATACAATAGATTTCCCCTGCTGCCTTTGCTCCATTCAGTGTAACAACATTAAATTAGTTTGGGGTCAGGTGAGTCAGAAGATTGTGTAATCCTTTATTCTTTAACTTTATATCTGTTTTTATCCTTATTTCCATACATTTTTGTTTGTTTTTGTGTTAAAGTGCAGAATTACAACTACAGCGTGAGGTGAAAATACAACCCCAGTTCCAAAAAAGTTAAGTAAAGTAAATAAAAACAGAACGCAATGATAAATCCCATTAACCCATATTCTATTCCCAAAGGAACATAAACAACATATCAAATATTGAAACTGAGACAGTTCACTTACATGAGAAAAGAATGGGACAACATTCCTCTCCCAAACATCCAGCAACAGGTCTCCTTACTTCCCAGACATTTGCAGACTGTTGTTAAAAGCAGAGGAGATGCTACACAATGGTAAACATGGCCCTGTCCCTACTTTTTTGAGATGTGTTGCTGCCATCAAATTCAAAATGAGCTAATGTTTTTCATAAAATGGTAAAATGTCTCAGTTTCAACATCTGATATGTTGTTTATGTTCTATTGTGAATAAAATATGGGTTCATGAGATTCGCTAATCATTGCATTCTGTTTTTATTAACATTTTACACAGCGCCCCAACTTTTTTGGAATTTGGTTGTAGTTTAGCTGTGATATGAAGGTAATTTTGCTTGTAAATGTCTTAATTTGTTTAAACACTGATCTGATCGGTAAAAAAACCTCTATTCCAGGGTCTGACGGACACAAAGATAATCGGCAGCAGCTCACGTTTCAGCCCCATGTCAGTCCTTAGGGTCCCCAGTGACACCGACCTCAGCCAGGGCTTCTCCCAGCAGTCCTTGCACCGCAGCGTTAGTCAGCTGATCGACGGGAAGTCTATGATGCTAGAAGAAGGAGGCTGGGATAATCCACTGGGGCAAGATTCAGGACTGGTAAGAAAGTGCTAATGTGCTCAGTACAGTAGAGTAATGACAGCACTGATGGTCCAGCATTTCAAGGTGCATAATTGGTCTTTTAGGGGTACTGAGAACTGATCTGTGGGGAGTTCACAGAAAAGATGCTGACCCTGAGCACATGAGCTGTACTGATAAAGATAAACTGTTTAAAGATTTTAAAAGACGAGGTAACACAATCAAAACTTGGATGACAATTGTGGAGTGAGACATGTAAGGTAGAGTGTGTCACAAAGATAAGCATGTAGATTTGCTGAAAGCCACAGCGAGTTTACTGATGACTCACTGATGTCAGAGACAGCTACAGAAGCTAAAGAGACTATCAGCCACAACACTGATTATTTATAGTCATGTTTAATACCTGAAACTGCTGCCAGGATAGTCAACACAAAGTGTTGAGCTGTTTGCCAGTCAGTTGGCGTATTTTTCCCCACAGCAAAGATTCTTGATAAATGATATATTAAGATCTCAGATCTCAGTGGGACTAACCTGTTAAATAATGGTTAAATAAAAATATGTAAGAAAGAAAGCAGAATGAGTTTGTGGTAAAAAGAAGAGAAAGACAAAAGGACAAAATCAGCCAAGAGAGAAGGAATAACACTTTGTCCACAGGCAAAATCATCCAAACCAAAAGTTCCTCACAGGAGCTTCAAACATACCTCAAAGTAAACAATCATTTATGTTATTTTTTTGCTAAGCCTAACATGTCCATTTAATGATATCGCAAGTATAAATAAAGGTTGATTGATTAATTCATTGACATGTGTAAGCCATGTTTTCTTTGGAATAACATTATGCTTTTATAAGTGTCAAACGTAGTACTCACTGTTTTTTTTTTTTTCTGAGAATGACGAAAAAGTTCTGCTTTTGTGCTGTTAATTGTCTAGCAGGGAACAGTGGAGGTGATGACAGTAAATTAATAACTTGGGTCCATTTTGTTGCGGATGGTCCTGTTAGCTTTTGTAGGCCATGGCATCAGTGTTTGTTTCATGATCAACTCAAAACACCTCACAGCAGCTTTAAACATGATAATGACAATATGTTATGATGATCATACCTGGCAGCAAATTTGAAGTATATAACCTATTGAGGACTGCCACCTTAAAGTTGGGCCTTTTTACAGATTTATTGGATGTGAACATTTTAGGCCTTCATGACAGTGAAAGCTGAGATCAGAAGCATTAAGCCTTCATTAATCTGGACCATGACTGTGAGCATGATGTCTCAGAGTGCAATGAGGAAATGTCTTCAAACTTTGCATGTACATCCACTCTGACTTTAAGATGTGCTGATTACTTTTTGGAGGTCAAGCTCATTGATCCTCATGTTTAATATCATGCATGTGAATGTGATATCTACAGCAGTGGTTCTCAACTGGTCAGACAGCACGACCCACCACCACGTCCTTAAGAAAAAACATGACCCAAAAAAACAATCAATCAAAGAGCCAGACCAAAATAAATATTTTTTTAAATGAACATCATTACAGGGGTCGGGAGGAAATGCATGCATTTCATTTTACCACATTTTCCCAAGACAGCATGGAAATTTGGTAATTTCATAAGGAATTCCATTAACATCTTGGAAGAACCTGTTTGTTATCCAAAGAAAAGGAGATAAATAAGTTGAAATCTTGAGACAAACACTGAAAATTACACATCATCATAGGAAAACCTATAGAATATATGTATGAATGTTCCCTTAGGGCTTCCATACAGTAGACTTTTTGCTGGATTTTTTTCCCTGGCACACATTTCACAACCCACTTGAAAAAGCTTCACGACCCTCTTTTGGGTCCCAACCTACCAGTTGAGAACGACTGATCTGCAGAACACTTTTCTTCAAACTTTGCACAAATGTACATTCTGACTCAAACATGGACTGGTTAGATTTTTGGGTCATGATCATTAACCCTTATGCTCAGCCCTTGCTTATAACATTCCCATGAATCATAGTACCACAAAAAGCACCACAGCCATTGTTCTCCACCCACATCTGTACTTTCAGTATCCAGCAATTGTATACCTTGCAGAGGCATTTAACTTCTAGGTGGTAGTTCTGGTTTCTACTATTATAATCAAGTTATCACAGATAGTTTAAACCATGATCACTGTTTACTATTAACAAAACAAAAGACTCTGTAGGCAGTCAGTCTGTCTAAGTATCACAGCTGCTGTGTTGTTTCTCCATCACAGAGCTCACAGTACTGTTGTAGGGGTTTAATGATTGTTCTCATGTTTTCTTTCAGTACGTGGAGGAGGAAGAGTTTGTGGATGCCATTAAAGCCTTCAGTTCTGGGAAAAAGGAACACACCTTGTTCACAGACACACATCTTTAAGACAAAATCTCTTCATCTAATCAAAAGTAATTATGTCATTTATATCACCTGAAATAACTTTGCCTTGATGCATTCTTGCTAAATACTGTGATCATTTTCATACACTGTGAAATATTGATCAAAACTGGTGACAAGTACCAGTAACAAAAATATGAAGGAGCATCACTTACCAAATAATAATGGGATGAAGACTCAGAGAAGCCAGAATTGAGTTGGAAGGCATAGAAATGAAGTCATTTAAACTCATTTAAACTGTTCTGTTGTATATACAACCAGCTCCCTGTAGTATAATATATCATTTAAGGTCTGCTTAGACTATGAGCCCAAACAGTCTGTGTGTATTGTGATTTTCTGTCACTGCTTGCCAACTGTTACTAGTTTAGTTTGTTTTAAGATCAGTTACATCAGGTGTATTTCCCATCATTTAGAATGAAAAAAAAAACAAGTCTTATGTTAAAGATAGTCACCTTCTCTGTGCCTGGTAACATAAACACATTATCAGCAGCAATAATCAGCTCATGGCCTTGCTTTTAGATTTGAGAAAAAATGCCAACTGTGTTTTTTATTCGATGTGTAATGTGGCTGAAATTCACAGATGTGCCGTTTTATTGTTGTGGTTGTAGGATGTTACTTGAAAGCCCAATGTGATTTTTTTAAATGTGTGTTTTGGCAGTACAGTTATCTGCAATTTAAGTGTTAAAGCAACCACACAGTAAATCAAGCTTTGTTCCTCGTAGTGAAGATAAGTGTCTTTGTTTGAATTTAAAGTTGAGTGCAAAGTGGAAACCAAACTCAGTGTTGTTTGATCGTTGTTTAATTTTACTGTGTCAAGAATACAATCTCTTTATGGAAGAATAATGTGAATGCTGTGTAGTAGACTGGTAGAGATGTTCATTTAGTCTAGAGTCTACAAATCAGACAATTTAGTTTTCAGAAGATAAACATGGTAGAAACAGTGTTTATCAAAACAATGAATTTAAGTTACATTTCTCTGTAATGTTGATGGTTTTATTGTGTAAAAACATTAATCATATTATTTTGTTACACATTGATTTTTTACACGTGCAGTATTATTTATTGTTGATGTTTAAAAAATTTTTTTCTGTTTGTGTCTATGTGGGAAATTATAATCACTGGCCAAGAAAATGCTTTATCTCTGTGTGTTTTTCTCTGCTTGATGTTTTAAAATACCATTACCAGTCAAAAAATCACTCACTGTCTGACAGTAATTTGTTGGCTGCAGATGTTACTCTGCATTTTCTATTGCTTAATATGTTATTCAACATCCCCTTTACATAACTCAACTTCATATTTGACAGTTGACCCCAAAGTATATTGAAGAGAATGATGAGCGCTCTTATGTAGCAAAAACCAACATAACTTTATCTGGTCAAAAGTTAAATGCTGTTTCATGCAGTCATGGGAAGAGCAACAGTCAGTATTTTTAAGATTTTTTTGGGCTTTTTCATTTATTATGATAGGAAAAAGGTCAGGAATTTAAAAAACCCTTTTTAATGTCAAAGTAAAAACAGATTAATACAAAGTAATGTCATTAAAAGAAAAACATATGTAAAATAGATGACTGCATAAATATTCACCCCCTTCAAGTCAGTATTTATTAGATGCACCTTTAGCTGCAGTCACAGCACTGAGTCTGTGTGGATAGGTCTCAATCAGGCTTGCACAACTGGACACTGCAAGTTAACATCATTCTTCTTTGCAAAACTGCTCGAGCTCTGTCAGGTTAAACAGGGATTGAGTGTGAACAGCCACAAATTCTCTATTGGATTGAGGTCTGGGCTTTGACTCGACCGCTCCAACACATTCCCCTTGTTGTTTTTTAACCATTTCTGTGTAGCTTGCCCTGTATGCTTTGGGTCATTGTCTTGCTGGAAAATTAATTCCCCAAACCGTAGTTCTCTTGCAGACTGAATAAGATTGTCCTCCAGGATTTTCCTGTATTTTTCTGCATTCATTTTACTCTCTACCTAGACAAGCCTTCCAGGGCTTACTGTTGAGACGCATCCCCACTGCATGATGCTGCCACCACTGTGCTTCACAGGGCAGGTTGTATGTTTATGGTGATTTGTAGTGTTTGGTGTCCACCAAACATAGCGTCTTGTCTGAAGGCCAAAAAGCACCAGTTTGGCCTCCTCAGCCTATAGAATATTCTTCCACTTGACCATGAAGTCTCCCTCATGTCTCAGAGTGAACTCCAGTTAAGATTTAATGAGTTTTCTTCAACAGTGGTTTTCTCTTTACCACTCTTCCATAAAACTTTGACTGGTAAAGAACCTGAGCAACAGTTGTATGCAGAGTCTCTCCCGTCTCAGCTGCATCTTGGTGGTCTCTCTCACTAGTCTCCTTCTTGAATGGTCACTCAGTTTGTGCCATATTCCTTCCATTTCTTGATGATGGATTTAACTGTACTCTGGGGGATGATCAGTGGAATTTTTTTGTATCCATCCTCTGACTTAGACTTTTCAATAATCTTTTCTCTGAGTTGCTTGGAGTGTTCTTTTTTTCATGGTGTAGTGGTAGCCAGGAGTACTGATTAGCCAGTGACTGGACCTTCCTGACACAGGTGTCTTTATACTACAATCACAGCACTCAGATGATTCCCATTTGAGTAAATGTGAATATTTAATATTTGGCTCATTAGTAAGTTGATGTCTCTCACTTAGGTATTCATTTACACTTGAGGAAACACGGCAAGAAAAGAAAATTGTTTTCACAGAAAGTAGGATGATTCAAATTGCAAAAATCCAAATTTAAGGAAGTATATTACTGTAATTTCTAGGCCAAAATATCTTTTTACACTTAATATGAGCCACATTCAACTGAAGCCCTTATTCAAAGTTACCTAAAGCAAAACCATGTTCTGAATTTCCTAAAAAAATGAAAAATAGCCAATGCAGCAGGAAAATTATACTTAAGTTTCTCTTAAATCAAGGACCTGAAAAATATTAATCTTGCAACTTTGACAGTTTTTTTAATATACTTATAAGAAGAAATTTAGGCCTTATTTTTGCTTTTAATATCTTAACTCTTGATGATTGCCTGGATATGTGAAGCAAATGTGGCTTGTAAAAGATGTAATTAGATATTTGACCAAAAATTTGGCAGATACTTGGTTTGAGTTTTTGCAGTGCATGAGTGTGGATGCAGAAATAGCCAACACACTCTCACAGGAGCTTTGGATATTTTGCACAAAAGACAGCTTTTATTAATAATTTAGAGAAGCACTTTATGTTGCCAAACTACAGCCAACACAATAAATAACTAGAGACGACTTTGATAAACCAGAAATCGTCTGTTTGACAGGTGGGAATCTAGCTGGAGTTGAAGTGAGATTTTAGGAAGTCTCATCTGCTGAGTTAGTAAACACAGTTATGTTGTCAGTCGTGCAGTGACACACCGACACAAACACACAGAGGGGCCGCTATCTCCATCAAAACTATGAAGCAGTAATTTAGTTTTGCTCATGCGTCCCTTTAGGGAACATCACGCCAAGTTTGAAATTAACAAAGTGGCAGTAACAAGCATGCCCTCGCTCAAGGACAGCAGTCTGACAAGGACACTTCTAAAACATTCACAGCCACATTCACAGCTATTGTCAGCCACGCAGGGAGGGAGAGGCTGTGAAAGGAAAGCTTGTGGACTGATTGTAAGGGACAGTATGGCCCTGAGCTACACACACACATGCAGGGTTTTATTAAACTCATAAATCACGATGACGACAGACGGCGTCTCAGAGAGGAGACTGTCTGAGTGGGAAGGTTAGTGAAATGAAAGGATTTTGGACACACACACCTCTGAGATACTAAAGAGAAACAAAATGTGTGTACTCTGGCAGCTTATTCTCACAAACCATGAGTTAACAAATCAGCAGTGAGTGGCAGTAGCTCTTTCAGCCTGTTTTCCCCTTAAAATGAGACTAGTGATGATAAAATTCAATCTTTTATTTGTAACCCTCCTCTCATTGGCAACAAGTAATACATCATATCTTTTATAGGTATGAAACAATACATGATACAGTATCACAATACTGGCTTCATGCTATGATTTTATCAGGATTTAATCATTTATAAAGACATAATACTAAATAAATTCATGAAAAACATCATTAAAACTCTCCGCTTGGGTTGCATTCATAGTGCAAGCCTTAATGGTCTGTTCTGATTTTTTTGCTCAGATTTGATTTTTTTGTCTGTTTGTTCACATTAATTTTAAATATGTGGCCCATATCAGATTCCTGTGTGAACTTCATGGATCCACGTCTGAAAGTGGCTTTGTTACGATATATTTAAATCAGATATATCAGCTGCTTATTTGTGCAGTAAGACTAACAGACTTAGAGTTGCTATATGCTACTTTTAACTGAATCTATTTGACTTGACATGACTAGGTTAAAAGTTTTTTCATTGATCATTAACATAAAAATGTTCAGGAAAACCTTTTTTTTCCATAATTTAACCCTCAGGTGGTGAAAAAGAAATATTTGCGCTCAGGGTGTTTGTGACTAAGAATGGCAGCATACATAAGTAACAATAAAAATAATACACCTTCATTTTACTCAATTTCTTTTGCATTATTTTTTAAATCAAGGTCACCTGACCATAAATGTCAAATATGAAATAATTTGGGGGAATTTAACCCCTTAAATGCAAAACCCTGCTGTCTGTGTTGTTAAAAAAACACAATATTAAAAATATACTACATTCAACATGGATTTCCTTATGGGGATTATCATAGCCTGGAATATGTCATTAGTAAGCAACAACTTTTGATGCATTTTTATTTTAATGTTTTTATATGGTTGTTATCGTAGTGCACCTGTGGTTTACCAGGAAAAAAGCATGCATTTCCCCTTCATACCAAATGGGAAAATTGCTGACATTTGGTGATAAACAGGAAAACTGTAAACTCTAACAATAACTCCAGAATGAATGCCTAAAGTTATAAAATCAAGTTTACTGGGATGACTGGGGGATCAAAAATTGTGGCTTTAATGTGTTTCAGTGGGGAAGTTTTGGTCACCAACACCCTGAGTGTAAACAAAGAGTGTACATTTATGTTGTTAACAAGGCTTGACATTAACTTTTTTGCTAACTGGCCACTGTGGCTATTTGTTTTTGAAATGTTACTAGCCTCTGAGCATTTCCACTGGCCATAATTGTGTTGATGGGAAACTATGTGTTACATGCCAAATTGGCTGTGTCTGGTATGAGATAAAACACGTGCTCCACTTCCTTCTTTATTATTGGATACTAAGTTTATACTAATATTAAAACATTGAATTTTAATTAACTTTATTCAAAAAATAAGAAATGCAGCTGGTTTCATCTAATTCTCACTCAGACAAATATCCACCAGAGAATGCTGTGGTTGTGACACTGATGAATTCCACAGGCCAAAGTGGCTAGTTGAAGTCAATCTGGTACCAGCCACAGCTGAAATCCACCTGCATTTGGCTAGTTGGCTGGTGTAAATGACAAGCCCTGGTTGTTAACATTAACGCAGTCAAAATAATCAAAAAGTGAAAACAAAAAACAAAAAATGGCCTCAACACTGAAATTAGTTTTTCAAAACCTCAGTTGTATCATGGTCATTGCTGCCTTCTTCTTTTGTTATTTGATGGCAATCAGCACACAGCTTTGAAGTGTCATAATTAATGGAAAAATAGTGTTAAATTAGCAAATGATGTTTGATTTTTTTTAACTAATTAACTAATATTTGAAGAACATTGCCCATCTCTTGCTTCATTTTATAACATGAAGCAAGAGATGGGAAATGTGAAGCCAAAGTTCAAGCTTCTCTATTAGTACTCAAAAAGGTACATATCGTGTAGAGAAGGAAGTTTTGGCATCCCGGAGATAAAGACAACCCTGATTCACAATTCAAAACAAGACAAAATTGATTAAAAACTAACATAACAATGTTAAAAACAAATGATTAAAATAAATCATGATAAAGTTCTTTTGAAGACATTAATTCTGAAATAATACTTAAAACCTGTTTAGCAGTGTTAATTTTGGCAGCTTTTTTGAAATTTTAGTCTTAGTCATAGTCTTTAGATAAAATGTCTTTTAGTTTTAGTCCCATTTTAGTCTTTTCTACCCTTTTTAGTTTCAGTCTAGTTTTAGACGATGCAAATTTAAGAACATTTTAGTCTAGTTTTAGTCCATAAAAAGTCCTCATATTTTAGTCTAAACTTTTAGTGTAGATAGATTGATAGATAGATAGATAGATAGATAGATAGATAGATAGATAGATGCATTGTTTTTGTCATATTTACCTGCAGTGGAGAAATATCATGGATTTTGAATGTCTGATGAAAACTACATTAAATTTTAGTCTAGTTTTAGTAATCTTGATGAAAACTAAATTTACTTTTTGTCAGTTTTAGTCATCACAGATCTATTTTTGTTAGTCTTAGTCTAGTTTTTGTCATGTACAAAAAAGGCTGTCAATGAGCATTTTTGGTCATAGTTTTAGTCGACTAAATTAACACTGCTGCTCAAGCACTTTTAAAGACCTCCGAAATAATAAAAAAAAATGTTCCACTAAAGTAAAAGTGCATCATCTTGTGTTAGTTTTGTTGAGGTGCTATAGCTGCAGGTATGAAAGTCTTCCTGCAGTGTTTAGTTTTCCTTTTAGGAGCAACAAAGTGACAACCAGAGTGAAGAAGTCCAAACTCAAGCTTATAGGTTGAGTTTTTGCTCACCAGTAAGCTTGCTTGCCCAGTTCATGACTTGGTGAAGAGCATTTTTGAACTTAGAAAAAAGGTTATCAAACCATGAAGGCCATCACTAGGCTTCTTTTTAATTAATTAATTAATCAATTAATTAATTATTATTATAGTTATTGTTATTATTATCATTATTATTATTATTATTATTAGTCATTGAAGAAAAGTACCTAGAAAGCTGGAGTAAAGGTAGCAATTTATACATAAAAAAAATTCAAAAACTGAATGAATGATAACACATTTATTTCATAATGGTCAGCTCAACTCTTCAGAGAGTTCTTGTCAGGTTTTTTTAGAGTTTAATGAACACATCTGTAATGTAAACAACATGAAGAATCAAAACTGTATTTGATCATGACTCCATATTACAGGCATCGTAAATAATATGACAGCATAATGCAGCGTACACACACTATGTAGAACACTGATGCCCAGGGCAGTTCAAACAAACAGATATGTATTTGTATTAGCTCACTAACATCTGGCTGTAATATATTGTAAACATAGCCACAGAGAAAGTGAGGAACAACAGATACGGACAGTTAAACAGTTATGTGCTGAATACACTTTAAACTTCATATTTTTATAGAAAATAAATACTAGCAAGTTACTTTAATATTAGTCTTGATAGTGCAAGTGCAAATGCAATTAGGTCCGATAGCATGGTCATGTAAATATAGTCGATATATGATTATCAACAATATGTAATGAACAACAGTGTAAGGTTCAACATCATCACACACATCAATGCATCCTCATTTGGATTTTGTTTTATGTATGTTTACATTACACACAGAAAATATGTGGGAAAGAATGTACATCTTTGTACAGATCTGTTCATCTGGTAATGCTGAAATTAAAAGCAGTGGAGCTAAAACATCTAAAAGTGAGGTTATAAGGCTGCTGCATTTGGCAAATTATAGTTTAAAGGAAATTAATTCTGTATATGTCTTTTTAAATGTTATTTTTCTGTGTTAAAAAATGGTTATAAAAGTACCGTAGATTTAGAGCATTTCTGGCTTTATTACTTTTCCCTTACAGCTAGTGAAGATCTCACAGAGAATCACAAGTGAAGCAATATCATCCTGTTAACCAAGTATGGTGCTTCTTACTTTCAGCTGTCGTCAATGCCATCATTATTTCATCATAACAAAGGTGCTTTTCATGTTTAATATATGCTCATATTCTAGTATCATATGCCAGGAAGTTAAGAGGGTTTAACTCAAACAAAAAAGGAACAGGCTAAAGATAAACATCCTCCTAGTTTGGGAGGGAATAATCGATGTTCCAATTTAAAACTTAGTCACTATTATTACCATGTACAGGAGTCTGATTTCTACGTAATGCCAATCAATTGAGGCAACCACCAGTAAAAAGTCAGTTAGGCCTGGAGTCAAAACCTCATCAGAGCATACAGGTCCATAACGTGGCTCCACACTGAGCTCAGCCTTCACACACCTTTGGTCAGAATCCTTTTTTAGATAAAAACACAAAAACAAGCTGATAACTGTCACACAAGTTAAATAAGGCACTGCAACAGTCATCCAAAACCTAAACTATACATTAAAATAAGCTTCAGAGTAAAGTGATGTAGTGTAGGTCCTTGTAAACTGTAAATAAAAAATAGTAATAAAATAAACGCACTGTAAGTATTCCTTTATGTAATCTTTCTGAGGCACAACCACAGATTTTAACAATGGTTTCTCTAGGCCTGCTTCTCCCTGTTCAAAGAAACAAAAGTAATTATTTCTGCTCAAACCACAGACTTCAGGTTCATTTGTTTCAGAATTACCTAAACGGTTATGATAATGCCTCAGACTGCTGAGTTATGCTGGACCTTTTCCAAAGCAGACATTTGCCAACTAGGTTCAATGTGATCATATTGTACAGAACTGCTGACTGATCACACTTTTTCTGATATGTAGAGGAACTGCTGCATCAAAGCTTTTTCAGCTATGAAGAGTCCAAATTTCTGCCATGGAAAACATTTGAGTTTCCAGTTTTTAAAGGAGACTTTCCTGCTACTTAAGTTAGGTAATAATGCAACTGGTCAGCTCCTGTGCAGAACAGAAATCATATTTGGCATCCTTGATGCTATCATGTTGTAACTTGAGGTTTCCTTGTATCTTAAACTCCATTGTATCCTAAGCTGTCAAACACAGGACTTACTGCAAACTGGAACAGAAATATAACTGGACTGCTTGATGGCCTTACGTGTCAAAGCTTCATCATTTACCAGCGTGTCTCTAGCTGCAGCATTTAGATTCAACTAGCTGCCAAAGTTCTGGCTTTAGTAACATGTTTAGGTGAGTTAAAGTAGAAATTTGTATTGCACATATTTCCAGACACTTGATATGATCATGAATTTTGTCAAAGGAGTCTAAATATCTGACAAATTCTTGAGGAGCTGAAAAAGTCAATGATTAGTGTGATCAACAAAAATCTAACAAAATAAAAAGTAACTGCTTTTAAGTTTTAAACAGATGTTGACAGAATATTTCAGTGATGATGATTTTTCCACAACTGTAAAAACAACAGCAAATAAATATGTGCTGAAACTGAAGGCAGAATTCATTTAAGTGGAGTTATAATAAAATTACTCAGAGTTTGGATTAAATTAACACTCTAAATGTAATAAAAAGGTGAAGTTGGGTCCTGAGGCTAGACCAGTTGAGAACCACTGCTTTAGATGGTGTTTAAACTCTCAACTCTAATCACCTGCGCTGTGTTGTTTTTTCCCTTAGAATAATTTTGAATAACAAGTAAATGATTGAGTTTGCACATGTTGGCCTTGCAGTCAACTTCAACTGAACATGCAGCAACAATATGCCCGCAACAAAATGTGGTCTAACGGGTTTTTGCATGTTCCCACTTTTACTATATGTTAGTTAAGACATCGACATTAGAGCAAGGGGAAAATCAGACTGAGCAAAGGACTGTAGATATGATCTTAAACTATGATATGTCTGCTGTATATGAAGAAGACCTGAAACCAACTCCAAGAGCAAACTACGACTATGTTCACACTGCAGCTCCACTAGGATTTATTGCTGAGGGTCTGTTGACATTAATTTTTAAATGTGGCCTGAATCAGATTCTCATGTAAGCAGGACACAGTTGTGATCTAATCTTTATGTGAAAAAAACAACAAGGTTGCTGCACGCAGCACAATGTATTTGGATGTAAACCCAAAAAAGCCACTGAAGTAAGCTCCACTTTCTGTTTCATGTTGAACCTGCTTTACATAAAATGGCCCAAATCCAGTTTGAAAAGGTTGGATTCTGTATGACTTGTATTGATCATAAAAAATCTGATTGAGCTACAGCTGAGCAAAGAAAGTCAAATTTAGGTAACTAGACCTGCAGTGTGGACGTAGTCTTAAAAATATGATCTCCAGTTCTAACCAGCAGATTGTTTTAAAGTATGAAAGAACAAGAAATCTTTCAAATGAAAGCACTCCTGCCCCAGCTGAGATAGCATTCTGTAAGCTCATGCTTCATGGCAAAATATAAAGTCAAATGTACAACACCATGCATAAGTTCCACAGATTTTTTAGTGCAGGAAGCAAACTGAGTAAAAAAAACTCAACCATGTGGTGTCCCAATGTGAAGGTCCTTGATCCAGTTATACTATGAAGTATTAAAAACTTTGTTAGAGTGGATGAAAAGTCCTGCAGTATTCCTCTGATCAGCTCCCCCTATAAGATGATCCCTCTGATTTGAGTACAAGAGGGTAGGGGTTCACAGTGAATCATCACAGGCTGCTGTCCTGATTGGAGAGCTCAGGGGCCAACTTCCTGTGTCGGGGGGAAGTGGAGGAGGAGAGTTTGGTAGGGGAAGGGGAGGCATTTGAGGATGAGTCACTGCCTCCTCCATCAGATCCAGAGGGCAGGGAGGAGAGATGAGGCACTGGGGGAGCCCTCTTCCTTAGAAAGCCTCCTTCTAGCACTCCTCTCTTCTTCACACCTCCCTCTACCTTCCCCCCATCTCCCCCTGATCCGATACTCTCCCCGTCTTCTGACTGGAGGACCACCTTTCGTCTAACGTCACCCCCAGGAATAGGGCTGTCTGGTGGTTGTCGTGGAGACTCTTGACCACCCTCTGCCTTCATCCCGCTGACACCAGCAGACGTCAAACCCCCGATAGACGTAGCAGAGCTGGAGCTTGCTGTTCGACTGGCCCAGAGCTCCATTGCTGAGGATCTCCTCTCGCTGTCCTCCGACCCAAAATCACAGAGGGAGCGGCGAGCGTCAGGAGGCTGGCCGGAGCTCTGTGAGTCCAGGACACCTCGGCTCAGGCTGAAGTTCTGGAAGTCTCTATAGATAGATTAATTTTTAAGACATATGCCCATTATTATCATAGATTATCCAAGAGACTTTTACTAGTGTTCCTTATAATATACCTTGCTCCCTACTATTTACTAAATTCTGTTATAAAACGGTACAATTAGAAAAAAAAAGTAAAGGATAGAATACAAGGTTCACAAATTTGTTGATACGTTGACATTTTTGATACCACACACTTAAAAATAACATGGTATTTCAATAATCAATTATAATCAAAAGTATTCAAGATTTTTTTTTTCATTTCAAGATTTATGTTTTTGCTTTGACTTTACTTCTTGATTTGATTCTTACTTGAATAGTATTGAAGTTTTATGATCTGATATTACGACAACCAAAGCAGAGAATGGAAAAAAAAAATGAAAAAGCTTTAGATAAGGTACAAAATTGTCGACTCAACCATAAAATGTTACCCAGATCACAGACCACTCATGGTATTGGTTTAATTTTCTTTGTATTAGATTGACTAGTTTAGGATTTTTAGATCTATTTAAAATTTTTCTACCAACACAATTCAAAAACCAAATGAAGCTATATTTGTTGTGTTCACCTTAAAAAAAAAAACAAAAACAAAAAAACAAAAATGTTTCAAATGTTCAAACACGTTTGCAACAGACAAACATTTTTTATAAATCTTTGCAGATTTACATTACTGTGTTAAAGCCTCAGACCATCACTAGGCTTTTTGTTTAACTGCCTGAGAGCTGGGCTTTTGTTTGGAAGGCATTTAGTTTCTCCCACTTATTTGGGATGATTAAGACCTGATAAGTTAGACTAGTCAGGACAGGAATTTACAAAAAAGATGTCCTCGAATGTCCACAGATGAACCACAAGGACTTGTTAAGCCAAAGCATGAAAAAAAATTTCCACGTGGATTTCTTGGGACATTTTCCATTCCAAAATCAACACAAATTCCCTAAGATTTCAAAGAAATTGACTAAAATTCATTCGAAAATATCGAACCATATGTTTAAAGGTAAACCATTAAAAAATGCCCCAAAATGTTTTCAATTATTACCCAAATGTTTCAAACTTTTTCATTAAGCCTAAATATTACAATCATTTGTTGACCACAAAATCACAAAAAATACCTTAAAATTTTCAAGCGAATCCCCCTAAAATGTCTTACTATATTCCAAAAAAAAAAATTTACAAATATATGCTCATAAATTCCATGAAAATGACTCAACATCCCATCATCACAAATTCCTCCAAATTACAATTCATTTCTTAAATTTACATGAAATTGCCTGAAAATTTCCAAATAAATCCCCTAAACATCTGAATACATTTCCCAAGGTCCAATGAAAATGAAAAAAACTAAATTCTAAGCAAATTTCCCCAAAAACACTTCCAATTAAACTCTCTGAAATGCATAAAACATCTCCCCAAATTTCCATGAAAACACTTGAAAATTCCCAGCAAATTCCTAATCATATCCAAACATATTCAGTAAAATTTCTAATTAAAATTCATGACGATGTTTCAGCATATTCTCCCAACATTTCCAGCAAATTACTTAAACTTCAATGGACATTCTGGACTTTTATCTGAAAAATCTTATGGCAAAAATTACTGCTATGTTGTAGAAAAGCCAAAATGTAATGTCCCCATATGTTCATGTAGGGTCTTAGGAGGTTAATGATGATTCATCCTGTTACACAACTTTTTTTTATAATATTCATAAGTACACAAAATTGAAGAAAAAAAATGACTTCCTCAGGCAGAAGTCAGCACTGTGACTTCCCTTTTTACTTGGCACATCTTTAGCTCTTGGACTGAAAAATACTGTCAGTGGTATTTGTAGTATTATTTCACCTGTAGCTGTTGAAGGACTCAGTTCTTCGAGCCCTGGCCAGCAGGGGGCTCTCTCTGTACGGTCTCACTGCTCCATAAGTAGGCTGGCTCTCAGGGATCGGCTCCTGGGCCTGTAACTGCAGACTGAAGACAGTGAAAGAGAGACAAAGTTAAACACTTCATTAGCTGATGAAAACCTCTTCATAGAGTTGTGATGTGTTTGGATGAGGTGGCAGACAGTGTGTCTTATTAGGTGTTTTCATGCATAGATGATTTTGTGCTGGCTAGTTTAGGAAGGTTAAGCGTTGGCCATAGTTCACTAGTTCCTTATTTTTATCTGTGTTTGGTGTCAGTGTGGAAAGAGTGTCAAGTTTCTTTTTGTCACCTTGAGCAGGACTCTCTGAGGCGTGTGTGGTGCAGCACAGAGGGGGCGGGGCTGATATTTGGTGTAGCACAGCGGGAGGTGCTCAGGTCACACTGGTCCAACAGCTGCAGCAGCTCCTCCTCTGTTGGCCCGCCTACATCTTCAAACACAAGAAAAGCTTCAAATCACATGTACTTCCATCTCTCTTTCCTCCAACTGTCTGTCACTCTGCTCACCCTCTCTCTTTCTCTCCTCTCCTTTGTTGGCTGTGTCCATTGCTGTAGTCAGGTCCCACATTTGGATGCTGCCGTTTCCATGCCCCGTGAATAAATAGCGCCGAGGACGGGATCCCATCCTGCTGGAGCCCTCACACTCCCGTACCATGAAGCAGGAGATGGTGGTGCCATCCACTGACTGCACCTCACAGATCCTGAAAAACACACATCAAACCAGCGCTTACAAACAAAAACAAAGTTCCACCCTCACAGATTCTGACAAGAAGAGACAAAGTAAGATCAAGTTGAGGGTAAAAGACAAAAATAGAGGGAAAATATTTCACCTCTTTCCTGTAGATGACAGCCTTACAAACAGTTTATTGGTAATGGGGATCACCTTCTGTATGAAAACCTGCTGATCATCTCTCTCTCCAAACGGACCTGGGAGTAGAAAACAGTCTCTGAATAAACACTTTGATCGACTTATTTTGTCTAAGAAGAGCTTTCTAAACAACAACATTTGATTAACTGATTGACTTTTACATGAGCTATTTGATCAAGTTATTAACAAAGACCAGTAAGCTGGCCTTTAAAAAGCCTGAATTTAGTGTAGCGCTTCAAATAACAAAGATTCAAACATTATCCACCTTACTAATAAAACAACCCGTTCTGCCTATTTTATCCATTTCCTCTTCTTAACTCTCTTACCTATATCGTTTCCAGAGCAATAGCTCCCGTGGCTTTCTGTCTCCTCCAAGGACAAGATTTTGAAGGAAGCCAGAGGAGTGGAGCCAGGCTGGGTGGAGATCATCCCTCTGAACCTGGTCACTGTCCACGTTCGAACGTGGTTGTTGTCTGCACACACTGACATGCACAGAAAACAAATACAACCATGTGCAATTTTATTTACAAAGATACACATGTGCAAAAAAAAGGAACAAAAAGCACAGAGCATAATTGTACCAGGAGCTTATCTTTGTTCCTCCTTTACAACCCACTACAGGTCTAAAATCCATTACCCCCTCCTCACCTGACACCAGATGTTTCTCAGACAGCATAATCTTTGTCACCGGGCTCCTGTGGACAGTGAATGTCTGAAAGAGCTGTGGCCCTGATCCCACTGTCTCTGGGTGCTGCACAATGACTCTAACTGCACCACTGCTGGTCCCATAGGCTATTTCTATCCAGTTTCCACTCACACCTGGGAGCAGACAGAGACAAATGAATGAATATATAAAGGTAGGAACACAATCTTTTTAAGGAGAAAAGTAATAGTGGTGGTTCACTGACTGGTTTTAGGTGTGAGGTAGACGGACAGGGCGGTGATGGCATCATTTGAAGGGTCATGATAAAGTTCTGTCACCAGAAGGTCATTATCCTTCATCCTTAGAGGAAACTTTTGCATGTCTAAAAAAGAAAAGAAAAAATGTTTTTGTATCAGAATGAAATCCCTTAAACCCTTTGAGACTGACGTTGTCATATATGACCAGAAGTGACAGGTCATAAAAAGTGAAATAACTTTTAACCATAAATCGTAGCCTCTTACTTTATCCCACTTGAAGCTAGCCACTGAGTTTCTTTTTAAATCTTTGGCAGTTTTAGGCTACTGTTGATCATTAAAATAATGGAGAATGTTTCAACTGCAAACTCATGAAATAGAAAAGTAATAAAGTAATGAACATCTTAACAACTTCAGTCTATGTAAAAGGTGTGTACCTATGTAGTAGATGGAGCCATTGTTGCAGCCTAGTAGAAGGAAGGATCCTGCTGTGTCACAACTGGTAATAGGAACCACATCTTGAACCTACATAAAGATGAACCCCCAATTAATTCACATCTCTGCAAACTCTGTATTGTTGGCACACATTTGCTGGAAAAAAAGATAGTAAATGTTGCTGGAACACTCAATGAGACCCCCATATCTTGATTAAATCTTACCCTACTAAGCAGAACAGTTAAATACAAACATGTTCAACCTGTCCTCAACTACACAGTCTCACACACACTTGTAAACACACTTTTTTCTACCTGCCAGTGTTGTGTGACAGCATTCCACACCCCAACCTTTCCCGTGTGGCTTGTAGCCACTAGCTGGTTTCCAATGAAGAAGAGATCATCTACAGGTACGCCAAGACTGAACACACCTGGGGTGTTAGGAGACAGAGGAGGTAGTGAGGAGTGAAGTCTGAGTGTCAGAATGCAGGAGTCACAAATAGTGGTCACGCTAAAAAAAAAATACCTGATGTCTTACTGTTTCAATTTAGTTTGGGGGTTTAAGAGAACTATTGAAAACGTGATGCCAATGTGGGCGGTCTTTTTACAAGAATTCATTACTACATTTGAATGCATCTTTTATCAATCATGTTTCTCTGTTAATGTTGCATACAGCTAAAATTACAACATATTGACAGTAGTGGGTGAATATAAATTAAATTAAATGCCTATTCTGGTGGGATCTTTTGGGTTGGTGCAGTACTGAACATACATATTATATGATATCCCCACAGAATATAAAGGAATTTTCATGGCTGCACAACACTGCTCAGAGTCAGGTCGGTTCACGAGGAACAACTGTAAACAAACAAGACAAGCATACAGCATCTCTCTGTTTACCTATCTCATTGCCGCTGCCTCCATCTTGGATGCTCCAGAGGATGATGCTGCTTTCAGATGCGGCAGCCACCATCTTGTCCTTGTCTCCATGCGGGCCGCCCACCACCTTGGCATTGAGTGCGATGCGTTCAATGGTCCAGTCAAGGTAGGGAGAAGAAAATACCTGCTGCCATCCAGAAGATTCCTTTATCCTGTAGAGCAAAACACATGCACCGACAAGCATTGATTAATTAAATAAAAATATGTAATGTAAAATAAGTGACTGCATAAATATTCACCCCCTTTAAAGTGACTGACCAAATTCAACAGAGGTCCAGCCAAGTGGTGCTAGTAGTTTCACAATTAGTGATGAGAAATGAGGATCACCTGAGTGCAGTGGATGTGTCTCAATTGATTGTAAAAATAATAATAATAATAATAATAATACATTTTATTTATATAGCACTTTTCATAAAACTCAAAGACACTGTACCAAGCAGAAAAAGATAAAATCACATAAACACCATAAAAACAGACAAAGTCAACACAAGCAAAACAGAAACAAAGGAAGATCAGAGTCACAGATTAAAAGCTTGTCTAAAGAGGTGTGTTTTGTGTGACTGTAGTATGAACACACCTGTGTCTGGAAGGACCAGTCACTGGTTACTCTGTATTCTTGGATACCATTACACCATGAAGGAAAAAGAACACTCCAAGCAATTCAGAGAAAAGGTTAAAAAAAGTATAAGTCAGGGGATGGATACAAAAATGTCCCAAGGAACTGAACATCCCCTGGAGCTCAATGGAAGGAACATGGCACATGATTCTTCCTAGATCGCGCTGTCCTCATAAACTGAGATGAGAGAGACTCTGCATACGGCAACTGTTGCCTGGGTTCTTCACCAGTCAAAGCTTTATGATAGACCGGCAAAGAGAAGAAAACTCATACAAAATCTCGATTAGAGTTTGCCAAAAGGCATGTGGGAGACTCCATGATCAGGTGGAAGAAGGTTCTTTAGTCTGATGAGACCAAAATGGTACTTTTCAGCCATCAGATAAAACACATTTTTTGGCAGACACTAAAAAGTGCATATCAACACAAACACACCATCCCCACTGTGAAGCATGGTGGTGGCAGCATCATGCTGTGGGTATGCTTCTCTGCAGCCAGCCCTGGAAGGCTCGTAAGGGTAAAGGGTAAAACGAATGTGGCAACATATAGAAAAATCCTGGAGGACAATCTTACTCAGTCTGCAAGAGAATGACATATTGGGAGAAGATTTATTTCCAGTGAGATAATGACCTGAGGCATACAGCAAAAGCTGCAAAGAAATGGCTTAAAGACAATAAGGTGAATGTTCTGGCGTGACCGAGTAAAGGCCCAGACCTCAATCCAATGGAGAAGTTGTGGCTGGACTTGAAAAGGGCTGTTCACGCTCAACCTCTGTGCAACTTGACAGAGCTTGAGCAGTTTTGCGAAGAAGAATGGAGTAAAATTTCAGTGTCCAGATGTGCAAGCCTGATTGAGACCTATCCACACAGACTTTGATTGCAGCCAAAGATGCTTCTACTAAATAATGATTTGTGGGGGGGGTGAATATTTATGCATTCTTTATTTTACAGTACATATAATATATTACAGTTAAGTTACTTTGTATGAATCTTTTTCACTTTGACATTGAAGAGTTTTTTTGTCAAAAAAGTCAAATGATATTGACCAAGATTGATTTATAAAATCAATATAAGGGTGAAACATCCAAGGGGATGAATACTTTTTATAGGCACTGTACATTGTTACAGCATTTCAATGCCAAGGATCAACTTCAATTATTTTTCATCTTTATCAACCATTTGAACACATAAACCAGATGTAGCTAATTTGCACTGAACAAGAATGAACCAGAGATAAAAGCTTTTGAACTGGTGCCAAAAGAGGAACTTGAAATGAGAAATGTGAGACACAGCAGATACTACTGTAATTCCACCTTACCACCATTAAT
This sequence comes from Cheilinus undulatus, assembly GCF_018320785.1. NCBI lineage: Eukaryota > Metazoa > Chordata > Actinopteri > Labriformes > Labridae > Cheilinus > Cheilinus undulatus. The sequence goes on along the minus strand of NC_054865.1, from coordinate 24,015,487 downwards.
AATTTAAATTCACGCCTTATGAACCAAAGAGTTGAAGGAAAATGTTTTAACCAGCATGGTTTATTACCTGTAGCAGATAACAAAGTGTGCATAGGCTGCTACAATCCAATTGTGGTGTCCAGCTATGATCAGCACCTTCCTTGGGTCAACCACTGGGCCTAGAAAAATATAAACAGACACATGCAGAAAAAATGCAAATAATAAGCACACTGCTACCAACGCCTTGCAGTCAGACTAGATTTACATTATTGTTTCTAGTACCACACATAATAAAATTCAAATGGATGCAGCAATGAAAAGAAGCCAGCAGGAATCAGATGTGTAATTCCTCTATACGAGTCCAGAACACACACTCTTTGTTTACTCAGCTCACTAGCCTCTCTGATGTCATCCTCAACAAAGAGCAGGCTGGTGTGAAACTAGGCTACCTCAGACTGTGCTGTTAGCTAAAGGATATGTCAGGTCACATTAGAATCACACTCACTGAAATACATAATCCTATTTAGAGTGCTTATAATAATCTGTCTTATTATTACAGACATATAGATGTGACACATACGAACATGCAAAAAAGCAAGTGCTACACAGCCTGCACACACTCACGGTGGACACAACATCCTGCGACATGTCTCTGCCAGCATAAAAGTCTTTGTTTTGCTAAGAATAGGGAGCTTAACCTTCCTTATATTACTCATCTTAAGGTGATGTGATAAATATCTTGGGTTTTTGACTGATAAATCTTTGTTTTTGAAGCTTCATATTGAGGTTGTAGAGAACTTGTAAAGAAGTTAAAATCACAGCCTGGTTTTATTTCAGAAATACATCTTTTTGTCTTTTGATGCAATAAAAATACTTGTTTCTGCCACTTCTGATTGATTACGGTGATGCTCTGTATGTGCATGCATCTTCTCAATGCTTTAAATCTTTGGATACTGCTTACTATGGGGCACTGAGGTTAATAACAGATCTTATGTCCTTGTCTCATCATTACATTTTGTATGATTGAGTTGGTTGGCCTTCTTTGACCACACATAAATCACTGGCATAACCTTATTCACAAGACCATACTTGATTTGCTTCCATCATACTTGTGTGATTTCATTCATGTGAAAAGTGCTAGAAGTTACAGTCTTCAGTCTGTGACTCAGTTGCAAAATTTACTTATGCTCTCTGTTCCCAGTCTGTCTTGAAATGGGTTAAAGAAGTTTAGGTATGCTGCTCCTGCAGCCTGGAGTCTGCTACAGGAGAAGCTGGTCTCTTTAAATCTTTTTAAAGGTGGACTAAAGGCATTGGAGGAAGATGCATCAGGTTGTAGTTGTTTTGAATGATGACTTTCTGCTCTGTGACTCAGGATTTGGTTGGTCTGTGATTGTAACCACTCTTGTTTTTTTTCCTGTGTCTATGTCTTTGTTAATTGTGCTGCTGTCCGTCTTGATCAGGACATTCTGTGAATAAGATTCTTAATCTCAGAGAGATTTTCCTGGTTAGATAAATATAAACAAATACATAAAAACATCTGTAGTTTGCTTTTTAAAGCTGGGATAACATTTTACAGAGATAGACATTTGCCAAAAAAAATGTATAAATACAAAATCTACGGATTTTATTTCTTTCACATTAAGACACACTCTTTAAGGTCGCTCCAGTTTACTCACCCAGCTTGTTATTGTCATCTGTTGGAGGTGAGAGGGAAGGGTGAGGAGGTGGACCAACACGGTTGAAGCCTTCGGCTCCACTGGGACCTGGGCGCTCATCAGACGAGGCCACTAGAGTAGGGCTTGACTTGTGAGCAGGGATCGCTGTCAGGGAAAGACGTGCTGAGGTTATAAACTACACACTTCTGCAGATTATTTTTTTTTCTGTCACTACTGTAATGAAAATGTTTCTAAACACTGATTAAATAGAGCTTAGGGTAAGTTCAAGCAAAAAGACTGTTCTATTTCAATTCACCCTTTCATTCATTAGTAACCACTTACTCACATGCCCCCCCTTTTCCCGCGCCTGTTCCTGATCTAGTATTCATCAATGGCCGTCTACTCACTTAAGCTTTGAGCCAATCCCTTTAAGCCATGACTTCTCTCAATCCAATCATCTTGCAGCTGTCATATTTTAAAATCTGTTCTCTTTCCTTCACAGTCAGTCAGTCATTTCAGTTTGATCACCGCAACCTTCCTCCTCCCCAGTCACCACATTACATCTCATCGGTGTCCAGGTCAAGCTCCTCCATGCATCCTGCATCCCTTCAACACAAATTCCAATCATCTCATCAGCGTCTAGGTCAAGCTCCTCTGAAATGTACTCCTCAGTAGTCTCATACTAATCTTATCCTGCTCCTTCCATCACCACCACCAGTGTCTAGACTCCATGGGGGGTATCCTATCCTGCTGCCCACCTCACTACCCCTTCAAGTTCATAAAGACATCATAATGGAGTCTATACACCAAAGACATTTCACAATTCCAAATATTGCCAAACATTTCCAAACTTGTAAATACATCATTGTTAAACTTATAGAAGTCTCTCCTGATTGAATTATTATTTTCACAATAAAGCAGCTTTCAGTTTTTCCATTCATTTTCTGAGCCACAGTTCAATGTCCTTACCTGGAGGCGGCAGGTAACCGTGGAAGAGAACGCTGCCACACGATGAGCGGTCTAGTTCCTCACACAGCAGCAGACGCCGCACTGCACACACATACACAGAGGTAAGACATACAAAAAAACTAATGAACCTGTGATGAAAAGAATTACATGACAGTTATTATTCAAATCAAACTAGAACTTATAAAATGATATAAGAATAATTTAACCTTTTTTATTACTCTCTTTATTATTTTGCTTTTACCACACACCAAAGAGTAGATCTTGTCTTTGAGCTGTAATTTAGAATTCATATTGAACTTAACAGATTAACTGCTTAACATACTAAGACCTGAAGCGAATCATTAGTTTCACAAGAGTAACTTTCCCATTCAAGTAGAGACAAAGCAGGGAAGTTAGAAACTCTGAAACAGGAAGTATAACAACCTCTGAGTTTAGAGAACCAACAGTAATTAGTCTCAGGCCTTTGTCATCACCTAAAGATTTGGTATTTGCATGACAATATTTCCTCAATAGAAGTATTTAACACTGTTTAAACTGGACTCAAAACACCTTTACACTTTTTTAATGTGCACAACCTGCTGCAGTTACAGACACACAGTGAGTGCTGACTAGGGATGCTTGATATTGGAATTTTTGCAAAGATCTGATATGCCAATAATTCCAACTCATTTTAGCTAATACCAATAATGATATATAATCAGCTTTTTTATTGTCTAGAATGCCAAGTATTTTCTTTGCAAGAGAGGCTCACTCAAGAGGAGCTGAAAGAGGAGAGGGGAAGTAAACAGTGTGGTAGCTGGTAGAAGCTGATGTATCAGCCATAAATATCTGAAAAAAAAAAAAAAAAAGTTTTCTAAATCACTCATTGAGGATCTAAGCAAACATCATTCCAAAATACAAACAAAAGAAAAAAAACAGGAAGTGTCTGACATTATTTCATGAGAGAAGTCTTGATTCCAGAAAGTTAATTCAATTTTCTTTTGTCCATGTGGCCCAAACTCTCTGTAAATGGCTGCATGTGATGGCAGCAGGTAACATCCTCTCATTACTTCACAGATATTGTTTATTGGGATTTTTGTAGTGCAAAGTGAAAAATAATGTCCACATCCTTGATATCCAATCACCTGTAGGTTGCTCGGTCCTGGATAAAGAGGTCAGGAATGGACAGAATGTGTGGAGACAGTCCTTAGCCCCAAAGTAAACCTAAGACTTTGGATCTGCTACCTCCTTTGAATCCGATGTACAGTCTGGTGGGGATGAATCCCCATCGAGGGATAAACTTGCCACACTGGAACAGCTGCTGTAGACGCTGTATCGTCTCTTTACTCAGTTTAGCCATGTTTTTATCTCGTACAGCAAGGATGTTGATGTTGCTGCTGACCTGGCAAAACTGTTCATATTAGCCAACACTAATATTGAAATGTTCTTATCTAATATCTGCCAATACCAATATCATGCCAACAAAGTCGTGCATCCCTAGTGCTGACCAAAAAGTGTCAGCTCCTTGGATTGAGGCAATCAATTACCAGACTACTACACTCCAAATCTACTGGTATCAACATTTATGCTAAATAATAATGCTCAAATCAGTTCTCAGAAATCTCACCTAAAGGAGTTATCCCGTAAAACTCTGCCTCATGTCGCAGGACACTGATGTTGACACCCCTAAAGAGAAAAACGTGAATATGAAGCGTCTTCATCTCTTGTTTTCCTGAGATCACCATTCAAGAATACTTTGTATGGAGTTGTGACTGCTCACCTTAGGTCTAACTCTTTGGTTCTGAGAAAATTCAAAATTGGTGCAAAAGCTGTCGGGTCCCTGTCGATGAATATCTGAGGATGAAACAATAGACGACACATGGTGATGCAAATGCAGAACTAAAAGTGAAAAGTTTTGGTTACAACTCAAATTCCACATTTATTTTCAATTACAAAGTTAGATATGTGTCATAGAACCCATATTCCAGCTAAAGTTTGTTTTCAGAATAGAAAAAATATTAAGTGTAAATCAATACAAAACACCCCTCAGTATAGACATGATTAATAATTTAAAGAAATGTTATCCACATGGTAAATGAACAGCACATCATCTTTCAATAGGCAAATAGATGGATGTCATAATGAAACATTGACTGTGGGTTGTACCACAGGATTTATTATGGTGTCATGGTTTAATGCCTCATCTTAAATGCTGCTGATCATACTTATTTAATTTTAATGCCAAATGTCATATTTCATTAAGATGCTGCAAAACCAAAGCAGATGTCATATCACATCCACATGAAGCTCTTAGACGATATTCAGATGCTGCATGACTGGATAATGTTTGCAGACAGTGTGCTTGTTTTTAATTAAAGAAACAACAAAGGTCATACTCACAGCTCCAGTTTCATCCCGAAGAGTGGATATCCTTCCACTCAGCAAACTGGAACACATAGAGATACATAGACAAACACAGACACACAAACAGAGAGCTCCAGTTAACACAAGCACTTCTCAGTTTCCACTTAGCAGCAGTGTTACCACAACCTGGAGTGATCACACAAAAAAGAAAGAGCATCAAGCTAGAGATGAACCCTAAAAGTTCTCAAGTTATTCTTGCTGTTTAGTCAATGTGTTCCATTTAACAATATAAACTACCTAGAAAAAAATCATGCTCATGTTTGGTAGCATTTTTCAGCACAATCTCAACATTATGAAATAAAAATTATTTTTAACTTTAACTTACTGTATTATATATAAGACCTACAAAGAGCACACCAAAAAAAAAATCAAAAGCCTGATTTTTAAAAATTGTTTTATAAAAGTTTATCAAAATAAGATAAAGATGTCATTTCAAGAGTTAGAAATGTAGAAAATGTTGTAAACTTACAGATAAACATAGTAAAATTACATATAAAAAGCTAAACATCAATATTTTTACAGAGTTAACGTATGTATCTACTGGTGTTTTTGTCCACTAAACAATGCATTAGTTTAAAAGATTGTTGTGAAGAACTCAAAAGCAAAGCAAATTAAACATAAAAAGAAGTACAAGTGAGCCCAAATCAAGATAAATGCATAAAAACGTGATCATATACATATGCATTTTTTTTTTCATTTTAAACTGTCCTCATGTGCAATATTTTATGAACACAATTACAAGGGGAATTAAATTTCATGGACTGCACTTTTACACAATCAGTGATTAGCAGTTAGTATAAAACTATAAGGAGTTTTTTTTCCTTAAAAGAAAAAAAAACAGCTGCAGTGATGAAAAAATACCAGTGCTAGCCTGGTACAGTATGGACGGTGTAAAAAAAAAAAAAGTAATAAAAATAATAATTCTTATATCATATTCAAATGATTGAATTTCCTGTTCTAACTGACTTATTGACATCATGTAAAAACTAAAAAGATCTCAAAAATCACACTTTCCACAAAAAGTGGTTGCAATGCAACATGTGGCTTTGTTTGCATGCTATCACATGACAAAAATATCAAATGATCACATCACACTGGTGTGATTGTGGATTCCTATGGTTTAATGTTTCCCATACGTATGATGGATATTTTACCCTGACTGCACACTGCAGACAGCTGGTGGCAGACAGGTGTGCTGGCAGACTTAAAGACAGACATTTTAGCATTAGTTAGTCAGCTGTTGTCAAAGTTTGAGCTCAGTGCAGTGTTTGAGTTTTTTATGACTTTGGTATTTGCCCAGCCCCAATCAGCTGTGCTTCTTTAACTGTGGGTTCCCCTCATAGACTGTAAAGAAGGTTCCTCTGGGCTTGGAGGAACATCTAAAATGCCATTTGAAATGTGTAAAAACACGCCCATAAAACATAACTCATAATTAAAAAAATTATAATAATCTGAATACAAAGAATGATTATAAGTGTTCACATCAAACACTGGATGAGGAAAAGCCAAGTCTATTCTATCAAATCTCAAGCAAAAGAACTTGTTTTCCACCTTATTCCAGTTGTGGCTGACTGTAGTTGTAACCCCTAGACATTTTCCATCACCAGAACACCAGACATATGAAGCAAGACAGACAGGATAATGTAACATTCCTACTTAACATGAATTATGTAATAAGAGTTTTGTTTTACAGGGCTGCACCATAGCATGCCCTTGTTTCTTTGACCTGTTTCTGTTAGATACAGCACAAGCTTTGCCCGCTATTAAATTGCCTGTTACATGAGGTGGTTTAAAGAACTCCTGCTTTGCAATATGCACATCTGGTCAGTCAGAGAGATTAAATTCTAGGTCCACATTTCCCTATTGTATTAATGGTTAATTAACCAATTAATTACTGGATAATTATAGAAAACCCAGCATATCACAATGCAACATAAATGACTTTCTTGTGATAGCACAACAGCTGACCTTGTAGGCAAGAAATAGAAATAACAATTGCACATAGTTCAGATAACTCAAAATCAGCTTTTACATCAGGACAACGTTTAACAAACCTTGAGAAGAAAGAGTCTGGGATCCACATCAGAGTCTGTCTGGAGGTACTGAACCTACAGTATGGAGAAAAATAGCATATTAATATCAATGTGTGCTATAAAATGTAAGGTCACTATGCATCTGAAGATGAAAACAGTCATGTAAGGTAAGTAAAACAAGAGACATGCCAATCCTGGAACTACCTTAGTCAAAAATGCATCAATAAAAATGTGTTAATAAAGGTGAATAGAGCTAAAGGTCCACAATGTTCAAGACACCCCAGTATTTGTTTACGTGTGTTTGAGGAGGAAAAGACAGGCTGAGAAAAGATGATGAAGTAACCTTCACAACAGCTAATCATGTATTGACTTCAGCTACGTCCATGTCTGCTTCTACACTGTGTTATCATCAAACACTGACGAAGACAAGCTCAAATTTCCCAATGACCATCGAGCTGTCCCGTTGACGGAGCTCACCTCGTCCCACCGACGTTCAGCTGTATGATGTCTCCCATCCCAGGCGTTGGGTTGTTGTTACCATTTGTAGCCATGATGATGTCCAAGCCGCTGTCCAGAAGCCACCGTTCCGTTATAGCTGTTACAGTCTCAAAAGCTAGCTTGCTAACGCTCCTCTTCTCCCCAGCTCAGCCGATGTCCCGACACTCCAGCCTCACAACCTCTCCCTCGTCCCACCATCCATAAAATATCCGCTACACACGACCTATGGGGACGGCGTCAGTATCGCCAGGTCTCCGCATTGTAGGCGGAGAGAGACAGGGGTCTTTTTATCCAAAAGAAACCTACACAATAGTTTCATTATTTTCATGCGGTCTTGTTTGCATCACGACCCTGCATGTAACCAAATCGTGGATAACATCTTGCGCAGAAAATAAGCAAAGAGAAACAGCTGTACAAACTGTCTACAACCGAGGAAAGAGCATTCACTGTTGACAACTTCCGTTTTCACTGAGTTAACGTCCTCCGTTGAACTGTTTAAATTTTCGAGTCGTGTAAAACATTATGTAATATATATTCTAATTGTATTCGATTTTTGGGTCTAACAATATGAAGTTTTTGTGCGCTTTGTATTCAGTTTATGTCAGTCGCTAGGGTACCATAGTTCTATGCCTTATAAGCGTTACTGCTATGGTTGTGAACTATCTTGACTGGTATTTGCGCTACTCGCCGTCAGAGGTGCGCATGGTTTAAGGTTACAAAAAGAAAACAGCACCGTTAATATGACAAAAAAAAAAAAAAAAGATTGAGTATCTTTGGTAGAATTGTTTTAACCCCCTTTCAACTTGGGCTATGGTGATAGTTTAGATAATAATTTACAAAAGCCCAGAAAAAACTTTTTTTTCCCTGTTACGCCGTTTGCTGTGATAAGTAAAACAAACGCACGTTTTTGCAGCTTGACGCTACCACATTAGACTCAGCTTCGACGTTAGTTCGCTAGCATAGCATAACCTATCCTGCTACTTCGTAAACTTTGTATTCGTTTTCAACCTGATATTCAAAGAATGGGTCCAACTCATTTGTTGGTGTAGTAGTATTACGAAGCCCCCCCTTAATACTGCGTTTTCTTTGCGCAAGCAAGCGCTCCCCAAGCTTAGCTCCGCCCCTCCCACTTCTGCTAGGAGAAAAAGACTAGAAGCCTAACATAGTTTATGACGATCTACATTTTTTATCATGAGGCGTCTCTTTAAACTGCTTCATAGCAACATGTAACCCAAGGACATTTATCCCGGGATAGTTTCCTCTCGCATGGTAAGCTCTCTATGCTTTGAGACTCAATGTGTGATATGTATCTGTTTATTTAACTTACATTAGCCTGTTAGCCAGTAAAAGTTAGCCAAGGAGTGGGAGGCTGAACTCATTAAACTAATATTGAGCTTTAGCAGAAGCATTCAAAAGCAATGATATCCAGTTAGTTTAAAACTTTAGTGTAATTCAAGTTCGTCCTACTGCTTCTGTTGGGCTTGTATCATACGGGGTAAGTCGCACTGTTGTAAACTAAGAGAGGTGTGAAAGTACGACTTTACTTCAAATATGATACCTGTAATGTCTTTCAAAAGGTAACGGTACCCCTTTCTGTCTACATGGTTCATTTGTTTGCAATTCTTCCTCCTGTAGCTGTACCTTGGTGAAAGCCACGCCAGAGAAAATGTGTTTGTAACCAGCTGCCACACAGAGGAGAACGCAGGAAAGAGGCTTCCCTTCACATATCACAGCAGACAGGAGCCCCGGTCAGAGAGAGACGGCATACCTGTAAGTTGTATCATGATGTCAGGGACACAGGAAAAAGGAGCTCCAGGTACAGAGGAAAACATGCCAGAGGTCACTGCAGGAAATATCCCCAGCCATACTCAACAGGTACAAGATGCAGCGACTGTGGCAACACCGGTGACCTCCAAACAGCCTCGTGTCTCTACAGCAACAGAGGATGAGGATGAGAGTGAAGATGAGTGTGAGATCCTGGAGGAGAGTCCCTGTGGCCGCTGGCAGAAACGTAGAGAGGAGGTAGGAAAGAGTATCAGCTTTTTAATCCAGTCTCATAGGAACAGTCACTACTAGACTGCTCTGCTCTTCAGATTCAATGCCAGCTTTTGGTTTAAGGCTGACTGAATTTATTAACCTAGTACAAAGAGTAAGGGCATTTGTGTTTGCTAAATTATTTCTTTGTAGTAGCAGTGCTTACTGGCAAATCATGTACCACTGGAAATCCTGCTTATTTCCCTTTTAAATGGTGCCATATTTGTAAGGAACATGCATTTGTGGGATGAGCAGCAGAGCTGAGTATGTGGGTTGCGCCCATGAAAAATTAGCCAAATCTTCTCTGCCAGTGCCAAACGGCTTGTCCTGCTGTTGCTATTGACTTTTGTTTTGAGGAGACGCAGACTGTCTTCTACAGATATGCTGTCAAGGTTTGCAGGACGTCATGGCCGACATCTCTCAGCCCAGACAATCCAGAACTGACTGCATGCAGCCAATCTCCGGTCTCTTAGGGCTGCCACTAGGCCTGCCATGTCTGCCCTTCACCGTCAGGCCCGTATGCGCTGGTGTTGGCAACATGTGCACTGGAGCCTGAACATGTGGAGGAATGTTGTGTTCGGTGAAGAGTCCAGATTCTGCCTGTGGCAGTTGGATCATATGGTCAAATGTGGCACTATTTAAAAGGAAAATAAGAAGGCTTTCCAACAGGATAGAAAGATTTATTTCCAAGCACTGTTACAACAAATAATCTACCAAACACAAATTTCCTTAATTTTTGTGCTAAGTGTAGATGCTGTTTCCTGCTGTTTAACAAAAGCAAAGATATTTTCTTAGAGCACAATTTTAAAAATGTTTGAGACTTAATGGTGGACCTTTATTTATCCACGGTTTGTATTTCATGGAGCAGTATGTTTTTTTGCTAATGTGTAAAGTTTTTCTTTTCTAATGGCTTTTTTTTTTCTTATGTCTTGAAATTTGAGACTGAATATGTCACTCAACTGTTTATCTCTTTACACTGGTTTCCAGTTGCAGCTTGCATCCAATTTAAATCCCGTATTGCTTACAAAGCAATGCTGATGCTGTTTCATCCTGTCTAGATCTTTGCTTGTGTTTTACTTTCTCTCAGATGTACATTGCTACTTAATGAAAGTGTCTGCATTGTCACATTGTACTTTCTGCTGCAGGTGAATCAGCGTAATGTCCCGGGTATAGATGCTGCATACTTGGCCATGGACACAGAGGAAGGTGTGGAGGTAGTTTGGAATGAAGTCATGATCTCAGAAAGGAAAAACTTCAAACTACTGGAGGTGAGACACAGTGTTACAAGTTAGGAAAGTTCAAGCGTTACTTATGTAGCCCTAATTGGAGATCTAATTGTACTGTTGATTTACTATGGATATAAGCAAATTATATTTTATTTCAGTGACCTTAGTGAAAATACTATGAGAGTGAAACTTAAGCCGTTAATAAGGGAAGAGGACACTTGCCTTTTAAAAAGATCCATGGTCCATAGTTGTAAAGATGTATTTGATGACAAAATATGATGAAGAAGAGGAGGCAGCTTTATTGGAAACAAACTAAATAGTGGATAGAGATGCCACTGAATTTAAAGGTTGACCATTGCTCATACATTGTTGATAATACTTTACAAGTATCTCTGAGCTACTGTCAAACAAAAGTGTCCGGCTACTTCATTGGAAAACAGTTCTACCTGTTGTGGATTTTTTTTTTTTTTTAAATCAGAAGCTCTCCTATCGTTTTATATAGCAGTTGATGGATAGTTTGTCTTTTTCTTTTAAACAGGATAAGAAATCTCAAATTTCAGAGGGTCATTGATCCTCAGCATTTTGTATAATATGGTGTTATTTTAAGCTGTTCACAATACTTTCAGAATACTGTCATTTTTTTATTGATAAAAGTACATACAGTGTTAATATGAAATTTATTAATATGTTATCCTGTAATGTAACTGCCCAAAGTCCAGTGATTTTAAATTAAGCAATACTGAAACAATGAGGGATGAGGGTCAGCATCTGCGAGTCCGAGGCCATGGTTCTCTGCCAGAGAATGGTGGGTTGCTCCCTCTAGATGGGATAGTGTCTTTGCCCCAAGAGGAGGAGTTGAAGTACCTTGGGTTTTGTTCAAGAGTAAAGGTAGAATGGACAGCGAGATCAAAAAGTTTCAAAAGGGTTTTAAAAAGTCTTAAATTTATTCTTACAAGTGTGTAGGACCCCTGTATGGACAACTTGAGACAAAAAGTAATTTCCTTAAGAAATTGTCCCCATGTTTAGTTATTTCTAAAAAAAATAACCCAACAGTTAGATAAAGAGGAGGTATTAGAAAAGCATTGCCCACTTATGATTGAAAGTATTGTAACATATACTGTTTGTTTCATTTTCTTTGTGCGCAGGAGAAAGTGAAGGCGGTATTTGATAATCTGATCCATTTGGAGCATGCAAATATTGTTAAGTTTCATAAATACTGGGCTGATACGAAGGACAACCGGGCCAGGGTGAGTCTCTGATCAGCCAAACATGGACTGATTTCCTTAAAACAGAGGCATGGATCTTCATTGTAATCCGTTATCTATTGTTAATATCTTAAAATATTAGTTTGTGTGTCTTTTTTGTCATTTATATTTCATTATATTTTCCATTATCTCTGTCTGTCCTTCAGGTGATTTTCATCACCGAGTATATGTCATCAGGAAGCTTGAAGCAGTTTCTAAAGAAGACAAAGAAAAATCACAAAACTATGAATGAAAAGGTATCATTTAATTCTCTTTTATCGTTAAATGGATAAAAGGGTCTTTTGGAAGTAAGGGGAAATAGAAGAAAAAAGGAGGATAGATTATATTCAAACTGTTATACTGATGTTAGAAAAATTAAATCATATTTTAGGTTGTAGATACTCCATAATGAGAACGGACTGATTAGAATTCTGACAAGTTGTATGGTCCTGCAGGCTTGGAAGAGATGGTGCACACAGATCCTCTCTGCTCTCAGGTTGGTTTCACCTTTTCACACATTATTTTTAATTCAGTATAGCAGTCACTCAAAGAGAAACACACTTAGATTTAAAAAAGAAGTATTTTCTTTTTCTATACTCATATTTGGTGTATTTTTTTAATTTGTACTGCAGTTATCTCCACTCATGTGACCCTCCCATCATCCATGGTAATCTGACCTGTGACACCATCTTCATCCAGCACAACGGGCTCATCAAGATTGGATCAGGTACAAACAGGCACTGGTTTCAGTCTGAGAGAGAGTAAAGGGGCTGGAGCAAACAGGATTTGAAGACTTGAAATGTCTCATTGTAATACAAGGATTTTTTTGCTTACTGTTAAGATTTCTCTTGACAAAAATGGTGTTGATACACCTCTGTTTTTGTCTGGTTCCAAAATAACACAACACATTGTTGATGAGTAAAGTGTCATCTAGACAACCACTGTTTTGTGTGCACACACTCGACAAGTCAGGTGCTGCTACTAAAGCCCCATCTGCTAATGGCAGCTTCAGTGACAGTAACACACACTATTGTTTAAAGATTATAGAAGTATTACCTAAATTTTCCTCTTCCTCTTGTTTTATATTCATTCCTCTCAGCTTAATATGTTCTTCTTTTGTTTATTATCTCCTCTTTTTTCATCTGCAGTGGCTCCAGACACCATCAACAGCCATGTGAAGACATGTCATGAGGAGCAGAAGAATTTGCACTTCTATGCTCCAGAATATGGAGGTAAAACAACTTCCATAATCCTTCAATTCACTGAGTTGAAGCTTTTAGCCAAAGCAACGACATTTGAGGATAAGTACAATACAAATAAGGATCTAAACAGGTGAAAAAAACATGAGTGAATGTAAACAAACAGCTCCAAGGCCAATCAGACAACAGGAGGTGCTAACAGCTGAGGCAATCCACAAGGTGTGTATAAGTGGATTTGTTTCTTTTTTTATTATCAACGACAACAGCAGCAGCTGTTGCTTGATATCAGATATACTCTAAAATATCCATGTCATATCAACAGCATCCTCAATATCATCATCATCATGTTGATCAACATCAGTGGTGTCATCCAGCTATTAAAGGTGCGCTGTCTAATATTTAGCCCAGTAGCATTTAACAAAGCAAACTCAATTATACTAAACATTATATATATATAGAATTAGGCCTCTCGAGATTAGTGTTTAATCATCTGGAAGTTTAAAACTGTTTTTTGTTTTTTTTTGTTTTGTTTTGTTTTTTTTTATTATAGGCCTTTTATTCATACATGGGGAGGGTCCCCTCCATGCACTCTGCCATCTTGGATTTTTGGATCTTTTGTGTTTTAAGTACCAAAAAAGGGACCAAATAACAGTTATATATATTTGGGTGATTAGATACTAATTTAGATAGGCCTTCTTATAAATATTATCTTCCATTTTTTCCAAGTGTTTTTTCGCTAAATGCTACCAGGTGAAATATTACAAACTGTACCTTTATGTGTGGAGGTGTCGATGAAAGAGTCTTTTTCTGTAGGTGGAAAGTAATTGTGCGGATCAAATGGAGTTTTGTCACTTATTTAGCCACCAGAGAACTACACAGGACAAGTGTCTAGCTAGTGGCGTAGGTTACTGTTGTAAAGGTAGGTCCAGGGGCCCTTCAATGACAGATTGTAGTGGGAAGTAGGCAGGAAGGCACGGGCCATGTTTGCTGTTGTTTTGTAAAGGAACAACAGAGTTTTGAATTTGATTATAGCAGCAGCTTAGAGCTTGCTGAGGGAGATGAATAACAAGAACAAGAGTAACAAGAAGAGGATAGGAAGTTACATGTTTTAGTCACTTCTTCCCTGACCTGTAGGGTAAATAAGACAATACAGATGCGTTAGAAATGTATTTTAACATAACTATGTTGGGATAATTTTATTCCACTTCATTTTTTATCCATGGAAATATTTGGTATCTCACAACATTAAATTGTGTGTTGGACAATTGAAAGTATTTTGAATCTGGATTGTATAAGGTACTTGGCAGTAGTAGTGCCATTAGCCTGCAGAGACTTCTGTAAGTACTGCCATTCAAACAGGACATTCTTGGAGAAGCTGGACAGCATAGCAGATCGAAACTCCAGCGCCACGTAAATTAGCAAATTTAAGTTAAAAATGGGGCAAAAACCGATGTCGGCTAAGTTGTACACTGTCCTAATTTTTGGAAGCATTTTATTTTTCACCCAGAAAGCGTCTGTGTTTGGCACTACTTTGCAATGCGAGCTTCGCCTACTGGCTATGTGCTCTTCCACCTCAACCTATCTCAACAGCTGTTTGGGTCTACAGGCTTCATCAACAAGTAACTAAGCTAAAGCTAGTTATTTCTGCTCAGTTTTCCACTTAAAAAGCTGGCACATTGTTTTCACATTGTCTAGTTATCAGCCATTAGAAGAAAAAAGCATCAGCCATAAACTTACTTGGATGACAAATTTCCATTCAGCTCTTCTGGTTGGGGTCAATTTTCCCAACTTATCCACAGAAAGTTGAAAAAGGTCCATAAAATACCAGCATTCAGTAAGGAAGGGAACTCTTGATGGAGAGTGATGCAGGCTTCAGGCATCTGTGAGCTACTATCCTCACAGTTTACAGTTACAAATGTTTTTGGTATTCACATTTATTTCCTTTATGTGCATTGGAACAACACAAATAGACAGAAGAAAATAGCAAAAATTTACATAATTTTACACAAACTCAAAAATGGGCTGGACAAAATTGTTGGCACCCTTTTAAAACTGGGTAAATCATTTTATTTCAAGCATGTGATGCTCATTTAAACTCACCTGTGGCAGTAACAGGTGCTGGCAATATAGAAATCACATCTGAAGCCAGTTAGAATGTATAAAAGTTGGCTCAACCTTTGTGTTGTGTGCCTGTGTGTGTCACACCAAGCATGGAGAACAGAAAGAAGAGCTGAGAATTGTCTGAGGACTTAAGAAGCAAAATTGTGGAAAAATATGAACAATCTCAAGGTTACAAGACCATCTCCAGAGATCTTGAAATTCCTTTGTCCACTGTGCGTAATATAACCAAGAAGTTTATAACCCATGGAGCTGTGGCTAATCTCCCTGGACGTTGATGGAACTGAAAAATTGACAAATGAATGCAACGCAGGATAGTTGGAATGGTGGATAAACATCCTCAGTCAACTTCCACACAAATTCAGGCTGTCCTGCAGACTCGGGGTGCAAAAGTGTCAGCTCAGACCAAATGTTGTCATCTGAGTGAGATGAAGCGCTATTGCAGGAGACCGAGGAGAACCCCACTGCTGACAGTACCTACATGGTGGAGGATCAAAGATGTTTTGGGGTTATTTTGCTGCCTCTGGCACTGGGTGCCTTGACTGTGTGCAAGGAATCATAAAATCTGGAGACCATCGAAGGATTTTGGGCCACAATGTAGGGCCTAGTGTCAGAAAGCTGGGTCTGCGTCAGAGGTCATGGATGTTCCAGCAGGACAATGACCACAAACATATCTCAAAAAGCACCAGGAAATGGTTGGAGACAAAGCACTGGAGAGTTCTGAAGTGGCTGGCAATGAGTATGGATCTAAATCCCATTGAACAACTATGACGAGATCTCAAAATTGCTGTTGTAAGAAGGCACCCTTTAAATATGAGAGATCTGTAGCAGTATGCAAAAGAAGAATGGTCCAAAATTCCAGTAGAGAGGTGTAGGAAGCTTGTTAATGGTTATAGGAAGCGATTGGTTTCAGTTATTTTTTCCTAAGGGTGTGCAACTAAATATTAAAAACAAATTTTTCTGGCCCATTTTTTGAGTTTTGTGTAAAGTTATGTCAATTTTGCTTTTTTCTTCCACTTTTTTGTGTTGTTCCAATGCACATAAAGGAAATAAACGTGTATACCAAAAACATTTGTAACTGTAACAATTTCTGGGAGAAATGGTGTATTTTCTGGAAAAATTCCAGGGGTCCCAATACTTTTGTCCATGACTGTAAATAATAATAGTTTGCCTTCAAAATAGTAATTTCAGATTTTTTCATTTTTTCAAAGCTGATGATGATGTGACCACAGCTGTAGACATCTACTCGTTTGGCATGTGTGCCTTGGAGGTGAGAAGGGACTCTATGTAAAGATATAAAGGCCTGATCTCTTCCCAAATGCACTGTGTTGATCTGTGCTGCTGTATTTTAGATGGCGCTCCTGGAAATCCAGGGGAATGGAGACTCATCATATGTTTCTCAGGAAGCCATAAACAATGCCATCCAATTACTGGAGGACCCGCTGCAGAGGGTGAGAGAAAGACTGTGAATTTGTGCTTGAATAATGAGTACCTTGAGGTATTATGCCAGTGTAAGATGTACATAAATCCTAACCCTTGATTTTGTATCTTGAATTCTCTTTTAGTGTAAAAGTTAATTTGGTAGAAGGGGAGACCACAATGTTTGTTTTGTTTTTGCAGGAGTTAATCCAGAAGTGCCTTGAGTGTGATCCCCATACGCGGCCTACAGCACGAGAGATGCTGTTTAATCAGGCTCTGTTTGAAGTACCTCTGCTAAAACTGCTAGCAGCACATTGTATTGTCAGCCACCAACGTGAGTCTTTATTATTTATTTATTTATTTATTTATTTAATATGGACATAACAATTACGTTGGAAAACACCAGATGCATTGTTTTAAGTGTTATAGCACTAGTGCTAATTTTCATCACCTGTCCATAGGAGGCTTTTAAGGAGGGGATTAGTCCATAGTAGAAAGTTAAAAAAGAGAGGTCTACATAAAAGTCTACATTTGCAAAGAAGACACATTTCAAATAATATCAAACATTAAACATCATGTGAGCAGTTCTGGCTTGACTTCAGCCACTGTTTTAGAGCTCTGCTGAACATATTCATGTCAGACTGTTGTTTTAGATCAGAAGGAAGGTAGTTCCACAGTCTTGAACCCTTGAAAGAGAAGCTGGACTGTCCAAATGATGTTTTAAACTTTGGAACCACACAGTTCCCGCTGACTGAGGCTCTGGTGTTAAGTCTGTGGGCGCCCTGACGCCTTACAGCGACACCAGAAAACAGAGGTGACACACAATTATTTAAACATTTAAAAAACAGCTTCAAAATACTAAAATTTACAAAATTTTCAAAGGTAAAAAGCTTTTGTTTCTCAATAATTTCACAGTGATGCCATCTGGGTTTCTTATCCAGGATCTTAATTGCCTGTTTATACAGAGAATGGACAGGCTTAAGGATGGAAGCCAACACGTATAAAAATACCAAGACGTAGAACAGCAGCTTTGGTAGTTTGGTCCATAGACTGAAGAGAGGTAGTGATTTTTTTTACTTGATTTCAAAATTAAAGCCCATGAAGAATAGTTTAAAAAAGGGCCTTCAGTCTGCATTCTCTCAAATAGCCAGCAGAGGGCAGAAAAGTGTTTGCCCAAAGATGTTGCAAGAATCAGTCTGCCTTTTTTTCCTTGATATTTTTTAAGGATCTTATAATCTCTTAAATACAATAAGATGTTAATTTCTTAAATGATATTCCCATTTATATCAGAATAAACAATTAGACCAAGATGGGATGGCTAAACAGTACTGTGTAATAATTTTTATAGCAGGGATTTCTGGTGATGACAGCCTGGATTCACACTACAATGAATATTAACATAATATTACCCTTAAAAAATCATTTTTAAGCCCTGAGAAATCTGATACACAAAACACATACATTCAATGTGGGATGTCTGTCCATGGGACATTTTCTTTCTCTACAATATAGTTTTAATTCACTTATGACAGTGTAAGCATCTGTACTTTATAAGGGACAAATCCTACAACCACTGCCACCTAATCAGTCTTTTTTGGTGTGCTTCTGACCAGACATGATTCCTGAAAATGCCCTGGAGGAGATTACAAAGAACCTGGACCCAAACCTGGTCATTGCTGAGACAAGAGAGGACGTTCAGCTCAAGTAAGATGAAAGTGTGGGAGCATAAAAAGTTTGTCAAATAGACCCTGATATTATAGTTTAGGAAATATTATAGGATTCTGATCCTAAGATTTTGCAAATTTTCAAATATCCAACCCCTGAGAAATGTTTCTTCCATACTAAACATCTGATCTTTATCTTCTCATTCAAAAATCTCAAACTGTAGTCGGATTTTTTTCATTACTTATTCTCCCGTAGGCTTTCCCAGTTTCCCGCCTTGGAGCTTGATAAATTCCTGGAGGATGTGAGGTAAGAAGTGAGGCAGTGCTTATCTGAATTTTTCAAGACTGAAAGGTACAGCACCATCTTGCCACATGGGGGCATTATCGGACTTTTTGTTGTTGCTCTTTGTCTTTCATCATACTTAAGAACAATATCATAAAAGGTCAAAATAACATCTAAAAACAATATTCATGGAATTCGTTTTGGAGGTTGTTTCACCTGTAGCTAGTTTGTAGTCTCTCTTTCTGCTCTGTATTTTCCTACTGACATTTTATTTACTAGCATCACATCTGTTTTTACGCACGATCAAATTGATGGTCGCTGTATTTAATTTGACACTGTTTTATTCAGTGATTTTTCTTCATGTGTTGTTTGTGTGTTTTTAATTTTCTAAATGTGATTTTTATTTTTCATTTCTCTTATTTTTCTACTGATCTTGTAGTCCACCTTAAATTTTTGCACAATCCAAATTTCCCAAATTTTATATAAAATTGTATAACTCCAGTGTTTTTCCCATTGTGACCTTCCAGTTTCTTTGTCAGTCTCTTATTGTCTCTTTTTTGTTCATCCTGTATCAGGAATGGTATTTATCCAATGACAGCATTTGGGCTGCCCTGTCCACAGCAGCCTCAACCTGAGACTGTTAAGTCTCCTGTTGTCGCCCCCTTGGTCAAATCACCGACCCCTGAACCTGCAGAACTTGAGACACGACGGGTGTGTATAACATATTGTCCTGCATATCATTAAATAAATATACAGTCACAATAATGACATTATTAATTTATTCTTCTTAACTAGTTTTCTTAATTGTAATGATCAGTTGCTAAATCAAAGTACACACTGAATACTTGATGGACTAAATCACTTATCTAAAAACACACTAGCACTACAACAGAGACATACACGTTGATATTTCCATGCTTCTTCTGCAGGTCATTCAAATGCAGTGTAATGTTGAGCCTGTGGAGGAGGGAGCAAAGTTTCATGTAAGTCTCTATAATAATATTTATAACCTAATATTGTATTGCTTAACCCATTAACAGTGCAAAATATTATTTCTTAACCATACGGAAGTACAAAAAAAACATTTGTTTTGTCTGCTTCCTTCCCTTTTAGTTAACGTTACTACTGAAACTGGAGGATAAACTGAACAGGCATCTAAGCTGTGACATGTTACCTCGTAAGACCACATCTTTTATCACACCCTGACACTTACTCCATCTCTGATCTTAAAGATTCAGTCAGTAATCCTGCTATAGTGGACCCACACACTTAATTCTTCTCCCAGCTGTCCTATAGGTTTCTGCTGAGTTCATTGTGGAGTTTCGTTTCATCAAAGGAATGCTGGGATGTTTTCTGTATTGGACAAAAGCAATAAAAGGGTAGACTGTGAACACAACAAACCTTTGGCATTTCCAGCAGGTTTGCATTAAAGTGTATGCTACAGCTGTATGACAGTGGTGAAGATGTGTCCTTTCTAGGTGAGATTCAGGAAAGATAAGAGGATTAAAGGCCTGCCTTTCAAGTGTGTGTCTAATTGTATGCTTTCTCAGGTTTGTCCCAATACTAGCAATTTTAGATAATTTTTAGTGAAATATCCACACCATATAGTATTTACCCTGCTTGTTTATTTGGAAAATGAAGTGTATTTGTTGTCAGATTTGCTTTTGTAAATTGTTTTCTATCCAAGTGAAAACTGTACAGACTAATTTTCTTGAAGCCGTGCCATTTAGTCAGTCTAAAAGACTTTTATTTGTAGTTAGGGTTAAGGATGAATGGTTGGAATACGTTTGACTTTAGGGGGGTGATAGAAGACAAATTTATGTTGGTTTTAATTAGAATTTTATTGGTATTTCTGGGGTCTCCTGCATTTGGACTTTACCACTCACATGACACAGTACCTCTCCATGTGTGTTCTCTGAGGCTTGGAAGAAAGTGAGAGTGAGGTCCCAAGCTTCAGTGGCTTCACAAAATTTACAGTATGCATGACTATTTTAGGCAGGGAGACTGGCTGTCTCGTGTGTGTCATAAAAACCTTTCCCCACTATTTTGGACAATTTTATTTGGATTGCATTCAGGAGCCGCTCTTGTAATGGCCTTAGTTTGATTACAAAGGCATTGTTTTTTTTCAAACTTTTTCTTGGAATACGAGGACTCTACTTGAATAGTCTGCTGATCTGCACTTACTGAATGTGTCTGATAGAAAGTGAGGCGTTTCAGTTGTTGCTTTGCAGTGCACCAGACTGGAGCAGACAGTGGCAAATGAGAAAAGACAGCACCAAACAGTGATAGAATTGTCAGACTAATGTGGTCTGTATGATCTAATGTTTAGGTTTACACACAGGTATGGCAGGCATGTATAACGTTACTGGCGTGTGGGGAATGTCAGCCTGTGAAAGGCTATAGCTGACAGCTGTCACCTCCTGTGTCAGGGACTGACCAGCTCTTCCCAGGCTTTCATCCTGCTGTCTGTCACTCATACACACACACTCATTCACACACATCTTCCTATGACTTTATATCTTCTCCTTTCTCTTTATTTCTCACATTTGCTTCTTCCTCTCTCTCATACCCTAACACTGCTATGCACTTCAAGCTTGTTCAGCTCATAGACACACCCAGTCCTTTGGTGAACCATTCCTCCTGATGATATCTGGGGATCTTATTTAAAGCATTTCTTATCAGCACACCAAAGTCCAGTGATACGTGAACTAACTGAGACACTAGACTTCTCCTTCTCTTGGCCTTCAGCTTGTTTCTTCTCTATTCTGTTTCAGTGCAGTCACATATGAAGCTTGTATAGTCTTAGACAGTATTTTATATAATAAAACCTGAAGGCGAGCGAGTGTCTGCCTCCACAGTTAACATGTCTCTTCATCATAGAGCTTTGGGCTGCAGTTATTTTTTTCTTTTCTCATAGTTGACAGATCATCCACTCTTTCCGCTTGTTTGTCTTGTCCCAGCTACATTCCTGGTGCCATGGTAAATTGACCGCAGGGTTATTAAAAATCAGTAGACCATGACAACTCCTTTGCTCAATAGACACAAAGAAAACTCAACTTGGGGAGGTTAAGAACGATAATAGAGTAAAAACACTCGCATTGAATACCATTCACTTTCAAAGTATGTCTTTGCAGATGTATCCCTATGTTTTCAGGAGAGAGAGGCATTATGTTCTAGAACATTTGACCTATGCTGTGTTTTTGCAAGTAAAGTTAATTTAATGCAACCTTGGGTTTATTTTATATGTCTTCTATAGAAGCTCTTTGTTGTTCAGTGAACTGAATTTCCCTCAGCTTGCCTCATACTTTCACTGAAGGCAGTGAGTTGTGACATTTTTTCCAACCAATGTGAACAAGTAAGGGGTAAAGTACTAGAAGAGCTGGAGATTGTTTTTAAACTTATCTTTAAATTTTCTTTCTAGCAGGTTACATTTTACAGTACAGTCAAAGACTTAATACATGTCTTTATAGGCAGTCCATTTGTCCAAGGGTCTGTGCAGCATCTATGCACAATTTACAGGTGTAAAAAAAGGGTGATATAAAATCGTATTTTTATCATCTTTTTTTATGATAATGCTAGTATATTAATCCTGTATTTCTTCATGAAATGATTTGTCAAAACCCTGAAATTCTGCAGTCGCCTGATGAGCAAACACTGTTAAATTTGATGTATTTAAACTTGCTAATTTTGTCTCCAAAGCCTGGAGAAAAAGACAAGATGGTTTAATTGACTAATAGATTCATCTTCAGTTATCTTCCTTCTCTGTTCCATGATGAAAAAGAACTACTATGCATTCTGATCCTGATCCTGATCAGTTTATTTATGTATTTGGTGTCATGTAAGCCCATATGGGCTCGGTATATGATTGTACGTGTGACACAATGATCAACCAAAACTTCCAAACTATAAAGAAAGATGGTTCAAGGGGCAGCTCCAAATTTAAACATTTATTTATTTATTTATTTTATGTTTTGCCAGGAATCTCAAAAGCAGAAGATACATCAGAAGCTGTTTACATGTTTTATTGACTTTCAGAGTATTTTTCTGTGTAATTGTTAAATGTGAAGTTTAAAAATGAACAATACCTGAAATGTTCTAGTTTAGGAGAGAAATGATGAGATGAATTCTTGAAGGGGCCTAATTAGACTTTGGGATGAAAATAGGGCTCTCTCAACTTTTGGAAAAAATCTCAAAACATCAGCCAAGAAATTAAGCACTGGTACTAACACTGAGGAAATGCAACCAGGCGTAGCAAGTTCCATTTAATAATCGATGATGATCATGATGGATGAAACATGTTGGTATTTACCATTTTCCTATCAGACTATTCTTTTTTTAAGCCATTCAATTAAATCATTTTCTACATTGCCAGATAAAACCAAAGGTAAACATTAAAGTCAACATTCAGAGCAGGTCCAGGCTGTGCTCTTTGTATTATTGTTGGTTATTAATATTTATGATGGAACCAGGATTAAAAAGCGAAATCCTCAACTTTGCACGTCTACAAGAACAAAGTGTGTCTGGTCAGTTAAATTGATTCTGATGGCAAAAATGATGTCTTCTTATTACTGTAACTAACCGTACTTGTATGTGTTTCAGATGAAAATGTTCAAGAGTTGGCTGGAGAGCTGGTGGAGCTGGGCTTAATCAGTGAGGTTGGTGTGATATAGCTTACAACTGTACTGTATGTTGAAATTTTGTGTATTTTTTACATGCATAGATGCAGATATGTAACATAACACTATACCACACTGTGAAAATTCTCTTGATTTAAAAGGTGACATGACCCCTGACCCTGTTTCATACCTTCCAAATCAAACACACTTTACCCTCAGAGAGTATACTGCAGATTTATTGCTATGTATGCCTTTCTATGCCCACTCACCATCCCACACTTAGCATTTATATTCACTTCACATCTCTGAGGTAGGAATGTATGTGGACGTTTTCCTCATGACTCATTCAGTTCAATAGATTATGGATATTTAAAGCAGCTCTATGCCCTATGGATCAATAGAAATATTTGTTTTATCTTCCCAGGTGGACCAGATGAAAGTGTCCTCTGTGCTAGAAGAAACCTTCAGTCAAGCTCTTCAATAGCAACATTCCCCACAGCTCTTACCTTCTCCTCATAAGTACACTCTTTCAGCGCTGTTACATGTTCCAGTTACTTACTCAGTGTCTTTATTAATGTTTTTCTTTCTGTTTTACACTTTTTTAAAGACTTTTTTTGCTAAGCCTTGCAGAGGTATTGTGACCAAAAGGGTTTTAGTATTTTCCTGTGTATTAGCAATCAGAACTTCCTGAAAGCGCACAAAGAGTAGTGGTAAAGCCACTTTTAGGGTTCAGGTGAGGCTAATGAAATCACCTGGAGTGATTTCACATTTTTATTTCAAAATTAAAAGCAGACATGTCTGTCTGATATTTATGTGTGGTATTCTTCTCAGTGATTTAGCACATAAGTTGATGCTGCAAACAACACATGACCACAGAGGTACTGACAGGGTTACTTTCAGCTTTTTGATGAAGCCTTTTTTCCCCAAAGGCACCACTATATTTAAGCGTGATGTATTTTTTTCATTATTGTGGTCATTATTATCTCAAAACACGATGACGTCAGTTACGCCACGTACTAACTCTGTATTTTAACAGTGGAGTCTACACTTTGTAAGATCACACAAATGTATGGATTCCTTCCAGATGAAGGGATCAATTTTTACTCAAAGAAATGTCAAAAAGAAGAAAATCTGTTCTTCTAGATCCTCATGACATGCTTCTACCTCTTAGAATTTTTATTTCATCTCAAGTGACAAATGTCCCAGCCCTATGGCTTTTTGAGGATTAATCTGTCAGATATCAAACTAAAACCGAGTAGTAATTTCAAAACCAAATGGTTGTGTTTTCATTTTAGTTTATATCAACAAATACCTGTAACAAAACGCTTTCAACAGCCTTAGACACAGAGCAGAATGTATGTTAACCAGTGCCAATCCCTTTTTCACAAGGACACCAAGAATTTGGGCTTTGAAAGTATCTCATATGATGACAAACCAATACAAATAAATTAATATTTAGATCTGTTTAACAAAAAATATGTAGCCATACTCTTTTTCTTAACAAGCAGAGGTTGTAATCTGTTTTTTCTTCTCCTTTCAACCTCATCAGCTGAGAAGAGGTATAAAAATAAGAAATCATATTCATTCATAAATTGACTTCCATTCATTTTAGAAAAAGAGAAAATGTTGATAAAATTAAATTGTAAGCCCAGTATACATATCATACAATGAGGTGAGAGTACAGTTCCATCCCTACAAAGAAAAGAAACCAGGTGACTCAAAGGTACTGTGAACACAGTGTTACTGAATATCTGTTACTATGTTGTTTTGATATTGTGCTCCTTTCTTTGCCTGATTCTTGGCCTTCATGTCCTCCTCTCTTTGTTTTTTTTATTATTTTATTAATTCATGTACATGAGTTGCTCGTTGGGTTGACACATGCTTCTCTGCTTTTTAAACTTCTTTTATTTGAGAAGTGTGTACTGAACTCTGATGCCATATGCTGTAGAAACAGAACTTTGCCTGGCAAATGTTTTATTAAAGCTGTTTATTGCGTGTTGCTAATCAACTTATTTCCCCTTCCTTTCCTGAAACCACATCGTTGAGAGTCTGAGCCAATACATAGTTGTTCTTGTTCCTTTTTCTGTAGTTCTCATTTGATTGATATTTGATTAAACTGGATCGGATTTGGCTGATGTAGTGCTATAGAGATTCTCATTTACTTGAATACAAAATTCTGTCTAGTAGAAGTCTTGTTGAAACCTGTGTTGAGATCAGGGAGTTGTCTGAGGCCTTGATGTGACATTTTGGCTCAGAACTCTTCTGTTTCTTTCTACTTGTATTATTGAAAGCTCATACAATTCAGAACATGAAAACAAGCAGTAGTTGCTGTACTTTTGCCTGTCTTTTGAATACAGCCCTAATGCCATTGGACTAATTCAAATGAGCTTGCAGACAGAACTTCTCTCTTGTTGAATAGT
The DNA here is from genome assembly GCF_018320785.1 of Cheilinus undulatus. Taxonomy (NCBI): domain Eukaryota; kingdom Metazoa; phylum Chordata; class Actinopteri; order Labriformes; family Labridae; genus Cheilinus; species Cheilinus undulatus. Next base: position 23,989,727 of record NC_054865.1, on the reverse strand, counting down.
TTTTATCATCCAGTCATATATTCAGACCCCTACTGTACTTCTGTCTGCTTTTTTCTGAACATATAATGGTTACTCATTCATGATATGTCACTTTTATTTATGGGCTCTGTTTGAATATTTAATTGTAAACCTCTATGATTGTATGTTCCAAAGATATCTTCTAGAGTCATTCATGGGAATGTAAATTCACCACTTCTTTTGTTCAGAAGTGGTAACAAATGTGATGGTCTGAGCAGCTTTTCTTTATCTCTCCCCCGGCTGTTACAGGTAGGCAGCGGGCAGCTTTATCCTTTCATTCAAGAATGTGAGCTATTTGTTAAAGAAAGATGTTCCTATATTTTTTTAAATGATGTGAATGGGACCTATCTTGTACTTCCTCTTGAAGTTCTTTCAAATAAATTTCTGAAACACGTGCTTCCCTTTGTGTTTTTTTTAATGAGTTTGAAGGTACGTTTGATTTTTCAAAACCCTTTTCATCCTTTGTGTTTGTGAATTTGATCCTTCAAAAAAAGCTTTGAAGAGATGTGAAGCTGCGCCCCTCAGCGTCCAGCAAGCCGCAGGTAACTCACAGGTGATTTTCCTGACGTCATACAGGAAGTGGACAGAGGGGACGTTTGGTTTTACTTTTTTGAGCAGCTGGTCGAAAGTTGCGGACACTGATTTATTGAAGAATCGTGCAGCTGGGGGGAGAGATGTGCACTTTTGGTGAGTGATTCTCTTATGTAAGTGTAATGCAGTAGATGCCTCGCGTGCGTTAAGAAGGTCCACACGTGGGGCGAGTTTCTGTCCAAAGGCCTGCAGGTGGCTGATAGGGTTTAATTTTCAAGACTTTGCGTTGGATCTGAGATAATTATTTTAGGTTATCTTCAGAGTTGGTGGGATGTTTAAAATACTGGCAGTGACTGTAGTAGAACTAGAAAACGCTCTGAGGACATTGCCTATACCCACACACTTTTATCTTTGGCTATCGGTACACAACAGCTCCCTCCCTAACGATGGGTGTGAATGCAGCCTTTCTATGCTAATGCACTTGGTCACCCCATGCTGTACTACACTTGAGTAGTTTTATAATAAAGCGTAATGTTTTTCAGTTATTTATCTGAAGTTGATTAGTGGTCGCCTGTGTAAGGATTTATTCTTTACAAAAACCTCAACATAAACTAATAGCAAAAGACCGGGTTGATTTTTTTAAAGTCCCAGTAAAGTGATAAAAAAAATCTTTACTTCAGGTTTGTTTTATGACAGACCACTGTGTTACGAACCATCGGGCCAAATTTCAGTCATAAAAAACATCTCTAAGTTTCTGGAATTAAGCTTCAAAGTCACGAAAAATGAGTCATAATATCTGCTCTAAGACGGATGTGGGTGCGTCCTGAGTGAGTTGAAGCCACACCCACTCACGAAAAATTCAATCCTCTCAAACTTTTAAATAATGCTTCTGATCAAAATGCTGCTGCTTAGCTCTGTGCCAGAGCAGAGAGGTGAGAGTAGGGGATTACAGTTACTGTTTTTTGTTACAAATCTCTCTGCTATGATAACTTCTAATGACCTTTTGACACATGTGACTGATAGATTTGAGAAATTTATCTCACAATGAACAAAATCACAGCATGTAGCTGGCTGTTAACTTTCAATGAGGACAGTGACATGAGCAAACAACAAACCATACTGAGATGAGCTGCTTCTGGATTTTGTATCTTAGCGCTGGGGGGGCAGGGTAATTCCCCATCAAGTCTGGTGATGTCATGGGCTCTTATATTTGCCCTCCTCAAATAAACCAAGCCAGGAAAGAAGTGAAGAACTTTCTTACGGTCTAAAAACTCACACAGAGATCTCAGTGTTTTCACATGTTTACAGCAACCTTATTCCAACATATCTTGTGTGTTAAGACACAAAGTTAGGTTTCACTTTACAGACATTTTAACTGTAAAGACTACAGTTTGTATACAGCGTATAGGCCAAGTTAAATAGCAAGACAAATACAGGTAGGCTGCGTCTATCAAAAATAGAATATCATGAAAAAGTTCATTTTTCATGAGTGAAACTTACATTTATTGTCGATTCATCACTATAACGTGAAATATTTCTAGACTTTTTTGTTTTATTATTGATGATTATGGCTTAAAATAAAAAAATCCACTGTCTCAAAATATTAGAATATTACAAAACAGCAGTCTAAAATAATAAAGAGATGTTGACCTTCTGGACTGTTCTGCTCATTTATGCACTCAGTAATTTGCACAAATTCCTGCATCTATGCGATATGGCATGACGCCAATCAGTCTGTGGCACTGCTGGGGTGTTATGAAGCCCAGGTTGCTCTGACAGCAGTCTTCAGGTCATCTGGATTGTTGAGTCTGGTGTCTCTCATCTTCCTCTTGACATTTCCCCTGAGATTCTCTACAGGGTTCAGGTCAGGCGAGTTGGCTGGCCAGTCAAACACAGTAATACAATGGTCAGTAAACCAGTTTCTGGTAGTTTTGGCTGCACTGTTGGAAAGGGAAATCAGTATCTCCATGAAGTTTCTCAGCAGATGAAAGCATGAGGTTCCCTAATATCACCGGGTAGATGGTTGACTCTGTAAACTTCACACTAGATTCCCAGCACTTTGGATTCTGTGCCTGTCCGATCTTTCCCCGTCATTCAAAATTTAGTTTCATCTGAAACTAAATGTATTTACAAATATTTACCTGGTATGAATTTTACTGAAGTTTAACTTTTTGAAAAGAAATATTGTGAACAAAGATTTTTTTATATGCACCTGTAGATAAATTTGTCCATCTTTATCCCTCATAACTATCTAAAATGTGTGATTTTTTTTTACATTTGATATGAGTAAATATTATTTGAAAAAATGTAGTATCTATCAAGTCACAACCCAGTGCTAATGTTTGCTGGTGCTTGTTTTGTTCAGTATAGGGGTTCTCTACCATTAGTTTAAATATCCTCTAATCACCTCTTTCTATGCTTTTATTTCGGCCAATTTTCAGTTGTTACAGTGATATAAACTGCTCTCCCAATAAGTAAACTCTTGAATTTCTGTCTCTCAGATAAGGAAAAGGGGCCTAGGAGGCTGATGAGGAAAGGACTGACTCTCATCCTGGTTGGCCACATAAACTTCATCCTTGGAGCTATTGTCCATGGCAGCGTCCTTCGTCACATTTCCAAACCAGACCAAAAAGTCACCACTGAATACACTGTCACCAACATCATCTCTGTTACCTCTGGCCTACTGGTGAGTGCACAGCTGAGATAAATTCCCTTTGTTTTCAGAGTCGGATATTCAGTTTGCACCAAAAGGCTTCATGTTGGCAGAATTGCCACAAAAGAAGAATGTAGGTATTTTATCAGACATGAATATCATTGATTTCCATCTTACTTTATGTTTTACACTGTCAACACAGCTACCTACAGTACAAATGTCTGCTGTGATTTTCCCTGTCAGAGCTGTATAGTGTTGTGTTTTTCCATGTAAATCATGACTGAACTTGCCTACAATAAGAAAGCTGGTTTTTCAAACCAGTCTCTAGTAGCTCTAGGGCAGACTTCATGACCTGATGATGATCAGCTAAACTGGCAGCTGCTGATGAGAAGGTATAAATGTCACTTTTATTTGAATAGCATTCTTTGCCAAGTACTTACACGGGGTATTACAGGGTTTACAGGGAAGACAAGTTATATATTTTATTACTTCTGTTTCAAGTCATTGAATAATCTCTTTATTTGTGTCTGGAGTCTTATTAGCCTTGAATCTCAGTAAAAACTACTCTTTGGTACAGCATTGTAAAACTGAATGATCACCATGCTGTTTAACTCTAACAGAGCATTGCCACTGGGATTATTGCCATTGTGATGTCAAGGAACCTTCATGAGTTAAAACTAGTAAGACTTTATTCGTCTTTTTATCTCTGATATGATCCACTCACTCATTCATTTTGTATAATCTGAGCCGTAATCTCCCCTCCTGTTTTAATATGTCTCTGTCTCCAGCAAATAGGACTTTTAATAGCATCAGTCCTGAATGCCCTGCTCTCAGCTGCATGTTGTGCTGGACTGCTCTTGGCCATCAGTATCACTATTGCCCACAATGGAGAGGGCTTGATGCTGGGATGCAATGACACAGAAGTGCCCATCAATGCCCGGTCACCTGTCAGTGCCCGCTGCCCGTTTGATACTACACGGATCTATGTGAGTGTAAATTTTCTCCTAAAAGTCATTTCTTAAAAGTGATCTCCCCCTGGATTAATCTTTTTTCCTTTGTAACTCTCTGTCTGAATCATGAACGGCATTAAAACATTTCAGGTTTTTTTTTTATCCTCTTGCTATAATGTTCCATCTCTCAGGATACCACATTGGCTCTGTGGGTCCCCTGTGCTGTGTTAGCAGCATTAGAGTCTGGACTGTCTGTCTGGTGCTTCATCGTTGGATTGGCTCTCAGAGGGGTGGAGCCCTGCGGGAAGAGCTACATCAAAGAGCAGGTGTGTGTGTCTTTGTGTGTCGGTGTGGGGGTATCTTTGAAGGGTGTTACTGTGCTTTAAGTCTATCTTTACCTTTGTCTGACTCAGACTTCAACACACATATACTTTATCCCCCCTCATCTGCCACTTGTTGGTCTGAACATGCAGTACAAATCACTTTACTTAACACTGACTGCTCTTGTTTGTGTCTCATCCAGTTGGAGGGAGAGGCTGAGTGCTCGCCCCACAGCCAGCGCCTGATTGAACTGCGCTCAAACCCTGACGCCTAACTGAACAAACAGAAAGAAGAACTCTCCATGTAGACAAGTACAGTAAAGTACATGAAGGAACTGCTTTTCATTAAGACTTAAAGTCTTAAAAAGAAGTGGTCGGCCATATGAGTTTCATTGTAGGAAAAAAAAACAGTTACAAAAATAGTTTTTTTGTTTGTGGTACCACACCCATAACCTTGCATACTGTAATTCATATATGGATTAATGGCGTTCATTGCTTTCCCTCTTAAACCAAGCAGTTTATTTAGAGTTAAAAGCTGAGACCAGTAAATTATCTTTACTCCATAAAACCCATTGACAAATTTATACAAAGTGCACATTCACATATGGTGACAAATCAAAAAAACAAAGACACCTTACACATTGTTCTCCTCAAGATGGTGCTTTTATATGAAGTTATTTTGTGTGAAGCCAGGGAGTAAGTTTGCTTGAACTTATGCAAAAGCTAAATGTAATCTTATCAGTATCCTTTGTTCATTAAGTTCATTTAAATATCTTGTGTATTTTTAAGGTATATTTTACGTCGTATGAACTCTCTTTCAGCATGACATATTTTATCATTATTAATTTTTCTTTATATTTACTTTTTTTTGAGATTCTAATGCACTCCAATTTGTCTGAATACATTTGAAAAACCATTAGTACTCATCACTCTTCTTCAACTGTGTTTCATGCCAGCTGTTTTTGTACTTAAACTGTACTGTAAATTCATATTATGGGATTTGTTGGTTGCTTGCTGTAGTATACCAAATAACATGTTCTTTTGATGCAGATATGTTGGGTTTTGCTTTTAACTAAGCTGCACTTTCTTAATTTTACTTCTAATTAGGGCTGTCAAAAGATTAATTTTTTAAAATGTGTTTAATCTCAGAATTTCTGTAGTTATTCGCAATTAATTGTATCCCCTTTACCACATTTTGCAATTATACTGTTAAGCATTTTAAACTGTTTAAACTGTTTTCTTGTCATTTTAGATTTTTTTAGTGTCCCAGCTAAGTTCCTGTTCCAGATACAGATCTGCTTTTATAGATAGATGGAAGATTATAACCTGAATTAACCACAGCAATAGGGACTTGTTATGGATTGAAAATGAATGACGAGATTATCATTAAGGTTCAGGGGAATTTTAATTTGTCCACAGAGCTGTCTGTACGTTTTTTTAATGTGAAATGAGACGTTAAGGAGCAGTGGTGGACCTGCGTATTTTACATCACTATGGCTGAGGGGAGACGCTAATATGCCTGAACCAAAGTGTGTTGAAAGGGACACTAAAGCATGAAATTAATCATGAATTTAAAGAAAAAAGTGCACTAATTGTGGACCTTAATTAATCACAATGAACTTGATTAATACTGAAAGCCCTACTTCATATAAGGTTTGCTTTGAAGTTTTTTGTAAGGGCAACTGCAGTGTCACACATGATTTTCCAGTGCTACTTGGTAATGAAGTGAAACTATCTACTATTCTAACTTTTCTATGGATGTTTTAGTTCTTGTTTTTTCATGTGTTTTAGCTTTTTGTGACCACAGCATTATTTGTTTGGTTGTGCTTTTCAAAGGGATATGGTTTCTATACTTTTTATGTTATTTTTGCCCCCCGTAGGACAGATGCAATGGCAAACAGCAACAAAAAATTCAGTAATCTACAGTAGGTCTCCTCAATTCAGTGTCATGGACATTTTAAAAGTATGTATCACAAAAATGCTTGAACCAGCTGAATTTAGCATAATCTGGTTTGCAGCATAGCTGTGCTTGGGTTGCATGCATTAGTGTAGTCCATGTACAGCAAACTGCGGTTAAAAGTCAAGTGGGGTCACATAAAGAGGTTAAACCAGTATGTGGGCCAGCTGCCTTAGCTGGCACTGAACCCCCCGCAATGCAACGACAGAGCAGATCAAATCAGATCAGCCATGAAACGGTTAATCTAGAGCTGTGCTCAATTGTGTGGAACAGAATCATAGCACGCAGTCCTAATCCTCAGGCTTTAAGGGATAAATATTGACGTGATGTTGACTGATACAATCACAACATGTCTGTGTGGCCCTTTCAGTCACTGGTATTATGGACATTGTGTCCTGTAAAGAGAGAGATCTCCATAGATAAGCAAGATGTGGTCCATCTTAAAATTTACTCTAATTTATGTATTTGTATTTTAATAGTGGATCATCTAAATGTACTCCATTATAAAAAAGACATTTGGTATAACTTTATCTCATCAGCAGCTTAATAGAAATAACCTTGAAAAGACATTTAATGCACATTTTTAACTGTTGTTGTCTCTGACTAACTTTATAGGTTATAGAAACAGAATGTGGCAATCAGAATGGCTTGAGCATTAATTTCCAATATGCTGTCATACTTAATTTGAAAATTACAGAGCATTATAGTGGATAGATTCATGAAAATGGGTCATAGCGGTGACATTTCAAAACAATGGAAACATCTGAAACAATCTAAACAGTACAGTAACCCTTTCTAATTGATTCAGCCGTCCTGGAAAATCATTAACAGATATCAAAGATGTGTGTTTTGTAACTTTGACTGCCTTATTTTATAATTGTTTTAATTGAATAATGTAGATGTACTGTACACTTAATTTTTAAAATAATGTTTTGTATCAGTACATACATGTAATGCATGGTTTATAATAAAGTTTTTAAGTACTATCTCTAAATTATAACAGACTCTACTCTGTTACTCTGGTAGTTTTAAAAATTGCACTCAAGTAAAAGAACTCTGGTTAAAAATCTACTTCTGTAAAAGTAAAAGTACTGCTCTATAAATCAACTCAAGTAAAAGTTTAAAAAAATATTTAATTTAAAGTTTAAGTACTGAGTACTAAGTGGCTACTGAGGAGTCGAACAGTAAAATATGGCCTTATTGGCAAGAAGAAGAGAATAGATCTCCATCCAGGTTGTACAGGTACAGTCACACCTCTTTTATAAGGTAAATACACAGCAAAATTGACAGTGTTGATTAAACCCCTATAGAGTTCAATTTAACACTTTAACAGTGTCTAAATTGGTCCACAATAAATATAGTTAAACTATACATTTAAAGTGTTAAATATTTAACAATATGACAGAGCTGCAGTAACTCTTGAAAATCTGTTCCAAGAGGGGTCTTCTTTGGCAAAAACAAAACAGAGTCAACTCTATTTTTTACTCAGTGGATAACTTCACTCAGATATCACTCCAGTTTTTGTTGTGTCCAACAGCAGTTTGGGGATGTGATGTGGAATCATGATGGTGCTTTGTGGTATTGTGTAGTCAACAGAGGTGAAAAAGTACAAGAGTATTGTACTCAAATAAAAGTACAGTTACTCTGGTAGTAGTAGAAGTACAAGCACTGCTTTAAAAATGTACTCAAACAAGTACAAGTACACAAAAAACTACTCAAAGTGATTTCAGTAAATGTAATTAGTTACTTTACACCCCTGCATGAAGCTATGGTTTCATTGTTGTATTTCATTTAGGACCTAACCCTGAATAGCTTCTTAGTGTTGTGAGACCCTGAAGATGATGCTGAACAAACTTGGCTTCTATACTTGGAGTCATTGGGCACATTGTAAAAATTCTATGTATTTATTTATGTCAAGCTTTTTTGTCAAATATGGCTGTAACCAATTATTCAATGAAGTCTCTATAACCCAAATCAATTGGGTAGAAATCAAACACTGACCCCAGCTATCAAGGACAGTAGGCACTTGTGGCTTATCCGGTATTCCCAGTAATTCCACAATCAGCATGTCTTAGATCAACTGCACTCTCCAAAAATAACTACACATTATGCTTACAGTTAGGGACTCACAAAAAATATCCATCACACTATATTTGTATTACAGAAGCAAACAGTGAACTCTCAGCTGCATGTACCCTATGCCCAGTTTGGAGGCTGGGGCCAATTGAGTCATGTCTGCGCGCTCACGACGAATTCGCGGTCACGATGTGTGGGCTGCACGCTGCAGGCAACCAGCTGCAAACAGTGGAACAACGAAGAGAAGTGCTGCAGTGAACGGAGCCGAGGAGCGCCCAAGCTGCTGCTCGATATTCTTCACAGAAGGTACAGCCTTTATCATTTTAACCTTACACAGGAACTATGAGATTTATATTGAACAGTACTGTCGGCTACAAAGGAAATTCTTACACCATTGGTGAGTGCAAAGAATAGCGGGTACTGTTAGCGCGGTGTAAGGTTGAAGACACTGCGGTGACAAACGCTCACTGCTCCCAAGATTGATAGGCTCTGGATGTGATCCTGGCGTGTCACCCTGTGTGATTGTTGATTCAGTAGAGAGAAGAGACCTCGCTGCAGCCGTCATTAAAACGCTTTATGGTGTTCTTCTGTAAAGAGAGATAACGGTAAAAGGGATGTAACCTGTACTGTTTACTGGACAGAGGTGCTCCTGCTCCGTAATAGTTAACGTTTTCATATTTACGCTGATTTCATTAAGCTAGGCTATCAGCGTTGCTGGGGTTACAGGCAAGTTAGCTCGTGCCCAGTAACGGTCGGCTGAGACAGGCGCAGGTGAAAACAAAACTCGATGAACACACACTTAATAAGCACGCTTACTTTAATGACATATTACTTAAGTTATTTCAAAGTTTACTGTGTTAGTCAGCCATAAAGACAGAGAGACCCAGAGTGTGAAACATCGCAGGGGAGCGCTAGTGTTGCCCGGCAAACCTCACACAAACACGAGACTGGGGAGTGTCTGATGATCCGCAGGTGTAACGTTCACATAGACCTGCATGTGGAAAAGGTAGCTAGTTGTTGGGGTTTGCTTTTAAGATGTAGTCCTAAACATGAACTGCATTTGACCTCGCTGAAACAAGCGCTCGTTACACTGATTGTCCTTCACGTGTGGCTGTTATTATAACACCGTATGTAATACCCATGGAGAAACAATGCAAATTTAAAAAGATATTTTAATTCCAATTTATACTGATGCAAGGGTGTGGCCGATAAAGAGACAACACCACATACAACTTTATTCAAAGCAAGCTCTCTCACTCTGCTTGTTTGACCATCAGGCCTTTCTTCTTTGTGTGTTTAAACCTGCAGGACCTGCTTGATGGATACACTCCAGTGTGGCAGCTGAATGCAAAAGAAAGGATTCTGCTGTCTTCAAGAGAAATCTGTGGAATAATGTGGAAGATAATGACATGTTTGAGGCTCTGAAATATCAGAGAAAATGGAGTGAGGGGGAAATAACCAAATGTAGTGGAAGTAAGAGACATGCAGCAACCCGGAGGAGGCCTCCAGCAGAGTGCTCTTGGTGGAGCTATTATCTCAGGGACACGCTTTCAGTCTGAGGATGGAACAAGAGGAATCTGTCCTTGACCAGAGGATTACCAATACTCAAACACTGCACAAAAAGCAAAAAGGACAATAGATAGGTCCTTTTGATTTTAAGACTGATACAAAGAAAATGCCATTCGTGGACTACAGATGAATTTGGACAGCATAGTCAGGGTCTCGTGATTTTTTTTTTGCTGTCACCTCTACCACCACTGGCAGTAAAAATGGGCTCCGTTACTTTTAATGTAAAGCCGCTTTAAAATAATTCCTGCAAAGATGTTGTGTGATGATTAAGTCATCCATCTGAGGCCCTGTGGAGAAATGTCTAATGGAAAGATGCACTCGCCTGTTAAAAGAAGATGTATGAAAAACTGGCTTCCAAAAACTACAATCATGTGCTGCAGACAAGGCATTTCAGTCTGTCTTCCTCTCCCCTCTGTCTTTCTACTCCTTTTCTCCCTGGTTACACCCGCTCTGTCCATTCACATGGAGTCCATAGAGAGCCACAGTGAGTTCAGCTGTGAGCCCATCAGACTGAGAATGTGCCAGGATTTGCCTTACAACACCACCTTTATGCCCAATTTACTGAATCACTACGACCAGCAAACGGCTGCACTCGCCATGGAGGTAAGACATTTGAATGTGCTGTTCAGCTTGCCTGTTTTGTTTGGTGTCATTGTGAAATTGTATAGCTGCTGTAACAAGGGTGAAATTATTGATTGCTTGTAATAAGAGAGACTGAAAAGCAATGATCTGTGGTGGGGTAAGTTTGAAACATTTCTATTAATTAAAACTTCCAGCAATTGCCTTGTTTTAAAGACTTCAGGTCTTTGGGAATATTCCTTAGAATTATTGTGCTGTTGGTTGGCAGATGACTCTTGTTACACATTGTTGTAGTTCTGTTAATAATTATAGTCAAGTTTTTGACATTTTTATGTTCTGTGCAAACATAAAACAATACAAGTTATCAACTCTTTGACACCCATATCCCCATCATCAAAAACTGCACAGAAACAATTGGACAGTCCAGCTCCACAATATAAGCAAAGTGTTGCTTTTAAAAAAATATCAACCCATTATGCATTATCTGCATGCTGTTGTTGAACAAATTGGATACATAGAGCCACACTTCATGTAGGAGTAAAGTGGCTCTCACACAGGCGTGGAATATCAAAGAGGTACCAGGAGCAGTGAAACAGTTGAGGAAAGGTGATAGGTGATCTCCTCATGTTACAGCTCCATCACTACATGTCACTGTTCTAGGTAGACAAAGATGGATGTGTATGGATGGACTCACTCACAGCCTTTCCTCTTAGTGGATGATAGTCAGTAGGAACAGCAGTAATAGTAGTAGTTTAGAATCACAAATTTACATGACAGATACTTCTTGATGAATGTTTTTAAGTGTATAAAAGCATTTTTTTTAAGGTGGAAAACTGCCCTGTTACACTCCGTCTGAATGCAACAGACGCACACTATCCATCGATATCATGTTACCTCTCCTTTGTTATTCCTCAGAGAGAGAGAGAAACAGCACAGAGCGAGGTGTTGCTCAATAACTAGACTGTAATTACCAGTTTTGTCTGGACCAAAGGCCCTGGATGGCACTGTGTTTGAGATTTGGACATTTATGTGTTGGGTGTGGTTGTACAGTACTAAACTATTGCACATCTGCCTTGTAATTTCCTAGCTATAATGAGGATCAGTTATACCAATGATAAAACAAAGACGCAAAACCTTAAGAGGTTGTTTGAATCTCCAGACACTGAGATTTTTTGCATGTTTTTATCCATCCACATGTATTTGAGTCTCAGTCCCACTACATATGTTGATTAAGCCATGTTTTGGCTACCACGTATACACTGGGGTTTATAGTTTAAGCTACATTGAAGGATAACAAATAGTCAGTAGTATTAAATCTGCCTCCAGCTGTTCATAGTTGGCATATTAAATTACCCCTGTTGAAAAGCAGATGAATTTGGACAAGGCCCGTGTTGGCAGTGTGCATATTGCATGTTTAATCTTGGGGGATTTTTATTTTGAGTTGATGTTTAGTTAATATTTTCCCATGTCAAAAAGCAGATGAATGTCAGCCAAAAGATCAAACTGAAATTCTCTGTACTGCAGCTCTCTGAATATTTAATCACAGAGAGGGATTTCCAACATTTTCTCTTGTCAAAATACGCCGTGGATCACTGCTGTCAGGCACTCCCTTTTCCCTCTTCAGAAAACAGAGGCATTCAGCTTTATTTTGGATTGACAGGCATGCATTTTGAATTTGCTCAGCGTGTTTCAAACCCATGGTAACACTAACTGAGGCACAGGATTCACTCATCACAATAAGAACCGTGCAAATATTCAAGTCGAATGAATTCTCTAGTGAAATGTCAAAACACAGCATAAGGGATTGTATGAGACGTCTGTTGTTGAACTTGATTTGACCCAGATGAAGAAGGAGCCAAGTAACTGACACCCACAGTCCCTGCAGTCATAGAGGAGACATCTTTTTTGAAGATGGCTGAGCAGCAACATGAGCCCCTGAAGTTTTCCTGCTCTGGTCTGCTCCAAGCGGGCATGGTAGTCCTGCCAGGAAGACTGGAGGAAATTAAATAAAATCTGTCTTTGGACAGTGGCTGGTTAATACCAACTTGTGTGTGTATTTTCACAAACCCATACATGCATTTGCAGTGGTTCATGTGCAGCAACAAGTGTGCAAGTGATTCTTTGACTCTGCTTGAAATAATGGTGATAGAATTGGACTGTTTTCTTGGAAATTACTTTGGTGAATTGGCTGCAATGATTAGGCTATCTTAGTATCAGTAAGCACAGAGAAAACAGAATGTCAAATGTAACAATAAATATAACTTTTACATTATTATATAGACAGGATGGGATTAATCTAGCTAATCTAGCAGGATTATGAGAACGGGCCCATTGATTGATCATTGATTGCCCATGATCAGTTTCCAACAACTGAAAAAATAATCAACAGGAAAATCAAATGATGCTCAGTGGGAAAAACTGATGTAGAGTCAAGTCCAGGGGTCATCAACTACATTGTAAACAAGGGCCAGATGTTGCCTGGACAGATGCTTTGAGGCTGGACGTTCAAATATTTACATATTTTGGTCTAATTAACATATTATTGTATTAGTATATATATTTTCATTCAACATGTATCTAATCTTTAGGTGTTAGTCATGAGATCAGCCCCTATCACCTAGCCAGCCACAAGGGGCCTATCGAAATACTTATTTCCAGGGCTTCCATGTTGTCCTTCACTGGGTTTGATGCTAATATGCTGCATCCGGTAATATGCTGCAAACTGGTCTTTGTTTTTATTCAAAGGCAGAAATATTGAAGTCTCCAAGAGAAAGAAGTGTAAAGTTGAAACAGAAAATTATAAATTAGATTAGGATTGGACTGAGAGGTATGTTTTTATGATGCACCTTATTAACTCATAATGTGTAACTGATGGTTTTCTGTAAAAATCTGCTTAAACATTAGGTCTTCCTGATAAAACTGTTGCAGTCTTGATTGTTTTGGGGTTGATTTAATAGCTGTAGGGCTTAAAAAGACAAAGAATACCCTCAAAATCAAGACATTTATTTTCCTCCTTACATTTTCTGAACATAGGCTAATCATTTTTGGGTGCCAGATGAGGAGCTTTCTGGGGGCTGCTAGTTGATGACCACCTGTCTAGTCCACAGAATCTCAAATGTCCAAATGTGTTTCAGAAATGGAAACTATGCAGATTATTTTCTATTGCTGTAGTAACATTAGTTTTTTTTTTTTTGTTTTACAAAATCAGTTTGACAAGGTTTATTTACAATTTCTAAAAAAAACCTAATAATATAGATTAATTCTTTGCATGCAAGGAATGTAATATTTGAATAACTTAAATCATCCTCAAAGGAGGGTATTTGATAAAGTATAGACAAGCAACAGTTAAGATTATTAAAAACAATTATCTGTGTGTGATAGAGGGAATAAGCAAAAACAACTGCTACTAAATTAGCATGAAGTGCTCCAGATGCCTTCATGAAACTGGAGCCATTGTCAGCAGCTGTTGTAATCACTTTTTGGGTCACATCACATGATGAATGTTCTCTCTGCCTGGGTAGTGAAGCCAGCATGCCTTGGCTTTCATACATAGTAGTATATGAATCAGTCCAGTGTGCTAAAGCTGTCGTATTCTATTTACTTTGGTTGTGAGCTGTCTTCAAGTAAAAGGTTGTGACATATTCAAGCCCTGGACTAAGAAAGAATTGTAGCCCAGGGTCCATGTGAGTAATTTGGAGTTGTGCCATCACTGGATCATCAGATTTGGCTGACATTGAAAATATTACCTTTCCTCCTTCTGCCACTTTAGTAGTTATCCAGGTAAAAGTAAAAAAGGATTCTCCCTGTCTGTGTGCGAGTGATTAAAAACTCCGTACGCATTTATTTGGTGTTTGAGTGACAGGCTACAGAGCAATATTTCCTTCATGTGTTAGTGTTGAAGTTAGTGATGAGCATGGCTTTAGGCTAACTGTATAGTACTTCCTGTATGTGTACAATTGTGAGTGACGGGAGGTTAACGGTGCCAGCTGTCATATCTCACTAGTGCTAACTACCTGCTAATCTCTCTCTCAGGCTCACAATGAAGACATTGATTCCCAAAGACAAACCACCACCCCACCTGCCACAATAGTCAATTAAACCTGTGAGGAGAGGGTATGAGAGACTGAAACATGAGAGGGGGACGTGGAAGAGAAGGGAAATGAATTTCGAATGAGAGATTTTCTGACGTGTGAAATGATTTCTTTGGAAATGTGTTGGTGTGTGCGTGTGTGCAATTGCGTGCTTTTGTGTCTGCATGTCTCTCAGAAATGTGGCCTGTACTGTCCATCTGCCACAGCATGTTATGTTTCTCAGGGGAATGTGCTGTAGGTCTTGACATTATTGGTAGTCCATGTAAAGCAAAGAGATTAAGATGTGACATCACTGGGATTGTCTGTCTGCTCCAAGAGACAATAATTGATCTGATGGCTTGAGTCTAATGTCTTGTTCTTTTTCTTTTTTTATAAAACAGAGCTTTCTTCAGAACGGAATATGGTGTGATGCCTCATTAAACACTAACAGTTTAGTCAATTCCCATCCTAAAGCTGGGCCTGTGAACTGATTTTATCTCAAATAGTTAGACTAATTTTTACATTTCAGAATCTTTTTGTAATTCTAGGTTTTATGGTTGGTTGATTATTATGCAGTTGGCAGTACCAGTTAAAAAGGAGAATTACAAATAATATAGTGTCTCATTGATGTAAATTATTACTTAAAACTATTGATATCAAGACATCCATGCATGTTGTAAACCAGTTTAGAGTATCTTTTTTTTATCATCTAGTGATTTTGGTGCAGTAACAGGCAGAGATTCAAGGAGAAACTGTTGTGGCTGCAGTGTGCCTTCAAATAGAACTAAAGACAGTTATGAAACAGAGAAATTGCTCATCTTGTCCTTTTTGTCCTTTGAAAAATAAATAATTAAATAAATGGGCACGCATCACGCCAGAGTTGCCATGCCTAAGGCCTTGGCAGCCCAGATGTCTGCTTGGCTAAAGATTTCAGTCTTGAGTAAATGGGAAGAAATTTGGCTCCGTGCAGTGGACTGTTATTTGGGTGTAGAGTAGATCAGAATAGGCATTCTCTGCCTTTTTAAAGCTAGATTAATTTTTCCAATTACTCAAATCAGTAAGCCAAAAGTAAGACAATGGCTTGAGCATTTTTTTTCTGTGTTTTGTTCTATTTTTGATAAGGTCAGTACCAGGCATGTCAAAATATCCACAGTGAAAAGGGCACATTGATTTTCATTGCATTATACATACAACTGTATATTAAAGTAAACCCATATCTTACCATACATAATGCATTGTTTACTTATTTTCAAGTACAATTTTCTTCAGATAGGGAAGTTGACATCATTTTTCCACTCTCAAAATCTGCTTTTTTAAGAAATAACTAATTAGAATTTTATTCTGTGCTGATATACTTCATGAGTAGATTTTAATGCATTTGGAAAATTTGGATGTATTGAGTTATTCTGATCAAAACGGGTCTTTTGAAATGCATGCATTAGTCCGACTCAAATCATATTCTATGAAATATCTTTACGTCAGACAAAAGTCCTTTCCACACTGAATCCATTATTCTTGGATGTGTTTTTCAAATTCCAAATCCTTTAAAAAAATGTCATACTCTCAAACTTGCTGAGTCTGATGTGTTTTGTTCTTCTATTTATTGCAAAAAAATTTTGCAAAACGTGGCAAAATGGTGAAGAAAATAGTTAGATGGCTGTGAGTACAAATTTTAGCCTTTATCTTGGAAGCTCCACAGTATCAAATCACAGTGTTTAAAGTGAGGTTTCAGTGTGAGAGGGAGAGAGGAGCTTTAACCACTGCTCTGAGCAGTCAATCTCCCATTTAACATGATTAGCACAACATAAGATTGTTTATCGTTCCTTGTGCGTCTCAATTTTGGGAAAAAAACAAAAAAGAAAACAGACTCAGTGTGCAAAGGCTTTAACACACCGAGATTAAGTTGGAGATCAATTTACTGCATGTATGTCCCAGCTGGACCCAAGCTGGACTAGGAATTCTGGAAATGCTCCATTTTCCATACCACACGTTGATCCAGAAGTGTATGTGTGTAAATGTTTAGCATATCAGAAGCTGTGTTGTCTTTCAAGTACCCATCACCATATGCCAGAGGAGTAGTGTGCATACATTAGTAAAAATGTGGAGTATGATCTCTAACAGAAAGGAAGCACGTCACCATCAACCACAGCTTGCTCCCATCTATAAAATTGGTACTCCTGCTCTGCGTGTAAACTGGGACAAGGACAGTAGTCCAGTTTAATCCAGCTGTAACCGGAGCTTAACCTTACTATGCATGTACAGTGGTTAACAAATTTATTAGACCACCTGTCATATTTGCCTCAAAGACCATCCAGCATCATGAAGTGCTTTAATGCAGACTCTTTCATTTTCAGTGAGCTCTCCACATTTTACCATTTTAAACAGGAATGAGGGATTTCAAACTGAATTCACCCAAATTTGAGCCGGCTTACAGGGCTTCTCTGAGAAGTCAGAAATGAATCAAGCATAACATTCAACCATTAAAACTAATTTTTCTGTTCAGGAATGCAAGTAAATAACTATCATTTGACATATTAATCAAGAAATATTAATGCGCTTTACTATTTTTTCAGTTTTTTGTAAATCAGTACTAAATTTGAAAATTCATGGATAACAATAATAATGATACTTTAGCATTAAAAATATCACTTGGGTTAAAGAGCTTCTACATATTGGTGTATTAACCACTGCAGAAGCATAAAAAATGATTTTGGTAATTACCAATTCTGTTAATTTAGGGCAGCTGTGGCATAAACCTTACTTTGGTTAAGGTTAGGGTGGTCTAATAAATGTGTTAGGCACTGTAAATGTACTGACTGAGTGACTTTGCTTAGAATTTTCCTGGTCAGTCCTTTTAATTTGAATCCTGGAGTGAAGGAGATTAGAAAGCCCCGGGCCTAGCAGTCAGCCTAAGAACGGCCCATTTGGCTAACAATAGAGCGCGGTGTTTGTAAAGTAAATAGACAGCAACCCTAGCTCTGAATGAAGGGATCTAGAGCTGTCAGTCACACTGTTTATGTGCTGACTACAAAATTAGGTTATTTGTAGAAATTAGATTTAAGGAAGGAGTTTTCTGCAATGACCTGATTATTTAGAAACCCACCTTTTGCAGCATCACGTTACTGATTTCCACATTTGAAAGCAACTCAGACTGTGTAAGTGTATTAGTGATATAAGACTGCAGTCTACTGAGGCCTTTCCCTCTCTTTCTAATGCAACATTCAGACTGACAATGCAGGGAGGGAGCAGACTGCAATGAAAGGTTGCTCTGTTTTACTTAATATACACTTTCATCTGAGATTTAAAGGCTTTGTACTCTTAACCCCACCTAAAGATTTTAATCCACTTGGTTTCTTTCTTTACATACATTTAAGACTACTGCAGAGAGCTGGCTTTGACCTTTTTCCCTCGGTGTAACACAGTAATGCATTCTGCCTTCATTAAGCAGGGTTCTGGTTACATGGACCAGTAGCCATCTGACAGTAATGTGATGCTAACATGGTAAATCAGAAGAATATGATACCCAGTTTAAATTATTAAAGGTCAAAACTTACAGGTGTCTACTTAATCACTTAGAAAAACTGTTTTTTATACAAGCAAACCATCCCTGTTTGATAACACCTTTACAACCAGACAATTATGGCATCATGCTTCCTTTTGATTAGCTTTGTTTACAATGATTTTTTTAAATGAAACTGATGTTAGGAGTTGCGGATTGTGCTGTGTTTATGGGTTGATAGATTAATCTTGGGGCAAGGAAACAAAGGGATAAAGTGTTTAAAGAGGAAAATGTGCAAAGCACTGGATCAGCAGGACATCATCAGAAACCAAGAGGGAAATACTGACAGAGTGACAGGTTGTGTTAAGTCTTTAGACCCTACTGTCTCCGGTGTTTGTGTTTCTCCCAGTATGGGGTCCTGTCCTTCAAAATAAGACTGCTCTGTTTGAAAAGGGCCACCCTGGGGCCACCAGGTCCCCTCCGCAGAAAGAGTTAGTGTGTGCCAAATTTGGAGGGTTCGAGACTTGTTGTGCTTGAGTGTGGTCTGTTGTGTTTTTGTCTTTGTGTGTGTGTGAAAAGGAAAGAAAGAAATAGGCTTTGTAGAGGTGTATTTTGTGTATGAGAATCCTGTGTATGTGAGAGAGTGTGTATTTGTGTGTGTGTTCATGGTTTTTCAGTGCATCTGAAGAGGCTGATTACCCCATTCACTGGTGGAGACAGACAGGTCCTCATTCAGTTTAAAAGTTCCTGTTTATTTCAGTTGAACTCTTGATTATCCTGCTTATTCTGACAGAGTCTATAGAAGCTGCCAGCCTTAATGAAGCAATCATTTATTTATTCTTAGAACAAAGGCACGGCCTGGTGCTGCGCTTTGGCAGACTGTTTCCATCAGCGTTACTGCCACCGCTGCTTATCCACCCTCACAGTGCCAAGCAAAAAGAGATTTAAGAAACTTTGGAGAGATTTTCTATTGCTCAAATACTGCTGCTCTGTCGCCAACTGCAAATATAGTACCCAGGTCTCCATGAATAGATGCAGCTTGAAATGCTGCTTGAATTCCCCAAACCACCAGCTGTCTTGCTATTCTGCTGGGAGAATAAACGATTGTATACAAAAGAAAGGTGCCTCTGATGTTCTGCAGAAAGTCAAAAATGTAAAATAGCATCCACCCTGTTTCAGTTCTTTCTTTTTCAGCTTCAGTTTGTAGGATGTTAAAACTAGGCATGTACCAATACCAGTTCTAGTATTAGGTATCATGCCAATATTAAGCCAAAGCACTCATATTTATAAAACACTACGGATACTGTTCTCACTATAATTTTACAGAAAGGGGTTAGCCGCCCATTATTTGAGTAATAGGCACAGTTGGATCCATGTTTGGTGGTATTTTAACCTAAATGGGGATGTCAGAAGTAGTGTTGACTGCAAACTATGTGCTTCTAGAAAAAAATTAAATGTTCATATATTCTAGATTCATCCCATACAGAGGAAAATTTTTCAAGACTTTTGTTTTAATCTTGATTATTGCAGCTTACATGAAAATCAAACATCCACCATCTCAAACTATTAGAATTTAGTGGTAAAGTGCAATTTGCTAAGGTTTCACTTACTCTGGTTCAGTACACACAACTTCAGTCATGGGGAAGACTGCTGACTTGACTACAGTCCAGAAGACAATCATTGTCATCCTTCACAAGAAGGGTAAGCCACGTTACGTCATTGCTGAAAGGACAGGCTGTTCTTAGAGTGCCATATCGAAGCATTTTCATGGAAAGTTGACTGGAAGGTAAAAGCAACAGGATGAGCTCAACCTTCAGAGGATTGTCAAACAAAGCAGATTTAAGAACTTAGGGGAACTTCACAATGAGGGGACTGAGGCTGGAGTCAGTTGATCAAGAGCCACCACACACAGACAGACAAATGGGCTACATGTCACGTTCCTAGTGTTGAGCCAATCCTAAACCACAGATGTCATCGACGTCTCTCGTGGGCTGAAGAGAAAAACATCTGGACTGTTGCTCAGTTGCCCAAATTCCTGTTTTTAGATGAGAGTAAATTTTGCATTTCATTTGTAAATCAAGGTCCCAGAGTCTGGGAAAAGCTGAGAGGCACAGAATCCAAGGTGCTTGTAGTCCAGTGTTTTCAGTTTCCACAGTCAGTGATGGTTTGTGGTGCCATGCCATTTGCTGGTGTTGATCTCTTGTTGCTTTATCAAGTTCAGAGTCAACGCTGTCAGCCTTTTAGGGCATTTCATGCTTCCATCTGCTTAGAGGCTTCATGGAGGTACTGATTTCCTTTTCCAGCAGCATGTAGCACCTGCCCACAGTGAAGCCAAAATACATGAAACTGGTTTGCTGACCACTGCATTACTGATTTATTGGCCAGCCAACTTGCTTGACCTGAACCCCATAGAGAATCTCTGGAGAAATGTCATTTTTACTTTGTTTTCTATAATTCAACTAATGCTATTATGTCAGCATCAGATGGTCAACATTTTCCCATTTTCTCCACAATTCCCAGTTTGGATCTCATAAGGTGTATCTATCTGCTGCTGCCTTGTTAATGTGGGGTCCATTCCTGCATCTGTTCATCCTCTTTTGTCCCTCCATCCAGCTTCTCCTGCTTTTACAGGTAAACTGGTAAAAATAAGGGTGCATCCCTTTTGAAAATATATTTTTTTTCTTTACCTTGACTCTATATAGTCCTTCCAGATTTTTTGGGTCACAATCAGCCTGTCCTGTTAAGTTCACATACCCTCACATATAGCTCTGCATAGTTCAACACATAAATATAGGTTATCCATGTATTATGGTCTTAATCTAACCCATGACCAGCCTGGGATCTGCATGTGTATGTGTGTCTGTCTGGTGAGAGATGTTTAACCCTCACTGTTAAGCCCAGCTTCACACTAACATACACACAAACACTCACATCATTGATCCCCTTCTCACGCAAAGCCACTCAACACAAGGCAGCTCTAACATTTTCAGCATTCTGCAGGCCATGACCGGCGTTGGCATTAAGAGCTCTAGTGCCACTAATTGTGCACTTATTGAGACTCATGCAACTCTCAGATCTCCTAAAATAGCTCACACATAAAAGCATGTAATCACATGGAATTTTTAAACTCTTTAAATCAGCTCAGACTTTGAATTTTGAAGACAAGAATCCTTCCCCATTTAAGAAAAGGAGGCTCCTTGTATTGTTCAGACACAAAGTCATTCTGTATTCTCTGGGTGATTTTTCATGCACAGCAATTCTTTTTTTGAAATAAGAATGTTCAGTAGCTGGTTGCCATGCAGTGGGTTTATCTATTTCATGTGGTGCTCTTTGTCTTGTGTACATCTATTTCCCGTCTGTTTCTCCCATCACTAGCCAGTAAGCCTCCTACTCACTCTGTGACTCACTCAGTTAGTCCATTTCAACCTCCCAAACTCTCTCTGTCCTACAAATCAAAAAGTGGTTTTCTATTTGGTTATGAATCTGCATCCCGTTCAGCCGAAGCAATGGTTCAGTGCTGGTTATAACTAGACTGAGTTTTAACAGAGGTAGTGACCAAGATGGTCAGATTCTGCTATTATAAAGTGTTGATTTTCTCCAACCATGACCCGGATACGTGTGTTAAAAAATAGTCTGAGTATTTTAATGATGATGTGTGAGCTCCTTTGTTTTTTATTAACTGAACATGAACCATTTTATGTAAGAATGTTCTGATATCCATTTCATAGTTTTGAATTCAGTAGTTCCAGTTTGCCAAATACACACTTTAATTAATCAGAAGCAGAAAATCACACCTTTTCTGATTGTATATGTAAGTGTTAAGCAGATGGAAGGCACAGGCGGCTTAGATGGTGTTAAGATGTGTGGATGCCATCTGATTCAGCTCCATTGTCACACTTTTGGTCCCTTGTCTACATCTTTATCATTTCATGTGACCCCCCCTGTCTTATGCCTTTCAGTTTCTTTCACTCTCATTTCACACTCTCTATATACCACTCTTTGTTCACACTTGGTTTCTATACTTTTGGATGGTTTCATCCCTTAAAGAAGCCCCACCAAAATTTGCATGTGGAAGTGAGTGTGTGTCTGCATGCACTCATGCGCTCTGCTCTGTTATCCTCAATGAGACGTGTCCCTGTGAGAGCCTTCACATCACCTGTTGCCATGGTAGTTAAATAGGCAGAAAAGGAAAGGAAGGAATGGAGGGAGATGGACAGACAAGCAGGGGAGCGGAGGGAAATTGGATGATGAGTGCATGTTCTGGACTAAACCGTAGAGAGAAGGAGCAGGAGGAGGGATGGGAATGATAACAAAGAGAACGTGAGGATATAGAGGGTTCATACTTGTGGCTTAGTCTTATTTTGTGCCATTTTGGAAGATAAGAGTTTAAGTCTGTGAAATCTGTACTCTTTTCAGTCAGAGCTAAACATGATGTAGTTGAGGATTAAATGTCTCTTCACCCACACAAATGGAAAGACAAGCTTTTGTTGGTCAGTGAAGCAAAGTAACAGCAATGAAACAGAAAAGAAAGTTCATTGTTTTTGCCTTGTTCATCATTTTCTAGAAAAAGCTGACATGATTTAAAGAAAGATCTCAAACTGTAGTAGACGATTGACTCTTTCCCACCCAGCTTCACTTGTTGATAATAAGATTTTTACACCTTAGGTTGGCCACAAATAGACAATTTTCAAATCCTAAACAATTGTATAAACCTGGGAGACGTCAGACATAAGGACGATTCAAATTAATCTTTTATCTGAAGTCCTCTGTGCACAAACACTAGACCACTGGTTCCCAAAGTGGGGTTGGCCATACTTTCCACAAAAACAAAGAGAAATTCAAGATGATTGATAAAACATGGTCATTTGATGAGATTTATGCTGAAATTTAAGTAAAAGTTGTATAAATCCTGTAAATGTAAGTCTGCATGAATATTCTTGAATAACAGCTATGTTCAGCTACACTACTGTGAAAAAGTAATGGCCCCCTTCCCGATTCATGAGTTTTTTGCATATTTATCACACTTAAATATTTTGGATCATCAAACCAATTTTAATATCTCACAAAAATAACCCAAGTAAATAGGCTATAGAATGCAGTTTTTGAATGATGATTTTATATATATTAAGGGGAAAAAATCCAAACCTATCTGGCCCTATGTAAAAAAGCAATTCCCCCCTTGTTAAATCATGACTAAACTGTAATCAACCACAGTTTTTAGAAAGCTGAGTTCAATTTCACTGGCCACACTCAGGCCTGATTACCGCCAGATTTGTTAAATGAAGAAATCACTTAAATAGAAGCTGTCAGACAAAGTGACGTAGGCTACAAGATCAAAAAAAAAAAAACGCATCATGACACGATCAATTCAAGAACAAATGAGGAACAAAGTGATTGAAATCTATCAGTCTGGAAAAGGTTACAAAGACATTTCAAAGGCTTTGGGACTTCAACGAACCCTGGTCAGAGCCATTATCCACAAATGGAGAAAACTGGGAACAAAAATTATAGACTTAACACTATCTTTCCTTGAACCTACCCAGGTTTTGGCTTTATTTTAAACTTTCTTTTATTTTTTGTGTTTGCTAATATCTTACTAGTCTGCCAAATGATGTAACTCTCCCAGCAAAATCACTTTAAGCTGCAGATGCAAAGACTACTAAAAATGGCAACTTTTCTGATATGAATATATTTCTTTGTACATTTATATTGATTT
The DNA here is from genome assembly GCF_018320785.1 of Cheilinus undulatus. Lineage (NCBI taxonomy): Eukaryota > Metazoa > Chordata > Actinopteri > Labriformes > Labridae > Cheilinus > Cheilinus undulatus. Next base: position 23,965,789 of record NC_054865.1, on the reverse strand, counting down.
CAGTTATACTTGGTACCATTATCCTGTTGCTAGTTAACATTAATGTAGCTTTCTATTTATTGCTTGAGTAAGTAGACAGTTATCAGCCTACTAAGCTCTGGTCAGTTAAACCCCAATCAGATAACACAGCAAAATTAAATTGCTGAAGAAAGGCATGAACAAAAACCACTGGATTTATCACCGACACAAAAGTGTCTTTCCAGCAAAGAATCAGCACTGGTTGTGTGGGCCTTTGAGACAAGGATAAAAACTAAACATGGATGTTTGTACGCTCAAGAAAATAATTAAAAAGGAGCTGGCTGCATGCTGGATGAAATGTCCACAATAAGGATAAACAAGAGTAAGCAATCATTTGAGGGGTCAAAGTCAGTGTTTAAGGACACGACAATCAAGAGAAAATGAATTTAAAAAATAGTGACGTACTAATTTTTCTTTAAATCATAACACGCGTGACACAGGAAGTGAAAAAAACATTGGGTTTGTAAAATGAACAAGAAAAAACAGAGAAACTATTTTGCATTACCAAATCATTTTTTTCAATCTTGAAGTAAAAGGATAAAAAGGAGGAGGTAAATCTATGAATGATGATGTTGGAAGAGAAAAATGGAGAGGGAAAAGTAGAGGAGGAGGACAAGTGCATGTCAGCGTAATTGCCAGGAGTAAATGGGAGGCAAAGAAAATACGAGATGAATACAGCAGAAAGAAGATAGGAGGAGAAGAGGAGGGGAAGTGAACGTGAAGGGGAATGTCATTAACAGCTTTGTCGGCTCCTCCTGACTGAACGATGGATGGACACGGATAAACGAACAAATAAATGAAAGAGGCAGAGAGTGTGAGAGAAGGGTGCCCCTTTCTTAACTGTCTTTTCAGAGATTAGGGAGGAGAGCATCGCACTCTGTTCACTTCATCTATTCATGGCCAACGCCTGTCTCTCTCACAGGCGTGTGAGAGCAGAGACAGGGCACATAGCCAGGGGAAAGAGTGCGTGTGTGTATGTTTTGTGGTGTGAATTTTTCTTATAAATGCTTTTATCATGTGTGCGATATGAAGGGAGATGCAGAAATGTGTCAGAGGTGTAGTCTTTTCAGTTAAAGCGCACATAAATGAGGCATCATCAGGAAAATAATGGTATTTGAAAAAGTAGGCAGAGGAGGATGGAGGGATCATGTAATTGCTAGACGATTGTGGTTGGAATGATGCACTTTTCCAACATTGTAGGGAGAGAGTGAAAGAGAGAGAGAGAGAGAGAGAAAATGTAATTGGCTGTAATGCACAGATGCAGTGGCGGAGGATGCAGATAATAGCCTGAGTGCGAGGGAGAAAAATAAAGGGATCAAGTGGCAGCAGGGAGGGTGAAGCAAACAAGAATATTACAGCTACTGCAGAGAGAAATGGAGGATTTAGTTGTAATAGTTATTGGAGAGGTATTGTTACACAAATTTGATGTTATATTGAAGCTAATGGAGTTAGAGCTGATATGGTCTGGCAGCATCTGTGCTGCGGGGCCTGACAGACTAATTTTACAGTGAGATAGAGAGAGGGAGTGAGATAGAGATAGCACAAGAGGCAGAATAAGAGATGGGAAGCGTGTGAGGGCAGCGTGTCCAGATGGCAAGGCTGAGTGGCCAAAAGCATGATTTTCTCCTCTGCTTAAAAGAGGTGTGAGAAATGGTCTTAACATCTGCTTTTGCGTTAAAAGATCAACATTTTGGCTCCCTAATGTGCATGCTCAAGGGATTGAGGTTATACAAGAGCTGGTGAAAACACTTTAAACATCTAGAGTACTTCTCTCTAAGAAGACTTAAAATCTTTCTGAATTTTGTAGCTCTTTAGCTGATCTGAGTGCATTTGAGTGGTTTTTGAATGAAAGCACTCCAAAGAGCTGTAGTCATAAAATCAACAACTCAGAGTCAATTAAAATCACTGGTAAGCCTTATAAAGGCAAACAGCAGCATCGGTTATGTGAGAATCCAGGACTAGATTAGATATTTTAAATCTGATATTTTCACTCTGTTGAACACCGCTGTATTTGTCAACTACTTTGGTCACAAACCTGGGATTTTTCAATGCCAGCTTTGGTGCCAGCTCAGAAGCTGTTTCTATGGGGTCTTTAACCCAGAAGCCTGTCACCTTGATCTGACCACAGCACAAAGCCAGTGACAGTTTCAGGAAGCCAGTGTGTGTATATGTGTGTCCGTCTCAGGTTCTCACACTCTAAACACTCTATCCGATCCATTTGACTCCCTAATCCACCGGGAAAGTCTTTTCTCCGTTCCAATTTTCATTCCCTCCTTTCCCTCCTCCTTCTCCTCATACACTTGGAAATGTATATGAGTTTCTGCAGAGTTGGCTGACTGGATTTTCTACTACACTGAATGACACGCATACTATGCACACAGACCCACACACAAAACCCCACTGGCTAAACAAAGTACTCATGAGTATTACATATTTATGTAAGCCCTTATAAGCTTCAGTGTTTGGAGCTGAATCCAGATCAGTGCAGCAGACACACCTCTATACCTCCAACAGAGGAGGAGGATGCACCGAGGAAAGAAGAGAAGGAGAGTAAAACTAGTTCGATGGCTAATTAGATGATCATGTTGAAACGTTTGTTTTAGGACTATTGCTGTCATCGGTCTTTGTGTGTGTTCGGAGGTGGACTGTACCAAACCAAGTGATAAAGATGCAGAATGGAAGGAAACAACCTGCCATCTAATGTCAAATCTTTATTTAAAAAGATTACTTTTTTGTTTTGCAAAATTCTGTAAAAAGCTTAAAACTTTTTAAATAAGAGAAAAATATTGAATGGCACAGGATTTCTGTAAAATGCTTTATAAGTGTTATCTTGTTGTGGCATGCCTCAGGCAAAGGCCATTTAATGACTGCATTAATTGTGCAAAATTGCTGTGACATTTACTTTATTGTTTTCGTTCAAGATCCCTGCACCAGCCATTAGTACCTATCTGTTGTTCATGTGTTATTTCTTGCATTACTTGGCTGTTTTTAAGTGCCTCTTTTTTGTCTGTCATTTTTTGCATGTAGTTTATTCCCTCTTCTTTCTCCCTCCCCTCTTTCCCCGGATTTCTTTGGAGAGAAAGGGTAAAGAGAAAGAAACTTAATCCGTCTATTGAGTGAGAGGTGGACCCGTCAGGGTTTTTTTTTCCTCTGTGTCAAAAAAAAAAAAAAACACCCTGCTTCTCATTCCTCTTCCAGTTCTGAATGCTCTCAATTTCCTTTGTGAATTATTCACTCAAGTGAACTAATTTTTATGTATAGAATTAAATTAGTAATTAAATTTAACAGTTAAATACAAAATTAATATGGTGGTTTAGGTAGTCAAATGAATGAATATTTTATCATGTAATATTTAGGGGAAAAAATAGACCATTCAGTTTGCATTATGTTTCCCATACTACAAATATAGAGCATTCGGAAAGTATTCAGACCCCCTTCACCTATTTCAGTTTTGTTATGTTGCCGTCTGATGCCACAGTCGAAAAAGAAATCCTTTCATTCTTATTAATCTATAGTCAATACTCCATCGGGAAAAAGTGAAAACAGAAATGTAGATTTTTTTGCAGATATATGAAAAATTAAGAAACAAGTATAACATTTACATAAGTAATCAGACTCTTTGCAAAACACTTGAAATGTAGCTCACACTCCTCCCATTTTTCTGCATCTTTGCAGAGATGTTTCTACACCTTGATTGGAGTCCGCCTGTGGTGAAATAAATTGATTGGCCATGATTTGGAAAGGCTGACACCTCTCTATAGAGGGCCCAAGAGCGGACAAAGTATATCAATTTTGTCCAGTCTCCACACAGGATCTCTGGAGCTCAGTCAGAATGAGCATTAAGTGTTCTTAGTCATCTCTCTTAATAAGGCCCTTCGTCCCCGATTGCTCAGTTTGGCCAGGTGACCAGCTCTTAGAAGAGTCCTGGTTGTGCCAGACTTCTTCCATCTGAGAAATATGGAGGCCACTGTGCTCTTGGAAACCTTCAGTCTAGCAGAAGTTGTTTTATTTTTATTTTTTGTAGCCTTCCCCGGATCTGTAACCTTGCAAAGTACATGGATACGCCTGTTGCCTTGTTTTTTCACTGGCAAATCCATCTTGCAAAGCTCCCATCTGAACCGTTTGGGCCCAGTTAGAAAGTGATAGGACCAATCAGCGAGGAGGGGCAGTACTTTTAGGCGCGGCAGAGCCGTGACGTAACAAGCAACAACAAGAGGCCGGTGCAATTATGGCGGAAGAGCTTAGCGTGGATGCTCCAGTTTTATCAGAACTTGACAACAGTTCTTTGTTAAAAGAAGAACAAAGAGCAGCAGTGAGATGTTTTTTTTTTTTTTTCCAAAAACGACAAAAGTCAAGTGTTTACTTGTCTACAGTCGCCATGTTTCACGTTATTCTTCGGTAGCTGCGCACACGCGCTCGATAGCAGCTACATCACGTGTTTTGTTGCTCTCATTGGCCCGCAGAGATGTGACAGACAGAACGTTCATCCAATCACACTCTGAGTTTTTTCAAAGCATCTGCCTTTTACCAACCGTTTCCTGTTGAAGCTTTCCCAGATGGATGTGTGAAACAAATCCATCTGGCATATCAGGTTACCAGATCAGGTCAACAATCCTGTCTCTGAGCTCTGCAGAGTTCCTTTGACCTCATGGCTGGGTTTTGTCAGTATGTCAGTATGTATTGTCAGCTGTGAGGGCTTCTATAGAGATGTGGGTCTTTCCAAATCATGTTCAATCAATTTAATTTACCACTGGTGGACTCAAGTCAAGGTATAGAGACATCTCAGCAAAGATCTAGAGAAATGACAGGAACCTGAGCTAAATTTTGAGAGTCTGAATACCTATGTAAATGTAATATTTCAGTTTTCAATTTTCATATATTTGCAAAAAATCTGGTTTCACTTTGTCATGATGAGGTACAGTGTGTAGATTATTGAGAATCAGCATCAGGCTGTAACATATCAAAAGTGAAAAAATTAGGGGGGTCTGAGTAATTTCCAAATGCACTATAAATCAGCACCATTCATGCTGCACCAAGGACACTAATAAAGGATCAGTTTGTGAATGGTGAACTGTCTGACATGTTTTTCATATATAGTTGCCATGACTGAGGTCAAGCCCCCATTCATACCATTTAAAGCTGTGTGGGCAAGCCATCAAGTTGCAGCACTGCATGATGGATGATGCTTTGGTACGTGGTTTACATGGTGACTCTATAAATCTAGATTTTATTTCATGCTTTTGTTTGTTAAACTGAGCTACATGTCTTACTCTGTATTCCTTGGATTTAGCTAATTTTATCTGGTTGTTTTAATCAGAGCTTAAGTGTAACAGAGTGGCTTTGTCTACATAGTGCCCTTACTGCATCAAGAGAAGCATGAGTGTAGGGTCCTTTTTAAAAGGTTTGCACATGTTATAAGAAAGCTGCAAAATAGGCCACATAAATTCATATCAGCAAAAACCCACTGAAACATTAAAGCTACATATGCATCAAGAAGGCCTACGTAGGCACTTGAATGCTGATGCAGGAAGTATTTATGTGATTTTGTGAATAAAATACCTACTTTAGGGAATTGCAATAAACTGCAGGTCTCTCATTTATAAATCACATTTCAGTAATGTAGTCAATCAAATGAACTAGTGCCTTTCAGGCTCAGCCTTTGTTTAGGTGTATGGTAGGTCCATCAGGAGCAGGTGCACTGTGAATGTGGTCACTTTGATGTCGGCTGAGAAAAATTGCACAGCATCCAGCACACAGCTCTATTGTGTACCTGTTGTCTGTGAATGGAGGTGAATTCTCTCCTCTGTTATTAAGGGGATTCAGGCCACTACTCATTGATGGAAGGAAACACACAGAGAGAAATCAGTTGCTTAAAGGTGATGCATTACATTTCGTCTTTCTCTTTCATCCTCTTTTCTCAGTCTCACCATCCCCACGGCGACAGTATCCCCCTCGGGCCAGTATTTTACTTCTTTGGTTTCTATCGCTGCTCTTCTATCACAACTTACAACAAAATGCCTGACAATTCCCCGCAGTTGTCCTCCACAGAAAGCTAATTGCCTTCTCCCTCCTCTCCTGTTGGGTGGCATAGTTAGACCACTTAATATCAATATTCTCTTTGTGATGGGAGATGCGGGGCAATTGCCCTAACCGTCAGAATAATTGCTCACATATATCTGCACACATGCATTGACTTGTGCATGCACACACGCCCCACATAGTCATGCACTGGAAAACATGATAACTAGGACAGACTCGCACAGAATACAACACTGACACACATCTATGCACATAACCCAACATGCACAAGGGAAATGGGAAGAATGGGGACACATATTCATTGTAGAGTTAGTGTAAGGACACATGAAGAAAGGCTCCATTCTGCTGCAAAGGGAGACACACTCATGCAGAAAGCACCCACCGCTCGGTTAAGTGTGGCCTCGGGGTCGTAACAGAAGTATGAGTGGCAGATATGGACAGACGGCGACAGAGGGAACGTTTGTCGAAGCGATGAAGCACAGGTCACTTTTTGTTGAGGGCAGGAGAAGACGGTTATATCCTAATTGATGTTAAAAACTCTTGCACTTTTATTGAATCTGTTCATTGTACTCACGCTCAAACTACACCAGTGGAGGGTTGCACATAGAGATGTAACTGAGATAATGGCACGTGTAACTGACCTCAGTACCTGTAATGTATAGCACTGGTAAACACTGTAGACCCTGCTGTTTTTTAACCTACCTTATTCTAATGTATTTAAATTCAAGTGATATACCATGAATTTTTTGAGTTAAATTTAGTCAAACATCTGTTTTGATCAGCCTGTTTCCTATTGATATCAGATACAAAGGTGGAGTTTTAAAGCTTTATACTGGGAGCTGTACTTTATTTGGATACCAGGAACTAAGGCTTGGCAATTAATCAAAATTTAGATTAAATCAAAGCAATATGGGCAACTTCTACTTTCATATTGCAGGTGAGGTATTTCTTTAAACTTAAATGTATGTCAAAATACCAGTTAAATACATATTTTGCAGCAGAAATGTTATGCTCTACATGTCATTCAAACATTCAAGTGTCATTTTTTCCCAGAATAGTTTGCAATAAACATCTACTTTCTTTGTTTTAAATGTATTTTCTTATTAAAATGAGAATGACATCAAAATGATCATTCTCATCCATACAATTCTAATGCTTATGCAGTATGAGTCAAAATAATCGTAATGAGATTCCTTAAACCATTCAGCCCTATTAAGACTGCCATCAAACATCCTAAAGCACTATGAAGGCAGAATTAGGAAAAAAATTAATAGTCCATATAGCTAGGTAGACTGATTAATAAAAAGATGGTCATAAATCATACATTTCATTCACCCCATTAATGTATCTCTTGCATCATATTATTTCAGGTTTAAGATTAAGACATAGGAATGTGCAATATTACCAGTTTAATATTGGTCAGCAGATATTAGAAGTAAAAACTGAATTATCTGTATAGACATAAGAAATTTCTGTCAATATTTACATTGATATTTTGGCTATAAAAATCTATCTATTTCACTGGTAAACGTTGGCCACCTAAAAAAGTAAGTTAGCAGAGTTTTGGGCTGGACTAACAGACTACATCAGCTGAAGTCTTTTTCTCTATCCATCATCAGTACTTACACTTTAAATTCTGTTTTAAGGACTGAAATTTATTCATTGGTTCATCCTCAAACTTAAAATTTTGTGTTTTAAGGAATTCACTACATTTAAATATCTTATCAATTAAAATTATTTATTGAATATCATCATATCAGATAACAGCAAAAAAAAAAAAAAAAAACAATATCAAGCATCCCTAATTAGAAAATGTTTTATGGGTTTGGTTGGGCCCTGACTCTGGACTTTAGCTTTTCAGTCTAATCACTCCCATATTCAAGTGAAGAATTGGAGGGTCTGTTATTACAGGGTTCCTGCGGATCCTTGAAAAGCCTTAAATAGTCTGGAATTGCACATTTGAAATTTAAAGCCATAAAAAAATCTTTAAAAGTCTGATATTTTTTACCAGTGAAGGTTCTTTAATCTTAGAATCCACTTTGACTAAGACATGTCCTTATCCAGTCTTTGATTTCTAGCCAACCTTATACGACCTTTATCATCTCCTTCCACAAGTTGGTATGTAATTACTCTCCATAATTCATAGAATTCAGTGTTGGATGTTATAAATTTCCTGGGTGAAGACCCCCAGACCCCTCTCTGATTTTATCTGACTCACTGTGATTAAATAAACTGTACACTCGTCTAGTGCTCTAACATCTGGGCTATCAAGTTGTCCTCTTAAGAATCCTTGCAGCCACCCTTGTTTTAACAAGTCCTCCCTGACAAAAAAAAATTTTTTGCTTTTTAAAGGTGAAACTGCAAAAATATGTTGTATCAGTGTGCTGTATATTGATAGAATAGAGACTTTAAATGTACGGAGGTCATCAAATTTGGGTGTTAACGACTGAAAAATGTCATACCTTTCACGCCTTTGACCATTAACCATGCAAGAAGCGATACTCATTTTCTTATTTCCTATCTTAAAAGGTCCTAAATTAGATATTTAAAAATGTGTAGGAACCCTGTATTAATGCCTCTGTTAAGAAGACAGCAGCACTTTCCCTTCATTTCATCACTGTTCATTACAGACAGTACGTGTGAGTCAGTATCGAACAGTCAAACATGATTATATATTAAGAACTTCTCAGTTCAGTTGCAGGGCGTTATGAATATCACATAAATTGAAATATGCAATCTTCTCCTCTAATAAAATTGAAAACCATGAAATGCATTTGGAGATTAACCCATAACTAACCTCTTTTTTTTCCAAAATGAGAGCTGAATGTTTGCTCAAAAAGAGAATGGTAGATTAAGCTGTTTTATGAATAAAGTGCGTTGCTCATACATTTGCTATTCTGTCTGAACATAATATGTTTAATTCATCTACTCAAAGATGAAGTTTTGTCCCCAATCAAAGCTCCTTCGTCTCCCTGTATCCCACACAGTGAAGCTTGCGTGCAGCACTCCAGAGAAGCATGGGTTGTAAATGTGTGAATTATTGAATGAACCAGAGATGCGTGTGTGTAAGTGTGTGTGTGTGCGTACTCACATGTGCTTCTGTACAATTCTGAAAACTATGTCAGACAGCTCATGCACCGCTGCACCCATTTACTGGTGGAACATCACTCCAATGTGCACAACTAGAACACAGCAATTGAGAACGATCAAAACACACTTGGTACTGACTCTACACACACACACACTCAATCAGTGATGCATTGGTGTTTGCCTGAGTGCACTCATACAGACTGTAAGCATATACTGTAGCTTTTGTGCAAAGCAGTCAGTAAAAGAGCACTGTTGTGTGTCGCATGTCACATATTTCATACAAACACGCAGAGCAGTATTGTGTGCGATCAAGCTAAGTGTTTTGTTGTGTCCATTCAATGCTGTTGTAGTTCTGCTCTGATTTCTCTCTTTGAAAAGCTTCAGTGAAAACTCAACTTTAATGCAGCTATATAAAACACGCATAACATGAAAACTTTAAAAGCCTTAAGAGGATAATAGAAACAGGTCATGTAAGTTGTAAACAGCTCATACAAGACTCAGTGTGTCTGGAGGTTGCTGACAAATGAGCAAAACAAAAATTAGTGCCAGTGTATAAGTTGCTAGGGATTTTATACTCAGATGCTATCACTTATAATTATGTAAAATAAATTAAATTCAAAGATTTGACATTTGAAATGTGAACCTATACATGTTTAGAACAATCAGCAGTCATTTTTTGAGTCTAGGACGCTGGGTGTGCAAAACACAGTGCGAAAGATAACTATATACATAGGTGACAGTGAGTGAAAATAAAGGTGGAAAAATGCATTCTCAACATTCTCAAGTAACATATTGTTATTGCACATGACAGACACTCTCCTTTCTCACTTGTCCAAAGCTGTCGTTATCGTGGTGCTGTTCAACATTACCGTAACATATATACCACACATCATATATTGCCGGCAATATATGTGCAAAGCACAGATTCTCAGCTCTCTGTCAGCATTAGAATTTTTTAGATTGAGCAAACTTACGAGGAGTTATGGTGTTGAGAATCCATGAGCAGTCTCACGATACTTCTGGTGTTTTGCTATAAATGCTCATGTCATATGGTTGCGAGTACCGTAATGAACCATATATGTGCACATGCCCACAATTTTCGGCTTTCAAACGCCGTTGGAATTTTTCTGATCTGACAAACTTTGACAGAGTTACGGTAATAATACTCCTGACATATAAAACACAGCACCAGCACCGGGCCAGTAGGTAAAGGGTTAAAGATTGAGTGTTAATTTTTCTAGTCTTTATAACAATGACAACATGACAAAAATCATGATCATTATTATTTTAATTAATACTGAGATCACAATTATTAAACACAATTACTCACTGATTTTACAAAACTTGCATTTATCAAAAGTAAAGACTTAAAAGAAAACAAGCAATAAATGAATATGAAAAGGGGAAAACATAGGTATGTAAAATCAGGACATATAACAGCGATAAATAAACAATGGAAATTTCTTTCATGGCCAAAATATTACAACAAACTGAAAAATGTACCTTGACATGTGGCACAGTAATGTTTAATAAAGGTTTTCTACCTATTGTGGGAAGGTGAAATTGGGATTGAAATGTAAGCTCCAATAATTACTCAGCACTTCTTGGCGAGTTTGGATAAACTCAGATCTGGTTACACTCACACTGCAGTTAAAGTGAATCATATCTGATTTTTTTTTTTTTTTTTTTTTTTTTTTTTTCGGCTACATGAACAGCACGAGTCACATTGAATCTGATCTTTCTGTATCAGATTCAGGCTACTTTTATATGTGGTTCTAAATCAGATCTATATCTGATCTTTTGAAATTTGATTGCAGATTGGACAGCCAAACAGAAATCAGATCTAAGAAAATAATCAGATAGCATTGAGCACTAAGGTCCGTAGTGTGAACGTAGCCTTAGAGTCTGTCATTCCTTCGTGCTCATTTCCCAGATCCATTCCTCAATTGTAATGGACGTACATATACACACTAGTAACCTTTCAGAAATGCATATGTATATATTTGACAGACAGTTAGCATGTCTCCTCTTCTATTGTTAACTTTATAAATCTCAGCCTTTCTTTGAAACACCCGGAATGTATGGAAAAGATTTGCCTCTGTTGAGCCAGACTGCATCCAACATTTCCTGCTTGTATACCTATATTTCTCTTGGTTTTTAGGAGCCTTGTAATATTTTTCCAGCAGAGTCACAGAAAGCCTCATTCTATTTCTTCTTTCTCCCATTTTCTTTAATGTGTACGGTTTTACCATCTCTTGCATTAAGGAGCATTGTATAGTTTAGAAATAGACTTATCTGACATAGATCTTTAGGAATAGTTCTCCCCAGAGTGTTAAAAACACCTCTCATGTAAAGGACAAAATCAGCAACAAGATAAGAGGTACCGCATTGCCTACAGGGGTCACCAAAACCAGTACAAAGTTTCCTACAATGGCATTAAGTCCTCTCAGCGCAAAGCAATTCCTACCAGAAAACTGTGTCTCTATTTCATGGTCTTTAGCCTGATAAAATTTGTATCAATGAAATACTAAGTTACTTCCAAGGAAATGTATTTCTAACAAACTGAGGAATAATTTATGTAGCAGAAGTAGTCATCTGATTCATTTTATCAGAAAACACAAACACAGCCAAGAAATGGTGGGATCTTTGTTTTTTATACAGAATATTAGCTGTCCAGGGAAATGTCAGCAGTAGTTGTTAAAAGTAGTCATTCCCATTTCTCCAATCATTTTGTGGATTTGAACCAGCAGCCTGAAGGTCACATGTCTGACTCTTTAACCTTTACGCAGCTATCAGAGAAAAGAGATCTCTCATCTTCAGAGTGTGGACAGGCCTGCTGTTTGTTTGCTCAGTGGATTGACACATGGCTGCGGCTCAACCTTCAGAGGTCTGTCTTTGCTGTCCTGTACTTCAAAGGGATGTTTGGTAATCTGATTGCTGCCATACATATTTCATGAGCTTCTAAATATTGATGGAATACTAAGTAGTATAAGTTGCCGCAGAGGAGTAAGGACTCATTTGTCCCTCCACTCGCACCCCCTCCTTTCTTTTTGATGGCTATTTCAGGGTAAATATGAGCCTCCTCATATGTTCCGTTGATGGAAGATAACTTTTTCCTGAGCCTAGCCTGTCCAAGATGCATGGCAGATTTAACAGCAAGTTTGTCAAATTGCTTCCAACTAATGCTGTGGTGTAACCTTGGAAAGATGAAGAGCAGGTGTTTGTTTTTGGACCTTTGTTTGGCTGTGTACTATATACTGACCATGCACATTCACCCCATGTCAGAGTTTTGTGGTATGCTCAAACATGAAATAAAACCTCTAAATTTCTTTCCCCTTCTCTCTCCTCCACAGCCTTTTCATCCCATGGTAAACCTGGTGTGCAGTGCAGACCTGAGGATGTTCCTGTGTGCCCTGTATGCCCCTGTGTGCACTGTGTACGGCCAGGTGTCCATGCCATGTCGAACGCTCTGCCAGAGGGCCAAAGATGAGTGCAACAAACTCATGGAGATATTTGGACTGTCATGGCCAGATGACATGGAGTGTAGCAGGTGTGTATGAGTATCGCATTAGCATCAAATTGATACTTGAAAATAAGAAGGTGAGACAAATGCAATAGGTTTTTGAGACAGATAAAGGGAATTTATGAGTTGAAATAAAAATAGACTTTACCCCAAATTAATCCACACTTCATAAACAAATGTATTTTTGAAAAACTAGGTTTCATTAGCAAATGATAACATTTTAAAGCAGTGTTTTTCTGCCTTTATTTATCTCATACCAACTTTACATATCAGCTGTACTGAGCAAACATATATCTAACAATACATGTGTAAGAGGCCCCTGATAGTCTGATAGAATGGACCAATCTTGATTGATTGATTGATTGAACAGGCTCTTTGGTATGCAGGAATGTGTGCATGGAGAACTTTTTATACCACTTTTGTGTAATGATACTTAAACATTATTGTGAGCTTATAGTACTTAAGACTCAGTGGCACATAATTTTACCACAAGACAGTCTGGCTGCAGATCGTACATCTCTGATGGCCCCTCCCTTAATCCTTCCCTGCCTTTCTTCATACAGCGTTTTAATTCAGCCTTATGACTATTAATTAACTTGTATTTCTGCACTTAATGGCAAAATGTTTTGTGTACTCAGCTTAAACTTATGCAGCATAGTATAACATCTTTGCAGTGACTCATTCCTTTATAAAAGGTAGAATTTTCAGTCTGTGTGAAACTGTTTTAAAGAGGCGTTTACTCATCTTTTTGGTCCATTCGAATGAAAAGTGTTTTGTGTTAAGTTATTCATGTTAGTCAGGGCTGTCTCAAGTGTTTTCCTCCTAGTATTTCAGCAAGTGTCTCAGCAAAATGGATAACACATAAAAGAAACTGCTACATTTTTTTCCAGGTTCCCAGATTGTGATGAGCCGTATCCTCGCCCAGAAGACCTGCAAACAAATTCTGACCCTACTGACCAGTCATCCATGACCGTCCAAAGAGACTATGGTTTCTGGTGTCCCAGAGAGCTCAAAGTTGACCCAGACCTCGGTTACACATTCATGGGCAGGAGGGACTGTTCTGCCCCCTGCCCCTCAATGTTCTTCAACCGGCAGGAGCTGACCTTCATCCGCTACTTTGTAGGAGTGGTTTCCATCGTCTGTCTGTCGGCAACGCTCTTCACCTTTCTGACATTTCTCATCGATGTTACCAGGTTTAAATGGATTGATGTGTAAAAGCTTCTACCAGGTAAATAAGAGGAGGAAAAATTGATTTATATATCTATCTTTTATCTTTTTTAGGTTTCGATACCCTGAAAGGCCAATAATCTTCTACGCTGTGTGTTATGTCATGGTGTCGCTGGTTTTCTTTCTGGGCTTTCTGTTGGAGGACAGGGTAGCTTGTAATGCAGTCAGCCCCACCCAGTTCAGAGCCTCAACCATAACACAGGGCTCACATAACAAGGTGAGAGCCTCACTTGACCCATCCATCCATTTATTATCTCTGCAATAACATCAGGTGTCATAGTAATGTTTGTGCTTTCTTCAGTTTCATTTCAGACTCTGAGAATAACTGATGAATGTAATATTGATCAAGTACCGAGTAAATAAAGGGCCAGAATTGCCAATACTGATACTCGATACTGATACTTTTTACTCATAAAAGCAGCAGTATACATAATTCTTACATTAATTTAAATAAGGATAAACACTCAAAAACATAGTGTTACTAATTAATCTTCTTCAAAGTATTTTTCTGAGTTATTTTTAACTATTACCTAAGTATTCAAAGTTAAACATATTTCACAGCAGGATTTGGGGTTTATGTATTTTATTTTAGTAAAACAGGACTTACTTTTATCTATTTTATAGATAGGCTCCACGGTATCTAATGGTTGGACTGTTTTGATTAGTTCACATGTGGTTTGAGCAGATGTTAAAACAACAATCTAAATTTTAAGAAATGGCAGTCAAATTAGGGGAAACTAGTAAACAGTAATGAAGGGGAACACATTCAAAAGTAGGCTCACAAAGTAAAGCCAAATGAATTGCACTTACATCCGCGTCAGATACAGAACTTAATTTATTTCTTTCCTGTTTTTTATGACTAACTGTAGTTCTGGCCAAATGAAAATGCCCAACAACATCTTTAGACAGAAAGTGAGCAGTGCAGATTAGACATTAGTCTCATGCCACCTTCTTATCAGTTTTTTAAAACTTTGAGGTGAAAAGTTGGTAGAAACTGGAAATGCTTACTCGCCTTTGCATTTTTGTAGAAAGTTATTCCACAAAACTATGCAAGTAGAAACAGGCAGCATATTTTTCTAGGGTTATATTAACTCATGTAATATTCTAATAATATTACTTTCAATAGGGTTTAATCAATCTTCACAAATGCACAAAATTCTTACAGTTTTCTCAGATTTTTTGTGTTGAGCTGCATTAGTTATTTGTTTAATTCTATTGTATTTTTACAACTGGTTGTGTTGCTGCGATGCCAGAATTTCCCCTCTGGGGATCAATAAAGTCTTATCTTATCTCATCTTATGTGTTCATGCAAACAATCAAATTTCTCAACCAAACTTTAGTGAGATCTTTTTTTCCTAATAATAACCTGACACACAAGCTGAGCTCTTGATTGACCAAAACCAAATGCTCTCCTTCTCTCTCTCTCCCTTTCTCTCCCTCTCTTTCTCTCTCTCAGGTATGCACCCTGTTCTTCATGGTCCTGTATTTCTTCACCATGGCTGGCAGCGTGTGGTGGGTCATACTAACAATCACTTGGTTCCTGGCCGCTGTGCCTAAATGGGGCAGTGAGGCCATTGAGAAGAAAGCCCTCCTCTTCCATGCGGTGGCCTGGGGGCTCCCAGGGGCCCTGACTGTCACCCTGTTGGCCCTGAACAAAATTGAAGGAGATGGGATCAGTGGAGTGTGTTTCATAGGGCTGTATGACATCGATGCCCTGAGGTGGTTTGTTCTGGCACCGCTTTGCCTCAATGTGGCAGTAAGTACAGTCAGGAGATGAATGAGTGGGTGGGTGGATGAAAGAGTTGATGAGAAGGATGGATGGGTGAGCGAACAGATTAATGGATGGGTGGATGAAGTGATACAGCAGTGAACTGTTGGCTTTAGAGATAAATAAAGGGTTTGAATGGATTCGTGGGATGTTGCCAGCCTTTTTGCGTGTCTATGTGTCAATTATTCAGCTTGTAAAAAAGATGAATTAATTGGATTTAAAGTATCTTCGCATTCGTCTCTCTGTCTATTCAGGTTGGTGTCTCTCTCCTCCTAGTGGGAATTGTTGCTCTGAACCGTGTACGCATGGAGATCCCTCTGGAGAAAGAGAACCAGACCAAACTAGTCAAGTTTATGATCCGTATGGGAGTGTTCTCAGTGCTCTACCTGGTCCCTTTGTTGACTGTGATTGGGTGCTACCTGTATGAGCACACCTACAGGAGCATCTGGGAGACAACATGGATGGAGGAGAACTGCAGGCGTTATCACATCCCCTGTCCCTACAAGGTAAATAAGATAGAAATGTGTATGTGTGAGATGGCCATACAGTGCTATATAAACAATATAAAGTATGTGTTACTGGTTAAAAGGATTTGTTTCATCTGTGGAGATGTTTATATTGACTAGTGTTTGAAATTTAGACACCTATAATTTCTATTTTCAATACTTGTTGAGATCATTTCTTCCTGGTTGGGGTAAAATTATTCTTATATTTCCATATATTCTAGATTTATCTTATACAAAGTAAAACATTTATGTTTTTTAATCTTGATGATAAAGGTGTACGACTCACAAAAATCTAAAATCCACTATCTCAGAATATTAAAATATTGTGGAAAAGTACAACTTGCAAAGGTTTTCTGATCCTTCATTCTCTCACTATTGTTCAGTACACACAACCACAATCATGAGAAGGACTGCCGACTTGACAAATGTTCAGAGGACAATTGTCCTCAATGAATGAGCTCAGCCCTCAGAGGATTGTCACACAAAGCAGATTCAAGAAGTTAGGGGTGCTTCACAATGAGTGGACTGAGGCTGGAGTCAGTAAGCCTCTTCCCTGGGCTTAGGAGAAAAAACTCAGGACTGTTGTTTAGTGGTCCACTCCTGTTTTTAGATTAAAGTAAATGTTGCATTTCATTTGGAAATCAAGGACCCAGAGTCAGGAGGAACATCAGAGTAGCACAGAATCGAAGGTGCTTGGAAGCCACTCTTTTCAGTTTCCACATTCAGTCATGGCTTGGAGTGTCATGTCATCTGCTGCTGTTGGTCCACTGTGATTTATCTAGTCCAGAGTCAATGCTGTCAGCTGTCTACCAAGAGATTTTAGAGCACTTCATGCTTGCATCTGCTGAGAAGCTTTATGGAGATTCTGATTTCATATTCCAGAAGGACTTGGCATCTGTCCACAGTGAAGCCAAAACTACCAGAAACGGGTTTGCTGACCCTGGTATTACTGTGTTTGTTTGGCCTGCCAACTGGACTGATCTGAACCCCAAAGACAATCTCTGGGGAATTGTCAAGAGGAAGATGAGTAACACCAGACTCAACAAAACAGGATAACTGAAGGCTGCTATAAAAGCAACCTGGGCTTCATAACACCCCAGCAGTGACACAAACTGATGGACTCCATTGACACATTGCATTGATGCAGTAATTTGTGCAAAAGAAGCTACAACCAAGTACTAAGTGCATAAATGAGCATAATTTTCCAGGTGGTTGACATTTCTGTATTCCACTGGTAAATCCCTATTTTAGACTGATTTTTTTGTAATTTTCTAACATTTTGAGACAGTGGATTTGTGATTTTTCTGAGCTGTCTGCTGTAATCATCAAGATTAAAACAAGATTAAAACTCCTTTAGGTAAGACAAGTCAGACAACTCTGCGAGTGCTAAAATGGTTTTAACCAGATTTCATGCTTGATGAATGTACACACACATCATAACTGGATTCCTTTTCTGCATCATTGTAAGACTTATGATCAGAAAAGAGCCCATCAGACTCTGCTTTTCATCACTGAAAATGTTTCTTAAAAAACTTTTAGTTGTTAATGATATTGTAACTGTTAGTCATCTTTTGAATTAATCTTGATATCTTATCATAACTTTTCATCTGCCTCCCTTCTGAAACAGATGGCCTCTTAGAATCTGTCTGTGATCTCAGCTGGACTTTGACAATATATCAGAGCTCGTACTCTAGTGTTCAGATTCCCCCGATCTCTCTGTTTCTCACTCACTCACAGTGTGTGTCGTCGCACTGCCAAAGATAGCTGGTGTGAAACACCCTGCTTCCCTCTGTGCCTTTCGCTTCTCATTAAGACATTGGCATCCATTGTATTTTTATGAAAGGAAAGGTTAGTGTATTTGTGTGAGTGGTAAATCTATGATGACCCCAACTCTGGGGGGATAATTCATCCTCTCACAAACTTAGCCTTATCGAGGCACTTTTGTCCATTATTCTATTGGTTAAGAATCTTACGATAAAAATGTACTTACTAGTTTTTGCTGGGTTGAGGGCAAAAGACAAGCAGACAGTCTGTAAACAGGCATATGGATGAGAAAACTTGATTCAAGTTGTTCAAATATGATCAATATTAGGCAAACCCTTGAAAAGGCTAAAATCATTATTGGAATAACCC
This sequence comes from Cheilinus undulatus, assembly GCF_018320785.1. NCBI lineage: Eukaryota > Metazoa > Chordata > Actinopteri > Labriformes > Labridae > Cheilinus > Cheilinus undulatus. The sequence goes on along the minus strand of NC_054865.1, from coordinate 23,947,485 downwards.
TTTTATATGCTGAGACTTTGTGTCCGTGTGTGGATTTATGTGAGAGACAGAGTTGGCTGTGGTACATGTCTGTGGTCGAGTGAGTATGCATTTGTGGAGGAGAGGGAGCAAAGTGCAGTATGCATCATTAGCTCAGCTAATACAGCTCCACAGACAAGCTCCCCACAAAGCTCCCAGCTCTGTGTTACACTCTTTGTCTTACTCTCTGTCTGCTGGTTCTCACACACTTCTCTCTCTTTCTCCCTCTCAGGACTTGCTCAGTCATGCTCTGCTGCCTGTAGTCTGTAACGTCTTTGTAGCTGTCATGAAAGGTTGTTGGAATGTGTTTTTGTACAGACTGGTGCTAAATGAGTAACCAAATAAATGTGTAAATTATTGACACAAACACTTCGCTGGTGTCCGTCATGTGGATGGACCCAATGCAGCAAAAAGATCTGTCCATTTCTTGTATGAATGAGTTATGAGGTTTTTTTTTTTGTTTTTTTTTTAAATTAGCTTTGATAAGTAGCAAAGTGTTATTGGGAGTTTTATGACTAGAAAGTGTCAGCTAATTTGTGACTGAGATTAGATGGGGGGTGGAGGCAGGTGCAGGTGCTTATGTTTCTTGTTAGTGTATGTGTGCATGTGTCTATAGCTTTGTGTGTTAAGAGCTCATGAAGAGAAACCCCCTTTACAGACTGCTGTAGCTCTGGAATTTCATTATTACAATGTGTTATTTGATCTTGACCCTGGGGGGTTTTGTGTGTGGGGTACAATTGCCATGTTTTTGGATAATTGAAAGTTCTGTAGGAATTGTTCAAGTTCAGGTTTAGTGTGTGCGTATGGGTGAGCAAAGACTGGGCACAACAGGCTATTAGTTTGACTAAGACCTTCATTTGAGATGTTTAATCCTAGTCTGTGCTAGATGATACAAGTCTTATTCATATATACAGTATAAAGTAATTTTGAGGCCCCTGTTTCTTTGATAACAAGGATAGCTTGCCTCCATAGACTTGGGAGATGATATTAGTGTTAAATTGCTTTAATGAAAATAATCTTTAGCAGATTATATTCCATATTTTACTCAGAGTGGTTGCTTTACCAACTATTCTTAAGTATATAATCATGTCTTTTCAAACACTACATGCAGTGGGTGCTGATTGTGGGAAAGCTATTTGTAGTTTTCAAAGCAACAACAAAAATTAGGACTTTTGGTGTTGTCTCTCTTTAATTCTAATCCACTGACTCACACTGGTCTGGAAAAAGCTACGTATTTGTTAGTTTTTTAATTATTATTATTATTTTTTATCAATTCTAAACATTCAGATTTACGGTACTCTCAGCCCTAAAATTAATCTCTGCCTGTGCATCAAAATTCTCCACAGATGTTTTTTAAACATCGTTAACAAGTTGAGAATATTTGGGTAATTTATATAAAATCATAAATCAGTCTGTAAAACATCAAAACTTCCTTGAACAAAGAGCCTAACCTCCTCAGCTGCTATAAACTCCTGCCCTCTGGTGGAAGGTTATATATCCTGCGTTCAGATGAGGAGAAAGCACTCACTGTACATCCCAACTCAAGTTCAGCTGCTCAGGCAGCTGGGTTTTCTTAGATTACCTCCCCCTCTTCTGCCATTTTAACTGCCTGAGTCAAATTAAAATGCTTGTCAGCACTGAATTCTTTGGTTTAACTTTGTATGCAAATAGTTTTAGCGGCACCCTAAGCATTTTGTCTCCTTGACTTTGTTACTCATGCAGAATAAATGTGTCCTTAATGCTGGACTGTCAGCAAATTAAAAAAAAAGTCTAATAATGGTAGAGAAAATTTTTAACTATTCTGTTTTCTTCAGGTGGAGCAGACCAGTCGGCCAAACATGATTTTGTTCCTGATAAAGTATCTGACAATGCTAGTGGTGGGAATCCCCTCTGTGTTCTGGGTGGGCAGCAAGAAGACATGCTTTGAATGGGCCAGCTTTCTGCATGGACGCAGACGAAAAGAGTAAGAAAGAGGGGATTTTTAATTTGTCGGTCCTGCTTTTTTCCTCCCGTGTAAAAACTGTAAAGATTCCTATAAAAGGTAGAATGACTACTAACTTGTGAGAGCTCAGATTGCATAGATACATGTCTAATTTTAACCATATATACAGGTACATCTCAAAAAATTAGAATATCATGAAAAGTTCAGTTTTTGTCACTCATTTCAGAAAGTGAAATCCATATATTGTATAGACTCATTACACATAGAGTGAACTATTTCAAGCCTTTTTTCTTCTAATTTTTTGAGACACTGAATTTTGGGTTTTCATTATCTGTAAGCCATAATCAACATCTCAAGAAATAAAGGCTTGAAATATTTCACTCTATGCGTAATGTGTCTATAATATATGGGTTTCACTTTCTGAAATGAGTGACAAATAATATTGAACTTTTTCATGATATTCTAATTTTTTGAGATGTACCTGTAAAACTATGCCGCTAAGTCTTATTATCTCAGTGAATTCATCACTTTAGAAAGAAAACACTGTCTCCTCTCATATTTCACAGAGCATTAGATTTACTTATACTTATCTCAAGTTTTTTTCTCTGTAGTGACAGTTATTCACACCCCTATTTCCTTCAATCCTCAACAACAATACCAAAACGTTTTCCTCCCCCTCCTGCCCCTGTCTTCACCTCTGCATTTACCTGACCCTTCTACTTCCTTTCCACTTTTTAAACTTTGTATCTGGTATTTCTGGACCTGCCTGTCCATCTCTCACTCCTCCTCCTCACACCTTTTTCTCACCCTTTTCTCCTTGCAGCAGTGGAGTGAATGAGTCTCGTCAGGTGCTGCAGGAGCAGCCAGACTTCGCCCAGTCCCTGCTGCGGGAGCCAAACACCCCCATCATCAGGAAGTCCAGAGGAACATCCACTCAGGTAAGACTGCCAACAGCAGTCATAAAAAATAGAGAAAGTCAACATTTTAACACCTGTTGCTAAAGCTATAGGAGTAGCAGTTTCTGTAGTTATGGTTCTAATATATTCAGGAGTAAACAGTAATAAGTATAGTATCATTATAGATGGAAACACAAAGTTTGAGCAAATCTTGTATAGATTTAAGGCTGTTTTTAAATGAAGTCTGTACAGCTAAAACTTAGAACATGAGGAGGCCATATCCAACTTTGCCTAACTGATACTTAGATCAAAACATATTCTTGTCTGTTATTTCATCCACAGCCTGGATAAACAGACTAGACTAGCTTTCTCAAGGGCATTAGACATCTACATGAGCATAATCCAAGATTAAAGTCAGCTTTGCAACAAGACAGCTGGGAAGAACATGTGTTATTAAGCAAAATTTATTTTCTGCAAACATGAAAACTTTCAGAATAACAGATAATATGTACTGTACTCTCATTATATCATTTTTTTCTTTAGACATGACATTTTTTGTGAAAACATTTTGTTATCGAACAAAGCTATACATTATTATTATTAAGCAGACATATTGTGCAACAGTAAACCCCTGATTCTGATTAATTTGAGTCTTTAATGTTGTAAAGTGTCATGTTATTGATAAACAATTTTAAGAGCAATGTCTTGTCTTAGATCAATATCAGAAGTTGTTGCATCTATCTGACCTCTGATCCTCCTGTAGGGCACATCTACCCATGCCTCTTCCACCCACTTAGCTGCCCTAGATGACTTGGATGAACCAATCAGAACTCACCATGGCCACACTGCCTCCACCAAGAGTAAGGCTGGCAGTGTCCACAGCAAAGCTAGCTACCATGGCAGCCTGCGGCGAACTCGTGACGACAGGTAGAGAAGAAAATCTATGACTGTTTGTCAAACTGTGTGAACTCCATGAAGTAAAGCCTGTTTTCCTCTTGTTTATTCCTCTTTCTCTCAGGAGTGATACTTTGGTTCACAGAGGTACAGAGCAGCGCAGTTACCATGGAAGCATGCCGCGTCTAGACCACCCGCTCTCCACTCACAGCAGCCTTCATCAGTTAGATAGCCACTCGAAGCACGGCAGCCAGCGAGACGTTTCTGAACCCCCGCCAATCCTCAACACCCACGGAACCACGGCGAGTGAGAACCAAGTGGCGGAGAACGAGGGCACCAGCGCCTGAGAGGAGTCTTAACATCTGCAGTGAACTGTTGTTACAATGCTGCTAAAGCCTTTCAAAGATCTGCCCTTAACAGAAACACTCACCTGTTTAGAGTGCGAGTGTTTTCCTCTACAGACGGAGAATGTAGCCGTGATTGCTGCGGTGATGGTGTCCCTCTGTGATCACTCGTTAGCAGTGTGGCTAAAAGCTAACAATGCTCAGCCGGTGTTCTTGACTGATCTATTACACATGCAGTTCAGTTTGTTTACTAAATTTAAATATTCAAGTTCATACAGAAAATAACTCCTGAATGCTTGAGTCAAACTGGCCGATGCAAGTCATTATTCAGGGATCATCGGCGCTGTGCACTGGTCAAGCAGAGAGAGCACTCGTGAAACAATGGTAAGTGAAAAGGAGGAGTCTCCCTGCATTATAGAGGATGATTTCAGCTGTTTTCACCAGGTGTAACCTATATGATTCATTAGATTCTGGAGGTAGAGGCCTCATTTGGAATTAACTCCAAATCATGATCTGTCAGCACCTTGCAGGATCAACATGAACATTACATGATTAAACACTGCCGAGTATTGCTTGATAACAATCTTAGATGTTCTGTCCAATCTTGGTAACATCTGACAAAAACATGGAAATATTTTTGTTTCAGTTTTGGCTGAGATTTGATAACTCCCAGTCTTTCTTCTATACTGCAGCTCTTAATGAATATTTTTTGTCGTTTTGTGGCTTCAGAGCTTCTCCAATGTGTGCTTAATGTGAAATCATGGACCTCTGTGTGGTTAAGTGAAATATTTTTATACTGTGAAAACTGTCTGCCCGTTGCTGAAAGCTTCATGTCGTGAGTGTGTCTGCGTGAGTGACAGAGATAAGTGAGGGAATTTTGGGGGTTATGAACTTCAATTCTCTTCTTCACTGGTGAGCAGTTAAAGTAAAGAAAATTGTGTAACCAAGAATGTAAAGGGGGTTCATCAGAGTGAGAGAACACAGACAGTGTCAGGGGAAATGAGCTGGAAAAATGTGTGTGCTTATAGAAGAAGCTCAGCTCAGTCGTTCTAAACTGTTTTAGCACTGATTTGTCTGTACAGGGGCAGTAGCTCAGAAAGAGGCAGCTTTGAAAACACTCTTTTTTTTAACTTGGCCATCTAATTTCAGCATGTCATATTTTCACAAAAATAAAATAACTGATGGCAGTTCTGAGTACTGATAAGTGTAAATTGGCAGAGTATTGAGACACACTGTATCCAGTCTTTACAGCTGCAAACAGGATCACTTTTTCTATGCTGATATCTTTAACTTACTTTAAAAGTGGTCTTATATAAAAATACTTTTATTTGTACTTTTTACTATACTTGATATTTACCTAAACTGCTACTGTACAGGTCCTGTGCTTATGCGTGTTTGTTAGGTTGTTCAGATATAAAAGTAACTTAAACAAGCTGGTGCAGACAACCACCAGAAACTGTAGGAACAGAAATGTTTGCTGACAGTGCACTGCTTCATTTTCTGACATTATTTCACAAACACATAGATGTAAGAGGAAGTATGAATTGTAAATGTTTGTGTAGTTTTTGTTGTTTCCCAGTCCCGAAGACCCAAATTAACCTACCTCACTTTTCCCTGGGCCTTCTGTGTACATGCACACACATTATGAGGTGCTTTTTGTCCATACACCAAGTGGTGGTGATCGGATCGATTCTGATGAATCTGAACTTAAAGAAACAAACACACCTCCATAGATATCTGTGGCTTGCTGTCTGTCCTCCCACAGTTGGCTTTGTGTCTTTCTTTCCCAGTCTACCTCTTCAGTTCACATGTATCCAGCTTTCTCCTCGACCTTTGAGCTCTGCCTCTGTCTGATTCTGTCTCCACCTGTTTGAAGTTTTTTCAGCTATACATAGATCCTCTGTTCTTTCTGATGACTAATCTGCCTCACATCTGCCTTCTGCCTCTCCTCCTGTAAATGTGCCCACACTGATCTCTTTTTGGACCTACAGCAACTGTCTGTACTATTGCGAATTTGTGACTGCAAATAAACACTAACTGTTGTGCTTTTACCTCTGAAGTGGACAACACTGGACACTCCGTCAGTGAACATGAAGCAGTGGAAAAGGAAAGTATTTCTTTTTCAGCTACTGAATATCTCATTTATGTTGTGATACTGTGGTACAGCTTCAGAGTGAAATATTACACGTCATTGGTGATGGTTCAAAAGCATAATAATATTGTGAATTCTGAAACTTGAGTTGCATTGTATGCCTTTTTTATTTATTTGCCATTGGGGCTGTAAAAAATCTTTTACATGCAGTCTAATAAAATGTTTATAAACATCATTGCTCTTTTGATTTAGTTTATTCTATATTCACACATTTTTGTCCCTTTTTTCATGTCTCATTATGTTTGGACTAGGGCTGGGCAGTTAATTGAAGTTTAGAGAAATTGTATTATGCAATTTTCAAATTGCAGAAGGAGCATTTCTTTTACCTGAAATGTATTTCAAATGACCAGTTTAACACATTTTTTGAAGCAGAGATGTTATGCTCTTCACATCATGCAAACATTCAAGTGTCATTTTTTTATAGAATAGTTTGCAAAAACTCATCTTGTTTTTGGACCTTTACTAGTAGTCCAGGGCCGAGAAGCATCCCCACAGCAAGATGCTGCCACCGTGGTGATTCACAGTGGGGATGGTGTGTTTGTGGCGATGTGCAGCATTTGGTGTCTGATGGCCAAAAGCACCATTTTGGTCTCATCTGACCAAAGAACGTTCCTCTACTTGACCACAGAGTCTCCCATGAGTCTTTTGGCAAACTCTAGTTGAGATTTAATCTGAGTTTTCATCAACAATGGCTTTGTCTTTTCCAGTCTCCCATAAAGTTTTGAACAGTTGTATGCAGAGTTTTTTCTAGAATAGTTTGCAAAAGCTCATACTTCTCTTGGTTTTGGATGTTTGTCTTATTAAATATGAGAAATGCATTCCCTTCAATGCAACAATTCATATCAAACTCTCAAACAGTCCAAATAATTGAAATTAGACATTTATTCAAAATTGTTTAGCCTTAGTTTAATCCACCACATATTATTTTGGTCATAATATAGAATGATTTATTTCTTGTTTGTTGAGAAATACATAAGATGAACTTTAAAAAATAATCACATATTAGATTGCTATCATAATATTGGGGGGAAACAGCAATTGGATTATTTTAGCCCAAATCGTTCAGCCATAGTTAGATTGTTTTGTTAATGATGCCTAAAGACCAGCTTTTACAAAGACAGTAAGTGAAAAAGGCTGAATATATTTTTTTCTTCAAGCTTGAAGACATCATTAGGCCATGTTCTTTCTAAATGACTTTTTTCTTAATTTTCTAAACTTTTATTTTTTTCTTTCTTTTCACATTTAGAGTGTATCTTGTGCTCCAGTGCATCTTAAAAACATAATGAAAATTCCATCTTAAAATCAACATCAGCGAGTCTCCCAAGTTCTACTATATGGCAGTAGTGACAAATGAACACTTTGAAATGGAAATCTGTATTTCAAAAAGAGAAACAAAATCCAGAGTCCTTTACCCAAGATGTTAAAGTACTGATCACTGACTCGGTCAAGACCAGATTCCTGATCTTTCTCGTTTGCGGCGGACGATGGCTGCTACATCCTGTTTGAGTGTGGAGACACTCTGCTCCAGCTGCTCTGAGAAATCCCTCAGCAGCCGACTGTGCTCATCCACAAACAACCTGAGCCCCAGCAGGTCCGACTCCTCCTAAAAACACACACACACACACACACACATTTAGGCGGTGAATTTAGGAAACAAATTTATTGCGTTTCTTTACAAATTTAGGAAACTTGTTAAGAAACCCAATAAGATACACAATGAATTAAGAAGTTATTCAGACTTCCCTTCACTTTTTTCCATTTTGTTATGTTGCAGCCGGATGCTACAATAGTTTTCATTTATTTCTCTCATTAATCCACCCTCTGTACCCAATAATGACAAAGTGAAAACAGAATTTCAGAATATTTATTCCCATTTCTTTTGATCATTGCTGAGCTGTTTCCACACTTGTCCACCTGTGGTAAATTGAAATAATTGGACATGATTTCTCTATAGAAGGTCTAACAGCTGACAATGCATATCAGAGCAAAAACCAAGCCATGAGGTCAAAGGAGCTTCCCGCAGAGCTCAGAGACAGGACTGTTGCAAAGCAGACCTGGGAAAGGCTACAAAAACATTTTTCTACACTGATGGTTCCCAAGAGCACAGTAGCCTCCATAATTCTCAAATGGTAGAAATTGGCACAACCAGAACTCTTCCTGAACGTTTTGTCTGGAGAAAAACCTGACACCGCTCATCACCTCTCAGTACCATCCCAACAGTGAAGCATGGTGGTGGCAGCATCATACCGTGGGGGTGTTTCTCAGCAGCAGGGACTGGGACACTGGTCAGAGTTGAGAGAAAGCTGAATGGAGCAAAGTTAAGAGGTTTCCTCAATGAAAACCTGTTCCACAGTGCTCAGGACCTCAGACCGGGCTGACGGTTCACCTCCCAACATGACAATGATTCTAAAGACACAGCCAAGACAACACAGGGGAGGCTTAGGGACTACGCTGAATGCCCTTAAGTGGCCCACCCAGAGCCCTGATTTGAACCCTATCAAACATCTCTGGAGACCTGAAAATGGGTGTCCACCAACAGTCCTCATCAAACTGGACTGGGCTTAAGAGGATTTGCAAAGAAGAACGGCAGAAGCTTGTTGCATTATATTCAAAAAGACTCTAGGCTGTAATTACGGTCAAATGTGCTTCAACAACTTAAGTCAATGTAATATTCCAGTTGTTATATGCAGAATACTCTTTTTCAGATGGTTTTGCTGTAGATACACTGGTCAAAAATAGCTGGGAGCTAAATTTTGTGAGCTTAATGTTTGTTTATTTGTTCTATCCAAGAGCTTGCCTGAACATATTTGGACGTACCACCTACTGGAACCCAAAGACAGTTTTCAAAAGAAGTCAAATTATAAAACATCAACGATTTATGTTTAGTTTACAGTAATCTAGTTTAAACTTCCTGGATTAGTTACATTTCCCACATGTATGTACAGTACACTTGAGGTCACAGTTTTAAGGTCTAATTGTGATAATGTTTACTATCATGCTGCAGGCAGTGGTCAGTACGTACACTTGGCCTGTGTCTGCGCAGACGCTGCAGCTGACCCCTCACTGACGTCATGCTGTGGTAGAAAACCTTAAGAGCCCGAGCAAACTCTGCATCACAGCTGGGACGCACCGAGCGACCACGCACATTTTCGCCACCTAACACACACATGCATGGGGAAAGATATTGATAGTCAATTATGAATGGGATAGCTTTTTTTAGATGGAAACAGCCAAAACAAAACAACTGTAATGAATTCCATGTAAACTGCACATGTAAATTGTGTTTAATCAACAACATATGGACCTTTCTCTGGTTGGTGTTATGTGTGTTTCAGTTACCGTTTCTGGCTGTGTTCAGTTGTTCTCTCAGACTGTCATTTTCTTTTCTCAGTGAAGTGTTTACACTCTTCAGTTCCTCCAAATCCTGCTGCAGAGCTCTTACTGCACAGCTGAGATCGGCAGAGTCTAAAGGCTGCAACACACAGACACAAGCTCAGAGCCTCAGGTTTCAAAAGTGAAGCCAATGCAGAGAAGCACACACTCATATATCAGCTAATATATTTGCTTTATGAATATTTTATCAATTAATAATAACATCATGCCTGCACACTATCATTTGTGGAGACTTCTTATCAGGTCCTACAGGAAAATCAAATTAATATCCTTTTTTGGGTTTTATCCAGATTTAGAAACATGCCAAAGGGAAAATAAAAGGATCATTCCTAATTCAGGATCTACATCAGACTCACTGTGTCTGCTGTTCCTTGCTCCTCAATGATAAAGATGCCCTCTGCAGTCATCCTCACTCCTTCTAGAGCTGAGATCAGCTCAGTGCAACCCTCTGAAAGGAAAATCAACTATCAGTAGGCTTTTTATACTTTCATCTTTTGCAATGACCTGAACAAAAGAAAGACATGAAATGTTTCTTACAAAGATGCAAGATGAAGACAATAAAATTACCTTCCATCAAGCTGTGACTCATCTCTGTGAGTCTTTTGGACATTAATGTGGAATAATATCTGACACTTTTCATGCTGTTTCAGATGTAGAATTCAGTTTTCATTACATTATTGCTATCAGCTTTTGTGGTAGATACTATGTAAGCTGGAGACTTCCAAAGTAATGCTTTGTCTGTAATAAAACATAATAACTTGAACAACCACCTGGCCCTTACATGCCTGAACTAGAAAAGCACTCAGAGAGCGCAGATCTCTGCCATCAGCCCTATCTCCCAATAGTGAAGAATCCTTTAAAAACATTCCTAGATCCGGACAGTGATCTGGATTACTCCCAAAATCTAATTTGCCAATTATTCCCTCCCTGGTGGGGTGGAGACACGGTGAGGCAAAGCATTGGCTTCGCTACGTGTGGAAGTCATGGCAGAGGGTGAATATTCCTCTATTCCTCCCAGCATTGTGAGTCTTCTCGCTACAATTTGCTGTCTTTCTCTCTGTTATGCTCTGACTCGTCTCCTTGACGGGCGTGCATCTTTCAAACTCTGTAAACTCCAAAACTTTGAATAAGTTACTCATGTCTGCCATCTCCTAATGTAAAATGGTAACAGCACAGCCCTATCTTCCAATAGTACAGAATCCCTCAAAAAATTCCTGGATCCAGACAGTGATCCAGATCGGTCCCAAATTCTAATCAGTTCTTCCTTATGCCATTTCTGACATTTCCTGAAAATTTCATGAAAATCCATCCATGACTTTTTGAGTTATAATGCTAACAAATTAACAAACGAACAAACAAACCCATCCGATCACATAACCTCCTTGGCGGAGGTAATAAGCTAGAGTGCCTAAAAAAAGTATTCACCTCGCTCACTGTTTTACCTTTATTTGATTTTATGAATCAATCATGGTCAATATAATTTGTCTTTTTAAGACAAAAACAATGACAAAAAATAACCTCTTTAATGTCAAAGTGATAACAGACTTCCATAAAGTAATGTCAATTGACAAAATATGTAATGTAAAATAAGTGACTGCATAAATATTCACCCCCTTCAAGTCAGTACTATTAGATACACCTTTGGTTTCAATCCCAGCACTGAGTCTGTGTGGATTGGTCTCAATCAGGCTTGCACATCTGGACACTGCAATTTTACTCCATTCCTCTTAGCATAACTGCCTAAGCTCTGTCAAGTTGCACAAGGATTGGGTGTCTTCAAATCCAGTCGCAAATTCTCTTTTGGCTTGTGGTGAGTGTGAGTGTACTAGCACCAACTGGCTGGCCCTCTGTTAAATTATATCAGTTACTTCAAAGAGGGTGAATATGCAGTCACTTATTTAACATTACATATTTTTCTTCAATGGTCATTACTTTGTTGAAATCTATTTTCATTTTGACATTTAAGAAGGTTTTTTGTATTTTTGGGGGGGTCATAAAAGCCAAATTATATTGACCATGATTGAGTTATAAAATCACTAAAAGGGAAAAATCATCCAAGGGGCTGAACACTTTTTATAGATACTCTATACAATTGCTGGAGAAGGAAGTGCAGTGGTGGGTCAAGAAGAAGGGCTGGTGTCTGCAGTAGTGGAATTTATAGATTTTTTTGTAAGGATGAGCATGAAATACAATGACCTTGATTTTAAGATTAGAAAAAAATGCCTCAAAGCTTTTCTGAGATTTCCCAGCAAGGGATGAACATAAAGCCCAATGACCTGGACCTATGACCTCTTAAACCTACACATTTCCTCCTTGAACCAGGGGAGACGCATTTCTGCAAAGTTTGAAGAAAACTCCCACAAAGCATTTCCGAGGTATCCCATTTACAAAAAGGGACTCATGTGAGGCCAAATAATGCTGACTTTTGACTCAAGGATGACCTGATTAAATATTAGGGATCATAGTGGAATCTGTACAGCGTCTGATGAAAATTCTTAAAGACATTGTTGAGATATTGCATTCACAAGCAAGGGATGAACGTGTGGCCACATGTCCCTGACTTCTGGCATGGAGACAAAAAATAAAGAGACCCATGGTCAAAACGTCATCCATGTCCTCATCCTCACCTTGAAGCCCCCACAGCTCCAGCACCACTGCGCTGCTCTGCAGGTAGTCCAACAGTCGCTGGGAGGTGTGGAGTGAGGAGAAATGCACTCTGTGATCCAGCAGAGGGTTGACGTTGTGCCACACGGCCGGAGTGTAGAGAGGCTGGCTATAATCAAACAACCTGAACCTGAGAAAGGAAATCCATGTCAGCCATTTAGGAATTCCCTGTGTCTTTAATTCAACCCCCCCCGTGTACTCCAAGACTCACCCAATCTGAACCCCTCTATTGCGGGCCTCTCTGATCCAGCGAAGGCCACAGCACTGATCCACAACCAACTGGAAGTCCAGCCGTCTACCAAGCAACTCAGACGGGTCAATCAGGATGTCATCCTCACCCAAAGGACTGAGAGAAAGATCATTTTTGTATTTATTTAACCATTTTTGCAAGGGTTATTCACATGTTTTTCAGATTAGATCATACAGTCCAGTAGAGGTGCAAGGGACCAGCTGTGCTTGTAGAATAGCCTCCTCTGTGCCCTCCGATCCCAGCACCTGCATACAGAGAACAAACCAGATCTGTTTCTTTGCAAAACTTTGTAAACTTTAGACATATGTGTTTGCTTTTACATGCTGTAAATTTGAGTGTGCACCTCAAGCTGCTCCTCCAGAGGGATTCGAAAGGCCAGAGACTGAAGCCAGAGGTGAGCTGTCCCCAGGAGCAGAGGCTCCACAGGATCCCAGAAGGGGTCTTTATCGCGGGGCAAGGCAGCTGTGGAAAACCCCTCTAATGTCTGACAGCATGAACCACACACAAACATAAAAGTCAAAGTTGTCGTTCTAAAATGTAATCTCAGGTGCTGTCTGTCAAAGCCATGCAGGAATAAAAATACAAACCATGCACAATTTAAATCACAAATGAAACTAGATATGTTAGAAGAAACATATCCTATAAAACCGTATAACTGGTGCTTAAACTCTGTCAGAAAATCAAATTATGCATCACTACTTCTTTGTAGTACTTTTGTTTTATACACTCAATAACATAACCAGCACTTGTTTTAGTGAATTACATTGTCTCCACTCTTTTCTGCATGATGCTGCTGGTAGACTTCCTCCATCAGGAATTTACGGTTCACAAACTTTGTCTTGGACCACATCCACACCTGGGGAGAGAGTGTAAGAACACTTTAGATAAACACTGAAAAATGTAGAACCGAAACTCAAACCTGAAAGAGACAGAGAGAGAGAAACCTACCTGTTTACGACCCATGGCGGTGACTCTGACCACTATCTCTTTCTCCAGGTCATGGCCTTTTGAATCAGACAGTGCCAGATTCTTTATCTCCAACCTAAACTCAACCCCCTACAGAGTATAAGAAGCACATGTGAAGCCATAACCCATCTCAAAATAAGTATTTTCATTTATTCCAAAACTTCCTCCAGTAGGAACAAATGAACAACCTCCTTACAGTCGTACTGAAACATGTGACACAGAGTAACTGTGGATCTGGAAGTGTTTGTGTGCCACCTTGTTCAGCTCCTGGCTCATCTGGTTGGCCTCAGCCACCATAGGCATCAGTTTGATGTAATCATAGAAGACGGCAAGCAGACTGGGGTCAGCCTGAATGGACCCAGTACTGGACTCACCTGAACACAGACACAGAAATATTGTCAACCATGGGCAAATTTAGACTCCTTTTAGGAGTGCTGGAGTACTGCTAAATTTCATCTTGGCACCCCTAAAATACTCATAACCAGAGCAAGTGCCTCACCAGAATTTTAAAATTTGAAACACATTTTTCAAATGCCTTCACATTATACTTTTAATCCCTTAAATTAAATTCTTTACATAACAAATGGCAGAAAAACTCAGAATTCATCCTGCTCACCCAGGTGGATGCCTTCAGCAGCAGCCAGCTCAGACTGGAAGTAGTCGTAGTCATAGCGGCTCCAGTCGTCCCCTCCTCTCTCAGAGGGATAGCCAATGAACAGGTAGGTGCTGTTTGAACCGAGGATGAGACGATCCTAGAGATGGAGAAAAATGTTTGGTGTGTGAGTGCCGTAAAACAGCTATCATACAATAATATCTTTATACAATTTATGTTTACCAGATGCTGAAGCTCTGTTGTCTGGGAGACAGCGTAGCCATTGACAATAACCTTTGACCCTGCCAGCGGAGTCAGTGTTACCCTCCTCTTTTCATTCCTGAACACAGCATGACGTTCCTGGATACTGACACATCAAAAAATAGCTCCTGCTAGGAGTTTCAGCTAGTTATGAAACAGACTGGAATAAGACAAGACCATCATCAAAAAGGCTGATTGTTCCTAAATTATCATTATTAATGCCTCACACTAAACCTTAACTAGAGGGTAGGTTTCATATGAAGAGTTAAACAAGACGTACATAATACACCTAGCTTTTTTCCACTAATTTGGGATGATTGGGACCGGAGAAGTATAAAACCTAAGCCTTTTCTTTGAACAGGAAATAGTTTTTACCCAAAAATGATGCCTGCATGTGATGGCAATAAACTTATCTGACTCTACAACACACAAAAATATTCCTTTAAAATTATAAGAGATTTTTAAAATAAAAAAAAATCCTCTGTAATTCCCTAAAATTTCCAAGACATTACCAAAAATTGCTTTCAATTTGTTTTTTTAATGTAAAAATCCAGTAAAAACATCGTCATATATTCATTTAAGGTTTCAGTCTAGGGAATATTTGAGTAAATATTTAAATTTTTAAAAATTCCAAAAAATTATATGACATTTCAAAGCAAATTATACCCAAAATGTCCAAATTCCAAAAAATGTTGAAATAAATCCCCACCAAAATTCCATGTAAAATTTCCAATCAAAGTCTTAGACAAATTCCCTTTCCTTTAAAACTCAAGAAAATTTCAAAGAAAATTCCCCTAAATATTTCCAGTCAAATTTACAGAAATTTACAAATAAATTTCCCAAATTTCCATGACATGCCTAAATTTTCAAAGCAAATACCCACAAAACTTCATCATTACAGGTAAAATACTAAAACTTTAATTGAATTTTTAGACAATTATCTTAAAAAAGTATGGAGTTGTGTAGTATGTTGTAAGAAAGCCCAAATGTAGTCTTCTTAAGTAAATGCAGGGTTTCAGGAGGTTAAAAGAGAGAAAAAAAATTGTCAAAAATTTTCGCTCTTGTATATACAAGATCAATTCAGCAGAAATAGGCTGCATCAATCAAATACTGGAGAGTTATCAAATAAGTTTGATCTAATTGTTTCTTTTGTGTCTGTGCACAAAAAGATTGAATAGGGTTATTTATATCATGATTTTTCACTTAATTCTGCTATTTTTTATGTTATGCATAGCTTAAACAAATAAACAAAACTATACTTACGTGACTAAAAGCAGCTTTAAGCTTACCTCTTTATGTCACATTGTTTTATTTGCATTTGTAGTTTTAAGTTAGTCACAGGATCTACAGTCTTTACTAGACCATTAACACACCAATCAGCTTGCCAATTAAGACCACATTCAGGTCTATTCTCAGATATCATGTTAGGTTATCTCATTCACTTACAATGATTTTTTTGAACTTTATGAGAATCTTTAATAACGTGATGAAAACTCACCCTAGACCTCTGATAGAGATGGATCCTGGAGAGGAGTCACACAGACCAATGTCCCACTCACCTTGAACATGAAAGAATTAACATAAGTTTGAATAAACAGACTTAATATTTATAAATCATTCTGACTACCTGAAGATGCTTGGCCACTTTTAGATCCACCTCCTTTGCTGCCTCTGGACTTACCCTCTTGAATGAACAGCTTGACAACTCCTGACAGCTGAGCGTCCTCGTTAATGTTGAGGATGTAGGGATGCATCTGCATCATCCTCCTCTCCTGACAGGGAGGAAGAGTAACAGAGATGAGTGGAAACAGTGAGAGCTCAAAGACAAATACAAAGATGGATCTATGCATATTTATTTTACCACTTTGTTTACATGTGTCTTTGTGTGTTATTGGAGCTCCTATTAAACTTAGCTTAGTTTGCAGGCGTCCCCTGTGAGATCTACAACTTGGCCATTTGGCCATCAATATTTTGGTTTGTTGGAAACATCAGTGACCATAACTGAATGAGAAGGAAGGCCTCCCTTTCTTTTTACTATCCTGACACCCAGGAAGCAACCTGTAGTCTAGGTAGTCACACTATAAAGCAAACCCTTTCTTTGCTGCTAATATGACTTTAAATTGGACCGTGATTAACAAAAATAAACCTTTGGCTGCAGTGAAGAAAGGAACCATGACACATGGACAGAAAAACCATAAATACATTAGAAAACTATTTACTAAGGTGAAAGAGGGAAATGTTTTCTAATCTGATTCCATTCAAAAATTCGGATTTATTTCAACATCCTGTAGAGCTGCTGGGCTATTAGAAAACATGCAGGTTAGTGCTTCTTTGCACTGGCTTCTTTTCTAAACCAGGCCTAGCCTGTGTTTGTATGTGTACCTGTGTTATGTTAGCATACTGTTGCTCCCAGTCCTTCAGCGCCTCCTGCAGGTGTTGTTCCCACAGAGTTTGGATGGCTCGGATCTGGAGCTCGTTGTGAGTCAGCAGCTGCCGTAGCTCCTCTGAACACATATACACAGACACACACAGAAATGTTAACCCCTCTGACCCCCTCCTGTCTGATTATAATCTTAACCTGAGGACTCTTACTGGTCTCGTCGTTGGCTCTGCGTCCCTCCTGACCGAGCCGGCTCAGGCGCTGCAGCAGTCTGGCGTTCTCGGCCTTCAGCTCTTTAACCAGACGCTCCGTGGGGCTCTCGTTCACTACGGCTCGGTTCTGGATACGCTTTGCCCTGAAGAGGTAATGAAGGTGGTGATACAACAAAGAGGGGCGTTACTGGGAATTCTGGGCATCATGAAAAAATTATCTGTGTAAAATATACAAAAATTCTAGGAAAAGTTTTTGAGTGTTAACCTTGGACAATCCTTCACTCCATTAAAATTTCTCTTTCAGCTCCAGATGATAAATCCATTTTAGTTCTCAAACATCCAAAATTTATAATTCTGCCACCAGGGGGCTCTCAATCAAAACAATTAGGCAACTCCAAATAAACTTTGAAGTAAGTCGAGACAAATCGGTGAACAGACCTGAGGAAGAAGATGAAGCAACAATGAAGCTCCATTGTTGAGTGCATCTTCAACAATGGAAATCACCAGACGTAATTTGGACGTTGCTCTTTGGCCTAAATCTCACCAGTATGTCATAGCCTCAGTGTAGCCCAACAAGTTGTTGAAATTTGGGCTTTGTTTAGTCCATTGGACTCAGTCCAAATATAGCCCAACTATAGTCTTTGAAAACTGGACTATGTTTGGTGATGGCTTTTCACTTTTAAACCAAGAGGTTGTTTGGACATAACCCTAGGCATCTTTTACACACATTTTCATATTTTTTTGACGTATTTAACACACTTTCAGATTTTTTCTTTACATATTTTCAAACTTTTTTTTTTTTTTACATATTTTAACATATTTTATCCCAACCCCAAGGTAAAGGTTAGGATAGCAAAAGTTAAAAGTCAAAAACTTGATCTGCAAAATCTGATTATAAAATCTGAATAAAGCCAACTAAACAGTCTGCTTACAGGAAAATAGCTTGTCCTCCATAAAAACACTCTAGCCACGCAAACAGAGCTTACATAGTTATCTATGTAGCTACGTCAGCTGCGTAAGCTGCACAGATAACAGAGCTACTAGGCCAATGTAGCTAAAGTTAAAAAGCTCATAGAAATCTATACTAATACAGCTACAAAGCTAACGAGAGCTACATGAGCTACCTAGCTACATTATCTTAGAGCTTATGTAGCTACGTTAGCTTTAGCTGTATCTGATAAAGCTCATGTTGCTAAATGTTACCTAGCTCCATTGGCTTATGTACCGTTAACTATATTGCTAATGCAGCTATGTTAGCTTTAGCTAAAGAAAACAAAGCTAAAGCAAGCCACCATCCCCGTATCAATGTCTAACACGTGTCTATAGCAAGTGACAACCTCAGTCCTGAAAAATGAAGCCAATGAGGAAGTGCAAAAAATTGCAGTATGGCGAGTGTCGACTTAAGGCTATGCTGGCTGGAACACTGGAAGTCCTGCACACAACACACGTTAAAAATATGTTTTATACACTAGAAATAAACTGGTTCACAGCCTGGTTCAACAAAACAACCGTGTCTCATTAGCTAATGTCTTCATGTCCTCTCACTGTACAGGGGGTGAAATCTTTTTGTACCACATCCGTTTCAATTATATTTAGGAAAAACCTCACTGTGCACTGATTGGCGCATCTCATTTGATAAACAGATAGCTTGACAGGCAGATGCTCCCATCCGAAGGCTAGTTTTAGTGATAGATTAGCTGACAGGAAGTCCAGCTCAGTGGGCGGGCTCTTGTCTGCCATTAGGTTGATCCAAAGTTTGGTTGAGACAGAGATTTCAATATGGAGGCTGCCATGGATTGGCTTCAAAAGCTGTTTTACTTACAGTAAAGACGTTTAGCCACACCTGTCCTATCCTTGGGATTAAAATAATTGCCCTCAGTTTTTATTTTACATCCTCCCTTTAATTCTGTAATAGTGGATCACCAAGACCTCACCAAGAGAACATTTTTTATTCAGTACTGCTTTAAAACAACTACCCAGGGCATCTTTCTCCATTGGGGCCTTTGCTTTGTTAACCTCCAGCTGAATTCAGGATGTTATGCTGCATAAGCAGTTACCTCTCAGCATACCGCAGGGTGGAGAGAGACTCCTCATAGCAGATATCAGCAGGGCTCAGAGTGGCAATCTTACATGAAATTAGAAAAGCAAATATAATCGATTACAGTGTTTAACTGACCTCCCTGACAGCAGAACACTGCCTTATAAAACAATAAAATACTCCTGCATGTCAGCACTTCTCTGTTACCATGACAGTGCGACTGTTTCCTCCCAGGGCAGACTGCAGCAGCTTGGTGAGGATTGAGTCTCTGTAGGGGATGTGGACCGCCTTTCTGCCCACCGCCACATCAGCCAAGGCGCTGAAGGAGAGGGAAGGACATGATGAATATGAAAAAAACCCAGAGTAAATAATAATCAGAGCTCCTGTGAGGAGCTTTAGGTTTGTGTTTGTTGATCACTGAGGACGAAGACCTTTCCCCTCTTTGTTCTATGTGTGTTTCTGAGCCAAAATCTCATCCTGTTTCCTTTCAGCAATGCACATAGTAGATCTTTAACTGACGGTCTGGTTTGTTTAGGTCATACTGCTGCATCAGTATTCATTTCAGCCTGCTGTATAAGTGAAAAACTCTTCACCTGATGACATTGCCCAGTGTGGTGAGGCTCAGGTTGATGGCGGTGCCCTCTTTGAGTCTGTCAGCCTCTGACCCCGATGACCTCTGACGCTCACTGCCGGCCAAGTCTACCAGATTAATGTTGGACTGTTTCGTGATGCTCTCTTTGGAGAAGATCTGACAGGAAGTCACGGTTAGTCAATTAAAATGCTTTAAGACAATTCTATTCTGTATAGTTCTTCAACACATGCCACTCTAAAATTTTGTAGACAGTCCAGAGAACATCCTGACTTGCTTGTTTACATGTGTCCTTCTGAGTTAGGGAGGTTTTTTGTTGTATGCCTGTCAGGCAAGAGGGGGTTGGGGGTGTTGCAAGTGTTGCATCTTAATGTAATAACTGCTCACAAATGTAATAACCCCCAGCATAATACAAATCTGTAGTTTTTAATGTAATAATCCCACAAAGGAAATACATTTCCCACAAGTACTATATAATAGCAGTTGCCTACAGCAAACTTACTAACAAATTCCCACAAATGTAATGACTATGACATTTGCAGGGATTTATTATGTTTGTGGGAAGGCCGAAATCTTCTGCTCATTTCCTGCAATGTTATATGAACACAACAAGTTTTTAAAGGCTGCAACAAACAACAACCACAACTTTTATTTTTCGTGTTCTCATTGCACTTGTGGGAGGTGAATACAATTTTGAAAGAGTGATTTTTACCTTTGCATAAATGTAATAATAATACCTGCAAATATAATAGTAATGAAGTTTGCAGTTGGCATCTGCTTTTACATTTGTGGGATTGTTATGTTAAAAGCTGCAGATTTTTATTACATTTGGGGGAAGTTCTTGCATTTACAGGTGTTAAAGGGAGGCAAAAATACCAGGGGCCTGTCAGGAACATTTATGTTCATATGTGGAGCTCTCTTAGATAGATGCAAGAAGATTTCCAAACCTTTGTGCCAGTGTGAATGAGCTTGTGTTAAGATGAAATAGTGTAGGACATCACATCATTGTTGTAACTGGTAACGTAAAAATTTAACTAAAAATTAATTGTATATGTCATCTCACACTGCAGAAAGATATGTAGGCAACAACAACTTGAAATATGGGTTATTTTAAGCAGGAGGTATAAATATTGAAGCTCTAAAAGGGCATGGATTCAAACATTTTTTTTCACTCTGTCCCCCCGGGTTAAGTAAATTTCAGTTGATATCAAGAGATCTCAACTTCTTATATTGTTTTCTTGGGATAGCACTGTAGTATCCCTAGTCAATGACCTAATTTTAGTATTTTTTCTTAAGATCCCAAAAAATAGCTTGTTATCACAGGATAAACAGCATTATTTTTTTTTAGATAACAACATAAATAAATTGCCCTCTTGAGAAAATGAATTGCAATGACTCACTTTTACAGAAAATCTGAGTAAAATAAAATGTTTGGATAATGCCCTTTGGGCTTCTTTGTTGGTATACTAGGGCTCGTTCCCATTTCGAACCTTCACTCCTGCCCTTCCTGTTCAAGTGACTCCCTGCTCTTTGAGACAGAGTTACAAGGGTAGTGTCACTATGAATCATTAAACATTACAGTAATATAGTAGATAGTTGCCATAATTTTTACTCCCTATTTACCAAGAAACTACCTAAATCTTTACACTTATTTTTGAGTAATGATGGACTTAGAATGTTTGAGGGGCAGGCGCAAAAATAATAACAAGGGCACCTAGAGTGTGCTGTGCCCCCACCCCACCCCCATTCCCCTGATGATTTTCAAGGCATTCTCAGAGATTTCCCATGACATTCCAATTGGAGTGTGCTTCAGAAAATCACAGTTTGAATAGCCACATATCCCAAGTACTTCATCCTACCCCTCCATTTCAACAAGAATTTGGACACTCTAACCCTAGTCATGAATGTTGGGGTAGGGCTAAGTGCACTGGGCTTGGGTCACACAAGTATTAATGCAGTATGACTAAAAAGTACGAGTGGAGCTCTCACCTGTTTGAGCTGCAGGGTAATGAGCATGTGTGAACGGCTGCTGTTTGCGTTCATGTGAGTGGCAGCAGTGGTCCGGGTCCTGGTCCCCTGCTCCATCAGCTGCTCCACCTAAATTTTTAAAAACTACGTTTTTAAAAATTGAGTTCACCATAATCACTTATTAGAATACTTATTTCTTTAAGACTACTGTAGTTCTGTGTCTTATTTTCCTTCGTGGTGGTGTCTTTCTAGGTTATATGAGACGGTTAGTTCAGGTCATGTTCAGGACAGATGTAAAGGTCAGTGTGTGTCTGTGTCAGAGTCATACATCAGGTCTCTGTCTCCTGTTTAGTCACAGCTGTCCTTGTGATGCTTCACTGTCTCTGTCTCAGGGAGTTAAAGTCTTAAAGCATAACGACAGCCACATTCCTACAACAATTGTGCTTCCTTAGATACATAATTACATAAACTAGAGACATGTTATGATTGATAGTGGTTGAGGTAAGCATTGTTGTTTAGAAATCCAATATGTCACTCTGTTATCTTTTGAAAATTTGAAACAAAAAAGGTGTCTGTGACCCTGCTTACATTTTGCATTTTGATACCTTGCTAAATACTCCGTGTTACATCCTCACTATTCAATAATAATACATCTTCACTGATGATGACTAATCATAACTCAAATGCCTGAGTGTGAAATGGTGAACTTCTACCTAAATAAACCCTATGGAGCAATGGTTAGACTGAAATGGCATCTCAATATAGACAATAAAGAACCTGTGAGTACTGACTCTTTAATGAGAACTACAGCACCTTGCAGAAGTATAGACCGCTCCAACTGTTCATTAACAGTTTTAATGTTACCAACTGGAATTCAAATGGACTTTAATGGTCTTTTTTTTTTTTTTACCATTTTATCAAAACAAAATGGACATCTTATTGGGACACAAGCAGATTGGATAGGGACAGTCTGTGAACAGCATTTTTTTAAGTCTTAGACTGGGCCATTCTCACACATGAATATGCTTCAATGTAAACCCTTCCATTGTAGCTCTGGCTGTATGTTTAGGGTCATTGTCCTGTCACAGTCTCTTGTCTTTTGCAGACTGCTACAGGTTTCTTTGAGGATTGCCCTGTATTTGGCTCAATCCATCTTCCCATCCCATCCACTTGACAAGGTGGTCTGTGTGTCACAACCAAATCAGGCGTCACAGAACACCTTCATATGCAGTCTGAGATATCAGATATCAAATCATCTTCAATATGGATTAAGTACCTGCTTTCAGTTCCTACCTGTGGTGCACTGTCACAGGGTACTGTTCGAAGACCCTCCACATAGAAACCTCTCTGCTGCTCTTCTCTGACTCTGAGACCTCCTGGAGGACGAGACCCGCGAGACAGCAGGTCCACCACCTTGACAGAGAGGAGTGAGGGGGGCTTTGTTGGATGCTGGTCATGCAACAAAGGAATGACTTATAATGAATAAATAAAGGCCAGCCTTTTTTTCTCTGTTACCTGCTCGTTATAGATCTCCAACATGCTGAAAAAGACCTGTGTAGATGTCAACAAAGACACTTACTCAGACCACACTGATGTCACTTTGTTCAGATAAACAAAGGTGTCTCTTTACCTGACACTGTCGTGAGTCCTGGTTCTCTCTGATGGCCTGAAACAGACGCTCACAGAGTTTAGGAACCAGGCCTTTGTTTGGCCCATAGCCCACCATGGAATAACTCTTCCCTGAGCCGGTCTGCCCGTAGGCCAGCAGAGTGGCATTATAACCCTGCAGCCAACCAAGAACCAAGAAACAGTTTTAATGTGTTTGATGACAAGGAAGCCTGGGATCATTGCTATAAATGACAATAAATCTCCAGTAAATGCAACAAAGTTCGTCACCTGCAGTGCATTATCCAGGATTCCCTCTCCTAGGTCCTGAAACACACTGTCCTGTGGGTGGAGGACATTTTAAAATTTATAATTAAGATCAAAATTTCCTCCACTAACACCCTACATATCTTGTCTGTAGGCCTTAGATTTTATCATGGTACAGTATAAACTTGGCGCTTTCCCTCCTCTACTAGTCCGCCTCAGATCTGACCTGGTCTGCATATCGACCTCCAGGCTCTTCAGGCACACAGAGCCCACTGTGGTCTCTAGTGAAGCCACTGTGGGACCAGTAAGCGTAGTCGAAACAGAATGAGCGGCGACTCTGAGAGTCCCGTGGGTCCTGGATGGTGATGGAGCTGGACACCATGGAGATGATACAGCGACTGCCTGCGTCCCTCTCCCTCTGTGGGGAGGAGAGAAGTGATGGAGGGTGAAAGTGGGAATTTTTTAGATGTACACTGAAATGTGGATCTGACGGAGAGTGAGAAAGTAATAGTAAAGTCTTATTTTTGATTGCTTTGTTGTTGAAGGAGAATGAAGACATATAGAGACAATATCATAATAATTAACAAATTCAGAATGGCTCTGACCATTTTGGCCTCTGTGGTCTAAATGAAACGTCTTTGCTAGACTATAATAAAAAATATGATATGGAGCACTGGGGAGGTTATTGACCCTGTATGAGCCAGCTCTAAACAGCCTCAGCTTTCTCAGAATGGTCAGTTATGGTTGTCTTTCTAAATGCAGATGAGCTCCTTCTCACCCTGCCCGTCTCTTCCCCAGTGTGCCCACATAAGAACAGTTGTGTGCTTCCACAGTTATGCTTTAGGACACCAGGTGAAGGCCAATCATATAATGTACCCAATGTATCAGTTTTACTTCAATAACAAGAAACATCTGCCCTCTTGATAGACACTGGGCCATTGGAATATGGGCTGAGATTCATGCCACTAGAAACTGAATTTGAATTATGATATTGAATTTGAAAAGCATGGTTTTAATTTTAATTTAATGTTTTGATTGATTTGTTTTTATGTTGGAAGTACTGTGGCATGAAGCTAGGATAAGCAGATGTTAACAGTGCGGTGCAAAAGTATTTTCCCCTTCCTGATTTATTTTTTTCAAATTAGGCACAATTAAATATTTCAAATAATCCAAACATAAAAATATAACCTGAAATAAAAAATTCAATTCTTTAATGATGATTTCATTTATTAAGGGAACAAAGACATCCAAACCTATCTGGCCCTATGTGAAAAAGAAACTGCCCCCTAAATAACTGGTTGTGCCACCCTTATCAGGAACAACTGCAAGCAAGCGTTTGCAAAAACTAGCAATGAGTGTTTCACATCCCTGTGGAGGAATTTTGGCTCACTTTTCTTTGCAGAATTATTTGTATTCAGCCACACAGGAGGATTTTTGAGCATGAATGGCCTGTTAAAGATCATACAACAGCCTCTCAATCTGATTTCAGTACAGATTTTGACTTGGCCACTCCAAAACTGTCTTTTTTTTTAGCCATTCAGAGGTGAATTGCTGGTGTGTTTTGGATCAATGGCTGAATCTCAATCTCCTCCCTAAACCCTGAGCCCTGAGCCCTCACTGACTTAACTGACTGCACCTGGAAAGTGATTGTGTAGTGAGGCTGCAAGGGCTTGAAGTGGTAGAAACAGGAATGGGACAGCCCTTTGTTTTTGGTTGACGGCATCTTGCAGAGCTTTAAACAAAGAATTAAAACAAGCGTGCCTCACCTACGTATATACCTGTTTTATCAGTGGATGAAGGCTGTTTTATATAATATACTTACAGGAAAAATACTTCTTTTTTGTAACATCCACCCCTTTTTGCACCTTCCATGTTTTTTGTTTATAATTTCACTCTTACCACTTCACTTTTTGTGGCATTTACCAGTGGGCATCCCCCGAGAATCCCTGTCATACTTCACAATGCAATGAACTATGGGTAATTCCCTCACGCTAAGTCTGCAGAGATGCCCACTCACGGAGAGGGTGCATGAAGGGCTCAAAAAGTCAGCGAGAGATCCCTCACACACTTTATGATTTGACAGTGGGACAGCCCTAAGCCCTCATGGACTTAGCGGGAGCGCGCCTCAAAGTCAGTGAGTGTGTGAGTGTGGACACTGGGATTGGGCCAGTGTCTTTCTGCATTACCAAAGTGTGTTTGAGCTTGAGGTCACAAACTGATGGCTGGACATTCTTCAGGATTTTCTGCTAGAAAGCAGATTTCTTGGTTCCATCAATTACGTCGAATTTCCAGGTCCTGAAGCAGCAAAGCAGCCCCAGATCTTGTAGCCTACTTCACCTTGTCAGACAGGTTCTATTTGAGTGATTTCTCTTATTTGAGTAAAATTGTGGTTGGATCAAACAGTGCCCTTAATAAATAAAATCATAATTTTGTGTTTACTCTGGTTATCCTTGCCTAATATTGAAATTTGTTTAATGATCAGAAACATGCGTGACAGGTATGCTAAAAAATACAACCAGGAAGGGGGCAAATCCTTTTTCAGAGCACTGTATATATAATGTGTCCCACTGATTTCATGCTAACACCTAGCATGCCTAACTGCTACTTCAGAGAACAGGACAGGATATTTTATCTGTTGGACAAACTCTGGTCTAGTTTTGTGATTTAAAAAAAAGACAAACGGCATCAGTATTGCAATCTGCTAAATTTCTATCTCAAACATGGGTATTAGGATCAGCTGATTATGAACCAAACTGAGGTTTAAATTGATTCATTGTGTGACCTTCAAAACCAAACAGACCCTTAGCAGTGAGATTGATGAGAAGATAGCGTTAAACTTGACTAATACAAGTAAACAGGATTGATCATTCAAGAGATAAAATGTGTTGCTATGTCTGCAGGGGGCACCAAAGTCAACACATACCAAAAGTAGCTGACAGGAGCTTTAACTATAGGCTTGATTGGCCAGTGACCTTAAACAAAGTAGTCATGCAGTATAATTTACAAGGAATTAATCTGTGCTTTAGGAAAGATTATATCGAGTCAGTGTGATACTGTTTGGGGTCTTGTAATCAGCCAGTAAATGGTTAACAATTGTACCTTTTTGTACCTGTTCACCATTTAAGCTGTAACACATACCTTCCTCTTCTTTACACTCTTCATTTATTTATATATATATATATTTTCAGATATATGTAGTTTTAAACAAAAGTGCTGCTAGAAAGGACAAAATTTGCACATAGATGCTTCGTGTATTTTCACAATTTAGTGTGCAGAAGTATGCCTTAATGTTTGGCAATTAAAATCAATAACTAAGCCAATATTATGTGCAACCTTTCTATATTTGATATCCAGGCAAGTATTGAAAAGGTTTTGTGAGAGCCCAATTACAATTTTATGCACATAGATCGTCAAAACATCACAGAATTGAATTATAGAGAGGATTAATCAAACAAGTAATTAACAAAGACTGAAGGAAACGAGAAACTAAAGGGTGGTCCATCTGGTGCAGACTGACCTTATTGAAGGGTCGGACTCTGACAGCCACTTTGACACAGTCCTTGCCGTGCATGTCTGAGGATTTGGCCCTCATGGTGAAGCAGCAGCAGCAGCAGCTCTCTGCAGAGCTCACTGAGTGATCAGCTCCTTCACTCACAGACACACAATGGTGTGTCCAGTTACACTGACATGGAGACAGAGGGGTTAGTATGACAGGCACTCTGCTCTTCCTAAGAGCCTGTGAGGAAACAACTCGCATATTTTATAACATATCCTGTTTTTTCCACAACATGATAATAACCTTCGGTTTTAGAGACAGAAATAAACTTGCACTATTACATGCAATAAGTATTGTCATAGATTTAAAGTCTACAGAAGATGACTTTTTGACAAGCTGTGGTGAAGTGGTGCATCCAGAAGTAGGTATACATATATATACAGTGCTTAACAAATTTATAAGACCACCTGTCATGTTTGTCTCAGAGACCATCCAGCATCATGAAGTGCTTTAATGCGGGCTCTTTCATTTTCAGTGAGCTTTCCATGTTTTATCATTTTGAACAGGAATGAGGGATTTCAAACTGAATTCGCCCAAATTTGAGCCGGCTCACTGTGCTTCTCTGAGAAGTCAGAAATGAATCAAGCATCACATTCAATCATTAAAAATAATTTTCTGTTCGGGAATGCAAGTAAATAACTATAATTTGACATATCAATCAAGAAATATTAATGTGCTTTACTATTTTGTTTTGTTTTTTTTTGTAAATCAGTAAATTTGAAAATTCATGGATAACAACAGTAATTATATTTTAGCGTTAAAAATATCATTTGGGTTAGAGAGCGTCTACATATTGGTGTATTAACCATTGCAGAAACATACAAAATGATTTTGGTAATTACCAATGCTGTTAATTTAGGGCAGCTGTGGCATAAACTTTACTTTGGGTGGTGGTCTAATAAATTTAAGCACTGTATATATGATATACATCATAGGATATATATGTTCTTTCTTTAATGGGTATATTCTAGAAGTGGGTATACGCCACGTACTGTATACCCTGCACTACACCACTGCTGACAAGCGTTTAAATAAAACTATTCAAAAGAGAAGTAAACATTTTAAGGATTGTAACTTGCTTTTCTACCTGCCTGTTGTTGAAAGTGGATCAGTAGGGATGAGACAGGTTTCACTTTCACCATGTCAGCATCTATAAATTATGAAAGAGTCACCAGAAAAGATCGGGAGTCAAATTTATACAGGTGCCCATGTTTCTAATTACCTTTCTGTCAACAGTTTTGTATCTTTGAAATCAATTCTGCTTTTACTTCTTAGAGTTGATATCAAATATAACTTCACATCTATTTAATTTCTTTTCAAAGACTGACTTATGCTTGTATCACAAGAAGGTCCGAATAAACATTTCCATAAGACAGAGAAGGAAAAACAGAGCTTCAGTCACTCTGTCCACCAAGATACCTCTGATGTGAACTAAGATAATTAAATTGAGACAACCACTCAGCAGTATTCAAGCTTTTCCATATTTATCAAAGAGCAGTCATCAAAAATAAGACATTCTACATACATTCATCAGAAAATAGCCTTTATGTCAGATGGTATATGCCATATTTTAATTAAACAAGCCTATTAACAAATCCCAAAAGATTTTTACCAACTCAAACCACTGTGCAAGTTTGTTTTTTTCATTCACACTGTACAACATCCCCATGACGTACAAAAATCAGTCCAAATCTGATGACAGAAGTGTACAAGTCTGTGTTCAAGTCACAGAAAATCCCTCTGAAAGTTTAAGACTATGGCATAGGCAGTCTGATTAGATGATCAAATGCAACACAGACACTTTAAACTTCAAAATGAACATTATTCTTTTATCATTTATTTATTAACTTTATTTGGAACATAGCAAAAGAGTATTTACAAATCTAACAGTAGAAATCGCTCGTCTCCACTGGGTTGGTTGCTTTTCTTCTTAAATAGAAAAAACAGCAGGCCTTGAAATCTTAAAAGTAAACATCAGGAAAAAAAAAAATTAAAATAATTGAGAATGTAAATAAAACCTCTTTAACCGAGGCGAGTTCACTTCAGTCTCTGGTTTATTAACGGGAGCTTCTTTAAAGTCCTCATGCTTTCCCTTATGTCACTGCGCCCAGAGAATGAATCGTAACAGGAGGAACGTTGCAAAATATCCAACACTAAATGGCCACACATGCCAGATAATGTAAGTTTTAACAATGAGGTGTGTAAACTCCAAAAATATAGTCCTCTCACACTGCTGACTACCAGTGTGTTGTGACCCAAAAATATATTTTCATGACTGCACATCTTTGCCCAACAGAGACCTGCAGCACTGTGAGGCATGTGAGGAGATTTAACCGTTTTGAGTTTATGCATACACTACTACTCATTTAAAATCTTCTGGCTGATTGAGGTTCAAAGGTTTAAACACAATCCACCTCCTCAGAGTTTCTTCCTCCGGGTCACTGGTTTGGTGAAAACCGTTTCCATGATGCGTTTGCGTCGGAGGTTCATACTCGAGGCGGGAACTTCCCCCTCCTTTGTCCTCCTCTGTGCTCGCTGTGGTGGATCAGCAGGGCTGGGCACAGGGGAGATCAGCTCCACCTGTGCGATTGGAGGCGGCTCAGGAACAGGTTTGGATCTGAGGGTGGAGAAAGGGAAAACTTGAGGATTGACTGAGGTAAACTACTGTACTTGAAAACATGGATGCTAAAAGTTCAACTTGTACATGGGATTTCATTGTAAATTAAAATTCATCCATGAAACTAAAGCAGTGGTTAACTGTTCCCGTAATACACCTTATAAAGTCCCGTCCTCTGTTCAACATAATGAAAAAGTCAGGTGGATGGAGCTGAGCTTCTCCAGTCTCTACTTGACTTGGAAATGTCTATGGGACCACAGCATTACATGTTCTGGTGGTTATTGGAGTTAGTGTTACTGGGGGAGCTTTGGAGACAAAACATGCAGTCAATGAAGAGAATAATCATGGTCCATCACAAGTAAGCAGCACAAAACAAGAATGAAATATGGTGCATTCAGAAAGGATTCAGAACCCCTTTACTTTCTTCAAATTTGTTAAGTTGCAGCCTACATGCAGTAATCCATCAGGAAAAAGTGAAAACAGAATTGCAAATATATAAAAAATTAAAAGTGAAATATTACATTGGCTTAAGTATTCAGACCCTTTGCAAAAATACTCAAAATTGAGCTCTGTTGACCCCCAGTTCTCTAGACTGCTGAGATGTCTCTAAATCTTGATTGGAGGTCACCTGTGGTATATTAAATTGATTTGAAGTTCCAGAGGGACAACAGTCATTGTAGCCTTCCACCGATTCAGGCTTTTATTGCAGAGTGTTTAGACGGAAGCCTCTACTCAGTGCAAAACCCATGAAAGCCCACTTGGAGTTTGTGAAAAACTCCCTATGAAAGCCAAATGCAGCTCAGTCAGAGTGACCATGGAGTTCTTTGTCACCTCTCTTACAAAGACTGGATGTGCCAAACTTCTTCTATTTGAGAATTACAGAGGCCACTGTGCTTTTATGGGACTTTCAGTGCAGCATATTTCTGTAGCCTTCTATAGAGAAGTGTTTGCCTTTCCAAATCATGTCTAATCCATTAATTTTTTTTTACCACACGTGGATTCCAGTCAAGTAATGGTGTAGAAACATCTCAGCAAAAATCAAAAGAAATGGGAGGAACCTGAGCTAAATTTCAAGGTGTCTTAGCAAATGGTCTGAATGTCAATGTAATGTCAGTTTTCATTTTCAATAAATTTTCTCCAAAAAAATTTATAAAATTCTCTTTTTACTTTGTCATGATGGGGGAATGAGTGTAAATTAATGAGAACAAAAATGTTTTTTTTCTGTAGCATCAGGCTGCCACACAAAAAGTTAAGCAGATCTGAATACTTTCTGAAAGAACTGTACAGCAAGTAGGGGTGTAACCACTTTTTATTCGCACGTAGTCACATGATGAATACATCTGAACTATTCAATAGAGCAAACAAAAGAAAATAAATGTGAAAGGTAGATCTATTAGCATTTAATAGTATTGGAAATACTTGTGGTATTGTACGTGCTCTGCTAAATATTAGGAGAAGTTTTGATTAATGCAGGCATTTGCAGTGCAAAACATCTTTATATTGTTCCCTTTACTTTATTGCTTCTTTAAATTTATTTTTCTTGTTTTGTTTAATTTTAGTTCAAAATCAAGATAATCAAAGAAAACAGAAGTAAGGCTACCAATAGGAGGAGTAGTGGAAAAAATCTGACCCTAACATTCAGCTCTTAAACCTTTTAATCTCAGGTCTTTGTTGTGTGATCAGTATCAGGTGTTCATATAGAATTCTAGCAAAGGGAAAGAGGCTCTTACTTGGCTGTTCGTTTGCCTGTTCTTCTTGTTGTAGCGCCTTCTGCTTTTTCTTTTTCAACATTTTCTTCTGTGTTCTGGAAAAAAAACATTTAAAAAAAATATCATCTTACAAATTCAGAGTTAAAGTTACACATTTTTAAAGCAATCGTCCTTGTAATATGGTGACCAAATGTGGTTTCACTTTATTCAACTGATACATGAAGAATGCAGCAATCGCACCAACAGCATTTCATGAAAAAACAAAAAAAACAAACAAACAAACAACAAAACAAATAAAAACATTGCTACACTGCAGCTGGAAAGCAAACAATCCAGAAAAGAATCCAAAAGATCCCTTAATTCAAATAAGCTTTGAAGAACATTAAAAGCAATTTTTAAACATGTGAATATGGAGACAATGAACAGCTATCAGTACAACTAAGGCCAACAAAGAGTAGCATAAATCAAACTTCCTGAGAAGCTACAGCACTTACATGCGGTTCATCATCAGAGGCTTCTTTGACCACTTTTCTCCTGCTGCGAGTGATGGCCACCACAGTCTCTTCTTTTGGACCTGGAGACTCAGCTCTGCTAGCTGAAACACACACCACAGTAAAGAGTTAAAATAATCTCTAAAAAAGTGACAAATGTGTTTGTAACAGAAACGCAGCTAACCTCTTGTTCTTCTCCGGGAGGGCGAATAAATGAATGAATGCTCGTCTGGACAAGATTTGGCCTCTTCTGGTTCAGGGATCAGATCATCTTTCACAGGAGGAAGGGACTCGATCTGCTCCACTGATGACTTTGTGCTCCTCTTACTGCTTCTTAGCGTCTTTGGGATGACTACTCCTGCTGGATATATTCACACCCATACCCAAACAATAAAGGTTCTTATATGTGTTTTGTATTTTCACAGCTTCACATTATATAGCTTTGGTGTAGATAGGCTTAACTTTAAGAGAAAAACAACTTGTAGCTTAGCTCATTATATTTACAAGGAGCTCAGCCAAGATTGCTCATACGGACCTTCCTGTTTCTCCTCCTCATCTTGAAGCCTCTTGATAAGGGCATCTGCAACAGGAATTTCAGAGTCCACCTCCAGTGGGGAGTCCAACAGGGGAAGGTCTTCTTCAGGATGATCCCACAGTTTGCTCCTCGTTGGTCGATGGGAGCTGGAGCGAGCAGCATGACTGTTTTTTTCTGGTTCGAGCAGAACTTCACTTTCTTTTGTAATCTCAGTTATTGTTGTTCCTCTCGTCTTTCTTGCACTCTGAGGAAGTGATAGAGGAACCAGTTTGACCTGTGATTGTGGAATTTCATTAATGATTGACAGAGGATGGTTTATAAACATGCAATGCAGGAAATGACAGATGAAGATGATAAATCCATGACCAAGTAAAAATTAATGAATAAATGTTTGAATTCTTACCTGTGGATAAATATTTAGAGCAGCCTGGTTTGACTGTGTATTCCTGGGGCTGCGTTTGACGGGTGATACAAACACCTCGTCTTGTTCCTTCTCTTCTTTTAAAACCTCCAGTGGTGCTGGCACGACCTCACTGCTGTTCAGTATCCTTCTGCTGGATCTCCTTGGAGTGGTTGCCTCAGTGATCCTACGTTTTGATGGTGTAGGAGTTTTGGAGCTTGTTCGTCGAGAAACTTTTGCGTCTGGGACCTCATCTTCATCTTTGATTTGAGGCTCTGTGACTTTAGACACCTCCTCAGTTCCGCTCTGGCTCCTTGTTGAAGCAGCTCTCTGGGAAGCTCGCCGTCTGCCTGGGGAAGAGGTCTTGGGTGCTGATTCAATGATGGTGCTGTTAACTACAGCCTCCTCCTCTTTCTCATCACCTTTAAGCAGCGTCTGCTGAGCTTTACGAGCACTTCTTCGAGGTGTGCTCACTTGTATGTCCACATCTTTGATCTGTCTACCTTTTCTTGGTGTACGACTGGGTGAGGCAGGAACCAGTTTGCTTGTTTCTACATCTACTCCTCTGTTCTCCTGTGGCTCCTCTACCTCCTCTGTGAGGGGGGAGATGAAGGTAACCATCCTGCTTCTGGTGGTTCTTCTTGTCGGGGTTGAAGGAGTGTTCTTTCTCCTCTGAGAAGCAGGAGTCTCTGGCATGGAAAGCTCCTCTGGCTGACTTGAGACTTCACTCTTTGACAGATTTATTTCATCATCTTTCTGTTTTCTCTGACGTCCCCTGGTTCTTTTTGTTTCCGTCTTAGGTTCCTCCATGATTTGCTCTTCTGTCTCTTCAGAGATTTTGTCATCTGGCACAGTAGTAGTCGTTTCTGCACAAGGGGAAACTTCTGCTTCCATGATGACGGGCCCATTTTCTTGAGGCTCTTCTTCATGCTCCTCAGAAGGTGTTGGTTTAGCTTCCTCCTCCTTCTCATCCCTCATTTCCTCTTCAACAGATTCTATCTTTGCAGAGTCATTGCCATCAGCTACAGCTGGGAGTTCTTCCACTGCAGGTGTTGGTTTATCCTCATCTCCACAAACATTTTTGGCAACAGAGTCTGTTTCTTCCATTACAGCTGGAAATTCTTCCTCTGAAGGAGTTGGTTTATCCTCCAGTTCTGATTCTTTATTTGCAAGAGAGTCTGTTTCATCCAATGCAGCTGGAGGTTCTTCCTCAGTGGGAGTTGGTTCATCTTCTTCCTCATCTCTCCTTGTCTCCTTGACGTTTTCATCTATTACAGCAGGTACGTCTTCCTCTGTAGGAGTTGGTTTATCCTCTTCTTCCTCCTCCTTCTCCTCGCTAATTTTCTCCTCAGTGTTTTCATTCGTTACAGCTGGTAGTTCTTCCTCTGCAGGAGTTGGTTTATCCTCTTCTTCCTCCTCGCTCATCTTCTCCTCTGTGTTTTCATTTGTTACAGCTGGTAGTTCTTCCTCTGCAGGTGTTGGTTTATTCTCTTCCTCCTCCTCAGTGTTTTCATCTATTACAGCTGCTGGTAGCTCCTCTTCTGCAGATGACCCAGACTCTGCAAGAGCTGCTGGCTCGTGCTTTTCTGCCAGTGTTACCAACTCTTCATTTCTCTGTTCTTCAGCATCTTCTGCCTCATGATTTTCCCTGATTACTTCAGTTTCTAGTTTATTTTGATCATCCAGCTCTTGTTTGGGCTCTCCTTTTTCCATAAGTTCATCCAAGCTCTCCATTTCTTTTCTCTGCTCCTCTTCTAAGACTTCTCCACCCAGAGGGGCAACATCCTGATCAGCCGTGTCCAAAACAATAACCTCAGATTTGGCTGAATGCTCGTCACAAGTCGCAGCTTCCGCAGACAGTACAGGAGGCTCACAAGACTGCAGATCCTCCTCCATTGGTAGGGTGTCTGCATCTCTGTCCACATCCTCCTCCACATCCAGCATCAGAGAAAAGCCGCCGTGAGTTTCACACACGTCGTCCTGAACGGTCGGCTGGAGCTCAGGGAGATCCAGTTGAGAACCGTCCACAAGGCCGTCCTGCCCCTCCATGATCTCGAGGGGAACCAGGAGAGTGGTGGAGGGTTTGAGCTCCATGTATGACGATCCTTGCTCTTCCTCCTCATCTGCTAAAAGGCCTTCTTCATCGGCCCCAAGTCTCACCATGACCACCTCCCCCTCCAAGTCCTCATCGACCATCTGGAAGGAAGAGGACATCCAGGTGTGATTTTGTGTCTATGAGTAACATGTGAGATGCAGAAAATAATGGAAGCGTCCCTATACACAATTTTGCCAGTCACAGTCCAAAATCACAGATACCCAGTTTACAGCCAATAAAACTAAGGTGTTATGTATAACAGAAATAAAAAATAATGATTTCAAAACAGTGAAACCACACATTTGCTTGAAAATAGCATAAAGACAACTTTTAAAACTTCTGAAAACGAGAAGTTTTTTTTCCAATTGTAAAATAATAGGCCCAATTAGTATTTGAATCCAAAAATACATCTGACAAGTTGGAAGAGGCTATAGAATCTAAGGATGTTGCTAGGTGAGTAATTTCCCACCCAATCTCATACCACAAAAGTCATATTATTAAAAAGTTCATAATTGGTTTAACTGACTTCTTATTCTGATGCTGACAAGAAAAGGGATCTAACTTTAACCATTTAGCCTAGCAATCCTGTGCGGGGGGGGGGGGGTCTATTAAAGATATATTTTTGGGCTTTTCATGCTTTAATTTAGAGAGGGGGACAGTGGATAGAGCTGGAAAAAGGGATGAAAGAGTGGAAGTGAGACATGCAGGAAAGTAGCTGAAGGCCGGACTTGAACCCGGGCCACCAGTATACATGGGACATGACCTAAACACTTGGCCATCTGCGCCTCCATCTGCCTTGTAATAAGACTTAGCAAGGATTCTGGGGACTGAGGAAACAAGTTTCTGAAATTTTGAAAGTGGAATGTTTTACCATTCTTGCTCAGATTTTGGCTGTTCAACAGCTCAGGGACTTTATATTTAATAATACACCAAACATTTCCAGTGGTCCATAAGTCTGGACTACAGGCAAGCTATTTCAGCAACCAGACTCTCACTTTTGAGTCATGCTACTATAATGTCTATTTGCACTGTCTCTCTGAAACAAGCAAGACGTTCCTTGAAAACTGAGGTTTTCTAATTGGGAGCATATGTTGCTTCAAAACCTGTACATATGATTATACAGTAATAGAGGTTTCACACATGCCATGTGCACACAACTTACACCCTGAAATACCATCACAGATACTGGATTTTAAACTGAGCGCTAATAACAAGCCAGATCATCCCTATACTTTATGTCCAAGGTCTGCAAAGAAGAATGCAGGCTGGTGAAGCTAGCTGCCAACTCAAAGGGGACATATTATGCAAAAATCACTTTTTCAGGCTTTTCTAACAAAAATATGTGCCCCTGGTCTGTCCACAATCCCCTTAAGTCCCAGAAAAATACATTCCCTTCCACCCTCTCTTTCTACACCTTTCAGAAACTGTGTGCCTAAACAAGCTGTTCTCAGATTTTACCCAAGTGACCTTACATGGGGAGCAAGCACCCGCCCCCAGGTTTGGTTTGCCCTCCCCACTTGGAGGAAAAGTCCACCCTCCTCTCCTGATCTTCCACTCAGCTGCCTGCTGAGATGCTGGATAGCTCAGTGGTTACCCTTCTGACTATGGTCTGGGAGGTTGATGGTTCAAATCCTTATCAGGTTCTAAACTTTGGATAAAAGTGTCTGTAACAGGAGAGCCACTTCCATTTCCTGAGAGGGGTGGTGTGGTCAGGGGTGGAGTGAGAGAGCCCATTAACATTTAAAGTCACAGACACAGTACCTGCTCGTTCTGAGCAGGGCTGAAACAGAGGGGTTTTTAGACATGCAAAAATCCTATACTTAAGTGTTTTTTTCAGCAATAAACTTCATAGGTATCTTTTGGGGACCTCCGAGGGGACCTAAGAACATCCTTAGTTTTATCTGTGTATGTGTTACCTTTATATCTGCAGACGGTGTGATCAGAGGAAACCCTGCAGCCTCCTGCTCTGACAGGGTGGGCAGAAAGTGTTCGTGTTCCTGTTGTATGAAGACTGAGCTGGGTTGTAGGGGTGGTAACCCTCCGTTACCCTGGACTTCTTCAATGATCTCCACATCACTACCAGAGTCCTCCTCTTCTTCTTCCTCCTCCTCTTCTTCTTCTTCTTCAGCTTCATCAGATTCCTCCTCCTCCTCCTCCTCCTCCTCCTCCTCTTCTTCTTCTTCTTCTTCTTCTTCTAACTCCTCAGACTCAGG
This sequence comes from Cheilinus undulatus, assembly GCF_018320785.1. Taxonomy (NCBI): domain Eukaryota; kingdom Metazoa; phylum Chordata; class Actinopteri; order Labriformes; family Labridae; genus Cheilinus; species Cheilinus undulatus. The sequence goes on along the minus strand of NC_054865.1, from coordinate 23,910,438 downwards.
GCTTGAAAGTTCTTCACTGTCATTTACACTCACAACAGCTGTGAGACACAAAGAAAACAGAGCAGAGGTGTGAGAAATCATTGACAGTCCTGCAAAATTAACTTAAGTCATTTATAGTGCTATTCTTACTTTGCAAGGATGGGACAAAATACTGATAAAATATCGAGATATCTTAGAATCTTCATGTATCAGATACTATGATGTATCATTTTACGATTATCTCGCAATACATCAGCTATTGAAAAATCACCAGATTATGACATAATAGTAGACCATATATCTTATCTAGTAACCCCTGAATTTGAGCCTTTATGCATGTATGTGTGAATGTGTGAATGTGCGTATGTGTGCAGTCTTCCTCACAGTGGGAGTCTGTTCCTGTTGGCTCAGAGGATGTCACAGATATGGTAGACTTCTGGCTGGTGAACACTGGGGGAGCTTCAGCAGCAGCTGAAGGCTTCTCCTCTTCATCCTCACCCAGCGACTCACTAAATGAAAAGAGATGCTTTTATATGGTGAAAGTTAAACAGAAAACAGATAAGAAACTTAACTTTGCAGAGGAAAAAAAAACAGTTACAGGACATTTTCATAACTTCAAACCTAGTTATCAAATTACAGCCATATTTATGTATTTTAAATTGGACTATGATTGGGTCCAAAGATTTCAAGGTTGGGTTGGTGGGCCGTGGTAGGGCTGGACAATTAATCGAAACTTAGATTAAATTGCAATATGGCCTGCTACAATTTTCCAATAGCAGGCAGTTCAATATTTCTTTAACCTGATATGTGTCAAAAAATTAGCTTAATACAACTTTTTGCAGCAGATATGTTATGCTCTAAACACCATGCAAACAACACTGTTTTTTTTTTTATTTTTTAGAATAGTTAAAAAAAAATTAGATTATTTTTGCAAATCGTTCAGCCCTAGTCAGTGGGGAGTCTATCTGCAAATTAGAATTCCCAATGTCAACCAAAATCATGATGAAACACTTGTTGCTAGGACAGACTGATTATCAGCCTGGCAGATTATCACGGCAGATATTTGGAAATTGGCCAATAACCGTTAAAATCAATTAATCAAAAAGTCTGCCGCTTTATTCCATCATGTTTCTTCTTCTCTGGCTTTATTTTCACTATTCACAGTCTCACCAAATTCTCTGCATACAGCACACTGATTGAATAGATGCCCCATGAATACAAGCCAATCAGAATTTCAGCCTGAGTGCTACTGACACAGTGAGTGTATGACATCACCTCCCTGTTTTCCTGCTTCTACTCTGTTGTTCTGTGCTGTTTCTATTGCTGATAGAGTTAGGGCTAAATTGTTTATTTTCCTTCATTTATTCATCATGCCATTTTTCTTTTGTCACAATAAGTACAATTTGAATGTCATAATAAATACATATCAATTCCAAACATGGGTTATTGGTTACAGGAACTACTAAAAAACGGTATCTCCCCTGAGAAACCCTGTATCAGCCGACCTCTACTTGTTGCATACTTTAAACAAATGTGTATTAGTGTTACTATTGCCAGATGCAATGAAAAAGTCTACCCTTTTCTTTTTTACATTTAATACATGTGTCTGGTATAGCACTGTTGATTATTTTAAGTTAATCTGGTGTTATGCATGTGCGCATCAGCCAACTATGTTGTAATAACTTGAGGTGTGAATTAACAGTTTGTGAATGTATCTTTGCACATGCCTTCTCCCACTCTTCAGTTGGGATGTTTTCCAGTAGGTCATCCCTCCATGCCTGTAGTCTTTTTATAGATGATTCTTCCACCAATAAATTATAGATTTTGGAGATTAACCCCCTTCCGTGAGAGTCCCTTATCATTATTTCTTCTGTTTTTGATAGGACAGGAATAGACAGTGACTGATTTTGCTGTGTTCTGATAAAGTTTCTTCATTGTAAATACTTGAAAAAGTGTTTACGGTGTACACTATACTTGACCATTATTTTGTCAAAAGACATCAGATGTTTGTCAGGCTTGTAAATGTCTCCTATTTTTTGTATTCCCTTCTCTGCCCAAATTTTGAATCCTCCATCACTTCTTCCTGGGGGTAAGAATCGTTTCCCCATATTGAGCAAAAAAGTGAGAGGTGATCATTTTCTTTGATATATCTTTTAACTTGGTGCCACACATTTAGTTGCTTTTTAATAAACAGAAAGAGACACATACTTGTTGAGGGTGGTCTGGGCCTGTGATGCATCATGGATTCCTGAGCGAGTGAGTGGAGAGGTCAGATCGCTGTCAAACAGATGTCTATGCACAAACTCTGTCAGATCTGAAGGCAAAAAATAAACACAAAGAATTACCATCTTTCACAACGCAATAACGTCAAAAACAGAAGTCTAGACTAATGGATGCAGGCAACACAGAAGCACACCATAAACCACACATCTTAAAAATGTACACGGTACAAAAGTATTGCCTACCTGTTGATGGTTCTGGCTCTTCTTCTGGTTTATCTGAGAGTTCAGCAGCTGCAGATGGTGCCTCCTGCTCCATGATCTCTGTTAGTTCTGTGGCCTCTGATTGAGCATCTTTCACAGTAGTTATTTCAGGTTGATCCTGACTTTCAGCTTCAAGGACAGTCTCTGCACTCTCTGTGACCTGGTTACAAACTAACCAGGGACAAAATATGTCAGGCATTTGGCAAACATCTTTTGTTTTTAAGCTTTTAGAGACAAAAAAAAAAAAAAAATCTGCTAACTGATTACCTTGATGGTCAATATCTTGAGCATCCTCTGGTGTGTTGCTTGACTCAACCTGATGTTCACCTTCATTTTCAGACTGAAGTTCCTCATTTTCAGCCTCCTGTTCAAGACCAATCTCGACCACCTCCTTGGCAATTTCATCTTCCTTCACTTCTGTTGTTGCAGCCACCTCTTCCTCTTCCTCTTTCCTCTCCTGATCCTCTGAGGTCAAGGGAGGGGTTTGTTCAGTGATCGTTGAGGGCTTTTCCTCTGCTTCTTCCTCTTCTCTTGGTGTTTTAATGTTCATTGTCACTACCTCTTCATCCTCCTCTATAACCACATGTCCCTCCTCTCCTTCCTGGAGTGTTGCAAGTGGAGCATCAAAATACTCCAGAGTGGTGTCTGTTGACCGGAGAGACGTCTGGCTGGTGTCAAAGCTCAAGCTGAGGCGTGCCCTCATCGTTTCGGACGGTTTGGTTTCAGCAGCGACTTCATCAAGTGTGGACGGCTGGCTCTCAAAGCACCTCAGCTCTGGAGAGGGAATTCCACCTTCAGGAGGTAAAAACTTTACATGGGGTTGTTCTTCTTCCTCGTCTCCATCCTCTTCCTCCTCTGCAGACTGTGAGGGCCAAGTCTTTCGTGTGGCTTTGGATAGCAATGAACCTCTGGTTAACAAGCTAATCTCACTGTCTGCTGCCATCTGGAGAGGAAAACAGAGAGGACACATTTGACTACAAATGAAACTCATGACAGATGGGGGGACTCTGCTGAAACACATATCAAAGCTGGTATTAGTCAAAGCAATGTTTACAGACAACATTACTGAATTTACTCCAAAAGGAACATTTTGGGGGTGTTAGGGTTATTTAAGATTCCATGTTATAATGTACCTGGAAAATAAAACCCTTAAACTAGCTGTAATGCTGTTTTTTTAAATGAAGCCTAAAGTGAATTACTCATATCTATTCACTAATCTTACCCCATTAGTCCAGCGTATGCCCTTTTCTGGTTCAGGAGATTCAGCCTCTTCGATGAAGGTGATTCGGCTCTCTTTACTGCGGGGTGGTGGTGTAACAGAGCGTCCAGGAGAAGCAGAGGGTGTGGCGACAGGTGTAGGCCTCAGGCTGCTGCGCAGGATAGACTGTGGGGTGAAGCCTGAAAACACGGGGCCAGAGGCAGCCAAGGCCCGAGCTCGCTGAGAGAGCAAGAACAATAAAAGTGAGACCAAAACACTGAAACATTACAGGACTAGCAACTCATTTATCAAAAATAAAATGAAATGAAACTAAACAAAACATCGTCAAAAATGATAAAGTATCAATGACATAATGTGCTTTTCAGAACTAAAGGAATATCACAAATCGGCTTACCTTGACGACCTGTGGTGTTTGCAGCAGACTGAGCTCAGGCGCCTTGCTGCTGCCCTTTGGAGAAATCCAGGAAGTGGGAGGTCTGGGGGGACTGAGCAGAGGCCGAGGAGTCTGACAGGAGGGGTGAACCACCAAGTCCATCAGCCTGGGTCACAGAGGAGATCAAGAAAAATCCATGACTTTAAGACTTTATCTAAACAAAACTGGCTTATGCATTATTTTAGCGTTTTTAGATTATAGGTCCATCATTCAGGTATTTGCAGGGTCTGCAATATACAAGCAAGAACTGAAAACAACATTAGGATGTAGGTGCAATTATTAGCACTACCTGAGAATTTGTTATTATAATGTTAAAGCTTAATTTACATGTTTTCCATGTGGGCAAGTTTGATGTACAGGCCAAAATCCCATTTTGAGTTCATTACAATGGCTTACGAAAGGGTTACTGCTGATGTCTCTCACAACACAATGCACATTAATACTCTTAAAAACAAACCTGTGTTTTCTTCTACAATCAAACTGTGAGTGACACACCTCATTGAGGCCAATATGGATTTATAACCCTACCTTGACTTTCGTTTGGAGGTCATGGTGATGGGAGTTCCCAGAAAGATGTCAGGCAGAGCCGAGGAGGGCTTTGGGCTCTGAACGTCAGCAGCCCTGGGGCTAGAAGAAAACAGAGAAACTAATAATTAAGCAAATAAAACAGTATTTAAATACTGTAATGCAATTTGGGGGAGTATTTTGCTCACCTCTTGGCTGGGGAGGACTGTGGTGTTTCTCCTTTTCCTAGCCACACTTCCTCTATCTTTGTCAAGACATTGTTGATGAAGCCAGCCCTTGACAACACCTTCTCATTGGCTGAGCGCTTAGTGATGGTTGATAGAGGCTGGGGCCGAGACACTGGGGCCAGATTGAATTGGATATTTAAATTTCAAGAGAAATATACATATTAGAACATACAAAGCAAAGGATTTCTGTAAGTGTGTTTGGGAAACTTAAATGGTGATTTTTTTTTGGGTGCTATCAGCACATTCTATTTTTATACGTATTTTGGTAACAACACAATAGCAAATACAGTGTCAGTTATTAGGTACAGGGGGCAACTACTTTTTAACATAGGGCCAGATAGGCTTGGATTTTTTTCCCATTAATAAATAAAATCATCATTTAGAAACTGCATTTTGTATTTACTTGGGTCTTAGTCTTTGTGAGATATTAAAATTGGTTTAATGATCCGAAACATGTGAGTGTGATAAACATGCAAAAAAAATCAGAAATAAGAAAGGGGGCAAATACTTTCTCATGGCACTGTAGACGTGTGCGTCTCAACCAAAGCACCAACCAACATTAGGCATACAAACTACGACTCAGACAAAAGGCTACCTTTTGTACAAATACGTTCAATAACAGAAAAAAAATGAATAAATGAAACAATTTCAACTTTTCCTTCTATTCCTCACCATACAAATTTAGACCCTTTACAGAGGTAGTAGGTTGTTATAACATCTATTCAAACAATCCTTTTCTGTTACTTATGTATGCTGCTTCCTCAAAGGGAAGTGCTGAACATGTGTCCAATCCAATGTGTAAAACTTGAGCTATTAATTTTTTTTTCTCTACTGCTGTAGCACACAGGAGACAGTATGTAGAGCACTGTTTGATCACTTTTAGGAGACTTGTGTTTTTTGGGTAAGGTCCTTAAAATAAAAGGCCTGGAATTGAAATATGTTTTAAACAATCTCCTCTAATCATTTTTAACATGAACAACTACACTACCATACACAATAAAACAGTTTCATCCTTCTTACTGTGTTGTTTTTTCATATATCTGGATTTTCTTGGTTATCTAAGTTGTCTAAGTTATTGTGACTCTTTTTCCACTGTGAAGCTGGTGACTACATTATAAACATACAAGACAAGAGTTCTTAAAGAATTCGCCTTACCTTCTCTGTGGATGGCGTATGGATGCTGGTAGGGCTTGGCTCTCTCCATTGCCAGTTTCCTCTGAACTCGGGGCAAAACTTTCCCATACTGATCCAATATGGAGTTCCTGGTATTTGATCGTTCCTTAAGCTTTGGGTCTCGCTCATTCTAAGAACAAAAAAGCAAAGACGGATTTTATTATATTGTTATTATTATCACCATATTATCCATACGAGTCCCCTTGTTTTGCCATTTATAGATTACAGAATCAAAGCTATCTTTGTTGTCCCCCTGAGGGGCAAACTGCTTCACAGCTATCAGTACAATTCATTCAAAATTAGAACGAAAGGAATAAAACACAAAATACACCAGAGACAAAAACAATGGCCGTTGGGACAAAAGAGCTGTTTTAGTCCACTGGTCCTACATATAGGAAGGACATATCTGCAGCCAGACAGAAGCAGCGAGAACTCCTTGAAAGTACAAGTATGGCTATTTAACTGCTTCATCCTAAGTACATCTAATCCTGATCAGTAACACTTTTTCCCAGCTATGTGTAATGATATGTGTATCAAAATGTGTGCATAACAGTGTCATAACAGTGCATTACTTGAGTTTTTATCAAACGTACCACCAGGTTGAGTTTAAGGCTGTGGTTGAGCTGCAGAGCAGGAATGTAATTGGCCTGCTGGATGTAATGAACCATCAGCAGCTCTCGGTTCTGAAGACCCCCTGTACCTTGAAGAAACTTCTCCAAACACTCCTGCAATACAAAATAATAAGACAAGGCATTGATTTTTTTAGATTATTTTTTGGAGCTTTTTGCCTTTATTCAGATAGGACAGCTGACCAGAGCCAGTGTGCTGTGGACTCTAGCCTTTATATAGGAACACCTGCTCTAACAACAAAGCTAAACTGGCACCCAGGCAATGACTTTTCGACCCTATTTAATACAACAGATAGCTACAAGTTAACTTAGGTCAGGCGTACCTGCTCAGCAAGGCCCAGGGGCAATTTAAGCAGCTCCTTGATGAGGCCCAGCTCCTGGCAGCTCTCATACAGAAAGCCCATCAGCTCAGCCATGTTGAGACGACTGGAGTGCTGCCGAAGTAAAGACCACGCTTCTATGAGACACCTGGAAGAAAGAGGAGAACCAGTCTGTCATCATAAAAGGACATTTTCTTGCCCACATTTCCATGTTTTGCCCAGTGCCTGTTTATATTTAACCTTTTCACAGACTATCATAAGATGTGAAATATGCAAAGAATCCCTTTGCTTTCACCTGTTGTGTAGAAGAACAGACAGGCAGAGTTTGGCCTGGGCGAGGGAGGAAATTGGAGGCTTTGTGATGTGGAAGTATCGCAGTGCCACTGAGTGTTGACCCTGGCACATCAGTGCATGCAGGACGCGTTCATGCTGCCACTCGAACTGACACTGAGAGGCTGCTGGGTGTAGGAGCAGCTCAAATGAACTCTGATCAAGACAAAAAAAAATTACAGGAAATAAGGGATGAGCAGACTGACACTTAAGTGTAGTAATAAGGAATCAGGAAAGGTACAATAGAGCCGTGTTTCCACATGGTGGTCCGGTTTGATTGAGTACAGTTTGGTACAGTTTGGAACGCTAAACACCAAAATAGTTTACATCTTAATCATGTTAACCGCAGTCAGTACAGACCCTCAGCAGATGAATACATGTACAGAAACGCTTGGAGTCGTAACGGTACATTAATATGCAAATATATCTAGTCTATACAGTTTATATGACATAATATAAACATTTAGAGCAATACCATGGGAATTCATCACATTAAAAATAAACTGAAGGTTTCACTGGTGTCAAAATCAAACTAGATTAAGTCATTAATCCTGGGTGCACTGATCTCCTTTTTTAAAGGCTGCAGCCTCAAGTTTTACAAACACGTTCAATAGCCACAGAGCGTTGTTTTCACGTGTTACCTAAAGTAATAAGTAGTTGAATAACTGGCTAAAATACAGAGAATCAACTGATCTAAAGCTTCAAAACTTCAGAATTAATTTAGTTTCAAATCCATTGCAGATAGACACGGCAGATGTGAGCCTTTGGGCTCTGCTTTGTGTTCTTAAAATCAGGTCCAGATAAACGTCAGGAAACTTGATTTGTGGCCACATATCAGTATCCACAGACTAGGAAACAGTGGGGATCTCTGTCGAGTCCAGATATCCCTGATTTAAGCAGATAGTCTGTTTTTCTCGTGTTGCTGCCTGCTTCTCACATAGACTTCCATGTTTTGCAGGCTGGAGCTGAACAGTCGTATTGCGCGCTGATGTGACGTCGGTGCAATCCTGAATTGTTGTGTGTGTAGCCCCATCTTTTTGGGATAGGTATAGGTAAGGTAAGATTGGTACCCCTACAGAAGGGTGCCAAAAAGTGGGACCATACGGGGCATTTTTTTCAGACCCTTTCCAACTTTTGCTCAATGAAAGCACAAAAAAATGCGCAACATGCCGTACTGAACTGAACCACTCAGTGGAAACGATCCATATCTGTATTCAAAACATCATTAGTTATGCTCCACTTCCCTTTAAACATAACCAAGTTGTAAATATAAATTTATTTCACAGGTTAGTGATAGTCAGAAAAGTCTGTGCTCACCTGATGGTCATGATGGTCCAGCAGCCAGAGGCCCTGTACTAATTTAACCAGCCCAATGGGGATGGCAAAAGCTGTGGGGAAAAACTCCACTGATGCTCCCTCCTTATTGGGTAAGGAGTGCATGACATCAAGTAAAAGGTAAATCACCTGAGATAAAAAGTCAAGGCTCATCACTACAGAAGACTTTATTTAGTCCATTCTTGGGAAAAACTGAGCTTTTCAGTCATGACACATTTATTAATGATCACACACATTTCTGCATTCAAACAAAGTATAAATGGTCAATTATAATGCTGAGATCTTAATAGTAGGTAGGTAGAAAGAAATTCAAAATAGTCTATCTAAAAGATATACAGTGCTTAACAAATTTATTAGACCACCACCCAAAGTAAGGTTTATGCCACAACTACCCTAAATAAACATCACTGGTAATTACCAAAATCATTTTTATGTTTCTGCAATAGTTAATACACCAATATGTACAAGCTCTTTAACCCAAATGATATTTTTAATGCTAAAATATAATTATTATGATCGTTATCCATGAATTTTCAAATTTACTGATTTACAAAAAAAAAAAAATGAAAAAATAGGAAGAGTAAGAGGCAAGAAACCAAAGTTAACTGAAGCAGATGTCAGACACCTCAAGATTTTAAGTACTAGAGACAGAAGGAAGACCACTGCTGATCTTCAGGCAGAGATGAATGCTTCTAGATCAGAGTCTGAGAAAGTCTCCAGAATGACCATAAGCAGACGACTGACGGAACAAGGCTTAAAGGGAAGAATAGCTGCTAAGGAGCCATTATTGAGGCCTGCAAACATCCAGAAATGCCCCAGATTTGCCAGGGAGCACAAACACTGGACTGTTGATGACTGGAAGAAGGTACTCTGGACGGACGAGTCCAAGTTTGTACTCTTCAGTCAGCATCGTCATGTTTATGTCCACAGAAAAGCTGGAGAACATTTTGATGCCAGATGCATTGCACCCACAGTGAAACACGGAGGAGATTCCATTATGGTATGGGGTTCCATTTGTGGATATGGCGTGGGCAAATTAGTGAAAATGGACGGTATCATGAACAAGAATGTCTACCACGACATCTTATGCATCATGGGATCCCTTCTGGACTAAATCTGATTGGTCATGGGTTCATATACCAACAAGACAATGACCCCAAGCATACTTCAAAGCTGTGCAGAGACTATTTGACCAAGAAAAAGGAATCTGGAGTACTGGAACTGATGGACTGGTCAAGTCAAAGTCCAGATTTGAATCCTATTGAACAAATTTGGGATTTAGTAGATTCAAAGATTGATGGCAAAAAAGTTTCATCTAAATCAAGTCTGTGGGAACAGCTAGAAACTATTTGGAACTCATTAACAAAAGAGACTGTGGAAAAGTATATAAAAACAACGCCAGCAGGAATGCAAGCTGTTATCAAGGCCAAAGGAGGCCATACAAAATATTAAGTTTTTTGGTTATTATGTGTGAAAAAGGACTATTTAGTTGTTTCAGTTTGTTATTTTTAAACATTAAAAAATTTTAAATTTTTAACAAGTTTTAAACAAGTTTTTTAAAGATTTCTAAAGTATTTATGTTTTCTCATTTTTATGACAGGTGGTCTAATAAATTTATTAAGCACTGTATTTTGAGGCTTTTGCCTCTATTTGAAAGGAAAGTGGATAGCAGAAGAAATCAGGGAGAGAGAGAGGGAAAGAATATACAAGAAAAAGCAACAGGTTAGACTTGAAGCAGAAGTTGCGTTAACCGAATATTCTTCGTCATTGGCAGACTTTTTTGATGGATGACGGAGAATTCTGAAGGCTGTCCGTCATTTGACGGGCTGGAATGAAGAAGATGGGCCTGCATTTCAGCGCACACACACACAGACAGGTGCATAGACCTCTTCTATTTTGCACACATGGACTATCAAGGAGGTTATTTAATCTATTAAAAATCTTGTAGCCAGTGGGCTCTCTCACTGACCTCGACATCGTAGATTAATAAAAGCACGTCGGTGTCTGTGCTGACAGCACACTAAGAGGCTACTGCAGGTGTCTCAGTACACAGGTCAGCATGCAGAGTGTTAAGGCAATGAGCCTGTTTCATGTTGTTCTAATCATGTCTGCACACTGATGCCGAAATTGTCGTTTTATTTCCCGTTATTTTTGGAACAGGTTTGATTTTATGCGAAATTTCGTATATGTCTAAGGTGACCGATGATTCAAAACAGTTCTGCTACTTCCACCCCGTTTGCTCACCACTAAAACCTCACTTTAAACACCGAAGTTTACTCATTTATCATGTGGATATCAGCCATGGAAATATAACAGAGAGATGGGTGAATGATGGTTCAGATCAGTGCCTGTTGCTTTATTCTCTCTTGCTCGTGCACCACTACCCGACCCTCTCCTATCTCTCTCTTTCTCTCTCTCTGAAACCTCACAAACACCGTAGTTTTCCCGTGTATTATGTGGATATCAGTCATGGAAATATAACAGATAAAGGCATATGTTTGTAGCCTACTCACAAGTCATAACAGAGACAGAATTAAAAAGTTGTTCTCCATCTCGCCAACTTGTCTTAGCGCTATGGTGCACAAGTGTGTGCTGTATGAAGCTCACATTTTCACAGTCAAGGCCAAACGCACCTGACTCAGTGTGCAAGGTCCGAGTACGTGACGTTTTTTTGGATCATGTGGAGCAGACAAATGCGCATAGCTCCACAGTGCAGCCTTTTAACAACTTATGAGTCATGGTCATCAAACTACAACATGTTAACATTAAAAATATCCTCAAAACTCTATGTAATATCTTAAATGGCCCAGTTCATAGTTGCTTGCTTAAAGACAGGGATTGTTGCTCCACCGTCACTGCGTAAAAATGACGAGGAGTAAACGCTGTGCTGCTGTGTTCATCTTTCTCTCAGTGCCATTTAAAAATGCAGAACCTCAAAGATTGTTTTTTTTTGGATATAAGTTTAGAAAGGGTGTTTCATTAATTAAACACTACAAATAAAGTCATATTGAATTATATCATTTTACAGATATTAAAGAGGAAATTATAATGACGGATTGTAAAATGGCATGACGGAATTTTTACGACCCTTTCCGTCAAAATGACGGACAACAAAAAAGTCCAGTGCAACCTCTGACTTGAAGCCAGGCTAGCCCCCGTAAGGACTACAGCCTCACCACAAGGCACAACCTAACTACTAAGACTATCAGCACCCCGCAGGACTGTTCTTTACGATTAGTTTTCTCTAGCAATTCAAGTAATCCATAAACTAAAAATGCCCAGGAGCTGAAATAAGCACAACTTGATATTTGAGCATTATTGATCAAAGGATACAATAGCATGTTTGGCAGTTTCATCAATGTTGTCCAGCAGGTAAATGTCCAATAAGGCCTGTGAATCAAAAAGTACAAAATCATTCCTCACACAATTCAAGTGTTACAGGTGTGAACTAATTTTGACATCATGTTGTGCTGCCAAAAAAACATAAACCAGCTTCATTCTTACATGCAATGAAGGTGGGGGGTATAGCCCTGTACCACCCTCGTCCCTTTTCCACAGGTTGGTCAAGCGTTCACCACACTGGCCAACCAAGCCGTCGATCATCAGGCAGTCTGCACACCACTTGCCTCTGAAAAGCCAGCAAGAGAGATGAGAACACCACTAGATCAGATCAGGCTTTTAAAATCATGGAGGACTACAATGGATTAAAGATGGGCATCTATCAAATAAACATCTAACAGATTTTGAACTGAGGTGAGAAACGGCTCACTTAGCCAGCCTGGTGAGCTCCTCTCTGCGTATCGTGTAATAGTTGCTGATGACTGAGGGAGTGTAGAAAGGTCTAGAGATTTGGAGAGCATCATCATCTGGAGGAAAGAAGAGAAAGAAGACAAAAGTTGGAAACCCAATAATTACCCATAGGCTCCAATAATTATCTGAACTCTATAGAGACCTCAACCATACAGGTTTTGGACCTTTTAAAGAAAATTTGTTTAGAGATTAAAGATTTAAAGACATCTGACTCACAGCCCTACATATCACTAAAGCCATTTCTGATCTTGATTTAAGATTTCCCCTGGCTCATCTTGGCACAGCCAACAATTGCCATTAAGCCTGTGCCCAGCTTGTTTGTTTACTGACTATAAAACTGTAAAGTGAAAGAGCTGGTAAGGAAATTCCCTACAACACTTTACCTGATCCTTCAGGCAGTAGACCAGTACGACAGAACCAGAGGACCACCTGAGCGTATTTGGAGATCAGACTGGACACCATGTTCTTATTCATCAGACCCACCAGTCCTATACGAAACAGAAAATACCATTACAAACTACAAAGCAAATGGCAGACAGATTAACAACGACACAACAGCTTCCTGATCGAGTAAATGTGACTACAGGTGTGTGTCTGCTGCACCTTTCTGCGTGAGCTCCTGAGCCTCACTGAGCAGACAGTGGAAGATGGTGCTGAGGTTACTGAGCAGCCTCTGACTGTGTTGGAGAAGCTGCAGAGTCTGTGGGTCTGTGAAGTTTGATGAACTGTCGAACAATGGTGCACCTAGAGAACGAACAGGGGAAACAGGAACTGTAAAAGCTGAACACATTTTCAAGAAGAATAGACGTGGGGAAGAATGGGATATTTTAGTGCTTGTTTACACATTTCTAAAATGAACGTACAGGGCAAACATTACAAATACTTGATATGGTTAGATAACACCATATATCCTAGGCTGGAGTAGTAATCAGCCTTAGGAGTTTATCTTAAAAAAAAAAAACAGGCTATGCAAAAACTCTGATCATATCTATTCAAATATGTCTCACAAATAGCCTAGGTAATACTGTTGGCTTGTCTGTCGTCCAGCTCATGAACACTATGTGCACACTAAAAATCATCGAATTTTAGCATTTTCAGTGTTATTAAGGTAAGTAAATGAGTTTACACAATCAAACAAAATTCGTTATGAAAATTAGCCCTCTTAAAAATTCTTTTTTAAAAATAACATCCAGTAATTTGAACAAAAATTTAATCCAAGGGGCCCAGATGGCCAAGTGGTTAAGGCTCGCCCCATGTAAGCGGACGGCCCGGGTTCAAATCCGGCCTGAGGCCCTTTACCGCATGTCTCCCCCCCCCCCCCCGTCCCTGTTTCTGACTCTATCCACTGTCCTCCTCTATCAAATAAAGGCACAAAAATGCCCAAAATAAACCTTGAAAAAAAAAAAAACCAAAACATACAGATCCCATCCAGTTCCTCTTTGGTCTGAACTACTTTGTTCCAGGCCCAGTCAAGGATGTAGCGCAGGTTTAGGGCAGAGCCTGGTTGTTCTGTTTAAGAGAGACAGAATTAAAAGTATTACCGTTTGACCAAAGGCCTGCTTGCTTGCACATGTATTCAGAGTAGGAAAGTAAGTTTGTCTGACATCACTGAGCAAGCATCTTCTCCGTCTTCGAGCCCATGGCAGGCACAGATGAATAGTTGAACAAAAGAATTTGAAGGTTTTTCAAATTATGACTCCTCACCTTCTGCAGTCCACTGCTTAATACAGCCAGTGATCAGACCTAAGGAGCTGGTCTCCACTGCTGTGGACAAAATGGCATCCAGCTGATCCTCCTATGGGAAAACATGACGTTAAACATACAACTACAGATTTTAGTTTGTATGGTATAGCAGATTTCATTTCATGTGTATTACAAAAAAGTAAGAGGAAGAGTGGCTTGCAAGATGTCACCCTGCATGTGTGTTTACCTGAGAGAGGCTGGAGAGCTGGGTGTCAGCCAGGCGAGATGAGAGGAGGCCGGACATGAGGCAGCGAGAGTAACTGGAGGAAATGATATCACTGGAACAAGGGGCAGCTTTCTTCAAAAAGCTCAGGGTCTGTATATAAATAGATGTAGTGAAGTGCTGGAAGGTGGAAAAAAAATCTACTTTCTCTATAGCTCAACTTGAAGTTCTTTATTTGGTAGATACTATGCAGCCACACACATATGCAAAAGGTGGTAAAAAGAAAATAAGAAAGACTACATCCAAACATCTGTGTACACTACAGTGAAAGCAGTAGTAGACTGCCTTTGCAAACAGTCACATTATGAACAGGAGAAACTCACCTCTTTTTGATGCCCAGAGCAGGTTAAGTGCACAATGCCAGAGTTGAGCAAACAGGTAGCATCTGCAACATGAAAGCATAAGCAATGCCAACCCAGTCAGTAAATAATTAAATCTCTTGGGTTACATAAACATGCGGTATAAAACCAGGATTAAAAGACACTTCTATCATCCGATCATATTTTTGTACAGTAAGTATCCACACCTACCAAAGTTATATGTGGTGGGGTTGAAGTACTGCTCTGGTGGAGGACAGGTGTAGGGCAGGCCTCTGCTCAGGCTGCGTTCATGCACTACCACATCCAGGAGGAGGTGCTGAGACACCATCTGCACTACCGGGTCCAGAGACCACATAGCCAGATAGGGACAGTTTTGCAGAGACTCCCCCGTTCTGATGAAAACAAAAAAAAAGATCACACACAAAAACAAGTGAAATGCAGAATCACAATAAATCAAGTAATCAAGAGCATAACCCTCTGAAAAGAGACCACAGTACAATAACTGAAGGCCTGAACCACAGCCATTATGTTGAAATATCAATGAGAAATTATTAAAATAATCTAACTAATGAAAAAAGCAGGTGTATTGCTATGGATCTATCAGTTATTACAATGTCTACTTCCTGACACATTTTCCTTCTAGTGTTCACGGTCAATAGAGTCCTGGTGAGAAAGTTTTGATGCAGCATGGGACATTTATATCACTGATGTAATTGGCAAAGGGCATGACAGTGGGAAATTATAGAGAGCATGGCACTTATCAAAATATCACAGATCCAGTCTAACAAACGGTTTACATTTTGTTCTGAAAGAAGGGGAAGAACAATTGGGGGTCTAGAGCCATCTCTGCATCTACATCCAGAAGAGTCAATTCTCTTTTATATGGTTATGCTTGCTTTCTACATTTGGGCCACAAAAATTTTTGTTTTATTCTTTATGTCCAAAGTTTTAAAGTTTCCTAATTTCTGCCCACTGTTACAAGAACACCTTCAGTCATGACCTTTACTTGCTGTTTGTTAAGTCATGGTTATTGATCATAATACAAAATACACTGTGGTATCAAATATTAAAAGTAATCATTAAGTCAGAAACTGTCATTTAAATTAGGAACCCAAGAATTCTCTGAACATCTGCACTGTACCTTAAGGAGTCTGGCATTTGTGCGTGGTACCAGCGGTTGATGTCAAAAACTCCAACGTACGTACATGGAGTACCCTGACCATAGGCTCTGACCTGCCAGCTGAAGACAGACACACTGGTGTCTGGAGAGGCAACTGAAAATGGGAAAATGAGTGTGAGAAGTGTTAGCAAATCCAGAAAAAAAGCAAATACGTGAGTAGCAAAGAGTATGATTTTTCTTCACTACTGACTTCAAACTGCTACAAATGTGTCAGACTCGAATGCTTTGAGTCTGCATAAAAATGCCTAGATTTTTAAATGGATTCGTTTTCTAAACACTCATAAGAAAAACTCAAACCTTCATTCATGCTGTCGTCTCTGTCAGGATGAGGTCTGAATTTTTCGATGGTTTGGCAACTGAGCAGGCGAGTGTTGGTAGCCTGGGCTCTCAGAGGGAAAGCTGGGCCACTTAAATCCTGACTATAGCGTTCCTCACAATACTCCAGACCCTTACATTAAATTAACCATAACAGAGAAGAAAACAAGGGTGTTAGAAAAGAGATGTACAGTAACAAAATTGTCAATTTAAGTGAATACAGAGTAAATATTGTTTTTCTCGCCATCTTAACAGACCTCATAGAGGATCTTCCCAGAAGCGAGACACTTTCTTTCACTGAAAGCCAGCTGCAACAAGCGGAGGCTGACCATATCTCCCTCACTGTGTGGGAGTGAGAGAAGAGGAGACAGAATAAGAGCTTGGAAAAAACAAGCTCTTCTTTTCCTGTATGGAAAGATTGTTACATGCCACACTTACAGGTCCTGGGAAGACTGAACAGCCCAGAGGTAGCAGCAGTTCCTGGGGTCATTTTCAGGCTCTTGGAAGGTGAAGGCATGAACGGGAACCCTGCCACCATCCAACTGGGAGTGGTATCTACAAATGAGTAAGACAAGTCCATATTGAAACAAAAATATATAATCATATGTCTTGCATTTTATAATACATTTACATCACAAATCAGAATATTTCATAATACTAAACATAAAGACCTTGAAGATCTTGACTGTTCTCTTTAATATTTTACTTAGAAAACTCAACATTAATTCACCATCAGCAAGCACTTGGCAACAGCAGCAGGGACACACTTCTCCTTGTCTGATTTGAAAGCAACTAAAGCCTTGAGCATCACACAAAAAAATATAGTTTTGTTTTGTTTTTAGAAACATTGCAAAGATCTTCTATTCTATCATTTAAGGTTACAAACGCCATTTTGCATGCCTTCATCTCATCACGGCAAGACTATTTTGTCTTTGTCACAAATGACCCACTTCTTAGCTAAAGATCCTCAGGCTGAGAAGTCTGTAATACTTTTAACCATCACACATTGTTTAGGGCACTAGGGGCAGGTAAACACAGAGACCTGCTTTATGTTGACATCATCTATTTTAAGTGCTAGTAAAGCCTATCTGATTGAAAATACTGGGAATGGCACTGAAAGACAATAAACCCAGTGCATTCTTGGTGTTCAAGAATAGGACAGAAAGGATGACACATCCCCTTTTCCTGGAATTTCTTTGGCCATGTAGCACTGGTTTTATTTTTTTTTATCTTTACACTGAACATACAGTTGGGTTTTATGAGAGATATATCTTCTCTGTAGCAAATTACTCATTTAAATCTTGATCTAAACATTCTTTTACCTGACAGCTTTTCCTATTTCAACTAGACTTTAATGACCATCTTATTGTTGGTGTCACTGTGCATTTCTTACATGTTTTACAGGTGCATTGTGTAAAGTGGAAATATTAGAGAGCTCTAAGTGTCTGATCTTAGAAAGCAACACTAATTTCTGGTGATAAACATAGTAACCAAAGGAATAAAAAAAAAAAAAAAAGGGTATTTTGTCCTATCTGTGGTACTGTAGAAACACGAAAGATGCAAAAATCCAAGATGGTGGAGCATGTGGAGGGGACACTCCCTATGGATGAATAAAAGGCTTATTCTAAGTAAATAAAAATAAAACAACATTCTATAATTAGATGATTAAACACTAATTTTAATAAGACCTCTTATAAATATATTTTCATTTTCACTAAGTTTGTTTAGCTAAATGCCACTAGGCTAAACATTACATACTGTACTTTCAATGATTTTAACGATTTGCCTTTGTAGGTTTGCCTAGCTCTATAAACTTTGTCATATTCTTGCAGAACATTTTGAGTTTAGAAAAGTGCCCTTTAAATGAGGATCATTTTTATTTTTAAAGGATAGGATATTATCAAGCTCAGGCATCTACCTCATTCATCTTCCCTACTTAAATTATGAGAGGTCAGAGAAAAATTAATTAATAAATTGAAAGGTTAGTGGTTAAAAAAAAAAGGAATTAAGATACTGAATTAATAAAACAAAGCACGGACTCACTCCTTCTTCAAAGCCTTCATGTTCCACAGCTGCAAGTATCCATCAGAAAATCCCACTGCCAGCTGATTGGTTCTGGAGATGTACTGCAGAGCTGTGGCTCCGACTCCACTGGGAGAATTCAGCTGGAGACAAAGATGTCTGCCCTGTCTGGTGCTGACTTCTCTGAGTCTGGGGATCTCTGACGGAGATTTGGTCACTACCTGCAGGTCTGGATGCATACAAGAAAAATATAAAAAGAAAATGTGTCTTTTAGAGACAAGGGTATGTCTGGAGAGTCTTACAGATGGCAAGATGAGCACTTCTTCACTACTTCACTTTGTGTGTGTGTGTGTGTGTGTGTGTGTGTGTGTGTGTGTGTGTGTGTGTGTGTTTATGTGTGGGGTGGGGTGGGGGCAAAAAGAACTCAAGGGTGGCAGCATAACAGAGGACCAGCAAATGGGACAAGCTCATTTGATCAGTCAACTTAAATGTTCTCGCAGGTTCCTCACCTGAAGCTTCCAGTTCATTCTGACTGCAGGAAAGGTCATCGAGACACAGGTCCACAAGCAGAACATGGCCCAGGTCTGTCACTACGGCAGCAATGCCAAAGAACCAGCGCAGACTCTGGTGAAGATGCTGGGTTGAGGTGCTTGCTCCACCGTAACTCACTAACGGCTCTATAGCTGTAATCTGGACAACAGAGGAGGTTTAAAGGAGAAAAGAAAGAAAAAAGTTTGGTAACAGACCTCATTTCAAAAGAGTGTACAGTATTAAATCTACCAAAATTAAATCGATGTATCACAGAACAGAAAATAACTTTTAAAATTACCAAGAAAAATGACAACTGGTTTGTAACAGACTTGTACATCAGATCTTGTTACTTTGCTATTTGTCTCTAATCTGTCAAAGCTGATGAACAAAGAATGAATTTAGATACAGGTAAAAAAGAATTTTACTTATATCTAATTCTGGTATTGTAAAAACCCGTAACACAATAAATAGAATGGAAATTTCAAATGAAATCCTTTTGACATAAAAGAATGAGCTTTATTCTCAGTTCCACGGTAAACTTAAAACATTGAGAGGACTTGAGAGATTTGTGGCATATGTTTAGACTATTTCTATGTGCTGGGTGCATTTCATTTATCCGTCTGGTCAGAAGAGACCCTGATTCAAACTCACCCTGCCTGGTATGACCACAGCTTTGACCACCCTTGACAGGCCCAAGTCATAAAGACACAGCACACTGCCCTCTGCTTCCTCCAGGCCTACCAGCAACCCAGACCTGTGACATACAACACAGAAGGAGTAAACATTTGACCTGTCCTCAACACTGTTGTTAGAATTTATTTAAATGTAAAATCTGATTCTTACAGTTGTAAACTCATGTTTATCCCTAGTTTGAACAGCAATTAATGGGATATTTTGGTATTCTAATTTGGGTTGTATAAGGTACTACACAAAAGAAATGGCATTAGCTTCCAGAGATTTCAGTATGTGTTGTCCCTCGAAGAAAAATGGGAAACGCAGAAATTGTTCCTCTGCATACTCCGGTTCATCACAGCACCCTCTCGTATCCAAAGTAAACGATATGCTATTGCCACTTGAGTTTAAATGCTTACTTTGAGTTTTATTTAAGTTTAATTTGTTTTTGCCATCTTTGTAGAAGCCTGCAGACTCAAACAGTTGATCAGGGGATGACACTAAGCTGAGGCAGAAGAACATGTAGCTGACAGTTGTACAGCAAAATAGTGCCAAACACAAAGGCTTTCTGGGATAGGAATAAAATGCTTCAAAATGTGTTGACATAGTGTACATTTGAGCCAGTATTATTATTACTAGGGATGCACCGAGATAAAAATTCTTGGCCGAAACCGAAAACTGAAAATGAGGAAACCAAGGCCGAAAACCGAAAACCGAAACACCGAAAGAAATTCTTATGCCAATTATTAGTACCATTGCATTTATGGCTATGACTGTACACCAACCTCACTAAAATCAAGTGCAATTGCAAAAATTTATATTAATGCTTCAAAGAATACATCAATTACAAAATTATGTAAATATTTATTAAGCACTTCATTCCAAAAATACACAATATAAAATAAAATAAAATACAAAATAAAATGTTTAAATTGACTGCACTCATGTATACATTTAATCAGTGCTTCTCAGCCTTTTTTCAGTCATGTACCCCCTGTGAAGTGTTTTTTCAGCCAAGTACCCCCTAAACAGCGCAAAGCTTTTTGGCCAAAAAGAAAGACATTAAAGAGTGCTGTGACAGCCATCTGATTTATCAAACTTTGTAACTGATAAACACTTTCAAATAAAAAATATTAGAATTTTTTTCCATACATTTTAAATATCAAAAATGCATGTCTAAAGTCATGGCACATCTTCTCATCTCTAAATGTAGGAATTCAAATTAATGTAGCTAATGAAAACAGAGACTGGAAAGGCTTTAAACCCAGAAGTGCAAAACTCTGCTCGGCTGCAGTGGTCTCTCTGGAACAATTTGGAAATAAAAACATAGAGCTAGAGAGAACTTAAAACCTGTAAATAATAAAAAAAATATAAAAAAGACTTAGTGAACGTAGTTATAGATCAGCATTTCTTCACAAAAAATAAATAATTAACCGTTTTTTGAATGGAGAGGTTGTGAATACAGTGATTGACAGGCATGTGCCAGTGTGGGTCAAACCATCCTGCCATGGGGGAGACTCAGGAGGTTTTAGGGTCATTAAATTTAAGAGCTAAGGTCCTTACACTCTATACGAAATTTTTCATGCAAATTATTTACACAAAATATTTACATTTAGAACCTGTAGCAAGTCAAAGCAAGCTTCCACACCTGGAACATAATTTCGTAGCGCGACACTGCTGCGGATATTTAAGTAGCGCATTTGCGCTCATGTGGACATGTCGGGCTGCCTGTTGCCTGTCTCTCTCTCTACCAGGCTAAAAAAAAGAGGCAAAAACACAAGCACTGATACAGACAAGTATGAGGAGATATGAAACATCAGGTGGTGTTGGAGAGGAGGACATTTTGTTCCTCTGTCTGCCTTAAAAATCGGCACCACCACCACTATGTGCACTCCTTGGAGCGAAACTCACACAGCTGGAGCTGTTTCTAAACTAACGGGACTTTAGTGAAATATTTACCAACACAGCCTCCTCTGACCTCAGACAAACGACTTATAAAAGCTCCGGATCAACCAGCTAAATGACTCTCCGAACAGTCTGAAACACAAACAGGTGACCCAGTCTGTGCGCTGTGGAGAGAGTTAACTCCTCTCACTGCGAGCCTCAGCTGTGCAATATTATAACTCTTACTGATCATATTTGACATAGAATGAATGAAAAGTCAGTCCTTCCTCTTACAAACTTGGCTGGCACAGTAAATGAAACCATGAAACAAAACGGCACTGACGTCCTGGCTGTGCGTAAAAGTGCCGCGTTACGCACGGAGTGAAGGACAGAGAGGGACAAACCTCCTTTTATCTTCCGCTTCAATAAATATCACTGTTTATCAGAGGACAGAGAAAACACACCGCAGACGTTCGCTGCACGAATGTGATTTTAGAGTGTACGTAATACATTCGCAAATCCTGACATGCAAAGAAAGGCGCTATTTTTCTTAAATAGTCTGCATGTATTTTAAAATCTCGCCTACCCCCTGGAGTGCCTTCACGTACGCGTACCCCTATTTGAGAACCACTGATCCAAGCGCGTGCTGGCCACGGTTTTTGCTGGCGTCATCACAACGTCATATTTCGGCCTTGTTGTTTCTGTGATAAAAGTCTTTCGGCCGAAAACTGAATATGCACTTTTGGGCCATTTTCGGCCGAAAATTTTCGGTGGCCGAATTTTCGGTGCATCCCTGATTATTACCTAAAACTCTTTATGTGTAAAACTGTACCCTTTTGAAGCACTGTAAAGCCTAGCTTCCTTGCTGGTGCCTTAGCACGCTCTCCTTAAGGAGGTAACACACACTTTCTGGAGGCTAATACCACCACTACTGCCTTTAACTTCAAAAATTTCAAAATATACCTTTAATGCTTTGAGTAATATCCATATAAAAGAGTCTTAAAGAGACAGAAAGTGAAACAAAGCTCTGACCGTTTGAGCCAGCTGAAGTCCCTGGCAGCAAGGACAGTGGGTGGGTGCTCTCCTCCACCACTGAAGCAGTATGCAGAAAGCCGCTCTCCTGTTACTGCATGGACCACCTCCAGATGGGGGCCACAGGCCAGCCAGGCCAGCCCACTGCGGCCTATGGACACAGACAAGGAAGAGAAAAATGAAGGGGGTGAAGATCAACGAACATCACCAAGCTAGGCTCCTATTTGTAAAAAACAACCAAAAAAAACTATAATAATAATAATAATAATAAAAAACAACAGACAACAACTACACTTTATTAATGTGTGATCCATGAGATGTTTTGTCTCTAAATTGGTATCTTTTAAATGGCTTTGTCACATCTTGTGATTCTGCAGCTTTTTGATACTTATGTTGTTCAATGGCTGATCTGATTTTACTAGATAATTAAAACAGATGGAGTCTTCATGGAATCATCTTTATTAAACTCATTTTTAAACCATGATTGTGTCCCAAAACTTCTGGCAACATGTTCAGTGATAGAAAATTATCTGTACATCCAGTCTTGTTACTTTTCAACATTTTGACAACAGCCATGGCAAAGAATTTAGAATACAGTGTTCCCTACATAGTTTAAGTGTTTTGATCCACCCCAGAGAGAAATTATGATTGTTGTGTAAAATGGGCTTACCAACAGTGAATTTCCCATGTAGTACAGAGTCTAGAGTGATCTCATCTTCCCCAAGAGCATCTACAGTGACAGCTGGGAAAGGCAGCAGACTGCTGGTGACTTGGGCAGCCAGGTTGTTCATTGTTCACTGTATTCATAAACAAAAACAACAAAGGACAAACAGTGTGTTAAAGAGCAGCAAGTCATTATGATATTCATCTGCAGTTTGCTTGCAAAAGTACAGCCAAAACCATTTGGTCAAGTTTTCTGTTCCATTTCTTCCTGCTAGCCAAGTAAACATCACTAATAATAACAAACTGGGAAATACTCGCTCTACACTCCTCTTTCTTTACTAGTTCACTTCTGGCTGTATCTGTTTGACTGGGTTTAAAAAAAACAAATGGGCTCTCTCTTGTACAAACCACAGTTGCACCCCCAGTTGTCATCAGCAAACATGCTGTCAGCAAACTTGCTGACAACTGGGGCTACAACTGGGTTTGCTTTCAAATCAAGAGCAGCCCATGAAAGGCAGCTACACATCTGTTTGTTTGCTGGTTGGAGTGGAAGCATGTTCTGAACAGCTGGAGTGGTGCATTTTTCAAATACAGAAATAAAAGAAACATTCATAAATGTAAGTTTTGAATCATTCTCCTTTCAAACTGAAAATAAACCTGACACTTTAATTAATGAAATCAGAAAATAGCATTTAAAGCTTAACTGTCCTGCGAGATCACATCCTCACTTTATATCCTTGCATCTTTTCAGTGTTTTCTTTGTATGCACTTCTTTACAATTACAAATAGCAATGTTATACTTTTTTTTGGCACATGCTTTTATCCAAATCAGTATGTACCTGAGAATAAGTTTAAGAAAAGATGTTGGTAGGAGGAAACAAGAGCCAAAAACAGCTTCAAGTAAGGCCAGGCACAGGTGCTGACAGTGTACAGAGGCTAAGGGGAAAGCATAGATTTCAAATCCATCTAAATTTTCACAGTATTTGATTAAAGACCCTAATACCAACACTTTATTTATGTATGTTTGCAGTGAAAGTGCTCAGTGTTTTCCTTGTTTGTGTTCCTGCCACTTACAAAATTATTCAACAATTTTTAAATATAGATTTGCTTACAGAAGTTGTTTGTTGAAATTAGTTTTATTATCATTAGCTACCCTGTGTATATTTCTATACTTATTCTATATTTATTCTCTTGAAATATTGTTGACAATAACTGACCCTAGTCTGTGAAAGTTCATGCTGTCCCTCGGGCTTGTTTTGCCACTTATGTTCCAACAAGATAACGCTATCTCCAGCAGTATGTTGTGCACAGGGGCGCTTTCAGGCCAGCTCAAACTGAATGGAAACATGCTATACATATTCAGTTTGGAAAAAGGGCACAATACTGCCATCTGTGAGCATAATAGAAAGCGCATTTGATTCAAGTGAACTCCCGCGCAACAAGCCCGTCACTACGCAGCCACATGTCATGACGTGAGATTGAGCAAATAGATGTGCTAAAAAAATTGACGAAACGTACCGATGTGCAAGCATCACAGTTAACTAATTATATGACATTTAAGAGACTGGGGAAGTGATTTTAAATCGCCATTTGACATGGTTCAAATAACAAATCCAGCCACGACGAACACAGCTGGCGCTCACGTGTGTCAATACTAGAAAAGTTACGTGACAACTCCCCGCATTTGGAGCTCTAATCACTTGTCACCGCGATGAATGATTCCCATATGCATTCAATGAACCGATGGCACGGGATTTAAGCTTGGTATATATATCTCGACATCAGTTAGCTACAGTAAGCTCGTTCGTTAGCATATGATCCTTACAGGTTAGCTACAGTTGTTAGCGCAGCGTAAAATGTAAACAAAATGGGACAGTCATCTTCGTATGGCATGATGCATGCTGCCGTTTATCAAGGACAGCATTGATAAGTATTTATAGTGTTCTGTTGAAATTTAGAACTACATCAGGACAAAGTTGCTGTATTATACAAGTTTCCCAGTGCATTAGCATGCTACTCAGTTAGCTTGCAAGGTCATGCAGGATTACAGTTGATCTGAGTTCACCGTAATGCTAGCTAACCTAGCTAGCCATCATACAGGCGTGAACATTGATGTTTTGGGATGGCAACAGTTAATATTCAGAGCGGTGTCTTTAATTTAGTAATTTCAATTAACGCATAAACAGACCGACTAAACCACTGCTTACACTTGCTTCTGTATTTTCAAGCTGATATCTTGGTGATGAAAGCATAGTCTAAGTAGCTAGCTAGCTAGAAAGCAAGCTGCTACTTTCGCTAACGTAGCCATGGCGAAAACTAGCCGTACGGTTAGCTAAGTCTGAACGTTAGTTCTGCCAAGGTACACCAAGGTTTTGACATCAGATATAACATTGGTGTTTCAGTATTGCCAGGATCATTCTACAAGTTATATCGCGAGTTTCTAAATGTGGCCATTTAGTAAGCTGACAGAGATAAGTTTTAAGTTCTGAGCATGAACAGTGCAGACAGGCGTACTCTAGCTTAGTCTGGTAACTCTCAACAGACTAGCTTGAAGCTAGTGGCAAAATATCGTACATTTCAAATTTACTAGCAATAAGCTGTGTTTTTCGTCCAGACCCTTACGATGTTAGAGTAACCATACCCAGTTCTGTGATGGAGCACTGTTTGTTCTCCCAACTACGCAGGAAAACGTGATGCAGTGTGCCGCTAACGGCTTCCAACGTTAACGATATACTAACCTGCCCGATGTTCACGGCTTTATTGGAGCCACGGAGGTTTTCTTTTTCTGGATGGGTCTCTCGATTCCTCTTCTTCTCTGTCATAATCCGTTCGTTTTCAATGTACAGCCCATATGAACAGTCCTCGGGGCGTAGAGATTGATTTCCAACCACGGAGTACTTCCCCTGACTTTAGGCTCCTAAACCACTGAGCGCCATTTCCACGGTTGGACAGTGCTCCTTCTCATTCTTCCTCGCGGACGTTATTTCCGACAGCGCAGACAGAGCGCTGGCCTCGTGCTGCCTCCGTGGCCTAGGAGCTATTTTTGCTGAAACAACCGAAGAACCTATATGCGCAACACCTGATAATGCATACATTATACATATAAATAAAATGATGCAAGTACAAGAATTTGTGTCATACTTTATTATGACTTATGACATATTTCATCAAAACTAAATGTTTTGGTGATTTATCAGCCACTGTTGCAAAGCTAGATTTTTTTCAAACTTTTTGATTTATTGATCTGTATAGCTTCTCTCTCTTTGCTTAGATAATCCCATAAGACTATCTACGTGTATAAGGGACCCACAACATAGATGTTTTATGATCCTTAAAAAAGCAGCGACAAAGGACGTTTCACTAGTCTCCTATTGTGGTAGAGACCATCGTTACTGTTTAATACATAAACTGTCAAATTTCTCTGTATAGTATTACCCCTGCATAAAAATCAATCAGTAGTGCTTCCCTAAGTATACGCTGGGGCCTGCTGGTAGGCCCCAGACTTACTGTCGTTGGGCCGCAAGATGTCATTTACAATAACTAAAAATAAGAAATTGAAAAAGAAACATGACATGTTAAATGATCATAAAATACTTGATCACTACTAGGGCTGAACGATTTAGGAAAATAATCTAATTGCAGTTTTTTTCCCCAGTATTGCGATTGCAATTTGATATACAATTAGTTGTTTAGTTCCTCATTTCATGTATTTTCCGAAAAACACAAGCAATAAATCATCCTATATTTTAACCAACACAGTATTCGAGTAAGCAAGGGCTGAACAATTTTAAAAAATATCCAGTTGTGATGATTTTGACTCCTATTGCAAATTGAAGACGAATTTTAGTAATGAAGGGAGGGTGATAATTTTTATTTAATCCTCATATTTAATAAGAAAAACAGAAATGAGGTAGGATTTTTTTAGTAGACTATTCCAAAAAAAAATGTCACATGAATGATTGCATGATATGTAATGCATAACCTCTCAAAAAAAGTTTCAAACTGGCATTTTGTCACAGATTTCAGGTTAAAGAAATATTACAGCTTCTGCGATTGGAAAATTGCAGCAGGCCATATTGTGATTTAACCTAATTTTCGATTAATTGCCCAGCCCTAATTACTACTTATTGTTTTAAGTCTCAGAGTAAACAAAACAGCCAGAAGAACTATTTGTCACCTTTTAATCATTTATTTTGTTTGAAGTATACTACTGGTGTCATGGTTTGCCTGGTGCTGGATTAACTGGTAGCACTATATTTAACATTCTATGATACTTGCTTCCTGATTTAGGAATTTATCAGTCTTCTGAGACATTAATGCCACTTGGGAAAAGTTTTCTGGGCTACAAAGTACATTAAAAATATTAGAAAATGTGTCTTTGCAGGTTCCTGATGAAAACAAAATAAATGGCACCACAATCTCTTTCAGTGTGTGTCCGAAGGTTTCCTGGTAGAAAAAAGAAATTATAAATAGAACATAAATACTTGAGTCTCACGTTGTGGCTGCACAAGAGTTTTGATGGGCCCCAGAAATTTCAGGTTTAAACTGGGCTGCAGGATACCTCCATGGGGCCCAGGTTTACAAAGACATGATCCATCCAGAATATAAGCAATGTTGGCCCTTTTTACCCAAATACTCACCAATACTTGTTGAGGCAACCAAAAACAAAAATTGTATTTATTGTTGCACTTTTCAAAATGTAAACCAACTCTACTTAAAATGGTATAAGCCTTTACTTTAGAGATATTAACAGTGTGGGTTTGTCCACTGGACTAAGACAGTAACACCAGTGTATATTACCATGCTAAGACCTGCAACACTTTGGTTAGTCTGTTTTAAGCTTACCGGAGCCAAATCTTCAAGGTAACGCTAACCAGGGTTGCTAGCACTAATGCTACAGATCCAATGTGCATGTGGTGATGTTGTTAAATAACATTGAGGGAGGGCCAATTCATTGAGTCTTGTAAGGGTCCAGCCATTTCTGTGGGCAGGGCTAACAGCAAATGGCAAAACTTGTAGCCTTTTCTAGGATTGTAAGTGAAAATGTCAGTTAACTATCTGGTTGGATTTTCTTTCTGATACAGCAAAGAGTGGACTGCTTCACCTTATTATAGCGAACATTTTCAGACAGATCAATGAAAGAAATCTGAAATGCACATTGCTGAATTTAGGTGTGTGGAAAGACAGAAACAGAGAAATGTGACAAAATACATTTATTTGGACATTCATGTACTTTGGCCATATTTCTGATTGTTGTGCATGCTTTTGCTTTTGTGACCTCAAAATCTCAAGTTCAGTATGGCCTAGTTAGACGTCATGATCAATGAAATTTCAGGTTATTCTGATAAAAAACATTAAACAAAGAAAGTAAAATTTGTGGATGAAATAAAATGTAGTGTCTATAAAGCTGTTTGAGATGCTGCATGTGTAAACATCAAGAAAAAAAACGTTTGGCTCAACATTAGCCATCAAGACAGACTATACCATGACACTACCCAACACATCAGCTGTGAAAAAAAACACAGGCAGTGCAGAAAATAACAGCAAGGTGTCATGTTAACAATGCATACACCAAGGCACTTTCATATTTCAATTCTTACACAGAGCTCTGAAAAAATTAAAGTCATGATACCAAAAATGCATAATGCAGACTTTTTCTCTCAGTGCTGAGCTCTAATGAAAACCTCTAAGAAAAAAACAACACACATACAAATCACACATCAGAGGCGGTCTGTGGGGTATCAAGTGGAGTTATATATGAAATGAGTTCATCAGATCATTTTTGATTTTTGAGTGCTTAGCATGGCACAAACAGGATGCAACCCAGCACTTTGGTAGTATATCCTTTAGTATTTGGGGAAAAAACTGGGAAAGACAAACCAAATCGCTGTCACTCACAATTAACATTTATTAAAAGAAAAACACTAAAATACAAAAATAGTTCCCTTTATTTAACAAGGCTCTGCTGTGAACTCCCCTAACCAGTGGCATTAGAGGCTAACACAGGCAAGGTGTTCTGATTTTGTGATTCCATCTGCCGTTCAATTCTCAAGTCAAACTCTTGTCTCTCTCTGAAACAGAAAAGAAATTGAAGACAAAAGTCAAATATATATTATATGCTATTATATAGGGATTTACTCTCTAGTCACATACCTTTTGCTTATGCATCTGCCTTTCAGGTATTTTTCCTCTGCTTTTTCCACCGAGACATTTTCCACCCCAGCTATGGCATAGATGATGGCCTGCATAGTGGAACAATAATCTCATAACAGCTTCACTACATCAACCCTGAACTGCATAGTACAAAACTAATTATGTGCTCTAATAGAATTAAAAAACACACCCAAGCACTTAAGTTTAGGCTCACCTCAGGAAGCAATACATCCATCACAAACGGGATTCGCTCCATGGAATTTAACTCAGCCAGGCGGGGCTGAGTAGACAAAGCTGTTGCATAGAGCTCATTTAGGTACTTGTAGACACTGTCTAACTGTTGATCATCTTCCAGATATACCTTCACTACTCGTCTCCGCTGATTGGCATGCAAAAAGGAGTGAAGCCATCGGGACTCCTGCTGCCCATGGACAACAGCCTGTAAGGAGAAAGATACAATGAGAGGACTTGATTATCCAGGGCTGGTGTACTGCAGGTTTTTTTTTTAAGAATTCAATGTCAAATATTAAGCATGATCATTTTTCAAAATCTCTGTAAAATTTCCATTACATTTTCACAGAGGATTTCATTAGTCCATCTCGCACTTATCAATAGCAATGACTCAAAAGCAGGCCTGCCCACAGAAAGCCTCTTTACATCCTTTCTTCCAAATAACCACATACTTGTCAGGGTTAATCTAGCCCTTCACACATTGCAATTTTGCAATAATGCTGTAATACAGTTCCTCCTTTGTTGAGCTTTTGGACTTGCATCTGTAACTATGTAATATCAGTGTCCCAGTGTATAAACTTAAAATGAGTTGTTAAGCATGAGTAGCTGGAGGAGTAAATTAAAAAAAAAAATGCACAAGCTCCATGTATTCAAATTCAGACACTCAGAGTGCTGCTCCAATGTTACACATTTCCAGTGTCTCCTCCCTTCCTTCTCTGTTATGACTTCCAATGGCAAACTCCGAGCACTGGCCAAACAACTTCCCCTGACTATTCTGTCTCCATACAAAGACAAAAGGGTGTAATTATGTTAGTGTGCTGCCTGTGTTTGGAAGGCTTTTGTGGGAAGGGCTACATAGGAACAAGCATACAAACACAGAACTACACTTTACAGTGCTTCAAGATTCTCAACGTCTGAAAATGTTTATGCCCTTTGTGGCAAATGTACTTCTGCACTTTCTTTTAGGTTTCACTTTCAAATATAGCTAAGATGTTAAGCTTATGTCCGGAACAACCGTGACACATTTTAGATGTTTGAATCTTATATCCATATATGAAAAATGAGTTATTTATTCTTAAGAGGGGGTTTTTATGTTAATAATACTACATATTTTGACATCAATATCTATAAAATATATGCTTTGTTGCTTTTTAAAGGAATAATGTTAATTTTGGTTCAAATAATTATTGTGTATTATTATTGGCACACATTTTTTTAATGGTTTCCATTAAAACACAGCGGCTTGGACCCAGAAAGCTGGATATCAAAGGGTACCAGCAGAGAAACTTTGTCTTGAAGTCCAAAGCTAGCGCTGCTCTGTGCTTCTCCAGCAAGCCTGAAACATGCTCCGCTGTTAGCACTAGCCTTCGAACTTTCTGCAGCTGGATCCTCACTTGCTTGTTTCCCGTGCCAGGGCATATCTGTGCCGTAATTTGTTGCTTCTCAAAATAGCTTTGTTTGCGAATTGTTTCAGGATGAAAAAATTGGGTTTTGTGGTGAAAAGTGAAAAGTTGGGAGCGGGAACTAGTTAACGTGCGTCTACTCCATCCTTCGCACAACCAAGACCCAGAGTACTTCTAATTAAAACAATGGAGTATATTTGAGTGAGTTTGTTGGCAAAAAAAATATAGTATCATTTTATCAAAATATTGCAGTACAAGTCTCTTTTTACCCAATCCTTTAATTATTCTTATTTTATTTGCTTCTTTCTCTATCAGCCTGCTTAACTACATTTCTTTCAGCCTTTACATGCAACTTGTTACCATAACAAGAGATTTAGTATAAAGTTGACTGAGCTGTACTGAATCATACCAGAAGCCGTGCTTCCACCATGCGCTGCTTTACGATGAAATGTACAAGCTTCTCATTAGCCCGGTTGTGGGCAGCAAGACTCCGGTCTGGCAGCAGCCTCTTTGAGATCCTGCTGACCTCCTCCTGCTGTTCACTAAAGCTATCCTCCTTATCAACCAGAGCCTCCAACATCGAATCGCTGGCGATGGTAAATCTCTCTGAGGCATCCTGAGGGTATTTTCTCCTCACCGGATAGCCTACAGCGGTAAAAAACAGAAGGTAAAGAGCAGTGTCAGTAACACGTAGGGCTGCAGGTGAACTCAAGTTTTCATTCAGCTTAATTATGTGGTGCCATGTTAATTATAAACCCATACTTACTCATATCATGGGCACAGTACTCAATGAAGGAGCCAGAAAATGAGCAACATGCTACAAAGACAAAATATGATTAATAAAACGATAAATATGTGACATAAGTACAAGGTTATTTTTACATAATGCAAATACAAAAGCATAAAATTAACAAAACCTACCAAGCCGTATTCTGTAGTCTGTTATGAGCTGCAGCGACCACTCAAGTGCAGCATTATAGTTTTCTTTGGCTTTGCACTAAAATGTGATCAGCAAGAGAGACAAATTGAAACTGACATCATTAGGACAACAGCATTTTTATATATATTTCTTTTTAAATTTATGAGCTGTTATTACCACCAGATCTTCAGCTTCTCCACAATCAAAAGGCTTCAGGGTTTTTAGAGGAACGGTAAACCTGTAAAAACACAACATATGTCTACATTCGCACTGTGGAAGTGCATGTCTTTTCACTAGTTTTCATCTAACCCAGATAACCAGGGACTGTTTCTCAGATCAGGGAGTGCATGTTCAAAAACTCCAAGTTCTAGAGATCCCTACAGCCCTACAAGTTTATCAATGTAAAGTCAATAATAAATTAGCAAGCAATAATACCCCTTTCTTTCGTAAATCTTTGGGTTATCGATGAACAAAATGCTGGCTTTCTTCTGCTTACGGTTCACACTTTTCACCTGCAAAAAAAGAGAACATTTTCCAACAATTTAAAACATAAAAGTTCAGATGTATTGACAAAGGACATTACTATTTTCTGGCTATGCATGCTAAGCCTTAATAAAAAACATTTCATCTGAACTCACCAAAGCAGGCCAGAAGGGATAATTTCTTAATTTATACCACACAAATGCTCCCTCTGTAATAGCTGGTGGCTCTGACAGAGAGAAGAAACAAATCGTCTTAATATACAGCATGTGTACACAATCCAGTTACATCAAACAGGGGCTATCTGCATTCAATCACTGAAATCTCTCACTTTTGTCCCCCTGCATCAAGAAACTTGGAAGCTCCTCTTCCTCCATCTCATCACTTTCTACATCTTCCTGGATGGACAAAGACAACAGCTGATGCTCATGGTGACTCAGCTCTATTGACAGATCTGAAGAGAGTAAAGCCTCGTCTTTTTCTAGGAGAATGGGGGAAAGTGGAGCAACAGAAACAAAATTAGATTACAAAGCATCATTCACAATGATTATTCAAATATAAGCTGTTCTATGTTAACACTACAAATACACACACAGTGTATACCATGTTCAGGAAGGATACTGTAATAACTTGGATTGTGAAGTTGATATTCTCCTATATCAAATTAAGTACTTGGTGATCTCTTGTGAGAGAGACAATACCTTCCTCTGCACCATTAGAAATCTCCAGTTCAAATCTTGGTCTTGAGCGCTCAGATGGTTTAGAGGTTATATCCTTCTGTAAAGTCCCTGCTTTGGTCTTTCCTGTTCTGCCACGCTGGCGCTTAGCTGGTGCACCTTTGGCATCACTGCACGTCTGCTCCTTTGACACCCTTTTTCTAACTTTCACAGGCTGGGAAGTCTTATTCTCCCTGAGTCTGCTCTGAGATCTTGATTTCAAGCAGGGTGAATTTGCCTCTGGTGTCTGCAAGGGGGCAGATGCATAGAAAGTTAGAGAGAAGAATTTACAGGGGCATCTAAAAAATTACAATAAAGTGAAAAAAGTTCAATTTTTCCCATGATTTAATTAAAGAAGTGAATTCCATATATTCTAGAGTCATCTTATATTCATGGAAAGTTGACTAGAAGAGAAAAGTTTGGTAAGAAAAGGTGCACAAGCAACAGGGACGAGCCCAGCTTTCAGAGAGACTGTCACACTAAACAGATTCAAGTCCAGAGTCAACACTGTCAGGTGTCTACCAGGAGATTTTAGAGCACTTAATGCTTTCATCTGCTGAGAAGCTTTATGGAGATACTGATTTCCTTTTCCAGCAGGACTTGGCACCTGCCCACAGTGAACACAAAACTACCAGAAACAGTTTTGCTGACCATGGTATTGCTGTGTTTGATTGGCCAGCCAACTGGCCAGACCTGAACCCCATAGAGAATCTCTTGATCATTTTGAAGAGGAAGATGAGAGACACCAGACTCAACAATAAAGAAGAGCTGAAGGCTGCTATCAGAGCAACCTGGGCTTCATAATGCCCCAGCAGTGCCACAGACTGACTGGCTCCATGGCATGTCACATAGATGCAGTAATTTGTGTGAAATGAGCCCCAAACAAGTACTGAGTGCACAATAAACTTTACCAAAGATCAACATTTTGTATCATAAATCATTTTTGGGTGGATTTATGGTGATATTCTAAAATTTAGAGATGGTGGATTTTTGATTTTAGTAAGCTAGACACTGTAATTATCAACACTTAAAAAAATATTTCACTAGTATGAGACGTTTCTGGAATACATGGGAGTTTCACTTCTTGAGTTAAATTACAGAAAAAAAGAACTTTCTCATGGTGTTCAAACTTTTTTAAGATGGTCCTGTATTTTTGAATGCATGGGCTGAGAAACAGATGGACTCAAATGCAACATTGAAACAGGATAAAATACCTTTAACGGAGTGCATTCCAGTTCCAGCTGTTGGGCTGCTGTGGGGAACTTTGAGATGTCAGTGGAGGAGCTGTGGACAGGTGTGGAGGTCAAGCAGGCTTCTGGAGTCTGTCTTGTTTGTCCTCTACTCCTTTTTGGAGTCTCTGGTAAGGCACTTGAAGCAAAAGCATTGCCAGGCACAGCCTTTGATTTATTTGTATCTTCTGGTAAAACAGTGCTGGTGGTGACTTCCTTTGTTGGCGTCCTTTTAGGCTTCCCTTTTCTCATTTTCCGAGATCCACCTGAAAGATAGTTCAAATAATCCTTTACTGCCTGCTTCTTAAAGTTTGTAAACAGACTGACCAGGCAATATTTATGAAGAGAAATCACATGGTAACATGTTGAGTGACCTTTCATTGTTGTCTGAAATGGCGTGGTCCTCTCTCTTCCTCCCCTTTATTACAATATAACCAGCAGAAGTGCAACGATCTGACATTTCAGGCTTGTTTCCTTCGACCTGGGACTTCACCAGGAGCCTTTACCAGGGCTGCCAGACTCATCTGTCGGATAAGAAAGACGAAAATGTAGGCTTATCTGGCATAACAGTTTACATTTCCCTTGAATTCCCCTCAGAATTAATAAAGTACATATCTTTCTATCTTAACCGTTTGGTCAAAAGTATTCGAAAGTCTGTCGGTATGGAAATGGGGTCAAAAGTTCACAACGGGCTAACGTGAGTGAAATATCTCCGTAATGCGATCTTTTACGTACAGCTGCGACTCCTCCGCGCCGTTTTTCTGCACCAAACAGTGCAGCTACCGTCTTCCAACGTAACCCAACAAACCGTTTTTAACAGAAAAATGCAGCCCCTAAAACTACGGTAAGTAATCCACTCAATGCATATCACCGTATAAGTGGCTAGCTAACACGGTGACAGAGTAGTAGAGCACTGACAGGGACTGTTTGTTGCTAAGTCAGTAGCGCTAACATGCATTACGTTGCATAAATAAACATAAAACCAAGTACTAAGGTAAATTCTTACTTGACGTCGTGACGCACGCTGTGTACAGGTGCGGGCAGCTAAAAGCAGGCACAACCAAACGCAAGAGAAGTTAACTTAGGGCAGACGTAGTCTCTAAACCTCCGAACTATGAGACACTCTTCTTCCTTTTTCTGTGCACAGCATAAGGCAGTCAGCAACCGGGGATACAGTGCATTACTGCCACCTACTATGTTGGAGTGTGGACAGGAGTAGCTCTGTCTATCCCCTTTACACATCACACAAGCACTGAATGCTGTTTGACTGAAAGATAAAAACGCTTCCCATCTCAAGATAGATTATTGTTTATTTAGGACACTGTTTTATTAAACCTGGTGTGTCCCTTTAGCCAAGATGGCTTAAACTCTGCCGTTAGCTGCGAAATGGTGTCATTCTTTGTTTTCATTATCCAAACGAAGGTTAGTTTTTTTTTGTATTTCGTTTTCACTTTTTCAACTCCATTTCAGTTTAGTTTTAATTAGTTTTTAACACTGGTTTGTTAGTCTAGTTTTTATTTTTGCAAAAATGGTTCGTTTTAGTTTAGTTTTTATTAGTTGTAATGGTAGTCTGTTTCTGATACATGTCAGGGCTGGGTGATCATCAACATATTCAAACAGGCTACTCTTTGCTTATCACTTTATTTATTTATATAAAGTTGATGTTTGAATACAACTCAAGACATGAAACTTCTGCTCAACCAATCAAATTAGGCCATTTTACTCTTCCCCAGACTCCGGTGTAGGTACCAGTCAGTATGGTTGTGTCAAATACTAAAACTAAGGATATTTTGTCTCCATTTCTATTTTATTTAAAGGGGACATATTATGCAAAAATAACTTGTCCAGGCTTTTCTAACAAAAATATCTGCCCTTGGCCTGTCCACAATCCCCTCAAGTACCACAAACCCCCCCTTTCTCCACCTTTCAGAAAGTGCTGAAGCCATCGACAGTAGAAAGAATTGGACAAACCCTGTGTGACCTCAGCCGTCTGCTTACAATAGACGGACTCAAACAGCTCTTGAAGCCAATCCACGGAGGCTTCCATATTGAAATCGCGGTCTCAACTGAACTTTGGACCAACCTAATGGCGAGTCCACTAAGCTCGACTTCCTGTCAGCTTGCTAGCTAGCATTCTGGTTGATAGAAATGAAGCGTCTGCGTTAAGCTATCTGTCAATTAAACGAGACAGGCCAATCAGTCCTCAGTGAAGTTTGTCCTAAATATAATCTAAACCATTGTGGTACCAAAAAAATTCATCCCCTTACAGTGAGAGCACAAGAAGACATTTGCTAATGAGACACGTTTGGTTTTTTGAACCAGGCCATAAACCAGTTTATTTCTAGTGTAAAAACAGGCTTTTTAACAGGTGTCCAGACAGGACTTCCGGTGTTCCTGCAGCCAGGTGCATTGTGTAGAATTTGGAATTTTAGCAACATCTAGCTTTCAGATTTTAGAATGAGCCGATCTGTTACCAAAACATCACATCACTAGGTGACGAGAGCCTGTGAAGACCAAAAAGGATCGTGAGCCAGACATCATTTACAGCAGTGACGTGGTGGGGGTTTATTCATTCATTTTTGTAACCATTATTTTTTTAGATTATAGGTAAGTCTTCTTCTCCACCTGCCTTCCAGGTAGCTTTCAGGACCGGCAGGCAGGTTCGTATTTAAACATCGCATTTCGCTCTTTCTGTCCCCAAAACGTTGGCGTAGACAACATGGTGGTTCGTCATGTCAGCCTCCATGAGGGCGACGTGCAGTAATGTAAATTTAAAAAGCTTTTTTCTAATTTTGTAAAAAGAAAATGAAAGTTTAAAGGGGATGTTTGGGCACTTATTTTAACATACTTCACATAAATATATAAACATTATATCCCATTTACAACGTTTCTGTTCGATGAAATGCAGCCAAATTCTACACACTGTACCTTTAAGGGGACACTTGTTGTATTGCAATTTTTTTGCACTTCCGCATTAGCTTCATTTTTCAGGACTGGAGGTTGCTGCTTGGCTGAAACAAGCCGTTCTCAGATTTTACTTTCATGACCTCATGTGGGGAGTTAGTACCCACCCCCAGGTTTGGTTGGCCCTTCCTGCTTGGAAGAAAGTTCCACACTCCTGCTGATCTTCCACTCAGCTGCCAGTTGAGATGTTGGATATCTCAGTAGGTTGCCCTGCTGACTTTGGTGTGGAGATTGATGGTTCAAGTCCCAGTCAAGTCCTTAACTTTGGATGAATGTAGGCATGTTTACATGGACCACTTGTACTCGGAATAAATGACCGATTGGAATGAAAATGCTTCATATACACACTCCATTCGGAATGAAATCTAGGGACGGTGATCATAAACCTTCCACCTACAAGCGCTGAAGAACTCCTCTATTGGATTCAAAAATGGGGAATATGCTGGAAGGAACCGCATTGTCATTCGAGGGTGTACTGCAAACCACTCATTGACAAGGCGAGAGTGGTGGAACGCCACATTGTCCCAGATAATGACGAAGAGTGGCATGCCAGGCCTCAACAGCCCTCTCTCCTCAGGTGGGATCAGCCTGTCATGAAGTGCATTCAGGAATGTTATGAGGCGCTCGGTGTTGTATGGGCCAATAGTGGGGATATGGCATAGGACACCATCATTGGAGATGGCAGCACACATGGTTATGTTGGCGCCCCTCTGTCCTGGAACTGTGATAGTGGCCCTGTACCCAATGAGGTTCCTTCCACGTTTCCTCACTTTACAGAGATTGAACCCGGCTTCATCAACATAAATGAAGACATGATGTGCCCCCTCAGCTTCAAGCTCCATTATTCTCTAAGTAAAAAAGGGAAAATGACAATGAAAAGTTACTCCAGCTGACTCTAACTGCATGATATGACAAGTCATTACAGTATACTGTAGTAATGTTTCCTTACCTCCACATATTGGCATCTGGCCTCCTTCACAACATCAGAGTTCCTTTGAAATGGAACTTTATAGAGCTGCTTCATGGCCATATGGTTCCTTCTTAGGATGCGGTCAATTGTGGTCACACTCACGTTGTTGATGTTCCTAAACATGCCCTGATCTGCAATCACTGCTGCTCTGATTTCACGCAGCCTTATGGCACTGTTTGCCACAACCATGTTCACAACGGCTGCCTCCTGCTCAGCACTACAAATTCTCCCTCTACCACCAGAGAATGGTAGCCTTTGGATTCTGTAAAGAATACATGTAATGGGAATGAGGAAACAATTACGTAAAGTACATCACTGAAGTTATTTCTGTATGTACTGTACAGCAAAATTACCTGTTTTCCTGCCGAAAAATTCTGACAATGGATGCATCAGTGTTTCTGTTTAGAACAGGTTGGACTCTTTGTCCAGCCTCTCTAAGTGAAAGGCCATGATTGATAATGTGATCAATAACAGTTGCCCAAATTTCATCAGAAACCTGAGCCCTTCCAACTATACCTCCACCTCGCACTCGGACCCCTCTTCCTCTGACCCCTCTACCTCTTACTCTCACTCTCATCTGCCTTAGACCTCTTCCATCCATGTTGGCAAAGTACAACACAGACGCACCTTTTAAGGCCTGCAGACTGATTGCTAATTGAAGATTTGTTTGAAGGAATGTCAAACAGGTGCTTCAGTGATTTCATACTGATGTAGGTAGTTTCTAATAGTTAGGAACAGATGGTTTCTGTTTGGTTACCACAGCTGAAACAATGGAGTTTGGACTGCTTGAATGGCATCCGTGTTAACTGTTCTGCAAAAGGGTGGGGAAAATGTGTCAATCCAATGAGAAAAGGTTAAACCATTTGCAAGAGGTGTCTTGTGCTCTGCTAAGACAGTGATGATGAAAACTAAGTGGATCCTAGTTTCTTTAAGCAGGTCAAAGCAATCAAGAAAAACTGTAACAGGGGAAGCACCAGAAACATCAGAACCGTCTGCAGCACACAGTAAAGGTCTATTTCTAAGTACAATAAAGTAAAAATAAAGATAATATGAAGTACAACCACAAGTGAGTATACAAACCAATATTTTCGCGTGGGGATGAGTTGGAAAAAAAGAGTGAGCGATGTGACGTGTAAAGCAGAGTTCCTTACTTTTATCCCAAAATATTTCAAGATCAGAAAGCTGAGGGCCAGACATTGGATTTTTTTCCACCCATTACACCATTAAAATGTCTTGGGTGTTCGAAGATATAATCCAAACAGGACAGGCAAAAATGTGCTATGTATCACATAGCTTTTTTTTTTTTTTAGACTCATAGAGCTACACCCCTCACCAACTGAGTTAAAACTTGACTTTAAGGCACGTATGAGCCCTACAGTCATTCTTCTGCATGTTCGTTCTATCAGAATTCCCCTTACACCCCTGCATACGTCATGAACTGACCCATCTCCGTGCGTAATTTTGGATGCCTTTTAGCGCTGCACCAAGTCATAGAACAGCCTGTGTACAGATCAGGATTAAATCTGTAGTTATAAAGAATTTGTTTTTTATAGTTATGAGAGGAATTTTTACCATTTGATGAGACCCGGAGTTAAATACACCACAGGATGCCCGTTTAACGTAAGTGATCAAGACCATAATTGCACTTCTTGTTGACATAAAATTATATCGTATGTAAATAAATTTAGCTGATATTAGTTTGGCACTAAAGATTTTTATAATAAGGGGTTAAATCAGGCTGAAACTGAACTGAATCACTCACCAAAGTGAGATACGATGTCTGTGTTTGTGGCTGGTGGACTATTACGCAGGGAAAGTATTTGCTATCCTGAGAACAGCTCTTTTTATCCCCCACAGATAGAAGTTTGGCTGTGTGCTCTGCTGTGCGTCTTTTTATGATGTTCCTCCTTGCTCTAAAGACAGTTCAATGTACCATAGGCTATTTAACTCATTTATTGCATCATATTACGACCTTTCCTTGCTATAATTATAGATACATCGAGATAAGTGAGTGGAAATGTGTATTTGAAATACGTAAATATTGAAAATTAATATAAAAAAATATCCATCTTTTTCCCCAAACGTCTTGCAGGCGAGATGACACCTGCTGGCACCGGACCTGGCCCACTGGCCGTCATTTGGGGATGGCTAGTGTAAGTCAGGCAGTTTGTTTACAGGTGCAGAAGAAGAATTTCTTCTTCTACGGCAAATTGTCAGTAGGTTTAACGGTGGGACGATAAGGCACATGTCAGAACATTTGTATTCAGATCAGATTGAGATGCCTGAGCACATGTATCTGAATCGGATTGTATCTTCTAGCGTCCATGTGTACAGAGACGTTTTCATCTCTAATCTGATTGTGAAAAAAAAGGCTCATGTAACTGCAGCTAGTATCTGAAAATTGTAACATCAGGAGTGCCACATCCATTTCGTGAAAAGGGTGTGGTCAGGGGCAGAGTCAAACAGCTCATTAACATTTAAAACCACAGACACAGAAATGGCTCGTTCTGAGCAGGGCTGAAACAGAGGGGTTTAAACATTCAAAAATCCAGTACTGGAGTGTTTTTTCAGCAACAAACTTACCAGACATGTTTTGGGGACCTCTGAGACCAATATAAACTTGTCTTCAAAGGGTAAAATATGTCCCCTTTAAGTTAGTTTCGTAAGTGCACTATACAGTTTTAGTAAGTTTTTGTTTTTTGTTAAAGTTTAGTTTTTATTTAGTTTCCATTAGCTACAATGATTGTCACATTTTAGTTTTAGTTATTTAGTTAGTTTTAGTTAACTATAATAACCTTGATCTCAACTGTGCAGTTTATTTTGAATATACCTTTCACTGGGTGACATGACTACTATTCATAAATGCTGTTAAACATAGTAGGTATATCACAACAATTTTACTCTTAACCCAAACATTACAAGTAATTATAGTGGTCTGAGAACAGAAAAGGTATAGGTTGTTATATAAAATATTTTTAGCTTTTGTGACTAGTTTATTATTTCTAGTAAAATTATCTTATCATTGAAATACTTGGAATGTCAAAAATGAAGCCTTGGAATATTACATCTAAATCCTTAAAAAAATGTGTCACTTCTTTTATCTATTTTTCATTATTATGTTGTAAATCAAGGTCATAGAAATGACCGTAGTTCCTTTCACTTTTATTAAAAAACCCTTAAAATGTATGCATATTAAGATGGTAATTATGGAAAATAAACACATAAAGAGTCAAATGAGTATTTACCTGTACTTAGTGCTCCTATTAAAGTGGCCCTTACAGTGCATGCATAATGCTTGTTCTTGTTCTGTTTTTACACCTATTATAAGTCAGTCTGTGTGCACTTTCCACA
The DNA here is from genome assembly GCF_018320785.1 of Cheilinus undulatus. Classification (NCBI taxonomy): domain Eukaryota; kingdom Metazoa; phylum Chordata; class Actinopteri; order Labriformes; family Labridae; genus Cheilinus; species Cheilinus undulatus. The sequence continues at coordinate 23,868,974 of NC_054865.1, read as the reverse complement.
TCTTTTGGTTCCTCTACAAACAGCAGTGACATAACCGTACACCTTGACTTAATGATCAGACATACTGTGGTTGTTTCTGTGTTCATTATGACCATGCACTATTCATGTATTTCTATATGACAATATAACTTGGGTTTAATCTGCACAACAGATGCACTCTGAATGCAAACAAGCTCTGCATTTTGTTCATTATCAATCCTATTATTTATACCTGCCTCTCTCACTGTGATATATCTACATTTGCTTTCAGATCTGCATGTTTAAACGGGAAATCAGAGAGATTTTCCTTTGAAAAAGACATGTTAACCATAAATGTGTTAATGGGTCCATCGTGTTCCCTGTTCCTCATTGTGTTGAGCAGTAACACTAGTATAACTGTAGAGGGCACTGTGCAACCACTCATAAACTGCTCTACCTTAAAACTGAATGGATCTGAACTCATTTCTCCAAAGGTTCCTCCCGTGGAGGAATTCTTTTGAATTCCTTCAAAGGCTTCAGTCTTACTTTACTTTCCTCCAGGGTTTATAAGTTACTCATCACAATTACTCATTTCTCAATAATGGAGTTTGCTTTCTGTATGCTTGTACTTTTTGAGTCATTTCAAAGGATCAATTTAGTATTAATTTCACTTTTATTTAAGTGTCTTTTGAGGGGAGTATTACAATTTTCTACATTTAAAAGGCATCTAAATTATAAATAAACAGATAAATAATAATAGGAATAAAAACAACAACAACAACAATAATAATAAATGGTTAGAGAAAGGGGAGATCAAGCTTTCCATAGACTGAAAATTCAGTAACTAAAGATCATAAACATTCTGAATGTATTAATTTCAGAATTTTTGAACATTCTTTTTAAGTTTACATCTATTTAAGAACTTCATACTACTTCTCTCTGTGGCTTTATCAGTATCATCTAGAGAGAGAGAGCAGCTAGAAGCATATCTGCCTAGTCAATCTACTCCCCTGTTCCACTATCTTATATATTACATATTACATGTATCAGACTAAACTGCATTCACTTTAACGTCTATTTGATGGGATTTAGAGGTAGGGTCTAATGATACGTTAAGAATATTTCCCAAACTACAGTTACTGTTGATTTCTCAGCCCACAATAAGTGACTCAAGGTTTTCGTTATGTGGCTGGAAACACTGGTACAAATGTCTCTGGGTTTTACTGACTAAAAATCTATCCATTTGTTATTATGTATTGTATTTATATTTCCATGATCATGCAGACGTGGACGTATGGTTCTGAAATAAAGTATGAGTAAAGGGAAGTTGCTTTTCTCCAGGCTGCTTGCAGAAAACCTGTGGTTGAGATCTGAATTCTATGGGAGCCCCAAGAGGACATGCATTCATACTTTTTCTTCCACTCTATTTTGCTGTGAAGGTTAAATCTAATTTATCCCCTTTCTTAAACTTAAACTGAGTTTAATAAATGCATGTCTGATTAGGGCTTCTGTAGAACTCTTTTCTGTTTTGAAGATGAATGATGTTCCGTCAAGAAATGCTGGACTGAGATTATAATACTGACTCCAGTATGTATGTCTTCAATTACTCTATATTTTGCTTTTCTAAAAAATAAATCTCTAACTATAGCGAGTGTATTTGTAACATGGATCTACAAATCTTTCATTATAAATTATAACATAGTCTAAACTAGACAACAGTCAACCAATCTTATAAAGATGGGACAAGTATGAAAGCCCTATAGGACATAAATCCATGAATTTTATTTTACTCTCTTCCTGTGATAAGAAGTACATTTTGGTAGGTTTCTTGAGACCTCGGCTCATTTTCTTGTAAAAAAAAAAAAAAAGGCAAGCAGATTTTTTTTGTTAAATTAACTTATTAGAAAACAAAACTGAAATCATGGCTTAAGGCAAACCAGTCATGTGCTCACTGATTTAAACATTTGTAGTGGGCCCATAACCTCGAAGATAATGCAGCCCAGTGTCATTCATCCATCCATATATCCTCTTCTGCATATTCAGGGCCAGGTTGCAGTTGTAGCTGAACAAATCAACAGACATCTCTCTCCCTAGCAATGTTTCCAACTCCTTCTGGGGGACCCTGAGGTGTTCCCAGACCAGACAGGGTAAATAATCCCTCCAGCACATGCCAGGTCTTCCCAAAGGTCTCCTGTCAGCTGGATGTTCCTCAAAGACCTCTAAAGGGGGCCAGAGGGCATCCTGATCAGATGCCCCAACTACCTCAACTGGCTTCTACTCCTAGGTCTCTCCACATGTAATATATATCTGTATCTATATCAATATCTGTATCTATGATTGAAGTCTGAAGAAACAAGACATATTGGCAATTCAACAATTTATTAATTTAACAAACAGGAGCCTCAGTAGCATGTGGAAGAACCATACACAGCCACAACAGCCTGGCACCTCCTCCTCATGCTGGTCACCAGCCTGGTTGCACACTGTTGTGCGATGGCATCCCATTCTTCAACCAGCATTTGTTGCAAGTCAGCCAGCGTGGTTGTGTTGGTCACTCTGGCATGAACAGCACACCCAAGCTGATCCCACAAGTCTTCTAGAGGTTGGACAAGCAGGTGCCTGATTGTCAGCATTGGAGGCAATTTAAAACAAAAATCTTTGGCAAGAGCAAATAAAGCTGCTTGGCATTGGCAGAGAAGATTTGGAAAATTTTTCATGGACACAACCCACATACTCAGCTCTGCTACTCATTCCGCAAATGCATGTTCCTTACGAATGTGGCACCATTTAAAAGGTAAATAAACAGGCTTTCCAATGGTATAAGATTTATTGCTAAGAAGCATTGTTACAACAAAGAAATAATCTACCAAACACAAATTTCCTTTCTTTTTATGCAAAGTTTATTTATGGATCTCATCAAATGTCACATGTTCTGTTTGTATTGTGTGTATTTTTTAGGTTACCCGTGCAAAGGCTACAGATTCAAATTAGCTTTATGGCTAACTCTGGCTTAATAGTTGTGTTGTGCATGGTTAAACTAAGCCAGGCATCACATGAATACCAGTGTTGTTGCCTCAGATTTAAAAAAAAACACAGCCTAAATGATTTGAGATTAAAAAAAAAAAACTACTCGAAATATCTCATATGATGTAGCCTAAAACAAAAAATCTATAAACATGTATGATTTGGGACCCCCAGTCCTGTTCTGTTTCATCTTTTACAGTGTATTGTCTCGTCACTTAAACTCTAAACTCTCAATGAAAACAGTCGTTTCATCCTCAAGCCCAAGACATGTCCCCTTGTTAAACACAGGGTTGAGCTGAATACGTCGTTCACTCATCCTTAAACAAAGGAAGCTCCATCCATGAAGTTTAGTGTTGTCCACTCAGCTGGGGTCTGTGGCGCGTGGTGTCTTTGGGGCAGGATGGCTCCGCCCACATCCAGATGTGCTCCTCTCTCTCCTCTCTCTCCAGTCCTCTGCTGGCTTCAGCAGAGTGCAGAGCCTCGGGGAGTCAACAGGAGGGAACGAAAAGACACGTTTGAAGTAGAAAGAAAGAGGAGCCGGTCCCCTTCAGCCGTGCTCTGAACCAGCCAGGTATCACTCAGTCCATAAAGTCGTGACTTGAGTCGATAGTCCTCGAGGTGGAGTTTGTTTTTTTAGATGTTGCTTTTTTGTTTTCACCTGTGCAGAGCTGATGGAGAGAGGCAGGACCAGGAGCGCTGCCAGTTGAGCCAGAGCGGACTCTGTTGTCAGGGAGCGGTCACATTTCTTCTTCCACGACCCCACTTGGCTTTCTAGAGGAGCTTAAAGGGGGAGAGAAGAAGAGGAAGAGAAGAAAAACAAACGCACATCGGATTTTCATTTCATTTTTTGTCTCCTAGCTGCGGGATTGGGATGTAACCAGTGTCTACATGCATTTGGAAGTCGCGTGAGGTTGCCTCCTCATTAAGAAGAGCAAACTGCAGGCGCGTGCGGTTAATTGAAATCGACCAAGTGGTCTCTTTTTGGATGTAAAGCCGCAGCAGAGGTTCTTTCTCCTCTCCTACCCCCCCTTCCTCCTCCTCCTCCTCCTCCTCTCACCTGCAACATGACTTCACTGTCGGGGACCAAGGAGAGGTCTGTGAGCAGCCGGAGCAGAAAATATGGGGTAGGTTATTCATTCCAGTAGCCGGAGGAGGAGTGGACACACCTCTGATAAGCATGAAACTTACCTGCAGTGATATATGGTTCTCATAGTCTACTATTCTGACAGGAAAGCTGTAGTTTGCTCACTGTGTAAACACGGTAGGCAATGCTGCTGATTGATGCCTTGTGAAGATCAAATTTCTCACACCAATGCTCATAATGTCTCAACAGAAGCATGCACTTTCACTGAAGGTCTCTCACATCTCTTAATTATCACTCACTGAACAGCACACAGCTAAATCAGGTATATTACACTCACACCTGTGTCTCTGCCTGCCTCCTACAGTCTCATTAGTGTTAATTTATAACACAGGGTTGGCTCACATTATACCCGCCTCTGCACTTGGAGATGATTGAGCACCTTTAGTATCAGCCCTGCTCGTATAGTTTCCTTATTATAGCTCTGCTGAGGGATTACAGCAGTTACAGTAGCCAGCCTCTTCAGTCAGCACCACGTCAGTGTGTCTGCTCTCTCAGACTGGATTCAAACAACCGCATGAAGATGTTGTTTTGAACTCCTTGTGGCTCATTTGAAGTCCTGATGTGGCTCTAAAGAAAAAAAGGAACATCCACATCAAATCTGAGCTCATCCTGAAAGAAGAAGCCTCAAAGTAACCTGTCTTGAATAGAGCGCCATCACAGGAAGTGTTTTGGTACTGATTTGGGATTTTTTAAAAAACAAGTTCAGCCTTATGTTATATCAGCCCCATGGTTCTCATCTGGTGCATCAAGATGCATACATGGGTCAAGGAGTCTTTTTCAGTGGGTCACAAATGTGTGCCTTAAAATGTTGTGGCAAATAGTCCATTTATGCAGCACTTTGATTTGAAAGACATCGGTTTCCTCCAACACAGTTCCATCATCTGTGTTTTTTCTGTCGAATATTTGTTTCATTTCAGATCCAAGCTGGTTATTTTCAGAAATCTGGGTTTTGGGGCATGCACTTGGCCCAGTGCTTCCTTCTTGCCTCATGGCAGGACGTGGGCACTCAAGTCTGGCCTGTGGCTCCTTTTCCACCTGCCTCTGCACCACTCTCTCATCCCTGTTTCTGATTCTATTCTAAGCTCAAAAAATTTATTTAAAAAAAAACAAATAAACAAACAAAAGACATTGGGCTTTTAATTTCTAATGAAGGAGGTGGTGGTTTCTGAGGTTAGACCAATCAAAAAAATCCCAGGTGAAGACTTAAAGAGGCAGTACAGGAACAACATGAGCATTTTAAAGTAAAGAAACACATGAACTGGATGATGCTGATTGGAAACTAGCCAAGCAGCCCAAGCATTCTCTTCACAGAGTTGCTCTGATTGGGTAGTTAAATGCAAGTTGGCCCAGGCTGATTTTTAATCCAGACCTGATAAATTTTTAAGAAACTAAATTCAAAGAAGGGTGTAGACCAGGGGTGTCCAAACTATGGGCCAAGGGCCAAATATGGCCCTTGGTCCATTTTTAATTGGCCCACAGCAAACTCTAAAACATAAATGAAAAATGGCCCACATTAGAAACTGAAGCTTGTGCTTGATTGTATATTTTATCTTTTTTCTTACTGCCAGACAAGAATATTTTTGTGTCACCTTGGGGGCTCATCCAGAAAAAACTATACTCGTCTGTCAATAAGAAAACACCAAAAAATATAGTTTATGAAATACCTGCTGTGCTAATTCTGTTAACAAATTTGTGCCACATTTGTAAGGAACATGCATTTGTGGGATGAGCAGCAGAGCTGAGTATGTGGGTTGTGCCCCTGAAAAATTTGCCAAATCTCCTCTGCCCATGCCAAACAGCTTATTCTGCTGTTGCTATTGACTCTTGTTTTGAGCTTCTGGTACCCCCAGGTGATGACAACAGGTGCCTGATTGGCACCTGTTTTGTTCAGCGATGGGTCCAGATTCTGGACATGCCAGAGTGACCAACACAACCACGTTGGCTGACTTGCAACAAACGCTGATTAAAGAACGGGATGCCATTCCACAGCAGTGTGTGACCAGCATGAGGAGGAGGTGCCAGGCTGTTGTAGCTGTGTGTGGTTCTTCCACACACTACTGAAGCTCCTGTTTGTTCACTTGTCAATATGTCCTGTGACTTCAATCATCCAATACACCGAACAACACCAAACAAGAGTCAATAGCTGCAACTACTGACAGCTGTTTGGCATTGGCAGAGAAGATTTGGAAAATTTTTCATGGGAACATGGCCACATACTCAGCTCTGCGTCTCATCTCACACATGCATGATCCATAAAATTGTGGCATCATTTTAAAGGGAAAAAAAGCAGTCTTTCTTATGGTATAAGAGTTATTGCCAAGAAGCATTGTTACAACAAAGAAATAATTTACCAAACACACATTTCCTTACTTTTTGTGCTAGTCTATAAGTCTATATGGGTACATGCAGTATTCAATTTTTTTAAGTTTTCATTTTTGGGCTTTTGGCCTTTATTCAGAGAAGACGGGACAGTGAAGAAGGATATGAGGAAAAGAGGGTGGAGAATGGCATGTAGGAAAGGATCCACAGGATGATGGATTTGAACCTGACAGCCTGTTTGTAAGATGAATTTCCTTACGTAGGGTGTGACCTGCTGCACAGCGGTGCAGGGGTTAGCGCTGTTGCCTCACGCAACAGTGTGACTTCGCGGTCAGGGCCTTTATGTGTGGAGTTTGCATGTTTTCCCTGTGCATGTGTGGGTTCTCTCTGGGTACTCCGGCTTCCCCATCACCAAAGACTCGTTGGCTCGTTAGGTTAATTGTCGACTCTAAATTGGCTGTGAGTGTGAGCGTGCATGGTTGTTTCTGTCTCTATATGTCAGCCCTGTGATTGACTGGCGACCAGTCCAGGGTGTACCCCACCTCTCGCCCAATGACAGCTAGGATAGGCTCCAGCCCCCCCCCGTGACCCCCAACGGGATGTGGTATAGAAAATGGATGGATGGGGTGCGACCTTAGCGCCAGGCCATTTTCCCCCCAAATTTGTTATTTTTAACCCAAAGTTTGATGAAATAATGTGCATGCTGTAGCTCCAATGACTGCCCATTACCGTTTAGCTTTGTTGGTAAGAGAAACCGTTATTAGAAAAGGCATATCTAGCATGCAAAATTAAAGGTATTTTCTTTTTCACCTATTTCACAAGTTTAGTAATCCCCAAAACAAATAAATTCAGATTACAGCTTGATAGATTTATGAAAGCACCCATGAGAAACTTTCAGGTTGTTTGAATTTTTGCAACCCCTGTGGAAAAATGGTACAATAAAATTTTTTGCTAATCTAGTCCTATAAATATGTAAGTACTTTTTCTGCTTGATTTTGAATGTCAAAAATTCAAATTGAAGCAAATCTTTAATTGTGAAAATGGTGTAAACTGCCTTGTTTGACATCTACCGTCGTGTACCCCATGCCAGGGCAACTGACATGAAAACAAACCATCAATCCATCTTTTTCGTGATTCACTTTGTTTCCTTTTTGTACTTTATGTAGAGATATGACTAATAAATTCAGTCTGTTTCATCACCAGCCAAGAAATCCCAACAGAAGCTTAAAAATCCATCTTTTGCACCTTAGGCGAAATGCAAATATCTTGACTTTTAATTTACATAATTTGAGATATGTACCCTTATCCTTTCTCATTAGTTTCACTTCTACAACCTAGAATAAGTGCAATGTTGCAGATATTGACACATAAAGATTCTTTTTAAACAAGGATTAGGCTTCACTGGCCAAACTACAGTAGAAAGCACAATCATGTATAATCCTGATAATAATATTAGTGCTGCCTCAGATTAAATTATTCCTGTTAACCATACCAGCTCTAAAGCTCTGAAAATGTAAAACCTGTGTAGAGTTAAGCTTTTTTAAATTTATATATTTAATCCCATTGGTTTTGATGCCATATGTCAAATTGTATGAGCTTTAGAAAGGGGATACACTGAGTTTTATTCTTTTACAGGTACCTGACACCTCTCCGACCAAATCTGCCTCCATTTTCCCGGACACATGGTACAGAAAAGCATACGAGGAAACCAACCGCTCCAACACACGCCCTGCCCCAGAGGGAGCCGGCTCTATGCCAAGCTCCACAGGAACTCCATCCCCGGGCTCAGGAATCTCTTCACCCGGGTCCTTCTCTGGCTCGCCTGGGACCATCTCTCCTGGGATTGGGACAGGATCCCCTGGATCTCTGGGTGGCTCTCCAGGGTTCGGGACAGGATCGCCGGCCTCGGGCAGCGGAAGCTCCCCTGGCAGTGAGAGAGGGATTTGGTGTGAGAACTGCAACGCCAGGCTGGCTGAGCTGAAAAGACAGGCACTGAAACTACTCATCCCTGGACCGTACTCCAGCAAGGTAAAGCCTAGACTGTGTGCTTTCTCCTACTGTTTTATGGTGTGTTTGGATTGGTGTGAGTCCTATTTCATTTGATTCCTCACAACCTGTTGTACCTCCAGGTGATCAGCTGATTATGCTTGACCTCTAAATAACTGGTGTCTTCATTAAGTGTGGCGTTTGGACAGTGATACTTGACTGCACATAAAGAATAGTGCCTGTAATCATCACCTTGCTTAGAGTTATTGTTCTCATAAATCACAAGGATGCTTTCATCTGTTCAGCCCTCATTTGACCATCTGTGGAGAGAGCAGAGAGCAACCAGCCCTCGGGATTTAGGATAATTATCGTGTCTGAAGTCACTTATAAATAACTAACAGTGCCAAAAAACTAAATAATAGATGACTAGGACATGCCTAGTTTGATTTTTTGCTTTCCCCCTTATCTGATTGATCATACGTTACAAAAACTGTGAGCCCACTTTATCCTGATCTGAAGAGAGAGAGAGAGACCATGATGGATTGCTGGAAGGCATTGACCACTCATATTAATCCATACAGATAGATGCTTTGCTCCAATTTTCTTTGACAGGTAATTTCTTTCTTTGTTCATATAATCAATGTTAATTCCATCAGTATAGTGATTCTTAAAAGGCCCAAGAGTGACATGAGATGATTTACTGTAGAAGATAAAGTCATTTACTGTAGGGATTTATGCTGAACATGGTTAAATGATAATAAAAAAAATGAAATGCTGGAATTATTTAAACAGCATTCTATGTCAAATGGATGCCATATAGAATTAAGAGCATGATGGTAAAAAATAAGTTGTTATGTATGGTAAAAGCATAAATAAATGAACCCCCTCTTGGCAGGGCTTTGACTCCACATAATTCTTCAACATGTTGCCTCTAGGTTCAGTGATCTCCTGCTGCAGTTGACTGGCTTTTAGTTATGTGTACAGTGGAGCCAAGTATCAGACTTGGAGTTAATTGGTAACAAATAAGCCCACATTATGCAGCATGGGGCTAATAAAGTGCATCCAGCCAGAGGGAGTGAGATATAGTGGGACAAAGAGGCTCACTGTACCGACAGTAACACAGGGACTGAGGTGAGGATGGTGGGGTCTCATTAAACCACAAACATGGCAGTTGGAAATTGCTGGGAACAGTGGGTGTTAATGAGGATGGTCGGTGGGCAGACCACTAATTAAAACGTTAGATGTGAGGATGAGTGATGTTGGTTAGAGGGCCAACATTGTGGTTAACTTTACTGCAGTGTTGAAAAAGCACAAGAACATGATTGATTTGTATGTATTTTGTTTGTGTAGCTGCACTGAAACGCACGGGTGCTGGCTGAAAGTGTCATAGTGGCAATTCGACTTTCACAAAAAGTTAAACTCAAAGTGAAACCAGCCAAGGGGCACAGGTAGTGGTGCACTGATCCAACATACAGATCATATACCTGGGCTTTTTTTATCTGCAGATACAGATATTGATGCCAGTCCAATACTGTCCATCCATGCATTGCACCACTTATCCCGTTTGGGGTCGTGGGGGCTGGCGCCTATCTTAGCTGTCATAGGGAAAGAGGCAGGGTACACCCTGGACTAGTCGCCAGTCAATCACAGTAATCCAATAAATGTGTTTAATTAATAACCTATATTTCTCATTGTGAGGATAAAACTGGAAATCATTTCTTTGTAAAGCCAAATGTACAGTATGCAATTTCAAGTCTTTAGCAGCCTTGGAGCCATGTCAGCCCACGCTGTGTGACTGAATCATTTACGAAGTACAACCATCACTCTGTGCTCACACTATATGACCCGATGACCGTGCACAACCTGAGTGCTCACACTGTTCGAGTGAAGATGGGACGGACTGAAACAAATATCAATGAAGTCCCTCACACTGGGTTGAAGTCATATTGTCACATTTTCACACTTTAAATAGATACAAACAGCCACTCTTGCTGTCTCTTTCTGTCACAGTACAGCCAGCAAACACAACTATCAGCTAAGTAAAAAAAATATATTCTAGATCAGCTGGAGGTCCACAGGCAGGTCTATTGCTCATTTATTTCCTTTATTATAGGAAAGACAAGTCTCAGAGGCATTTCTGCTGTTTGCATGGGGATTTAAGATGCTGACAATTTGCAAAGAAAAATAAATGCCCCTTTGGGATTCTGGTTCTGCTGTCACTGCACAGGTATTGCAGTTGTATGGCTAAAGTATCAAACATGGCAGAAATATATGCAATCATTTGGTATCGGGGGATCCTGCCGTGGTTAGTTGTCGTTTCCCCCTGTACATTGCATGGCTCAGCCTGAATTCAAAGTGAGTCATGCAACTCAAAATCAGTGTCTGACTTGCACAAAACAGCTTTGATTAAATAAGTACATGTAAACTGGAATCAAAATCTGCCTCTGAGTCTATGCATGTACCTCTGTCAATACCATCCCTCGCCCTCTGCTGTCATAGTGAACCCTTGATGAGATTTATTTTACGAGCACAGCAGCCAAAGCAGTGCACTTTTTTTTGTCCATGGCTCTTTAATATTTCTAGTATTGTTTTTCAAAATGCTGTACACTTTAGTAAAATAAGCATTTCCAGGATGGGGGTTAAAATCAGCTGCTTGTGTGTGGTCCGCGGATGTTTTTGTTTGTAGCCTGTAGGCCTTATCTGTGTGGTAACATCATAGCTCTAGATATCCTTTAACTGAGACAATAAATGTTTTTTCATACATCCCTGTAGAGGCCAGACAGGAATCCTAACTTATATTCCAGGCCAAACTTAAAACAGTTTCTCATTCAAAGGGCTATGCTGACTGGTATTGCCTGTGTTTTATATGCAAAATATGGACAAGTACAGTCATGTGAACAGGTTTTAGGGATGCAGGGTGCTAAGGATTCATCATGTACTGCAACTTGGGGCTTAGAAGAAGAGCCAAGCTTGACACATGTTAACACACCTGTGTTTCACTGCAGCCGAGGTAAGGCTCGACAACATGATGCCACCCCCGTAGTAAGTTTGGAGACTGCTGGCGGTTTTAAGGCCTTTTGGACATCAACAGTATGACTAAGGGCTTGTAGTGACCCCACTACCTGCCCGGATGGTACCCTAGGCTGTGCTTACTTGCCACAGCCAGCCCTTACTCCAGCTTTAAGGTGTGGGCATTGTTTTTCTTAAGCCGATTATTTGCCCATGCTCTTGGTAATACGCAAGGGCATCCAGAGCACTGTTGGGGTTGCATCAGTACCCTTATCTGCCTGATGGTGCCCTCAGGCAAGCTTACTTACCACATCTATGCCTTACTTGAGCTCTAGTTTTTGCACAGTACTGTGTCTCATACTGCACTTCAGAAATATTGAATTATCCCTTTTAGATGCTTTGCTTTAACGACTCTTTTAAATTTGCCAGTCTTTTGGTAAATCATCTACCACTCATCAGTCAGTAAGTTGCACTGATTTGATTTTACATATACATTTTCTCCTGAGCTGTTAGTGAACTCATTACCAAACAATTGAACACTGTTTCACAGTTATTTTAGTCCCTCTGGATCTCCTGGCTGTTTTTTTCCTGTGTGGTTTCTTCCTTTCCTACTCTTCTTACAAGAGAGAGCTGACCTGCACAGGTGGTTTGTGTCGAAGAAAAGCTGAACTCATGTCCTTGCTAAAGCAATGTGACCTAATAATCTGTCTACCTCAACAAATGTGCCAGGACTGCACTTAAGCTGAGTGTGTGTCAGTGTGTGTGTGTGTCCCTTCCAGGTGTGCTGTCAGCAAGAAAGGCCGTGTTATACCCACAGGACACTGGGACATATGCGACCTCTCACAGTTAGATCTTAGGACACACATCACCAACCCATATAAGACCTGATCGCACACACATGAATGCATGCAAACACACCTATTCATAAACACACATACATGCAGACATACACCTCTGATGTCACTGCTGACCCATTCTACCCTCTCCACAAAGAAAACCTAGACCCACATACCCACACAAATAACCACACAATGGCTATTAATACTATGCAAATGTTGACCTTTGCAGACCTTTCTGTTGAATATTATATCTACCATTTGCATGTGTGTGTGAGCATGTGTGTTTGTGCTTGTAGGGCTTGCATTTATCATGTTTATGTGGCAGTTTGTTCAAGCTTTCTTGAAATACAACTAAACACTGCTGTCATGCCAGAATTAGTCAGTATATCTCAATGGAAATGTATTAGATTGCGGTGGACAAATTCATTTTAGTGTGTGGAGAAGATTTGCAGATAAGCTACCAATGGTTAGTGCAGCCAAAGTGTATTCTGTGCATGTCTACTTACTATTCATTTTATATTTTAAAAAGCAAACTCATCCAAGTATTCAGTCCTTTAATCAAAGGCTCTGGAGTAGTCTGCCCCCTAATGGCTTTGAATGGGCATTACAATTCAAGATTTATAGGGAGTATAAGATGAAATTCACCTTTAAGAACAATGAGAGAACAGATATAGTGCCCATAAAAGGTTTTCACTCCCTTGAATATTTTACCCATTTATTGATTTTCTAAAAGAAATGGTCAATATATTTTTTACTAAAAAAGATATTAAAAAGTCTTTAATGTCAAAATGAAAACAGATTCCTACAAAGTAATGTTAATTAAATGAAAATATGTAATGTTAAAAAAGTGACTGCATAAATATTCACCCCCCTCAAGTCAGTATTTAGTAGATCCACCTCCAGAATGCCACCTCATTATCTTTAAAACATTTCTGTGTTGCTGTGTATGCTTCAGGTCACTGTCTTGCTGGAAAATAAATTTTCTCCTAAACTGTAGTTCTCTTGCAGACTGGAAACATGTCCTCATGGATTTTCCTGTATTTTGCTGGGTTAATTTTATCCTCCACCTTTACAAGCCCTCCAGGGCCAGCTGCCAAGAAGCATCCCCACAGCGTGATACTGCCACCATCGTGCTCCACAGTGGGGATGATGTGTTTGTGGTGATGTGCAGTGTTCGGTGTCTGCCAAATATAGCATCTCAGACCAAAGAACTTTCTTCCACTTGACGATGGAATCTCTCAAACACCTTTTGGCCAGCTCTAGTCAAGGACACACACCTCAGCTGGATAATGCTACTGGCAGGTGGCTGATTTCACTGTCCTTGCAGGTCTAAAAAAAGATTAATTTTTCGCTTAACTGATATGTAATTCTAGTAAGATCTCCTGAGCTTGACAGCATTTAACTGTTTAGTTGGCTAATTGCGGACATCCTCAGTAAGGGGTCATATTGTCTCTGTATCTTAATGACTGCTGCTTGTCATCCTGAGGCAGTATAGATGGATGTTTGGGACAATGAAGGGTTTGTTTTAAGGATAAGAGTTTACGAAGTAGGTATTCAGGTTTAGGTTCACATGCACACTCACAAACATACACACACAAAATGTACACATACTTGTGACCACAGGACTGAAAGCACATCTGGCTGCACATCTGCACTTACTTAAGGCCTTTCTCCCTGCTCTGCTATACTGTGTGTCTGTTTATGTGTATTCTCTGATTTCCACGCCCAGATCAGAGATGGATGCAGGGTGATCTGTTTTGGGGTTGGTCCAGTTCAGTTCAGGAAAGTGGGTCACTCTGTGCATGTCTCTGTGTGTCTGTGTGTATTCAGTCCCTATTAAAGGGTCTGTTTCAGATCAGCTGAAAGTCAAAACCATGTATGTTTATAAAGTCAAACATATACAGTTCCACTTCAGATGTAGAGACGGAACCAAAAAAGGACATGTTTGTGAACACTCTCTCCCTGAGGAGCTCTTACTGGCAACTTGAGATTTATTGAGATTACTTTCATCTGCTCGTTCGACATGATTTTGGTGATGTACAGGCTGCTGAGGACATTTGTTTTTCACATCACATACTGTTTATCGTATGTGCACCTCAAATGTTTGTATCAGTCAAATGATTGATGTCTGCCTGGATTCAGCCATAGATTCAAAAGTTGCTGCTAGCTTTTTTTCTTGTAACTGTTGCCTGTTACAGTCAGAGAGATGCCTCAAGGGTTATATCAATACAAAGATACTTTTTTTTTTTACACAGTTTCATCTCAAGACTTTAGATAAAATATTCAGTCATGGGTAAATTTTTACAAATCTAATTTTGTCAGCTTTAGAGCAGACAGAGCCTTGCTCCACCCTGGGATCTTCACCCCCACATCTCAGGAGAGCTCAGACCCCAGATTGGGAACTAGTGCTGTATGAGGTAGTTTTGTGCTTTAATCTACTCAATATAAAAAGGAAAGAAAAGAAAAGCAAGAATGACAGAAAAAATGCGGGAAAACTCTTGCACACTGCTAAATTTTGTGAATATGCTGACAACTGAAAAGGGACGAATGTACATGTTTGATTAGACCAGTTCTCCCTCTCTTCTCCTAACAACAATAACAACACCCCTGGTTGTGTGCTTAGCCTCAAAAGACAAACTACTTACAATCTGTTTCCAAAAAGTACAGTTTATGCTAAAGATATTTAGTATTAGAAAGATCAGAAATAACATGTACATCCATCTTTTTTCTACACCGCTTATCCTGTTTGGGGTCACAGGGGGCTGGACCCTATCCCAGCTGTCATTGGGCAAGAGTTGGGGTACACCCTGACTAGTCCCCAGTCAATCACAAGGCTGAAATATACAGACAAACAAGCAAACACAGTCACACTCACACCTTTAGTCAATTCAGAGTCACCAATTCATCCACCAATCATGCCTTTGATCTGTGGGAGGACACCAGAGAGAGAAAGCCTGTTTGAAGTTTGAAAAATATCCAAATGTAAGCCAAGGAGAGGCTTCTGTCTAGCCACTCTGCCATTAGCCCAGATCTGTGGAGGGCTGCAGTGATTTTTTTTTTTTAATGGAACTTGTCCCATCTCCACACTGGATCTCTGGAGCTCCGTTACAGTGACCATCAGGTTCTTGGTCACCTCTTTTACTAAGACCCTTCTCCCACAATTGCTCAGTATGGCCAGACAACAAGCTCTTTTAATAGCCCTAACAGGGCCAGACTTCTTCCATTTCAGAATCAATACGACCATGGTGCTCTAAGGAACCTTCAGTACAGCAGACATTTTTTGTAGCCTTCCCCTGATCTCTGCCTTGCAACAATCCTCTCTGAGCTCTGTAGGTAGTTCCTTTGACCTCATGGCTTGACTTTTGCTCTGATATGCATTGTCAGCTGTGAGGCCTTCTAAAGAGGTGTGCGCCTTTCTAAATCATGTCCATCGGTTTAATTTACCACAAGTGGACTAAAGTCAAGGTGTAGCAAAGCTCTGGAGAAATGGGAGAAACCTGAGCTAGATTTCAAGTGTTTTTGCTAAGGGTCTGAGCGCTGTTGAAGTCTATGGACAACCCTCTGTGAAGCATATGAAAACTAAGGGGGCCCCCCACACAATGCTGATTGAAACAAGAGTTTTGACTATTCAGCAAGATACAATGATGTGGGAATAAGAATGTGTTGGCTCATTTCACGCATGAATACAATGCAAATGACTATCACTGTTTTTTTTAATTCTTTGTAATCCACCAGATAGATTATTATGCTTTAGCTGAAAAACGTTCACACCCTTTAGTTGGATCCAGAACCAGCTCAGAGACATTTGGTTGACACTGACAGTATTTAGATAAGAGACCCAGCCTAAGAGCTTTTGGTCTATTAGCTGTTGTAGATGCCGTTTCAGCACAAAAACAGTCTAAACACTCTAGTGGGTTAAATCAATCCCATTAATCCCAGTCACTGTGTAATTTTGACCTAAAGTCAGTCATTTATCAGCAATTAGTCCACTTATCAGATCAAACAGTGAGGGATTATCGCTCCACGGTCTGTCCTCAGAGCGATGTAGTTCAGGTTCCTGGCTATCCTGTAATAACCAAATCCCATAATGCTACAGGAGCAGGCCTCCGGTAACCACGGCAGCTGGTGTTGCTACGGCAGCGACATGTGACAGATGTGAGCTGCATACATATTTCCATCAGCGTTAATGGGATCCTTATAGCTGTGTGCGTGTTGGTGAGAGGGTGAAAATATGTGAGACTCTTGTGAGTAATAGCTGGTGTTAGTGTGTGTGTTTTGGCAGAAGGTGAGAGAGAATACAGTAAGTGTGACAGTGAGTGTGTGTGTGCAGCAGAGAGAGCAGGAAAGGCGCGATAATGCCGTCCTGATGCCTTTCAGGTCTGAAAGACATTACCATATAAAGAGGTGGCTTCATCAATAACTGCAAGACTTTGTGGATGGATGGATTGAAGTGTGTGTGTGTGTCTGTGTGTGAAGTGAGGGATGCTGATGCAGGCTGAATTGAAGAGCCTCTCACTGGGTTTTATGTCAGGTTGACCCTCCCCCAGGCATACTTTCACACTGGATCTTAGAACCTGATATAACCTACTGTAGTGTACACGCACCTTCCCTCTGCACATCTTTAATGTTATTTATCAGAGACACAAATGGTTAAATGATGAACAAATGTTGCAGGAAAGTAGCTATGAAACAGGATTGAAATGAACACTGTTCTACTATTTTACTTACCTTGCAAAGCTGTTACATAGGCCAGATACCATGCCTGTCATCAGGCAGATCCCTTTCGCAAAGCTTCAGTCTGAAACATTTGTGCCCAGTCTAAAAAAAATACCAGGTCAATCAGCATCACTTGAGGAGAATGAGGCAGTAGCTACAGGCAGGGTTTAGTTGTACTGCAAGCTGGTAAACAATGGCAGTTCCCAGTGAAGCTTTTAGCTCAGATGTAGCTATAGCGGCAATTTTTATTAGAATTGGACAACATTTCCTTTTTTACAGAGGAGCAGAAAAACTCACTTAAAGATTTTCTTGACAGACATAGACCAGAAAAGGGCAGAAGTACACAAACAGGACTTTATAGACAGGTACTAGTGCAGACATGTCAGAGTGGGGAGCAGCACAGTTAGGGTTCAGAGCCTATTCATTGGCACTTTGGGAGTGCTATGGAATGGGCTGGCACCTCTCCAGCTTGAGAGGTACTTGAACCCAGGCCTGCCCAGAGAATGTGCTGGGCCCCTGAAAAACTCAGTAATCCCCAATTTTGATATCTATTGATGATATCAATATATGCATTTCATCAGTAGCAATGGAACTGGCATCTTTTCTAACAGTTGCTTCATTTGGAGCTTAAAAAATGTGCCAAGCTTTTTTTGGGCTCTGATTTTGAAAATATTTAAGTGTGCCAATTTTTTTCACCACTTTTAAACAGTTTTACCACATTTTGATACTTTTGCCACCTCCAGCAATTTTTGTAATTTTAGCCATTTTTTGACAGTTTGTGCCTTTTTCCAATTTTTTGCCCCTTTAAGGGTCCACTTGGGGCCCTTTTTTAATTTTTTACCATATTTGCCACTTTTCAACCAATTTTTGGCACAATAAACGTAGTATTATACCTTTTGCCCTTTTTTGACATCTGAATTACTTTTTTCTCGTATCTGCCACTTTAACCCTTTTTCTTGCCACGTCTTGACTGCATTTCACCATTTTTATTCGTCAGTTGGTGCTTCTTTTTGTCCTTTTTGCCTCTTTTAACCTTTTTAACCCAGTTTGAGACTTAACCAATTTTTGCCAACAGTTCCACTTCTCAGCCACTTTAAACCCTTTTTTTTGCCACACTTTGGCCCATTTTCACCACTTTTGTTTAGTCAATTTTTGCCTATTTAACCCTTTTTTGCCACTTTTCACAATTATTCAGTTATTTTTCCCTCAAAGTTGTCTCAGTTTCTGTCACTATTTATTTATTTATTTTATTTATTTGTGACATGGGACAATGCACATTAATGGACATAAACATGTAAATGTGCCAGATTGTAGCCAAAGGTTAATTTCCATCTGTAGTCCCTGGTAGGATGATGGTATATACAAGATAAAAGTACATAAAAAATCTAGACAATAATAAGATAATAAGATAATAATAATAAGAATCAGACGACACCAAAACAAGACAACATAGATGATACAATAAAGTACAAAGACTCAAATAAAACAATACTTAGCTTAGGACAGACCAGAGATAAATTGACCATTGCAGTTAAAGTGCATAAGGCATACGATAAAGTGCTCTAGTGCTAAAGTGCAAGTGTGCTGATATATTGCACATGGTCATGAGTGTGCTTAAAGAAATTGCACATCGCCCTTGGCCTGGTTAGATAAAGTGCTAATATTATATGGCTTAGCTATGGAATTTGGCACCACTTTCCAAATGATTTGGTTCAGTATTCCCATTCCCATTGAAATAAGGCAGTCTTTCGCCAGCTGGATGCATACAGCAACAAGCAGGAGAGGACGTGGGTGTATAGGGAGGCCGTCCAGTTCCAGAGTGGACGGCAGAGAGAGAATAGCATGACAGTGACTGGAAGCATTGTTATTTATTTTACTATAAAATAACATTTGTAATACAATTTTCAGATGTCTTTTATGTTACTGAAGGCAAAATTATAACATTCAAATCATTGTTCTGCTTGACAGACTCTCTTTCACAAAAATGCATTTTCTCAGCTTTCTAGAAAAAAGTGGTCTTTTTGGTGAAACTAGCCTCTATTCAACTTCAGATAAATCAAGAACGGAACAAGCTAAAAACAAACGTTTACTTCCATGATGAAATAGAGAGATTCTTCTTTCATTTGAGCTATTTGGTGTTTTCAGAATCATAGTACAAAATATTATGTGGGTCTTGAAAGATGACTCAAAATGGCCAAAAACGCTGGCACAAGGCACTTTCCTTTTATAAAAGGGCTGGCACTCAATAGTTAACTTTACAATGGATCATGATTTTGCTGATCTCCATGGGCCCCCCATTTGCTGGACCTTAGAAAGCTCTCCCCTTTACCCACCTTTATGGACAGCCTTGCTTGAACCTCTAGTTCCAAACCCAAGTCACATCTGACTAAGCTTCTGTCTCCTCAGGTATTTATAATTAAAATAAAGCAAACATAGAAACAAACACAATAAATATAGAGCAAGACTCCTGAGATGATTTAAGTTTCCAGAGTTTCCCCAGAAATACACAACAATCCAGAAATCATCCAAATGAGGTCAAACTACGTGTTGATGAGAAGGCTCAAGAATCTGGCAGAGCTCCTTCAGGCTACAGATGGGCTTACATGTAAGTGTGGAAATTACTTCTTGGCACAGCAAAGAGCTGAGAATAACAGGTGGTAAACTGTCTAATTAGGATATCTCTTTAACAAAGTCAATTTTATTTATAATGTTACAAAATAGTATGTTTTAGTGTAGACAGGCTTGAAAAAGATAGCAGACCATGCTCATCCTTTTAGGACCTTGCCTCTTTGGATAGATGCAGTGCTGCCAGAGAGGTTAGCCGTCATTGTTACAAAAAGGACGGTGTCTGCAAAAAACACAATAGTGACTTCTGCTTTATCTACAGCAGGGCTTGACTTCACAACTGGCCCTCTGGCTTTGCTGAATGATTGAAAGACTCCCGACTAGCTGATTGCATGCTCCGCTGGCCTGCTCTGGCCAGTTAAAATGCTGCCTAAAAAGTCAAATCCACTGCTGTGATTGTGCTCCTACATTCGGATTGCACACAGACACAGATTGAAGAGCATAGACTTGATTTTTTTTTTACTGTTGTTTGTAGATGTTGTTCGGTTGTTTAGACCTACCATGATCCCCTGCTACATATTCCTATACCTGTTTTTTTAAGCTTTGTAGAGTTCACTCTTTTTGGAGAGAATAAGTCTTTCACTAGAATATAAGACAGTTGAAGTTTGCCTACAGTATGTGGAACTGGCGACTGTATGACAGTCTTTAAATTCATCTCTTTCTTTCTTTCTTTCTTTCTTTCTTTCTTTCTTTCTTTCTTTAAAAAAAAAAACAGTTCTCACCAAAAGGGCACAAATATCAATATTTAGAGGAAATAGCATCACTAGAAAAGTTGAGCGACAGTGACAAAAGTCTCAAACTGAAGGGAGAAAAAGGTTGAAAACTCTGCAGAGAGAGCACTGCAGTTAGCTGGAACACAGTGCAGCTAGAAATGAAGTATCTAACCACATCTGAAGATCAATACCAACGTTTGTGGGCCAGTAAGCCGAGCATAGAAAAGAGAGCATAGTTTTGCTTGGGAATCAAAAACCTCTATAATGTTAAAGTGAAAACAGATATCTTAAAAAGTAATGCCAATTAAATAAAAAATGTACCATTACACAATGACGACACCTGTGTCTGGAAGGTCCACTGGTTAATCAGTATTCCTGGCTACCATTACACCATGAGACAAAAGAACACTTGAAGCAACTCAGAGAAAATGTTGTTGAAAAGTATAAATCAGGGGGATGGATACAAAAAAAAAAAAAAAAATCCAAGGCACTAAACATCCCTCTGAGTTCAGTTAAATCCATCGTCAAGAAATTGCTTTGTCATTGGCCGTCAGACAAGATGATATGTTTGGCAGATACCAAACACTGCACATCACCACAAACACACCATCCTCACTGTGTAGCATGGTGGTGGTAGCATCATGCTGTGGGGATTCTTCTCAACAGCCAGCACTGGAAGGCCTGTAATGGTTGAAGGTAAAATGAATTTGGAAAAATATAGGAAAATCCTGGACAATCTTTTTTAAAGATCAATTCAGTGCAGGAGAACTACAGCTTGGGAGATATATTGTCCAGCAAGCCGATCACACAGCAAAAGCTACACAGAAATGGTTTAAATACAACAAGGTGAATGTTCTGAAGTGACCAAATCAAAATCCAGACCTCAATCCAATAGAGAACTTGTGGCTGGACTTGTATTGAATATGCAATATTGAACATAATTGATTTTTAAAATCAATAAAAAGGTAAAACATCCAAGTAACACTTTTTATAGGCTCTGTAATCAACAGATCTCAACCAGTAAAGCCCCTCTGGGAAAAGGAAAAACAACAACTGTTATTCTAAAGATCTGGCAGGAACAAGTTTACATAAAAAAAAGATCCCTGCTGGATTTCCTCAACATTTCATTCACTTGTGCCTCGAATAGCTTGCACAGTTATGGAGACAAAAAGAGATCCAACACATTACAGGCTAGACGGGGCCAGTATCTGAACAGCACCTTCTGTTACTTTCACCCACTTCTTCCATCTCCACTGTACTAATGTTGGCATGTTTTTCATTTTGCCTGCAGGCACTGAAATGCAGAGATAAGATCATAGACTTCACATTACTAGTCTCAAGAGAAGGAAAGTACCACATTTTTTAAGAGTGGAGAAGCATTAAGAACAAAGAAATGGGTAGAAAGTGGAAAGAAAGAGTCCAGGTTTTTCTAATGAAGCTGTCATTGAATACAGACTCTGACCCAGGGCATATAGACTTAATTAAAGCATCCACCCCAGCTAGTCGACTGCCACAGTCAACACCATGTGTTTTTGCATCTCTGTCTATTTAGAGCCACAGTAGTTTTAAAAAGCTCTGTGGGTTCCTAACCAGAGCAGATGATACATTTGGGCTTACTGCTGTGCATTTATGAGGAAGTTGGACTCAAATCCCACATTAATAGATCGAATTATGTGCAAAGTAGCGAGTGTTTGCTCAGTTGTTGCCATTACCAGATTGCTGTTTCTGACTCTTGAACTGCAAACATACCCACTGCTGTTCCTGCACACAACCAGCACATCGCTGTAGCAGACAAATCACAAGCATGAGTGAACACACACTAGAGCATAACAGTGTGTACAGACACTCACACCACAGCCCCATGAGGTCTGTATGGAATCACACACTCACTGAATACACACTGGCATGCACGTACACAACCAACAACAGGCATACACTTCTGCATGGTGGAAACAGCAACAGCACCTGCTGCCATGAGGTCTGTAGCTACCATGGCAACTGCCTCTCCATCACCTACAATACAGAAAGAAGTAGAGAAAATAACACTGGATTTATGCTCTGTTCTCTATTTGATAGTTTGTGTCGACTGTTTTTCTTAAATATATTTGAGATCTCATAGAATCTCAGATTATTAATTTGGCATTGGTCAGAGAACTTTTAGAGTCCATCTTTGAACTTTTAAAGGAGCATGTTACCATCTGAGTGGATGTCCATAGATACTGAGCGTATTCATCAGTCTCTCAGACCAAAACAAAGCTTTTCTTTAATTGTACCTGCTCAGTCCACCCCTCCCTACAGTGCAGCACCACCGAATGCATCCAAGACGGGCAGTGATGAAGCATCAAGCTTTATTTGAACTGAGGACTCTTTTGAATACAAACTAAACATTATACAGTATACATATAAACCAGTAAACCAGTGGGCCTTGTTTTAAGGATAAATTTCACATATTGAGGGAGAAAAGTTGTTTAAAAGCAGCAACGCCCACCAATTCACAAACATGGAGGGAGTTCTCTTGGAAAAATTGGTTTTCTTTTTCTCAACCCCAAGGTAAAAAGCAAACATTCAAACTGAAGTTGATCATCCAGGGGAGACTGTGGAGCTGTAGATGTAGACCAATGGCACAAATTTTGGAAATGTCATAAAATGTTTTTTTTTTCTACATGAAAGTAACACCATGTTTCTATAGACATTACATTAAGATTACAACTTTATTTTGTAATTTTTGCATCTAAATATCTTTGCTTTTCTGTGTATCTGTTTATCTTTTATCTCTTTCTTTCTATTTATTTATCAGTCAATCTGTTAGTCATGCATGTGCCATATATTTTCACATTTTGTTTCCTTCCTCTTCTTTTGTCAAACTTTTTAAAGTTTTAACTATCCAGAGCCAAAGGGCAAGTAAAAATGTCAGAGTGTGTGAGTAGCCGCAGGTGTTATCTCCTGCACTCTGTGACACTGTGAAGTCTTTCATGCTGAACAGCGTATTTGAAGACCTGCTAACCACATCTTAAACATTTGCCAAGCTGCTGTCATAAGCTGAAATATCACACAGAAGCGCGAGCATGCACTCACGCAAACACACCTCACGCACTCAAGCTGGGACTGTCACAGGCTATCACATAGTCAGACATAACACATCTATCTTCAGCATCTCACACTAGGAAACATCTCAACGGGCTGAGGTGTGATTGACGGGATGACGTGTTTGTGTGCATCTGTTTCCATGTCTCCACTTTATCTTTGTGAAACTAATTTAAGTTTTTACTAAGAGAAGAGAAGATACAAAGTGAGGGCTGGTTTGGTTGGCTTCTTGTCAAGGAACTTTTTTTTGCACAATGTTTTGAGGTAGCATTTGCACAATAAAGAACACAGCATGCACATGCTTATGTTGGGTTGTCCATGCATTTGGCAGAAGTTAAAGCACATAAACACTTTGTAGACTAGGTTGGGCTGATGCATTTTTGAAATCTGTCATGAAAAATAAGGAAGACTGGAAAAAAGTTGATACTAAAATATAACAGCAGGGCTATTTACTACCCAATCAGTCCAATAACCAGCTGCTTTATATGAAAACCTACACAATGTGGGAATTTTCATTTAATCTTGTCACGTCAAAACAGGGGACAAAAATTGTATATGACAGGATGAAGATATCAACAACAGCTGAAGCTAGAGAAGCTTGAAGGGGTGTCAAATGGGAGAGGATGCAGTTTGTTTCAAGACAGTCTGGCTGCAGACCGTTCATCTCTGTCACTCTCACAGACTGTTCATCTGATATCTCAGGATGGAAATACAGGTTAAAATTTTCAAAATTAAAGCAGAAAAAAACTTCTGTTTAGGATTAAAGAAAGGGTTAAGGTAACGGTTAGGATACCAAAAGTTAAAAGTCAAAAAGCTCACCTGCAAAACCTGATTACAAAACTTTTAATGGTTGAGTTGACAGTTTGCTTACAGGAAAAAAGCTCATCCCTCATGAAAACATTTTAATGTTTCAAATGTAGCTGACGTTGCTCCATCAGCTGCCTAAGCTACATTTAACAGAATTACGCAGCTGAAGGTAAGCTCACAATGCAGCTACATGAGCAACATATCTGTCATCTGCGTTGCTAAGTTAGCTATAGCTACGTTTGGTAAAGCTGATTATAAAGCTAACTTAGGTATTGATAACATAACTACATAGCTAGCTAACTTAGCAAAGCCAGGCTCACAAGGCAGCTATGTTAATTATGTAGGTACATTATCTACGTAGCTATATTAGCTTGAGCTATGTTTGCAAAGGCTCACACTGCTAAAGCTAACTTAGCTACATTGGCTTCTGTAGTAGCATTGATTATGTAGCTAGGGTGCTATGTTAGCTTTAGCTTAAGTTAACAAAGCTAATTCGAGCCACCATTTGTGTAACTACTTCTAAAATGGGCCTATACATAATTTAATCCCAGATTTGACCTCTGTACTTTTTCTCTGTTTACCTCCGCCGAGGAGGTTATGTGATCGGCAGGGTTTGTTAGTAGTTAGTTAGTTTGTTAGTTTGTTAGCAACATAACTCAAAAAGTTGTGGATGGATTTTGATGAAATTTTCAGGAAATGTCAGAAATGGCATAAGGAAGACCTGATTCGATTTTGGAAATGATCCGGATCACCATCTGATCCAGGAATTTTTTAAGGATTTGTTACTATTGGGAGATAGGGCTAATGGCAGAGGTCTGCACTCTCCGTGTGCTTTTCTAGTTACCTCCGCCAAGGAGATTATGTGATCAGGTGGGTTTGTTTGTTTGTTAGTTAGTTTGTTAGTTACTTAGCAACATAACTCAAAAAGTTGTGGACAGATTTTGATGAAATTTTCAGGAAATGTCAGAAATGGCATAAGGAAGAACTGATTCGATTTTGGGAGTGATCCGGATCACCATCTGGATCCAGGATTTTTTTTAAGGATTCTTTACTATTGGGAGATAGGGCTGATGGTGGAGCTATGTACTGTTACCACTTTACACCAGGAGATGGCGGACATGAGTAACTTCAATCCCAGCAGCATTTTGGCTGTATTTCCACTCAAAGTTTTGGAGTTTATAGGGTTTGAAATACGCACGCCCTGTCGAGGAGACGAGTCAAAGCGTAACAGAGAGAAAGACAGCAAATTGTGGCGAGAATACTCACAATGCTGGGAGGGATCCAGGAACTTTTTTAAAAGATTCTTCACTATTAGGAGATTGGGCTAATGGCGGAGGTCTGCGCTCTCTGAGTGCTTTTCTAGTTTATTTATGAAATGTTGCTTGGTCTGACAAATTTGCAATGTGGCTATTTCATTAATGTAACTTCCAGACTTTATTAACAAATACAGTTTAATTTACAAAAAAAATCTAAAACTGGAAGTACCTTGTACTGTTTAATTATGTTGATTCATGCTGAATTCAACAGTGTAACAGTTAGTTACAGCAATGATCAGATCAAAAGCCTAATCAAGAAAGAATGAAGGAAAACTGGCAGGAGAATTGGACGAAGGAAGATAAAGACTGTAGAAACAAGCAAAATGCAAAAATCCAATATGGCAGACTCCACAAAGGGGACTCACCCTATGTATAAATAGAAGGCTTATTCTAAGTTAATACAAGTAAAACAATTGTAAACACCCATTATGACAGGCCTATTCATATATAAATTCTGCTTCATTTTGACCAGGTTTGGTCCACTACTTGCTACTGGGCTACATATTACACACTGCACCTTTAAAGGATGCATTTCAGAAATACTTACCTGAAAGGGGGGGCAAACTTAGTTCCAAAATATAGAAATATTTAGATCTATCCCAATCCTCTCCACATGAGAGTTCAGAAGCTGGAGGTCATACACCTATAAACAATCTGCAAACCACCTCAAGACAATAGAAGAAATGAGAAAGAATACCCATCAATTCTTTAATTTTATACACAAGGTTTAAATGCATAGTTGAACCCTGATATCAGCCAATATCAGCCCTGTTGACAGGCACTGACCATTTACATGCACTAATGTCAGTGGCTGGAGAAGAAGACCCCTGTTGGACAAAGCTTTGATTTGTTTGCATGGTTGAAAACAAAACGCAACAAGCCATGTCAGCAGTGAGATTCTTGGATGGTGTAGGAATTGAGGGAGAAAGCATGGGGAATGTCATGTGGTATAGGAGCCACAGGTCTGATTTGAACCTGGGGTTCATGGGGTGAGACTGAACCTCTCAGCCATCTGTGCCCTGTGGACATGCTTTGTATGTTCCAGTGACATTTAAAGAGGAGGGACTCTGAACAGCCATAAAAATAAATCAAATCAATAAATTTGTTTGAAAACAGACACTTAGAAAAAACAAGAAATCATGATTTTCAAAAACAGTATCATAATCATAGTTTGGTCAAATAGGTATCAGCTCTGATTTTGCAATCTGTGGATTTGTTCTTCATTTCTAATTTTAAGTTATTCTTTTTATGGGAGTTCAGCTGGTGTAAGTCACATACAGAAGGGCTACCTATTGTGATTTGATCATAAGATCCAAAACACCCCAAGCTTACTCACATTTTTACTCGAATTCCTGCACTTCAGTGTTTTGGCTCAGAACAATGCAGAGGAACACAAGAGCAGGGTGTTAACCTGAGAGATGGCGCCTCAAAATGACACACCTCTGTTTTAGCAGGAGTGTCTGCAAAGGTGAAACTTGAGGGAAAAGATGACCGGTAGATATTACCAGAGAAAAATAAAAATAAAGCTGCCTTGCCTTTAAAATCATGCTCCTGCGATGCTCTTCTGCATCAGAAGAGATGCCAGGAAGAGCTGTGTGGTTTGTTCCTTAAAAACTCAGACTACCTGATATGAAACACTAACAAAATGTTGGCTGAAAAATATTTTCATCTGTAGACTGGCATTTTTGTTATCTGTGTGTATCTTGTACAGAACTTTATTGCTGACTAGGGCTGAAAAAGGACCAACTGGTCAAACTGAACAGCCAGATCTGATCAGACCCACTCCTGTATGTGCACTGGGGGTGGACCAACCTTTTAGTGTCAAATTTAGAGTCAGGGTTCTGCCAGTCAGTTGTTCATGTTTTACAAGTACTGTAATGGCATGCCTGTTTTTAAATACACCGCACTATGAGGTATGTGAGTGTGTGTGCATACATTCCTCTCTTAACTATATAGGTTAAGAGGCTGACTAATACCAAAGATAGGATGAGAGACCTCCTTGTTTCTCTGTGTGTATTTTAAGCAGCACTGTGAGTCTATTGTGTCGGAGCATTGTAAAGGGCAGGAGGTGAAACGGGAACAGGGTTGACATTTAAGCAGCAGTTTCTGGTGCTACTCCATGAAGACCTCACTGCAGGAGTTGTAGATCAATTACTGTAGTGTTTAAAAATGATTTTATCCTCCCATTTGACTCCAAAAATGATTAAATGTTTGAAAATGTTATCTTTAAGTTCTGTTCTTTCTCATGGATTAAAAGAGTTGAGACAATACAGTTGAATTTAATGTGTTCATCTTGAATCAAAATCCTTTTAACACCAGTGCATGTAGTAATCTCTGTGCTGTTAGGCTGAAGGGGGTTAAATCCACTTCTCAGCATGCATCTTTAGAGTCTCCTGGCACTGTTTCATGTTAGTTGTGCTCTATGTGTCACTGACTAGTCTTTTGCTGTACTTGTAGACTGTTATGAACTCTTTCTCTCTGTTTTGTGGGAGATTTGATCTTGTTTGAATAGATAATAAGCAATAAACACATCTTCTTTTTCCATAAGCACCTCATCTTTCTTTCAACGCTTCACAACTACTAAGTCACCCAATGCTGACTAATACACATAAATATGATCCACTTCACTAACACTTATCACCCGTCTCAGCATCCCCTCCATCCCTCCTATCTGTCCTCTCTCTAGCTTATCAACAAGATGGAGCGAGATATGAGGGATAAGAAATAAGCTAGAGGCTGTAAAGAAGGAGGCTTCTCATAGGTGAATGGCACTGATGGAAATAGACCATGTTTGTATATGTGTGTGTGTGTGTGTGGGTGGGGGGGGGGGGTGTGTGTGTGTGTGTGTGTGTGAGAGAGTGAGGGAAACAGGGAGACGGAGAATTAAATTGGCTGTTTGTTCCCAGTCTGTGCTTCAATCAGAAACAGAGAATAGCCTCTAGCCGTTAAACTTTCCAATTACCTTGAGCAGATGGAGCCTGTGGGGCTCCATTTAGAGGGTTTGAAATGGTTGTTGTTGTTTACTGTTTATGTGCTCCTGACTCCACACCAGGATACATTCAGTGCTATTTAAACTCTTGAATCTTTAACCCATATCTATCTGCTCTTTTTTTACACCTTAGTCCCTCTCACTGAATCCACCATTGAGAAAAGCTAGAATGGTTAAAAGATTGATTGATTGATTGATTGATTGATTGATTGATTGATTGATTGATTAGTTGATAAATCAACCTGTGGTCAGACGGTTCAAACCTGGATGAACAAGTCTCCTCTCTCTCAGTAACAACGCTGCTCTTCATCGGGACTCTTCACCCTCAGCTGCTCCCTCTTAGGAGCCCAGTGGCTAACAGAGCGGCTCTGTGATGGCTTTAAGGAGCTCCTGTGTATGAATGAGTGCTACTGTTTGACTATGAAACCTCCAAGTGCACACATGCTCAGTTGACTTTCATGGTTATGGGACTTTAAAAAGTGTTTTAGGTTTAGAGGCTTGCAGTAGGAATCAAGCAGAGGTTTAAAGTTTATGTTAAACCACATAAAAAACTGTGTTTAGTTAGAGGAGGGGAGCACCTGACTCATTGATTCAAAGTCCCAGTCAAACATGCAGCTTACTGAGTCACATGGTTTGTCTTATCAAATACCTTCTTTTCAGAGTGTAGTTCTGCCAATTTTCTGAGAAATACTCCAGCAGGTTTAGTGTTTTCACATACACCACTCACCACTGGTGTGATCTTAAGCTGGTGAGTTAAGCTTTGCAAGATGGATTCGTCAGTGAGACACAAGGAAATGGGCGTATCCATCTGCTTTGCAAGGTTAGACGGTACCTGGTTGTCTAACACTACGTAAAATGTAGTCATTTCAGTTTTATGGTTTATTTATTGTTCTAATGCTCCATTTAGAGTTTGATTTATTTGGGAAATACTTCGAAGAAGAAGGGTTATTTATGTTATTATTTTATTTTTTTTAATGGAAATCACAGAAGGCTACTCGCACTGTGTTTTGTGTTTTTATTTAACATATTTAACATATGAAAATTCATAGAACTGGTGCTTGATGGAGTAAAAAATATAGTTTATATCATGCATTATGTCAGATTTTTGCTAATCTGAGAACAAAAGGATTTAGTCCAACAGTTATTGGAAACAAAAGTAACATGCAGTTTAATCAATCATGGGTCAAAATGCTTTATGTTTGTGATTTCAAAGCCAAAGTGGTACTGAGTGGTAAGAGCCATATGGGAGCTGAAAGAGCCGGCTGCAGAGTTAATAGGCTAAATCAATGAAAAAATGTTCTTCTCTTTAAACAGCTTTGGGCTAATAATTAAACCAGAGATGCCTCACTTCCAATATGATTGGCCAGTTTTAATTTTCAAATGTTTCCTGGTCTGACTTCCTCAAAAAGATTTTGGATAATACCAATTTTTGTCCTTAAATAAATTGTTACTGGCATCAAAATGTTTTTAACCATTTCTTTAATGGATGGTATGTTTTATTTCCATATTAAAACACTGAAAGACAAAAAAAGATACAAATCTCCAAAACTGCAACAGGTCACATGACCCTCTCTGATTTGAACTAAAACTAATCTCCACCAGAATATTATGTGTGAACTCTTTTTTTTTCCTTTTACCTTTTCGGTGATTTATGCTGAATTCTTTTTTTTTTTTGCCAAAAAGTATTCAATTATAGATTGGAATTATTTATGAATTTAATTTTTGATTTAAGTTCATATTCTACAAGGATTCACACTGTTTATCCCTCTTTGTTTAATGTCACTCTTTGACAAATAAAATCATAGACGGAGCGATAGTGGAAGCGTTGGCATACACAGGGGCAGTGTGCTTAAATACACCGATCCAACAGAATTAAGTGGAGAGGAACAAGTGCAGAGAAAGCTCAGTTTTATCCTTGAAGGCTTTAAAGGTCTCCTCTAGATTGTCTTTGGCTCACACATAAACAGTTCACAGCGTTCGTCTGTGCTCTGCACTCCAGAGCTGTTTCATAGTTGTGTGTGCAGCATGAAACCTCTCGTACAGGACTAGTCTTACGAAAATGTCACTTTAATGTGGCAAATGAGACTATGGCCGGGGAGATTAGACCATGGCAGACTGCCATAGCCCAGGTAATTAATAGGAATGCTGTGTGCAGTGATAAGAATATATAGGGCCGTATACCCACTTTCTAAGAGGCCAGTGTTGCCTCTTTAACAGCTTTTCTCCCTCATACTGTCACTGACAATCAGTAAATAAACTTTGTGAGTTACTGGTTAGGTTGAAATGGCAACTCAGTTCAAGTTTACATATTTCCATCTTTTTTGTTGTTGTGTTAAAGACATAAAAAGGCAGAATTGTAAAAGCCATTTGGGACCTGAAATGTTTGCTGAGAGCTTAGCCAAATAATCTGGATCTCTGGAAAGAATTGCATCTCCCATCACTAAGAGTGTGGCTGGACAGACATAAAAAAGCTGTTTGTTTACAATCAGAATATCACAGATCACACCAGCTGACCATTTAATGGCCATTTTATTATTGAACAAACTCCAATCCAGCAGCATCCACCAGTGTTGAAATCTGAAGCTTGTGCACAAGTGTAAAAGAACTACAGTTCCTCAAGTGTCCACTTGAGGCTGGCTGCAAAAGTCAACAAAAGCCCAATAACATCCATGTTTAAATGCTAAATTTTAGGGCAGATATCAACATGTTTATAGCCCGGTTAAACAAAAAACAAAGTTGGCAAGAAATAGGCTGTGTCTGTAATGTCTCACATTGTACGAGGAGAGACTTATTTTCCATAACTCTCCTTTTTCTTATTAAATTAGTGCCAGGAGTTATTCATAAGTTTGCATAATAGGGGTGTGCTGAGTTGACTCCCAGGCTGTTGTGTAGTAGCTGCTTGTTTGGGGTCCGTAGGCCACATCTCCACCCCTTTGACCATTTCAAGGTTGACTGAATGTTAATTTCAGGCTGCATTTCCAGTACAGCCGTCAGCATCACTGGGCTTAGAACTCTGCTTCAGGGACTGGTGGGACACTGAGACTAACTCCATCTTTGACACAGTCAGTGCATGAATAAATCTAACATATTCTGTGCTATGAACTAATCAGAGTGGGTCACAGGGCCTGCCAGGGGTTTTTAATTCATTTTTCCATGATAAATAATGAAACCAAGTTCTGTTTATGTTTGAGTAGTTTCTAAATGGTTGACATTTAGCTGCTTTTCCTTGATCCTGAGCCAGGAAGAACCCTGCCTACGCCAGTTTATTTAACTTGGTTTGTTTTTATGTAAGAGTACACACACTGTATCTGTAAGCACACTGGTCACCTGTTTCCAAATGTGTTTTCACACACGTTTGAGCATGAGTTGTCAGGCAGATCTTTACCTCCAGTTCCTCCCCAGTGAGCCCCACTAACCTTGAGAGGAACGGATACTGGAGGGAAGAACGGATGGAAGGGAAAAAAGAGGGGTGGAGTGAGAGAGAGAGTGTGTTCAGGTGTGGGATACGGCAAGATGAATCACCCAAACCAACAGGCAATTTGTCACTGTCAAGGAGAGAGAGGGGAGAAAAAAGAGGGTAAGGAATACGTGGAGAGGTCTTGGGGAGAGAAAGATCAGAAGTAGGTGGAGGACATAAAGAGGGTTACACAGTTGCAGGGAATACTAATTTATGTACAAGCGGGTTAAGATGTTGTTTGATCCAATCTCTGGACAGGATGGACACAGAGGAGTGAAAAGGCCTGGAAGTATACGAGCAGGTGTTTTATACTCTCTGGGTTGAAATCAGCGGTGTTATTCAACGGTTTACTTCCAGTGAGTCAGTTTATCTTTTCAGTCTTACGTATCCTGGGGGGAATGCACTTGTGTTCTGTGTTAGATAACTTGATGTATTTCTAAAAATAGCCCGTAAATTTATAAGATTACTGCATTTAAAAGTAACTTTCTACGTTACTGTAATACAATTACATAAGAGTTAAGGGAGGAAACACTTTGGAGCAGTTGTTCTCAGCTGGTGAGTCAGGACCCAAAAGTGGACCATAGAGCTGTTTCCAAAGATGTGTCTGGAAAGAAAAGTCCAGAAAAGTCTATCACGTATGGAAGTCCTAAGCGGTCATATATTCTTACATTTTTTTCAACCACCTACATTTTTCCATAATAACAGCCAAGTATTTGTCATTCTCTCAACATTTCAATGTATTTACAGTATCTCCTTTTCTCAGGATAACAAAGCTTGATTTCCCAAGGTTTGATAATTTCTTGAGAAATAACCAAAATTTCCCTGCTACCTCAGGATAATGGAGTAAAATAAAATGTATGCCTTGCAGGTTTTTGGCATGAAACACATTTGTTTTGCCTTTTTCTCTTTTCTTGTTTCTCTCGTCTAAAGTGGTTCAAAACTTTTCAGAATTTGGGTTATGATTTCTCATAAGAAGGGGATGGTGGGTCCTGATGTCTGAGAATTGAGAACCATTGATTTAAAGCTTATTTTGCTAGGGCAGCCAACAGTTCAGCCCAGTGTAGCTAAACACAATGAGGAAGAATCTTTTGAAAAAAGGCAGAACTTTGTCAAGTTTTCTGAGGAAATATCACAGAATTTTGAGTGAGTTGTTAGTCTTGTCCTTGCTTGTGGGGCGATGGGTTTGCTTAGCAAGACAGTGTGGCGTTCCCGGTATCTGAGCATGCAGATGAAAGTCAGAGTCTTTTAGTCCTTGGTCCCTCCAGTCTTACTATACTCTGGTGAGGCCTGGATATTGCCTGGTGGCAGGTGACGCTGACTGGACTCCTTTGTGACAACTTCTCAGTACATCTTTGGGTATCATTGGCAAGACCATTGTCTCTAAAGCTGATGTGTTCAGGAGAGTGGAGATAGGAAGGGTCAGCTGCTTGACATGAGAACGGCAGCTGTGCTTTACAGGCACCTGGTGCGCTTACCTGGGCCTGATCCAGCTCACCGCATACTGGGTTCCTGGGTACCTGGTGGGCTGGTCCAGGCACCGGGAGGGCTCACATGCATCATGGAGGGGGCAGCTTCAGGGATACCAGGAAAGATGGAACTTTGACCTGGCACAGGCCTGGAGGATGGCAATCAGGAGGCCAGAGCAGCATAGGACCAAGGTTGAAATGCTGAACCGGCACCCAACATTCTGGTATTGGAATCAGTATTGGAAAGGAAAAAATAGTATTTGAGGATTTTATATATTCATATCCATGAAATGTTGTGCTCTGGCTTGCCTCATTATGAAGGGGGAACCATCTGTTTCTACACTGTTCAAGGCTCATTAATAACAAAGTTTCTATTTCTCCACCTTGACATCCTTTAAATTCAGAGCAGAGATGCGACTGTTTACAGATGCAGCATGGACAGAAAGTGTGATCCAAAGTGGTGTCTTACTCTGGTGTGCTGTTGAGACGTGCCGTCAGGCTCCAGTGTCATTACAACACTTGACCTTCTAAAATTGGTACAGGCACTGATAAGGACTTTGGATTTTTTTTCACTCAAGCCCTGATAAAAATGAAAAACCTTTTACAGAAGTTATTGCTCTGGCTTTCACACCCTATTTAGACTCACAATGACTCACCCATTTAACTTTACTAAAAGTGTTAGTGAATGGATAAAAAGTAGACTTCTCTATTTCCACATACTGAGCATGGCTACAAATGAGCTGAATTTTTACAGTAAGCACCAGTGTTGTACAGGACTACCCTTTAAAAACAGGCATTTACAAAGACCACTTTCCCACTTAAAATAACAAGCAATGGAGCCAAGATCTTCAT
This sequence comes from Cheilinus undulatus, assembly GCF_018320785.1. NCBI lineage: Eukaryota > Metazoa > Chordata > Actinopteri > Labriformes > Labridae > Cheilinus > Cheilinus undulatus. The sequence goes on along the minus strand of NC_054865.1, from coordinate 23,834,670 downwards.
CAGTACTCCAGCACTAGACGACTGGCTAATTGGAAGCTAGTGAACCCACTGCAATAAATAACTCTCACATATACCTTGGTTGCAGATGCTTCACAGTTTACAGTGCGCCTCTAGTGCAGATGGTGCTTGTTTAAAAGCAGACAGCAGGATTTATATGCAATCTTATACAGTTAGGCAACACTGTGGGTTGCCAAGAAAGGAACTTTAAATGAGAAAAGAATCTAAAAGTATGGCAAGTATGCCATTTAGAGCGGGGAAACAATGGCCAGCTCATATACAGTACAGGCTTTCTCCAGCTACATCATTTATTCACACTGTCATCAGCAGCTCTCAAAAAAACTGTACATGCTGAGACAGGATTTTGATCTCAAGGTGTTAATAGAGCCCAGCGTTTTCCACATGTAGTGTAAATTATATGCAGAGACACAACGTCTTAAATGTGCAGAAAGTATCCATAAAAAACACCCCAACAAACTCAGACTCTTGTCATGAGAGCATGACACAAACAGAGACCTTGTGTTTTCATCAGATCCATATTTAGCATCTGTTTCTAGTATTTGCTCCCCTTTGATTTGGTTTAAATCCTACTACACACATACATTGATCATGCAGTGCTATTTTTGTATGTGTACATATGGATGCAGAGAGGAAAACATAACTTTCTGTAGCTGAATGCCTGATGCGCTCTTAACCCAAGATTATCCATAGCAGTGTTCAGACAGGCAATTAATCCTGGTCTTCAATCCAAAAACAGAGACAGCATGGATGTTGCCTCTGGAGGGCTGCAGAGTGAAGCGTGTTTCAAAGACCCTCTGAAGGCCTCTTTAAAAGACCTTCACACTGACCATGCTTGATCTGACCGTCTTGCCCACAGCCATTCAAAGAAGTCACATTTCAAAGGGTGAAAACATCTTTAAAGAGAGCAACACATCAAAGCATGTGAAGCCACCGTCTCGTTCTGTTAGTGAGCCAACCCTGATCTCCTACTCTCACTTTAAGACAGAGAGAGAGATGTCTGCCGAAGGCTGGCTACACGCTGGACAATTTTAACTCCTGCCTGGTTTACCTGTCCAATGATCAGAGGGGCGTAACCCAATCTAACACACTGAGGGAGTTTTTTGCATAAATGATAACAATAAATGTTCCTATTACAGGTAATTAAATAGAAATTTAAATTCAGTCACCTTGTCTATATCACCAGGACCTGGTTCATAGAATAGATTGCACCTACTAATAGCTCCAAAATTAGTGCATCATTTTCTCCAGCTTTCTTTTCAATCTCAGGGTCAAACTCAGAAAGCTTCCTGCCCTAATGATTTTCAGGAACAACCAAAAAGTTGTCATGCTGTCCTCAGTTTGCTTGTTTTGCATCCTAATGTGGAGATGAGCCTTCTGCACCTTTACCCTGCATGCTATCTCTTGCTAACAGAGGATAGTTTTGTACACATAAAGATGATAAGCTAGGGATGAGAGTAAACCTCTCCAGTTTTACTATGAGACCGAACTCAAAAATAAAAAGGACTTTCACTGTTAGAAAACAAAGCTTACTCCACTGAACAGAGCAAGCAAGGACAACATGAAGTTTGAAACCGCACTTTGTCCTCCTCATGCGTAATTACTTCATACTGTCCCCACACATGTGGATGAAGGTTCAAGCCTCTGATGGCTTGGACTAATGTAACCCATCGTTGTGTTAATAATAGGGACGTCACTGGGATGTTTAAATACTTTTCTTGCAGATTATTTATTTTTATGTCATAAAGAAGAGAAATGATTCCTTGGACAATGAAAAACTAATCTCTTATAAAAACAGCAAGACATGACTCATATGGAGTTTTCCATGTATGGAGCATAATATAGAAGTTTAAATAATCGCAGTAGGGATGCACAATATTGGATTTTTGCCCAATATACCCAGTATGCCAATATTTACAAATACATCTCTGCCAATAACTATATTAATATCGATATTTAAATGTAGTTCAGACCTAAAACTTCAGTCCATAAAACATGTGATTTAAAGATTGAGGATAAACCAGTTAACAAATTTTGGTCCTTTAAAACAGACAGAAAGTGTAAGGAATGATGATAAATAAAGAAAAAGACCTCAGCTGATGTAGCTCTGTTGGTCCGGACTTAAACTACACCAACTTATTTGTAAATATGATTTATATTTACAGCCGATATAAGCACATTTTACAGCCAAAATATCAGCTATGAATATTGGCAGAAATGTTTACCCACGCTGATAAAATCTGCAGGGAGTTATGTAAAGGGCTCCGTATCTTTCTTTGTATGTGTACAAGATAACTCGAGAACGGAAAAGTCGGATCTTCACCAAACTTTCAGGGAATATTGGGATAGTGACAGGGAAGAATCGATTAGATTTTGGTGATAATCGCGCACCTGTTCGATTTTTCTTGGACTTTGAAATTTTGAACACCATAGTAATCAATGGGAGTGTAAGTTCCTCGGTGGCGCTGCTTAGGCGTGGGTCTGCCGCCTCAGACGGCCATTCTAGTTTTATCTGCTGATGCCGATTTCATACCAATGATGTAGTGAATCCCTAAACCACAGCCAATCATTTTACTTTTATAGTTGTCCCTGTACAAATACACACTGAATAAATAAATGAATAAATATTTCTTTCTAATGTTGAATGTTATAATAAATGTTAGACTGCATTTTTTTCTGCTCATGGGTTCAGGTTTTGTAAATGCAAGTCATGCAATGGTTTTTGTGATACACACAAACTGAGCTCAATTTATTTTTCACAGCTAAATAGAGCTTATTTTGGTTTGCTGAGTATAACTAACATTAGCAGCATAAGCACCACTAGCCTTCAGTCCTCCATGCAGGTTAGCATAGCATACCTGTTCTGAATGGGAAATCTCATTGTTTTGATCAGAATACTGCTAAACTGTGCAGAACAACAAGGTGCCATCCGTCCTTTGTGCTGGTTTTACATCTCTGGTAGAGCATAAAGGCAGTATGCCAAACGCCATTAACTACTACAATCCTGTTATAATGCATGGTGTTATCCATTGCAGCTTAAACACAACATTTATCTGTCATTTTGGGCCTATATTTCAAATCTGAATATTTTGTTTAACAAGTAAAGACGTTAAATGGTTAAGTTGGTTGATCACGCACACCCTAATGTTAACTGTCTCAATCGAAACATTCCTTCTACAGATCTGTTTAGTTCACCTTTTTCAAGTGTGCACTAAATTTGATTCTTCAGCTAAATCATTATTTTCTAAAGCTGTCTATAGGAGTGTTTGCTCTGTAAATATCTGTCATAGTTGTTTGATGCACAACACAGTTGGCTTTAGAACATAGAATGGGAAATTTGAGTGAGTATTGGTGTGAGCTCTGAGAGAGAAATCTTATAAGAGTGATTAATTTGAGTGTGGGAACTAAAACTGCTTCTTGGATGTTATCACATCTAACACCTGTATCATTATTTGATGTATTATTGATAGTCTGAGGCCTCGCCAATAAACACAGTTATATAGAGCTGCACAAACATCCGCAAGCAAATATGTGCACACAGATTCTCCTCTCCACAGAGACAGAAGGTAATTTATAGCCCCTATAGCTAGTTAGCTGTATGCTGATTAATTTCTGTGTCGCCATGGCAACAAAAGTATTCTATTGCATTTTTCTGTGTTATTAATATAGCATGTCAACATCACAAGAGGGCATGTGTACATGTGCAGATGCATTTGTGTGCATGAGCAAGTTAGGCAAGCATGCATGTGTGCATAATAGGCTGCCATTGTGTCCTACCCAATCTAACTCCTACACACATTACTGGATCAAATGAAGGAATGACCAATTAAAAAGGGTGATTAAGGGAAGCATACTTTAGTGAAGGAGGGGGATGTTTAGGTTATAAATGAGCAGGAGAGAGAGAGACAAAGGGACAGAAAGAGAAGTCATTTGTCGTTGAAGGGAAACAAAATTCAGGAGAAGCAGGCTTGGTTTCCTTTATGTCTAGACTCACTTATGCTAATAAAGTCGAGCTGCTGCCTCTCAACTACCTTTAACACCCATACACGCAGAGTTAATTCAGTGTTTTCTCACTGAATCTACAAATAAATTGTGTATTCAGCTTCAGATCTGGCCTTGCTGCTCCATGTATGATCAATTTTAAAGGCTTCAAGAGCAAAAAGGTGGTTGGATATTCTCTGATCTTTTGTATCACAGTGCTACATTGATTTCTTCTTTTCAGTAGAAGTTTTAGCTATTTTTCCTGTCATTTTCCTCACCATTCTTAGCACTTACACCAGTTTTTCAAAGCATGTCCCTGAAAACCACCTGCACTGTATCATGCTGAGTCTCATTTATCATTGTTAAATAGAAAACGTATGACCATTGATGAATGTATAGAGTTCACATTGAATAAACAAAGTGTGTCACAGTCCAGATATCCCAATAATTTATACATGCTATATTTTACTGTTTATCTGAAGTTAGGCCTTTCTGCTCGACATCCCTTCAGCTTATTAAATGGTAAATGGACTTGAGCTTGTAAAGCACTTTTCACACGTGTTTAGCTGCTGTGTAGAGTGGCCATTAGTATTAAATAATCTGATTCATACATCCAAACATATTGATATGTCACTGCAGCAGCAGTGGGAACAGTGTGGGGTTAAGCATCTTGTCCAATGACACATACTCATGTGACTGCAGCTTGAGATCAAACTCCCAAACCTTAGAAACAACCCTCCCTACTCTCTACGCTCTATGCTGTACCTACTGAGCCACACTCACCCTACAATTAATAATAATTATATATCATATAATATATTAATATTGATAATACAAAAACAATCAGCCTGCACCTGAATGATGGCCTAACCTGGAAAACCAACACCACAGCGCTGATCAAAAAGGCACAGCAGTGACTTCACTTCCTGAGGGTCCTGACGAGCAACACCCTGGCCAAGGAGCTGCTGGTGTCCTTTTACAGATGCTCCATTGAAAGTGTACTGGCATACTGCATCCCAGTGTGGTTCTCCCGCTGCACTGCTCAGGAGAACACAGCTCTCCAGAGGGTCATCAACACATGTGTTTGTTATTGTGTCCATTTGATTGGTAGAGCTATGCATTGGACTTGAACAAAACTGTCACTGATCAATGTCTTCTTCAGTCATAATCAGGTAGCTACTTAAGTTTGTTTTGGTTTTATTCAGGTCTGTGTCCACTGATCCTGTGTCTGCTCTGGCAGTGCCAGCTATAATAAAAAACAAAACTAATGTGTTTCTCAATGCATTTTTAAACACTCAGCATTGTGCTCTCTCAGTTTAGCGTTTGGGACACCGCCCCTTTCTTTCATGACACTTCTTCCTAACTGACCAGTTGAAATCAGAAAGAGTTCTGATTTCTGTTATCAGTCCAGTAAGGGGGAAGAATCTAGTGTGACCTGCATGCTTTTCAAGAGTACGGCTTTCAGGTCTGAAGCTGCTTATGGCAGGATACGATACTTTAACACTGATTTAAAGTTTCCTAAAGACTGACCAAATGAACACTACAGAGGTAAGCAAAAGATAACTTTTGTAATTCCATTCAGTTCAGCTCAATGAAATCATATCAATTCAATTTCATTTTATTCAGTTGACTTTAGTTCAATTTAGTTTAATTCAATTCAGTCAATTCAGTTCAATTCAGTCTGGTTCAATTCAAATGAATTAGATTAAATCCTGTTTTATTCAATTCAGTTCAGTTCAATTCATTAAAATGTAATTGCATTCAGTGTAGTTTAATTTTATTTAATTCAGTTGATTTCAATCCAGGTCATTTCAGTTTAGTTCAGTTTTATTCATTTGACTTCAATCCAGTTCAGTCTCATTCAGCTCAGTTCAAGTAAATGATTTCCAGTTTAATTCAATTCTGTAAAATTTAATTCAGTTCAGTTTGATTTAATTCAAGGGATTTAAATGTGATCAAGTTTCAGTCAGTTCTGTTCAATTGAATTCATTTCAATTTAAATAAATGTAATTCAGTTTCATTCAGTTCAGTTAAATGAAATACATTCTAATTTTATTCACTTCGGTTTCAATTTTGTCCAGTTCTGTTCAATTCATTTCAATTCAGCTCTGTTCAATTCAGTCAGTTCATTTTGGTTCAATTTAATTTGTTCAATTGATTTCAACTAAATTCATGTTTAATTCATTAAATTGGCTCTAATTCTGTTTAATTAAATACAGTATAATTGATTTCATTTCAGTTAATTTATTTTAATTCAATTCAGCTCAGCTCAGATTAATTAAACTCAGTTCAGTTTATCTCAGCTTAAATCGGTCTGGTTTAATTCAGTTAATTTAGTTCAATTTAATTCATTTTAGTTTAATTGACTTGATGTCAGTTCAGTTTAATTTAATTAATTTAGTTCAGTTCATTGTGTTTTTTATTCATCTGACTTTAACTCAGTTCAGTTCAGTTTAATACAGTTCAGTTCAATTTGGTTTAAACCAGCTGACTTCAAATCTATTCAGTACAACTCAGTCCAATTTAGTTAATTTCAGTTAAATTCAATTTTATTTTATTCAGTTCAGTTAGATTTTATTCATTCAATTAAATACAAGTCATTTTGCTCATTCAGTTAATTTCAGTGGAAATAAGCATCCTTACATCCTGGTTCAAATTTTTTTAACCCCCAATTTTTCCATTTATACTGAAATATAGTAATTCATGACCAGGCACACACTGTACAGGGGTACATGTTTCAACAATATGCTCATTTTGGCTTGATGAAAGATACACATCATGCATATTTAGGGTCATGGCTCATATGTCTGCAGGCCAGTGTGTTGTTTGGCAGGAGGTTTAAACTCAGCGTCAGCTCCACCTTGTTCCTTTTCAAAGTTGACTGAAAGTAAGTTTGGGATATTTAAACTTCAAAAGACTTTCTATAAAGAATCAGCTACATCCAGTCCTTTTACTGTCTATTCTTTTTTGAATGAGACAGACCCGGAAAAATACAAATAATTAGTTTATTTTTTACTAATTTTATTGTTTTCATTGTTAATTAACCCTCAAGGCGACACAATAATGTATATCCTCATTTGAAAATGGAGAGACACAGAATGCTGGAGAGTGTTATTGAAAGATAGAGACCCATGCTTGACCCTTGTAAGTGCAGCATTTGTCTTTTATGTGTGTGTGAGACTGAGTGATGTCATTTATAACCGTGTTGCTGTTGACCTTGCCTCCACACTGACATCAGACTCACTCATTCACACTGCCACACTGTCATTCTTGAGACAAATGTGTGTGATCAGAGGCCACTAATACACTTGAAAAACACACTCACATACAATTGAAATTGTTTCTGCTGGCTTTTATTTTTCACTTTTCATCTTTATTGTTTTGTGACACTCCTGCCGTCTACAGTCTCTGTGCTAGTGAGAGACAGAGAGAGCAGGTGCAGGAGACCGCACCCCTTCTGCATGAATTCACTGATCCTGGCCCTGCAGAGAAATATGTGTGTGCAAATATCAGTGTGTATACAGGAGCAGGTAGAGGGGGGATGAATGGGGAGAGATGAGAGGAGGTAAATGAGTTTGGGTGGGGGTGGGAGTGGGGGGGTTTACCTTCCCTGGTCACTCATCTAGAACTGATTACACTCACTCACCCACTCACAAGCCAATAAACCTGCATCACCCTGGATTTAAACGCTGAACAACGGGCTCTCTCTGTCTTCTCATTATTTTTAGTCCTTCCTTTCTCTGATATGCTTTCTTCTTTTTAAATGTGCTGGTGCTTAAAATAGAAAATAATAAAGATGAAAAGTGAGTAAGAGTTAAAGGCAAAAAATAAAGGCAGTTGCAATTGCACTGATGCTACCCTGACTGTGATTGACAGAGTATGTCTGTGCATGTGTGCTTGTGGGTACAGATGTGTCTTATTGTGTTTGACAGTCCATTTTCATGAACCCTTTCCCCCAACACATAAAAAACGAAGGAACACACCGTGCCGGAGCTGTCTTGTCTTATCAAATCTCAGTCATAACACGAGTCTGTGTCCACACTAACAGTCTCTGAGGTCAGCACTCAGTTAGCCTCAGCTCTGTCCCTAAACCGTCTCTCTGCTTTCTCTCCTTCTCTCTGTCGCTCACACAGTGTCGAGCTGAGGCTGTGTTTGTCTGCCCCTGTAGGAGGAAATGAATCACACACGCTCATAGACCTGTCTGTGGTGCTGAGACTGATTGAGTCACTCAGAGAATACTGATGAGCTCAGAGGTGAAAAGGCGCCTCCAAGAAATGCTTACAGAGAGGGGGAAATATAAGGGTTCCAATAGAGACTTTGTTACCTAACCTAAAGTCTCATTTGGTTGTGTTTACATGAATAATGCTGTTATGTGTCTTTGATTTAAAGCTCAGATAAAAATGGCCTCCAATTTGGGCCCCAGTAGTCTAGTGATCATAACTCTAATTAGATTTTCGAACTGGACTTTATAAAGTTTTGTACTGAACTCTAGTTTTTGGCAACATTATGCTACACTAATGAGATAGCCAGAGAGGCAGGAAAAAAGAGTGTGTGTCCACATCTCTGTTGTGCGTTTGTGTGTTACTAGGGAAATAAACAAACCCATACTGTGGCACAGAAAGATGAGCTGAAAGTATTAGTGAGAACATGAAAACAGGAATAGGGTCAAGGAAAGGGCACTCATAGAAACAGTCTTATATTACATGCACAGTTAAGTCAAGCTATGATTGTAGCTTGATATGGCCGTTTAATTGGACTCCTGTCCTTGTCCATTGAGAAGAATTAAATTGCTGAAGGATTTGGATGAATGGCTTACCTCTGCTACAGTGGGTAGCAATTGTACCTCCTTTCAGTGAGTTACTATTGAACTGTCCTGGACAGCAGGAAGCTAATCTCTATAGGTTCTTTGTAGATGACGTCATGGAACACCCTCAGGGGCCAGTGGTGATTTCTGCATAGAGAACGCACTTTATAGCACTACTATAAAGGCCATGTTTTCAGTGGTTTATGACTAAGCCAAGAGTTTAATGGGCAAAAATATCTACATTCTTTATTCCTAAGCAACTTTTGTGTCCCAAAAGTAGCGAAATATTCAGGAAAAAAAAAAAACAGGATGAGCAGTGTCACACAATGCTCGTATATGGCAAAGCAGCCTGGTTTTGTTCAGCACAGTAGTTTTTAGCCCACAACCACCAAAATAAAAGTACATTTTAGGGATTTTTTAAAACCTTACTTTGATTAAAGCATTAATCTCACCAACTTACCATGTTTTGTTTTAAATTGTACTAATTTTATGCATGTATTTTGACAAAAAACTGTAAAATGTATACTTTAAACCATGTTATCATTATATCTGAAGGCAGAGGACAACATGACAACTGTTTGCTACATGTTTATGCAATTTTTTCATTGTGGGAATGCTCAGAATAACCAGTTTGGGTCTAAATGAGGTGAAAACATGCAAATGAGAAAATGGATCCCCAGTTGCATCACCTAGGTGTTAGTCCCACTTTAGAACCACTTCAGGAAGCTCAGCTTAGGATGGTTAGTACAGACAGACTAGCATTTCTACATGTTTTTAAAATTCCAGTTGTAATCAGACTAATGCAACAAATTAACTGTTTCTAATTGCATGTAAACATGCTGAATATATTTGAGTCTGAGTGTCTGTACAAAGGCCATTTGCATTGTTCTAAGGATGGTTATCATTGCCGGCATTTGGCTGATTTGCAATGTTGGCAAGGTGACAGGTACTACAGCACGGATCTGGATGTGTCATTTATTTTAGAATCAGTTTTAAGGCCTGGTTTCCTGCAGAAATGAAGTGTTGATGATCAGAACACTGCAGAAAACATGATGGACCACAGGGCGGTCCGTTTGTATATTTTACTGTAATAGGATGTATAATTTGTGGATATTTGATTTCTCACTCATAAGATAGTGACAGTGACGAAAATATTGAAATGCCTGAAAATATCAATCCCTACCACATGGTTAATGGATTTACAGCAAAACTCTCTCGTACTAGACCTCATATCTTCACTCTTCCTTCAAAACACAGCTCTCCTGTTTTCCTTTTTTTCCATCACAGTTTGGTTGTTCCCCAAATCACAGCCAATTTGGAAGAACAAGACCCTCATCTCAAGGACCAAACCCTGTGTCCACTTTAATACTCCTTTGGTGGCCCGTCTGCTGAATGTTTGTTTATTTATGTGTGTTTGTGTTTGAATGAGTGTGACAGTGAGATAAGAGTTGGGGGAAGCCAAGGGAGATTATGTGATACTTTTAACTAGCTCTTGGACTTTTACCAATTTTGACGTTTTCAATTCTATCCAAACAGGAAAATCAGAGCCTCTCTTTGGTATTGATTAGAGGATTTCTTCACTTTGTCCTCTGAGTGGTTTATATTTTTATCAGTCTCAAACACATTTTGCAATGACTTACAGTGAGAAAATCAGACTCTGCTTACTTGCACTTTTTTGACAAACTACTTTGGCAAACACAAGACAAGATGCTTTTACAATCAGATAGAAATAGAGTTAAAACAAAAAGCAGCCAATACTGAGGTGCAAAAAACACCTTAAGTCCAGTGTCCACTTGCAGCTGGCCAAAAGGGAAAAAATACGGGTTGTGTGTATGGGTGTGTGACAGAAATAGAGCGAAATGCACATGTGTACAGTATGTTTAAAAACCTGTCCCATTAGTTATGCTTCTTATTTAGCTTTAGCAACAAGGTAGTCTTTATCTGATAATATACACACTCACATTCTGCTCGGTTGAACTCCTTGCGCTCATGTAACGTGTATGAGCATGTGTAAGAGTGTGTGTGTGTATTTTGTGGTCTTGTGGTTTGTTGACACAGCCTAGCAGGCAGCTCTCACTCTGAGAGGTTGCCTTTTCCTTATTAGATGAAATGATGCTTTGTGTGCACACATTTACACACACACTAACACACACGTAGCCAGTGTATTGATTGAAGAAAAGTAACAGTCTTGTTATTGATAGAGACTTAGTTGTGTGTGGCAGACAGTCGGTTTCATTCACTCTGTTTTTCTTGCTAACAGGCTGTTATTCCTCTGTGAGCATACGGGCCACCAAAGAGGCTGACCACACACTAAAAAGTACAACCAGTTTAACATATTCAAGCAATATCTTACTGAAGGGACTGATACTGTACTGAAAAGAGACAGCAGCGAAAACGAAGCATTTCAGACGGAGGTTAAAGTAAGGGTTTTCAGGACACTAGTGTGAGAAACATGAAGAGTTTTTCTGAGCTGCAAACCATGTGAAGCTACTACGTGGGTATCAGAGAGATGTGTAAAGCCTTGAAAAAAGGCATAATACCCCCTCTTTAAGCATGTCAGCCTCTGCTGCAGTAAGTGGTGATATGCCCTTTGCAGATGTTATACTATAAAATCTGTTTCCAGCTGACCTTACTGACAAGTTAGCAGGGGACAAATTAGTCGCATGCTGAGCGATGAAAAGCTCAAGACAGTCTGGCTGCAGACGCTTCATCTCTGCCAGCCATTCTCACAGACTCTTAATCTAAGACACTTTGTGTCTCAGAATGAAAATAAATGCTAAAACTTTCTAAATAAAATCAAATTATACTTCCGTTAAAGTTTAGGGTAAGACTTAAGGTAAGGGTACCCAAAAGTATAAAGCCTGATCTGCAAAACCTGATTATAAAAACTTAAATGAAGCCGAGTACACAGTCTTCTTACAAGAAAAAATCTTGTTCTCCATGAATACATTACAACACAGCAAGCTTAGCTTTTGTAGGTAACAGAGCTATGTAGCTAATGTAGCTAAAGCTAAGCTCACAAGACAGATTTGTCCAGGGTCCTGCATCTTATGATGTCATCAAAAAGCGCAGGACCATTCATTTAAACTGCACTGATCATGGATCCAATGGAATCCAATCCATCTTGACAGCCCTAGTTTTATATTAAAATAAACAGTATTACAGTATTTGGCTGAAAAGCTTCAATGTTTATATGTGATGTGCTCATTTCAACATATCAGTCAATTATTTTGACTCATGTTCCTCTCTGCTTTTCCATGTCATCCATCTATCATCTTTCTCTTAGTATGAATATCTGATTTTCTAAATCTGCTGAAAGATAACCAGTGCCAATCACATACCTATTGATTCGACACCCACGCACACACAAATTCTGCATCGCCGTAACTCATGTATTGATTAAGCTTCAAAATCTCTCCCATCACTTTGGTTGATACTCTACATGCGCTATGAAGTGAGATATTCAAATGAAAGTCCCAGTGTGCAGGGCAACTGTTGGAAGAGGTGCTTCCATGTCGTAGTGTGTTTGATTGGTGCACCAGCTCTTATAGAAATATATATTAAATTGTGGTTAAACTCTTTTTTTGTTTATTTCTTGAGGTGGGTAACAAAGCTGCAAATATGGAACATGAGGAGGGAGGAAGTGGATGTAATGGCTCTGCTTTCGAAATGTAGAAGTGCTAATAGCAGCTATTAAATGGAAGAGATGTGTCTTGTGTCTGGATGTTGTGCGTGCAGGAACAGAAGAGTAGGACATGAGTGGACAACATACTTTCTTATACAAGCATGAATACACTTTCACACTTAACTGCACAGACCAGGTGATGTTTGCTTTAACTATCACTTCTGCAGAAAAACACCCTGCATAGATACCAGGCAGATACCAGCGCTGCAGAAAAGGAGGTGCTGTCTGAAAGCATGAAGCTAATTACAGTTATCACCTACAACAGATGTTTGGTTGGAGTGAAGGGCATGTGAAGAACATGTGAACATGCACTAAGTTTAGGGCTGTTTTTTTATTCTTTTACATGAAATATTCAGACATCTTTACTTCTTTGTGTAAAACTCTGGAGAAATATTTCCACTGGTGTAAATGAGGTTTGGACACATATCTGTATCTGTGGGTGTGTGCATGTGTTTTGCATGCAAACTTTGATATTTAGACCCAAGAAGCATGGCAGGAGATTTAGTAGGGCTATTCTCAGGCAAAGTGGCTCCAATTAAGTCTGGAAAAACACACAAATAAACAGAGCACATACCTAAACAGGCACTTTTATTCACAGACAGGGAGAACTGTGGAGACAAATTGGACAAATGTTTACATTTATGCAAAAAGAAAAAACACTAAGATTACTCACACAAAAGAATGCACCAATTTACCATCTTGAGAGGCCAAATCTGAGGTTCTCCTGCATTTTAATATGCATAAGAAACACATATCAGCACATTGACTGCTGTGATTAAAGTAAGATACCAAAAAAATGAAGGGTCATGACTTTTATGGATCTTATAGTTTTTTTGTACTTTGGTGATACACATTAATAAAATTTTGGCGTCTTGTGTATTTTACCATCTTTTTACACCTTATGCTATTATAACTGTTACTGAAGTGGTAACAGTGGAAATATTATGTAGCACAAAGACAACAAATAACACCAAAATCAAAAAGGGGTGACTTTGGCATAGGTGGGGGGACTGAACCCATGTCATGTAGATGTGTCCTTTGACAAGACACTTTACTCCACATTGCTCCCATTGATGCAGCAGTGGAATAAGGATGTGTATACATGGAATAATGACAAACAGCCTCTATACATAGCAGCCTTCACCATCAGTGTGTGAATGTGGAGTGAATGACTGTCAATGGATAAGTGTGACCTGAAGCTCCTTGAGTAGTCAGACTACTTAAAAGCACCATACAAGTCCATTCACCGTTTGAGTCTGTTTAACTTTTATTACACAGCAGCAAGTGGCGGTGAGAAGTGCTCTAAAACTGGTTGGGTCAAAGAAAGCCCCCAAAAATCCATGAATTAACACTGACCCTACCTTCTTTTACCTTAACTTTACAATTAGAGGACATAACTACCCAAAGCAGAGTCATCCGGGATGAGGGAATCTACCCTTAGACTGTTTTGAGTCTCTTTGACCCATGAAGTTTATGAAAATTAAGGTCAAGATTTTTTTTTAAAGTACCTTTTACACATGAACCTCACTGCAGGAGATTGTAAGGGTCAGGGTAGGTTTGCACATAGAGGAGGAGACGGAGGAGCAGTCTTCAGTCGTGGGGACTATTTTCTGATTAATATTAATAAAATATGTGAAATACTATTTCCACAGTGCAGAAAGATAGTAGAAAACACTTCATGATCAACTTGTGGTTCACACCCAGAAAACTGTCAGGAGCCAATAGCGTGTTTAAAGAAGCTCAAATGAAATCAGACAGGTTCATTTTGGTGCTGTTGCGACTGTGAAAAATCTCATGTCAGGACATGTTTGCTTGGTCAGTGTACAGGAAAATGTGTTGAATTAAACACTTATCCTGGGTTTATGTAATTAAATGAGTTCAGAGTTAAATTTACTCTTTGAAAAAAAGTGTCAGTATCTCACATTCACAGTGTTATTCTTTTAAACATTCTTTTACGCTTTATTTCTGATAATGATAATTTGAAGTATCTACATCATTAATGCTTTATATTCTACAATACAACTTTTATAAATAGTTGAATGTGCAAGATTGCATTGATCTGCCATGGCACAGATGTCCTGTGGCATTGATGAACTTAAGAGTCAACACCTTATCAGGTAATCAGCCTTTCATGAAGGCCAGCCCATTTCTTATACCTTTGGTTGACCCATTTTAAAAAAAACTCCCCAACTCAGTGGATAACTTCACTCATGGTGCAATGCATCCATCATCAATAAGAACAATAATCCATCAGAAATATGAGCAAAAGGGTCCCATTAGTGTTCACTATACAACATCAAAACACATCAAAACACATGTAAATACACTATTTTGCCAAAAGTATTCGCTCCTTTGCCTTGACTCTTAATCCATAGGATTTAATATGACATCAATCCACCCTTTGCAACTGTAACAGCTCAAACTCTTCTAGGAATGCTTTCCATAAGGTTTAGGAGTGTGTTTATGGGAATTTCTGACCATTCTTCCAGAAGCGCATTTGTGAGGTCACACACTGATGTTGGATGAGAAGGCCTGGCTCTCAGTCCCCGCTCTAAATCATCCCAAAGGTGTTTATTGGGTTGAGGTCAGGACTCTGTGCAGGCCAGTCAAGTTCATCCACACCAAACTCTCTCATCCATGTCTTTATGGTCCTTGCTTTGTGCACTGGTGATGATGTCATGTTGGGACACGAAGGGGTCATCCCCAAATTGTTCCCAAAAAGTTGGGAGCATGGAATTGTCCAAAATTTCTTGGTATGCTGAAGTATTCAGAGTTCCTTTCACTGGAACTAAGGGGCCAAGCCCAGCTCCTGAAAAACAACCCCACACCATAATCCCCCCTCCACCAAACTTTACACTTGGCACAATGCAGTCAGATAAGTACCGTTCTCCTAGCAACCGCCAAACCCAGACTTGTCCATCAGATTGCCAGATGGAGAAGCGTGATTTGTCACCCCAGAGAACGTGTCTCCACTGCTCTAGAGTCCAGTGGCGGCGTGCTTTACACCACTGCATCCAACGCTTTGCATTGCACTTGGTGATGTATGGCTTGGATGCAGCTGCTCAGCCACGGAAACCCATTCCATGAAGCTCTCTATGCACTGTTCTTGAGCTAATCTGAAGGCCACATGAAGTTTGGAGGTCTGTAGCGATTGACTCTGCAGAAAGTTGGCAGCCTCTGCGCAATATGCGCCTCAGCATCTGCTGGCCCTGCTCCCTCATTTTACGTGACCTACCACTTGGTGGCTGAGTTGCTGTCATTCCCAATCACTTTCACTTTGTTATAATACCACTGACAGTTGACTATGGAATATTTAGGACTGAGGAAATTTCATCACTGGACTTGTTGCACAGGTGGCATCCTATCACAGTACCAGGCTTGAATTCACTGAGCTCCTGAGAAAGACCCATTCTTTCACAAATGTTTGTAGAAACAGTCTGCATGCCTAGGTGCTTGATTTTATACACCTGTGGCCATGGAAGTGATTGGAACACCTGATTTCAATTATTTGGATGTTTGGCAATATAGTCTACATGTAGTTACTTCTAAACACTATGGCCAAGGGGATGATGGGAAAACTCTGCCCACGTATCCCCCAGATTTGAAGTAGCAGTGGATGGAGCTTAGACCAGTTGAACATTAACTCTGAATGGCTCAACACTGTCAAATAACACTGAAGACCCTTTCACTCAGAATAGATTAAGATTACACTTTGAATGTTAAAATCAACTCTGAAATGTTTAGTTCTGAGATTTCAACACTCCATTTTCTGCTGTGTAAAACAGCTTACATAATTTCTACAAGAATGTTATTTTATAATTTACTTTACAAATATTTTATTTTCACTCATGAATGAGGAATAAAGAGGTCAGGTCACCTTTACTGAGCAATTCTTGCTTCATCAAATACTTTTTAATTCTGCTTTTTAATTAAGTGCTCACCTTATGTCACACATTGATAGCATAGCAATTAACCTCTTGTAAGTTGCAAAAATTACTTGTCTTTCATTTATTGTATTTTCATCATTATGCACCAAGGTGCTTTTCAGAAGGTTAAAAAGTGTAGAGTTACATCATGCACTCATCACACACAATGACAGCCTGCACTGTGGTTTAATACAGGCTGAAAGGGGGAGTGAGAAGGGAGAGGAAGAAAGACAGAGGAGAAGGTCAGTTGTTCATTTTTGTATCAGAGGCCTCTGTGCTGCCAGCCTCTGTGTCATTCTTAGCCTTTAGACCCTGAGGAAATAATGTGTGTGAGTGTGAGAGTGTCTTTTGCCATGCCTGTCCTCAGACTACAAGAAAGTGTTTCTTAGATGTTCTGTTATGTTTATAGCCATGGTTTGTTAAACATGCTTATCATTTCTTCTCCCTTTCAAAGATAAATGTTATTCTGTATTTTGGTCTCATTTATTTTCTCCATCCTGAGAAGAACTAATTCCCATCATTCTGTTTCTGTATCTCCTTCCAGGATCCGTCGTTCTCTCTCCTCCTCCATGATAAGCTTCAGGTGCCCAACAGTTCCCGCCGAGCGTGGAATGAGCGTGACAGTCGCTGTGATGTCTGTGCCACTCACCTCACTCAGCTCAAACAGGAGGCTGTCCGTATGGTCCTCACTCTGGACCAGTGGGATTTATCTCCCACCTCCTCCCCGACATCCCTGATTGGACGTTATGGCTCTCAAGGAGCTCTGGGTGGAATCGGAGCTTCTGGAGCACGGGACTGGCCTCCTCCTTTTCTTCCTTCATCATCCTCCGCAGCTTCTGCTGCTGTTTCACTCCCTCCTCATCCATCCTCCCAGTCTCCATCCCCGAGTCCTAGCCAGACCCCCACACCCAGTCCGAGCCATGGACCATCCAACTCGAGTCATGGGAGCCCCTCTATGGCTCAAACGTCCAGCTTTGCTCCAACAAACCCAACACCTCAAGGCCAAGGACACAGACTGGGATGTAAGCCCAGCTCCCTGGGGCTGGGAGGTGCAGTGGACAGGAGGAATGGGTCTCCCAGTTCAGGAAAAGCTGGTGCTCAGCAGCAGGCAGTGAGCGGAGTAAACAGCCCAGGCAGTAATGGTGGTAACAGCAGCAATAATGGGAGTGGAGCTGTGCAGGCCCATCAGCACCTCAACAGAACAAATGGAGGAGTTACACTCTACCCATACCAGGTAAGACACCTGCAGAGCTTTATGGGTGTATGTGTGTGTGTGTGTGTCTCTTTGTTCAAATGTAGCTCTGAGTAACATTTACTGTACACCTATAGCTTCTTCTCCCACCAAGACATACATACAGTATGTCACTGCAGACACTAACTTTTGTTCCTGTATGATAAAAAGGTTTCTAGTGGATTGTTGTCATTTTTATTGTTAGACACATTTGCACCATGAGTGAGGTTATCCACTGAGTTAGATATACTGCCTTAACTTTGGGTGCTCTATAAGGTTACATAGTGTGTATTCTTCATCAGTATGAATTGACTGACTAAGAGGTTGACTCTCTGCTTTGTTCTTGCCAAAGGAAACCCACCTTGCCACATTTTTTCAAGAGTTACAGCAGCTCTGTCATATTGTAAAATAATAAATGCTATAAAAGTGTAGGTTAACTATCTATAGTGTGGACCAACATAGGCACTTTTAAACTGTGAATTTAACTCTATAGGAGTTTAATGAACACAGTCAATTTGGCTGTGCATTTTACTTTATCATAGAGGAGTAATTGTACCTGAACAACCTGGTTGGAGTTCTCTTCTCTTGTTGTTACTGCCAATAAGGAAAGATATTTGACTCTACAACTCATCAGAAGTAAACTTTAAATGAAATACTTTATACTTTTACTTGAGTAGATGTATAGACCATTACTTTTACTGTTACTAAAGTAAATTTTAACCAGAGTAACTGTACTTTACTTGAGTTCAATAGTCTTGGACTTTTTCTACCTCTGCCTATTAGTAGGCATCAGGATGCACAATGATGTCAGGTCAGGGCCACAAACTAGAAGACAATGAAACATAAATCTGACAGTCATGTTGAATGGTGGTTGTGGGGCGTCTTGGACATGCTGTTGATTATGTCACACTACAAGAGTGTCCCAACACTCATATCCTAGCCCAAAATTGACAATATGCTATGACAATGTGGTTTGGCCAAAATCTGACAGAATTTGTGTTGTCTGAGTGGGCCTTTGATTTACTTTTAACTGTGCTGACAGGACCAAAATTTAACAGTTAAATTAAATCAGGTTCAGCCCAACAAGACAAAC
Organism: Cheilinus undulatus; assembly: GCF_018320785.1. NCBI lineage: Eukaryota > Metazoa > Chordata > Actinopteri > Labriformes > Labridae > Cheilinus > Cheilinus undulatus. Next base: position 23,815,935 of record NC_054865.1, on the reverse strand, counting down.
ATCTATTATTCCCATTGGTGGAAGCATCATTTTCTTTACACCAAAAGAGCTCTAAAAAGTGTTTTGACTTGATTTCTGACTTTCATTGAAAGGAAGTGGATCCTGGCACAACATGAAGTATTTCTGAATGCAACAGAAGCAGTTCAGGTGACTCCAACTGAAAGAGGAGATAATAAAGGGGGTTTCAGCTGGAGACAGGAAGAGACGCAGTGAAAGCAGGGGAAGATGGCAGGAGGGAGAAGACGCCTGAGGTTACGTGTGGACTAGAGGTGTATGGAGAGAGGCAGGAGAGCTGAGACTGCAGGGGGGATCCAGAGGTGTGTTTGTGTGTTTTAACATGTGTGTATGAGCGTGTTCTACAGATGTAATAATTCATACACTGATAATTAGGACTCTAGGGACTCTTATGTCACACACCCCCAGTACCCCTTCAGTCTTACACTCCCATTCACCCTCTCTATCAAACACAGAGTCTCTCTCTCTCTCTACATATTTTTATGCCTCTTGCTTTCCTTCTAGCCTATTATTTCTCCTGCCCTCCTCACACTGTCTACTTTAGATTCACCATCCTCTTTTTCAGCTATTTCTCAGTCCTTCTTTATTTTTTCAGCTCATAGCTTGAATCAGATTCAATAATATTGAATAGTAGTTCAAAATTATTTTGTATAGCCTAAGTCCTGGAATTTTTGTATTTTGTTGGTCAGAAATTACATGGAGGAGAATGCTTAAAGCTACTGACCTTGTGGAAATTAACAGTTAAATTCACAACTTTAGTGCACACAAAGCCTCTACCCAAGGTCTTTGGATTAAACAGTATGAAGTGTTTTGTATGACAGTGTTGCAGGTGACCAAAAGGCTGTTACATCAGCTATGTGTTAGTTATGTCTTAAGTCCACACTTAACCCCACATTACAACTTACGTTATAACCAAAGTTTTCCCAGTGGTTGGTTGCACCATGGGGGTGTAAGGTTCATCTTAACTAGTACAGTATGTATCCAAAATTAACCAAATATTGACAGGGATATAGAATGTGAATGTGTATTTGGCTGCCTGGCCATTCCTAAAACAGGGACTGTAATGACATTGTATTCAAATAGATGCACTTTGATATTGAGTTGGATATGGAGTTTTGCAGTTTTTACAGCCTTTTTAATGATACTCTATTATTGGATGGTGGAAGTAATCTCTGCTCATGGAAACCAAAAGTGCCATTGATCACAGAGAAGTCCCTACAGACACCAAACAGCTAGTAAAATCCTCAGCTCCTCGTCTCCTTCAGATCAGTAAAGTGATGTCTGGTCAGAAGTGGCTTTCTCTTTTTGTTGGTGTTTGTATGACGTGAACTCTCACTTTTCCTAAGTTCTCTTTAATGAACAGCCTGAGCATATATGTCAGGTCAGGTTTCCTTTTTACCAGTGGGATATTAGAATCCACAGTGAGTCTTCTCACTTTTCTTTATTTAAAATAAGCCAGGCTGAGTGTCTCACAGCTCTGTAGACAGCAGGCAGTATGGGCAGTATGTCAGTATGCCAGACACAGCCATGTAAACATTACCGACTGGTGAGAGCCAGCCCTGCTAATGTTAGTGGCCAGAAGCAACACACTGCCTGCTGGATCTGTTTACTGGGGAAGTCAACTATGCACAGAGGAAAATAGCAGCAGCTGGTTTGCTTGGCTGTTGTCAAAAATGTGCTCAGGATGAGCCGAAGTTTGTTCATAAATATTGATTTTTATCCTTTTAAAATGGTCCAGAATCATAGCAATTCTGCAGTTCTGACGTGAATCAAAAACACTGCTACTCATGTTGTCTGCTTTAACTCGGTTGGGTTGCAGGTGTTGCTCCATCAGTGATGGTTTGGCAAGTTTAGGAGAATGCCAAACAATCAATGGAATCCTGTGGTATAAAGTCAGTGACATTAAATAAAGGAACATAAATACAGAGAGACAGAGTCTAAGCCTATAGCAGCATAACTAGGAATTGGCATTATGCCTTACTGTCATTTTTATCAAATGGAAAGGTTATTGTCACTCTTAAAAGTAGAGAGGGTGTGGATAATTCAAGAGGAGGAAGGCCTTATAACCCAAGGCTGTACCTCCCATACTATTTTTAGAGACTGAAGGCTTACATTCTGGGGGTGCCATGTTCTAGAGAGGTAATACAGCACTTGATATACAGAGGGGTGCAAGAATAAGTCCTTAAAACCTGGAAGTGAGCTAGCATTTTACCACTTCCGGTTCCCTCATCTGGACGGGATTTTTGACTAAGTTTCCAGTTAAATGACTGAAATAAGGTCTGTGGTGAACACAAGCTCAAGAGATTTTGATGCTTTTTTTCCTACAACATAAGATACATATGAGAAGTGCCCTGCTTTTGAATCTGACATCTTTTGTGTCTTAGGCAGTTGCTTAGGGGTAGATAACTAGGACTACAGCATTTGTCAGGACCATTTTACGCCATCACCCCAACACGGCAAGTGAGCCTGCCTCTCACTCATCCTCGGGTGATGACGTTAAATTCAGTCGACTGTGTCAGACTTCATGAAGACTATCTTTATGAACAAAACATGTAAGTTTCATAGACTTTTATTTGACGCAGATTTTATTTTTAGCAGATCTTTCCAATGCAAGAGTGGTGTGATGGGAGCTGAACTGGCACTAAAGTAGTGGGTGTGGTTAGAGTTTTGCCACAATTCTAGCAGCAGCTGGAAAAAAGTACATTCAAGAAATAGAAAATTTGACTATTTTTTGAATAAAATATTTGTTACCTTGGAAAAATTACTTCCCAGATTTTCCAGTGTTGTAACAGCTGTAACAAGTAACAGAAGCATAGACATTTTTCTCTTTATTTTCATTGAATTTCTAAGTTGGATCAGCCTCAGTGTTGGTGCTCTGGTGACTTTTACAGTAATGGTGTTTCAGCAGGAAAGGAGAGACAGAGCAGAGCAATAAATCACCCCTGTTTAGACTCCCCCTGAGAGAGAGAGAGAGAGAGAAGGGGGAAGGGCTGAGCAATGATGGAATCAAAAATGGGTATGAAAGAAGAAAATAAAGTGAAACTGATATAAAGATAAATGAAAAAAGAATAAGAAATAGTAAAAGTGAGGGGTTACATTTAGCATTTTAACAACAATTCCTGATAACTGCTTCAATTCTGAGACAACATCAATGGTGAGAAAACTAGCAGCCTCTACATTACACAGGATATTGCAGAAAAATTGGGTTTAGTTGGAAATCCTGTGATATGCCTTACAATAAAATGTAAAAGACTCTTGTGTTAGTTTAAGTGAGTCTGAGAAGTTCTTACAGAGAAAAATGATCAAATAAAGAACAAAAATAACTTTTCTTCCATTAATCATGATAATCAAAGTGAAAGAGAAACAAGCACATGTGCAACACTGTGAGGAAAATGTATGGGGTTTAACCTGAAACTACTGAACCTGAGGGCTTTGTGGGTATTTCAGAAACACTTCTAAGAACACCATCCCTCTGGTATTATTTGATAATTTTTTTACACTGATAAAAAATCACTTTAGTTTGAAGTCTTCCTGAGAGATAGCTCTATAAAAATCAGAGGAGAATATAAGTAAGGATACCAAGGTGGGAGCAGCCTGTCCGCCACTGTGGATGACATTAAAATCTTGCTGGATCAGCAGTCTGAGAGGTGACAACCTTCGTATTTTATAGTTATTGCCATTTTTCTTGCAGGTCCCACGAGAAATGAGGGACAAATAGAAAACACAGATTCAGAGTGAACAATGATGACAGACTAAAACTCGCGAAATCTCCCAAGAAGCATCCTTGGATCAGTTTAGTCATTATTTTGAGTTCCTCTAAATTCTCAATGTTTTTGTACTGAACACCAGAAACCTCATCAACCTCACGCCCTGGGTGATAGCAGCTCCCAGATCCATTCTGGTGTTTTTCCTCCTCATGGACAGTAAAAACCTACAAAACAGATATTTTAATTACAAAAATAACCAAAACAGAAAACACCTTTGTTAGACAAAACGCTAAGCTTTCCTCATTTGGCACAAGCTGCTAACATGTAAAGAAAAATTGTACACATTAATTTGTTGAGCTCTTTCATATGACATTAAGTTTACAAAGTCGCTAATTTAGTACCAAGAAATAAAGATATATCTGAAAAACCACAAGCCCTCTAAGGCACCAGCAGTTTTAAACACATAATAACGTGCTGTAGCTGGATGTATTGTTGTCGTCACAGAGCATCATTCTGGTGATGAACAGTCTCAAAATTAGCTGAAAGAAAAAAGAAAACACATTCGTCCTGTTGTAACACTCTGAACTGTGTCACATGTGCCCTGTAGGTCTCTCTCTCTCCTCATCTGTCTTTCTCTCTGGCTTGAGAAAACAACTTGAACATTGTCTCTTTGCCCTCTCTCTGTCCTTCAAGCAGCTAATTGAAAACAGGTTTCTACAGAGCCGGGGTGCTTGCGTATATGTGTGTTTGTCGTGTATTATTTTTACCAGGATGGATTAGCTCTCCTTAAAGTGTTTCTGATATGTGCCACAGTAACATTTAACTCAGACAAACAGACTCTAGGTGTGTTGATTATGTCAGTGATCCTGTTAATCCATCTGTACACAATCAAATAATGTTGTTTTAAGACATTTGGCAAACCATTTTAAAGCCCTGGAAGTGTTCCTGGATTGCATATGTTGAATGTGTATATCCTATATAAAGCATCAGGTATTGAATCCAGTCCTCCTCCACCTCATCTTGACTGATTTTCTCTTCATTTTCCTGCTGCACTTCTAAGGCAGTTCTCTCTGTTTTTATTCATCATTTCCGTCTCTTTCTTCATGTAAAAATGCAACTTTGTTCTGTTTAGTTACTTTCTTCCTTTTTCTGTTTGCCCCTCACTGAATCTTCTCCCATTTTCATCATGAAAGAACTGCCCTCCAGCCCCCCACCCCTTTCTCGGCTCTGCTGCAGTAAGCATTTAGATGGCTGTACAGATTGTGTCTATCCCCCTGATAAAACCCGACAGGACCACACACATGCATGGACACACACAAACCCACCATTTATCTTCCCATCCTCCTCACACAAACCTGAAATTTAAGCCCAAATTCTACATCAGTTGGCTGTAGCATGGTCTGAGAAGAAGTATAAAATAAAATGAATGTAAGAGAGACAGATGGGTGCTGGGGAAATGATGTTTGTGCTGTAATGAAGATGAAGGATCCAGTTTTTACCTGTTTCTGAGAGCACAGACAGACGAGTGTGGATAAGTGCTCCAGTGCTGAGAGAGAGGAGGGTGACAGAATAAGTGTCTGTATTTCTGAGGAAATCTTACATCACACAGCAAAGCCCCTCATTGCCCACAACAATCAAAGGAGCAGGTGCTCTATGAAACACTGATTTCTGCTTTATTTTCTTCATTTCATCACCAAAGATGCCCTTCTCAGTGTTGCCACAGTTCCTTAAAAAGTCTTAATTTTACCAGTGAGAGGTCTTAAATTTTGTGGGCATTTTCCCTAAGATCTGTCTTTATCCAATCTTTGTTTCCTAGCTAAACTTGTTCGTTCAAATTGTTCTTTTTATGAGCATGTTTGTCCACGCTGCAGTTATCCGCATTAACAGCAGTGCTGACTGTATGTAGACTGTGTGTGTGTGTGTGTCAGCCACACACCCCCAGTGAGAACAGGGTCAGAGAGAAGTCTTTAGTGTTTGAGGGAAATTAACAAAATAATTTCAGAGAAGAAAATGAAGATATGTGTTCAACCACACAGTCAAGACTCATCGTTGTTAAAGACTGCCCCAGAAAACAGTGGAAAACCGTCTGGACAGTTAGCATTAGCCTAAAAGTTCTCTGTGAATACTCCCTCATGACAGCATCTCTTTTCCTCGCTCTGTTGATCCAGTACGCCTTGATATCCCATAAGTCGATTTCAATCAGGACTATTAAGAAACACGATTTGCAGCTATAAACATTCCTTTATTAGCAGTTATTAATTAGCACTTGTTATTATTTATGTTTGGGGGTGTGGCTGTTCTCGAATCCCCCTGTCCTTCCATGAGTCAACATGGAAAGCATTAAGCAGAAACAGCTCACACACTTGCTTTTCTTATGCGGATAAGGAAAGCATAAGGCAGGTAGAGAAGCAGCAAAAAACCCAGGGCAGAGCAGAGCAGGCATCAATAAATTAAGGAGGAGCTGGGGTGGAGGAGGGTGGCATGAGCGGCTTGCATAGAGAGCAGCAGAGCATAGCCAAGGCAGCATGAGAGCTATTAGCCAATAGCGCGCATAGAACAAGTCAGCTGGCCATCATCTGATGAGGGCTTACATGAGATCAGCTGATCTTAATTATGGCAGCACTTGTCTCCATGGCCTGCCAGAGCTCACTCGATATATAGTGGCATGACCTGATACATTTTAGACAAAGTTGCGGTCTTGTGTTGACAAATGAACATTTTAGCATTATAGCATAGCTGTTACACACCACCTTCCAATACGTGTCAATTAATAAACGGGGTTTATCAATAATTAGAAGGTTGAAACAAGCTGCAAAACCAGTCACTGATGCAAAAAGAGAGAGACATGTAGAGCTAGCATGCTACAACCAGCATTTACAAGGTCTGAAAGTGTGTCAATAATAATGATTTAAAAAATTAAAATAAAAAGTCATCTTTGCAACATTGACATATAATATTTATAATTGTTGATTATACATTTGAACATTTGACTTTCTGTCAGGTTAGCTTAAGAAAGTCTTTATTGTTTAGGTGTTAAAGCAGTAAAAAAGCTTCTCTAATGTGATATTTTTTTTTATAAAAACTACTGGTTTTAAAATGAACATGGAAAAACAACAAATTCAAGCTCACCAGAATGTGAGCTTTATAAAGTAAATACCACTTGACTATTATTAATCAATGACCTTGATTTTTAACTGAATTTCTGCCACAAATTGTGACATAAATATTCACCAAAATAGGAAATTAAGGGCTGGATGCTCGAAATGTCTTTGCTTCAGATAAATGAAAAGTTAAGATTTAAGCAGAACATACAAGGATTTTATAATACATTTAACATGTTTTGCAAAAGACACTAATCAGTCTAAGGAATAAAACAACAGATAAAAACAAATGTTATTTGACAATTAGATTAGGTCATTTCCTAGTATTTTTCACTGAGTGAAGGAATCATATGCATTATAACTGAAATTTAGGAGTTGTTTCCTTTTCAAATTATAAATAAATGGGAGAACAGAGCACTTTAAACAAAATAGTTCATATCAGTAAATCTGAAAGAATTTTTTCCAATATTTACAGCTTAACTTTTGGCAATACAAATCCCCCTATTTAAGTTGCAAATACTGGTCATGCAAACAAATAGGTTAGTGGAGATTTATGCTGAACCAACTGGTGTCAGTTTCAGGTCTGAACTGCATTTTAATACCTCTATCAATATGACCATCAAATATCATCATATCGATATCATATCAATGGTCTATCGCAGCTTCAAAAAGTCATATAGTGTAATTAGTTACTGCTGTTTTCAGTTATAAAGAGGATCAATGAACCTTATTGAGTCTAATAGTTGTATGAAATGATAGGACATTGTTAAAGCATTATTGTAGGACATTTGGAGGAGCTTGTAGTGTAACATTGTGTGTCCAGCCACTGCGGTTTTAGCCACATATCATGCTTCTGCTCTCTGCTTGTGAAATAACCTTCTGTGGTCCTGCTCTGTGCTAGGTTTTCCTCTGCACATTTATCAGGATAAATGAACAAGCAGCCCAAATGCACAGGTACACACCACAATTTTATTCTGTATGTTCACAACTCCTTTAATAATGCAGGCTAGGTGTGAGCATTTGAAATGCATGTAAACGCAAAGGAAGAAGGATATATAAACTATAGAGGCATCTCATTTACTACAGGTAATTTATCAAGGCAGCAGGCTGGGTGCTTGGACCCTGGGAGCCCTCAGCAGTAAATATACACTCACAGAGGAGCTGATTTACACACACACACATATATACACAGGTGCAGAAGAGTGAAGACACATAAACACACAGATATTCTCACAATAGACATAGGTGCTTTTAGATTTACTCTCACACTAGCTCTTGTTCCTTTATTGGAGCGTGGGGAGGTGATTTAGCTGCTCTGCCGACTGTCTGGTGGCAGAACATAAAGAACTATAATCAATAATCCATATCTATTTCACGGATAGGTCGCCTGCACACCAACACACAAACATACATGACCACATAAATACTTAAACACACACACACACATCTGTGAACTCAGTGACACAGTGTTGTAGCACAGGCGTTCATACAGAGAACTTAAATATATCATGAAAATTATACTTGTGTGTGTTTATATGTGTGTTCAAATATATGAACCAGGCAATGCTACCCTCAGCCAACCAATATAGATAAAGGATCATACGAAGCACTGAAATCTTTTTGCAGGATTATTTCAGATTTTTTTACCTGAATGACTTCTTTATTCTAAGGAGCTTATAAATAAACATGAGCGTACTGTAAAGAGAAGTCATCTGATGCCCTGGTGTGTAACAGAAATGGTAAACTTTCAAACTTTCTGATCCTTGGGGGGGGGGAGGTCTAGATGAGATTCAAACTGAGATATTGATGTTGTCATGGCTGGCTCGCTTTTTCAATGTCATGTGGAGGTCTGGGAGTGGCCGGTCAGCATTGTGGTTACCATTTTTAAACAGGGCAGCCGGAGGGTCTGCTCAAATTTTTACCCTTGCAGGACATCTTGAGGGAGCATGGGAGTTTGAACATCCAGTCTACATGTGTTTTGTGGACTTGGAGAGGGAGAAGAATATCTGAGTTGACTTGCTCAACCTGCTACCACCACGACCCAGCAGAGATAAGTGGAAGGAGATGGCTGGACCTTGGGTTCACACAAATGTATGAAAACTTTATATTTTGGTCTGTGTTCCATCAGTATTGAGAAGGCAGGCTCTGCAGTCATTGAGTAAGGGTAGTTGTAAACATTTGGCTTCACTCCCAGTCGCTCAGTCCTTCTTAGTATACAGGTTTCTGCATGTTTTTCCACAATCCCTTGACAATTTAGGCAGAAATACTTTTTTAAAGAGCTTCCCACATTCTTACCAGCATGCACACAGTGTATTAGGTATATTATAGAGATGAGAAAAGTGTAACCAATTTATGCCAGGAGATTTCTTTACAGTGTCATAAGTTCAGAGGTTTCTCTTTTTGTCCTCACCGTCCTTCCCTCTGTGCAATCTAATAAAAGACAAACTGCATGAAGGATGATCCAATAAAAAGGGACAGATGTGACAGGTGTGAGGTGGCAGAGAACAGAGGCAGAGGGAATGAAATTCAAAATGCAATAAGCAATAATAAAAACATTGGAGGGGTGAATGAAAAAAGGAGAAATACATTGAAGAAGAAGGAGGGAATGTGAGGTTAAAGAGAAGAACCTGAGGCAGGAGGGTGTGTGTGTTTGTTTATTTATTTCTGTCTATCAGGGACCCAGACATTTTCTGCTGCTGGTTCACTGTGATCTCTGGAGAGCTTATCTGCTATCTGCAAAGGAAAACACACACGCACAAGCAAGTACAGTCATGCATACATATGTACTGACTTATGTTACATTGAAGATAAGAGTCAAACAGCCCTGTAATTCACACTCAACTGTTTTTTTCTATTATCTACTGAGCAAATACATCTTCACAGTCATTACTGACCTTTTATTTCAGAAAGACATCAAGGTTATTCAAGTCAAACAAATTTAGTCATTTTGATCATTTGATAATGGACAAATATCAGGACCACAATAAACTGTGTGAGCTGCACTACCTCAACTCAACTTTGTATAAAACTTTCCACACATAAAAAAACACAAAAACAAACAGCAAACAATAATTTAAGTATTAAAAAAGCAATTAAACAGGAATGAGCTATTTAATAAAATAAAGAAATAAAACAAGTACAGGAAAATGCACTAAAATTGATTGATATTTGAACCAAGATTATCATGTATACCACTTAGTGGATGAATTAAACCACTTTAAGTTTCCTCAAGAAGCAGCAACAACTCTTTAACAAAGTTAGAAGGATATTTTGCATTGTCCCAGGTTAGACTTCTTTAAAAGCAGAGTGGTTTCATATGTCAGCCAAAGGTGACCTTTCATTCATCTACGATAGCTCACTTGCATTTCAAACTAATCCAAGTATGTGCCATGGCTGCCTCTGCTCCTCACTTAAATCAAAGTGAGAGCTGTTTTTGGTGGGAGGGGTAGAGCAGACTGTGCTGTAAAGAAGGGAGGGTCTGCTCCAATTACCACAAATAACAAAACCTATGGACAATATGAGCACAACACTTGTTTGATCTCTGTTATCTTGTTTTTATGATCATGGGAGGCCAAAATCAGAAATTGAAACCAGATTAATCACTCAGCACTACCAGACTCATCATACAGGGTTGTTCACACACTTCACTGGTGAACTGAGTAACATTTGGACAGATGATGAAATCAATTTTGTGTTTCTTGCCCCTCCACTTCTTTGTTTAATGCCAGTCCCCCCTCACTCTTTCTCATCTTCTCTTTTTCAGAAGTTATTTTCAGGTAACTACAAAAATCAACAACAACACCTCCAAACTCTAGATGAATATTTAGTCATACATCTGTGTGACACCCTCACTTTCAAGACATCTTATGAATAAAGACAAATTACTCTTTTACAGGAGACTCAGTTGATGTGGGAAACCAGAGTGTGATCTGTCATTTGACTGTCAGGAAAACAAGGGAAGAGTTAAACTGCTGTGTACTTCAGTACGTGTATTTATGTGTGTGTGTGTGCCATCAAGGATATGGGTACAGTTTAGATAATCAAAGCCATCAGGACGAAACTCCTATCACTGCTGTCTGAGTGGTGAAAAAATGATAGAAATTCAATTTTCTTGTCTTTCCTCTTCTCTATCTTCAACTTCTTTTTCTCCTTCTCCTCATTAATTGTGAACGTTGCCTAAACACTCTGATTCTCCGTCTCTCATCAGATCTCCCAGATGGTCTCCGAGGCTTCCAGGGAAGGTCAGACCGAGGCTGCCCTGAACCGCTACAACACACACTCCCCCTCACACACCAACTCATCATCGCACACCAACTCTCCCTCACACACTCCAGCTGTGACCACGACGGCTCCGACCACCACCACGTCTGCTGCCGCCTCCTTCTTTGCCAGGTAAGATGTGCTCAAATCAGATCCCATGGACAGTGAGCCTAGATGAAACTGGACTGATGAAACATGACTTAAAGGTTTCTATCAAACTGCTAGAGGTCTTGAGCTACACTGATATGAACACTGATACACCATTACACCATAATGGTAAAAGAACACTCTAAGCAACTCAGAGAAAATGTAAATGAAAAGTATAAGTCAGGAAACATCCCCCAGAGTTCAGTTAAATCCATCATCAAGATATGGAAGGAATATGGCACATGTGTAAATCTGCCAGGTCATCCTCACAAACTGAGAGGCCGTGTAAGAAGGAGACTAGTGAGAGAGGCCACCAAGACACCTATGAATCTGCGCACAACAACTGCCAAAGTTCTTCACCAGTCAAAGCTTTATAGGACACTGACAAAGAGAAAGCCACTGCTGAAGAAAACTCATATTAACCCTTTACCCACTGAGGCTAAAAATGGCGATTTGGACACATTTTTTAATTATAACTGTAAAATAGTCAGGAAATGCCCTAAGTCTGAGAGCTTTGGTCCCTTTTTCCAGGAGTACTTGAACTTGACTTTTCAATATCTGGTTAATGATTATTGCATACTATATGGAATTGTCAGCAGTTCAAAAGAAGAAAAAGAAGAAAAACAAGAAAAACGGATTTGTTTTTCATGACTTTTATGAGAAGAAATTTTGTTATTGCTCATGAAGTTTTGATTGGACATTTGAAATGTGAACCTATACATGTTTAGAACAATCACCAGTCATTTTTGAGTCTAGGACTCTGGGTGTGCAAAAGAGAATTATATATGCTCTTCACATACTTCGGTTCAGAAGATGCATCCTCCAAATGGCTGTCGTCCTCTATGAACCATAGCAGCTGTTTTCCCGTTCTTGAAGGTCTTCCCGACATTGTAAATGTGTGTAATAAAACACAGACACACACAAATGCCACTATCTAACGCTATTTTTTGAAAACAAAACACCACTCTCGCTTGCTCTCCTTTTACTCTCTTCCTTCACTCTCTTTTCTCACTCGTCTTCTGCCAAAGCTGCCGTTTTCACGGTGCTGTTCAACATTACTGTTATACATATACCACACATCATATATTGCCGGAAAGCACAGATTCTCAGCTCTCTGTCAGCATTGGAATTTTTTAAATTGAGCAAACTTTCAAGGAGTTACGGTGCTGAGAAATCGTGTAGCTGTCTCTCCAAACTTCTGGTGTATTGTTATGAATGCCCACGTTATATGGTTGCGAGTACCATAATGAACCATAGATGTGCGCATGCCCACAATTCTCAGCTTTCCAACACCGTTGGAATTTTTCAAATCAGACAAACTTTGACAGAGTTATAGTAATAATACTCCAGACATATAAAACACAGCACCGGCGCTGGCTCCGTAGATAAAGGGTTAAATCTTGATTAGAGTTTGTCAAAGGCATGTGGGAGACTCCATGGTCAAGTGGAAGAAAGTTCTTTGGTCTGATAAAATCAAAATGGTGCTTTTTGGTAATCAAGCAAAGATGTTTTGTTTGGCAGACACCAAACACTACACATCACCACAAACACACCACCCCCACTGTGAAGCACGATGGTGGCAGCATCATGCTGTGAGGATGCTTCTCAGCTGGACGACTTGTTAAGGAAGGGAGAATAAAATAAATGCAGAAAAATATATTAAAATCCTGGAGGACAATCTTAATCCATCTGCAAGAGAACTACGGCTAGGGAGAAGATTTATTTTCCAGCAAGGCAATGATCCAAAACATACAGAGAAAGCAGAAATGGCTTAAAGACAACAAGGTGGATGTTTTGGAGTGGATGAGTCAAAGCCAGGGGGCTTTTTATAGGCACTATAATTTGCTATTTTTTCTTTAGGGATAGCTCCATAGCATTGTCATGGTCAGCTGAATTTAAACATATGGTAACAGCGAGGACTGTAGAGATTGTAGAGATGGAGGTTTTTGATTACCTGAATGATCTCAATAGTGTGCACGAGCCTTTCTCTTAATGTGTGTTTATTTATTAATGAACTGTCCAGTCGCCAGCCATCGATAAGCTGTGTAATCAACTCCAGAGAAATGCAGCGCAACACAACATAAATTGAGACACGGTTATATGGCTAAATTATTGATGAATAAACATGGCAGGCTGAAAATGAATGAGTAAATTATTCATGAGTAACACAAGGCGATGAGCGTGTCACAGAAAGTGAAGTATTGCTGACATGGAGAGTGTAATGAGCTGTTTTAAATCACGTCTGAAATGATACCAGTCCTCTTCCTCTGCACTTTTACATTTACTCTTCTTCATCGCATCTTCTCTCATGATGGCACATTATGCTGTTTAATGCTTGTGTGTGTTTTTAATATCTGCAGATAAGGTAACGTTCTTGTGTGTGATGGATGAGTGATGGACACACAACTGGAGCTGTCTGTCTTTAGAAGCACCGGTGACCAGACACAACTCATAAATTGTGATGGAGTAAACATATGTGCACACACACTCTCTTTAGCTTTCTTTCCATGACCTCTGAACTGTCAGATAACAAGGCCGTTTACAGAAACGCACACAGACACACACATCATCTTACACAAACACACAAGTGGACACATCTGGTTGACATTCCAAACGTACAGTCAGCTGTCTGTGGGCGATTTATGAGCATTAACCTCCTGAAGGAAAGAACACGGTTTGTTTAATGGTGCAGGTGTCACTGTGTCTGCAGCTGTCGGCCTTTTTCTCCTGTGTTTGCCTCTTTAATTTTTGCAGATTCTCATCAATGTGATATGTAAATTCCCCTTAAAATTCAAGTGTTTGTTTTGTTCTCTTTCCACACACATGCAGTTTATTTGCATCTCATTTGGGCTGTAGAGTTTGTGTGTTTGTGCTTGTGTAAAAGGATTTTGGTTTAATTGGCAAAAAAATAAACCATGCACATTCTGTCACCTTTTATTTTTGACTCTGGTAATTTGTGTTCCTGTGTGTGTTTATGGCCCATAGATGCAGCCATGCAGTTCTGGTAAATCCCATGGCTGTCTTGGTCTTTAGTCTCAGACGTGCACTGCATACAGACATTCCTATTATACCCAGACGCAGAAACACACATCCTCTCTGCTCACTTGCTCACAGCAAATCCCTGTGTCCACACCTCCCCTCTCCAGACCCCTTTCTATCTCTACATTCTCCTCATTCAGTCCTTTGACTTTATTAATGTGGACAACAATCCTTTGTCTCCCTTTGTTGTACAAAATTAAAGCAAAAATACCCACGCATCTGGTGCTTACGTACTGCACTGATTCTGTTGTTTGGAGTCACGACGTGCTCAGAAGGAAGCTATCTGGTTGAACTGTGGAACAGAAGCCATGCCTTTTCCTCTAACAGGGACAGACTTTAATCTTACCAAACAAACGTAAAAAATCCATTAGATGGGTTCAGTCAACAGTAATGTAGATTCTTGTGTTGGTCAAGGGCAGACTCATACAGTTAGGGAAATTTAAATTATGGTATTTTTAGTGGTATCATTTTATTCCACGTTTCTTCCATTTTTAACCCACTGACATTGTCGTTTACCACATAAGAGTTATAAAAAGTTACATAGTTACATTTTCCTTTTTGAAGACCTGTGTTGTGACGTTCTAATGACATTATCCATGCCTTGATAGTTCTTATGGACGCTTAGCATGCCTGGCACTTGGGTGACTCTCTGGGGGATTTAAGTTTAAATCCACACCAGTAACTCCAATATTGAACATCCTTTATACATTTTTTAATCAGTACTTTGATCATTTCTGAGCCTAGTTGCTGATGCTGTCTGCCATATTGTCTGTTTTGTATCCCACAATGCATTGTGACTTGGTAATAATGGATCAAATAACACAAAGAAGCGCAAGGACTTTTTTTTTAAAATAAGGGGTGAGGGAAAAATCGATACAGCATAGTATCGCAATATTTTGCACACCTTTATATTGTATTGTATTGTATCTTCCACCAAGTATCAATTTTTTTCAAATGAATTGTTAATATGAACTAAAGGCTGATACTGGATAAATAGTATCAATTGCTTTGCGCACCACTTGATGATGCCGTGGCAGCCTTTGTCCAGTGGCTGGCAGATGTGACGGTCATACAGCAGGAGAAAGTTAGTACAACCAATATAGCAGCACCAGGGAAAGGACATTAGGACTGCAAGCAGAGCACAAACAACATGGACATGACATATGGGGTTAGCAAGGAGTGCCAAATGAAAATAAAATACTGTGGTAATGCTATAAAAATGATGGCTGGGCTAATGCTAAATCAGCTAAACAGCTGAAAAAATGGTATAGATAGCAATGTATCGCAATATGGGGTATTGCAATATTCCGTGTATTGCAAAATGTTTAAAAATGCAATCATATCAAATCATGGGGCCACTAGTGTTTCCTGCCCCCAGTGAATATGTGGATATTTTGAATACTTTTTGTCACAGAATAATTACTGTTTCACTTTTTGGTCCCCAAAAGAAGGGAGAACAAGTTTTTGCCAAAAAGTCTAAAATGTTTACTGTCTGTCAAACATAAAAGCTTTGAATCAATTTCTGTTAATTTTTTTCTTTTGTCTGTGTAGTCCCATAACTTTGTTAAACTTACCGGCCACTGGGGCAGGTAAATAAAGATAGCCCAACTTAACAGCATGGTTTTATTACAGGAAATGGCATAAATAAAACCTCTGCCTCTTCCCCACTGTGTCAGAGCTGCTGTCACATGTTTATAGTCAGCTGTGTGCTGGGATGGTTTAACTCAGTGTCATATGAAAGAAGGTCTCCACTGCACCTGTTGAATCTGCTAAAGGTGTGTTTGAACAAGTGTCTTGAGTGTTGCAAGTCTAGGGAAGTGAAACTAAGCTTGAATTTTGGAAGAAAATGGCAGAAATCATGAACAACATGTTAAATTCAAGCAAGTCTGACACTGAATGCAGGAAAATGTTTGTGAAATTACAGTGCCCCCATAGGACGCACAGCAAATGTTAACCTGGTCGAATACAGGGCAAACTGGTCAGATAACAAGTTTAAATGAGTGACAGTTTGGATCAAAGATGCACCACCTCTCTCTGATTATTATGCCTTATTAAACTATGCTGCTTTTGAAAAGAGAGAGGCTGGCAGAAATATTTGTGGCTGATGGATACCTGCCACAGTGGCTGGTGGACAATGAAGTTAACCTGGTAACTAATCCTGAAAGAAATAACCTTCAGAACCCTTAAAAAATGTATATTCATCTTTTTGCTCACTCTACCCCAACCCCTTTCATGAAACCAGTTTGATACACCATTGCTCAACAGAAATTGAACATACTCCCTGGAGTGCACACACATTCCCAAATAGATCCTTTGGTACCACTGAGAAAGCCTGAGAAAGTCCAGCCTCCTTGTATGGATGTTGAACCTTCTGAGCTAGCATACCTTCCTCTACTTGGTCACAGTGTCATATTTCATGTGGAAATTAAGAATAGGCTTCATTAAAGTGTGTGACATTTGCATCTCTGCCAATATTGTTTCTGATGTTAAAGGGAGTGGTATACTACTTAATTTGGGGGGGAATATTAATCTGATGAGGCTAAGCTTTTTCATGCCCCCTTATGGTGCCAGGTAGAGAACACTGCAGGAGCTGTATTTGTCAACAGAGCTGTCAGTCATGACATAGATTCCCTCTGTAGAGCATCAAACTAAGCCACTCAGAATTAAAATGTGTATTTATATTTTATAGTTTGACCCATATCCCATCTGTTAATACACAGGACGTTGGGTCTGCAGTCAGTCAGTAGAGGGAGCTCTAAATATTTTGGCTTCACTGACAGGCAGCTCTTGCTCTATCCATTTATATGCACTGTCTGTATTTCCGCCTCTTTATTTGTGTCCAGGTCCACTCCCCTTGTCTCCCCTTCAATGGCTTTCACATTTTTCTCCTCATTTTCTTCCATATTTCTTGTTCTATTGTGTCTATTGTCTTAGCGTTCTCTCTCCTACATTTCCACCGTCTTCTCTCTGACCTTTTCTTTACCTCAGCTAATGTGCATGACAGTAATAACTTGCATTAGTACCAATCTGTCTGTGAGAATGTCACACTCACACAGTTGTGCTTTGGCTCCCTGGTGCTGCTGTGGCTCTCTGGGGACTCTGGGCTGGAGGATAGAGACACTCTTTATGCCTAGGAGTGTATGTGTGTGTTCGTGTCCGTGCGAGAGCAATGCATGCATTTGCCCACGCTGGGGGAAGGGGGTTTCTATCAGTGCAGGAATTTTTTACTGCATGCTCAGAGGATTGGATCTCTGGGGATTTGCCTGTGTGTATGCGTTCGTGGGCATGTGTGTGTGTTGCTTGAGGTAGCAGAGTAAATGAATTTGTCCCATGTGAATTGATGAATTGGGAGGGTGTTTTTTATTTTAGATGGAGGATATCTGTGAGACAGGAGAGTGCTCTCTGTTTCTGCCTTCTCTCTTTTCATTCCTTTAAAATCTATATTCCATCACATCATAATTAGGCACCATAGCATTAACCCAGCATTCATAGCAGCTGATTGATGATTTTAAAAGGTATCAGATAGTAAACAAATTATCGCATCAACTGTCTAATAACATCAGAACATTTGTTTGACTGCTGAATAGAAAGCAAAGTTTTGGATTTCAACAGGGCAGAAAATCCATGTTTGCTTGGTTTTAAATCACCAGGGTTACAGCAAGAGCAAGTGAATCTAATTATTTTTTTTATTTAGTGTTTTGACAGTTTGAGCAAAAAAATCCAGAGAAAGAGGAAGAAACTGTTGATATAGCAATGCATTGTCCTGATTCTTATATAACTGTTAAATCATTTGTGTCAAATATCCATTTCTGTATGCTGAAAATATAGTGCTCTAAAATGAACCAGCTTGACTCAATAACTAAACGCTTCCTAAATTCACATGGCAGTGCTTATGAAACAAATAAGTGCCATATGCTGAGGTACTTCGCCAAATAAGAAGATGAAAGTAGGACAATGAAGAGATAAAATACTAGCAAGTGTTTAATGCCACACAGTAGTGAAAATGCATAAGAAGTTTAAATCTGATAAGAGGTGAAACTGTCACTTAATAGCAAAGACAACTTATTACATGTTGGTATGCTTTGAGATGGGATGTCGTTGATAGGCTGATTCCCATTTTGACGAAAAACTATTTCTGATTTTCTTACATTGTATTAGTATGAAAATTAGATTCAGTACATTTTCAGGGTGTGTCCAGCATTCAGCTTTATCAAAACACTGTCTTCATTGGGTGTGGACAGACTGGTGAGAGGCTCAACTATCTGCAGCGGCACACACCAAACTGCTGTGTTAATATGAGAAAATGCATGAGCCAGAGGTATGGTGTAGTCAGTGTAATTGTTGAACACAGCAGCATAATATTTTATTGTTCAGGGTTGTGTGTGCTGCTGCAGGAGAGGATGTAAGTGTGTAAACTGGAGGGTATATGTACATGTCACTGTATAGATAGTGTCAGTAAACCAGCCTTCTGTCCATGCTGCTTTTACTGACCCTCACAACACACACACATGCACACCATCACTCTCTGTCTCTGCTTATATCTCCCTCCACTGACGGCCTGTTAAATAGAATGTAATTAGCTACTGAGCCAACAACACAGCCCAGAGACACTAGTCATAAATCAGCTGTGGATGTGTGTGGGAATGTTTCAAGGGAGAGTGTTTGTAGTTATGTGAAGAGGAAGAGGGAAACAAAGCAGCAGCATGTTAGTATCTGGACTGTTTGTGACCTGAGCTGCTTTTTAACAAGAGAGAGACACATGAAGGGACTGAGGAGAAAGAGAGGCGATGAAGGGATCAATACATGTGAGGAAGGCTGAACGGATGCTGCAATGGATGGGTGGATATATGGAGGGCAGAGTAGAAGGCAAAGGATTAAAGGGTAAAAATAATGAGGGAAAGAGAGGAATGAAACAGTGAGGAAGACAAGGGAATGAAGGCATTGGAGGGAAATGGAGGGTGAGTGAAGGAAGATGAGTGGAGACAATAAAGGGTGGAGGGGTGGGGGTTGAGGGTAAAAGCTGACGGATGGAGAGATCGAGAAAATGGATGAAAAACAAGGGTCCTTCACTTTAGGGTTAGATTGGAATAGATCCACTTGGCCAAATCCCAGGCCACTTGTCATTAAATGCTATCAATTAGGTAGTGTGTGTCTACTTTGTGGGTGTGTGTGTGTGTGTGTTTGTGTGTGGACCATGCTGCCTCCAATCAAAACATTCAGGGGGACTAAACATAACTAAAAATATAAACTAAGGCTGGAAACACAAGGTCACTACTGATACAATATGCCAAAACATAACGTGACCCAACATGATACTGTAACAAACCAAACCATTCCAAACCATACCATTCCATACCATACCATTCCATACCATACCATACCATACCATACCATTCCATACCATACCATACCATACCATACCATACCATACCATTCCAAACCATACCATTCCATACCATACCATACCATACCATTCCATACCATACCATACCATTCCAAACCGTACCATTCTATACCATACCATACCATACCATTCCATACCATACCATTCCAAACCATACCATTCCAAACCATACCATTCCATACCATACCATACCATACCATTCCAAACCATACCATTCCAAACCATACCATTCCAAACCATACCATACCATACCAAACCATACCATACCATTCCATACCATAGAGCCCTGCACTGGAGCCCTAGGCCCGAGGGGCCCGACAGCCTGACAGCCCAAGGGCCGGGCTTCGGGCCAATAACCATATCATTACCTTGGACAGGGGCCGGGCTTGGGCTCTTTTGTTTTAAACCTGCCAATTAGAGCAATGTCTCGTGTTTGTGTTTAACTACTTTAAATGGCAACATTTGAACGCAGCAGCCGCTCTGCCCCCTCCCTTCCCGCTCTACGTGTCCCAGCCAGCAGTAGCAGCAGCGAGTGTGCTTTCAGTGCAGCTGGAAGAGTGATGGAAGAAAGGAGGACTGGACTGGATGTTAAGCAGCTCACTGTTGTTGAATTGGACGTCGCCATGTTCAGAATTGATTGATAGTTCTACTATAGAATAGAGTAGAAGTGTTTATTTGTTAATAGGCCTACAATTGCTGCGATATGCAGGTCAGCTGTGCTGTGTGCTGCTGCATCGCGCGCGCAAAAAAACCCAGTCGGGCTTCATATGGGTTCGGGCCTGATAATTCTGAAAAAGTGGGTCTTTACCATGCCATTCCATAACATACCATACCATACCATACAAAACTATACCATACCATTCCATACCATACCATACCATACCATACGAAGTACAAAGTAGCTTAATAACGATATGTTATTCATACTGATTCATGCATCATGTGGTGTCATCCTTACATTTAGGAAACAACAGTTTATGTTTGATCTATCCAATATTGTGTTACTTTAACTTTTACTTGAGTAGATATATAGACCAATACCTTTACCTTTACCAGAGTAAATTTGAACAGAGTCATGTACTGTTTCCACCCCTATGATATGATATGATATGATATGATATGATATGAAACTTCACCATAAAATCCTATAAGATACCATAAGTCTGTAAGTCAAACTGTCAGGGAAGTAAGTAATACCAGTAATACAATTTTATTATAAGAGAGAAGATGATAGATAATATTTGGTCCTATGTCTTGTATTCAAACATAAACAAAGCTGGATGCATTCTAAAGTAAATTCAACAGATTGGTTGGAGAAATGTACCATGAAAACAACCCCATGCATTTAGCAAATGAGTCTAAGGTCCCTTTCTTGTACTGTCTCAGGTGTTCACAGGTGCATGTTATTGGTTTCTTTTGGTTAGCTCCATCCAAAATTATGATTGCCCATTAGTTGGATCAGGGTGCTAATCAATATGGAGCTTTGAATATACTTAATCATACCATGAAATTGTAATTATACTATCCCCATTTTAGGACAGCTGGAGGACAAAATCTTATCTGTGATCTTCACTTTTTATTTTTTAACAATTTTCTTGTACTTGTGACAAGAAAATTGTCCCTGACCCTGTAATTGCCCTTGTTGTTGTGTTCACTTGCAATCTTGCAGTATCTAGTGCCTTCTTCATAGCTTTTCATCACTGTTGTCTTGATGCCTTATTTTCTTTAACTGGAAGTCAGCAACCCTCTCTGCACACAGTAGTTGAACGGAGATGTGATGAAAGCAGCAGCAGCATTCAGTTATTTCTACTTTTTTCTTGTAAAGGAATATTTTGCTCATAAGGAGTATCCTTTGCGCTTTCAAGTAGTGAAAGTGAAACCATGATATTTCAGTACTGTCCTAAGATGCAGCAAATGATCTGATCTGCTCGTGTACAGTTTCTGTGTTACATGCAGACTTGTGTAAGTTAAGTTGGACTCCAATTTAAAACCGATCAGTGGTCTTCTTGTGGAGCTTTGTTTCATACCGTATATGCTCTTACACACATTCACTGTCATAGCACACAGTCTCACACACAGATTCACACAAATCTCCAGGGAGAGCTAGTCTAATGGTGAAACGCTTCGTCGTTCTACGGGTCACTTGCTCCACATCTCTCTTCTCCCCTCCCTCCTCTTGCTCATCCCTGTCTCTCCTCTATGTCTCTCTCTCTCTCCTCCCGCGGCCCTCTGACTCCCTCTTATTTCTCTAACCTGCTGCAGTTAATTGAAAGCCAATGGTGTGAGAATATGGCTCTTTGACAGAGAGAGCGTTGGGGCACAAGGTCTTCTCTCTCTCTTTATAACCATAGAAATATATGTGAGGGAAGATTAAAGCAGAGCAGAGCAGAAATCTCTGCCAGAGCAGTTTTAGACCTCTTTTATTTTATCATATCGTTAACAGTACTGCTGCTGCATGGAGCTCACATTGTCAGCGTGTCTGCTTGTTTGAAATGTAGCCTTATAAATCCCAGACAAGGAATTACACTGACAAATGGGAATACTTTTATTGTTAACAATAAATCTTGGAGGTGAAATACTGCCCACTGATTTACTGTCTCTGGGTTTCCTATAAAAATCTCTAACTGGATCTTTTTAAAAAAATCTTTCTGCTCAGCTGTGGTCTGTATGCATTATACTAACGATTGTATCCAACAAAAACTATATGTTATATTTGCACTTATTTACCTGTGTAGCATCAGGTTATTAGTCCAGGTCTGCCTGTCGTGCACACAAAATGTTAATGCTGATGTATTAAGCACAAAATATATAAGCAAACCTGTGTGTAGTTTGGCTAAAATCATGCACATGGATGCTCAAATGTCATCCTGTCAGTCACCTCAAAGGTGACTTTGAGGTGACATCCATGTGTTATACAGGCCGTAATCTTTTTTATGAAAATCCTACTTTAGTTGAGGTACAGTGTTGGAGATCTAATTGAAAAAAGTAGGTATAAAGGTATAAATGTGCCTGTTAATACTGATTCAGCATTACAAAGGTAGAATTTCATTGCGGTGGCTATTCACAGTGTTGATTTTAGCTACTTTATGTACAGTAGTTTGGACCAGCAGTTCTATGATTTTGGCCCCTCAAAGAGCTGTGAGGAAAGCTGTAGAGAATGTGAGCTGACTAATGGTGAAGGATGAAAAACAAAGAGTTCAGTCAGGACCATTTTCAAACACACATTATTTGCGATTATAGATATTTTTTCTCTATTAGCAGCGATTTATTTGTGCTTATTGCTGTTTTTTATTTTTGGAGGTGTGGCCGTTCTGGGAACCCACTACCCTTTCCTGTGCCTACAAGAAGAGACGAGGCAGGCAGAGAGGAAGCAAAAACCCCAGAGCAGAGCAGGCATCAATGACAACAGAATAACACTGATTAAGTCAGAAGCAGAATAAAGGAGGAGCTGGGGTGGAGGAGGGTTGCTAAAAGTGGCTTGCAGGGGAAGCAGCAAAGTGTAGCTATGCTAGAGCAGTTTAAATATGGCAGCTTGAGTGCAATTAGCCAGTAGCATGCATTGAGTAAATCAGCTGGTTGTCAGCTAATGAGGGCTTGCTTGAGATCAGCTGATCTCAATTATATGGCCGCACTTGACTCCATGGCCAGCCTGTACTAGTGTTACACGCTCCATTTCTGTTTTGCAAAATTCAAATTAGTGGTATTTTTGAAGATTATTTTTAGTCTTATTATAGTCTTATTTTGAAAGGACAGCTTGAGAGAGAAAGTAATATGGGAAAAGAGAGTAGGGGGAAGACATAATTAGGGCCGGGATCAAGATTCAAACTTGCAACCCTTGCAGCAAGGACTGTAGCCTCTGCATAAGGGTGCCTGCACTACCAACTGAGCCTAACAATTGCTAAATTTAATGTTTTTGACTTTTCTGTAATGTTTGTTTCCCCCTAGCAAATTTTCCATCTGAAGTTGAGGTGAGCTGATGTTTGAACACAGCAGGTAATATGCCAGAAAATTCACTAAGAGCCAGGAGGGAGGATAATGATGATGACATGTTAATTCTGCAGCCTGTAACTGGTGTGATCTCTGTGCACAACCTAAAACTGATCTTTGTTGATACAGTGAATATGCCAAAGAGCACATGGCATTGATAGAAAGATGTCCATTGTCTTGCACTTTGTTGCTTTGGTTGCCCTTTTTCTATAAATGCTCAGGAGTGCATGTGTGAAAACATCTACTGCAGGAAAATATTCGCTTTTTTTTTTTTTCAGAAATGCTATGTAACAAAGGACCCAAACTTAGGTGCCTATCTCTGATGTTGGGACCTAAGATTTTCTTTGTAGTTTTCCAGTGCCTGCTGTGTTCAGAAGGAAGTTAAAGAGACCATAAAGAGAAAGCAGTGAGACTCTCAAGTTAAGATGAGTTAAAAGTAGAGAATAACAGAGGAGAATCTGAGTGCAGAATAGAAGGAGGATATTTAAATACAGGACTCAGTGGATCAGTTTGAAATGAATGCTGTAGGGAATTTAACAGCAAGAAAGCAAATGAGCCACTCCCCATCCAGATGTTACTACATATGTACACTGCAGTGTGTGTGCATGTGTGTGTGTTTTGGGGTGTGTAATCAAGTTCTTTTCAGCAGTTAGCATATTTGCATTGGTTGTAGTGTGGTGAACTAAGAGGGTGTAATCACAGACCCATGTGTGCTTGCATATGTACCACCAGCTTTACTTTTCTTCCTCCTCTTCTGATATTTATTCATATTGTGTTTTTGAATATTTTTCAATTGTGTTACAGTGAAAAGTAACAGTTTTGTTTCACTTCTTGTGTCTCTCTGTTTCTCCTCTCTCAGAGCTGCACAAAAGTTGAACTTGGCATCCAAAAAGAAGAAACAGAAGACCACCGCTGTCACAGCCCCAGTGACATCATCAGCACAGTCATGTGACCCCCCTCTGTTCCCCACTAATTTCAGTGCTGCTCTGTTGATGGCTCCTCCCCCTGCTCCTCCATGCCTGCTCCGTGCAGCCAACAAAATCAAAGACACTCCTGGACTTGGAAAGGTAGAATAAAATCCACATTACCAGTTTCGTTCATAGACATTTCTTTATAAATTTCATATTACCTTTAAAAAACATGACTGAAGTTTCAGTGTGTGTTGAATGTTTTTGGGCTGTTGATATTGAAATTGGGTTCCTGGCTATGATGCTGACATGTTGCTTTGGTGTTTCTGGATGAAGTGACAGGATGTTTTTTTTCACTACCCCTAAAGTGAGTCTGACAGATCATGTTTGATTCACTGAGTTTTCAGCTGCACAGCAAACATCTCACTTCAGTTCAAACTGTCTGACTCACATTCGGTTCAGATAAAAAGTCAATTAATACAGACGTCATAGCTGACTCATCATCCTTGGCTTGATTTAAGAGCTTTCCTCGAGATATAACTGACACAGCATCCTGAAACGCTTTATAACAGTTTAAAAATAAATCTAGTCTCCATGGTTATAAACCTTTTAATGCTAAATTAATGTCTGTTGATATCAGTTAAAATTTTAGGTAGTTGTAGTTCAGTGTCTCATATTAGTTAGATCAGTTTTGTTGTTTGTGGAAACACAAGTGTTTGGGCAGACCTCAGTTATAATTTTAAGTATAAACAGCATGGACTTAAAATACAGCAATCACAGTCAGTCAGTTTTAATAATACAACCTGCAACCTTTTAAGGGTGCAGTCATGTCAGACAACCTGTACTAAAGTACACTTCCTTTGCCCTGGCACATGTAGAAGATGTGAGCTTCAGAGGAGTATAAACACTCGTGTGTTCACAAGCACAGGTGTGCAGTGAGCATGTGACATATAATCGATTTGACCATTCCTCTGGACAAACATTTGAAACCATAGTGAAGAGTTAGAGAACTGTTTCTAACTAAAACAACTCTTAATAAGCTACAGAATGAGGAACGGTAATGCCATGTTGTCTGTGTATTTCTCCATTGTGCCAACTCTGTAAGACTGCATGTATGGGTGTGTTATATTATGATGTGGCTCTGTTGGACCTGGAGCAGTGTGTGTAAAGGTCAGTGGGTGACTGGAGAGAGAATAAGCATTCACCCAAATGATAGTGGGCAACTAGCCCTCATGTCATTGTACCATAAGACGTGTCA
The DNA here is from genome assembly GCF_018320785.1 of Cheilinus undulatus. Lineage (NCBI taxonomy): Eukaryota > Metazoa > Chordata > Actinopteri > Labriformes > Labridae > Cheilinus > Cheilinus undulatus. The sequence goes on along the minus strand of NC_054865.1, from coordinate 23,790,109 downwards.
GAAATTAAAATTGTATCTTTTGTTAAACTGTAATATTAGATCATGATGTAAAGGTAAAATATTCAACATTTGATCTTATATTAGTATTATTTAGCCATACAGGAGAGGCTCATTTTTAACATTAGATGTCTTCCTTTCTCATGCTTTAATGTGAGGGATGCTTGACTTTCCCTCTCTTCCTCTGTCTGATCAGTTGCAGCTATACAGTATGCACGGGTAACTTACATGACTTTGCTTATCCTGTGCTTATGTGCCACAGCAGACACTGTCATCAGGGAAAATTCACAAATATCAGGAGGTCCACAAGTAATGGTAATTCTGTGTGAACAGTACTCTGGTCACAAAAAAAAATACATCAACAAATTCTTTTTGTCAACATATTTGTTTACAGAATTAACTCAGCAGCACCATCTAGAGTTGAAACTGAAATATAGGATGTGTTCTAATGTGGACTATATTTATTTCATGTTTATAATTTGGATCAGGCTAACAAAACATTGGACTGCTTTTGGCTCCTGGCCATAGTTTGGACACTCTTGTGCTCCTTTATCTGCACCCCGATGTGTAAAACATTAATGAAGCAGATATCAAATCTATTCTATCTGAATAAATCTGAGTTATGACTTTGTTGAAAAAAAGAGTAAAGTCACATTCCCCATGGTTTTGTTTTTCTCAGTCATGTGTTCACACAGATAGAACAGCCCTTTGATCAGCTTGTTTTATGCCACTCAGAGGCTCAAAGACATTAAATACATGTTTTTTTTCCACGGGAACCCCTTCTTTTCCAAATGTTTCCATGTGGGGAAAAAGAGATGGCAGTTTTGTAGGAGTTCTGCAGCAAGAGCATATTTTAAGGAGAAATAAATGACTGCAACATAAGAATATTTTTAAGGAAACAATATAAAACACTTCAAAGAAATAGTAACTGAAGCAGCTTTTGGTGGTTGCATGTGTGAATAGAGTACTGTTTCTGTAACTTCAGATCAGTTACAGAAATTACTGCACTCGGTCAGACCCCTGTTGGAGGGATGTGTGTGTGTGTGTGGGGGGGGGGGGGTGCGGGGGGGTGCGCTGAAGTAAATGCTGTGTTTTGGTCTGAGGGACTGGTACTACAGTGTAACATTGACTGGTCATCTACTCTGGAAATGTGGAATATTTCATCTTATATTTCATCTGATTTTATCCGTGAAATAAGCCATTCATTTTGTTTCCTGTCATTGGCAAGGACACTAAAAGCATGATAGATCTGAAAATGGTATACACTGTTTAACTGATTGTTTCCTCTTCTTTAGTACACTTTAGCTGTCAGCACTGATGTGTGTAAACTCTATTAATAAAGAAGTATGACTTGCATAACTCCACTTAAATATCAGGTTATTCCCACTGTAAGTGAATTTGAATCAACATTTTGCAGTTTCCTTTCCCTCAACGCAGCTCACGTGTAAAGTCAGGGATTGAGGAAAGGTGCCAATGAACTCTTAACCTAAACTCTTAACCTAAAAAACACATTAACCAGTCAGTGAACATGAGTCATATCTGAGTTATAATAGCTGTATTTTTGTCTCTAAATCTTTCCCTTGCTTCCTCCAGTCATCAAAGTGTGTGTGATCAGTTACATATTTGATTGAAATATCCCTAGTGGACTCCTAGCATGAAGGAAAATTATTCTATGGATTTAAAGTGATTTGGTTTTATCTTCTCCAGTCGTCTCAGATATCGAGCTGCTGTTTATAATGTCATGACCTTGACCAGTTACCCAAATCCATGTCCCGGTGCATCTGTGTGAGCGTGTTTCACCCTTTCTGTACCATGCCGGAATGCAGCCTAATGGTTACCAAGGTAACACATCTCAAGCTGACAAAAGTCATCTGTCACTGTTGCCGACGCTGGGTGAAACATGTGCATGTGTGTGTGTTGTAGATGAAGGAGGGGGGTTCATGCTTTTCAAGTGTGTGCAATATTGATCGTCCATGTAATGAGTTTTTAGTGCCCCCTCCTCCACAGTTTGAGTGAGGGGCTCACTGCCTCCATGTGTCCCCACTAGAAAAAAAATGACGATGGAGGACAAAATCAAACAGACATCACGGAGAGAAGAAGAGGGACCCCACATAGTCCCTGATGTGTTTATTTGTACGTGTGCACAAAGTGTTTTTTTATTTGATCATCGAGTACCCGTCTGTCAGTCTGTGTGTGCTGGCATTCACATTTTACTATTACTCTTTATGTCACTGTTTTAATTTTCGCATTTATTTGATATTTGATGGTGAAGATGGAGACAGAGACGGGTGAGAGGAGGATGTACCATCCATTATAGACTGGTATCAACCAGGTAAGATGCATTAATGTGACATTAATCCATTCAGCTAGCAGGCTGCTCCATCATTCACGCATACTGTGTGACATTTATATGAAACACCAGATAAGAAAACAAGCTACCCTCTTATGTCAGTCCAGTTGATCTTCTAATAACTTAATGTAACTCACTGAATACCACAATAATGACAAAATAAATGCAGCCGGGAAAAAGCAATAATCATTTCCAGTTTTTGACTAATTGATGTCCCATAGGAACTGCTTAACCTACAGAATGAGAATCTTCTCATTGCCTATCACTATTGTACTAATTTCATCCTTTATTTAGAGATAGTTGGAGATGGATATGAAGGTGAGAGGAAAAAGAGGAGGTGCATTTTTGCCAGCATAGTTTTTGGTGGTGAGGTTTCAAAGGGAAAGGTGAGAGTTGGGATGGATAACATAAAAAGATTTTACTGCGTAAAGACAACGCCTAAACTAAAAGCCAGTTATGCATCCTTGGAGGTCCCTAAAAGAGGCGTGAGAGATTTCAGGAGGGGTGCAAGGGTCTGTCTGCTTTAAGGCTGTTACAATTAGATTTGCACATAATAATAGCATAAATCATGCTTTATGACTTCTAAAAAATTCATACAATGATCTTTGGGTAATAACATTAGTGTTTTGGGCTATTTTGTTTGGATTTGAACTAGGGATGCGCACAGTTGAACGGTTAAATTTGTTTGTCAAATTAGCCAGCACGAGTGAAAGTAATTACCTATCATTTTTTTATAAACACAGGCTTGATATTCCGGTCTATAATGCTCTTTAGACTGTAATGAAGCCTCCTGCCACTAGAGGCTGCTGTAGCTTCAGTTAATGGCCGCTACTGTCTGAGCCCCCAGGACTTCACCGGATGTAAACATGAGAAGCTTAGCGGTAGCTTAGCTGTTAGCATGTTGTAGGAACAGCGCAGTACTACTTTTTTTAAGTAGTAAATGGAAATAAAGTGGTATGTAGGCTGTCCAGGGTTGAACTCACATATAACTACTCAACCAAAGTCAAAATAGGTCACATATCAAAGCATCATATTAATCTGCAAAGAGGAACAAAGGCTGGCGGAGCTAGCTGCTAATGTTAGCCATGCTGTACAGAGTATATTTGGTTCACATCATACCTGTTTACACAGTGAATTTGACTGTTTTTAAGTATTTTCTCCACTTTACACCAGTCAGTTAAGCACTATTTAAATGAGCATTTAGCTGAATGGGGAACATCCCTAATTTCAACAAAAAGAGGTCAAATTTACGTTGTTTTGACCACAATGTACCACTTTTCTGCTGGTCCTGTGCGGTCTCAAACTTTCTTAGATACAAGTAGGAAGGGATTAAACTGAAAAAAAAAGGCTGGGAACCACTGCAATACGTCATTTTCATTTTTGATCAAGAGCCAGCTTGGGCTAAATGTACCGATTTACTGGGGTCTTAATGGTTATTATTTAAGGCATATATTGGTTAATATTTGGGGGGGCAAAAAATACAATAGTAATTCAGTTTTAAATTATTTTTACAGTACAGAATGTACTTTCCGCTCATACTTTCTGCCATTTTGACAAAAAAACTATCTGTTTTAATAAAACGTTTACATCAGCAGTATTTAATCCCAAGTCTAAAAATGCCTCCATCATATTCCTGGCTCTCTGCATTGAATTTTTTTCTTTTTTGTTGCATGAATCGTGTTTTTCTCCACACCCCTCCTTGGAGCCTTGGTCCTCCTCTCTCCATATGGACATGACAGATGTCCCCTCAGTTGTCAGGGAGACAAATAACACTTTCACATTTACACATGCATTCACACACACAACAGCTATTTTACTCCCCTGCACAGAAAACACATATACAGAATAAAATGATGAACCAAACACACACCAGCCCTCTCTATAGTCTGTCTCTCATCCTGTCTCGTATCGCTGCAGCTTCTGTTTCATCTCATCATGATTCTGGGGTAGGAGTGATGAGCTTTTCTAACCTGACACACTGTGTATGAATGTCTGCTGCTCTCCTTTGTAATTGTAGGAATAATCTCTGCTCACAGTCATGTGGACTTCTCTTAGGAATCATTCAGATGTGATCTGAAGCATGGGCAACTTCTGATTAAGGTTTCTAGCCGGTCAGTTATAAAGTGACTTTGTTTCCCTGTTGTTCTGCTGGCAGCTTGTTCATCCTGATAAAATGAGACTACAGGAGAAGAAAAACAACAGTTTGATAATTATTGAAAGGAAATATTTATTTTTGGTAAGATTTGTTCTCTATTATATCAAAAATGTGCCCAGATATATAAGACAGCTTACACTTGAACTTCATTTTTTTATCCAAACATAATAAAGATGAGAAGCAGACTGTTTTCAGTTATTGTTTCCTTTTTGGAAAGCTAAAACAAAGTAACAGAAAATGAAAAATAGAGAACAAAAAAAGTTTAATTTCTCGTGTCTCTTATTCTCAGTTTTACTGAACTGCCTGGAAGCACCCAGGGCGCTTGTTTTCTATGGTTTGCTCTCCCACTCAAAAACTGTTATCGTGAAACGGCTCGTTTCTTGTTTTGGATTTCTCATTTCAAATTAAAAATTGTTTGTCCATAAAACACACAGACTCTTTGCGTGGGGGAACTTTTAGATTTTGTCATTCGAAGGAGCAGGCAAGCTGCATCTCCTCATGTCCTATTGCTATACTACATGTGCTTACCTGTACAGTATGACCAAAAAAGATAGAAATATAAACAAGACAAACACGCATTATCCATCCACGTGCCATGTGTCTTGAGCACGGACAGATTTTCCACAGGCTCTAACATACTGTGGGGGGAAAATGCATGATGCTCTATTTTTAAAGCACTGACATAAAAAAGACAAAAAGTTTTGGTGAGTGATTTAAGCCATCATAAATCTTGCAAATGCGCAGAAATCAAACAGATTCTCAGCTTGTCCTATTTAATTCCAGCTAGGGTCCTTAATGAAGGTGTCCATGCAACATAGGAGGAGAAACACAGGGAAAAGAGAGGCGTTATGGCAGTTTCCTCCCAATATGCCCATCAGCTTTCAGAAATACCTTATGTCTTGGAGTGGTATAAGAAAAATTAGCCAGTACTTTAAGCCCTGTGCCATTAAGGTCCCTTTATAATCCTTGGCCTTTGCAGTCTTAAAGATCACACACTGATTCACCATGGGTGATCACCAGTTTGGCAGGGTACAGAAGTCTATAGCTGATATTTAGCGTTCAAAACTGAATCTTTACCCCATCAAATTGGCAGGTTTTCACTAATAACCTGGAGAAGAAGCTGACCTGTGATTTTTGTAGGGCTGAACAATTTGGAAAAATCATTCAACAGCATTTTTTCCCTAATGTTGTGATTGTGGTTCAGTAATATTTAAATTCCTCATCTTTTATATTCAATAAACCATTCTATGTTATAACAACCAAATATTTCACAGATTAAACTAGGGCTGAGCAATTCTGGAATAATATCTAATTTTGAATCTTTTGACCCATAAATGCAAATTTGATATGAGTTGTTGTATTGAAGGGAGTGAGAGATCTTTTTTCTTATTTTGATTAAGAAATCATACACAAAAATGAGGAAAGTAGGTTTTTTTGTAACTTATTCTGAATAAATTTCACTTGAGTGACAGTGTGATGTGTAGGGGATTACATCTGTGCTGCATGTTGTGCAGACATTTTGTCACACATTTCAGTTCAAAGAAATACTGCATTTTGTGTGATTTGTGACTTGCTGTAGGACATGCAGGGATTGAATCTAAATTTTGATTAATTGCCCGCCCTTAATTTTTGTACCTCCTTTTATGTCCTGCTGCTCTTACATCTTCTCCCCATCTTTAAAGTTCTGTCACTTCATTGTTGCACCAGTTTGGGTTGACTTGGCCTATCTTTGTGCTCACGCCATACGCTGAATGAGAGTTGTAGCCTCGGACCTTGAGGAGCCGGCATTCCAGAGAGGAGCACAAATCTAATCCCTCGGTTTTTAGGGGAGGCTAATCCGCCTCGAGTTAGAGCTTCTTTTTTAGTCTTCCTGGTGTCCAGTTTAGATGCTTAACATCTCCGTTGTACCTTCCAATTCTTCAAATTTCTTCAAGTTGTTGCTTAAGAAACTCTCTCCTTAATCCTTTCTGAATGTGGCATTAAGTCGCCTTTAAAGCTCTTCACTGCCTCCAAAAACCACAACTGTTTAGTGAAATCATTCTTCATTTATTGGACGGTTCTCAGAATCTTGCAGCTTGAAGGCCTGTAAACAGTAGCCCCCGCTGGGTCTTGACTAACATCTTTGTGAGTTTCCATCCTGTTGTTTTTTACCAGTGCCCCAGATAAAAGTTTTACCCCTTTAGAGGATTTTGGTGGCATAATTTCTAGCAGTGCTGTCTCTACAATTAGAGCCTTTGATTGTTTTAGAGTATTGTGACTCGCCTAACCGAATGTCTCTGTCATTATGCTATACTATGAATAACCATCTCTAGCCATTAATTGATCAAAGTTGATATTTTAGAAAATCCTATGTGTTACTAGTCCCTCTGACAATGTTTTTGCTTTAACTGCTTTTTTTCTTTAAATGAGGAATGAAAGATGTAAAAGAAATGGTATAAAAGATGCTTCATATTGGTATGTAGAACATAAGCGTCTACTGTGATCAAACACACACACTACACACACTACACTCTCACACAAACGCATGTAGAGAAAATGGCTATGGTGACATTTCTCCAGTAAAAATGTCACCTGCAGTGGGGGTCGGCCCCATGCTGAAATGGCATTTGCACACATTTACCCACACACATGTATGCACTGTGCAGGCTTACATGCTCACAAATTCATGGGATTAGGGTGTACAATGAAAGATGTCAAGGAAGCAGCAAAGCCCCCAGTGGAAGTGTGTACGATACATTACATCCTGCAGGATACACGGGCTTGTCTGTCAGTGTGATGGGGGGTTAGTGTTCCCCCCGATGTTAATATGGCAGAAAACAGATTGAGACATCACAACTAAAGCCAGGGGAAATCAACCTGCACAGGTCAGAGGCGCTGCGCTATAAAGGTGCGTGTGTGTGTGTGAGAAAGAGAGAGAGAAAATGGGGGGAGGGGGAGAGAGATGGTTCAGCCTCCTTTCAGGAATGTCAAATTAAACAGAAGCCCTCCATGGATCTGTCTGACTGGCATCTGTATCTCAAACTCCCCTCTGTTATTTCTACACACTTTGCTTCTCTACATGTTGATGGCAAGCTCCATCTCACTTTAATCAAATCAGCCAGATGGGAGGCTCACATGTAGACCCCTTACTGCAGAGGGTGAGTGTTTCAGGCAAGGAAGGAAAACTCTGAATGCATAAAGTGAGACAGCAAAACAGTGGGGAAAATCAGGCTACGAGAGAGATCTTCATCTGTGGATTGTTTTAAAGATATTGTATTTTTAATAGCTTTTCTACACATGCGAGTGAGACATGGGTTTAAACAGCTTAAAGTTCACAAACCAGCAGGAATAGATAGGATAGACGTATGTTCTGGTTCCTCTGACTGTCGTCCAGCTTCAATCTGAGTGTATGGTGAGCAAGAGGAGCAAAAAATCCAGTCTAATGCAATCCTGAAACTTATAAATGTTGCCTACCAACAATTTTGCTTTAATTCATGTCAAGAATGAGGTAAATATAAAGTTCATCTGCTTCAGTTGTTTGTTAGACAGTAATCACTGGAAAAGTAAGTCAGAGCTAAAAATCCTGAATGGCCGTTTAGCTTATGCCAAAGCCCAAAATGTTGTTCGCCAAACATGATGACCGCAACAACATCAGGCATATTCAGCAGAGAATGCTGAAAGTACATCACGGCTGGGCCTCTGCTGTGGTTTTGATCCATCCAACATCCTACCCTACCATTTCTGAAGGGAGCATTGCACAGCCCAGAGAAGACAGATCCATGAGATCACATGTGGATGAAAGAAACCACATAAAAGCTACTTTGCCTTTAAGAAATTGATTTGCTGTTTATCTGGTGCTTCTTCTCGTGTTATGCTGATACACTGATAGAATATATGATTTTTGGTCGGTACATGGTGTTTTATTTTGAAATTTGAGATTTTGCTTGAGGCATGCTGGAAAGGACTCTGTTGAAAACTGACTGGGCACATATTTCTAGCAGAGCAGAATGGAGTTGACAGGCTGGAGATGAGGCATGCAGCGGAAACAAGCATTGACTAGAGAGGGAGTGATGGACAGAACATGGTGCATATGGATGCAGTGGGGTCTGGGGGTTATTGCTCCACACTGCATCACAAATACATGAGGCTTGTTGTTGTGTCCTGAGGGCTACAGTACCCAGACCTAATGGCATTTTCTTTAAGATTTGTGTTACACTTCACCTGCAGTTCAGTATCAGAACTGATGGTTAACATGTGAAGAGGGGTGTGAAGTATTATGAAAGGGTAGACCTAATATTAGGAGCTTTAAATGTCCAATCTTCAGCCTTCTATCCCTTTATCCCCACCCTCTCTGCTCTTCTCCATATCTGAATGACAATGAAGGACTGTGGGAGTTTTTTCCCCTCTTTCATCTCTGCACACACACATTCACACACACACATGCATGCTCACAGATTGCGACTTGACCTTGGGGGGGAAAATGATGCTATGACAGCTAATCAATTTTTAATAGCAGCTACGATCCCTCTCCTCTCGAGCCACAAGCTGTGTGTGTCCCTGTGTCACGAGTGAACGTTCTTGTGTGAGTGCATTTTTCACAGGCGTTTGTGTGTCTTCATGCCTCTCTGGTCGTCTGTGTGCGTCTTGTATCTAAATGAGTGAGTGAGACTGTTATGGGAATCTGTTGGCTGCTTGTTCCACCTTGTAGCTGAAATATTAATGCTGTCAGTATTGGCAGGGCTGCAGCATGACACAGACACACAAACACACTCTTTTTACTGTACTCTCTATGGTTGGGTTTGGCTTGCAGCCTGTCATAAAGTCGTGCATTGAAATTTTAACATTTCTTGGAAAGATTTAGGATGTAGGGGATTTGACTGTGAGCTACTCATGTATGTACTTTTATCTAACACTTAACTGATCCATTTATATCTAGAAAGTTTTCTAGTTTAGTCGCTGCTTTAGCTAGTCCAAGCTGTGACCGTTAGGTACCCCCCCACCCAACCTTCAACCCTACCCTGTTCCCTGTATTTCATGGCTCCCTTCAGCTATCATATCTAATAATAGAAAAAGAAAAAAAATCCTGAAAGAAAATTAGTCTAGTCACCAAGTATTAAATTAGAAAGGGGAAATAAATTTGGTGTCAGACTTTCAAAATGATTCCCCAGCCTGCACTGGAACATCGTAACATCATGTAGGTTAAATACGTTTTTTTTTTTTTTATAAAACACATCCCAAGTGTCAATCCCCCCTCCCTCCCCCAAGGAAAGAAGCCACAGGCCAGACTTGAACCTGGGCTGTCCATGCACATGCCACCAGGCTATCTGCACCCTAGCCCCCCTCTTTTTTTTTCCAGTTTTGTTTGAACTCTTCCAGAGCAGATAGCAGATTAATGCACTTAAAGGCACCACTGTTTCTTTAGGTAACAGCACAATACAGCTGAACAGACCTCCCCTGAACCCGTCATCCAACATTAAGTCTATTAAGTCCTGTGAACTGTTTTCCAGTTTTCCACAGATGTTAGGTGACGTGAACATGCATTGTTTTGAAGACATGGAGGGTAAAATGCCTGGTGCAAAAGTGCTACATAGCATTTTTATGCATGGTCATGTGACTGAAAGCTCTGAATTCGTCTGCATATTTGATACACATGTCAACATATGTGTGTGTTGCTCTGCAGCAAAGGTCAACCTTGACGGCATCTCTTTTGTCCGGGCATTTTCACCCTTGACAATATGCTGGATTTAGGGGCCTTTGGGACCACCAAAGCATGACCAGGGGCTTATGGCAGCCCTACTACCGGTCCTGATGATACCCTAAGCCATGCTTCGCATGGATTTGCTACATCTACCCCTTGCACAACCCTATGGTGTGGACTTTGTTATGTTTTTAGACAGATTATTTCCTCATGCCCATGGAAATATGTTGTGTCAATCCTGTGAGGGCAAAGCTGTAAGTTTGACTCTGGCCATCTCTCTTTCTGACTCCTGATTTCTTACTCATTCTGCTGTTCTTTCTGAGTAAAGGCAGAAAAGCCTTTAAGACCTAAAATGACAGTGACAATTTTGGAAAATAATATGATTTTATGAACAGCTAAATGGTTAACTTTTAACCAAATTTACAATGCCTCTATACTGTATGTCACCTTTATTCACAGAAGTCTGTTTTAAGGTGTTGTGATCCTTGTTGAGTTACACATAAATCCAAATGTCAGACTGTAAAGATTGTTTTCTGTATTTTCAGCTGAAATCAGCTGTCATGGATCTGAGGATGCTGTGAGCCGAGCTGGAATGAATAAATTAGTGAAAATTAGAATTGATCCACAGCCTGAACTTCTATTCCCTCGTGGTTTTTGTATCTATCTCTCTGTATATGTGTATTAGTACCAGTGTGTGCCATTGCAGTCTTTGGGAACCAATTAGAGTTCAGACTCAGTTTCTTATTGATTTCCAGCCAATAGTAATGAAGCACTGCGGTGAGGGACTATTGAACTATTTTCTCTCTGGGCTCAGGTTTGTTTGTTGCTGTTTAGTTGAATTTCTCCACTGAAATTGGCTGAAAGACTTGATCTTGTCCGAGTGTAGTTTATAAAGTGGTTGAACAGGAAGTTTTAGATTTTAAGAGGGTTTTAGAGGTTAGGTCAGTTTCTCACTAATAAAACAAAGCTCTTGGTTAAACATCTGTCATAGGATAGAGCCTTTAGTATGGGAATCAACCCCTTAAGTTGTTCTGGGTGTCATCAGCAGACATAAGTTAGACAGACTGTCTAGACTGTAGTTTAAACAGACATAGCTTACAGTTTTGAATTGAGCTATGTAATAATGGATGTTTAGAAACATGTACATAAATCTGTTCCCCTGAGCAATAAGAATTTTAATATTCCCACCGAGATTTCCAGAAAAGTGGAGCACTTCTCAAGCATTTTGACATTATTCCTATTTTTATTTTTGGTTTCGGTGGCTCACCATCTTACATCAGTATTCACTGCAGCATACGAAGAGGAGAACAGAGGCGAGAACAGGCAGAGGCTGTGATTTGTCTAGTCATTTGTTCAGAGGAAGGAAAGGAGAGACAGCAAAGGAAGAGGATGGAGATGAGACGGAGAGAATGGAGGAGAGCGAGGGAAAAGAGTGGGTGGACAGCACTATCGAGCAATCTAATGCTTCTCACACATAAAGAGGGATGGGAAATGTCTATAGGATTGAGGAAGAGAAGGAGGAAGAAGAGGAATATCATGAGAGTAATAGCATGAGAGAGTTATGTTTATATCTCCTCAGTTTTTTGATGACCTATTTCTCTCATTTTTACTTTGTCTGAGATATTTGGAAACATTTTATTTCACTTTCCCCTTTATTTAATCAGAGCAAAGACTCAGCTGTGTTTTCTTTGAGCACATTGTAGAAGCACTTTGCCTCATGTATTGATTCACAAAGAACAAGGCCAAGGATCCTCTGAGTCAGATGGGTGTGGGTTTTACCATGCAGTACTTACAGACCAGGGTTGTCATGATACCAGATTTTTTAAAACTTTGATACAATTCTAGCCAAAATTCAAACAATATCAATGTTTTTTTTTAATACTTTTAACAATATAATGTTTTTTTTCCCAGTATTAATGGAGAATTTTCATGGTGAATTTACCAAAACTCGTGGGAGATATTCTCTATGTTTTTTAAGAAAACTTGAGGAAATCTTCCCAGAAGGATTTAGGCATTGTCCTAGAACATTTCACGTGGAACAAGGGACTTTCAGAACTTTCAGCAATCTTCTCCCATAATAATTCATGAGTTTTCAATGGAAAAGTTAGAGAATTTGGGGAATTTTTCCTGGAAAGGTTTTTGGATTTTATCTGGGGCTTTTCCAGAAGCTTCAAGAAATCTTCAATAATAAAGAATGTTATTCTTTCTTTAGTCTCTTTGTCATGTCACATTTCCATCTTGGGTCCAAACAGCCCTATCTTTTATTAAATAAATCCAACTGATTGAAAAATATATCAGAAATTTGGGTCATGATTTGTCTTTATGGAACCTGTGGTGGATCCCGAAGTCAGACCAGCTGAGAACCACTGGTGTAGACAAAACATAAGCCACAGACAACCACCAGTGATGAGCATGTTATTGAAAACTAATAACTAGTTATAGCTCTTTTCCAAAAGGTAACTCAGCTTTTTACCAAGTTAGTATTTTTCAAAAGTATCAAGTAACTTTAGCATCACTTATTTTACTTCTGGCATGCAAAAATGGCAAAAAAAATCCAAGCAAGCTTAATAGAGACAATTGCACAACTGATCTGAACTTTAAACTTCCTTCCTTGGGCTAAGTCTAAGTAGAAAGGGGTCTTTTTTGTTTCTTGTGCTTAATGAATTGTACATCTTGTTGCTAAAATAAATTAGTGCATCTTTTAAAAGCCAAGATTTTTGATCTCTTGGTGTTTAGTGGTCATCTCTGTGGAGAAATCATTGAACGATCCTACGTAGGCCTGCAATATTTAAAAAAAAAACTGACATGCAATCACATTAAGGCTCCATTTATACCTCAAACACACACACAGAGGCTCTTAGATTTCACACTCTCAAACATGAGGAGGAAATGAGCTCTCAGGGGGCAACGCTTTATGAGTTGCGTCCTCTAAAGCGTGCAGCGGTGAAATCCTTCCTCCAGGCTTTCATTGATGTGATGGCTGCTTTTATTGGGGTCAGGAGAGGGTGTAACATTGAATGTAAGTGTGAGTGTCTGTTTGTGTAGTGCTTTGAAACTGTTGACCTGACATGAAGACCCTCTATCCCAGGTCCCACCGGTCACCATGGTTACACGGTTATTGTGTTCAGGTAGCATCATAGTGAGGATACACTTTAAGAAACATACATGCACATTGAATTACCTTGACATGAGAAGGACTAACACTCTTACTCTCTTAAATGGCCTTTGGTCATTTAATGATGCAACCAAAGGAAAGCCTGTAATGTGCTTTAATAGGCTTGTGAGTGTGTGTGACTGTGGGAGGGGACAAATGTGTGTTCAGCAGCATCATATTAAAAGCTCTTAGAGTGCCCTTGTGCCTTTCAAACCCAGTGTATCAGTTCTCAGAAGGCTTTGGGGTTTTATTTGTGAAACAATGTACCATTCCAGGAGAGTTTTTTAGGATAACATGAACTATCAATAGCAAATCATTAAAGGCAGACTATACACTGTTCTAAAACTAAATATATTATTAAAAGTCTCTCTTTTTTCTTAAGATTTATTTTGGACTTTTATGCCTTTATTTTGGACAGTAGACTAAGTAGGAAATCAGGGTGAGAGAGTAGGGAATAACATGGAAAAGTTGGTCTCAAACCAAAGCAGCCTACTTCAAGGACTGTGGTTTCTGTGCGTAATGCCATCTATGCCAACACAAGTTAATAGAGTCCAACAGTGCCCCACCCCACACTTTTTTGGCGACTCTGGTTCCAGAAGTAAAATTTCCAAATCCCCCATAGCTATTAATGCATGAACCTAACTATCGAGCAACCTGAGCACACATGACAGTAAAACATTCAATTCGACACAAAAATGACATTGGATAAAGGCAAAGGTACAAGAGTGTGTACATATTTTACTATGGAACTAAAGGAACTGCATATCCCACAATCCATTGTGATTCCTTTTGGGCATTGTTCAGTTTGTTTTTCAAAATTTGAAATTATATCAGTACTTTTTACCAACGTTATCTTTACAGTACGGTTTACATTTTATATGATACTGTCTTACTGAAAGCCAGTCTGCGCTGTGGGGGTCAGTACACTTAGGCCTCCAACCTTGCTTGCCACCCATTGTCAATGCATCTTGACCTCCACGCCTATCTCTTCAGGTGTTGGTCCCACAGGGTGGTGGCTCCATGTTGCCTGACCGGGCCCCATGGTTCTCAGCCAGAAAAACAGTGCACTGCCGCCCCCAGTGGGGAGTGAGTCTTTGCACCAAGCCAAGGAGTTCAAGTACCTTGGGGTCTTGTTCATGAGTGATGGTAGAATGGACTACGAGACTGGTGCGGCATCAGCAGTTTTGCAGGCGCTGTACTGCACCGTTGTGGTGCAGGAAAATGAGCCAGAGGGTAAATCTTGCAATTTACCGGTTGATCTATGTTCCAACTGTCACCTATGGTCATGAACCCTGGGTAATGAACAAAAGAATGAGATTGCAGGTTCAAGCGGTCAAAATGAGATTTCTCAGGAGGGTGTCTGGGCTCAACCTTAGAGATAGGATGAGGAGCTTGGACAGGGCAGGATCTCGAAGTAGAGCCACTGCTCCTTCACATCAAAATCCCCCAGAGGAACTGGTTATAAATTAAAGGTTGGGTGTTCATGCACAACTGCTGTAAGTTTCCAATACATTACATTTTTAGTTCACTGCTAGCTACTGATTGAAGTGCACATGTTTTTGCTGAGGCGTCGGAAAATGACACCCTTAGAATCTGTGCAGCGCATAAACTTAAAATTTTTGATGAAATTGGAGAAAAACGGCCAAATCTTGCATGTCACATGCACGTGTTTGAATGGCACTATAGATTTTGTGAAGGCAGAGAGGATGTCAAAGACCATGTATTTTCTGGACACCCATGCACATCAAAAACTTCAGAAAACAAATTGAGGGGGTGTAACATATGGACATGCCAAATTAGTGGACAAGTAACAGATAAGAGTCCAGTGCAATGATGTCAGTTTTTCTGTCCTTTTAATCAGTGCTATATGGAGTTTGGCATTTCACAGTATCAGCAGAAGAGAACATGTCGGTGACCATCAAACATATGAAGCTGTTTAATTTCATGCTCAGAGATCACACTGACTGTGAGCTGGTCACAGGATATAAACACAAGCACGTCCATAGCTAAAAGCTTTCTATAACACGGCCTACATGGCTAACCTTTATCCAGTTACTGCTCTGTTTTGGAGTGCTGTGTTTCTGGATTACAGTGTGATTGGTAATCCCTGTTGGTGTTTAAGTAAAAGCATGGTGTAGATTCACACTTCAGACGATGATTCAACTGTGCTAACAAGCATAAACAGACAAAACATCTCTGTTTCTCTCTGTCTAACCTCTAAGGAGCTGCATATACAGAGCTGGTTCATCTGCTCTGCAGCTCAAAGCCCTGATGACAAAATCATACTTGTGGTTATATTATATAAAAAAAAGATTTTACAGAGCAATGTATCTTTATTTTTTTCTTACAGCGGTCTTTATGGTAAAGTGAAATTTTCAGACACCTAACCATGATTCTGTGAGTTCACTGACATACAGAGCTTCTTGCAGCGTGCAGTAAACAAAAGGCTTGTTAGCTGCATTCTCATTCAGTCTTTTAATCTCTGTGGTCTTGTGTCCTTTCGGGGATTGAGTGCCAAAGTGAACTTTCAGTGCCTCCCAAAATGAGACCGTTTGAGTTCACAGAGACTTACACCAAACATATTTATTCCCTCTCTGTCAACCCTTAACATCATGGACGTAAAGAAGAGAAATTGCACATCCTCTGCCTGTCAGCCCGTTTATTATATACTGTCAGCTTCTTTGCTGTTCATTAGACATTCAGCTCTTTGCGTCTGTCAGACTTAAATCATCTCGTCTATAAGAATCCATTTAACTTGAACTGTCAGCGTTTCAGGCTTGAGCCAATTTAGCCTGAACGACTGCTGCTTTCGATTTCATACAGCCTGGTCATCATTTATAACATGTACCAAACTCTTAGAAGCTTGGACAGTTTTACTATTCTTTTAAAATATCTTTTCAAATTATTTTTAGCATATTTAGTATGCTATTTTTCATTCCAAATAAGATAATATGTTTGTGGAAAAACTAATGTTCATCTAATCTCCAGTAAAAGATAAAGGTTGGAACACTTTATGTGAAGAATGACTGACAGCTTCTGTAGCTAATGTCAAGCGCCTTTTGTTGTCAAGATTTCAAGACTTTAATCTTGAGGATGCAGTGTTAAATGTATAGTCCATTTAGCCTTTTCCTAGTGGTATGTTTCAAAGTGTTTCTGATCTGTCATGTAGAAGCAGGCTTTGTGTAAAAGAAAATCAGTCCATGTGAAAAGCAAAAGCAGGAAGAATGCATCCATAGTAATGACATCTTTAAGCCTGATACTAATGATCCAAAACAGTGGTGGTCCAAAAACTTATGGCTGGACAGGAGGATCTTGGGGTGGCAGAGAAACAGCTTTGCCAGTGACAGTGTTCTGCATGTGATCATGAGTACATGATTTTTATTTGAAGTAAGAACAAGATACTGGTACACTACTGACTGGATAAGCACTCAGTGAAGAAATCCCTAAAGTTGAGTAACGCACTTCCTATTGGCCCCCACAGGTCAGCTGTATAGACCTGGTTTGAAACCCCCTTTGCCAGTGTTTCATTCAGTTAGTCCCATGACACCTCCAGAGGGCTGAACAGTGATTTTCAGCACCCCAGTGCCACCCCCTCCATGCCAGCTGTCACCACCCACCATGCCAGCTTGGAGACATTCTTCACTTACCCTACATGTAATCTTACAAAGCAGATGGATTTCCAGACTCCATGTCTGTCATAAGGCAAAGCCATCTTGAAAAGCTCCAATCTACAACATTTGTGGATCAATGGGTGTTATTTGAGAAGAACAAGGCTGTAGCTATAGACGGGGTTTAGTTGTGCTGACTGCAATGGCTGCTACTGGTGCAGCGATTAGCCCAGATGTAGCTACAGTATAGTGGCAGTTTTATCACAACTAGACTGCGTTTCTGTACAAAATGAAGTCCAAAAAACAACACTGAAATCTTTCCATGACATAAAAGAGGTTTTCACTGTTCTGCTAACCTGCTTCAGCATGAGTTTGTGATAGGTACTGTGGAAGGGGTTAGTTGCAGTGTGAGTATACACAATGGTTGCTGGTGGTATGATCAGTTCAGGTAGCCACAGCAGGACATTTCTCTATTTAAAAAAGAGATTTTCATGATTCTGCTCTTCTCCCTGTCTGCTTCGGCTTGAGTTTGTGATTGTGGGTTTGCTCCTGTGGTAGGCTGTTAGCTAGGATGTAGCTGTAGTATAGGGGAAGTTTAATCAGAGTTGGGCTGCATTTCTTTAATCAAACAAGACCAAGAGCCACACTGAAAACTTGTCTTGACAGAGAGGATGGTTTTGCATGTCTCCAGACTGGCTTTAGCATGAATTTATTCACCATGACACTGTGGTCCAACCACTGGCTTACAGAGAGACTAGAGCAGGGCCACAAAACAAAGTCATCAAACAGTAGAACAGGATGATTCAAAATGAATCACCATGGCATCTGTGTTTCACAGAAAGCGTGACACCTTACTATGAACTAGACGTATGACTTGATGTTGGAGGCTGTAACTTGTGTCTTTAACGGAACTCTCTCATCTGGTGCAACACCTTGATTATGTAAACTCAGCTCTTAAAAGGAGTTTACTTTTAAACCAGGCTGTGTTATAACTAACACATAGATGGTGCCACTAAATGCAGGCTTTGGAACTATGGTTACACTTCCTCTGACACTGAAGCTAACATGCAAGCCAGCTAAGAACACACACCATGTGAATAAGGCTGTTCTACTGACTTTTTTCCATCTCAGACTCCATTCAATGTGACAGTGTAAATATGAAGTATATATAAGATGATCATGGTGGCTCAGATTAGTCACTGAGACATTTGGTGAGGTTTAAAGTGAATCCATCAAGAACTCATCCACCTGACTCTCTGAACCGTTCATCTGCTTTAACCAAATCACTGCCAAATGTCAGAGAAAATCTGTGGTAGACAGTCTTCATGTAGAGTTTCAGAGAAGAAGATTTAGTACCAAACATGAAGAAAGGAAAAGAGACACAATAAAAAGAGTAATATAGTCAAAGAGAGATCAAAGAAAAAATGACAGCTTATTCATCCAGATCAACTAGAAGAGGAGACAGAGAGAAATAATAAGCTTTTAGAAAGTACTTCAAACTTCAAATCAGCTCTACCTAAAGCAGAAAGTGTTGTTTACATGCTGAAATGTTCTGGAGCTCAGTCAGACTGGATGACGCTGCATTTTTCTGCCTCTAATATCAAAGAAAACAACAGCAGCTGTCAGGAGCTAAACTGCGGCTGCTAACAGTGTGTGACAGGAGTGGGAGGGAAGGTAGAACGAGAAGAGGAGAGAAGGAAAGCTGGAACAGTGGAGAGGAGGAGAGGAAAAAGACAGGATTTAGGATGATGGAGAGAAAAGCAGAGTGACAGGTAGATGAAGAAAGAGAGATAGAGGGAGGCAGCTCAGTTAAATAAGATGCTGACTGGGAGAGAGAGAGCATGCACACGTTCGTGTAAGCTTTAAAGGACTTAAAAGCTGGATGTTGGGACTCTTTGGGGGTTTTGTCTCGCAGGGAAGGTGCAGAAAGATTCACATGCCTTCCAGCAAAGGAAAAAAATGATTGAAAAATCTGTCCATGGATACAAGTTTGGAGGCTTTACCGAGATGAAAGTTGAAGGGGATAAACTGTAAAACAATAACTTACAGCCTATTTTCAGTTTAACAAGAAGTAAATGTTGTCATAACACAGTTCTCAGTTTATGTCATCTTAATTAATATATCTTAGAAAATGCTTCGGTTGAAGTTAAGAATACAGATATACCTTATAATGAAAAACCAGATTTTAGGTTTAGAATTACGTTAATTAAGGTGTCCAGTCAGATTTCCTTCATCCACATCAAACCAGGACATAAAATAATGTGTTGCCAGAACAAATAAATCTGAAATACAAGTTAAGTGAACATTTTTTTTTCTCGATCTTCTCTCTTTGTTCAGTGTCTTGGGATAATGTTGGTTAGAAATGAGCACTATTAGTAAATTCTGAACACAAATTTGTCTCACCTTAGATTCAGTTAACTGAAACATAAGGCAGTCCAGACACAGTGAAAGGATTCAGGCTGCCTTAAAAGTTCTATCTGAACTTGAAGCTCCAGTCTGAAACAAATGTGCTAGGTTTGAGAACGGACCTGACCAATCAGCATCTTTAAGGATGAGGTGGTAGCTATGGCCAGGACTCAGTTGTATTGCAATACCCACTTTTTCATAATTTTCCTTCCAGCCTCAGTAAAACATTTCCATGAGTTGGTGGTAAGCATTATGATGATGGTGAGAACATACATGCCCCTCCAAAAGTATTGGAATGGTGGGGCCAGTTCCTTTATTTTTGCTGTAGACTAAAACATTTAGGTTTGACACTAGAAGGTGAATATGAGACAAGAGGTCAACATTTCAGCTTTTATTTCCAGGTATTTACATCTGGATCTGATACACAACTTAGAAGATAGATTTATTTGTAACAGAACACCAAAAGAAGTATTGGAACAGAGAAGCTTAAAATCAGTTAAAGTGAACAAGACTTAATATTTAGTTGCAAATCTTATTCTTGCTATACTGCATCAAGTCTGTGATCCACTGACACTACCAAACTTTTACATTCTTCTTTTGTGATGCTTTTTCAGGTTTTCAAGGCAGCCTCTTTCAGCTGTTTGTTTTGGGGGTTACTTTAGCCGGTTAAATGCTCTATAGGGTTCAAGTCTGGAGATTGACTTGGCCAGTCTAAAACCTTCCACTTCTTGCCCCTGATGACCTCCTTTGTTGTTTTGACGGTGTGTTTTGGGTCATTGTCTTGCTGCATGATAAAGGATCTCCCAGTCAGTTTGGTTGCATTTTTCTTTAAATTGGCAGACAAAAAGTTTGTGTAGACTTCTGAGTTCATTTCTGCTGCCATCATGTGTTAAATCATCATGAGGATTAATGAGCCTGTCCCAGAGGAAGCCATGCAAGCCCAAGCCTTGACATTAATCATGTTTTCAACTGGAAGTCTTTCAAAAAATGTGAACCACCAACTCAGTTTCAGGGGTAGACTGTTCTGATATTTTCTGTCATTTTCAGCACAGCTTATGCAAAAACAGCCTAAAGGACAAAGTTTCAAGTGTTTTACTGTTTGTGTTATACTCCAGCAAGTCTAATCATATGTTTCCATGTCTCACTCTCAGGTGAAAGTGATGGTGCGTGTTTGCCCGGTGTCTCAGTCTGATGCAGCAGAGTCCAGCTCCTTTCTTAAAGTGGATCCCAGGAAAAAACAAATCACCATCATGGACCCTTCAATCAACCAGACACCAAGCGCCGCCTCTCAAAAAAGAGTGTCAGCCAATCAGGTCCCTCCAAAGATGTTCACCTTTGATGCTGCGTTCCCTCCTGATGCCTCACAGGTAAGAAAACAAATCGTCTCACTCGTGGTTTTAAGACTCCCATGCCTTATTTTCTAGAAACTGTCATGTTCTGCTTTGATGAAATATTTGCACAGAAACACAGAAAGTTAAAATCATGCCTCATTTACGTCAAATTAAATGTCTGATGTAATTAGCTTGAAGTTGTTTTTCTGAGTCAGACATGTTTTGATTAATTTAAATATCTTTCCAGGGCAGAAAAATCTACAGATGTTTATAAAGAGGAGTTAAAAGCTGATGATTAACTCTGGCACTGACATACATCAACATTAAAAAACATATTTAGACACACACACACACACACACACACACACTTAAAACTTCAGTAAGAGTTTGAGCTGTCACTGGCATGGCAAAAACAAAACAAATCAGTACTCAATAAATCAGAGGTAGGAAAAGAAATTTGTTAAATACTCTGGAAAGAAAACTAGTGAGAGATGTCTCTAAAAGCCACAGAACAACTGCCAAGACACTAGTGAAGGACTTAGCCAAGTCAGGAATTGTATTCTCAAAAAAGACAATTACTAAACCCCCACACAGGAAAGGGTCAAGGAAAAGCTCCACTTCTACACAAGAGACACCTTCAAGCCAGACTGAAGTATGCTAAGGACAACCTAGAGAAAAATTATGCATACTGGAAGTGTGTCCTTTGGTCAGATGAGACCAAACTAGAGCTCTTTGGCCATAGAGATGATGCTTAATGTCTGGAGAAAGAAGGGAGAGGTGTATCACCCAAAGAACACCGTCCTCACAGGGAAACATGGTGGTGTTTCAGTAGTTGGATCTGGGTTGTCAGTTTGTCTACAACATGACAGCCCAAAAATCTGTCGCTCCTGGTGAAGAACTACCTCCAGAAGACCAGAGTGAACATTATTAAGTGGCCTGCACAAAGCCCTGACTTTAATACCATTGAAAACCTGTGGGGTGAGCTAAAGACCAAGATCCATACTAGAAGACTATCAAATCTGGAGGAGCTTGAGAGATTGGCCTAGGGGACGTGTCAGAGACTTTTTCCAGTAACAAGGAGACCCAATTGACTATAAGCATCAGGGGGGCTAATAATTTAGATCTTGGTAGTTTTTTGTTTTTGCAAAATAATTTTGTTTCTGTTCATGTAAGCATCCAAAGTAAACTAGGATGTTTTGAAAAGCTATGTTAAAAATTCTTTGCTTTGTTAAACAGTACCTGGGAAATACTGGAAAAAAAACATTTTCATAGGGGGGCTAATGATTTTGTTCTCATCTGTACGTCTAATATCTATTTGAGAAATATAGGATATTGTTTTGTTCCAACGTTAAAGATTGCCACAACTGTTATAGCAACAGAGGACTCAGCAGTTTCTTCCTGATTTCCTAT
This sequence comes from Cheilinus undulatus, assembly GCF_018320785.1. Lineage (NCBI taxonomy): Eukaryota > Metazoa > Chordata > Actinopteri > Labriformes > Labridae > Cheilinus > Cheilinus undulatus. The sequence continues at coordinate 23,768,021 of NC_054865.1, read as the reverse complement.
TTATTAATTTGTTTGTTTGTCTGTCTTTATTATTATATTTATTTTTACTGTAACTATAAGTGAAAAAAGGAAGTTGCGTAGAAAGTCATTTAAAAGAAGAAAAAAAATTCACTTTTTGAGTCATTTTTCATTGAAAAATTAAAATGTTATAGGGAAATCAGTCCACTTTATTGAACACCTCACAGGTATTAAGTGTTTTTAGGCAGTTTTGTAACCTCTCAAAGAGAGGTTTAATTAGGGTTTGAAAACTATCCCTTTGGCAGTAATAGAAATTTTAAAAATTGTAATGTTGTCTATGTTGTCTGTAGCTATTCACTCTCTCTTCATTTCTCTCTGTCTGCCTGTTGCTAGGCGGAGGTGTGCGCAGGGACGGTTGCTGAGGTGATACAGTCGGTGGTTAACGGAGCAGACGGCTGCGTCTTCTGCTTTGGACACTCCAAGCTTGGTAACCCTCACTCACACATGCATAATGTCTGCAAATTACAGGAAGAGTGGCATGTGAGTCATCTTTTGTCTGTTTGACAGTCAGTGTGTCAGTCGGTCGTGTCTCTGCGGCTCTCGTCTATCAGGGAGAGAAAGAAGAGGATTAGTGTCTGCTGAGGCTGAAAGCATCCTCAGTCTGTGTTTCTCTCTTCTTTTCTCCCTCTATAATCCTTCAGAGGATGCTTTTTAGAGAAGCTGTCTTAAAAAGGGTCAGGACCTCTCACTGCACAGTACAACATCTCCCAACCCACACGCACAACAAAGACCCACCACACACACAGGTTTTTCTTTAACCTTGAATCCCAACTGTGTTTATCCCGGTACATGTAAGCAGCATTATCCTTCCTGGCTTCTGATCTACATCCAGTGTCTAAGTCCCCTTGAGAGATGGGGACAGAGAAACACAAAGTTAATGCTACAAATCAGCAGAGACTATTCTGAATTAACGACTGAGCTATCTGAGCAAAGAGCAATGAAATCAGATGTAATCATTCAAATGAATGAGTTTCCTCTGTTTCGAGGAGGCAATTTCATTCTTCCCAAATCTGTGGTAAAACTAAAATAGCTTTCAATGATTTTTTTCTCCTCTAAGACTTTAAAAAGGGGAAAACATGTTATCTTTAACTGTGGCTACTTTTTAGATTTTTTGCTGCAAACCAATAATTTCCATAGATAATTTTAGTGAATACTAAGAAAATAACAGACACTTGGGTGAAATCTATAAGCAGTCAGACAGTAGCAATTAAGAGGGATTTGTTTAAGTTTCAGTTTCACCCTGGGTTTACCTCTGAATAAGGTGGTTCATATTGCAAATGTTTTATTTTTCTCCAAAATAATTTTATTCAACTTATTAGACAGTAGAAAGAGGATCATTGTGGTAAATTAAGTTTAGAGTATGCTATTGTGACCTTGTGGAAAAACCCAAACACTAGTTAAATTGATACACCATTAGTGTAAATGTGTAGGTAGTAATCTGTTAAAGAAGTGAAGTTATGCTCTGGCTACCAGTCATCAGTCTGAGCTGATATAATGTTACTGTTGATTACTGATGTTAATACTGAGTTCTGATCTCACAAGTAACTCTATAGCAACATCCTCAAGTGTCCCCTTGTTTGTAGCGCACATAAACATCAGGTAGATATACAGCCTGAGAACTTTTGTGTGTCCCTAACAATGGCAGTGTTTCCCAGCCATTTTTCCTTGGAGCCCCCCTTACATGTACCTTACATCAAATTTCCACATACACCAGCTACTCCAGGATCCGCAGCCGACTTGCAAATTGCTCCTTTTCTAGTCAGTCAGAGCAGTTCCATTGCCTGCGTTCCAGTTTGGCTCCAGTGTAAAGCACTCACTGATGGTGGAAGCAATAAAATCATAGAATCATGTTGTAAATCAACATCAACCCCCAAAAAGGGAAAAAAATGGCATTGATGTAATATTACCATGGGAACTCACAGTCCCCCTGTTATTTCTGCCCTGTCTGTCTCAAAATGATCAGGGCTGCACAGAGCTATAGACAGGCTGCCAGTTGCTTGCTTTCGGTCAGAGCAAGGGCACAGCTCAGCAGGTGTGGAAATTTTGGGCAAGAAAAGCTGAGCCCCAAGTACCACACAAAGAGAAAAAATGACACATTACTGTCAAAAATCAAGATAGATTTTGATTATTTTTCTCTGATAAAACCCTAAAAAAAACCTTTGCATGTTTTTTATCTAAAGACCTTTGTATAATTACTTACTAACTGTTTATCAGGGTTCTAGTCAATATATGCAAGTCTGATTTTAGCAGCTTTAGAGCAGACAATGCCTCATCCCCTTTGGCACCCCCCAGGGGGTCCCGGACTCCAGGTTGTGAACCAAAGATCTAGTAACAGGCATCATTTACAGGCAAGTATATTTACCAGAAGGCTGATGACCCGCATACACAAATGCAACAGGAAATGTTGCAACTATCTGCATATGAACAGCGTACAGCACCTTACTTATATCTCTGGCCTAAGTCACAGTCAAAACCTCCTGCTAGACTTTTTTAACTGGTTGTGTAAACAAATCTGTAATTACAACTGATGCTTTGTATGAGCTACAAAGCAAACAGTATGCTAGTTTTTAAAATAAATTTGTGCTGCTACCTGGTTAGTGTCAGCTGAAATGATAAACAGATCAGCAACATTTCACAGTTTCTATGTCAAAGATTCACAAGGATCAGGACAGGGCGACATATTCTCATTTACATCAGGAGAGATATAATTGAGATTGAGTTTGAATTCATTAACATGTAAGACATTTGGAACACACAGTGTCTTTGGTGATTAAGCCCATTGTGACATTCTCATTAATTGAGGCAGACGGCAGGATATGAATCCTCCTTTAGAGTCTATATGCAATTAGTGGTGGAGGAAGGATGCAGAAAGGGACATGGGCAGGACATTTGAAGAGCTGAATCTGGATGCTGATAAAATTACTTGAAGCTGCTGGGGTGGAGGAGGGTCACTACAAACAAACCACAATAGCTGACAGCAAGAGAAAGGAGGTTATTCAAAATCTACAGCAGCATGATGATTGGCTGGCAGAGGTCTGAGTGGTTAATTACTACTACCATTTCATCGAATGTTTTAAGACTCACAATTCTAAAATTGTATTGAAAATTTTAATTGCAGGTTATGTGTGTTTATGTGTGGTTCTACAGGAATAAGAAAAGGACTAATACACATGTAAACAACATGAAATACGAATCATAAAACACTCAGCATAATGTCCCTATTAGCAAACACAACACATTTGAAGGAATAAATCTCAATAAAATTAGCTCTTATTAGGAGCAACACTACATCCTAAAAATTCACAAAGCAAACTACAAAAATGAACAGAAAAAACATGAAAAACTACTCACTCTGTCTTCATAAATGCACGATGTGTGAACAAAAAACTCCAGCCTGCTCCTGTGAGCTCTGCTGCAGAAATTCTGGCTCCTGTTACTTAACAAGCTCAGTGTGTACAAAAGTTCCTTAGACTGAGCCCTATTTCAGGGCGTACGAAAGTTTCTATATGAGCAGGCTTTCTCAAAATCAAATTTTCCTTTTCTGAGATTTAAAATTTGATCCTGATTTTAATATAAATGTTAAAAGTTGGATGATACTCCTGATGCATCTCTTTGATTGTATATGATATTTTTATACTTGTAGATGTGTTTAAGCATGTGCAGATAATCACACAGATTTGTGATGTGTAAAGTAACCTTTCCCAAATTTCAATGTACCACAGCCCAGTTTGAAAATTGAAAAGACTCAAAGCATTTACCTCCATACTTTTGCATCATAAACAGAGGATTTCAGTGCAAATGTTTAGTTTTCAGAAAGATGTATGTTACTAAAAGCGTTTGTGGAGTCACATTATACAATTAACAAGCTAGACGTTTGTTTTTTGATTCAGCACCTGCAAAGTCACCTGTATTTTTTTTTCTAATATTAATATTTTTAATGTACTTTGAGACTTCACAAATTCTTGATTTTAAATGGTCATTTAGGTAGAACTGTCTCTGATGGACATGATGGTGTTAAAAAGTTGAGTTTGTCAGCCACAGAACATTTTGGATGCTCAAAAAGCACTGAAAAATTGCTGTGCATTGTGTTTATATAAAAAATAGATTATACCAGTGCAAAACAAAGAAAGATTCAAACCAAGAAGTACCATTTTAGTTGGCACAGGTTCTTATCTTTTATATAAAGCATCATTTTTGAGTGTGTAAGGTCATTCATTGAAAAATCTTTAACACTACGGAGAGTAGAAGCAGTGTTGCCAACTCCTCAGTAAGGAAAGTAGCTATTGGCTGTCCTAAAAGTCACCAGGAGTCGCTAAATGATGTCACCACCTAATTTGTATAATTGTATGCATGCATTTTATCGAACGGACCCTGTTGGAGAGGAAAAACATCATGAGAGATTTTAAAAAGTTAGTAAAAAAGACCCTCAATATGTTCAGAACTACAAATGAACTTTCTTCTGTTATTCTTGTTTTTATAACATCACAGTTCCAACCCTCCTCCTTTGTCTGGGCTTAGGACCGGCAAAAATGAGAGATACTCTGGCAGAGTTACTTCAAATTGTATTTATTTATGTTTTTTAGTTTATTATTCTATTTTTCATAAGTTTAGTTTTCTTGAGTTTGGTGTAGTTTTAAACTGTATGGTTACACTTAAGAGCCTTCAACAAATCACAGTGAAACATGAACATTTTTACCTATTTATAATGTGTGTGTGTGTTTTTTTTGTGTATAACTTCATTAACAATCTAAATAGACTGAAAGGAGACAGTAGAAAAACTGTAAAGGCGCCTTCATGACGTGGTTAATCTGCAGTCTGGACATGGAGGCGTGAGCATCTGCTGCTCTGACTGCAGCTGAGAGGGACTGCTGCGAGGACTGGGCTGCCTGTGAGTGCTTTGGGACAGGGAGGGGCCCACGGCAGCACCCGCTGCTCACTGAGAGGAGCAACAACGATGTGTGCTTTCATGTCAGAGCCTCCAAAAATCTCCAGTGACACCAGAAAAAGTCACTAGATTTGTCGCCAGTTGCTTTTTTGGAAAAGTGTCGCTAGAAGGGTCTGAAAACTGCATCATTACATCTCTCACTGACACTAATATAACCTATAACCTATAACCTATGACCTATAACCTGACATGTCTATACATCAGACCGCCTGTCTGCATCATTATAATGTATCTCACCTTTTCATGATTTCAGCTTCAGTACCAAAGTGAAATGTAGACTGTGTCATGATTCATGTTGATGGCTGATGTTGTGTGACATGACCATGACTGGACCCAAAGCCTGCCTCTGATTATCAGCGGTTGATGGGATGATAGGTGTAACTGAATGTTCTGGCCTTTATAATCTGAGTGCTTTATACGACTGAGAAATCCATCAAAGACAGTTTGCTCTTTCAATCAGTTTTACTGTTATATTAATGCCACGGAGACACTCTGTCCTTGCTGCTTTCAGTTGAAACGGCGGCTGCACATGAGATCATTCTTTGTGATATAGCTGACCTAAGGCCATGGAGCTTAATGAGGCTGCATTATAACAGTATTACCTCTTTCATAATTAAAATGGGAACTCTAACACTTAACACATTTATCTTCAGTCCTGCAGCCGTCAGCTGTAGACACTCAAGATGCACACACTCTGCTAACACACACACACCTTCACAAAGAGCAACCAGGTTTTTATTGAGTCGGAAAAATTAAATTAAAGTCCAAATGAAACTGAAATAAATGGACGAACTTGCTGAAAAGAATTAAATCCTCCAGCTTTAAGTCACATCTGATGGATTTTGTGAGCGTTTATTGGATTATTGGCCTAAGATGGATCATCTTTTAATGATGATGATGAGTGTCTTTGAACTGATGCTGCATTCACTGCTGCCTCTTCCACACTCTCTCACCCAGTTCACTTCCTCTCTGACAGCATTGGCAGCTCTGCTCAATGAGGCCAATTACCAGGAATATACATCAACCACACAGACATGGACATACGCACACTGCCCTTCAGCCTGTACTGTACATCGCTGTGTTGCAGTGTGGTGGAGGAGTCAGCTAGATGACCAGAGCTTGACAGCCTGAGCAAGTCAGAACAGAGGGAACATTGTTCAACCACACACTTAGTCACAGAGATGTTTATAGGACGAGAGATTCAGTCAGTCCTGGAAGGCAAAAGGAGAACAGATGTTAAAAGCTCTGTTAGTCACACTAGATTGAGTTATTATGATTAAGAGGGCCCATTTTTTTTTAAATACATGGTTTATCAGACTTTTACTTCTTTTTGAGGTTTTTGGTAGTTTGTGCATTTAGAAAGCCATTAAATGTTTCATCTAAACCCCTCTACTTCAAAGTTATATCTGGATTTTTCCACGAATATAGCAGATATTATATATATATATACTTGTTACGGTATATCACTACATTCTGAAAATGTTAAATCAGCAATCGAAAGAGTGGAAACATACACACTTTTCTAGTGTTAGATCTAGCACTCTCAGTGGTGTTGCATACAATTCGAGGGGAACCGGCTGGATTTTCAAACTAAAGAAAAGGTTTTGTTTGACTTGGCATACATCAAAGAATATCAAAGGGAATTAACGCCTCAAAGCCTATTAAGTCTAGTTGATACATATTTTTATGAGACCTTTATCTTGTGCACATGATCAATAGATTACTTAAAACCTTTGGAATATAAAGGTTAATAAATGAATAAAAATAAATGATAAATGATAAAAAATGCCCTCCAGTGGATTACCAGTTGCCAAAACACCCAATGTACCAAATGTGAAACAAAAAAATATATGTGAACCTTTATGGTAAATTTTCTTTTTTTTTTTTTTGGATTTCGATAGAAGGTTGAATAAACATCTCAGTTCCAAAAAATGTGATTTTTTGGCAATTTTTAAAATTTTTATCAGGCTTTCGAGGGATAAACTTTATGTTGCATATCTGAGCAAAGATCAGTCGCACAAACAGCCACACTGGGTTAAAACACTGAGGGGGGAGGGGATAAGGAGGGAAAATGGTGCAATCTGTTTTTATATAAGAGACTTACATTTAATACCTTTAATGGTATTAACTTCCCTTATGCTTGGTACAACCCTTAACAAATTTCAGGGTGGCAGAGCAAGACTTACAGTTTACGCGGGTGGCCTAACTAGGGCACTGACATTTAGGGTGGGAATGAAATAATGCACAAATAATTAGCATTTATTTACCTTTTAGTTTTACTTGATACTAAAACAACTAAAGAATACTGTATTTCTGTGTAATTTTTCAAAGTTTAAACTGTAATGCAACCAGAGTGCAGAGTTATTTATTAGCCTACATCTAAAACCATGACTAAATGTTTGTGGACTCCCTTTTCCCTGTGAGGAAGACTAGACAAAGACAAGATAAAAACTGATCTTTGCTGATACTATCTCTCACAAAAAGTAAGTTTTTGTCAAGGTGGTCAAAACGAGACTAAAATATTTGTGCTGAACATTTGGAATCTATGATATTTTGCATATAATGTATGTCAGAATTTTATATCAGTTTAAGTACTGATTGTAAATAGTGCTTTAATGAGTGGTTTGCATTTATATTACTGACAAAACTAGTTCAAAGGAAATAAATGGCTTTACTGTGAGTGCAGACAAAATTGTTGGTACTTTTACTGACTAAATCTACACTAAAATGTACACAAACTATAAGGCTTAAAATGTCTTGTATGTTACTAAAACAAAGAAATATTTTAATGTAAAGACTTTGAATAAAATCCAATTTAAAATAGTGTCTAAATCAAGACTTGCCACACTTAATTTTTCAAAATTTTTGTCAAGAGTCAATTTAAAGTCCACAGTATTTTCAAAATAAAAGCAATGAAAGCTAAGAAAGCTTCTAGCTGTTTGTTGTGACACAGCCTAAATACCTGACTGTAAGTCCTGCAAAGAGCCATGTGGGTTTTTTTTTTTTTTTGGGGTAGCCATTGAATTTTAAGTGTGTCTTTCGACTCTCATGGATCCACCTTTGATGCCTTGTAGAAACCTTTTGTAACAAACCCTGAAATGCACCTTTGTTTTGACAAATAAAATGCTCCAGGAAACAGTGAGGTAGAACAATGTAAAATTACAGTGTCAGTGACAGCCTCCTCTCAATGCTCCCTCTGAACAAATCTCAGCATGTTTCTCCTCCCTGCATCACAGAGTCAGCCTTTTGATGTCCTCTGTAAGTGTTTGTGTCGGTGTGATTGTTAGGCGTGACATATGGCTTTGTTTAAGTGTGTGTTTGATCTCCAACTCCTGACAGCGGTAGCAGGTGTGTGTGAGTGTGAGAGCAGAGGGGGAATTGTCATCTTGTTTCTCAAAGGGGCAGATCTGGAGGCGTAATGTGCACATGCACCCCAGACAGATTTTACAAACACCTTCATGGGCATTTCTTTTGATGATGCTCTTTTTAATATATCTCCATCTTTTCATGTTCACCCCTCCAGTCTTTCATGTCTCTGTATGTCTCTTCCAGGGAAATCTTACACGATGATCGGCCGTGACGACTCTCTGCAGACTCTGGGCATAATCCCATGTGCCATCTCCTGGCTGTTTAAGCTCATCAACGAGAGGAAGGAGAAAACAGGAGCTCGCTTCTCTGTTCGTGTCTCTGCAGTTGAGGTCAGTGCCACAGACGAGACATTTACTTGAAACGCTCCCTGCAGAGTTAATGAGGTGCCACTGATAGTAAAGACATCTGATTAAGATAGGGACAAAGAAGTTGTGACAGTAGATGTGAAGTAGTTGTGATGCTTTCAACTGTTGGCCTGCCTTCATAATTAACAATGTCTCTCTAACAAGGTTTAAAAGTCTCTGGAAACTGGAATGCACAAAACAATGTCACTATATTATAGAGGGTTGTATATGGTGCTAATAAAAAGTACTCATTTCCTTGGGTGTTCTACCCTTTATTTGATTTTATCAATCAGTCATGGTCAATATAATTTGGCTTTTTGGATTGCTGCTCCCTTTAAAGTGGCTGACCTAATTCAATAGAGTTCTGCCAACTGGTGCTAGTAGTAGTATATGATAAAATGGGGATCGTCTGAGTGCCGTGAATGTGTCTCAAGTTATTGTAGTATAAAGACACCTGTGTCTGGGAGGTCCATTCACTAGTTAATCAGTATTCCTGGCTACTATTACACCATGAAGACAAAATAACACTCCAAGCAACTCGGAGAAAATGTTATTGAAAATTGTTCAATTGTAAAAAGTAAAGAATTCCAAGGCAATGGTCAACACTCGGGGTTCATATTGATCCAACATCAAGAAATGGAAGGAATATTGCACATGAGTAAATCTGCCTAGATGAGGCTGTCCTCACCAACTGAGTGACTAGTGAGAAGAAGACTAGTGAGAGAGGCCAGCACCCAAAGTAAGGTTAATGCCACAGCTGCCCTAAATTAACAGCACTGGTAATTACCAAAATCATTTTTATGTTTCTGCAATGGTTAATACACCAATATGTAAAAGCTCTTTAACCCAAATTGTATATATATATATATATATATATATATATATATATATATATATATATATGTATGTCCGTCAATCTCACAAATTCCATAGTTAACTCGCTGTCAATCGCAAATTAATCACACTTTTTGTCTGTTCTAAATGTACCTTACAGTACTGTTTCTCAAGATTTAAATACCCTTATCAACACAAGTGGACAAAAATGCTTTCTTTATGCAAATGTTTGTTCATGTCAACAACTCAAAACAACAACAGATGAAGTCCAGAAAATTCTCTAGTCTGAGCTCAAAGATACTGAACGCTGCAAAAATATGCTGAGAGTATAAAATGGTAAACTCAAGCCCAACAAGCCACAACAGATGGAGATACTGACCTTAATGTAACATTTCTGAATAATACCTCAACGTAGAGTCAAACTTTAGACTTCTAGAAGTTAACTCTGTTCTCAGCAGCTGAACACAGAACAACAGATCTCATCATCACACATGGACATACAGAAGTCAAGTCTCTGCTGAGAGCTCAGCAGTAAGGCACAGACTCATCTAATGGTGTTTCACTGTTCTGATGTGAGTAAGGTGGACACATCTGCCCTGCTCAAGAGAAAAAGCAAGTAATTACTTAAAAAATGTCTGCTATTATTTATTATATTTTTACTTTTAAACTAAAAAATGTAGTCCAAATGTAAAATAAATGCTGACAGTAAGAAATGACTGTCATCAGTCCAGTAGATTTACTGGAATGATGTCAATAAACACACATGTGAAGCCTCTTTTCAAAACTCATGAACACACAAAGTAAAAGAAGTCTCAGTGGAGAACTTTTAAGGTGTAGTAAGAGGACTTAACCATCTCTTCATTCTTCAGATCATAGAAGAGCTACAGATTTAATCTAAAAACAATTTTTTCTTCCTAAATAAAGGAGAGCCACAGTCTAATAATGCTTTCAGCTTATATTATGATACTCTACAGAGCTCATTCACTAACCTCTGCTCCCCTGTCACACACCAGCCTCTGCTGCTGTCTCCTCCTCCTCATGATGCAGCTGTGCATTCACCATGCATCAGACAATCTCCTGCAGAGTCTTTGACAGTTTTGCGGCATCTTGATTGACTGTTATTTAAATTTGGCGTTTATTCACAGTTCCAGTCAATCGTTTTAGTAAGTTTCGTTTTTTCCGAATACTTTCACTTTCAAGCAGGAGCTGCGTGGGGATGAGAGCGGACCTTTAGGAGACGTGATCGGACCAGTCAGCAGTCAATATAAATAGTCTGTGCAGCTGTGGAGCCGGTTCATGACAGATATAATAGCCTAAATAAATGAATAAATCATACTGGCCCAAAAGTGCATAAGTGGTGTGCATGGCTAGCGAGTGGTGCGGACTACATAAGACAACGAACTTCCTGTAACTCCGTTCATGTCGACAGTAGGAGAAAATAACTTCAGTTTTATCTGACATGATATGAAAGCTAAACCTGTCATTCAAAAGTCTCGGTCCTTTATCCATTTCTGCTCACTTGTACCGCATCACAACCATAGATATCTATAGAACACTAGATACGCCAGCGCGCTGTAGCAGCCCGCTAAGTGATGTGCCTACGTGGCGGCCATCTTGGCGGGGGCGACGTTCTCATCAAAGGCAATGCATGTACATTGAAAATAAATCATAACCTGCTCACTTCTCAACCGATTTTCATGCGGTTTGCTTTATGGTCAATGTCAAAACATATGCTATTAATACAGAAAATTTGATTAAAAACAAAAAAACGGAAAGGGCTGTCTACCAGTGTAGCCTACAATTTTAGTTATTTTACTCCTTAAGTCCAGAGGTCTGGGAATCTTGTATGTTCAGCCATTAAATATTTATAAATGTATATACATAGACATATAATTGTATGTATAGAAATAGAAAGATAAAGATATATGTATAGAAATTATGTTTTTAGATCGAAAGATTTAATTGTAAAGGTAATCAAATAATCATTTATATTAATGTATTTGTCTCTCTCCCCCTCCTTATCCTTCTCTCTCTCACTCTCTATATGTTTATAGAAAAAAACACACTCTATGGAGATAGAATAGAATAGTTTATTGCCATTTTTACAAGTTAGAAACAGGTACACTGAAATTGTTGTGCACGTCACTGAGTAAATAGTAACACTTCACTTCACCTTGGACTTAAATATATGACTATACATATAACAATAATGTATATAACTACTACTAGTAGTAGTGGTAGTACACCAACTACTACTGCTTATACTGGCACTGCTACTACAACTGATAATACTATTACAAATGCTGGTACTACTTCTACGACTCTAAAGGCTATTTATACTACTACTGCTGATGTACAACTATACTACAGCTACTATTAAACGTCTGGTATTTGGCTGTCAAGCTGCTAGCTCGCGTTAGTGTTTTGCTAGTAGCCATTTACTAAAGCTCTCAACAAGATTTAATAATGAAAAAAGAGCCAAAAACAATTTTTACCCATGAAAGGTTATTTCCAGTTTCCTCGTTTCAAACGTACGGCGTAGTGTGCAACCGTATGCAGCACAATGTGCAGGCATCCTTGTTGTTTTAGTTTTTGTGCCATCTACAACCATGGAATGCCCCGACACTTTTGCCCCCACTAGCTTAGCCTCGCCGTAGGCACGCAGCTCAGAGGGGCGTGTCGTATCTACTCTTCTATATATATCTATGATCACAACGGCGCCACTTCCTGGTCTGGCAAACTACGGGATGGGTCGAGGGTCATACAGAACGTGCATGCATTAATCGTGTTACAAAAAAATTAGCGGCGTTAAAAGTAATTTGAGTTAACGCAATATTAACGTGTTAACTTTGACAGCCCTAATGAATATATATATATATATATATATATATATTTTTTTTTTTTTTTAAGATTTATTTTTGGACATTTTTGTGCCTTTATTAGATAGAGGAGGACAGTGGATAGAGTCAGAAACAGGATCAGGAGTGGGGGAGAGGCATGCGGTGGGGGGCCTCAGGCCGGATTTGAACCCGGGCAGCCCGCGTACATGTAGAGCGCCTTTAGCCACTTGGCCACCTGCTCCCCCCAAATGATGTTTTTAATGCTAAATTATAATTATTATTGTTATCCATGAATTTTCAAATGTACTGATTTACAAAAAACTGAAAAAATAGTAAAGCACATTTTTAGTGGTTGAATGTTATGCTTGATTCATTTCTGACTTCTCAGAGAAGCCCAGTGAGCCGGCTCAGATTTGGGTGAATTCAGTTTGAAATTCCTCATTCCTGTTCAAAATAGTAAAACGTTTTTAGTTTTAGATTTTAGTTTTAAAGAAGTTTTTGAAAGATTTCTAAAGTATTTATGTTTTCTCGTTTTTATGACAGGTGGTCCAATAAATTTGTTTGTTGAAATAAAGTCACGGATTTGAGAAAAAGAATTGGCAACTGAGTTGACATTATGGATAGAAAAACTTGGACTGGCAGGGTAATGGTAACCCCTTCATTGTTTGTACTTTGTGTGTTTGCAGGTTTGGGGAAAAGAAGAGAACCTAAAGGACTTGCTCTCTGAAGTAGCTACAGGCAGCTTACAGGATGGACACTCTCCTGGAGTCTACCTGTGTGAGGATCCCATCTGTGGCATGCAGGTACACACACACAGACACACAGTAGATGATATCCTACGACAGCGTACATGAACAGCCTCAGGCCTTGTAACAATAAACTTTTCACCTCTGTGTTTCAGGCCTGAGGCGGTTTGTGTTGTCTATACTACAGGATGAATTGATTTGCACTCTCTCAGACACTCACCCTGGGAACTTTAATGCAGTATGGGAGCTTTAGTATGCCAACAGAGTCTCCTTTATAGCAAAATAAGCATCTTTACAAACTGAGGCTACAAAAATAGCTGACTCACAGATTTATCTTTTAACTAAAAATAAAAGTCAGTGAGTGTGACTTCATAAGTCAGAATCAAAGAGCAAGAACAAACAAAAAAGAGAAGAACAAAAACAACTGTCGATTTGTTTTCAAGCTTTTCTAAATTGTACCTCTGCCCACTGAAAATGACAGCCTTGCTTTGATGTACTGCTTGCCAAACAGTCTTTTTGATGAGCATCATCAGACAATAAAAAGCTGCTGCAACACTGCCACAATTCCTCAATTCAAAGCTTTTTTTTCTGCAAAGAAGTTCCCAAAACAACTTACAAAAGAATAGAAGTAGAAAATTATCAATTGTTTTGATTATTTTTCACACAGTGATATTATGAACACAACAACATTTAAAGCTCCAGAAAGTGAGGTGGACTAAAATGAAAGTACAAACTCCAATCCCTGAAAGTTAGGACGTTGTGAAAAAAGTGAATAAGACTTGAACCAACCTATATTTAGTTGAATACAGCACAAAAATAAATATTTTATGCTAGAACTGATCAATTTTATTGTTTTTTTGGAAGTATACACATATTTGGATGCCTGCATCATGTCCCAAAAAATAGATTAGGGCCAAGAAAAGAGTGGGAAAGTTGTGGGATGCTCCTGGAACATTCCACAGGTATATAGGTGGTATCAGGTGATAGTACCATAACTGGGTACTAAAGAAGCACTTCTGAAAGGCTTAGCCATTCACAACGAATGACGGTGGGAGGGTCTCTACTTTATGAATGAGTGCATGTGCAAACAGTCCTACAATTCATAAAACAATGTTCCTTAACATGCAGTTGCAGGAAATCTTGAGATTTCACCATCTACAGTCATTAATATCTGCTAAAGATTGGGAGAATCTAGAGGAATCTCTGCATGTACAGGGCAAGGCTGAAAACAAACCCTGAATGTCCATAACCTTCAACCCCTCAGGCAGGACTGCCTTTAAAGCTGGCATCATTCTGAGATGAATATCACAACATGGGCTCAGGAACACTTTAAAAAACATTTTTAGTTTACCCAGTACATCCCTGCATCTACAAATGTGAGTTAAGACTCTAACATACAAAGCAAAAGGTGTACATCAACCAAATCTAGAGGTGCTGTTGACTTCTCTGGGCCAAATCTCATTTAAGATGAACTGACCTAATGTGGAAAAGTATGCTGTGGTTTAATGAGTCCAAATTCCAAATTGTAAATTGTATACTTTTGGAAATCATTGTCATCAAATTAAAGAAGAAAAGAGCTATCCAGATTGTTATCGAGGCAAAGTTCAAAAGCCCAGAATCTGTGATGGGTAGGGGTGTATAAGTGCCAATGGCATGGGTAACTCGCACATCTATAAAGGCACCATTGATACAGAGATGTACACACAGGCTGGACCATCTAGACAACATCTTTTCAGGGATATCCCTGCTTATTTCAGCCAAGACAATGCTGGTACTTGAGGGGATTGTGGACAGGCCAGGGGCGCATGTTTTTGTTAGAAAAGCCTGAAAAAGTGATTTTTGCATAATGGCCCCTTTAAGATGTACTGTGCATCAAGCAAGACTGAAAGAGTTCCACTTTCAGTTCTTCAACAGTGAGTGTCTTCAGTCTCCCGACACTTACATAGTTGTGTTAAAAGAAAAGATGATGTAACACAGAGTGTAACACATGCTTCTTTCCAAACTTTTCTGGAAAATGTTGAATGCACCAAATTCAGAATGCGTGTCTATTTTCAAAAAACAAAAACGTCTATCAGCTTGAATATTAAATATCTTGTTTTTGTCCTGTAATCAATTAAGTGACGGTTGAGAAGGATGTGCAAATCTCTGTATTCTGTTTAATTCACGTTTTATAAATACCAATTTTTATGGAACTGGGGTTTGTACATGACAATGTGAGTGCTTGTGTGTAAAAATGCGCCAAAAGCAAATGAATGTTGAGCCTGTGTGTGTGTGGTGGGGGTGGGGGTGGGGGGGCTTGGTGGTATGCCTGGAGCTATATGTTTATAGGATTAGAGGATTTGATACAAGCACATCTGTGTAATCCTTAACTAATCTGACATAATCTCATCAGTAATGATATCCTGCAGTACCACACGCACAGACACACACTCGCCCCTGTCTCTGTCTCTCATCCCGGCTCCCCTCTATCTCTCTCTGTCATACCTGCAGACAAATTAGAAAGCACATTATTTGAATATGCCAATCCTTCCACTACAGTCAGGATCCTTATTGTACACCGTATTATCAGTGTTTGGACACTCTTCTTGGCAGGTAAACCAGACCCCCCTCAGCCAAGATTACACACCATCCTCCTTCCTCTCACTCCCTCCTTGTCATGCCCATGAGGAAATATTCATCTTTTTTTTCTCCTCATGTTTTCCAGCTACAGAACCAGTCTGAACTTCGTGCCCCCACCCCTGAGAAGGCAGCCTGGTTTTTGGATGCAGCCATCGCCGCTCGCCACAGCAGCCAACGGCCCAACACCACCGAAGAAGAGCATAGAAACTCACACATGCTGTTCACATTACACATATACCAGTATCGCATGGAGAAGGCGGGCAAAGGAGGGAGTAAGTACTCTTTGTTCCTACTCAATCATTGCCATTGTCAGGCTATAATTACTGTTGCCACTGGTGCCACCTTTAATAATGTTATTTAAACACTAAAACCAGCACAGCTAATTCTAACATTGCTAATATTACACTGTAAGTAATCTATTAGCATATAAACACTGTGTGCGTGTGTGTGAGTCCTACATCTATCAGCCACAGTAGAATCAAAGTGGACACAAACATGTTATTTACTGTCTCTACCACACAGAAATGAACAATAATGATTGACTGATCACTTCATATATCCAAGCCACTATTATGAAGAATATAAAGCTTGAGCATCAGAGTTGTTTACAGGTTTTTATACAAAGCTATCAAAGACCGTATGGTTCCTACATAGATTCTGTTTACATTCATTTACATCTACATCAAACGTGCATACAAGTCTACATGAATTACTGGCTAAATTCACAGCTAGTGTGGGCTCTTTTGTGTGTAGCTGGGTTTTATACAAAGAGAGAATGTGATGGATGGAAATAACCAAAGTTTAACCACTAATAATTACTTTCCATGCTCACACATATTTGTGAGAACAAAGCAGAAATGTTCATATAGTCAACACATAAAGAACAATCATGTCAAATGCAGGCAGTGTGGATGTTTATGAATGACACTAGCAGCTAATGAGGGCGCACAAACACTATACACAACATGTTTTCACCTGTTATTGTTCTTTTAATTACCGTTTTAACAGCTTCAGCAGGTAGAAGAGTGTCTCCTTTTTATTAAGACAGGATGAGCTTATTATTGTTTTCTAATGAACTTAGAAACTAAGGAAATGATCATGTAAACTAGATCAACAATAACAATGCTTCATGGGAAAATAATGACCGACTGAAGCTGTATTGTGTTTTAAAAGTGAAATTATAAAACGTGTGTTTGGTTTTTGTCTTTGTCAGTGTATTTAAATGCATTTACTAAGTATTTTGAATAGTTGTTGATCTAGTCTAGTGAATCAAAGGAGATTTTTTGTAATAGGCAGAGGGAGACAGCTTTTGGCTTAACTCTAATCTGTTTTCATGGCCAAACGTGAGAAAATGATGGCGTACTGGGAGTGTTACACCAAAAGAAGTGATGAAAAATATTGGTTTCGCCAAATTATTGTTTCATATGTCAGTTTTAGTGTCTGCACTAATTTTCACAATCAGTGCATCTCTAGGTTTGTGTTGTTGTTATTTTTTAACTTTACTTTTTAATCTTTACTTTCCGTTTGTTTTGGTCTTTGAAAAGTATCCCATTTTGCAAAAGGTCTTCATAAACTACAGATAATGCTCCAGCCAGACCCCTCACCAAAACAAAGACAAACCACATAGCTTTAAGCCTCCCTTCACTCGCTTCCACTTAATTTTAGAATTGATTTTAAAAATTTCAGCGCTAACTTTTAAAGCACTGTCTTGTAGATCACTGACCGCTCCTCTTATGAGCCCAGTCGAACCCCGAGGTCCTCAGCCAACGGCCTGCTGACTGTTCCACCATCCATGCTGAGGACCAGGGGCCTGTAGTCAGGGCTCCCACTCTCTAGAACAGTCTACCTGAGAAGATCAGACTGTCAAGTTCCTTATGCTCTTAAAAATCTTAAAAAAAAATCATTTTTACCAGTGCCCTTTCAGTGAGTCTGAGTTTAAACCCAGTCTAACTACTTTTAGGGATTTTATCTAGGCTTAAGACATAACTGAGTTTGAACTAGGTCTAACTGGTTTTAACTTAGTTTTAATTTATTTAATCTATATCTTATTTTATTGAGTTTTAACCCAAAAAAATGTCACATTGTTTTATCAGTTTCATTTTTGTCCTGTTGATATAAATCTGTCTGTTTTAATTTTATTTTTTGTATAATAACAATAATAATAATAATAATAATAATAATAATAATAATGTATTATTATTATTATTATTATAATTGCAAATACCTAAGACAAAATAACTGATAATAATTGCTGATTTTCAAAAAATAAAAAAACTGAACAAACTAACATTTAAAAATCACATTTAAACTAGAATGACTTTAAAGACAAAATGTCAATGTAAGTTAAACATTAAGGAATAACTCTAAACTAAACAAAAATCACACAAATCCAAATTTAATGTTTTTTTTTACATGTAGTTATAGTTCCATTTGAAAGATTTAGGAAAGTGTTAAATGTTTATGATACTGGATATCTTTTGAAACGCATATGCTGTAGTTGTATATTCTCTTTTTAGTCTGAAATCTTAAAATGACACAACAACAACCTTTTCAACAAGTATTTAGGATTTGTATTTTGAATGTAAAATAAAAATCTTGCAAACTAATGAAAATATAAATTAATGGAATACAACTTCATATTTTTTTAAAAATGTAATCATAAATCTGGAAAAGTTTTTGTGGCAAAATTCCTTGAGCTTGAGGTATATCATAAATGACACTATAAAAAAACCTCCAGTTAGATTAAGGTTGAATGAACAAATTCTGAAGTATGTGTGCACTTTTGACAACTTAACTAGTTGATACAACATTATATTATAGTGAGCTTCTCAAATTATGTAAGATATTTACCAAGTGAACATAAAGATTTAAGTTGAGCCAACATTTCCTGTGTGGCTCTTTGCTCTTGTTTTAGAAAGAAATGTGGTCCAGATCTGATTAAGATGTTGTTTCGAGCTACATCCAAGCTAATAGCTTCTGCAGCAGCAGCCATTGGATTGCAACAAACTTACCTTGCAAAGTAGATGGATACGCCCGTTTCCTTGTTTTTCACTGGCGAATCCATCTTGCAAAGTTCCCATCTGAACTGTTTTGGCCCGGTTAGAAAGTGACAGGACCAATCAGCGATGAGGGGCAGTACTTTCAGGCGCAGCAGAGTCGTGACTTAAACAAGCAGCAGCAAGAGCTGGTGCAGTTATGGAGGAAGAGATTAGCGTGGATGCTGCTAAAGCACCGGTTTTATCAGAACTTGATGACATTTCTTCGTTTAAAGAAGAACAAAAAACAGCATTGAGTTGTTTCCTTTTCAAAAACGACAAATGTCAAGTATTTACATGTCTATAGTCACCATGTTTCGTGTTAATCCTCAGTAGCTGCGCACACGCAGCTTGATAGGGTCACGTGTTTTGTTGCTCTGATTGGCCTGTAGAGATGTGACAGACAGAACGTTCACCCAATCATACTCCAAATTTTTTTCAAAGCCTCTGCCTTTTCTCAAACATTTCCTATCAAAGCTTTCCCAGATAGATGTGTTTCACACATCCATCTGGCATGTCAGGTTAGCAACAAACCCCATCCGTAATAATCACAAACCCAAGCTGAGCAAATACAGTCTCTCCCTCCATGAATAGCTTTTATTGTTGTGTATATAATTTATTTTATGCAGAAACGCGGTCAAGTTCTGATAAAATTGACGCTATACGAGAGCTATTCCTGAGCGAATCACTGCACTAGAGGCAGCTATTACAAATGGCTTTGAGTACAGCTAAACCCCTCCCATAGCTACTGCCTCTTTCTCCTTAAATGACACTGATTGTCCGAGACGTGTTTAGTTCAGCACAAATGTTATGGATTGTAGCTTTTCAAGATGGATTTGACTATAAAATATTTTTTAAAAACTATTTATAGTCAAAAATAAAATAGACTATATATTTTATCAATAAGGTTTAATTTTATGCTGTCCTAAATTTCCATGTTATGTAATTTAATGACTTGTTTTATCACAGCAAAATCACATAAAGAGCTAAAATGGTATGAAAAAGAGGTGTTTTGTGTAATACTACTACCACAAAACCTGTGACTTTATTCTCTTACTTTTATTTTTCCTCTGTGTCTTACATCCCTGTAATCTTCTTTTCTCGTTTCTTACTATTCAACTCATTTTTGACCTTTTTTCCTCTCCTCCTCTAGTGTCAGGAGGGCGCAGTCGCCTCCACCTGCTGGACCTTGGCAGTTGTGATGTCAAAGTACTCAGTGGTGTAGGAGGAGGAGGAGGAGGAGGAGGAGGAGGAGGTAAAGGCAGGGAGAACTCTTCACCCAGCTCAGCCCCTCTGTGCCTTTCTCTATCTGCCCTCGGAAATGTGATCCTGGCCCTGGTCAACGGGAGCAAACACATCCCATACAAGTAAGATGGCGTCTGAGGAGAGGAGATAAAGATGGGCAAAGATGCTCTGGAACACATGAGGCTAGGTTTACAGTAAGACGAAGTTTGGAGAGGAATTGAGGATGAATTGAGAAGATAATGAGTGTTCTTTAGTTTGAGAAGGAAATGAGGAAAAGGATGAAAGATCTCTCAAGTCGTTTTAGGTTTGGGAGACTTAATATTATAAACAACAACAGCTGCTGTTACATATTCATCACGTTCACTTTGCTGCTTAACTGACTGGCAATGAGAGCAAAGGAGGAAGACAGAGAGAAAGAGGGAGCTGAGATACAGAGAGCTCTAAAGCAATCAAGCAGACAATAAAATCAGACAAAACAGGCAACTAGTAATAGTTCTAACAAAGTTAAATATGTCCATACAGCACTAAGTGCCAGTATGAACAGTATTTTGCCCAAACCGTTAATGCTCTAGTTCGTCTAACCCTCTGTTAAATTCCTCTGTTCCCTCCTTCTGCTCTCCTTTAGGGCTCTAGCTCTGTGCTTCGTGCTGGGTTCATTTAATCACCAGCTTTTGCATTTACATTGCAAAACAGCCTGCAAGCTAGCACTGAAGCTGTGAGCAAAGCTGTGCTCAGTCTCTTTTGGTGCAGTTGTTGGGGATTTGGACTGGTTTAACAATGTATGCTGTATAACTGCCACCTCTCTAAAGCCATGGACTGAGAACAAGTCACAGAATCACTGAGCAAAGGTTACAGAGCACAGCGAGGCAAACATGGAAGTCAGATGGGCTGAGTTTGCCTCTGCAGGGCTACAGTCAGGAGGATATGTAAGATGAGCTGGAGGCTGTTAGGAAGTCAAAGTTGGTCTTTTGGAGCTGCAGGTGGCCTTAGCTCTGTGTCCATATAAGGAAGGAATGTGTCATCATACAGTCAAAGAATCTAAAGTCTGCCTTAGGAGACAGCATCCAAAACTAGTGACAAAGACCAGAGTAGAGACTAGATGCTACTATTGTTGATATGTAACCAAAAAGGACAAATTCACCCTATAGGGAACCATGAGTATAAGGTTGTATAATCAGCCATTCTAGGGTGACACTGACTGATCCTCTTATACATTCCCAGTCCATCAAATAATTCTGTAGAATTTTCACCTTTAAAAAAAAGTCAACATTGCAGTGGTGCCAAAGGGAAGGCCAAGACCATCAGAGACATCAGGTTTTATCATCCAGAGAAGATAAATGACCGTAGAGAATTCAATAATAACCAGTAGATTTAACATAACAAAGAAATTGTTCAAATCCAGTTTGTATCTGATCTCTGCTTCATTAATTTCTTCACACTCATCCCATCTGTAAGCGCCTCATTACTTTTTTGATCAGGTCCCATCCTGCTCTTGTAATCCCAGTTCTGTTCCAGTGCTGTTGCTAGATAACCAGTGATCTTATGGCATTTATAGGCATTTATATTGACCAAGTTCAGGAAGAGTGTGCAGACAGTCGTCTGTCTCTACAAAATCAACACTTTGGATCCAGTCCCCTCCATGTGATGCCAGACTGACAAGAGCTAGTTTCAGACACAACATGTTTGTGTAGATTTAAAGGCTCTGCACACATTCAGTCTTCAGGGACTCTGTAAGGCTTCATGTCCAAATTTAGACCACTTGCCATCTGGTTTGCTGTATCTCTGTTCTGGCAGGGTCCCATTGCAGCCGTACAGCTCCCCAATTCCTCTAGCATCCCCTTTTCTGTACTATCTGTAGGCTCTCTGTCAGATTGGACAAGCTAGAGACAGAGCAGGCTGTTTTACATACAGTGATTGACTGATTTTATGAATTAATCATCAATTTAGCTTTTTAACAAAAAATATTTAAAAAATCTTTTTTATGTCAGAGTGAAAACCAATTTCCACAATGTAATGCCAATTAAAGAAAAATATGTAATATGAATTAAGTGACTGCATAAATATTCACTCTCTTTAAAGGCACTGATGTAATTAAACAGAGGTCCAGCCAGTTGGTGCTAGTAGTCCCTCAGTAAGTGAAATGAGGATCACCTGAGTGCAGTGAATGTGTCTCAAGTAAAGGTCCAGTTAGCATTAATCAATATTCCTGGCTACCATTACATTATGGAGACATGACACTCTAAGCAACTCAGAGAAAAAGATTATGTCAAGGATGACACAAAAAAATTCAAGACACTGAACATCCCCTTGGGTAATGGAAGAAATATGGCACGTGTAAATCTGCCTAGATCAGGCCATCCTCACAAACTGAGTGACCAGTGAGAAGGAGACTAGTGAGAGAGGCCACCAAGACACTTATGAGACTCTGCAGACAACAACTGTTGCCCAGGTTCTTCACCCGTCAAAGCTTTATGATAGATTGGCAAAGAGAACACCACTGTTGAAGAAAACTCAGGTTAAACCCCAACTACAGTTTGACAAAAGATATTTGGATGACTCCATGGTCAACTGGACCAAGATTCTTTGGTCCAAGGAGTCCAAAATGGTGCCTTTTGACCATCAAATAGGACAAGTTTGGCAGACACCAAACACTGTACATCACTTTGAAGCATGGTAGTGGCAGCATTATGCTGTGGGGATGCTTCTTGGCAGCCGGCCATGGAAGGCTCGTAAAGGTAGAGGGTAATATGAAAGTGCCAAAACATAGGAAAGTCCTGGAGGACAATCTTGTTCAGTTTGCAAGAAAACTACAGCTAAAGAGAAGATTTACTTTCCAGCAGGACAATGACCCAAAGCAAAGGGCTGTTTATGCCTGATCCAGTGCAGTCTAAAAAGCAGCAGAAATATATTTTCACTTTGACATTAATGAGGTGTTTTTGTATTTTTGTTTTTGTGAAAAAGGCAAAGTATATTGACCATAATTGATTTATGGGGGTTTATAGGGCTAAACATCCAAGGGAGTGAATAATTTTTATTGGTACTGTTTATCTTTTTTCACAATTAAAAAATGGGCACTGTGGGAAATTTGAAGACACCTATAGAATGTCCAGAAATCTGCTGCATCTGTTTCCTCTAAAACTAGAGCTCAAGGAATTAAGATGTACATTAATTACTGGCTAGTTTTAATCATAAAGACTGCCCCTTTAATTCTTTTGAGAAAAAGGCAATAAATGTAGCACAGGCTGAATTAACATGCAAATGGATACTTCATGAGTCATGAATTTACCTATATTAATCTCAGGCTGAGATATTCAGAGATAGAGAGAGGCTGAGGCAGAGAGAGGAGAGAGTTTGTGAAAGCCTGAGGCGGCTCACAGAGAGAAGAAATAAGAGGAAAACAGTGCTGCTTCAATAAGGAAGAGGAGGTCAAGATAGGAGTGTGTACATTCTGTGTGTGTGCATGTGAATGTACACATATGTGTGCGTGAGACATGCCTGTAGGCTGTGTTTTTAGAAAAGGGGGACAACAGCATGAGGCATTGGGCCACAGAGGAGCTTTACTCACTGTCAGCCTGCAGGCCTAAACACACAGACACATACACCACATTCACACAAGGGTTGTGAATGATTGCAGTGGCCCACCCAGGAGAAGGTCTTTTCTTAAACACACAGCCTACTTTAACTCTCCCATCTGCTATTCTAATCACAGTGAGACGTCCACCATCTCCCAATATTAGACTGCATAATATCCAGAGTGCTTCTTTAAAAAGCTCTGTTAGCTTTAGCCTGTAATAGAAACCGTTCATGTGTTTTAGAAGCGTAAATCTACAAGCATAATCAAAAATTAACATTAACTTTGTTTTTCTTTGTGTTTCTTTGTTTGGACTACATGTTTATTGTCCTTGCTGGCCAACTTTGACCCACCCTGGTTGCTCTGCTTTTAAAGTATGATAGCATAAAGTGTCTGTTATTTCTGTATTATGAATCTTAGCATTAGTTCATGCAGGACACGGTAATCATACGCCCAGCCATGATCAGCTGATGGCCAGCAGATCCTTATTATTGCCTCCTAGCTCCCACAGCTAATCACAGCTCTTTCTCTCAACACAACGGGATATGACACACTGCTCACTAATCCCTGCTTGCATTAATGCAAAGCTTCACCTCCTCCACCCCAGCCTCCTCCTTTATAGCATAAAGCTTGTTTCACCTTCATATTCAGATTCATGCAATACTCTGGATTTATTGCTTTTGATCTAATTTTATTGAATTCAGTAAACATTGTTATAAATGTATCTATCCATGTGGGGGTTTCTAGATGTGCACTCCCTGCAAAGTCAAAGCATGCTGCTTGACTAAAACCAGGGAGCATCTTTTTGAGCATAGCGTCCTCAGCCAAGTAAAACTTCCTTTTGCAATAAAAGTTAAAATGTATGATGAGAGTATTCCTGACTGACACATAATTTTCTGCAACTCCATCTCATCTTATTAAACACAAGTGTTATACTTTTTTCCTAAATTTATGGCCATTGTGCTTCACTCAGACTGGTATATGCAATTTTTTTGAGAGCAGGAATAAATTCTTCATGGCAGCAAATAATAACACTTGTTGTCCTTTGGGGTCAAAAAATGCCCCAGTTTGGTTTGCCTCATTATAAAGCATATGTACTATTTATCACCCATTTGTATGTTTAGAGTTTTTAATCAATTATATTTAAAGTCATTCAAAGAAAATGTACAACTTCTACCTGTTTAGTGTCAGATTTAGCAAAAACAATTAGATATTTTAAATGTAGCTACAAACACATGTACTTTTGATGATGAATTATCGTCAACGGTTTAATCAGAGTATTGTTTTGAAAATATAAATTGTTTTTTTCAGGAGCAGCACATTATTTCGCGTCTTGTCCTCAAAGGCCAAAACTGACCCAGTCTAGATTTTCTTGTCATAAAGCATTAGATATATTATGTATAATTCAATGATACATCTCTTTAGCAGACTTTATTCCAAGTTTTACTCTTATTTTTTTAATTATTGATCAGTGAACAATGGGTTTAGTTCTAGCCCCCATTTTTTGGAAATAAGCAGAAATTCTGGATTCATTTGGATCATTACAAATGGATACACAACCTGTAGAAGTCAGAATAATCACAGACCATATTCAACTCAGTGACAAATAACAGAAAACAAAGGGGGAAAAAAACTTGTTATATGAATGTTATATGAAAAATTACTTGTCAGAATACTGTGAATTCGTTTTAGTTTTGATTTCAAGAACAGAAAAACAGAACAAGTTGTGTGTTGTGCTGATTACCTTGTGTAGGTGTAACCTGACACGCCAGATCAACAATTTCAAATGTCCATTGCATAGATATATATTTTATATTCCAGTTCCCAACAAAACTATCCTTTTCCTACAGCTACATCCGAGCTAATAGCTTCTGTGGCAGCAGCCATTGGATACACCGCTCAGATCCCATCCATAATGGTTGCAAACTTATGCCAAAGCAAACTATTCAGAAACGTGGTCCAGTTCAGTTAAACTGCAATTATCTTGAAGCTACATCCCAGGTAATCACCACCCCGGAGGCAGCTGTTACTAACCCCTGCCCAAAGCTACCAACCCTTTCTCCTTAAATGATGCTGATTGGTCTGAACAGCAGTTGGTTCTGCACAAACGTTGCATATCAGAGAATGGATTTGCGTGATGACAGAGATGGGGTCCAGCAAATACATCTGCTTTGGAGGATTAGTGTAGGTGTAGGTTCATTAGTGTTTTCATCTGCTGTTAAGGAAAACTGGGTGACCTGTCACCCCAACACAAACTCAGGTCATTTTTGCCCTGCGAAGTCAACAGACACCATTTTCCTTATAAAACACCCAGAATTCACTGAAAGGATTAATCACGTAGGGTATTTGCAAAGTGTGTGGTAGGGAACCATCCATCATTATCTATCAAAGAAACCCATATTTGTTTTATAAAAGCTTTTGAAAATGGACAAAATAAAGGTTAATGTGAAAATGTTAAATCGTTAGCTGTAACTAGAGGAAAATGTTCAGGATGAACTATAAATACTCCTTTGTCAAATATGAGACACGTGTGTGGGTGTCTGCTGGAGAATCGAACACTTTTTGTCACATTTTTGTGAATTTCCAGCGTGTCTTCAATGCTCACATCTCACTGTATGTGTGTTACCAGGGACAGCAAGCTGACCATGTTGCTAAGGGAGTCGCTAGGCAACATGAACTGCCGGACCACCATGATTGCTCACATCTCCGCCTCACCCAAAGATTTCTCAGAAACGCTCTCCACCATCCAGATTGCTTCCCGAGTGCTGCGCATGAAAAAGAAGAAAACTAAAGTGACAGTGGTGAGTTTGGATCAAACGATGATGCTTCATTAAAATTTAATCTCTTAGCATTCAAATTTCAGGGACTTTAAGTTCAAGATAAACACAACTGAAATCACTGCTGCTGGTAAATAGCATCCACATCTGACACTGCAACAGATTCATCCAGAATTTTATCTTGACATTTCCTTGTATAACTTCTTAATTGTGTAGTAATTATGCAAATATTGATCTTTTACAACTAACTGCAATTAACTTTGAATGATGAGTCATTTTTGCTCTAAACGTCATCCATCTTTCCACCTCCTCTCCCTCACAATCACCACATGAGCCTGAAGTGATACTGTCATCCTCTGCCACCTTTTACTTCTCTGCTCACTTCTTTAAAAAAAATTCTAGCAGAGGAAAAAGGGGTGAAGTCTTCAGAGCTCTAAAAATAAATCTCAAACTAAAGGAGATGAAGTCACGAGGATCCTTAAAGTGCCAGTCTGTGATTGAAAAAGTCTGAACTGAATTAAAGTTCTTATCTTGAATCTGTGTAGTAACATAGCTCAGGTGTATGCTCTGTTTAGATGTATGTGTAATTTTCTCTCTTCTCTCCACCTGTCAATTAAATGCTTCATACATTTTTCTCTCTCTTTCTCTCTCACCGCCCGCTCTTTCTCGTCCTTGCCTGTCTCTTCCTCTCCTCAGCAATACACTTCCAGCTCGTCTGGAGGAGAGAGCTCCTGTGAGGAGGGTCGCATGCGGCGCCCGACCCATCTGCGCCCTTTCCATCACCGTGGCGACGCTGACTCTGACCTTCAGTTGCTGCGGCTTTCCAGCGATCCAGATGAATACTCCAGCAGCGAGCAATCATGTGACACGGTTATCTACGTGGGCCCGAACGGGGCTGCGGTGTCAGATAGGGAACTGACGGACAATGAGGGACCGCCGGAGTTTGTTCCCATCATTCCTGCTCTGCTCAGAGGCAAAACGTCCGAGCAGCATCAAGCTCAGAGTCAGGCAGCCGGAGCACAGAACAAGGTCATTCACATTGATTCAAACAATCAGCAGGGATCACATGGAGGTTTATGACGTGGCATCTGACTTCTCTGTGATTTTGATCTTTCAGGTGCAGACTCAGCCTGAGGAGCAGCCCAGCGGCCCTCCTCAGCCCCTCCCTCAGCCTGCTCAGTCACTGCTTGGACAGCCGCTGGCCCCCGTCCCAGAGGAAGGAGCTGAGTGTCTCAAGTGTAACACCTTTGCCGAGCTGCAGGAGAGACTGGACTGCATCGATGGCAGCGAGGAGGTGAGAAGAGTTTTGCATTAAAAAGAGACAATGTTTACGTTTAAATAACAGAAACAATCTGGATTAAGATGCACTCAAATGCTGTGAACAATGAACCAACATTTTAGAGCATATTAAAAGTTTGAATGCTGTTTGAAAAGTTAGAAACATAATGGTAACAGGAAATTGCTCTCCCTATATGCTCAAGATTGTGCACACTCTTATGGCTCCTGCCTCTGCTGGCAATTGTCTTCCTCTTTCAATGAGCATACAATTTCAATTTAAGCCCTATTCAAAATGATGCATATAAAAGACTGAAAATCCAGACTGTTATTAAAATGTTTGCACAGCAGCTTGTTCTTCCAGTTTAATGATGCAGCTTTCATGTTGTGTGCAGCTTAAGAGATGTCTTTCTTTCTCAGCACTATAGCCCTCCTGAATAACTCTTTGTGTTTATTGTTAAACATAATACATGGACATACATGGAATATTTACTTTAGAAACCTAACCACACCATCTCAGGCTTTCTCCTGTGAGAAACAGAGATTTATCATCAATCTGTCCTCTCTTTCAGGTGGCAAAATTCCCATTTGAGGAGGTACCAGCAAGCAAACAAGGTCCTAAACAAGACCAGTGTCCATCTTTAGCTGTTCCCCCCTCTGCTCCCAGCTCTGCTGCATCAGATAGAGAAGCTAACACAGGTCAGTCAGTGCTGTAGAACAATGCTTCCCATCGGCTTGAATTTTTGGAAAACTATGATCCCTAACCAAATACAGTTTTCAAGGCTTATGTTAACTACTTTACAGTTGTATGTATGTTATTCAGCATCTATTCAAATCAAATTCAGTGGCTTTTGTTTAGAATATATTTCTAATGGCAAATGTGCCACTGGTTCTGCGGGTTGTCTAGGCGGTGCAGCGCAGTCCTCCAGAAGGAGGACCAATGACCAGCAGCTGCAGGAGATCAAGGAGGTGGTGGAGGAGGCGGAGCTGGCAGGAACAATGATCCACAACCTGACACAGAGTTCTGGTTCACCCATAGTAACTAGTACCAGGAGCATCACAGGAAGTAACTGCATCACCTCCAACCCACTGCACAGAGCCAAAAGCTTCCACCTGCAGGACAGGTCAGGCTATGTTGTGGGTTTGATTTAGGGATAGCACTGTGTCTTTCATATAAATTTGACCATTACACTGTAGGACTTATGTCATGTGGCCTTTATATTGTTTTTCTGAACAGCCATGAGAATCTGAATGTGTGCAGCAACACTGACGGGAAGGCACGCCCTCTGGGATCACCACGCCTCGGCATCGCCAGCCTGACCAAAACCTCAGACTACAGGTAAAGTTCAAACTTAGTCTCAGCTCAGAAAATGAGCAATCTTAAACATTGATTTAAAAAGTTTTTTTTTTTTGTTGCTTTGTTGATTGGTAATTATCGATCTGTATTATAATGTAGGCTAACTTAGAGTCTAAATATCAGCGTACAGCCATGTTACAGAATGTCTGAACCTTGTCTTCCTCCTCAGGCCTCCGTCCTCTCCATCTCAGCGGTGTAAAGTTTACACACAGAAAGGTGTGATGCCGGCAACACCTCCTCCATCCTCACACACTCTGGCTCAGGACTGCCAGACCACAGAGGCTCTGACTTCAGACAGTATGTATCTGTAGCATGTTAATGATTTAAAACTAACGCTTTGTCTCAGTTTCCCACTGAAACAGGAAGTTTATTTTCATTTAAGACTTAACTTAATCAAATTGTTAACAAGGAGAAAACAAAACCCTACATATTTTGAATTATGACAGAGGCCACCATAAATATGATTCCTTAAGTGAAGCAATGTTTCAAACTGACACATGTGCAGTAAGTTTTAGGCATGTAGGGTGCTAAGAATTCATCATGGGGCCCAGTGTGCCACAACCCATGCCTGAAGAGGAGAGGGCAACCAGAGTCAGGCTTGACACACAAGTGTTGCTCAGCAGCCAAGGTCAAGCTCAACGGCATCACTTTTGTTGGGGCCTTTTACCCCTAGTGATACACCTGGGGATGGCTGCGGCTTTCAGGCTCATTATTATTTTTTCAACAGATTCTTTTCCAATGCCCCTGGTAACATGCAAGTACATCCAGAGCACGACTGGGGTTGTGTCAATCCTCCTTCCCATCTGATTGTGCCCCCAGGTGGCTTACTCTCCACATCTACGCCTTGCTTCAGCCTCAGTATTTGACCTAAACATGCCTAAAAGTTCTGCACAGTACTATGTGTGTTGTTTACTTTTTAAGTTTAATGCTTGTCCAACTCAAACATTTTCTAGCAAGTTTTGCAATGTGTCTCTTTCCACTTGTAAAATGATATGGGATGATTGTTAAGACTCTGTGTTGCACTTTAGTCTTGCATTTAAGTGGCATAGTGAGTCATCTTTTCATAACACAGTCTCTTCATAAGCTTAATCATGAACTGTGCTTTGTTGTTAGGGTTAGAGCTCTGCTTTTACATGATAAATTACATGCTGATTTTTATATCCTGCTTACTTATAAAATTGAATAATGTAAACTAGTAAGATGCAAATATGTGTTTGTGATTATGCAGACAGTTTGGCTGCAGACAGCGGCCGGTCCTCCACCGAATCTTTGCTATCCAGGACTTCCCCAGTCGGCATGAGCCCACAAGTCCGTGAACCAACTCAGTCTCTGTCTGCCAGCCTGGGCTCAGCAGAGACTCTCTGTGATGATGATGTCCCTCCCATACCCTTGGACACACAAAGGGATGGTGAGTTGCAGGAAGACACTTTTTTACATAACACAAAATAATTGATATGTTCAGACATTCAGAATCATGGAGCCAGTTTTGTACAAGGACAGTCAGGAAATGAACAAACTTGGTGCTGTTCTCCTCTGCAGCCGCAGGGCCGACAGTATCTGTGGCCACAGTCGGACCGCTCTCACACATAGAGGATGAGCTGGTGTACACTGTAGCCTCTGGAGGGGAGGAGGACCTCAGTGTTACGGCTCTAATGGAGAGTCAGGGTCTGACCTGTGGCCCAACAAGCATCGTCAGCTTCAACACTAACTGCTGCTCTGTCACAGACCTCGCCTCGGGCTCTCAGACCCTCTGCATCATCGGCGGTCCTGCTGAGGATGAAGCTTTGGGGGATTATCACATCCCTGCAGGTCCTGTCACAACCTCAGGGGTTACAGAGGTTGTCGCCATGGCAGAGGTTAGTAAGAGGCTTTATTTAAAGAACAAGAGGCAAAGGCATGTCTGAATATTGACAGGAAATCTGTCTTATAAGAGCCATTGTGTGATTGGCTAATTGACACCATGAGGTCATCACAGTGGATAATAATCCTATTAAAACTAGGACTGAAATTAACATATATTAGCCAGATCATTCTGCTCTAAATGATTTACATAATTACAGTGAATGAAGGCACATCACATTTCATTTGCTGCATCTAAGAATTTAAAAAAAATCCCATTATAGGGTAATGACAACCAAAATATTATTTTGTGTTTCTTGAATATTTAATTTGGCTCCAACAACAAGTTCTGCAGTTAGACTGGAGCTCTCAAGAAACACATCAGTGTTTTTTATGCGCTCTTTCTACTGTTCCTTTTTTTTTTTTTTTTTCACCAACAATTAGCTCTTTTGTGTTTTGCATAATTATCTGCATGTTTCAGTGAAATAAGAGTTTGTTTACTGTAGCTTTGTGTGCATGTGTGAATCTAAGGTGCCTTTGTTCAACAGTTTTTTTGTTTACACTGTGTTTGTATTAATTAGTTCACTGTTGTTTCATCTTCTATCAATAATCTTCTATTTTAATATAGTGTAAAGAAGATGAGAGTTTTTGTGTCACTAAACCAAATACTCATTGTGAGCCTAAATGCTAACTTCTGATTACTTTATTTTTTGTTTAGCTGTTTAAATTACTTTTAAAATGCAGCCTGTAACAGATTTCCGTGTAAACTGCATACAGTCCTGAACTACTCCCCCTGCGCTAAAGAGCAACAGCAAAGATGTCACAGCATGATTTACAATGCCAATATCAGGGCTGCAAAGTGAGAGGGGCTCACTACTGTGCATTGGGATCCTCCTTGTATCTTTATACAACATATAAAGCAGCTCTAAAGACTGACAGCTGGATTAAGAACATGGGAAGAATATTGAAGACAGTCAGGTAATACAAACCTGACTGCAACAGTTAAACCTGCTTTAAGGTTTTTAACTTGACACTGTAGCCATGTTCTGCTGTGGCCATGCTTGGCCATTTCTTTCAATATGCTTTCAAATGCAGGTTGGTTAGAGCAGCTGTTCTCAGATGGTGTGGAGAGTCACACTGGTGTGCCTGGAGGCAGGTTTAGATTTGCTCTGGGAATTTGTACAATGTTATTACAACAAATAAAGATACTTCAACATGTGTTAAAGAGGCTATTTAGCAAGAGTATGAGTATGGTGTGCCTGGAGATTTTGACCTGGTCTTAGGTGTGCCTTGTGCAAAATAAAGTGTAAAAAACACTGTGTTTAAGCATACTTGGGCCGAAAATTGATGCTGCCATAGTGTGTGCAATAGCGTGTAAGCTTGTCTGAGGGCACTTTGGGGTGGAGTCAGGGGTGGATATGGTGAGTACCTACATGCCCTATATGCCTTAAACTTTTGAACATGACTGTATATCTTCTAAAAAATACATTTATTCCAACCTGGCTTTTAAAAATGAGGTCATACTGCAAAAATGTGACCTGTATCTGATTTAGTTCCACATATGATAGTGGCTTAAATCTGATACGAAAGCTCAGATTCCATGTAACTAAAATGCTGGGAAAACTTAAATAAAAAATTGATCAGAGCACAAAAAAATCCCACTTGGGTCATCTTTTCCTCTTGTGTGAATGCAGCTTATTGTTTTATATTATTCGTTAAGCACACGTATGACTGTACTATCTACTGCTCTAGGTGGCAATGGCGAGGCTGCGGGTGGAAGGTGAAGCTTTAGCCTCAGTGATGTCTGGTTGTGGTTCACCCGTCTCTTCCTGGATGAGTGATCTGAGCATGTGCAGCGAAGGTGACCAGTCTCTGCACAGCTTCAGTCAGTCCCAGAGCCAGCAAGGGGAGGCCTTGGCTGAACCTGACCCCAGCCTTCCCTTTGGGGTGGAGGGACTTGGAGTTTATGACGGCTGTGGCAGCCCAAGGAGAGGAAGTTTAGAGGGAGAGATGGTGCTGTCAGAAACTGGGAGTGATAAAGGAACTCCAACCAAAGACAGGCTGAGGAAACTGCCTCCATCCATGGCTAAGACGAACATCCAGTTTCTAACAGGACCTGGTAACCTCTCTCCCTTCAAAGCCACCATCAGTGTGCACCCATGTGTGGCGGTCAAACCCATGGTTATACAGGAAACAGCCATCCTCTCTTCACCCACCAAAACCAGCTTAAAAAGTGACCCTAGAAAAATCAATCCACCACATTTAGCTTCTATTTCCAGTGAGATGAGCTTTGAGGACCCCTGGTTGAAGCGTGGTGTGGAGGAAGTGAGGTCCAAGGAGCTTGTGTGTGAGGTGAAGCCAGGGAAGAGGGAGGCGGAGCAGCCAAAGAGCCAGACTGGAGCTGGAAACGGAGACCAGCGCAGCACCAGCAGGGAAGGTGAGTTGATCCTCCTTTTCTTTCTTGGACTGGCCAAGGTACACAAAGACAGCGACACAAAGGAAAGGCTATCCAACTTAAATATCACAACTGCTTTTTCAGTGTTATACCAGCACAAACTATCATTATTTCATTACTACACATAAAACTGCTTCATAAAAATTAAATCATTTTAAAAACGGTCTTCAGCTGTCAGAGTAAGACGTGTTCATAGTCAAGACTTCCAAGATGAATATTTACAACAAATATCTATAATTTCAGTCTGAAGAGACAAGTTAATGAGGAGGATGATATTTATTGAACAAATAATAAAGTGGAATGATGTTGCTTGACAGAAGATCTTTGGCACTTAGACTCAATGAGGAGATTTGGTGTTTGAAGGATGATTGTGTTTAGTAGCAGCAGGATAAATTATTCTGATAAAACTGAGTGTTGATGGGGAGCTGGTGAGTTGTGCATAGCAGCAGCACGAAGAAAGAGAGCAGAAAGATGATTGGCTGATGAGACAGCTGAGTCCCTGTCAATGAGCAGGAAGATTGCACCCATAAAATGGAAATTAAACAGTTGTAAATATTTGGAAAGTAGTTCATCTTCTGTCATTTTAAATCTCTTTACCGCCGTCTTAAACAGAACATTAAAGACATGAATGAATTGTAGACTTTCAGCTTTCATTTACGGGGCTTCTCAAATATATGGCATCAGCCATTGAGGAGTTACTTCCATTATCGGGAGCTTTAAGGTATTTGAACAATTAACTGACACGTAGTTTAATGTCCAGGCATGATCTGTTTCCACATTACTTTAAGACAAATGAAGCGAATAAAAGGTCTGGAGTGGAGTTCAAGTGTTGAATTGACATTTGGTAGCTGTTTGACTGGAGCTATGAATGTGATGGGTAACAAGAGGGTAACACTGCAAGTGAAGGAGGCCATAATTGGGAAGGGCATCTCCAGGGAGGAAATTCAGGATTTGGAGATGTCCATTGGCTCCAGGCTTAAGTCGTATTTTTTTGATAAAGTCTGTTGTCCAAATACTTTTGAGTACCTGATATTGGAGGTACTTAAAGGGCTGTAATCCCTAAATGGTAAATGCTAGATTTTTTAGTAAAAATCCCCTAAATCAAAGCAGAAAGTCTACACTTCATTCACATCTTTTTTTTTTCAAATCCACTGTGGTGATAAATAGAAGCAAAATAATAAAGAATGTGTCACTGTCCGAAGTGTTGTCTTTCTGATGGAATTTGTGCAAGAGCTTCACTTTTATGTCATGTAGCTACACAGATGGACCAGGCTATGGCTGAACTTTTGTTGATCATTATAAACTCTGACGGTGATGTGAAACAGACAAACTTCCCGATGGGTGGAAAAACATCAACAGTGTGTACCTTTCATAGATATGCGTGATTTATTTGTTTCTTTATTTACGTTGGATCCCCAGTAGTTGTTACCACAGTTACTGCTATACTATTCTTGGGACCCATACAAAGAAATGAGACAATAAATGCATCTCACTGTTCTTCATGATACAAGATTAAGCATCAGTTCTTTTTCAACGGATAAATGGTGGAAACTCAGGAACACTGGAACAGATACTATTAAGGATGAAGATTGTCCTCCTCCAGCTCTGAGCACTGCTTTCCCATAGCTTTTCCTTATATCTTGCCCCTTGCTAATGAAGATTTCCTACCAACACTTTTGAATTGTTTTCTAATTTAGAAGATTTGAATACAGTCTCGACAATGCTTGAAAATAAGTGATGAATCCTGTGGGGAATATGTTTTTAAGGGATTTCCTTTTTTATCAGTTCTGTTCAGTACTTTGTTTTATCTGATGCTGTCGTCCTTAGGTTGTTTGTTTGTTTAAATGAGAGCAGATAAAGATTTAAACAAAGGTTGTACTGATCATCTGTATCTACTGGGCTCTTGGCTTATTTTTTCATTCTCTCTGCCACTTTTTACTCTGATGGGGGTAAATAGTGGGTGTTACTTCAAAGCATAAATGTGCAGGACTCCAAAGAAACTCTTTTTTCTCATTTGCTTCCCTTTCATCCTCAGGTGGGGATCATGGCTCCTGCTCAGGTGGTGAAGTTGTGTCGTCTCCAGATTCCTTTAAGCGAGTGGTGGATGGCTGTGAGATGGTTGCTGTTGTTGCCCAGGGAGACTGTCTGACTGGTATCTACAGTCCAGAAATTCACCGCACTGCCAGTCTTCCCCGCGGCTGGCACCGGCTCAACCGCCATGACGGTTTAGACAATGGAAACGAGTACCGTAATCTTGGCATAACAACGTCAACTCCCTGCAGTCCCCGTGCCACACTTGACCGCCGAGGCTCAGCTGGAAAACAGAGCTTCTTCTCTCACAAGAAAGGAGGAATCCCACCTCT
Organism: Cheilinus undulatus; assembly: GCF_018320785.1. Taxonomy (NCBI): domain Eukaryota; kingdom Metazoa; phylum Chordata; class Actinopteri; order Labriformes; family Labridae; genus Cheilinus; species Cheilinus undulatus. The sequence continues at coordinate 23,732,389 of NC_054865.1, read as the reverse complement.
GCCCCCGGTACGGAAGTCCAGCCTGGACCAGAGAAACAGGGCAGCCAGCCCTCTACACCAGCTGAGCCATGGAGTATCATCACTGAGCTCAGCAGAGGATGCTGGGATGTCTGGAGGTGGCCCAGCAGGTGTCACCAGACAACGAGGCTCCAGCATCGACAGCAGCAGACTCTTCAGTGCCAAGTTGGAACAGCTTGCAAACAGAACCAATTCTCTGGGTCGGGTCCATAACTCACACAATGGCTCCCACCACTATGACTGCTTCTCTCTGGAGAGGGGGGGCAGCCTTAGAGGAAGTAGTGGAGGAGGAGTGAGGGGGGACAGCACCATGCCTCGTACAGGGCGCAGCCTGACACGTACTGGATCAGTACCTTCTCCGACTGGAAATCCCAGCAGTCCCAGTTTCAGCGCCACTCCGTGTCCGAGCAGCGCTCCACAGTCACCAGCGAAAACCAGCAGCCAGTCTAAGATCTCAGCTGTCAGTAAGCTGCTGATGACCAGCAGCCCCAAAGCCAGGAGCCTGTCTGCCTCCAGCACCAAGACACTCAGCTTCTCCACCAAGTCTTTGAGCCAAACTGGCAGCCGCAGCTCCAGCCTCCCTCCTAATGGGAAGGTACGAGTTATTTCTTCACCTCTATTTAAACATTTTACCATCTGTTGGCTGCGTACCATCACTGATCAGGCCTAGCTCAAACCTGTGCATACAAATTGTTAAATGCAAAAAATTCAAGCATCCATGGCCTTCATTCTTCCTTCCATCCACTAAACCTTGTCTGTATCCTCAGCCTCAGCCTTCAGTACAGGGCCCTGTACAGCAGCAGGGATCGGCCCCTGGATCCTGGTCTACCCAGTCTTTAAGCCGTAGTCGAGGGGGAAGCCTTGCTGCCAAGCTGCCTCTGCGGGCTGTCAACGGTCGTATCTCCGAACTCCTCCAGGGGAGCGCAGGCTCCCGTTCCAGGAGTCATGCCCAAGGAGGAGGCACAGATCCAGGAGAGGAGAGAGGAGCTACAGGACCAAGGTCAGCCAGCTTGATTTTGTTAGTGAAATTTAAGCATATTTTTTTACATTTAAAACAAGAAAATTACAAGAAAAGCCATCATTTAAAATTTTGTGTATTCCAACCACGCTATTTAACTCTAAGACACTCAAGAATAATGAGCTGGAAAGGTTTGGTTTGGAAGTCCTGTTAGTATAAAATGCCTTTCATACTCATTCCCTTCATTCTCTATGGCGGATATAAAAAAAATATATGCCACTAGAACTCACTTCTGATTAATCTTTTAGTAATGAATCATACTTTTTATCCTTTTTTCCCTGTTTTCAGTGGAGTGGGAGCTGCAGCAGGAGGGGGAGCTACTCTGGGAGAGGAGAGGACATCAGTGGTCCAAACTCTTCCCTCTCCCTACAGCAAAATCACAGCCCCCAGAAAACCACACCGCTGCAGCAGCGGACATGCCAGTGACAACAGGTACAAGCTCAAGTTCACTTTGAAATACAGAAATGATTAACATCATTACATTTTTGATTTTACCTTTAACTTTGATCTCCTATTAACTCTAACAGCAGCGTTCTGAGTGGTGAGCTCCCTCCAGCCATGGGGAAGACAGCCTTGTTCTACCACAGCGGAGGCAGCAGCGGCTATGAGAGCATGCTGAGAGACAGCAGCGAGAACACAGGGAGCACCTCCTCGGCTCAGGACTCCCTCAGTGAACACAGTTCAGCCACCACCTCCTCCAGACGGAGCTCTAAGAGCAGCAAGAAGAGCAGGAGCAACACAGGTCTGTGTTTGTAGTCTTCTTTGAAATCAGCTGTTCTTACACTGGATATGGTTTCCAGGAAGTAGAAGGGGTCTGCATGCTGCATGTAATTGTGGCTGAAGAAGTAAAGTGATTCAAAAGCAGAGTTGGGGTCCTTGACCTCCAGCTGGGATTCAAGATAGATAATTGGATACGTCCCTATTACTTTTATATCAGAATAAATTGGTATCAGCTTATTTAAGTTCTACAGTAAGTTCTACTTTTTTATTTCTTTTAGAATCTAATGAAGTCTGACTCCCAGTTTGTTTCAGTTAGTCAAGAATAACCTGCTCGAACAGTTCTTCTTGCTCTCAGTGTGTCCATGTTTTGCAGACACTGATTGCTTTTAGAGCTGACAAACATCCACACATCTATGAATGAAAATTAGAGTAGAATAACTTGTGATCAGAACTCTTTCTCCTTTTAAAAATGAAATACAGAGCTAAGAAAGTCATATCTAACTGATAGACCTTAGTGGAGAGAGTGTGTTGGTGAAGAGGTAAATAAAGAGAGAGGTAAAAGTGAAAAAAAAGCTGTGGTTGCAGAAGGAGCCAGGTAAGAAAGGTGACCCTGACCACTCATGTGTGAAATGGTAAAAGGGAACTGCTGGTGTGACTGTAATGAATATATATTCACCAGCACACCACACAGAGAGGCAGCTAATGTGCTCACCAAATTACACTTTGCTGGTTAGCCATGAGGATGGATACGTGCATAAAATCAGATTGGACAGAGTTGGCTCTCCCTGCTGTGTTTGAATCAGAGTAACCCTTTCTGAATGTATATGCTGGGTGCAGCCTGACCTCACCCTGACATGTGGATTTACTCTCATTTTCCTTTAGCCATGACTGATACTGCTGCTGAAGAGAGAATTCACTTCGATTTTGTTGAACAAGTTCAACAAAAGGCAACAGTTCACTCAGGCACAGAGTGTAAAAAACGATGTGGAGACAGAAATGTCAATCACATCTCCACTGAGTCTCTCTTTGCTCTTGATTTCCATTTGCTAGCTTTCCTCATTTTCCTTCCTCTGCTTGATCTTTTCCTCTCATACATTATCCAGCTCATTCCTCTGACTCAATCCCCTTACACCTCTTCCCTGCAGACCCTAATTCTTTCTCCCTCTACCTATATTCTACTCTCTCCATAATGAAACACAAATGTCTCTGCTTGACCTCACGGTGCTGCATTGAGACTAAAAGACAGCTGCAACCTTATTAAAATCCCTGGTTTCTCTCTGCTCTAACACACACACACACACCTTATCTCATACTTCCTGGTTCATATGATAACTCCCATTCCTCCACATGTACGGCCTGAATTTTGTATGCAGAGCATGTGTGCATGTGCAGCGTGTGATCACTCTAGCATGGGTAGATTAGAGAGTGACCCTCTGCTCCTATCTTTGAGCTTCATGAACAGAGACGGAACTTTTTAATCTCACTTCACACTCCATTATGTGTTTCTCCCTCTATTTCTGCTTTACTGATCAGTCAATACTTTACCTTTGTGCTGACTTTCTGCCTCATGATTCAGTGTTTTCATCCATCTCCTTCTCTTGACCATCATCGGCTTTCTCTGATATTCTGCTTTTTTGCTCATGTGTTTTCTTCCTGCTTCCTTGTGTAAGATATTAGTGCTTAAGTATACTAAAATTAAGAAGGTGAACAGTTAAATAGGCATAAAGACTTGGAGGTCAAAGGTTGAATTGCCTATGTCCACCCCTTGCTTCTGTGTTCGAAATCTTAGGAACTCTTTAAGGGAGTTCATATAAGTTTGGCACAAATATCCACTCTGACTCATGGATGTCAAAGTGAAATTTTGGTAGTTATAGTTAGGTAAAAGGTCAAGGTCATGGGACCTTCTGTTCAATTCAAAAGTCAACTAACTCTCAAGGATGATCTTGTTAGATTTTAAAGAACATAGTTCAAGGTAATTTTACATAATGTTGAGCTCTTGCTTGTGAACAGAACATCTCAAGGACCCTTGAGGTTTTTTCTTCAGACTTTGTATGAATATCGACCCTGGCTCAAGGATGAACTGATAAGATTTTGGAGGTCAAAGGTGAGGGTCACAGGGCCTCATATTTATCCACGGGTAAGATTTCAACTAACCACACCACCACAGAAACTAACAAAGCTCTTCTTCTTGACCAACCACTGTACTTAACCGTTACAGGAATCATATACCTTGTGGAGGCGTTTAACTGCCAGCTGGCAGATAGTTTAAGTTAGAATAAGGAGAACGCCACATTTTTGGGAAATGCGTGTGTTGGATTTCTTTTATGAGTTTGATGGGAGAGTCAGTCCCATACTCAAATCTAGTGATTTAGAGTGATATTTGCTACTGCAGGCATGCTGCTTTTTCCTTAACTCTAATTATGGACAGGGAACAATGCTGATTTGTCTCTGGTCTGTGCTCTTGCATGCAGTGTGGTGTCTAGTATGAGGGAGTGGCTTTGTCTGCCTTATCAGAAGGGTGTATTGTTTCATCTTTCCTTATAAGCCTGTTCTTATTGAACAGCCTTCTTTTTTATGTTCTCCACCAATTTCTAAAACTTTTGTCTCATGGATTTATTATGTGTCATTCTGCAATCAAGGTGCTGTAATGTTTAATGTTCAGTGTTGGGTAGCGTTACTTTTGAAACTAACTCATTAGATTACTGCGTTACCTACTTCTAAAAGTAACGCGTTAGAGTACTTTTGCATTACTAAATATTAAAACCCTTTAGCCACTTGTTCCACTTGGCGGCTGTAAACAGCTGAACAGCTGATTTAATGAAAGTAAACGGAGCTTTTAAACTTATGTTTCACCAGGATGCTGTTCTTGTCCCTTTTATCCAAAAATCCCATCATAATGAGGATAATTCCACAGTGGCCTGCTGTCTTCTCTGTCATCTCACTTGCTCAACAAGCTAACAGTGCGTGCGTAATGGCACAGAATGTTTACCTTCAGCTGGCACGTGCCAGTGTGACTACAGGAAGACAGAAGGACAGACAGAGCAGATGCTTCAAGGAGCTCCTTTTTTTTCTCTCTCTCTTTTTGAAGCCACAGAAGAAAGGAAATTTGGGATTTTTCTTTCAGTAATGGATTACTTTTATGAAAATGTAACTAATAACGGGATGACCTGATAACTTGATGCCTCTAAAGCTCACTAAAAAAACATAACTTGGTTAAATACAGACAAAAAGTATGCAAGGATCTTGACTTGTCATTTTAAGGATAGTTTTCTATTGTAGCTGTTTGGCTGCCATGTTCTTTTGGTTATACGAAGTTAAGCCGCTATTTTTAGCATTAAAGGGAATATACAGACAGAAATGGTAAAGAGCAAGAGATAGAAAGAAAAAAATTCATAAAGTTTCTCATAATTTAACTCATGTAAAAACAAAGAAAATACAACCTTGAGATAGCTATATTGTGGGGTAGCTGTGACTCAATGGTAGAGTTAGTCAACTCTGAACTGGGAGGTTGTTGGTTCAATCCCAGCGTCACAGTCTGGGTTTAGTGTCCATGGACTGAACTGAACTGTGAATTGCTCCTGTGCCACATCAACTTTGCTGTGTTAGTGTGTTAATGGTATTAGTTTATATTGGTGGTTATTGTATATAACCTTTATGTAAGTACGGTCCACTCACCATTAAGACTTCTAATAGCCTTGATTAACTTTTTTTTGTTTGTAATATAGGAGGATCTTATTTGTTATTGTTAACCACTAAGTTTTAAAGTATAGTTAAAATGGATGCTTGGTCCCAGCTACATGTAAAAATGAAGGACATGCTGTTTAGAGAAGCACTAAATGGATTCTGGATGGGTTAAACAGGCTACACACAAACATTATAAGCTCTCTGTTGAGCACAGCAAGGGCCCTTCATCAACCTATGTAGGCTGACACGTGGGGTTTCCATGGAAACAGAGGACAAAATTGGCTGTGTCCCAGTTGGGTATCCCATTTAAGCCCCACATGGGTGTGTTGGCTTTGATAGAGTTTTCCTTTTAAATATGATGAAGAATAGCTTCTTACAAAACAAAGAGCTTAACACAATGCATCACTGCTAAAAGTTGAATAAAACTAAACTTAAAACAAAAAGTAAGGCAATTTGTGTTTGGTACATCATTTCTTTGTTGTAACAATGCTTCTTGTTAATAAATCTTTTACAATTGGAAAGCCTGTTTATTACCCTATTAAATGATGCCACATTTGTAAGGATCATGCGTTTGTGGGATGAGCAGCAGAGCTGAGTATGTGGGTTGTGCCCATGAAAAATGTGCCAAATCTTCTCTGCCAATGCTAAACAGCTTATTTTGCTGTTGCTATTGACTCTTGTTTTGAGCTTCTGGTACCCCCAGGTGCTGCCACCTGTGAGCATGGGCCCTGCTACAGTGGTCAGTAGATGTCTGCTTCAAGAATCGGCATGCCACATTTGACTGATCTGGATAGGGCCCGTCGGTTGGGCAACTTCAAGCTGGTGTTCCACAAAACCAAGTTGCGGCATTGTTTGGAGTGAACCCTAGTACCATCTCCAAACTGAAGGCCAAGTTCCATATAACGGGGAATGTCAGAGACAGGCCGCGAAGTGGGCGTCCCAAGAAGACAACACCCCAAAAATACTGTTTTCTCACCCTGTCAGCATGAACTCTATCCTCCAAGATGACAACACTCGCCCCCGCAGAGCAGGGTTTATCACAGAGTGCCTCCAGAATTTTGGAGTGGAGAGGATGGAACGGCCTGCCAGCAGTCCTGACCTTAACCCCATTGAACACTTGTGGGATGAGCTTGGGCGTTCTGTTTATGCCAGAGTGACCAACACAACCACATTGGCTGACTTGTGACAAATGCTGGTTGAAGAATGGGATGCCATCCCACAGCAGTGTGTGACCAGGCTGGTGACCAGCATGAGGACGAGGTGCCAGGCTGTTGTGGCTGTGTATAGTGTTTCCACACACTACTGAGGCTCCTGTTTGTTAAATGAATAAATTGTTAAATTGTCAATATGTCTTGTTTCTTCAGACTTCAATGGCAGAATCCACCAAACACCAAACAAGATTCAATGGCAGAATCAGCTGTTTGGCATTGGCAGAGAAGATTTGGCACATTTTTCATGGGCGCAACCCACATACTCAGCTCTGCTGCTCATCCCACAAATGCATGTTCCTTACAAATGCGGCATAATTTAAAAGGGTAATAAACAGGCTTTCCAATGGTATAAAATTTATTACCAAGAAGCATTTTTACAACAAAGAAATAATGTACCAAACACAAATTGCCTTTAAGTTTAGTTCGAGGTGATTTTTACACTCAACAATAACACCAGTCAGCAGGGGCAGCAGTCAGTAAGACCAAGTCCATTCCTTATCAAACTTAACTTCCTATTATTTCCTTTTAGGCCTTCAGCGTCGCCGTCTGATCCCAGCACTGACCTTGGACTCTTCATCCTCCTCACCTTCTCACCGTTCCTCCAAACAGACCACTTCCTCTTCATCCTCCTCCTCCAGCCCTGGTGCATGCTGGGTAGATGGCCCCCTGGGGCCTCCAACTCCTTCAAACCTCCGGGCCACAACCACAACAACAGAAACCTTCGAGATCAAGGTGTACGAGATAGATGACGTTGAAAGGATGCAGAAGAGGAGAGACAGAGGAGGGAGCAAGGTGAGGGGCATGGGTAAAGTCAAACCAGGAAAGGAGTTTAATCATTATGAGGGTGTAAAAGAAAAGTAGCAAAGAAAGCAGGAAAGAGTTAAAGAAATAAGAAAGTGAGAGGAGAATATACTGTATGGTGGTGGAGTGTGGGAATTAAAGAAAGTGTAGAGCCAAAGAGCAGAAAAAGAGGCCCAGAGGGCTGGAGGTATATTGCATTTGATGTCAGTGAAATTGATATGATGAACAGTAGATGTGGGACACATTAAAAAGTAATCTGTGTTCTGTCGGACATTGTTTCTGGAGGCAAACAAGAGAAGGTGGAACCTGGAGAAGAAAAGAGAAATGAAGGACTGAAACGGTTTCAGAGCTTCTTGTTCTGCCTACACTTTTAAAAATATAACACTGAAGTTTTTCATGAAATAGATGAATCAACATTTGCACAACAATTTATACATGAACTCCCCTCATCTGTTTCTTTTGGGTTTTCACTTTAGAAATGATTACAAATTCTGAAGTGTTAGCAGAATACAGACTACAGAGCGCTACTGTGAAACTTGTGAAATTGTTGCAAATGAATGCACGCTGCAGGTCTGAGTTTTCACTCTTAAACCTTTATGTATTCAGGAGGGAGGGAGCATTGTGAGCTTTGGGGAATAGGGTGGGAGAGGAAACCATGAAATATAGATTTTCCCTGCAGCGGCCCTAAGAAAGCCACTTAACCCCCGACTGCTCTAGTGAAGCCGCTCGCTGTCTGACAGCACTCGACTGCGGTCACACTGAAGAGTCAATGAGGTGCAAATGTGTGTAACTGTGTGAATGCTAAGCAGGCTGCTGCACATGTTTCACAAACACACTGACCAGGATTTATGAAGGCGAATCATGGCTGTCTGTCTGCCTGCTCTTTGTGTGACAGGAGGTGGTGTACGTCAGCGCCAAGCTCCGCCTGCTGGAACACCGTCAGCAGAGGATCAGTGAAGTCCGAGCCAAGTACCAGTGTCTGAAGAAAGAGCTGGAGCAAACCAAACAGTACTTGATGCTAGAGCCACACAAGTGGACCACAGAGTGTGAGTAGTACAGTGATACATCAGAGACTGTGTGCTTGTGGGAGGGGGTCATCATGGTAGTGGGACTGTTAGATATATATTTTTGAATAAAAGGGGGAAAAAAAATCATGTGTAAGTCATTAGCATACTCATTCACAACTGATACTCCTGTTAACTTTGTGAGGGGTTTGATCTTTAATAGTTAATCAATTAGCCAGTTTATCACTGGCTTTTATCGGTTCATGTAATTTGTTGAATATTCTGTAGGCTGTTTTCAGATAACACATCACAGCAAAGATATCCTGATGGGTGGCAGGGATTGATTCTGCATAGAGAAGCCCTATCAAAACGCCAACATTTTTTGTTACTTACTGCAGTTCCACTGTTCCACCAGTCAAATTAGGTAAAAACAATCTTGAGCTACTTTTGAAGAGCCAGCTTGTAGATCTAGCTTGTTCACAAAAGATACAGCATTACTCGGTTGCTTACCCTACAAAGTTTGTTTGATTACTAGTGAAACACTGTTTCCATTAAAAGCATGTTAATGTCAAAACGAGGAAGAAAAGCTGTTAAAAATCTTGTGGAGTCTGGTACTGGGCTAAGAGACTAGCTGCCCTCCTTTGTTTCTCTTTGTCTAGCTAGGTAGTAGTAGGAGTTCTGCAGGACTACATTGTTTGTGTTGAGTGCATCCACACCAGGTAAACTGATTAACTGGTAGGAAAAATTTATTTTTTGGAAAGTGTTCTGCAGTGTGCTTAATCTTCCACATACTAGCTTTCTTTTATTATTGACTCCAAACACTGTTTTCCAATTCCTGTCCCCAATCTGACCTTCAGCCTTTGAACCCTTTGGAATCATGTGACTACAAAACAACCCATTTAACCAGACTTATTCTTCACAACACGATAAATCTATGAATGGTATTTCAGGATGTTGTATCACATAACATTTCTGTGCCTGTGTTTCCTTGTGCAGTTGAACTACAGCAGGTCTATGAGGTGGACTCCCTGGAGTACTTGGAGGCCCTGGAAACAGTGACGGACAAACTGGAGACAAGAGTCAACTTCTGCAAAGCTCACCTTATGATGATCACCTGCTTCGATGTGTCCTCCAGACATCGGTAGAGGAGTGGGGATGAAGACATGGAGGACAGATGGATGTTGACGTTGTGAACCTTTCCCAGCTGTTTATTTCAACACTTAAAAAAATATTCCCTTAAAGAAGCCTCTCATTGAATGAATAAATAATTGGAGAAGGGTAAAAAAGGATGAAGCATATGGTTGATACTGCATGTCATTCTTATGTCTCCTTCAAGCTTAAGTCGGCAGATGGACAGGCAGAGAGATGGAGGGATAAAATGAAGGGAAATCTAACAGATGAGTCTGCAGATATTTTTTCTTGGGACTTGGAAAAAACTCAGAGACAGACAGTGAACGTCATCTAATGGATGAGGAACTTTCATTATAGACAAATATGGATGTCTACAGGGACAGACAGATGGGTTGTGTCTGTAAACAAACATCAGTAAGCACAGAAGTGATTAATTAGACTGCTGAGACACTTCATAGACTGAGGGATTTTACAAGAGTACTTTTTAGAGTTTGAGCTGTGAGTCAATGACAAAATGCTGGCCTGGTATTGTCATCCAGTTGATAAAAGAGACTGACCAAGAAGAGGACTAGAAGACAAAGAAATAAGTGCCTTGTGAACATCTCAACAATACCCAACCAGTTCTCTTCTCTCTGAATCTGACTACATGCAGTATGTACGGTGCTAGCATAGAAAAATAACCACAAAAATTCAACGTCATTGGAAAATCTTTGAGCTTTTAGCCATTTCTAAATGTGATGTTTTATTGTGGATCAGTGTGTTTCTATATCATAGACAAATAATGAAAGTTTGGATGTTTTTTGGTACAGCAGCAGGGTTTGAATTTCAATTTGAATGACTGAAAGACTTAAACAAGACCTACACAACACTTAAAACTCATCTTTTAAACTGATGCAAGGACCAAAAGTCAAATATGATCATGATTTTTCCAGGATACAGAGACAGAGAGAGGGAAAAAAAAGATTTTACGCTAGTTTATCGTAGTGTCTTTTTTCAAAATAAAGCACATCCCTTCTATTGGAATATCCTACAGTAGTGTTTTCCCCTGATACGGATGTGATGGCTTTTACATGTTCACAAAGCAATGAGTCACACATAAGTGGAAATGAAAATGTGTTTTCTCTCCAGCGTGAAGTCCATCCATCGATTGACTGCCCGTCACATTGACTGTCTGTTGTTTGTATCCGTGTTGTTCTGCTCTATTCTAAAAGAAACTGAATGATTCATTGTTTTGTGTGTTTTATAAGGTAATCTTTTTTATTTGAGTGCAATGGGACCATGTGGAGACAATGTATGATAGTAGGAGAATGGAAATAAGATAGAGATATTTAAGAGTGCAGAGGATACAGCTGACATTTATAGATACACAGTTTTTAAATGTCATTATAAGGCCTGGATTAAAAGATGATTTAGATTGAAAATGCTTAGTTTGGACATCAATTATGGTTAAAATAATATGAAAAGTTCATGTTTGTCTTTCCTCAAAAGACAAAGAATTTAAAAAACTAAAAGAGAAATGAAGGAGAGCTAAAGAGAGAAAAGGATATGACCAAATTAGATGATCCCTGCCTGGTTCCATGTTTTTTTTTTTTTTTTCAAAGGATAGCAGCTCGTATGATTTGTTAATATTATTATCGATGGTGCTTGAGATGTTTATGATCTAAATGTTTGTATAAATATATAAATATATGAAAGAGCCTGTTTCCCTCTGAAAGACAGAACAATACCCTTTGAATGCTTCTTCTTCATTGCTGCCATCATGTCTGTTTTAAACATCATCATCATCACGCTGTTTTCTTAATGCCTTTTTACCCAGCAAGCAGAGAGCATTCTGGGAGCTGGTGTTTGTTGTCTGAAAGGAGACACAGACACTGATAAATGTATTTTGAAAGATACTGGATTGATGATTTGTCAAAAGCATCTGGACTGACACAGAAACAGGACTTGGCTGAGTAAAAGGTTAACAGTCATCCACCTGCAGTGACAGCTAGAGGATAATCTGTGGGGAGACTACCCAAGATGCTTTTGACAGACTTTGACCCTTGAAGCGTTTCCACAGGAGAGGAGGTCTCTGTTCACCGTGCCAGTCATGAACGAAGGTTTATTTATTTAAGCTCAGGAGAGCAGAGTCGCTTAGTAATGTCCTTATTTATTTACACCTTATGATCTTAAGAGTTACTATGCATTTAAGTGAAAGAAAAAATTACTGTACAGCTCATGTCATATATAAATATATATACTGTACACATATCATATATACGCTCATTTTTATTTGAGATATTTTCTGTTGATTTAGTTTGCGCCTGTTGTTCCTGCTGGAGATTGTTAAAGGTTTGGGTTTATAAAACATTCACAAAGATGGTAGTGTAACAGCCAAATACCGACCTTATAATGATGTTTTTAAAAATGTGCAGTATTATCTCCAGCCTGAGGTGATAAGTAGTGGATGTTTTGAGAACCCAAATCCTACAACCAGCTGAACGACCTATTGGTTTCTAAATTTGAGATGCTATGTGTGAGGCTTTCTCCTGATGTGTCACTGCCAAATTTACCGTGATAGCACTTTATAATTCTAGCAATAGTAATAATTATTTGTAAACCTTTTATGAATAATGGTTCTTTTAACCAGACTAACTCCCGTAAATTACTGTGAGGTGATTTAGAAATAATCCCTTACTAAATAGTGTTTGTTATACCAGCAAAAAAAAATAAATCTAATGAACACTGTGACCATGGTGAAGTTATTTATTTGCTAGAATTATAATGTGTTGTCTGGATAACTGGCACATATCATCGTCACGTTCTGTGCTGAATTGTAGGTCAGACCACATTCACTTAAACATTGTGTCAGTAGAAATATACTACAAAACAAATTAAAGCCTGTTTTTGGTGCCAGTCTTAAAAGTGCAAGTTAAGTTATTTTCTGTAAGAATCAGTCTGGTTCACACTGATCATGTGTTGAACATTACAGAGAACATAAGGTGTAAGATTTACTGCTTTAAAAAATGTGGTCTGACCCAGTGTGTTGATGAAAGAGCAAAACGGAGGGATGTAAATAAAGAAGTGTGTTGAAAAAAATGTCATGTCTGACCTTTCAACCTTTAGCTGGTTCTTTAATGACTATCCTGTGTTCAGACACCCTGTTATTCCCATCTCTTTAACATTACTGAACTCCACTTGCAGACAAAATGTCCTTTAATGTGGAGGGGAGAGGGTACAGTTTTTAAACTCAGTGCTACACTTGAGTAACCTGACACGCCAGAAAGCTTCAATAGGAAACTAAGGGAAAAGGCAGAGGATTTGAAAAACACTCGGAGTGTGATTGGATGAATGTTCTGTCTGTCACATCTCTACGGGCCAATCAGAGCAACAAAACACGTGATGTAGTCGCTATCGAGCTGCACATGCCCAGCTACCAAGGAATAATGCGAAACATGGCATGTAAGTACTCAACTTTTGTTGTTTTTGATAAGAAACAACTCACTGCTGTTCTTTGTTCTTCTTTCAACGAAGAAATGTCGTCAAGTTCTGATAAAACTGGTGCTTTAGCAGCATCCACGCTAATGTCTTCTGCCATAATTGCACCGGCCTCTGAAGAACTGAGAACAGCAGTGAGTTGTTTTCTTTTCAAAAACGACAAAAGTTGTGTACTGACATGTCTACAGTTGCCATGTTTCACGTTGTAGTTCTCTATGGAGTTTAGCCTAGTCAGTAGGGGCGCAGGCGCTCTGACTGGCCCGTAAAGATGTGACAGACAGAATGTTCACCCAATCATCCTCTGAGTTATTTTTCAAAGGCTCTGCCCTTTCCCAAATGCTGTGTATTGAAGGTTTTCCAGATGGAACACATCTGGCGTGTCAGGTTAGTCCCTGACACTACAGGTTAATCAACTCTGAAGAGTGTAAAAATTACACCAGTTGTGTTGGTTATCTATTCTTCTGTAATGACAAATCAACTCTATGTCAGTGTTATTTCAACTCCCATAGTGTTCAATTTAACAGTGTTATATAGTTCTCCAATAGTGATACATCGTGACATTCAAGTGTTACTTTTCAACACATGAGGGTGTTTCTTTAACATCATAGTTATATCATTCTTTTTTGATGTGTTTCAGCGGTTTGATTGGTAACATAATCAATCAATTGCTTAGGCGTATTACTCAGGCAATTTAACAAGGCTATTATATAATTGCGACTTATGGTAAGTGATAAACACTTACACTTTGCCCACTCATGCAGCCCCTGTTTCTTTACTGCTACAATTTAATGCCACAGACAGGAAGTCTCTTACTCAGTAAAATATTTCATTGATGGTGGAAAGTTTAAAAACTTAAAAATCTTCAACAATCCACCAGAAACATGAACAAAGGACTCCAAGCAACGATTACTGTACAACAGGCATAACGCATAATGTAACAATTCATTGATCTGGATCGATATATTGATTGAGCAATGATTCAGTCAAATCAATTAAAAGTATAAACATCAGTATTAATCGCCATTTTTACCTTGCGCTTATATTTTGAAAGTTCCCCCACGTGCTTGGTTACAGTTTATGCCCATCCACGAGTCACAACACCACTAGGCGCGGATAGCAGGTAATGGCTAGCAGCTGAGAGAGTATCAATATTGTGTTTTTTTTCCTTTATGTGAAAGGTAACAGATTGTGGTAAATGGGTTCACAATATCGTCTGATATCGATCGCAGGCCTCTAAACGGAATCGAATCGAAATTGATCATGTCAGACTTTGTGATATCGGCAAATATCGAATCATTGTTCTGAGAATCGATATTGTATTGTATTGTGATGAAATTGGTGATTTATACCCCTAGTAAACACTCTGCATGAGGGCATCATGGGAAAATTATGCAAATTTTGAAATGAAAGTAGGTGGAGCTTACATCTCTGAAGACCACTTAACTCAGGGTAGAGTTAAAATTACACTTAGGGAGTTAAATCAACTTAACACTGAGGAATCAACACTACAGTTTATACTGTGTAGCTTATCTCATATAGACTTAAATAGACTATTAACAGCCATCTTAACTCATATACACATAATGTGACTCTATACAGCTAGTTTTGCTCATATAAATTAAGTTTAATGTGAAAACAACATATACATTAAGTTTAGTGTGACTATTAACAGCTAGGTTAGCTCATTAAGTTTAACGTGACTATTAACAGATAGCTTATCTCAATTATCAAATTTGATGTGACTATTTACAGCTAGCTTATCTCAATTATCAAATTTAATGTTATTGTTAACAGCTAGCATAGCTCAGATATGTCAAATTTAAAGTGACTATTAACAGCTAGCTTAGCTCGGATATATCAAATTTAATGTGACTATTTACAGCTAGCTTAGCTCAGATATGTCAAATTTAAAGTGACTATTAACAGCTAGCTTAGCTCAGATATATCAAATTTAATGTGACTATTAACAGCTAGCTTAGCTCAGATATGTCAAATTTAAAGTGACTATTAACAGCTAGCTTAGCTCAGATATGTCAAATTTAATGTGACTATTAACAGCTAGCTTAG
This sequence comes from Cheilinus undulatus, assembly GCF_018320785.1. Taxonomy (NCBI): domain Eukaryota; kingdom Metazoa; phylum Chordata; class Actinopteri; order Labriformes; family Labridae; genus Cheilinus; species Cheilinus undulatus. The sequence continues at coordinate 23,717,258 of NC_054865.1, read as the reverse complement.
CTCAGATATGTCAAATTTAATGTGACTATTTACAGCTAGCTTATCTCGGATATATCAAATTTAATGTGACTATTAACAGCTAGCTTAGCTCGGATATATCAAATTTAATGTGACTATTAACAGCTAGCTTAGCTAGAATATATCCAGTTTAAAGTGAACAGCTAGCTCAGATCACTACAATAAAGATTTGATATGCAGTTTAGTTTACCTAAAATCAGTTAAGCCAACTATCAAGTTTCAGTAGGCACAGCCATTGGAAAATACTGTATTAATGCCAGTGTAGCTACATGTAAATGAAGGAAAATAAATCATGGGGTTGAAGGAGCCTAAGAAACATTTAGGTTGAACACCCACATTGAGTTGTGCTTAAGGAACCAACTTACTGTAGGCCTACATTATCCCTTATCTTGCATACAATCAACTTATGTCTAAAATTATTCTTAAAATGGTCAGTTTAGTAGACAGCAGCTTGTCTGCTTTTCTCCTTGTTAACTTGCATAGTCTATGAGCCTGTTTCAATTTAAAAGCTTTTATGAAATGCCTAAAAGGAACATTGCTAGATATTTAAATTATATGCCTGTTTTGTGCTTGATATTTCTTAGTTTTCAGTGAATGTGTGAGTGTGTATGCTGCCTTACTAGCCTGCAGGCAGCTTTCTAGGTGACATATTGTCTTGTTGAGTCTGCTTTGATCACCTACACTCAGCAGGGAGCAGGAAGGAAAAGGAAGAGACTTGATTAGAGCAGAGAGAAGAATAAAGAGAGCAAAAGTGCTGAAGAGGTGCAGGAGAAATAGGATGGGTGAGGCAAGGGGGAACAGAGGGTGCCAGTGAATTTAGGAGATAAAAAAAGAAAATGTAATTTTCTGACAAATGTGTAATCATCTCTCACCAAAGTGGCAGCTGAAATCATCTTAGAGAAAGACCTTTTTAACAGGTTTTAGATGCTTATCAAGTGAGTTTATTACTGCCATAGATAGGCACACCTCTGTTTATTGAAGGAAGCAGAAGCACTAACATTAAAAGTAAGATATTTAGTCATGCGGTTGGGGTTGTTATAAAAATGTATTTCTACCACAGGTTACAATCTACAGAAAAAATATCAATCAAAAGAAATCCCCACGTATTTATATTTTGAGTGGGCTTTATCTGAAACTGATTTCAAAGGTAGGACATTTTTAAATGGCTGAATGTCTGTCTAGAGTACTCCAACTAATTTAAACAAGAAAACAATGAGTGGACTAATTTCCTTGGTACTAGGCCTTGCTGTCTTCTAACAAGACTAGGTTAAAGCCTAGTATATGGCTGACCGTAACTATTTGGGATACCTCTTGAGATGCCTGACTGATAGTGTTTGGGAAGGGCAGGACTTTCTTCAGAAAGTGATTGGAGGAACACTCTGTTACATTCATGACAGGCTATCAGAGAGGCATGTGGAAAAGCATTCGCTACTCTTTTGCAGGCTACCGCTGCCTCATGGCAGTGCTTCATCTAAAATAGATGCCAAGGCTGGTCAAGAGACATGCAAAAAAATCTTCTCTGTTAAGACAAGCCTTCAGTGTGGCTCTCTGCTTTTGTATTAAATAGAATGAGGTCCAGCTCCGATTGAACTGCTGCTTTCCTACAGCTACATCTGAGCTAACATCTACCACGGTAGCACCCTTTGGATACACCAGAAAACCCCATGATAATGGAAAACCCATGCCAAAACAGAGCGGGAGAAGAGCGAAAACATCTTTAATGTCACGTAAAGCTTTCAGTGTGTCTCTCTGCACTTGTTTTAAAAAAGTAATGTTATCTAGTTCAGACAAAACCACTGCTGCAGCTCAGTCCAAGCTAATCGCTCCACTAGCAGGCATTGTATACAAGCATTCACACAACAACTAACCCTTTCCCCCTTAACTATCACATACTCATGCCAAAGCAGGTCAGCAGAAGAGTGAAAACATCTTTCACAAACTAAAAAAAGCTTTTAGGTTTGTTTTTATTCCTTTTTTTATACAGAAATGTGGTTGACTAATGATATGACTTGGAAGTAGTGATAAAGGATGCTGGATCTAAACATGGATGAGATGTAATGGAGGTGGCTGGGGTGGAGGAGGGTTGCAGCAGTCACACTGAAACAACTGACTACAGAGTAGAGGAAACAGATTTTAAGATCTGACCACAGCAGGATGATTGGATCGAGAGAGGTTGTGGCTGAAAGGGATTGGCTCAGAACTTAAGTGAGTATACCTGCTGATTACCAGAGCAGGAAAAGGGAGACATGTGAGTGAGTGATTACCAATGAATGAAAGGATGAATGGAAAAGAAACGGTCTTCCTGCTTGAACTTATACTAAGCTTCATTAAAATAACAGTTGCTGCTTATCAGGTAAAATTCACTAACCACCTTGAAGTTGAGCAGGATTTACAGTGAAGCAGGTTTATATTCAGCTCAACACTCCTTTGATTTTCATCTCTGTTTATGGAGCTCATCATTACTGAAAGAAAGACATAGGCATAATATGAGATAAAGATGTGAGACTAACTTAGAGATGTGTGTATGTCTGTTTTTCTGTATGGTAATATCGATCAACTCCTTATCATCAAACTATGAAACACATGAAGATAGAAGACTTGATATCTAAGATCAAATCTACCATCTCTGGCTGTTTTTACACCTTCAAACAGCAGCATATTTCTGTGTCACAGAAGAGGCAAGAACTGAATAATTTCACCTAATAAAGGATCTATTTTAAATGTATTAAGTGCCATTCATTGTGTGTAGATATAAATCCTTTATTAAATGAAACATGACAGCTGAATCAGAGTCATAGCAAGAGATAGTAAAGGCTGATAGGTGGGAGAACAAGGTGAGGTGAGGTGGTGGGGGGGATACAGAGGGAGAGAATCCCCCCTGAATGAGAGTGAAAATTGAAAAAGAGGGTAGAGAAAATGGCAGAAGGGATGGTGAAGATGATTTGAAAACCACTCAGTGTCCTCTTTTTGAGCAGTTCAGGCTGCAGTGAAGGAGGGAGGCCAGACACTGACAAAAAAGTGAATTTAATTTGAGAGGCTCTGAGGAGGGGCGAGACACAGTCAGTGGCAGAGAAGAAGAGACAGAAGGTTATGGCTTAGGAACAGTAAATTTAATTTGAAGGCTGTTGAGAGAAAGACAGTAGAAAGGGGGAGAGGAGGAGACGGGAGCTACAGAGCTAATGACGTGAGTAATGGAGGTAGAAATAGAGGTATTGTACAGTAGGACAGACCAATACAGACCATTCAGTCTGCTGCTGTCGCTCTGCACTCAATCATCACATTCAGTTCAGTTCATCTTCCCTGGTTCTCCAAACCTTTCCCCTTTTCTCCTTCCTTGATATCTAACCAGGAAAAAATAAATGAAAAATAATGTTGCCCACTATACTCTGGAAAAGCTGCTTTAGCTGAATCACACTAAAGGAGAATGATTTATAGTTTATCCACGGTGGACGAAGAATTTTTGGTGCGGCTGAGCTGTCACTGAGAGCACAAACTATCAGAAAAGCACAAACCTTTTCTTAGAGACCAGTTAACATGCTATCACACTAACCCTCACATATGCACACACACACGTTTCCCCTCACAGAGGAGATGTTGTCATCAGTTTGCAAATGGCTGAATTTTAAGGATTAACAAGGGGTGAATGTGTGTGTTTGTGTCCCATCACACACAGTGGGCTTAACTTGGAAATCACATGCTGACAGAGTGAAACACAAAAACATGGATTAACATGGGAAGTGTGTGTGCTGGATATGTCTACAGGCAAAATGGATGTGTATATAACCTGACTTTACTACAACAACACATGTATGAATACACACACAAACACATGACTCATCATGATGGTATGTGCCAAATAAACACGACAGATAGAGGCCTCTCTCCCTCTCAAACACTCATGGTCAACCTGTACAACATATTCTTAGATTGCATTGTTTGTATGTACGCACGTCATTTAAGTGTTATACGAATAAATGTCCATGAAACAGTGTTTAAAGGTTGTACACACTTTTACGGTTAACAGAGGATGTACCATTATGGTTTTGGTGATCTTGTCTTTTCTTCACAGTGACAGTCTGTTTATAAAAGGTGGACGTAGACACAGAGGCTCATCTGTTAATATAAGGATTGAAGTTTGAAGCTAGAGGGCAGAATCTTGTCTGGATGCACCTCTTCCTTTGTTTTTTCTAGAAGTCACCATATTCAGACCACTTAAGCCAACATCAAGTTGAAAGAGTTAGAGCTCCTCCTACTTGTTGATGAAAGTATAGTTCATAAATCATTTCTACTCTATGTTAACAGATGGGACACGTGGAAAGCTTAAAAACTGAAATACAAGTCTTTTATTTTTCAAAAACATGGTTTCTGTCATAGTTTGATCTTATCATGCAGATTGATTTCTGAGTGTTCATCTTTGAAGAACTAGTTTGAATGAAATTTGATGTAAAAAAAATAGCAATAACTGTCATGATTGACTGCAAAGAATGCCACATTTGTCAACAGAGCTGAGAATGGAAGAAGATCCGTGAAAGAAATGTAAAAAAAAAATAAACCAAACAAACAAAAAAACCCCACACTAACAAGGTGAGGTTTCTTTAACTTTCCAACCAAAAGTGTCATGGATACAGATGGATACGTCAGTTTCCATGTTTCTCACTGGTGAATCCATCTTGTAAAGCTCCCATCTGAACCATCTGGGCCCAGTTAGAAAGTGACAGGACCAATCAGCGAGGACGGGGAGTACTTTTGGGCGCGGCAGAGTCGTGATGTAAGCAAGCAGCGAGAAGAGGCCGGTGCTGTTATGGCAGAAGACATTTGCGTGGATGCTGCTAAAGCGCCAGTTTTATCAGAACTTGACATTTCTTTGTTAAAAGAACAAAGAACAGCAGTGAGTTGTTACTTCAAAAACGACAAAATTCGTGTACTGAAATGTCTACAGTCGCCATGATTCGAGTTATGCAGTTCTATATGGAGTTTACCCATTGGTAGTGGCACACCTTGGTTTGGGGCTACGAAGTCACGTGTTTTATTGCTCTGATTGGCCCGTACAGATATAATGACAGAACGTTCATCCAATCACCCTCTGAGTTTTTTTCAAAGGTTCTGCCCTTTCCCAAATGCAGTCTATGAAGGGTTTGGATGGTAGGTATGGAAAGCCAGATGGATGTGTGAAACACATCTGTCTGGCTTGTCAGGTTAAAAAGTGTCTGCTCCAGTATGTTCTAGGAGAATGTACTTATCCTGAGTGATTTTTGGCATTTCATCTGTCAGTTAAATGTGGGCTTTTGTTGGTATAAGGCTGGGGAAATCAATCAGCATCACCAGCCATGCAGCTCCCCTCTGCACATGTCTTGGCTCCAAATGACATCACCATTGCAAAGTGGTATTTTGGCTTCACTGTTAATGCATAAGCTGGCTGATTAGATTGTTAATGATGGCATGACTTGGTTCAGTGTTTCTAATAGAAAGAAGCTGTTAAGCTCGTGACGCAGCTTTATATCAATTTGCTAGGCATAAAATGTGCCAGTAACTATTTATGTATTTGAAACTCAGCTTAAAGCCTACCGTGATTCAGCTACATCAAAGCTCAGAAAAACTAGTATTATCTTATCCAAATTAACAGGAGCTGTTGTGTTTTTATGAACCAGATCATTTTGGGCCTTTTTCTGATTCTATTATGTTCTTTATTTGACCCTTAAACGGATTATTTGTCAGCTCAGCATCTTCTTCTTCCATTATATGCTGATGACATCCAGCTCTACTGCCATTTCTACTGAAATTTCAGGGATAACAACTTTAAAAATGATCAAACTTGAATGACTGGCTGACTACCATCAAGTAAAAATATCAACGACTTGCAGCTGAATTTAAAAAAGACAGAAACCTTGAGTATTGCCCTGATAATTCTTCTGATTAGACAACAAAGATGTCTCTAAGGCTACATTCACACAGCAGGCAGAGATGAGCTGAGTCAGTTTGTTTTACTCAGTAAGGATTTTTCATGACAGTCTGAGATTTTTAAACTTTGACACCGGCCACTTTGGTATTTGGTCTATTGCAGTGAATGGAAGAGTTGGAAACAAGCTAGATTAAAAACGTAATGCATACAAACAGAATAAAAAGATCTGATCAAATAATCAGAACTGAGTATTAAAGCTTGCAGTATGAATTCAGCCTCAGGCCCTTCTGTCCGGTTGAGACTTTGAAACATCAGAGTTGTAGTTAAAATGATGTCTGTGGACTTTCATTGAAAGCAGTCAGTGAGAAACTGTTTTGTTCCATTTGTGGAAGATCCCAAAACTACAACTGTTGGTCTCAATGCCTGAATTAGAAATGATTAATTATGCCTTTGCATCTTCTTATTGAGAATATTACAGTGCTTTTTAAGTTATTTTAACAAAACTCTTGACCATCCTCAGGCTGTTCAGAAGAAAGCTTCAAGGCTTTTAACCAGAACAAAGAGAAGATCACAGAGTCTTATTCTCCCTTTGTTTAGAATCCTTTTAAAGTTCTTAGTGCTAACTTTTAAAGCTCTTCATGAACAAGCTTATTCATGTATTTCTGATTTTGGGACCCTTATCATCTTCGTGGACACTAAGAGCATCAGGATATATTGCCTTTGTGCATCCCACAACAGTTTTAAAACTTAGGGAGGTTGTTCTTTCCAAGCCATAGCACTATGGCTATGGAAGTCAAGAATCAGCTGAAGGCGGGTGCTGGTTTAGCTCCGTGGTTAGAACATGTGTCCATAAACAGATGCTGCAGTCCTCAATGCACTGGTGGTGGGATTGATTCACGGTCTCTTCTACTCTCTCCCCATATTTCCTCTCTTCCGCTGTCAAATCTGAATAAAGGCCAAAGAGCCCAAAAAATCTGCTGAAGGCGTATTCATTTATTTTAACAGGCATGTAGCTTGAGTAGGCCCTTAGCAGGCCCTCATCTCCTGTAATGTTTTAAAGCTCTTCAATAGTGGCATTTTTGTGAAGTTTTTTGTGCTATCTGTGAGGGATGCTACTGAAAAAAGGTGACTGCCTTACAAAGCAGGACTACTTAGATGAACTGGAGACTTCCGTTAATCAGCTTTAAAAAACAAACAAGTTATTATGTATTTTCTTTTTTAACCAAAGAAAGAAACAATAGAGGGATTAGAATTTTATCAAGGCAGCTCTTGATAAACTCAGGGATAAAATGAAATAAACACACTGTGGTTGAACCAACTTTAATTGCTATAATTAAAAAAGCAAATACAGTAATTAAATTGTATCATTTACTACTTTAGTTTGTACAAAATTAAAAAAAAAATTAATCAAGGGATAAGCAGATCCACTTTTAACAGAGATCTTTGGATAGACAGTGTTCTGTTTGTGTGTTAGTTATTGACTTCTGGATGATTGCTGGGCCATCTCAGCGCGACATTCCTCCATCTTCATCAGTAGCTCTGTAATCATGGGGTGATCTTCACCATGGGTGATCTTTAAGATTTGATAGGCCTGAAAGAGAGGAAAAAAAGAAAATACTACTGTGTTTGGTGAAACAGGGTTTGTTTTTTTATCAGTAGTTCATTGTCTCACCTGTTTGAATGTGTCCAATGCACCCTGAAGATTTTCCAGGTAATGCTGCAGCTTTCCAACTCTTACCAGCTGCACTCCATGCACCGGATGAGGATCAGGGAAGTACTGTCTAAGTAGGAGAAAGCAGCACAGACATGAATGTTAGGTGACATGTTAGAAAAATGTACATCTGTTTGTAGAGTAACAATTCTTTTTTTTTTTCTGGCTTGCTATCATGACAAAAATGTATTGAAAAGTGTTAAAAATGACATCTTTAAGCTCATACAAGTGCTGAAAATACTCCAACTTACATAAAAATGAGTGTAAAACAAATTATTCAAAACAATTCACCACACAGCAAAAACTTAAATCATGAAGGTGTAAATGTCAAATTTCAGGTCAAAAATACTACAAACAGTAAATGTAAGCTACTCTAATGCTGTAAATCAGCCATTTGGACAACAAAACTCGGGCCTAGCAAACATTGCAGAGGACTGTTTTTGTAGTTTAAACTTTCAGTGGGCCATCTTCCCAGTAAAACTTATCTTCCCAGTAGCCCTCCTCCTATGCTCTGATAGAGACCTGAGGAGTCTCTGTAGGGGTCCCACTGTGACTTGTTTTTACATGGTAGGTGAGAGTAGCTAGAAATATATAGAAATTAGACAAACACCCATCATTTTAGTTTTATGGTGCATATTGTTTCTTTTTAAACTCTTGAGTTATGCTGCTGTGAACAACACTTATAATCTAGCCTCATTTAAAGGCTCTTAATGGGCTAAGCAAAGCATCGCAGCATCTTTCTTCCAGCTCTGTTTAGAGGATCCACTCATCTCACTGCTGCAAACTCAGACACAGCTCTTCTCCCCTCCATATTAGTCCTCATTAATCTGTACTACGACTGAAGTCCTCAATCTCCTCTCTTGTACCTTGGTATAGGATTTCCCTCAGAAGCCTCACAGCGTGATGCCATGATAATTGGGACACACTCCTTTGGTCTCATTTGTTAGACATGGGAACCTCCACAGGCATTGTCCTTGAACTCCACAGGAGATGAAAATGACTAAAAGAGGTTTTGGAATGAATGAAGCGAGATTGGTGGTTAGGATTTTTATTCTGTGCACCTTACACCTGTGTGATAAACTTTACTATTTTAAAATGTCCGAGAAGCCTGGAGCTCTGGTGTGGGACTAGCAGCTCCTGTGGACGAAGCGGAGTTAACTGATCTTGTTTGGTACATGTCTACATGTCCCAGTTTTGCTTAGGTCACTGCCCCAATTGGGCCAAGCCAGTCAAAAAGGCATGCTCCACCACCAATGAATTGTAAGCTACAAAAACACCTGCAACCACGGCACACTTTTACAAGTAATACCAGACAGTGCAGCACTGCAGGTATAGAAACTTTCACAGACCAGTGACTTGATTCTAGCAGCAATAACAGACATGCTTTATTTACAGTGCATAATATTCTGACAATACTAGCAGTCTAGAAAAGTATGGACAATGTGTGAGTCCTAGCTTTGGTTGCTTTGCACATGAGTATACACAGTCAGTGTGCATACAATGCATGTCATAGTCAACAAGGCTCACTGTGACAGCAAAGCTCCGATAGAAAAAAAATCAGGTGTGAAAACAGATGTAATCAATCAGCATCATTTGACGAGAAAGAAGCAGAAGCCATGAAGTGGTTTAGTTGTCCTGGAAGTCAGTAGTAACGGCTGCTGCTGGTGTAGCGTCTGGCTCAGATGTAGCTATAGTATAGGGGCAGTTTTATCAGAACTGCACCACATCTTTTACACTGAAAGCTTTTCATAATAGAAAGGATGTTTTCACTTTTCTCCTGACCTGCTTTGGCATGAGTTTGCTATTGTTTCAGGCGGGGTTTATTTGTACTGAAAGCTGGTATATACAGTGACTGCTGCCAATGTAGCGATTAGCTCAGATGTTGCAGCAGCATAGCAGTTTTATCAGAACTGGGCCACATTTCTCTATCAAAACAAGAGCAAAGCACTGAAAGCTTTCTTGGCGTAGATGTTTTTGCACTTATCTCTATTGGCTTCAGCATGAGTTTTATCCATCAACAAGCTCCACTATTCATGAACTACATCAGCATCTGCCTGCCTGCCAGTGGCTACTAGACCAATGATTTAACTGATATGTCTAAAAAGCTTACTCCAAGTGTCTAGGCAGGTATGAATGTAAGAGAAAATGTCTCAAAAACAAGTCAAATTTATGATATAAATATTTTTTTACATGTATTTTTATAGTAATGCAAGCTTGCATTATTCATGCCTCTATTTTTGTTATCTGAATATACATGCATGAACATGTGGGTGTGTCTGCATGGTTGTGTGCGCTGCTCATCTGTGTGTTTCCACTTCCCTGTATTATTCGAGCCCTTTTATTTGACTCATTTCCATTTCTAGTATCACTGTTTTGAGAAAAACAGAAAAGCACAGCCTACGCAGCAGGTATCCCCCTGATAACAGGAAAAATCTAACTTTCAGAGAGACACAGGCACACATATCCTTCTATACTCATACCAGCTGCAGCTACTGTACTTCTTGCACATATGCAAACACATGCACTTTTTATCGGTGTAGTTTTTATTTTATGAATACATTATTTTTTACAAGCACTCAGCCAGCCTGGAGTGAAACAACAAAAGAAGAGGAAGTGTTGCTCAGCATGGATATCAAGGTTTAGTTCATTGATGGTATCCATGTTACCATAAAGGGGGCTCACAGTGGAAATTATCTTGGTTTACAACTAGTTAAAAATGTGTAATCTAAAGCGTAAATGATGCAGAAGCTGAAATATCCATTTATTTGCACACACGCATATAAATCGATTCACATTAATGCTTTATGTTACACAGTCATGCTTAATGACCTTTGTGTACACTCAGCACACCCCACACATCACATGTATTAATATACAAGTTCTTATTAAACAGTTCACACACCAGCACAAAGATGTGGGACATCCCTCCTCCAATAAAGATAACTAAACACCGGGGACTTTTAGGAAGCAGCTTTGCTGTTCACTAACAATGAAGTTCTCAAAACACTCATTTACCTGACAAGCTATTTATCCTCTTTTCTTCTCCATCCCTCTCCTCTAATCTCTTCTCCTTTTTCTTATTTTACCTCCTCTCTGTGCTGCTCTGACTTGTTTGTGTTTGAGCTCTCTGCCCTGCTAGCTGCAAGGATTAAAGTCAGAGATTTCAGCTGGTTCCTTCTCTCCTCTGCAGCTCTGCACTGATTCTTCTCCTGCACTCTGTTCCTGCTGCTCTCTACAAGTCTTCCCTCAGTTTCTTCGTTTTCACACATTGTCATATTGTTAAAATATGGTATATATGATCTTTTTAATTTATCTGCAGCAAAATGTTTATTAAATGCTAGCTGACACAGCACACAGACATATCCCTCACTGTTTCAGTTTCTTTACAGGCACTGTCTACAGGTTCCTTCTCTCAAAAACCCAAGAACAGAGCAGTACATTACTAAATATATTAAAATATACAGTGCCTGTAAAAAGTATTCACCTCCTTGGATGTTTTACCCTTTTACTGATTTTATAAATTGATCAGGGTAGATATTATTTGGCTTTTTTGACAAAAACAAAAAAGCTTTAATGTAAAAGTGAAATCAGATTTCTACAAAGTCATGTCAATTAAAAAAAACATGTAATGTAAAATGAGTGACTGCATAAATATTCTCCCTCTTCAAGTCAGTATTAAGTAGATGCACCTTTGGCTGAGTCTGTGTGGATAGGTCTCAATCAGGCTTGCACATCTACAGTTGTACTCCATTCTCCTTTGCAGAACTGCTCAAGCTCCGTCAGGTTGTATGGGGATCAGGTCTGAACAGCCCTTTCAAGTCGAACAACAAATCCTCTGTTGGATTGAGGTCTGGGCTTTGACTCGGCCACTCCAGAACATTCACCTTGTTGTCTTAAAACCATTTCTGTGTAGTTTTCGCTGTATGCTGTGGGTCATTGTAATGCTGAAAAAGAAATCTCCCAAAACGTAGTTCCCTTGCAGACTGAATAAGATTGTCCTCAGGATTTTCCTCCTTAATTTGCCCTATTCATTTTTTCCCTTGACCTTTACAAGCCTTCCATGGCCGGCTGCTGAGAAGCCTCCCCACAGCATGATGCTGCCCCCACTGCTTCACAATGGGGATGGTATGTTTGTGGTGATGTGCAGTGATTTGTGCCTCCCACATGCTTTTTGGTAGTGCCTTATATCAAATGTCTTCAACAACTACAGGAAACTTCCCTTTATTTTGCAGCAGTCATTTTACCCTCTAACTTTGCTTAAATTTGGGGGGTGATTTGTCGTTTGTCATAGAGGGTGGTGGTGGGTTCTGATGCCAGACAGAACCACTGTGCCAGAGAACCCTAGTGTAACATCTAGCCCCTTATTCAGCCTCATCAAAAACACACCAACCTAAAAATTATGAAAAACTTTCTGAAATGGATCAATACTCAAACATAGTTCTCAGTCTTATCACTTTTACAGCACCTTTCATCCATCATATATAGTGTGTTAAAAGACCACGTTCCAATCAGCTTTACTCTGACTTTAAGTTTTTTCAACCAATGATTTAACATTTACCAAATCTGTATTTTGCAGCAGATTAAATTATAGTTCATTAACTCATACTGACCTCAGACAGCTCCTCTTTGTTAATTTTCCAGCTGTTTTCTCTTCACAATGCTAATAGCCCATTTGTTCATACCTTCAAGCATAACTGAACTCGCTAGCCTTCCAATTACAGAGGCTGTTTTCAAATCTGTGCTTAAAATTAAATCATTAAACAAGAGGTTCAAAGACTAAACCAACAGCATTAGTCTTCCATGAATAACAAGTTAAAATGTTGATTTAATTATGAAGCTGGTGATTCAGGCTGCCACGACACACAGACACACTCATCAACACCAAACTCCAATTATACTTCCTCTTTACATATAGAAGCACAGGGCAATTAATATAATTTCATTAGCTTGCTGTCTCCTGAATCTTCCCCTCGTGTTTGTCCCTGAGAGAGTAAATTGAAGAGAAATATCTGGGCGTGCCATATGCAGCTAGTTAGAAAGCCATAGCTCACAGCTATGAGGAAGAGCGGGCACACAGGATGAGGAAATTAATAGATGTGGAAAAGTGTAACATTTCCAGGCAAATGCACTGGAACTAATGAGGTTCTTGTTTGTCAGAAAAGATCCTCAGACTGCTGTTGGTGAGTGGAGACAGATTATCTGACTAAGAAGGCAAACTAAAACAGAAAAAACATGGAGGGAAGATTAGCTGTGAGTATTCTTCTTAATTGTACTTTGTGTTCTGCTCTATGCAACAATGATTTTCAGCTCGATATAAACTATTTACCAAATTAGAAGTGCCATGCATTTGTAGTCAGACAAGGGCTAGTTAATAAGCTGTAAATCACAGTAAACCTCTCCTCAGAGCAAAACACATGAAAGCCTGCTTGGCTTTTTTTTTTTAGAGTTTGTTGAAAACACTTGTGTCTAGCCACTCTGCCATAAACCCAGATCAGTGGAGGGCTGCAGTGATGGTTGTCCTTCTGGAACTTTGTCCCATCTCCACACAGGATCTCTGGAGCTCAGTTAGAGTGCCCATTAGGTTCTTGGTCACCTCAAATAAAAAAGGCCCTTCTCTGCCAATTACTCAGTTTTGCCAGGTGACCAGCTCTTGGAAGAGTCCTTGTTGTGCCAGATTTCTTCCTTTTGAGAATTATGGAGGCTACTGTGTTCATGGGAACCTTCAGTGCAACAGAAATTTTTCTTAAGCCTTCCCCAGATCTGTGCCTGTCAACAATCCTGTCTCTGAGCTCTGTAGGCAGTTCTTTTGACCTCATGGTTTTTGCTCTGATATTCCTTGTCATCTGTGGGGCCTTCTATATAGAGAGATGCGTGGCTTTCTAATTTATGTCCAATCAATTTAATTTGCAACAGGTGGACTCCAATCAAGGCGGAGAACCATCTCAGCAAAGATGAGAGAGATGACAGGAACCTGAGCTAAATTTCCAGTGTTCTGCAAAGGGTCTGAATAATAGGGCTGCATTGGGAGCGGGATCCCCTGGGACCCAATGCAAATCTCACTGGAGCGGCCGGTTTTGACATTGCTGTAAGCGGAAGAGTGTGGACAAAACAATTGCTACAGTTCCCAGAACGTCAATTTTTATAAGGCAAAGCAATTGTTTACTATGATGGATTAAATAAATGACATTGAAAAGAGGATTTATACTGTTTTTTTTACAACACAAACACAGCAATGCCAGTCTGTTAATTAATTTTTCATAAGAGGAAGTGAAAGAGCCGGAAAATAACTGGACTTTGTTGAAACACGCCTACAAGAAAACCTATTTGGCACACCCAGATGAGATGATACACCTGCTCAACCATCCATAATAAAGCACTTCTCCCAGACCATATTAAACAAAATAACAGGAGATGCATTACATGATGCGGTTAGAAATAATGGTTTAATTGCTGTTATTTGTAGTCACTGGAGTGGCATAAACATGTTCAAATATGGATCTGTCTCCAAGCAGCCAATGGTGAAATGCTTTGTCAAAGCTGCATGATACCGTGTGCACACTTAAACTTTGTAAAGAGGTCTCAGAAGGCACAGCTTTAATGCTTCCGTTATTGTGTTGATGGCATATCACCACAAATATGCACTTGTGTATGGAGACGCTGAGACATTATCAAGTTATTTGGGGAGAAACACCCCTTTCCATGCAAATTGGCCTCATCACATTAAGCATCTAATGATGAGGTTGGTAACAGCATATAGAATAATGCAGTGTAATGTTCGGTATAAATCAAAGATAAATGATGATAAATTTTATGTAAATAAGGTCAGTACATATCATTTTGATATTGCTTTTACTAAGCTATAACCAAGAGTTAAATCAGTCTGTGGCTCCCCGCTGCTGTTTTATCCATGTGTGGCACCTTCACACATGAAGAGGATGTGAGTGTTGTGGTTGTTTTCTTTATTCATGGAGGAAACTTTGTCAAGCTGGTGCTAAAGTGAACACATTAATATCACCATTCCTTTAATGAAACCCATAGTCTGTTGTTCTGAATATTTCACATGGATTGTCATAATCTGTGCGGGATGTGGTCGGGATTGGACACACCTGTTCCAGGTGCATGGGGGATGTGGAAAGCATGCACTGTGGGAGGATCAAGAAATAAGTCTCATGCAGGGCTCTAGTATATATACCTTTGTCAATGTGAGTTCAGTTTTTTTTAAATCTTTGATAGATTTGCAAAAAACTCTAAAAGTCTATTTTCACTTTGTCATTATGGGGTACTGAGTTTAGATTAATGGGAATAAAAATGTTTTTTTTTTTAACTGTAGTATAAGGCTGAATGCTTTCCAAATGTGCTGTATGTCTTAAATAAAAAGTAGATGATGAAATCTTTATGGCTAATACCACTGAGCATCAGTTAACTTGGTCGGACATTACTCCAGAACACAACAGAGAATTCAAAGCCCCTCCCGTTCATGAACTGATTCACAAGTTTGCTACCTTCTGTTTTTTTTTTTGTTGTTGTTGTTTTTAGGAGTGGGGTCAACATTTGACAAATATGCTAATCTGCCCAAATGTCAATTGTGCATTTGACTTCTTAGGCAGCGCAATTCATTTGTTGGTAGGACTGAGTCATGGGTTGGCCTGAAGCAGAGAGGAAGTCAAATGCTTAATCTACATTTGGGCAGATGAGCATATTTGTTTGTCTAGCCTCTTGCAGAAAAGTCCATATTGCAGTGTTTACCCATGCAGATGGAAAGGCAGGCTGTGACATAGGGATGTAAAGACAGCCCATCGCTGGTGTATTCTTTGGCTGGCTTGAAAATATTTCAGTGTTTACACAAAATGACCCGGGGGGTAAAATTCAACAATGATCAAATCAGACTATAGGTGTTTAAGCACCCTCAGACTGTCCGAGAGCCAAAAAACAAATAAATGTGGTTGATTCTGGAGCTGTATAAACACTGCTTAAACATTTCTATACCCAGCTGCAGGTTTTCAAACCTTGTATGTGATGCAGCTCTTTATTCTAAGAGCAGTTTTTTTTTTTAGATAAATACAGGTGAAAATTTTCTTCTGTAGATTCTTTTCCTACAGTCATCTCCCCCTAGTTCACTGAATGAAAGTACTTTGCTGTAATGATGCTTGTTTTAGGAGATTTTGTTTTTCATTTTCCTCCACAAAAAGATCTATAAAGACTGATGACATGGGAGCACTTCAGTGCTCTGCAGAGGCCCATGATGCAGCACAAATCTGATCTCTTCTAGCAGATTTCTCTCTATGAAAGTGAATTCTTCAGTAAAAGGATGCATCTAGAGAGAGAAGTCCTTGCTCATTATTTAGAGGGAATGAATGAAACGGTTGCTGCAAATGTTAAAGTTTCATTTGTTAGTCTCTGCATTGCACCTCTAAAGGGGTAGTCACATCTTTGGTGAAAAAACTGCACAAGGACACAAATGCATCAGAATACATCAAAATATTCTTTTATGTAAATACTTCTGGATGTTTCATGTGCATGCAGTCACAGACTGCACTTGTTGTGGGGATGTTTTCAAGAATATGTGAACGTGCATTCATTCACATATTCATGAATGTGTGGGAGCGGGAAAATATTTGCAGCATGGAGACGTTCAATAAAGCTGCCATACAGAGCCTGCAGTCGATGTGCATTATGCGCACACAGACCCAGGGAAACGCTGCCATACATCCCAAACAGAGAAATGGAAAAGAGACTAGTGCAGAGAGAAGAAAGGAATACAGAATGAGGAAAAGGACAGGAGAAAGAGATAGAGAACTCCTGCAGCTATCTTTCTTCTCCTCCACCATCTGAAGAGCCCAGAGGAAGATAGGAGATGAATATGGAAGATCCTCCTCCCACTCGCTCCTTTACTCCTCTTTTATTGTTGTCTCTCCTTTGCGCATTCTCACTCTTTTTTCAACTTTATACCTCCTTCTGATTCTGTCACTATCATTTCACTTTCTGCCATTTATTCTTCCCTCCTTTCCTCTATCAGATTGCTGATCACTCCTCTCTCATTTTTCTCTCCATCCTCTTCGAACCCCTCTCTCTGTTCTTTCCCACCTTCATCCCTCACATGGCCTTTCCTCTGCTTCCTTGAGACACAACTATTCTTTTCAGCTGACACCGATCTCTGCATCCACGTCCCCTCATCACCATTCCTCTCTCTTTCTGCTGCTCTGTGTCTGCTTATTTATTGATAGGCTGCACTACTGGCTCTCCTGTGGATATGATGCTCTGCCTGTGTATGTGTGAAAGAGAGAGAGCACGGCTTTGTCTCTAGAGCTCTGCCCTTCACACAGGATCGATTAGTCTTACACACTTATACACACACCCGAGTGGATGGGGTTTAGTTTGAGATACACGCTCTGTAGAAGAAGGAGGTAAAGATGTTTAAGTGCCTGAGGTCCTTGTCCAGATTTTAATTTGAAATGATGATGTAATTTATTTTATGCTGACATGTACATTAAACTAAAACTGTAGCTTTTAATAAGCTCCCCTAATCATCGTTAAAGAGATAATGCACAGTGAGCAGTTTATTTTAGCAGAATGAAAATCTTTACCTTGATACAAAACATTTAGACTGACTGACTACTAAGTTATAGTGGTCAGTCAGATGAAGTCTGCTGTTAAAGGTGCATCCATAGCAACAATTAACTGTAGCTTTCTTAAAATGAGTCAAACTTGTTTTTTCTTAGATGAAGCTGAACATTTTCAATGATGGTGAGGTAGTCATGGTGAACAAATGTGCTCAAAGCAGCATATCATTTGAGTTTTTATTGCTGCAGTCTGTTGGCATTTTCTTCTCCATTTGTCTTCTTCTAAAATCCAGAAGTGTGTAGCAACCATGCTCTGTTATGTTCTCTTTAAGTGCATTTCTCTCTTATGGGTAGGACAGTCTGGCTGCAGCCCATTCATCACTGATGGCCACTGTCACAGACCGTTCATTGAGATGCCATACATCTTAGAATGAAAATACACACTAAAACTTTCAAAATAAAATTGAATTAAACTTCTGTTTATGACTAGGGTAAGGGTTAGGATACTAAAATATAAAAGTCGAAAACCTGATCGACAAAACCTGATAAAAACATTTAAAATAGCCAAATAAACAGTCTGCTCACAGGAAAAAAAACATACCTACGTAGCTAACATAGCTACAGCTAAGCCCACAAAGCAGCCATGTAAGCTAAGTATCAACATTATCTCTGCAGCTAAGTTAGCTTTTGGGACATTTGCTAAAACTAACCTAGCTATAGCAAAAAGGAACTATGTAACAAGCATAGCTTCACAGCTAAGGCTAAGCTCACAAACCAGCTTTGTAAGCTACGTAGCTACATTATCTTAGTAGCCACATTAGCTTTAGCTACATTGCTAAGCCAATGTAGCTAAAGCTACTTGGCTAGCTTATGCAGTGACATTACTTTCGTAGCTAGCACACTTATGCTAGCTTTAGCTGAAGCTAAGAGCCACTATACCTGAAAGTGCCTCCAAAAAAGGTTTACGCATACTTTAATCCTGGATTAGACCTTTTTCTCTGTTTATGACATTTTTCTTAGTCTGTAATATTTGCAGTGTGGATATTTCAATAATCTAACTGCCTGAAGTTTAGTAATAAAGCTGAAATTAAAAATAAATACTAAAAAACTGAAAATATATTTTACTGTCAAATTATGGCACTTCCACTCTTAAATTGTGCATACAGTGTCTAGATAAACGGTCTGTGAGAATGGCTGTCAGAGATGAGTGGTCTGCAGCCACACCCGTCTCGTTATGGGCTGCACTTTTGACATCTTCCTGACATATTTTGTCTCCTTTTCTTTCTATTTTCCCTATGATAAACTAAGGTCACATTAACCAGATTATCTTGTTCCTTACTAAAGCTTTACTCTTGTATTGAGGGTTAGCATACTATTGCAATGCAAAATCTGCCAATCAGAACCAAGGATTTCCCACAGGCATGTGAAGCAACAAATTCTGTTGAAGTGCATTGTCTCCTTTATTATTCAACAATGTTATTACCTCTTTTACTGGCTTCATTTCCTTTGTTTTTTAATTGAATACCTCATCATGATTTAAAATTCAGTCCTCACATGTATATCATTTATTTTTCATTTTGTACATGCTTGATGTAAACCTCATCAAATAGCTGGGGACTATGGATGGAAATTACCTTATGGCTACATTCTGGCACATTTACATGTTCATCAATTAATAAATACAAATAAAATAAATAAAGCTTTGATTACTTGTTCCATATACTTTGTGCAACATCATACATAAGTCATATGCAAATTGATTTGGCTCCTAACTGTGTAGGAAATAAATATTTAACTTTCAAAAAAAAAAAAAAAAAAAAAGTAGGATTTGGTTATTTACCCAGAGCCCCACAGTTACATCTCCTCAGAGTAAAACAGTTTTACCAAATTTAAGCAAATGTTCATTTAGAGTTTTCTAACTTGATAACGTGTGCTCGATTAATGCTGCAATTTTGGAAGGACACAAAAAAAAATTCTGACACTGAAAATGTGGAAAAAAGACATGTTTGTAACAATTGCATGTGAAAAGATGTCTGAAAACTTAGACAGAAAAGTGACTCATGGCAGTTTTAGCTTTCATATTTTGGATGGAAGAACGGATCTTGTCAAGATGTTAATGGATTGTATAAGTCTGCTCACAGGAAAAAAGCATACCTACGTAGCTAACATAGCTACAGCTAAGCTCACAAAGCAGCTATGTAAGCTAAGTATCAACATTATCTATGCAGCTAAGTTAGCTTTTGCTACATTTGCTAAAGCTTACGTTGCTAAAGCTAAAGATGTTGATGGATTGTATAAGCACATTTATCTAATTGTACAGGCCGTGCAGTAATGATGCTTCTATATTAGTGTATCTAATTTATTGTAGAATTATGAATGTCTGTTGTGTTTCCTGCCTGTTTTGTTTGTATTTATAGATTTGTTTTATATTTGTTCTCATTTTTGTCTACTATCATGAAAGCAATTTAAGAAAAGACCATGGTTTGCACAATTTTATTCTCTAGGCAGAAAGGGGGTTCAGTGAGTTGAGTTTTCTCAAAGGTACACTGAATGTGTTCAGTAGTAATAAAAAGATATTTCATTAGTTTCTATTTATATTTGTGTATGATTTGATTGTTAAACTCCCTTTCTTCTCACCTGAGCAGATGGTAGATTCTTGTAACATTAAGCTGCAAAGGTTGAATTCCATTCAATGAAGACTGTGGCTATTGAAACTCTGTTTAAATGTGCAATATTTCTTCAATCTGATTGGGCGCTTGGACATGGGCACTACAGTGATCCACTTACTGTATGATGTGTGTCTGCATGCATACATCATCAGAATAAAGGCATTTAAACATGTACAGAGCTTGACCATTGATCTGCTCTGTCAGAAACAGCTAAATAAGTTCCTACCTATAAAAATGTGCTTGAAAATGGGAAGAATTTAATTTCTGTTCAATATCAATTATCAATGAAGCAGACAGCAGCAGCCAACGATACACTCTGGTATAAAAACGATGAGTCAAATACACCTTTGTCAATTTTTAGTGCCCAGCTCCCTGAGCTTCCTAACCAACTAAAAATGCCTTCAGTGCAGCACTCATAGTTGAGAATAGTTTTCGAACAGCACAAGAAAGTGTCACATCTCCCCCACTGACCATTAAAAAAAGCAGCTGGACTTTGTCTACCAGCTTTGTCAACAAGCAATGTCTAAGGAGAATCTGATCTGATTTTTGAGGGTAAAGTTTCCAGGTCTACAGCTGCCACTTATACCAGGACAGGTTTCCTGCCATTTAATTCATGATTTCTTGGTGATTTTCCCTGAAAAAGGGTGCTATGATGCACACAGAGCTGTTTAAAATAGATTACCAATACTACTTAGAAAAGCAGAAACCTTTTTTTATATATAACCTACTTTTAACCTTCAAATGTTGGCGTGAAGTGCTCTGAAACCCATACATTTAAAAATGTTAAGAAAGGCAATAAAGTTACTGAGTCTCAGTGGCAGCACAGCATTCCTGCAGTCCACACATTACCAAATTAGTGTTTCCCTAACTCTATGTGCTTACATTTCATTTATTTGACTCAAATCATTTATCAAGTTTCTGTGATTTTATAGTTATAATGCACTGACTATTCTCAACCACTACTGATACAAAAGACAAACTCTGAACTTTCCTCTCAGTCTTCTCCCCATTGTGTCTGCTCTTTACTAACCATAAAACAAATCACATTGAGCTGTATTTCCCCTCCACAGGTATAACAGAAGGAAATCTCCTACTAGCAGGTCAAAGAGTGAATCCAATGAGTTGAGTCTCTCAGCACTCTCTGAGTCTCTGCTTTCAGAGTTCATTCTCAGGTTCAAACTTTGAAACAAGCAGAAGCCAACTTTTCTCTCCTGATCACTATGATACAAGTTTTCACTTTACTTTTTACCCTTGCTGTGCCCCGACTATTTCTTTGCTGGTAATCTGTCTGAAAATCTCCAGCTTTGCTTCAGAGTCCTAAAAAATGATGGATTTCAGTCCAAAATAACAAAACATGCTGTCTGAAATTATTTTGAAGACCACGCAGGCATCAGCAAAGAGAATCAGTCAAATCTCTGTAGTAATAGCTCTGAAGTAAAAATCCACATTGGCAGAAAAGTTGTTAAAGTCTGCTTTGACTCACGGAGCTGCACTCAAGATGCACTCAGGATAAGTTATGTTGTCCTTTCTCTCACACTGCTGTGCAAACAAGACTAAAGAAGGAGAAAGTCCCCCAATCTGAGCACCGAGGTGATTTGTTTTTTTAAATAAGATTTTTCAGTTTGCCTTTGCTGCCTGAGACACACATGCAGACTGACTCACCTGTATACTGGAAGTGTTATCTCTCCATATTGCAGAGCCTTCTCCCAGAGTCCCAGCTGGACGGCAGCATCTAAAGCCATGTCTGTCAGTCGGAGCTTATACAGATTTTCATCCGGTACATCACCTCCAGCTGTTGATAAAAGATGACTACAACTCTCCAGCAGTGCTCCCCAATCTGGAGGGTCGCTAAGGAACAGAAAAACCTTAATGATAAAATAGGTTAATAATAAAAACTGCACATCAATTTCTACCAGTGTAGATGACAATAACATTGTATAAGTGTTGATTTTATTTAAACATTCAAAATCAAAGCATTTAACTTTGAAGATTTATTCCAAATGAAATTTATCAAACTTAGTAAGTAAATAAGTAAACTTAATTTATATAGCATGTTTAAAACAGCTTTCAGCTGACCAAAATGCTTCACATTAAAAGCATAATAAGAAACAACCAAACATTTACAGGAGATCATAGATAAGACAAGACACAATAACATGGCAGAGAGTACACATTCAATTGAGAGGAGAATGTTTCTTTGATTGGAGACGTCTCTAAGCAGTATTGAAAGCCATGGAAAACAGGTGGGTTTTGAGCTGGGCCTTGAATGAATGAATAGTGTTAGCACCTCTAATTTGAGGAGGCAGATTGTTCCACAGATGTGGACCTGCCACTGGAAAAACAAGGTCACCTCTAAGTTTATATTTAACTCTAGGGACAACCAGGAAGGACTGCTCAGAGGATCTGAGGGACCGAGGTGGGTTATATGAGGTCAAAAGGTCTGATAAATAGGAGGGGCTAAACCATGGAGAGATTTAAAAACCAGCAATAAAATTTTTAAATGAATTCTAAAATCAACTGGGAGGCAATGAAGGGAGGTGAGTACATGGGTGATGTGCTGTCGTTTGCGTGGACCTGTTAAAAGGAACCCTGCATGATCAGACAAGTTGATCTTGTTGGATAGATATTTGTATGTCTCAAATGTATATTAAACTAAAAAACTCACTAGATATCCCACATATCTGCATTTTGAGTTCATTTCACCTCATAAACTCACCAGGAGACCGCCATGTTTTCATCCGTGTCACGGAGTATGACGTCACAGTTCCGCAGCGCTCCTCTCTATTGCCTAAGCAGTAACCATTTTTCAGACGTTTTTTCTGCTTGCAGCTGTTGCTGACATGAGTTTGCGGCATGTTGGTTTTGTCTCCCTGCTGTCAAAGCATTGTCATTCCTACAAAGTTTTTCCTCAATAAAAATCCATTGAGTGTATAGTGGAAGCGTGCCGGGAGCTTTTCAAAATATAAGTATCATGTACATAGAACGGAGCTTCTACAAAGAAATGCTAAACCGGACTTATACTTTGAAAGGCACAAACCAGAAGCCCTAACACTGGCTGCCAGTCTGAAACAGCGGTTACTGCATAGGATCACTGTGGAACTGTGACGTCACGGTGCCAGCACGGCCCAAACAGGACCAAAACATGGCAGTTTCCTGCTGAATTTATAAACTCAAATGACTCAAAATGTAGTTATCTTGTGAGTTTTTTAGTTTAATATGTATATGAGAGATACAAATATCTATCCAACAAGATGAACTTGTCTGATCATGCAGGGTTCCTTTTAAAAATCTGGCTGCAGCATATTGCAGTCGAGACAAAGCAGACTGACTGACCCCCAGATAGAGAAAGTTATAGTAGTCAAGCTGTGATATTATAAAAGCATGAATAATTTTTTCAGTGCCTTAGCATAAAAAAATGGTTTAACTTTTGCTAAGGCACGTAGTTGATAAAAGAAGCCTTTCACTACAGAATTTATTTGTTTGTCAAACTTAAAAGCAGAGTCAAAAATCACACCAAGATTTTTTGCAGATTGCTGAAGCTGGGATGATAGTGGGCCAAGGTCTTTCTGTAGGGTGCTGGTGAGTAAATAGGACTATTTCAGTTTTTTTGTTCATTTAGGAGTAGAAAGTTTTGAGCCAGCCAGTGTTTTATTTCTTAGAAGCAGTGGAAAAGTAATTGTAGTGACTGTGGGATTTGGCTTTTTAGTGGGAGGTAGAGCTGTAAGTCATCTGCATAAAAATGAAAGTTTAAGCCATGTTTTTTTTTTTTTATGAGAGCACCAAGTGGCAGCATGTACACTGAAAACAGGAGGAGAGCAAAAACAGACCCCTGAGCAACCTCACAGACAAGGGGGGCTGAAGAGGAGGATAAATCATTAAAACATACTTTAAAACTTCTGTTTTCCAGGTATGATTTAAGAAGATTTAGAGCTTGTCCCTGGATCCCAACCCAATCTTTGAGCCTGGTGATCAGCATATTGTGGTTGACTGTGTCAAACGCCACAGTCACAGTTGCCATCATCTGCTGCTAAAAACAAGCCATTAAGAACTTCTAAAAGAGCAGTTTCTGTGCTGTGGTTCTCTCTAAAACCAGACTGGAACTTCTCAAGTAGTCCATTTTCAGTTAGAAAGTGACTTGTAAACTTTGCTTAATTCACTATGACATCAATTCTGATGATTCTTTATGACCTATGAGAGAAAAAAAGACCATCAGAGATAAGACTGATAATTTCTTTACAAGGCTGATTAACAGTGCTGTTTCTAGGCATAATATTTGAGAGGGCTCTGGCTTCAGACCGTAAATCTCTGACAGCCGCTCTCACAGACTGTTTCTCTAAGATGACGTATATCTCAGAAAAAAAGTGCATTAATCAGTGAGTACCACACCACCTAACTGATACATGTGATTCATGCATTTTTGTGTTTGGATTCTTACATTTGATGTAGCAGTAAAATGGTTTCCAAGGATAAAAGCATGCCAAATATCATCATGAAAAACAAAGTGAAATATTTCTTTTGGTCACAGCAGTGTTTATGAAATGCTGGCAGTGAAGCAGCATTGCTGTATTCAGTCCTCATCCAGGCAATACAGCACATATGTGAAGGATACTGGACTCCATTTTCAGTTTCTCTAGTCTAGGAAGAGCCTCCTTCAGCTGCTGCCAGCTTGATTCTGATCCTGACAGCATGATACCATCCTGAAAAAGAGAAAAGATAAGACCTTAAGATCCATAAAACATCAACACACATGACACACAGATACACATGACACCATTAATGTCAGTTATCATGTATGAACAACACAACTGTTGGGCTGGAGCCAGCTATTAAATTAGTACCCTGATGCAGTTGCTTTTCTTTGCGTTCTTGGTGTCAATGACCCCTGTTACCATCCAAGGGGTCAGTGTGGACATTATAGAGGACTACAAGTACTTGGGAGTGTACTTGGACAATTAACTGGGCCACTCAAAGAGTACCTTGGCTGTCTACAAGAAAGACCTGAGTCGTCTCTGCTTCCAGAGGAGGCTGAGGCCCTTAAACATCTGCAGGACAATGCTGAGAATGTTCTGGGACCTGAACAGTCAAGTTTCACATGCCAGAGGTCTACATTAGACAGCATTCTGGCACTTCAGGTCCTCACCAAGTGTTTCTGGGAATTCAACATAGGATTGCTTGCAGCCTATTTTGACTTCCAGAAGGCATTTGACTTGGTGACTAGAGATGCCCTCATTCTCAGTGTTAGTTTTACTTCTAATGTTAAATTTGATCCAACAAGTTTCTGCATGATCTCGTGTGTTGGCACTCTGCACTGGGGGATTGTTTGTATGGATGGCAGGTGTGCAGTCTTACAGTCTGGCTGTGTCATCTATGCATGTTTGGAGGGTTATACGATTAAAAAATTGCTTGAAAATGTCCTTAAGGCTGTAGCCTCCTACATTTTAAAAACTGTTTAAGATATGAAAACCATCTTTTGTGTGGCCAGCCTAAGAGAGAAGAAAATCACAGAGTGCAAACAGGTTAGCAGCTAAGAGTAATTAGCCTTATATGAGTAAAGTTGAGCCTGCTTTAACATTAGGCAGCAGCTTTCTTTCCTGTTTCAGCATCAGTGTAGATTTTAGTGTCACCCCTTGAAAAATCAGGAGCAGCTCATTAAAATGTGTACTAAATAAAATTGGTCTAAGGGTTGATCCCTGTGGAACTCCATTGTGTGATAAAAGACAGAATAGTTAGTTTAATAAAACATAACTGTTAATACTAGAACATTTAAATTCCTGCCTGCTCTTTGTATATCTCACTCCAGCTGACTGACTTTACACACAGTTTTCCTCTACACACAGCTGTGCAGACAGAGAAGAAAAACACACAAACATCACATCCTTGTTTTGATGTTAACACTCATCTGTGGCTTTGACAACTTGGGTCACAACCGAGCAGCCTGCCGTCATCAGCTCGAGATTAGCAGGAGACACCGGGTTTGTGTGTGTGAGCAGAACAAAGCTGAGATGAATAATATGAACGCCACTGTCCCGAAGAATACTCTGAGCACTCTCTATTACCCTATCTCAAACCATTTGCTGTGCTGCCGAAGTGTAAGACTAAAGTGTCACATCCAACACTGTGACGGCTAGGGACAAAAGAGAGAACGAGGGGGAAAAGGAGAGAGAGAAATGGAGACTTGCACTGTGTAAGAGACAGAGAGAAACAGGAAGACTGAGTGGATTAAGATGGATGGAAAGGAAAACTGCAGCTGAAAGACAAGATAATATTTCTCATTTTTCAGCAGGTGGTCAGAGCGGAGAAGAGGGTACAAAGAGAGAGAGGGAGTGTGTGTTTGTGTGTTTGGAGAGGTGGAGCATGACAGAGAGGAAAACAGCAGGAGATAAGACAGAGTGAAGGAGGAAAAAGGAGGAGAGGACAGGAGAGGGTACACTGTTACACGTTATGCACAGATGAACTGTCTTCATGCAGACACAGAAAGTGTACAGAAACGTGACTGTGGAACTTTGCATGGCAGTAAGGGCCCGTGTTCCTCTACAGGCTATGGTGTTGTTTCAATGCAATTTCACTGTAGTTAGGGGTATCAGCACTAAGCACCCTCAGCATCAGATGTTTCGGTTGTGCTGCTTCGTTCACAAGAATCCCTCTCCTTCACTGACCAATCAAAATCAAGAAAAGGCAGCATCTCTGATATCAACTTTGTCAGCAATGACTGGGCAGGGAAGTTTAACTGATTTGTCTATTCAGTGGTAAAATTCCCAGGTTAAATGCTGTTGATAACACTGGAACTTAATTCCTTTCCTGTGTTTTAACATTTTCTTTTGAAGTATCATTGAATTAAAGCAAAAATTACACAGAAACACAAAGCTTTAAATCACTCTTGATGGCCACAATCATAGGAAGTGAAGTGCAGTGAGACAACCTACAGAAAATCACCATAGTAAGCAGAAGAAGAAAGTGAGTAACTAGCAGGAACTGTGGTCATGGGAGCTCCAAGAAAAAAGCTTTGACAAAGGGCCTTAGAAGTTAAAACTTCATATTTTTACTATTCTTCTCAACACTGATTAACAATATATCTAATATAACATAGTCCATTAAGTTTAAAAAAAATGGCAACACAATATATCAGTAACCAGTTCAGCTTTCGATTAAATGTCTTTTAATTAATCCATTGATTTACTGCCTAATTGTTGCACCCCTGATCATAATGGCTTTGTTTACTGAAAGAAAAATGATCCAATCATAAACTCAGGAGAGAGGAATCAATAAAGATATTTGGATAGGATAATTGGATTTTTTCTGTTAGGCTGTAAAGAGGAAATGTTCCCATCTCTTAAAACATGTCAGGAGTTTCAGCTGATGTTTTTTAATAAATTTGATAACCCCTCTTTTTTATCAAAGGAAAAACAGAATTCTTAAAATTAATGTCAATTAATAGGTGAGAATTTTCCTACAAAGCAGTTAAGGAACAGTTTTCTGATTATTGTTTATGGGTCTTGTATAGCAGACAACCATAATTTTGGATTGGGCATAAAGAACCCCCAAGAAGGAAAGAAGGAAGCCCCATATGACTACTCTGGAGGAGTTACACGCTTCAGCAGCTGAGATGAGAGAGACTCTGCATATAACAACTGCTGCCCAGGTTCTTCACCAGTCAAAGCTTTATGGGAGAGTGGCAAAGAGAAAGCCACAGTTGAAGAAAACTCAGATTAAATCTGGACTAGAGTTCACAAAAAGGCAAGTGGGAGACTCCATGGTCAAGTGGAAAAAAAGTTTGTTAGTCTGATTATATCAAAAAAGGGGGTTCTTGGCCATCAGATAAGACCCAATATTTGACACCAAAGACTGCACATTAAGACAAAATCACCATCCCCACTGTGAAGCACGATGGTGGCAGCATCATGCTGTGGGGATGCTTCTCTTCAGTCAACTCTGGAAGGTGTGTGAAGTTAGAGAGTAAAATGAATGCAAAATATAAGAAAACCCTGGAGTACAATCTTATTCAGTCTCTATCTTATTCAGTCTGTAACTATGGCTTGGGAGTAGGGCTGAATGATTTCGGAAAATAATCTAATTGTGATTTTTTCCCCCAATATTGCAATTGTGATTTGATATGTGATAATTCCTTAACTTTCCGTTATTCCTAAACTAGGGCTGAACGATTCTTTAAAAGTGTCTAATTCTGATGATTTTGACTCGTGTTGCAAATTGGATATGAATTGTTGGACTGAAGGGTTTTTGTCATTCTTATATTTAATTTTTTAAAAGTACAAAAAAGAAGAAGGTAGGATTTTTTTGTAGACTATTCTAAAAAATAATGGCACCTGAACGATTGTATGACATGTCATGCATAACATTTCTGCTGCAAAAAAAGTTTCTAACTGGTATTTTGACATAAATTTCAGGTAAAAAAAATATTGCACCTTTTGCAATTTGAAAATTGCAGCAGGCCATATTGTGATTTAATCTAATTTTCAATTAATTGCCCAGCCCTGCTTGGGAGGACATTTATTTTTCATTAAGACAATGACAGAAGCATACAGTGAAAGCTAAACAGAAGAGATTTAAAGTCAACAAGGTGAATGTTCTTGAATGGCTGA
Organism: Cheilinus undulatus; assembly: GCF_018320785.1. Taxonomy (NCBI): domain Eukaryota; kingdom Metazoa; phylum Chordata; class Actinopteri; order Labriformes; family Labridae; genus Cheilinus; species Cheilinus undulatus. Next base: position 23,688,804 of record NC_054865.1, on the reverse strand, counting down.
GTTAAAGCCCAGACCTCAATCTAGTAGAGAATTTGGTGCTGGACTTGAAAAGTGCGTCACACATGATCCCCGTGCAACCTGACAGAGCCTGATCAGTTTTGCAAAGAAGAATGGAGTAAAATTGCAGTGTCCAGATGTGCAAGCCTGACTGAGACCTATCCACACAGACTCAGTGCTGTAATCACAGCCAAAGGTGCATCTACTAAATACTGACTTGAAGGAAGTGAATATTCATGCAGTTACTTATTTTACAATCCATAGTTTTATTTAATCGACATTACTTTGGAGAAAATTCTCAATAATACAACAGAAAGTTTATTTTTCTTTGGTCAAAAAAAGCCAAATTATATTACCATAATTCATGATTGATGTATAAAATCAATAAAAGAGAGGTGGAGATTTTTTATAGGCACTGTATCTATAAAGTTGTGCATAGGAACTGCAAAGACTTCTGCTATGGTGATGATAATATTCAAATAATTTTTGGAAAGAGAATGAGGTGTATCTCAGAGTAGCTTGACCTGTACAAGAAAGTGTCTACAACAGCAGAAAGAGAGAGAAGAATTTGGTGTTACATTTGAAAAAAAACTTAAATAAATTTTGATACTGTAAAATATTATAAATAATATATCAGTGTTTTGAGACAATGTAAAACAACACTTCATGATCAAACAATGGATGAGACACAATCAAGCATTAACAATATGATGACAGCCACCGTCTGGCTTCATGATGAGTCTTCAGAAATCAGTGGGTGAGATTACAGTCACGTTTTATATTGTCAATGGATACATCAAACAAACATCGGTCACTGTCTTTGATCAAAATTATCTCACCTGTAGTCAATATTCAAAATACGGCCTGATAGAAATATTCAACCTAACAAATTGTAACATCATTGCTTTAAAAGACGCATCTTATCTGGGTCATTATGAGCATTTAAATTTAAGGTTGACACTTTTTAAGGTTGATATTTTTTAGAATAAGAAAGGAGTTATTTTTCTGTTCAAATGTAAACCCCACTGAACAGAAAGTGAACACTTTAATGAAAACTTTAATATCAATTCCTTACTTTCTCCTGAGAATCACAGCTATGGCAGTGGCAGGTAAAGTTGTACTGCTCCTCCAGCTGTTTCTGGCGATCCTCAGTCAGTGACAACGTCTCGATGTAACTTATAGTGAGCTAAAAACACAGAAAACAGATTACTTTCAGATCATATCATTTACTCTGATCAAATTAAACTTTTGCCCACACTTCTCTGCTATAAGCACTAAGTTGTAGGTAACAGTTTATCTTCTACAATTAAGTGCAAATCTCTGCTGGAGGATTAATGATTTGGAATTTAAACTGCATGGTGGACAAAAATATGTCCAAGTAGAGCGTGTGTTTATCTTTTTGTGGGTGTAATGTTCCAGATGGCATCGTTGCATCTCATTACAAATTGTCAGGAGAGATGCTGAAGTATGGAAAATGAGCAAAGACTCTGCCAACTAGAAGGTGTCATTTTGCTTGTGCTGCAGTGATTTTTCACTAAGCTAGAATTTTGACCACCATAAAAATAACATTAGTTTCATTGTTCCTCCATTAACATTTATCGTTACCCAGATGATAACAACAATAAAACTGTGTTGATGGAAAATATGGTTCTTAGTTTCAGATTATGTATTAATCAAAACAGCCAGAGGCCTTGGCTTCTCCATCAATAAATGAGGATAAAAAACATTCAATAAAATTTGGTCATAAAGAACCTGAACATAAAAGAAGAGGCGACAGCACAGTCGATAAACCCCCACTGATATTGTTTGTTGTAAATGCTGTGAAGATGCATTATGGGTTGTTTTTTTGTTGCTCATACCTCCTCTTCAGCGCTGATATCCTGAACTGCTCTCAGCTGCAGTCTTGTTCCCTCAAACACCATCACACAGTTGGGCCTACAGTCATGGTTTAACAGAGATAAGCTGGGAGAGAGCAAACGAGATGATGAGGGGTGAGAAGAAGAGGGGGAAACCAGAGGAGGGGAGGTAAGAGATAAAGAGAGGAGAAGAGAGAGAGAGAGGGAAGGGGAGATGAAGAAGAGCAAAGAGAGAAATGGAGATGAGAGAAGAGAGAAAAATGTTATATGGGATTCAATGTTTAAATTTGACTTTTTTTCCTGGAAAATCTGGAGTGTATGAATGTGTGCAAGCCTAAACAAATCATGTTGAATGAAAAATATAAGGCTTCTCTCTTCAGTGGATGACTTATAATCATGAGTTGAAAGGTTTAAAGTTCAATCAAATTTTTAAAAATACATTTTTACTTGTATATCTTAAATTCATAACAAATATTACCTCAAGACACTTCTAAAAAAGAGCAGGCCAGTCACTGCTATTATGACCACTGTAAGGCAGAAAGCACAAAGGCTGCTGGGAAATAGCACCAGCATTCAGCCTGAATACTGAAAAAATACATGGAATACAACATTCACTTTAAAATGCTGCAGATCAGTCACACAGTTAAGAATGATGACGGCCCAGCATCTAAGGCTAAGGACACTATAACGTGTTTTATGTTTGCTTATATATACTATAAACTACATACTATAATACACTGCTGATATACTTCACAACTGATAAAAAAATTATTACTGTAGGTTTCTTAGAATTAAATCACATCAGCTATATAACTTGATATTAATAGCTTGATTAAGTTAAAGTACCCAGACCTAGCAGCAGTTCCTCTCTGCACTGTTGAAATGATGTATATCAAACTCAGAGTGGTAAAATATGTTGTTGTCATGTAAGTAATAAGGTTAGTTCATCAAATGGTAAAACCAGTATAATAATATCCTAACAGAGTTTCTGTTAGTCGGTATTGCCAGTCTTTGATTGGTTTCATGGGCAGATGTCCAGCAGATGAGAATATTAACGGCCAAAATGTCCGCTGAAAAATATGCCAATTACTACATGAGTAAATAGGGAATAATTACATATTCCATACTGAGTTATCTAGACAGAAGATATGTTGCAAGAATCTTATAAACTCAGAGTAACATAAACTTAAAGTAATTTTACAGTTCTGTGCGGTGTTGGAGTTCTTTATGTAGTAAGAAAGCACATGGCCAATTTAAGCATTGAATAATTATGTGATCAACTAGGATGATGTCAAACAAAGCCCATCTCCAGGGGATTTTAGAGCAGCTGAAAAGTAAACATGGAAATCAACAGTAAGGAAGGTTTTTGAATCTGTCATTATTGCAGGCAAAGCCCCAACAAAGGGAACTGCAGATAGCTAAGCAGCATAAACACCGATGCGACAGCCAGGACAAGGATGGGCCTGGGCTGAACAGAAAAGCACGGATTATTAAGGCTGATGGTGAGAGCACCGTGTCACTTCACTGAACTGAGTGTTCATGCTCTGGGCTAATCAGCAGCAGCAGTATGGGAAGAGCTGATGAGGAGGACGATGAGAAGAGGACTGTAGTAAACTATCCTTGGTGGACGCTTTTGTCTTTCTTTGGGACTACTCTAAAGGAACCACTATGGTTGGATTTTACTGTTTAACAGTGATTACAGTTGAGTTCTGTTTACAAGCGCTAATATGGGATAAATGATGATAAGACTAAATTTGTATTTATGAGTTTTTATGTGGTGTGTAGTTAAAAGAGCTCTGGTTAGTTATTTGTTGGGATGGTTAACAAACAAACAAACTTTTGCATCAAAAAGGTCAACTTGAGACTTAAGTAGGCTGATATTGTTGTATGCTGTGCTGCTGAATTTGAAGTGAGGCAAAGTACTGTATTGAATCAAAAATCTATTTTGACAAAATATCAGAGTTGGTTGAAGCTTTCAAACATCCAAACAAAACAGCACTTATCACTTATTATATTTAATGTGTCCTGACTTTGTCATGACACAACCCCAGCACTGACTATGGTTAAAAGACTGAGAAGACATGATGACGATGGAGACAAGCCTGATCTTGCTGAGCCACACTATGCAAAGTGTCCAAATATTGAGGGGATTGTAAAATCACTCTGCTCAACATTGACTGAAATGGTAATTTGTGTTGACAAAGTCATAAATGAGAAAAAAACATGATGAGTGACACATCTCCCTTAGGACTTCCATCTATCTCAGTTCAGTCTGACAGCAGAGGGACACTAAGGTGCTGTTGGGGGGTTAAAAATCATCTGGTCCATGCCTTTGCATAATCACAACTCTGCATAAACTGAATTAAGTCCAATCTTTCTGTGAAAAAGTGAGACACACACAAACACTGATAATTCCCTGCACAGTGAGACCAAACAAGATCTCTGTTTCTGTCATAACAAATGTCACTCTCTCATCAGACACACAAAAATAGACAGAAAAAAGAAGTGCATTCTTCTCCTGTCACAACAAAGGCTTTTGATTAGTATCACCAAATTTATAACAAACAAAACTCCCACTGATCCACAGACACACTGACAGGCTGTGTCAGCATCAAAAACATGACACCGAATATAAATGTTTTTTTACACTTTGATTGAACGCTAGGAGGATTGTTTTTGTAAGTATTTCCCTATTTGGTTTTAATTATATAACAATGAGGAGGCTTTTTAGGCGGGTTAAGGAAAGATCTGTCATTTCCTAGATCATGATAGCAAAAGACAGATGGACTCACTGCCATGGACTCGATAAATTCATTTTAATTCAGATTAAGTTCATTCACCCAGAATAAAGTAGAAACTTGTGCTGTCTGTCTGTGGACACCCCGTGCTATACAACCCAAAGAGGAAAGTGAGTGAGGAGGTCAGATAGCCTGGTAAGTTGTGAAAACAACTGTCTGTCACTTTATTTCAGTCATCTATTATATAATCTAATACCAAGTTAGCACTATGGTTAGTTTTTGGGCACTCGCATACATGCAATTTGACATGTGAGTGGAGTGAGTTATTCACATGAATTTGAACAAATTAAGCGAGTAAACTTCCCATATTTGTTTCCGAAGTTAACACTGCTAGTGGTTAGGTTGCACCCCAGGCACACAGGTAGTCCAGATTCAAGTCTAGCCTGTGGCTCATTCACTGCATGTCATTCCCACTCTCTCATCCCTGTTTCTGACTCTATCCACCATCCTATCTCTACAATAAATGTAAAAAAAACCCAACATAAGTCTTTAAGAAAGTTTAGTGCAGTTCATCTTCCATCTGTGCTGCATCATGGTCTGTTTTCATCATCTAGCGTTTTAAAAGGATGATGCAGTTGAGGGTGGGATTGATTTTTTTTTTTGGTATTTAAGCAGAATACGACACTACAATACTACTAACTACTAAAATGTACAATGGTTTATAAAATTTTGCACATTTCTGCAATCAAATAAGCTGATTTAATGCCCAATAGCATATAATGCTAAATTAATCAAACTACATTTTAATCAAATCAGTACTTTTATATTATCAAACATATGCATGAATACATGATTTCAGCATGCAATGTTTGATCTTACCTAAGGGTTGAACAATATTGGTTTTTCAGTGCGATCTTGATATTGATTGTTAGAAGTGCATGTAACCGATATATTTGAAACCAATATGCATTTGTTATGAAAAACAAAATGTACCTAATGGGGCAAAAGTAAAACTGCATGTTAAAAAAATGTAAGGTAAATAAAAAATTTAGCACTAACTCTGTCAACATGAGAAACAGCACAGACTAACATTGTAGCAACAGGAAACAGGAAGTGATGCCCTACACTCCCTGTGTCAGTGCCACCCAGGCCTAAGTGTTGATTGGCTGAAAGTTGTGTGGCTTCAAACCAGTCAGATAATGTTTAGGGCAGGACATTGGTTGAGACTGTAGAAAACAAAACAAGAGGGGAAGACACACTTTATTAATTGATTCTGGCAGATTATCGTGAAAATAAAAATGCTGATAACGATTATCAGCTGCACCTAATCTTAACTGCAAAATGTGAAATGATGAATTTGGACTTATCACATTAGTGGGATTTTTTCCAATTAATATTTATCTAACAAAAAAATTCTTCACCGATGAATGTTGAAATGTATTTAAATTAGGTGCCAATATTTGACATCCTTGTGTAACAACTGTAGCTTCCCATTGAATCATATTCCTGCTGAAATAGCTACCCCACATTTTTTTTGTTACATCTTCTGGAGTGCATTTGTTTCATCATTTGCTCATTGCAGAGCGATGCCTTGACTATCCAAGCGATATCATCTGTCTTATGTGTTTGTAGCATGTATTTTATGTCCCCCTACTGGTGCTGAATACAGAACAAAAAATTGGGTTTTTCACTTTCATTTAGGAATGCATTTAGGAATGAAATTAAGAAAAATCTTAAGAAGACATTTATGAATGAGGCCTACTGTTGAAACTAAATAAACAAGATTGTCTTAATCATTCCATCCTCTTTGAAAATCAACACTGGCAGATGAACTGAAGACAAAAATCTGTTTTAAAAATTCATTTAAAAAAACATACCACACTCAGTCCTGCAAATACTTAATATATCGGAGGGGAGGTGTTTGAAGACACAATGGATATCCCTGAGATACCCACGGGAATAAATGCACTCTCTGCTGACTTATCTCTGTACACATATGTGCATAGGTCAGGGGTGTCCAAACTATGGCCTCTGGGCCAAATGTGGCCCACAGTCCACTCATAAGTTCTACAACAATAAAACATGGCCCACATTAGAAGCTTAAGCTTGACGTCAGTACAATGTACTTCATACTTTCATCAAAAGTCAATGACACCATGTTAATTCTGTAAACAAACATTAGCACAAGAAAAATGTATGACTTAACTGAGACAACATTGTAAATGGTAAACATATTTCAAACTAAAATAATTATATCTTGGTTTATAACTTCCTGACAGATTATGGCAGCAATATCAGGGGCGGTGCCAATGATAGCCAGGACCAGGGCTCCCTGAAATCTGATTGGCCTCCTAAATAACCTTAAAATGATTGGCTGTTTACCTTGTCATTTAAGTCGGGTATACACTATGCGATTTTCCTGTGATTCAGCCAAGAATTTGGAGTTGCGACTCTCAGTCAGATTGGGCGTCAATTCTCGTGCTGTATACAGGGGCATATGACGGCCGACATAGCATCGTATGACCACACGACCTGCTCCCGACTGGTCGTGAGGATTTCTGGCACGTTTGATATTTTGGTCATACGACTCCTGACACTTCACAGTCAGAGCAGAAACACAAACAAAATAAGCAACTTTGGGAGATTGTTCTCCTCTGTCAACGGTCAGACAACGTCCTAAATTACCATGACTGGCTGGAATCACTTTCTGATGCACCCTGCTATGATAAAGTAAATAAACGAGCGGGAAATATTCATATCCACAGACCTGCAGCTCACAGACAGACACAGACGGTGATGATGTTTGTGTGCGTGGGATCGAGAGAGACAGTGGGAGAGGGAGAGAGAGTGAGAGAAAGACAGAGAGTGGGAGAGATAGAGGGGGGAGAGAGAGAAAATGAATGGAGACACTTCACCCTGAGAGTGTGAGTCTTTTTAAAAAGGAAACTCCGTGGGTTTCTGTCACAGTCCGTCCCGATTTCAGTCGCACAGTGTGAGCACACAACTCGTGCGCGATGGTCATGCGTCGTAAATGATTCAGTCGCACACTGTGAGATGACATTCTGCCACAACCGTCATACGGTCGGCTTGAAATCGCACAGTGTATACCCAGCTTTAGGCATACTCAATCCATAAGCATATCTTAACCAACATTACATTGGTTTTACTAACTTAAATGTACACAAGGCGAGGTATATGAAAGTGGCCCCACCATCATTTCATATTTTCTTTCCCCTACAGTGGAAAAAATTTGGCCCCCTCTGGTGTAAGTAGAAACCAGGCGTCAGCATTGTTGTATAAAAATTACCCTAACTGCCAATTTACCATGTGAATTTGTTTAATCAAAGCCATTAACTGATGTGCATCTCCTCCAAAACTTTATTGTGGTTAATTTGGGATTCTTTAATGCTTTTTAAGATCTCCTTGAACCCATAAAATTGACTGTCACTGCACACATGGCTGAAAACAAATAGTGAAGAGGTTTGTCTGTTTTATGACGCTCTCTATTAACGAGCCTCTCTTTTATTATGTTCATAGAAAAAAAACAATGTGGGCAAGAGATAAGGACTGTGTGAGTATGTGTGTACATGCTGGCATGTGTGTGCATGTGCATGGTTTCGAGTGTTGAGCCTCTGTAAAACCTGCAGTAACCCCCTGGCTTTGTTCTACAGTGCACGAGTTATGGGTTGAATATCAACTAGAAATTAAGCCCTCTGAACGATGCTTTTATCTGGTGGAGAGCAGCTCATTAGCATACTAATTAGATTAATTAACTAAAGCACATCATACATTAGCAGTGTCGGCTCACACTCACTGAAACTAACTGTTGCTGTGCGCTGCAGAATGGAGAGAGAAATACTGACTGGGTGTGACAGTACAGACAGTTCAGGACCATTCATTTAAGTCTTAATTAAAGCACTACTTAAAACCTTCTGCTCTGTCTTTATTTTAAGCAGAGACTCTTTGTTTTTGTGTTTTGTTGTGCAGAACTGATCTACAAGCTGCATACCTTAATATTTATCTATGCGTCTGATGCCGAGAGTTTTACTGCTGATTATGTTCACATCTACTGTGATAAAGTGAGGAAAAACAAAACAAGGAAGCTGAAGCTGAATCCTTAAATTTGGATTCAGCTGCTATCATACAACTCTCGCATTGGAAAGATCTGAATGAGAAACAATAGGGGTGATTGACTTTTCCATGATCTACTTAAGAATAAAATGTCACTTTAGTTCATAATATGCTATTGTCATGGTTGAACCCTGTGTTCTTTTGTTTATGTGATTTTCTGTGTTTATAATGTTGGGTTGCTGTTTTTGTGTTGGAGATCTCTCTCTCTCTCTCTCTTTCTCTGTCTGTCTGCAGGCTGGCTGGTGAGGGGAGGAGCACTGGACAGTCACGGCTGCAGCTCATTAGGCATCGCTGCTGCAGCTAATTCTTGGCAACCAAGATCTCCATTTAATCACCTTGTGCTGAAGCCTCCAGCTTCCAGTCAGGTAACCTGGCTCCTCTTCAACCTTCGAATCTAGTGAATTTCATTTTTTTTTACCTTGTTTAACAACTTTTTCTAGTGGCTCTGCCTCTCTTCTGCCAACCACCAGATTGACCATGATTGGTGGATCATCTGTGCACAAACCCACCAGGATCCACTAGGACCCACCAGTCCAGGGTGGGAAGGATCCACCCTTGGAGGTCAGGCCAGAGTCCTCCCTGGCAACTCCTGAACACATATTTGGAACAGGCAAGTCAGTGAGTGTGTGTGATTCGGCATAGGAAGGGTCCCGCCCACATACACGGTGGTGGCAGAAATCAAAATGGGAGGGGTACTAACAACAACTTTCACAAGTTTTACCCTGCACCATGTAATAAGCTATCACATCATCATATAATCATAATATATAATAATATAATTGTTTAATCATATTGATCATTTATTATAATCTTATTATACGGTGCTACCCATCCAGTTTTCTTTGATAATATGAAATAAAAATGGCAACATATTAACAGTGGAAACAGGACATTTAAAAGTGTATTGAGCATGCTAGGACCTGGCTTCCTCCTGATATTCCGTTATTTTTTTTTTTAATTTAAGAGAAGGCAAACAATCTGCATTGGATTGTGGGTAATTCCTGCTCGCAGAGAATACACATGTGCATCACTGGAAATTCTCTGTTTGAAGGACTCAGTCCTTGGAAAAATTTTGAGGATCCTCCAGAGTGGAACAGTCCTCCAACGGCAGTCGATGACGTAGTATCCATCAATAACTGCTGTTTGAGGTTCCTTCCTTGGCTTTGAGAAACAGCTTCAGTCTTCTCTTCTTTGTACACGTACCACGCCATGTTGTCTCGGAGTGAACTGGTCATATGAACTGGTCACATCACGTCCTGTGTTGTGTAAATGCTGAAAAAGTTTTTCTGTTAAACTTTAGTGATATATTTCTATAGCCTATCGAAATGTTTGATAAACCTCCTCATGAGAGCGTAAAAACGTTTTTTGCAATATTTGAGAGGTTTTCTGAAATTGAGGTGTATCCATTACCATTTATTTAGATTTTGTGCATTTCTAAAGGCAGCAGAAACGCAGCTTCTGATACCATATACTGGTATCTGTATGAAAGCATCCCTACCAAAAACAGCCAAAGAAATCTCAGTTACAATATTTCTATGTATCGATTTTCTATGTTGTTAAAATAATCACACTCTGCTTTCTTTTACACTTTAAACACATGTGAGTTTTTTGTTTTTCGAAATGGGCGAGTATTTCTGGTTAAGCAGTTCAGCGTCAGATATTCTTATGCTTTAGTGCCAAAGGTTTTTGTTAAAACTATTAGAAAGATTCTAAAAGGACCTTAATCCACAATTTGCCATCATTGAGCCTATTTAACAGAGTATCAGTGTCTGGCACTGATGAATGAAAGAAAAAGAAGTGGGGAAAATAGTGTTTGAGAGGACTGAATCTGAGATGATTTAAACTTTAATATGAGGATGGATTAAAACAAATGAACAAAGGTCTATGTTATTAATCCAGCTTGAAACCATCTCAGACTAATAAAGAGCCCAGAGGACAGAATTGACTATTATTATTTCAATAAGCCAATCATCAGAGACTTAGAGGAGGACAGCGACACAGAGGAGACAGAGAGGAGTCGACAAACGAGAGCAGAAAAATGAACAGTGTCGGGGTGAACAGAGGTGTAGCCTCAACAGAGTAATCCCCTCTCTTCAGCAAACCCTCTGGTTGCTAGGCAACCCAAAATATGAATAGGCAGGGGACTATCCTGTGAACGGGCCCATCATTTATGGATGAGTTACAACACAAATCACACGCATGCACACAGGCACACACGGTTTGGCTGAGCTCTGGTAAAGCCACTGTGACCATCTGACATCTCAACAGCAGCCAGATAAACTGGCGGAGATACCTGCAGAGCGTGTGTCTGTGAGTGTGTGTGTGTGCCTGTGAAGCAACTCTAACAACATGTTCAACGACAAGCCAAATCCCACCCTATTCACCCTGGACTCAATGCCAGGATTACAGTGCATACCGCCTGGCTCTGTCTGTGTGTTTGACACCCACATACCAGACCAGAATCACAAATCAGCTGGAGTCAAACCTCCTATTCCCCCCCCCGCGTTCTCACCTCTCTCTCTGCTGACGTTCTCCCAGAACAACGTTATAATATTCTGTCAACATCCATTTTCTAGTTTTCGCCTCACAACAAAAAAATTCACTTATTTTCTTCCTCCCAGCTCCCTCGTTCTTCAAAGAGCTGTCAGGAACCCAACGAGGGGAGTGTGGAGGGGGTTTGAAGGTAAGCAGGTAAAGGATGGGTGGGGTTGGTTAGAAATACATTTAAATTTTGTTGCATTTTTGAGTTTAATTGAATTTAATGATGCTTTAAGATGTGTGTACCTAAGTTAGTCTTTCTGTGTGTGTTTGTTACCTCGGATAAAGCCCAACTCCAAGCTCCTGCAGCTCTCCGTCACTGATGGTGAAACAATTACACGTCACCTAAAAGAGAGAGAGAGAGAGAGAGAGAGAGAGAGAGAGAATAAAAGATGGAAACAGGAGAGAAAGATAATTTGTTAAATTGCTGCAGGGAACCAGCAGCACTTTTATCATATGTTCTGAACATTTCTGCATATTTTGGCACCTGAGAACCCCTTCTGGCGCTGCCCCTGAAACATGACATGCTTTGAGATGGAAAAGATTTGATTTTTCAAATTTACCAGCTGGTTGTTTCTGAGCCAGGGAAGTTCATTCTTTAAAAGCAAAATAAAAGCTTTTTGATATAAAAGACATGTCTATAATGTTTTTCATCAACGGAGTTAACAAAATGCTTTATCAGTGATCATGTGGACTGTTTGTGAGGAGAGCAGGGGAAGTGTTTTTTATTTACCCAAGAGCTAAAATGAGAGAGAAATTATTTGAAAGTAAAGACAGATGGAAACATAAATGTTTTAAAACATCCAGGAATACCTCAAAAGAGGCTGATATGAAAGTAATTCAGCAACCTTAATGTAATAAATTAATAAAACAAAGTGGTTGAGGAGAGAAGAAGAAAGTGCATTGACTACATCTCTTAACATGGAAAAACAGGAATGTAAAAGAAAAATAGCCTCTGTGGAAAGGTAATGTAAAGTCTATGTAAGGTATAAACATTTCTATTAAGAGCTATGATAGCTGACATCAATCTATTAAGAGCAGCACAAAATCAGTGAGTTCTACCATAAAAAAGCTCCGGTCATACTGATTTGGTACCTTTAAGGCTAAAAAAAACAGAAAAGGAGGCAGTGAGGGCTTCATTTCTTAAGAATAAACTGCAGCCAATAGTATCTTTAAAAACTGTGCATCATTTGCTCCCTGCACAAACATGCATGTTAGAGATGAACAGTTCATCAAGTTTTCAGGATACATCAAAACATTTTAAAATGAGCTCTAAAGTAAGACAGTGTTATTATATCAATAAAGGAAAAACGTCAATGCCAGGTCTAATGCTCCATAAAAAAAGACTGTTTATAGTAAGAACCAATGTCGGTAATAATTTAATTAATCATATGTCATTTAAAAGCATTTTGTATCCTTAAAAATCTAATATCATTTGTACCTGCTTAATACGGAAGCAACAGAAATAGAAAGTCTAAACATCCAATATTGGGAAATTTATTGTTTAAATTACTTAACATTGCAGGCAAACACATACTGTCTACATGGGAAAATATGTTGACAATATATTTGTACAATTTAGACAGTGATTTCTCTCCTCTGGTTAAAGTATGAGTGAAGATTATAAAGTTTCTCAACATTTTCACACTACTGATCATTAAGAATCATTTTGAAACACATGGTATAAGAAAGTTTCACAACCTTAATGCAGAAATGTTGCAGTATGTACTGTAGAAGTTTGTCTGTAATCTGATCATTAAAACAAACAAAAACAAAAAAATGCTAATAATGGACATCTGCAGTGCCTATAATAAATATCCACCCCTTGGACATTTTACCCTATTATTGATTTTATAAATCATTTTATAAATGGCTCTTTGACAAAAAAATGACCAAAAAACACTCTTTAATGTCAAAGTGAAAACAGATTTCTACAAAGTTATGCCCATTAACTAAAAATATGTAAGGTAAAATAAGTGACTGCATTAATATTCAGCCTATTCGTGATGTGAATTTGGCTCTTTTCAGTGATCTGGATCATTCTGTTTGGCTCAGCAAGAAGAGCTCTCCATTTGGGTGCCAGTTATGTTCGTTTGACCCTCCGCAATGTCATGATGTATGATTGTATGATTGATATTTGTGCTGGTATTTTAGTCCAACTGTGCTCAATTTTTTGAAATGATGAAAATAACATGCTATTATTTTCCAAAAGATACTGCCCCCCCCAAAAAAAAAACAACAACAACAACAACAACAACAACAAAAACAAAAACAAAAACAAAACAAAACAAAACAAAATGGAAAAACCTTGCTGGTCATATGAGTTCTGCTCACTTGCTGGGATGTATGACACACCTGATATTAAACATAAATGTTATATCATCAAGCTTGTGTTCCTAATGTGAGATATGCCTGTGGAATTGTATGTAGAAAAGATCATTCCTGCTAATCAATCACATAACACACAAACAACGTACATAAAAATAAGAAAAGTAATAGTTATAATGATAAAAAACAGCTCTCAAACGGGATCCAGCTCTTCTCGTTCACATAAAAGAACTGGATCTTTGAATCAGCTTGTTCACGAATGATCCATCTCTACACCCCATTTGAAGTGACTGACCTAATTCAAAAGAGGTCCAGCCAGTTGGTGCTAGTAGTTCCACAATTAGTGAAATGGGGATCACCTAAGTGAAGTGAATTTCTCAAGTAACTGTTGTATAACGACATCTGTGTCTGGAAGGTCAAGTCACTTCTTGATCAGTATTCCTGGCTACCATTACATCATGAAGACAAAAAACACTCCAAGCAACTCAGAAAAAAGTTATTTCAAAGTATAAGTCAGGTGATGGATAGAAAAAAAATCCAAGACACTGAGTTCAGTTAAATCCATCATGGCAAATGTTTAAATCTGCCAAGATCAGACTGTCCTCACAAACTGAGTGACCGTACAAGGAGAAGGCTAGTGAGAGAGGCCACCAAGACACCTCTGAAGGAGTTACAAGCTTCAGCAGCTGAGTGGTCAAGTGGGAGAAAGTTCTTTGATCTGATGAGATCAAAATGGTGCTTTTTGGCTAACAGACAAGACGCTTTGTTTGGTGAACACCAAAGACTGTGCATCATCATAAACACACCATCCCCATTCCCATTGTGAAGCACGGTGGTGGCAGCATCATGTTAGCATACAGCGAAAACTGCACAGAAATGGTTTAAAGACAAGATGAATGTTCTGGAGTGGTTGAGTCAAAGCCCAGACCTCAATACACTAGACTCGAAAAGCTGTTCGAGCTGTTCATGCCTCAACCCTGTACAACCTGACAGAGCTTAAGCAGTTTTACAAAGAAGAATTGAGTAAGATTGCAGTTTCCAGTTGTGCAAGCCTAACTGAGACCTATCCACACAGACTCAGAGCTGTGCTGTGCCAAAGGTGCATCTACTGAATACTGACTTGAAGGGGGTGAATATTTATGCAGTTACTTATTTTACTTTTACATATTATCATTTAACTGGCACTACTTTTGTAGAAATCTGTTTTCACTTTGACATTGAGGTTTTTTTTGTTTTTTTTTTGCCAAAAAAAAAAAAATAAAAAAATCCAAATTATAGTGACCATAAAATCATTAAGAGGATAAAACATCCAAGAAGGTGAATACTTTTTATGGGCGCTGTATTGTCACTTAAACCATCTGAAACACACAAAAGCAAAGTCAAACGTGTGTTTATGAAAATAAATCATATAAGACAAATATAATCTCATTAAGCTGATAAAATCAACAGTGAAAAAAACTCTTTCTTCTAAAGTCTACAGGGCCAAACTAAAACTTCTACTCAACTAAGGCTTCTAAGAAATCTAAATATTGGAAATGCTTCAACAATGGGGTGTACAAACCTCCCACATTGTCCCAGGGTGGTCCACCAGATTCAAAGGATACGTTTCATACACAAATTATCAAGAAATGCAGACTTCCAGGAGAGAGGAGGGGCTTCAAACAGGGGACAAAGACGGCTTGTTTCGTTCAACATGAGGCTGATGCAGAGAGGATTTGAATAATAAAAAGTTGTTTAAAAGAGAGAGAGGATGAAGAGAAGACAGAAATAAACAGTGAAATACAACAATAACAAAGAAGTGAATGTAAAAATGAGAGTAGAATAAGAAACAACTCTTTGATGTGTCCATTACAAAGCTCAGACTGATACGTATAAAAGTGTGTGTGGTGTTGATGTGGGTACACCCCATGCTGGGTTGTACAAATGATCTTAACTATGGTAGTATTAGTATTCAGACTGTCAGATGAAGATAAAGGCTCAGGCATACACACAGAGTGTAAAATTTAAATCAAGCTAGAGACAGACATTTCCATCCTGTTGGTATAAACACACAATCAGAACTCTGCAAAATGATTTGATTTAAATCTGCAGTTTTAATAAACACCATTAGAGTGAGGCCTCATGGGAAATAAAGGTTTTTACTCAACCTTTCATTAAGGAGCAGACAGGAAGAAATGTGATTAGAAAGAAAAACAGAGGCACACCAACAGTGTTTATGCAAGATCTTTGACAAAAAGCTTTCATTACACTCATGCATTGGTAATGTGGCTAATGCCCTTTCTTCATCTCACACACTCTCAAAGACTTCTTTCATTGTCATTCAGCCTCACTCACTGACAGCCATTATCTTTGCCATGAAGCATGCATTAAAGACACACATCTAATAATGTAGAAATATTTTTATAGGAAATCACATCATGATGAAACGGCATTAAAGAGCTTTTATGATCATTTAATCTAGGGATTGTCATGAATAGTGACAATGGATGGAAAGTTAAGGTGATGGTGAACTCAATGCCACATTTAATCAGAGATAGGAAAAATATCAACCACTAAATGTTTCAGGGATTTCCTGTTTTCCTTTCTCTTATTTGGGAGTAAACTTAGTATCTTTGGTCATTGACATAAATGAGTAATATAAAGACGAATGTTTGCCAGACACACACAATATTCGGGTGGGCTACCCAGGCTTGTTTACAGCCACCGAAGTATATTTTATGACCATTTTCAAACATTATTTTTATGTAACTGCCACCATAAACTTACTAATTTAATGTTAAAGATGAAGCTGTGTATGCTGTTAGCCTCTTGCTGTTGAGTAATCCTGTCAAAACAAATTTCTACAAAGTGATGTCAGTTAAATAAAAATATGTAATGTAAAATAAGTGAGCGTAAAAATATTATCCCCCTTAAGCCAGTACATCTGGACTCTGCAATTTTACTCCATTCTTCTTTGCAAAACTTTTCAAGCTCTGTCAGTTTGCACAGGGATCAGGTGTGAACATCCCTTTTCACTAGCGAGACCAATTCTCTATTGGATTTAGAAACAGGCTTTGACTCAGCCACTCCAGAACATCCACCTTGTTGTCTTTAACCTGTTTCTGTGTAGCTTTTGCTGTATGCTTCAGGTCATTTTCCTGCTGAAAAATAAATCTTCTGCCAAGCAGTAGTTCTCCTGTGGGCTGAATAAGGTTGTCCTCCAGGATTTATCAATATTTTGCCACATTCATCATTCATTTTACCCTCTACCTTTACGATCCTTCCAGCGCCAAGTCCTGAGAAGCATCCTCACAGCATGATGCTGCTACCACTGTGCTTCACAGTGGGGATGGTCTGTTTGTGGTAATATGCCAAACACAGCGTCTTGTATGATGGCCAAGAAGCTCCATTTTGGTCTCATCTGATTAAAGACCTTTCTCCCACTTGACCATGAAGTCTCCCACATGCCTGCTGGGAAACTCTAGTCAAGATGTGATATGAGTTTTCATCAACAGTGGCTTTCTCGTTAGCCCCATCCCATAAAACTTTAAGTGGTAAGGAACCCCCACAACAGTTGTTGTATGCAGAGTCTCTCCCATCTCAGCTGCTGAAGCTTGTATCTCCTTCAGAGTTGTCATAGGTGTCTTGGTGACCTCTCTCACTAGTCTCCTTCGTGCACAGTCTCTCAGGATGAACTAATATAGGCAGATTTGCACATGTGACATTTTTCTCCAATTTCTTCACGATATACAAAGCGATATTCAATAAAGAGAACAGTTTGCAGAATCAACAAGTGATGATCAAAGTAACCCTAGCCCTGTATAAAACTGGCTACTTGGTTTTATATTGTATGAGTGTTGGATGAATAATTATGTAATGCTATTCCCCAACTGCTAAATTTGCACACACTACATATACAGTAAACCACTGCTGCTGCTACAGATGATCAAGTTCCAGTCTGACCAATACATGGATGAAAAAAGAAATAAAGAAGGAAAGAAATAATAATTCAAGATTATTATATTATAATTTTGAACAACAAATAAATCATATACCCATGACTTTATGAGCATCTGTGCAATGTAATGCAATCAAAAAATGCAGTGCATGATATTATCAGTATGACATTGGTATTGGCAGTTAAGAAAATTTCTGCCAATATTCAAAACCGATATTTTCCTGTAAAAATCTGCCTTTATCAACTGTAAATACTGGCCATACAAACAAATAAGTAGTGGAGTTTTAGGCTGGACCAACAGATCAGGTGAAGTCTTTTCCTTTATTCATCATAATTCCCCACACTTTATTTTAGGAGTCAACTTTGTTTGTTTGTCCATTCTCAAACTTTAAATATCATATAACGTATAAGATATTGGCAAAAAGCCACTATCATGCATCCCTAAGCAAAGGTGATGATTCTACCATGTTATTAGAGTAGTAATGGATTGTGGTGGTATTCCTAAACATTTGCACACTCCATAAACATACAAGGAGGAAGTACAAAGTATACAGAACTTAAACACATCAGGGATAAGATGTCATGGCATCTTGATGAAGTCATAAACAGCTGACACACTGAAGCCCTAGAAAAGCTGCTGTCACAGCTCCATTTGTTGGTTCCACCATCACAGACACTTTAGTCTGAAACATCTAACACATTTCTACTAAACCAAATAAGACAAAGAGCACAGATAATTGTAATAGAAACTTTATAGGGTTTTTTATTTCTTTTGTTTTACCCTAATTGTACCCTGGCCTCCTGTAAAAAGGGGTTTTGACTCCCTGTGGATTTCCTCTCAGGCAGCTTTGGATGGTGACAGCGGGAAAGAGGAGAGGGCCGTGCAGGGAGAGAAAAAAGGATGGTTTGAAGTGAAGAGCACATTTTCACAAACAGTGGTAGGGCACTCAGCTGGGCATAGATCTCTCCGTCACACAACACACACACAAAGTTTCTCTCTCACACACACACAGGGCGAAGAGAATCAATCTAGCATAACATTCACATCTGCAGAGTCGACTGGTGGACGCCTTCTGCATCCCAAATAAACACCAACACATAAACATGAATGTTTGCAGTTCTCCCTGTTTTACACAAATCTGAGTCTTATGAATCACTTCCTGTTTGTGTTTTCCTGGCTCCTGCAGCTTCCTCTTCTCATCCCTGACTCCCTGCAATAGCTTCTTCTTGTTTTTCCTCTCCAGCTTTAGACAACAACAAAACTCAGAGCATCAATATCATCACACACATATCTAACATTGGCAGACTTGGAGCATGACCTGTTTCAGCATTTGAACCGCAGCCATAAACAGAAGAATTTTGGATAATGCCAGAGATTTTTTGCTGAAAAACTGTTTCTCAAGTCCTGATCTTACACTACAAGTTAGCCGGTGCTAATTGAGCTAGAAGCAAACTGATGAAAGCTCTTTCATTTGATATAAAATCATAAACTTTACACAGACTATTGAGGAGACACTCTAGACGAAATCTCAAACAGCTTGTTATGCATTTTCAATGACCCAAGAGCAGCAAAGTACAGTTAATGCAAATAACTCTAACTCAGTGTGAGGCTACACATTGTTTCTGCTTTAGTGTTTGTGAGCTGGTTTGTCTTCTTAAACATCCATGAAGAAATCAGGACTACTTTCAGTTAGGGCTGAATGATTTGCAAAAATAATCTGATTTAGATTTTTTTCCCAAATATTGCAAATGCGATTTAATATGTGATTATCCTTTGGTTAATCTTTTTTATTTTTTGACAAATTTAAGCACTAAATGATTCCATAAAGAAGACCATTATTTCCGAAGCAAATAATCCATAGTAGCACGAATCTAAATATGGGGGTGAAACAAGCTTTAAGCTATAAGGGGGCGGCTGGGGTGGGGGAGTTGAGGCTGGCTACCAGTTGGGGTATGACAGCTGTGAAGTAACACCAGGCTCAGTTTTAAACAGAATAAGCAACTTTTGCTCGTATTGCAAATGTGATGTCATTTGTTTTGTTTAAGGGCACTATTATTTTTATTTCACTCATTTTTATTAAGAAAAACATACATAAAACACAAAAATGATGATTTTTGTAAACCATTATTAAAAAAAAATGACACTTGAATGTTTGCATAATGTGCATGAAATCTCTGCCACTTCAAAAAATCTATTTCTTTAACTGGAATTTTGACATGTTTCAAGTTGAAAAAATATTGCAACTTCTGCGATTTGAAAATTGCAGCAGGCTATATTGTGATTTAATCTACTTTGGGATTAATTTCCAGCCCTACTTTCAATGAAAAAGAAGTAAAACATGGAGGATGCATCAGACAACAGTAAGGTCTCAAAACACACCTGATGAAACACCAGCTTGTTTCCACAGGAGCTCCCAAGGAAATTTTGATCTGAAGGATTTAAATCAATAGATTTTCCAGAGGGGTTTTGAAGAAATTCAACATTTTTTGGACAAAAATATGAATCCTATGTAAGTGTTTATTGAGTTGACAATGAAAAAAAGCTTAGTGTCATTCCAGCAGTAGTAGTAGTAAAAATACCTGACCTGTATCTAATCTATTTATCTGCTGAAACAATGAATAAAACATAACAAATAAAAAGCTGATACTGTGTCAAGTTCACTCACAGTGCTGGACACACTCTCCATCCTCACTCAATAAAAATTTCATTCTATAAAATGAAATCAAAAGAGCTTCCCAGCAAATAATGTAGCAGAAACTCTAAACAGCGGGCTTTCAGTAGGGATTACAGATCTGATAGGATTCACCTGCCGCTGTTTCCATTGTGGAGAACTGTAAAATCGCTGCATGCACAAAAAGATACTGAAGCCTGTACTTCTGTCTGGAAGGGTTCGCTTCAGAAGGGCACAGATTGTCAGTCCATTCATTTGTTTGCTCGTTTCTTTTCCTGCCTGTCACACACAATGTTTCTGTTGATTAGATTTGGATGAAACTTGAAGAAATGATGAATGTGAGATACAAAAACAGAGGCAGAGACAGGCGCAGTGAAGGGTGTGGTGAGCAGCCTATGATGTGGAAAATGGAAAAATAAGATCAAAAATGCCCCATTTTCAAAATGCCATCCTCATGAGGGGGAAATGGAAAACAAAAACTGCTTTTTTACACGCTGATGAGAAATTTGGGGCTTCAAACTGTGAGTTATACCAGCACTGTTTAAAGTTAAGGTATAAAATTTATATTGAATTTTGCAAAATAACAGCTGAGATGATGCATGCCTTTTCTCCACAAAGCTCAGAGTCTCAACAATCCTGAATTGTTAGTTCCTTCTAGTTGAACCACTTACAACGCATATAAAAAGTATTCATTCCTTTTGATGTTTTACTCTTCTGCTGATTTTACGAATCAGTCATGATCAATATTGGCCATGATTGATTGATTTATATGCACTGCTTGGATGTCCATACAAACCCCTCTGGATCCATCTGTTAAGAGCCAAGTTGTAACATTTTCTCATTCCTGAGAGAACAGTCCAGTTCTCTCGCCACCTCCTCTTCAACAAATATCTAGGAGGTTTGCATCTCCAGTGTTGTCGATGGGGCACTGCCATGCCCTCACATTATTTGCAGAAGACAGAAACAACCTTCAAATAGCTTTCAAAATCTACAGGACATACAAAAATGGCACTGTGGTTCAGTGGATACTGAACCATACAGAACTAAACTGTAATTCTTGGTAAAACGTACCAGCAAACCGTTACTTTGCAATGCTAGTGTATCCACCACTCTTCACCATCATCCTAACACCACATCCCAAAGCTTTACAGACTGAACTGCTTAATAGAAAACGTCAGTCATAATAAAATCTGAATATTAGAAGTATGTCCCTGCACTTTATTTACCACTGAGGCAGAATAAGGAAAGATCTGATGTAAACTAAAAGTAGTCCATCCATCACTGTATGACAGGAGCAGAAACACAGTGAGGCGTTTGAACTCACCTGTGTGCTCACAGAGAGCTCTGCTGCTCCAGACTGCTTTGTGTCTGTGCTGATATGAAATATTCAGACAGGGAGGGGCTGATCAAAATGATTTCTGTGACATTTTAGAAACATATATAGGCTGCTCGTCTGTAAGTGGAGGGATGGGAGTTTGTGACTGCAGCGAGCGGGAGGTCCTGTCATCTCATATCAGAGGCACTGGATTGGTTTGCTTTGTCCTGTCACGTCGGTTCAAAAAACTTGTGATTGGATGGTTTACGGCTTTAATGTCGCTGGAATTGGCTCAATTACTGTCAATCTGGGTAAAACTACAAAGACCATCAGGCACAATCAAAGGCCTCATCTGCATCCGTGTGCTATGTATGCGCTGTGCTTTGATAAAATATGTATGACCTAATCATGGCCTTTCATCTCTCTACAGACAAACACAAACAGAATAACTGGAGATGGAGAAAACAAGGCTAAACATCTACACGGACATGTCAAATGCACAAACACACACCAACCAGGCTTTAGGAGCTTGAATTATCATCAGCGTTTCTCCACATTTATAACTGGACCATAATTCTAAATTGCAGCACATTCACGATTAATCTTAAAGCAGCAGATCAAAAGTAAACAGATACTTTCAATGATCACAAGATGACTTTTATATGAAAGGAGTTGTTGCTTTGAACACTCCTAGAAATACCACACAGAGTATTTTACCACCCCTCAGCTCACTGATGTTGTCCGGTAGGGCTTTTCTTTAAAAAAACAGTATCATTAAATTTATTTTCCAGGCACATACTTTCAGTATTAACTGGTGTACATGACCTGTCCAGCATCAAACACAAGAAGGACAAAGTTAGCCACATTCAGAGACATTTAACAGCTTAAAGATGAAAATGGATTATTCTAAATATTCATTAACATGTAAACAAAAAAAGACTTCCTACAAAAAAGACAGGCCTGGTCCTCAATCAAGATATCAAATGGAAATGACAAACAATCACTAAGACAAGCAGAAATTCAGGCAACACTGACACTAATGTGCATCTTTCTTATGGTCAAATGGCCCTTTATTGTTTCAGTCTCTGTGCTGTTTTGGCTCATATTCACATCTACACAGAGACCCCCAGAGTCTGTCTCTGTTCAAACAAGTGTGAAATAACCAAAACGGCTCAAGAGGGGGAGGGGGGAGAGAGGTGGGATGAGGAGGAGAGGCAGAGACAAGACAGTACAGACAGATGGAGAGACTGAGTTAAGAAGAAGCAGGGTGGTGTAAAAGATGGAGAGATGAAAGATGGAGGGAGGTAGGACAGGGGAACAGAACGATGAGTGAAGAGGCTGCAGCAGTCTGAAGTTGGTGTGTGTGTGAACGAGAGCAGGCAGGCTGAATTAGGGAGGTGCATCCTGGGAAAACACTGAGCAGAATACTGAGTGGAAGAAGGACCGACATGAAGTAAAGCTTTGCTAAGTGTGAACTACAAGCCAAGGAGATTAAAAACTTAATCTTTCATTGGATTCACCAAGATTGTTGAAAATGGTAAAGAGGAAACAGACACCAAAAGAGACTGTAGTATACCATGTTTACAAAACATCTCTGCCAAGACAAGCTTTTGGTGTGGCTCCCTGCTCTGGTTTTAAAAACAAATGTGGTCCAGTACCAGGTAAACAGCCACTATCCTACAGCAAGGTGAGACAGCTTTAAGTTTCCACGCTCAACACCTGTGGAACAAACTACAGGAAAACCTGAGGCTTTCTCCATCTTCTTTTTTCTCCTTATTTCTATTCTTTTTTTAATCTCATAATTTATTTCAGTTTAATGTCTCTCTGCTGTGTTTAAGCACCTTTACTGTTAAAATGGTGTATTTTAACTCTGTAAAGCTCTTTGAATTACTCTGTGTATGATGGGTGCTCTATAAATAAACTCTTCCAGTATTGTGTATGACCCGTGTGTGTTCAGAGGCTGTGTCATAAATGCAGCTCAACATGCCAATAAACCCCTACACACTGAATGTCAGCCCATATTTCCTGCAGCTTTTGCTATAGAAAAAGAAAAACAGAAAAAAGATTTTAAAGAATGTATATCCTTTGTGTGCTTGAATGCCATGAAATAATAGCGGCATTATAGATCTTGTGTTTATGTGTGTACAGTCACAAAATAACAGTATGTGGTGCACATACAAACAGAATCACATACACACATAGACGCTCATATTTGCCTCAGGCTGTGTGTAATCGAACCCGAGATTGCCTCGCGCTCTCTAGTGACTCATTTCCATGCTGAGACCTAATCATCTCTGAGAGGAATAAGAAACAAAGTCCACATGAGTTTTTGTCAACTTGGCACTTTTTTCAGCTGATGAGATATAAGCCTCTGCACCCATGTGCACAAATACATAAACAGTGTACTCCACCCACACATGTACATTCAGACTGCAAGCATGCATACAAAGAGGCAGATTTATAGAATAAACTGTGTAGGGCTGCCATAGATACACATAGTGTGCTGTACTTTTCTGCTGTATTATATTGCATATTACTGAGAAACTTTACAGCTGCTGGATGAACATTATCTGTGTGTGTGTGTGAGTTAAATTCATGCCAGACTTCCCTACATTACATTATACTGTATGCCCTTTTATTTGTTTCTTGTATTGGTCACATGAACATCTCTTGTAAAGATATTTTAAGCGGTCATTTAGCTTTTAGATTTAACACGGGCTATTTTTAAACTGATAATCTGTACAGGAGAAATATTACACAATAATGTTTTAAGTAACAAACAGATCTCACATGCATCATATCTGAGTTAAAAGGGGCAACAGGACATGATTGCTCCCATTTGGACTGAGATTTAGACAGTTGTGATCTGAATAATTGAGAACCTGCACAGACACTTGAGTATTGTAAACAGTCCAAAGCACACACCAGTGAGGGGCTGTCCTCTTACTATTTGTCACAGCTTCCTTTAACCACTGCTTAAGTTAACAAATCCCACGGTCCCTAGTCATACCTGCTCGTCAGCCAAGAGGCAAACTGTCTCTATGTCTCTATGGAGTTTACTCCTTGGTAGCAGTGCACACTTATGACATCACATGTTTTGTTGCTCTGATTGGCCTGTAAAGATGTGACAGACCCTCCAAGTTTTTGTTCAAAGTCTCTGAACTTTCCCAAACACCGTCTACGGGAGGTTTTCCAGATGGCATGTCAGGTTCGGTGCTCACATATGTCAAAATGAACGGGACCAAGGAGAAAAATGCCCCCCTTGTTTCAGAATAACATTCAGACAATTTATTCTACCTATACAACAATAACAGCCTTTTTTTGGTTCTACCATGATTTCATATGGAGCTTAACACATTTCTTTTACGACTACTGCAGCACAGCAAAGAAAGAAAGAAAGCTATTACACATGAAAATGGAAAAACTATAGAAACATAAAAGAAAATTCGATATATGTAAGTCTTCTCACAGGTTAAATAAGGAGAATGGAGCTGGGTAAAGAAAAAAGGAGCAGGTTATTGTTTTCAGAGCAGGAAATGGTTTTTTACTGCTTGACTGCTCTGCTGCCGTCAGAATCAAAGAGAGTTTCACGGGGGAAAAGCTCTTCTATTACGCTGAAGGAAGCAGTCAGTCAGGCTTTTTCACATCTCGCCTTTTTCTGCATCTGTAACTTTGTTTCATGACTTTAGAAAATCCCTTTTATCCTCCACTTTGAGCTCTTGAACATATGAAACTGTTGCCAATAAGTCCCAGCAGTAAGGTTGTGCTGGATTGCCTTATTAGTGAAATTAAAGAACTTTTTCTGTGAATTCTAACAGTGCTAAATACAGATGATAAATTCTATATGATTCATATATTTAATACAGTGTTTTTAAATTTTTTTCAAACCCATTTTAGACTCAATATCAAGCCAAAATCACAAGGAACACCATTACCATATCTATGCATAATAGACTCTAAAACACAATGTTTTTTTTTTGGTTTGTTTTTGTACAGTTGTAATAATAATGTATAGTTGTACAAAGTCTTAAGGCACACCATTTGAGAAGCACTGATTTAAGGGTTCATGTTTAGCCTCTTAGTTTGGAAAAATGGCTTCAGCTTAAAAGAGTCGGAGCACCCAGTACAGAAAACATAAAGATTTATAGGTCTACTAAACATTCTATTACAATGCAGTTGAAGACAGACGGGCAGGGATTTAGGACTTAAATGTCCAGAAGCGGTGATATTTTTTTTGGTGTTAAGTGTTTTTGTATTTTCAGTTACGTAGAAATGAAGATTGACAGCCAAGATAAAGGGAGCCTAAACAATCCAATAGTTTCCTAAAAAAGCCCCATCAGCCAAGAGTGACTGAGGAAGTCTTTCAGTTTGTTAGTCAAAGCAGATGCCCTGTATGAGAGACCACATCATTTTATCTGTTCAACTTAAAAAAAGGTGAAGGTTTGTTTGGAAAATGAAGATTACAGGCATTTATAAGAAACATGAAGAGATATATTTTTTATGAGAATTCAAATTCAAATTAAAACGCTGATCTGCTTCTGAAAGCACCCAACTCTGTGTTTTTAAACCATCTAGTCTGAATCAAACAACCAATCAGGATTAGACTCCACATTTCTGGCTCATCACAGTGGCTCTACACAAACCTGGATTTTAGTGCTTATAAGAGTATTCACCCCCTTGGATGTTTTACCCTTTAACTGATTTAATAAACCAATCATGGTCAATAGAATTTGGCTTTTTGGAAACTGCTTAAATATTCATCCCCTCTACAGTGACCAACCTAATTTAACAGGGGTCCAGCCAGTTGGGATCCCTGTGCAACCTGACAGAGCTTTGCAAAGAAGAATGGAGTAAAATTGTAGTGTCCAGATGTGCAAGCCTGATGGAGACCTATCCACACAGACTCAGTGCTGTGACTGTCGCCAAAGTTGCATCAGTACTAAATCCTGACATGAAGGGAGTGAATATTTATGCAGTCACTGATTTTACATGACATATCTTATCTAACTGACATTACTTTGTAAAAATCTGTTTTCACTTTGACATTAAAGAGGGGTTTTTTTTGTTTTTTTTTTGTAAAAACAAACAAACCAAAAAAATCCACACAGTTATATTTACCATGATTGATTTATAAAAGTAATAAAAGGGTAAAACATCCAAGGGAGTGAATATTTTTTATAGGCACTGTAGCTTTGACTTATATAGTGCCTTTCATGGGAACCAATGATGTTTCTTTAGTTTCCAGCTTTATTTAAGTAAAATCAAAAAACCTGAGAACTACCAGGATTTAATCCAGCACAGACTAAGTCGTTGGTTCCCAAACTGTCTCCATTAGTGCTCCCTCACTTGTATCCAAGAAAAGTAAGCCCCTACAAGAACCACATGAAAAAAGTGATACTGTGCCGTCAAAAATCAACATGAATTATATTAATTTCATTGATACAACCTTAAGAAAATGGCCCTACAGGTTAGCCTTACCAGAGGGCTTTAGTGTAAACTATTTAATAAATGTTTTATCATGATTTTAGAAAATCGTTAAATTCCCAATTCTGAAAACCATGGCCTTAACTACCATTGAGGACACCGAGGTCATGCCCTCAGTATTTTTTCAAGTGACAAAAAGAAGATGATATAACTGACTGTAAATATACTTTGTGTCAGACATCACTTGTGCCTCTTCACCACCGGTAGATCGGTGGTAGATCATCCTCTCGTAACTATACTATCTTTGGTCATTGCAGTGGTTTGTGGGTGGGCTGCCTCAAAAATCCGCCAGATTTGTACTGATTTCTAATGTACAGACCGCTACCAGAGTCCAGCCAAGGTAAAGCAACAGAAGTTCACTTTACATTTAATGTTATTCCCACCCCAGATAAACATCATCTGATCCAACCAAAATGTGCTGTCAATGTAACGTTAACGTTAAATTATACTGACGTCACGTAACTGATGTTGGTTTCACTTGAATGAAATAAACGTTAACGTTGTTGGTATAACACCGCTGTGGACTGCGTTTATGTTACTCTGCGCTGACTGCATTGTTGGGTGATTATTATGTTCACACAGATGAAGAAGTTTACCCAAACTTTGCTCCCCTTTTTGAAAAAAAACGGGGCAGGAAGAGGATGAGAGGGGGAGAAAAAGAAAGAAAAGTGGTGAGTAAGAAGTCAAGTGCTGCCCACAGTTCCCACCCAGGACAGGATTATCCTTGTACCATATACACACTGATGTTAAACAATACTGTCCTCTGATCCAGTTCAAACAATGTAATGACCACAGAGGTTTTCTTTGGCAGTCATGATGGAACTTATACAGCCTAAATTTAACAACATACCAACTATAAGAGTAATAGTATCATTGTATAACCTAATTTTTACTTTTACTCTTGTGCTGTTTGTATTTGAGTTCTCACTATTTAGTGTTTGAATTATTTAAATGAATTGGATCCTGCCAGGTACAAAAATAAAAAGCTAAATGATGAGGAGAAGTACAGCCTTCTGAACAACAAGTGGCTTAATCACAACCACAGTTACCCCCAAGACACACACACACCATATAAATAGAAATATCTGATGGTGTACAGGCCTGCAATAACCCATTACATTCATGTAATTTCAGTGAGTCTTCGTGGATGCTGAGTGGCAGCCCCCATCTCCTGCCTCTGCCTTTTACAGTGCTTAACAATTTATTAGACCACCTGTCATAAAAACGAGAAAACATAAATATTTTAGAAATCTTTCAAAAACTTGTTTAAAACTAAAACTAAAACTAAAAACGTTTTACCATTTTAAACAGGGCTTCTCTGAGAAGTCAGAAATTAATCGAGCACAACATTCAACCACTAAAACTCTTTCTTCTGTTCAGGAATGCAAGTAAACAACTATAATTTGACATATTCATCAAGAAATATAATGTGTTTTACTATTTTTTCAGTTTTTTTGTAAATCAGTAAAGTTGAAAATTCATGGATACAATAATAATTCTATTTTAGCATTAAAAATATCATTTGGGTTAAAGGGCTTCTACATATTGGTGTATTAACCATTGCAGAAACATAAAAAATGATTTTGGTAATTACCAATGCTGTTAACTTAGGGCAGTTGTGGCATAAACCTTACTTTGGGTGGTGGTCTAATAAATTTGTTAAGCACCGTATGTCAACGCTGCCCTTGGACCACCAAATTTTGACCTCGGTATTTGTCAAATCCTGGTTACGGCCCTGTTGACAACCTAACACAGCCTTGCCCCCACCTGAGACCTTTGTCTCTCACTTCCCCTGTGTTTAAGCTGTGAGAATATTTTAAAGCTGTTTGACTGACAGCTGTGGCCTCAGGAGACTAACATTCATAACAGAGATATCACACTGCTCAGGGATGTTGCCGTCGGCTGCATGAGTTACAGAGAAAGCCCCGGGGCGTACACATGGGGAGTTTGGACACATTTTTGGGGGCAAACATGTTTACACTCTGGTTGCCAAGTAACAGAGAAAGCCCTGCATCCCTTCCTCATCCATTTTAAACACGGATTATCTCATTCAGGAGAGCATGGTGAGTAAGCAACTGCTGATCTCATCCTAATTTAGTTTAAACTTCTTGGCATTTACTTCAACCTCCTGCATTTTGTCTCAACACAACAGACTGGCAAGGATATCAGACTTAATTCCAGCTCTACTACTCTGTAAGAAGGCGTATATTTGCTGCAGGTTTTTGTTAAAGCTGTATTATGCATCCCTGGATGATTAAACACAACTGCTTCATCTTAATGTGAAAAAATAACGGTATGTACAATGCGAGGCTTGTATTGAATGCTACATTTACCATAGCATTCTGAGGTCAATTTCTCTATAACCTACAATAGGAGATCATTGCTCAGAAAGCAATTCTAATCACAGTTTGAAAGTCTAGCAAAGAAAAAGCAATGATTTTAAAAATTCCCAAATTGTATCACTGCTTTGAAAGTTTAGTTTAAAAATTGAGGAAGAAAAAAATCAACAGAAAATCTCAGGTTGTTCTGTTTATCTCATCTCACACTGTAAGTGTAAATGGCCGGTTCAATGTGGAGAACAGAAGCTGCATTAGCTAATTTTAAGAGGGCTATGGAGTTAACTATAAATATCAATTCTGTGTTGAATAATTGATGATTCCTGGGTGTACAGCTTCACAGTGGGGTTCTGCTCACACCGCTAGAGCTCCATAAACCTAACTCATCCTGCTTCATGTACAGTATCTCATCTATTGAACACATTTAATCTGCACTGTGTGGCAGGCCAAATAAACAGGAGGCATCTCTAACAGACCTACTGTATACTTGTTTGCATGAATAAAACTTTATCACATCAAAATAAATCACTAATTATTCAAAACAGAAAAATATCTGGGGAAAAAAGATGTGTTGCACAATTTTAAAATGCAATTTGGATTTAACAACTCCATGCATCCATGCAGTCTTTCTGTCTTCTTCTTGTATAGTTAATATCATTATTTATTGTTTTGAATTATTTAAATGATGAAGGGACACTTTTACTTATGCAAGATAAGTAACCAGAGACTTAATAGGTCTACATTGAGAGAAACAACTTCAAGATTTCGAGCTTCAGTGTAAATGTGGTGGGCACAACATCTGTGGGGGAGTTACAGATTATTCAGCTATAAAAACATCACATTTTCAACATTTGTTTTTCTTTGTGCTGGTCTTAGCAAAAGCATAGGGAGCTTGCTTTTTATTTAAATTTTACATAAAGCCTCAACTTTTTGGGGAAATGGTGTTGCATGAATAAATGCAAACTTTGTAAGATTTAGAAAAATTAAGACTGTTATTCCTGTTTATATTCTATGTTTTTAAGGTATTGACTGACAACAAAGGGCAGCAGACAAACATCCACAGTGGTTTGAAATTGTGGTGAAAAGTAATGAAAAAGTTTGAAGACACAAAAAAACAATACTTGTATAAATAGGACCTTTGAAGTGTCTAATGTGGATGCAGTATAGTGAGGCTCATCTTCGTGAGCACTACATTAGTGCATAGGCATAGCAAGGGGGGAAAGGGTCCTGGTTACCCGGTCTCACAGTAGTGAGGGGCCCTTGAGAAGCCTGCAATGTAAAGTGTGTTTTGATTTTTTTTTCTGAGTAATTAGTGTCATTACTGAATCAAAAGCGACTAAATGAATTGGTCAACAGACTGAGATTCATGTCAGATAGAGTAAAATGCAACACTGGGGGCCCCTGTTCCTCCATTAAAAATGTCCAAATGGTGTAGTCCGATGCTGCGAAATAATGCAAGTAAATTAAATTTAACCATAATAAAAATATTGCTTTTAAATGGGGAAATTATGGTTCAAAAATCATTGTTTGTCTAATCTGTAAAAATGACACAGCATTTGTTGCTTGGCTAGTTAGTTAAGGGGGGTCCTGTGTAATATTCTTTCTGGGGGCCCAAAATCCCTAGCTACACCCCTGCATTAGTGTATTATGTCTTGACACTCCTAAGGCTCAAACCCTGGTAATTATGTTGAATAAGTACGTAAATGCTTTCACTGGGTTTATATTCCCTTCTCACACACACCACCAAACACACACACGCTCCTAATCCCTGAGGTTGTAAAACAACAATTATGCCCTACTCCAGGATGACTGTGAGGTTAAAGGTCAAAGGCTTCATCCAATTATCTGTGTGAGCACCTCTGTGTGTGCAAGTGTGTGTGCTATAATGCCTGCACACTAAAATCCCATCATGTGCGTGCAGTTTTTGAGCAAGCTGGGTTGTAATGATAATGTTGTTTTTTATGACTCAGATAATGTTAAATCAATAGTCATCCTATAATGATACCAAAGCCATTATAACTGTGTTTTAAAGAGAGAGAGATCTTTAGGTTTATATCTTTATACTGCATCTCCATGCTTATGATGATGACTTGTCAGTCTGAGTGAGAGGATATTCAGTTTCCAATTATTTTTCTAAATGAGTCAATAAATATCACCCTTTGTTTCCACTTACATATGGTTAAGGAGGTGAGTCAACCAGAAGTCCACTCATATGGCAGTGGACTAGCTTACTGAAGTGCTGTCAGATCATCTTTGCAGTTTTAATATACATTTGGAGGAAGATGACCTGGTGGTTAGGTCGCGCCTCATGTATCCAGGCTGCTGGGGTTCAAGTCTGGCCTGTGGCTCTTTCACCTCATGTCATCCCCCACTCCCTCATCCCTGAGCTATCTCTCAAATAAAGGCAACAGCCAGAAGAAGTACATCTATACGTTTAAGTGAAAAGTTAGAAGGCGGGATTAGTTAACATACAAATTAACATTTGAAAGACTAAACAAGTTAGGCTTAGCTTGTTAGCTCTTCATGCTTTCTCTTACTGAAAAATTGCTAAAAACATGCCAAGTTCCAGGCGGGCCAACTTCTTCGCTAATTTCTTGGCATGCAATATTTGTCCTGTTTTTGTCTCAAAAATTCCCCAGACATACACTATATTGCCAAAAGTATTCACTCACCCATCCAAATAATTGAAATCAGGTGTTCTAATCACTTCTATGGCCACAGGTGTATAAAATCAAGCACCTAGGCATGCAGACTGTTTCTACAAACATTTGTGAAAGAATGGGTCGCTCTCAGGAGCTCAGTGAATTCCAGCCTGGTACTGTGATAGGATGCCAGCTGTAACAAGCAACAAGTCCAGTGGTGAAAATTCCTCCCTCCTAAATATTCCACAGACAGCTGTCAGTGGTATTATAACAAAGTGGAAGCAATTGGGAACGACAGCAACTCAGCCATAAAGTAGTAGGCCACGTAAAATGAAGGAGCGGGTTCAGCGGATGCTGAGGCGCATAGTGTGCAGAGGTCGCCAAACTTCATGTGGCCTTCAGATTAGCTCAAGAACAGTGTGTAGAGAGCTTCATGGAATGGGTTTCCATGGCTGAGCAGCTGCATCCAAGCCATACATCACCAAGTGCAATGCAAAACTGCGGATGCAGTGGTGTAAAACATGCCGCCACTGGACTCTAGAGCAGTGGAGACATGTTCTCTGGAGTGACGAATCACGCTTCTCCATCTGGCAATCTGATGGACGAGTCTGGGTTTGGCAGTTGCCAGGAGAATGGTACTTGTCTGACTGCATTGTGCAAAATGTAAAGTTTGGTGGAGGGGGGGATTATGGTGTGGGGTTGTTTTTCAGGAGCTGGGCTTGGCCCCTTAGTCCCGGTGAAAGGAACTCTGAATGCTTCAGCATACCAAGAGATTTTGGACAATTCCATGCTCCCAACTTTGTGGGAACAGTTTGGGGATGGCCCCTTCCTGTTGCAACATGACTGTGCACCAGTGCACAAAGCAAGGTCCATAAAGACATGGATGAGAGAGTCTGGTGTCGATGAACTTGATTGGCCTGCACCGAGTCCTGACCTCAACCCGATAGAACACCTTTGGGATGAATTAGAGCAGAGACTGAGAGCCAGGCCTTCTCGTCCAACATCAGTGTGCGACCTCACAAATATGCTTCTGGAAGACTGGTCAAAAATTCCCATAAATACACTCCTAAACCTTGTGGAAAGCCTTCCCAGAAGAGCTGAAGCTGTTATAGCTGCAAAGGGTGGACCGACGTCATATTAAACCCTATGGATTAAGAATGGGATGTCATTTAAGTTCATATGCGAGTGAAGGTGGGTGAGCAAATACTTTTAGCAATATAGTGTATATTCCAAGCTACTGAATGGTGAAAACTGACAAAATTATCTGTCCCCCATGACCACAGATAGTTTATATTAGGATCTATCCACCAGTAAGTAGTGCAGTGCTAGTAAACACCTAACAGTATTGATAGCTGTTTTGATATCTCAGCTACAGAAAAGTCCTACACAGCATCAGGTTATTTCTTATTTGAATAACCATAAATTGCAGGCAAACTACTGCACTGTCTACACCGCACATATACAGGAAAGAAAAAGTTTCACACTGTGTCTGTTTGTCCAAAAATATAAGAAACAGACTCATTTTAAAGTCCCATAACTCAAACACCATTCATCATTCAGTACAGAGACATGAATTTAGACAGACTGTAGCTGCTCACTCTGTTTTGCTGCCGCTGTAGTTAAAACATCTTAAGTTAATTTTCCACCTAATTGACCATTAAAGTGAAACAGATTGTGCCATATTTGAACTACTGGTATCAAAAAGGTCTAAATAATCAGAGATTCGTGTCATCTTTGATTATCAAACTTGAAATAAAAAGCTTGATCTCAGTTTTGATTTTTATGACTTTTAAAGGAATCCTTCATCAAAAAACAAACTCAGAAAAATATTTTCATCCTCCATTACCTTCATCTAAATTATGTTGAAAAACTGAAGTGTTCTTGCCCTCTTTTCTCTCTCTCTCTTTCGGCTCTCTCACACACACATCTGCGTGTCCTTCACAGAACAGAGCCTCATAATTTCACTGTTGTCATTAGCATAAAGATATGCAATCAGGAAATTAGCATAAAGTGTGAATTCAAATGGCCTTGTCATAAAGAAAGGACAAATTAATCTCAGAGATATTCTAACAGGAGAATACAGTCCTGCTTTGGCTTCTTTGTAAATGGTGATTTGGGACGTATTTATAAATGTGCCAGTGACTGATGTGTTGAAAATATATCAGAATAAGAACAAAGAAATAAAATCCTGAAACCTACCAAGCTCTTCTCATTGCTCACTTTCTGCTGGAGTTTGTGTGTAAATGCACACTTTTCTTCTGGGTGACCTTGCACCCTTGTGTAGGCAGTTTGTTTTCCCTCGTGACTTCCATCCTTGAGCGAGTGCGCGCCTTTGCTGTGTGTTTTTGCATGTGTGTGACACACATGTAGTGTAAAGGTGTGGTGTAATCTGCTTTTGATTCAAACCCCATGTTTGTCTCTTAAAGTGATAAAGTATTGCCTGGGGCTATGTGTGTGTGAATGCAGCATGTGCTTATGTGTGTGTGAGTGTACAAAATAGTGATAAAGTAGAGCCTGGGCTGATGGAAATTACCCTCATCCATCTCCTACAGCACACGTGCATGCGAGCGCACACACTAACACACTGAACTAAACAGACAACAGGCTGGGGAGAGGTGCAGAGGCTGATCTTATGATGCATTTCTGCTAGGTTTAAAATTAAAAAGTATGATTCTAAATTCAAAGTTTTCACCTGACACATAAATAAGGTCATGGATAAGTCATTCAGACATGACTCACATAGGCTCTGGAGTTAAACTAACACAAACAAAGCTTCTGTAATAACCTGTTTTTAATCCAATTAAGACAGAACACATAAATCAGTGAGTGATATCTAATTATAGATGGTGAGAACAAATACAAGGTCAATGCAGTAGATGAACAAAGAAGGCTGCAGCGGTGGGAAAGAGTGAGGTCAAGAGGTAAATGAAAATTAGTGGATTATCAGGCAAATTCAAACAATAATCACAGGCTTTAGAAAGTCCTTGAAGGCAGCATTCGATGATCCTCTAGTTCTAAATGTGTGGGACAAGTGCAGGAAAAACTGGTGTTAATGAGACAAGAAGTGCTTTACTAAGACCTGAGAATAAGTTGTTCATATTAGACATCTTGACAACAGGCATTTTGTCTTTTTGCCTCATGAAAAATATTATTAGAGTAATGGATCAAGTCATTAGTAACTCGTGATCTCTTCTTTTTAAGGATAACTATGAATACTGTGAATAGGGTCAGAGGTAAAAACTTTTTTTTAAAAGATGTACTTACAGGGAAAATCCATGCCGATTACAATATCAGTCATTAAAAGATCAATTGACTTTCACTGTAATTCTTTATCTGCATTCAGATGAGCTATGTCATTGGATGTGTAAGCTTTGTTGTTAACAGTCCCTCCATTTAGATCTTAGCTGAACATGCCTTACATACTCCATGGTGCTGATCTTTCTCAGAGATGGTGTAAAGACTCATTTTTGCTCTGTGTTTGAAATGCCAAATGGATATGTCTGGAGCTTTCTGTCTTTATTCTGAATTAATTTTATATGTATTTCTGTATATTCTCATAGAGGTGTAATGGTATCATCAATTTTGCAGTAGTGCAGTGACAGAAGTGTCTAAATACTGTTTTGGACAGGTGATAATTTCAAACGATAGGTCCTCAGGTCAAAAAGTGTATTTTTTTTTTTTTTTTGTGAAGCAGAGTGATCCACTCTCTGGATGATCTAACAGTGCAAAAATGGTGGATGCAACGAGTGGCGATGGAGAACTGAGAGACAAGTTTCCGAGATTGTGGAGGCTCCAGCAACTTTTTAATCTGACCTGTGGAAGCAGAGAAAAGAACAAAAGGTGACGGACAAACACAGAAAAAGAACGATATGCAGACACTGTCAGACTGCAGAGCGGTGTTCATTTGGTCGACTAAACCTATGACTAAAACTATTCATCAACAGCCTGTTTTTTCCGCGACAAAAACTAGACTAATACTAACAAAAATAGATCTGTAATAAATAAAAATGACTAAAAGTAAGTTAGTTTTCATCAAGATGACTAAAACTAGACTAAAATGTAATTTAGTTTTCTTTGGACATTCAAAACCCATTATTGTTCTCCACTGTGGGTAAATCTGTCCAAAAACAATGCATAGCAATTCTGCCTCACAGCTTTAAAAAGCAGGGACCCCAGGTTTGGCAGAGTGCATAGAACACACTACCATGATTTGGTACCAGATTTGGGCAAGAAAATAAGTGCTTGGACTAAAAATAAAGACTAAAATGTGAGTACTTCTTATGGACTAAAACTAGAAAAAAAAAACTAAAAAGGGAGAAATGATTAAAATATGACTAAAACTAGGAGATATTTCCTCTAAAGACTAAGACTAAAATTAAAAAAAAGCTGCCAAAATTAACACTGCTGCAGAGGTACACTTGATGGGGAATACAAACAACATGAGGAGAATTGGAGTGAGAAGTATCGTCAAGGAATTCAAAGGGAGCTACACAGTCCAAAACAAGCCTAGCAGAGTAGAGAAAGATTTCAAAGACTCTGGAAAGAGATGTGTCTAAGACCCTAGAACAACTGCCAAGACACTAGTGAAGGACTTAGCCAAGTCAGGAACTGTAGTCTCAAAGAAGACCACCACTAGAGCCCTGCACAGGAATGGACCAAGAAGAACACGACTTCTGCAGAAGAGACACCTTTAAACCAGACTGAAGTATGGACAACCTGGAGAAGGATTATGAGTACTGGAAGCATGTCCTTTTGTCAAATAAGACCAAACTAGAGTTCTTTGACCATGGAGACATTGGTGATGTTTGTAGAAAGAAAAGAACACCGTCCCCACAGTGAAACACGCCTGTGGGAGTATTATGCTGTGGGGATGCTTCAGTGCATCTCTGAATCTTGTAAAGGGGAAAGAAAGAAAAACTCACGCAGTCTGCAGCAAAACTAGGTATGGGCTGTCACTTTGCCTTCCAAAATGACAACAACCCAAAACATACGCGACTCATAATAAGAGTAAAGTGAGCGTCATTGACTGGCCTGAACAAAGCCCTGACTTGAATTGAAAATCTCTTTGGTGTTAACTGAAGACCAAGGTCCATGCCGAAGACCAACAGATCTGGAGGAGCTTGAGAGACTGGACAGAGAAAGATGGGCTAGGATCCCTTAGGAGACGTGTCTGAGACTTGATGAAAACTGCAACAAACGACTGCAGGCTGTTATCCAGAAAAAAAAGGATCTTCAAATGACTATTAGCATCAGGGAGAAACTCAGAGTTGTTCAACAGGGGACTTCTACTGCATGATTAAAAAAAACTCTCCTCTGAATCAGCTGTTTGGTGTACCATCAGCTTGCTAGCTATAAAGTGATACAACAAAACATTATTTGTAGATGGATGAGTGTCTATGAACAAAGCCAGAGTCTATCTGTAGGGGTGATACATACTAATGCTCCACTGATGCATCCCTTTATTTTTTCCCATGACAAGCAGCAGTAATGA
Source organism: Cheilinus undulatus (assembly GCF_018320785.1). Taxonomy (NCBI): domain Eukaryota; kingdom Metazoa; phylum Chordata; class Actinopteri; order Labriformes; family Labridae; genus Cheilinus; species Cheilinus undulatus. Next base: position 23,651,339 of record NC_054865.1, on the reverse strand, counting down.
ACTGTTCAGTAACATGAGATGATGCTGCATAAAGTGACTACATACAGCAGTGATTACTGTTGAAGGTTCATTGTTCACATCCAATCTTCAGCCTTAAATAGAAAAGAAATATTCTGTTGAAAAGAAAACTTTTCCTCAACTCAGACTCAGTCAATGCCAGTTTTAAAGGGACACTAACTTTTTTTTACTTTAAACAAGCATTTTTCAGTTCAAATTATCTCTAATGTTATCTCCTGAGAGGAAGAGGCCTGCTGTTTTCTATTTTTCAACAAAATAGGGCCTTTATTATTGTGTAACTAAGGAACTAAGCAACAGTTCATTATTCATTCCTTGTGTGTGTTGGGAAACTCTGTGCCATATATAATTCATATTATTTAATAATTCATTTATTTACACAGAGCAAATACAACAAATAGAGCTAACCTCTCACTGATTGTTACCCTGGGAGTGAGGGAGAGTCAGCACAGCACATACACATGCACACGCCTGCACACACACTTAAAGTAGCTAATTAGTGAAACTCCATGGATGATATTTTTGTCTCAGGAACGAACCGTGAGCCCCAGGGGCAAAGACGGGGAAGACAGAGAATATTTCAGAAAGAAAGATGTGGAGGGAGAAGGAGAGAGGAAGGACAGCTGATGACAGAGAGCAGAGAGAAAACAGATGCAGATGTGAGGAAATGAAACAGAGAAGAAACAGGAATAAAGAGGTTTGAAGATGCAGGAAAAGAGGAAAAACATTAGAAGAGGGAGTGAGATTACAGCAGTGGGGAAAAAGATAAGTGACAGATTATTCAATTCCTGTGAAGCTGCTCAGGTATCTTTAGTCGATGATTCATAGCTGAGTTTATGACGGAGAACATCTCCCATCTAGGGTACTGCAGTTTAACCAATGTTGTGTTAGTGTGTGATTATGAGAATACAGACCACTTAAGGCTCTCTAATGCTTATAAAATTACAGAAAAAAAGTGCAAATAAAGAAAAGCGCCCACAAGAGTTATGCAAAAATTACTTTTTCAGGTTTTTCTAATAATAATATGTCCCCCTGGCCTCTCCACAATCCTCTCAAATACCAGAATAATCCATTCTCTTCCACCCTCTCTTTATACACCTTTCAGAAAATGTGTGCTTAAACAAGCCTTTGTCAGATTTTACCCTCATGATGTCAAATGGGGAGTAAGCACCTGCCCCCAGGTTTGGTTGGCCCTCCTCACTTGGAAGAAAGTTCCACCCTCGTCTCCTGATCTTCCTCTCAGCTGCCAGCTGAGATGCTGGATAGCTCATTGGATTACTCTGCTGACTTTTGTAAGGGAGATTGATGGTTCAAATCCCAGTCAGGTCCTTTATTTGGATAAAAGTGTCTGTAACATTGTAACATCAGGAGTGCCACATCCATGTCCTAAGAGGTGGCCAGGGGCGGAGTCAGAAAGCTAATTACCATTTAAAGCCACAGACACAGAAACGGCTCGCTCTGAGAAGGGCTGAAACAGAGGGTTTTTAGACATGCAAAAATCCAATACTGGAGTGTTTTCTTCAGCAATAAACTTCACAGGCATGTTTTGGGGACCTCTGAGACCAATATAAACTTGTCTTAAAAGGGTAAAATATGTCCCCTTTAATGCTGCTTTGCAGTTTGATTTCTGTCCTTCTTTGAAGGTCAGCATCTTTCCTTTTAGGGCAGGGGCATAGTGTAGTGCAGGGTATATGGAGGCACACTGATTCTACACTGTCTTATGTTTTAGTCTCAATAGGGTATACCAACTTCTAAATTCCCTCTAATACTTATCATTCTGCATATTTTCATAGGATGGTGAAGGCATGACTTGCTTACTCTGCCTCTGATCGACTAGAACATTGAAACACTGGTTGGTTGAGCAAGAATATCAGGGTAAACTAATCACAGACATAGAGGGGCGGGTCATACTTAGGAGCCTTCTAGAATATCTAGCACCACAAATAGAGCTACAGCTGCAGCATTTCTATCAGCTTGCTCACCACAACACAATATCATAATGATCATCCTTACCAACAGGGACTGTGATGTTTAAGTATTCAAATACATGTACTTAAATATGAAGTTGCAGCTATAATAGCCTCCACTCTTCTTGGAAGGCTTTTCACAAGATTTTGGAGTGTTTTTTGGGGAATTTGTGCCCATTCATTCTGTGGAGAATCTATGAGGTGAAGACCTGGCTCACAGTCTCCATTCCAGCTCATCCCAGAGGTGCTTAATGGGTTGAGGGAAGGGCTCTCTGTGGACCAGTCAAGTTCTTCCACACTAGACTCATCAAACCATGTCTTTATGGTCCTTGTTTTGTGCACTGGGGCGCAGTCATGTTGGAAGAGAAAAGGTGCCTTCCCCAAACTGTTGCCACACGATTGGAAGCATAGCATTATCCAAAATGTCTTGGTATGCTGAAGCATTAAGATTGTCCTTCACTGGAGATAAGGGGCCAAGCCCAAACCCTAAAAAACAGCACTATATCATTATCCCTCCTCTACCAAACTTCACAGTTGGAACAATGCAGTCAGGCAGGAAACCTTCTCCCGTAATCTGCCAAACCTAGACTTGCCTATGTGACTGCAAGAGAAGGGTGATTTGTCACTCCACAGAACATGTCTCCTCTACTCCACAGACCAATATTGGTGTGCTTTCACACCAGTGGTTCTCAACCGGTCCGTCCTCAGGACCCGCAAGTTTGTTTCATGACAAATCACAAAATGCATGTTTAGGTAATTGAATATGTAGTAGTCTGGAGCATGATTAGACCAAAACACATGATATAAGAAAAAGAAAAGGGACTGACAAGTTGCATACCCTCTTTCCCCATCATTATGTGTGAATTTTTGCCAATTTTTACTTAATTATCATGGGAAAGTAGCCTTTTCTTTACAAGAAAATGAGATAGTAGTATTGATCTAACATTTACATTTACCTAATTTCACAGTAAAGTCGCGAACTTTTTGGTCTCGACCCACCAGTTGAGAACCACTGCTTTACACGACTCCATATAATGCATTAGACTTGGTGATGTGAGACTTGCATGTAAGCTATGGAATCAGCAGCACATTAGCGACTTTTACACACCATGTGTCTTAGCATCATTGACCCTGCTCTGTGATTTTACAAGGTCTTCCGCCTCATGGTTGAGTTGCTGTTGTTCCTAAATGCTCCCACTTTCCAATAATATCACTTACCTTTGAACGTGGAATATCCAACAGGGGTGAAATTCCACAAAATGTCTCAGTGCAAAGTTGGCATCCATCACAGTAGCGCACTTAAAGTCACTGAGCTCTTCATAACGACCCATTTTTGTATCCCAAATGTTTGTAAATGGAGACTGAATGGCTAGGTGTTGATTTTAGACACCTGTGGCAACAGGTCTGATTGAAACACCTGAATTCAATAATAGGTGTGGCCAAATACTTTCGTCTAGTAGAAACTGTAGATTATAGGTCTAACAAGCATGCAAGAGTCATCTCACACAGCACCACAACACCACTGGGCACCAGCTAACATAACTTACATCAGTTAACTTCACCTATCATTTTAAAGTTAATCTGAAGCAATTTTTGAAATAATATTATTGGTGGCTGTTCAACTGATTTGTACCTATACAATGAAAAGTTTATTAGCTGGCTGCCTGAGAGTATGTCGAATGGATCTTGAGTATGCTGGGTCATAAAGGATGCACTTAATGTATCCTTCACTGACTGAGTAACAGAAGACTTATTTGTTGACTACATTTGAAAGAACATTTGAAATGGAACAGCCTTGGACACGCTGCTGTGGCTCTATCAGTCTTCAGCTGTGCCCTCTGAAGGATGCAGTCCCTGAATTGGGACATACTAGCTTCTGTTTCACCAACTTTCATGTGTCCGACAGTAGTCTTTAATGATAAATTCGAGCAAATATACTTTCCATTTACTTTGGGGGTTTCCCCATATGATGTGCACCTGGAAGAGCAATGTTTCATGAGCTGAGATTTTTGTCTTTCATCTACTGAAAATGTTGTGTATATCTAACCTACCAAAGGCCCATGGCCTTGTTATACTGCACTGTGGTTTCTGTTTGGTATGTATGTTGCCTAACAAACCTGGGAAGTGGCCATCGAGAGAGAACAGAGAGAAATCACTGAAAATTGGACAGAGGGACAAGGGACAGGAACAAAGAAGGTGAAACGCAAAGAGAAAATCAAAGAATGACCACACACTTACACACACGCACACACACACACCCACACACACACACACACATAGACAGATCTGGGGGATGAAGTCAACAACAGCAGGTGACTGTCTGGAGGCAATCTTTATAGCAGAAGCTTCAAACAGCATGATGGAAATATGACACACACACACTGGCACACACACACATTGCTGCAGGGAGAGTTAGGACTACATCTTCTGTTCACTGTGGTCAGACAAATGGCCCTTCAGTCAGCAGAGCTGTGTCAGTATCACAAGAGCAGCCTCTATCCTCCTCAGGAAATAATGCTGTACATCTCTCTCTATTCATTTACCTGATGCCTTACTTGATAAGACAAAACTAGCTGAATGTCCGTAGAACATTTTGCCCATAACAAAGAATCAACCTGAGAGCTTACCTGATCAGGTCAGGTGTTAATCAATCTAAGAATTAGCTGGTAATCACCACCCATCATAGATTAAGAGATGATGTCCCTGTGATGTTAATTTCACTGCAATAATGGTGAGATGAGAACTTAGTTATAAACGGCTGTATGGCAAAATGAGAGCGAGAGACTATGGCATGTTGCCATGGTTACACAGACGCCAAGCGAGGTACCGACAAGTATTTGAGTGCATCAAATGATATAAATATACCCCTTAATAGTTATGTCACTTCCTGGCTTTGGTTCACAAGTTGGTCTTTCAGACCTCAAAGGAACCGCTCCACAGTTGATACAACCCTTCAAACAAACCAGGGGAAAAGGCCAAGGGCTTTTTTTTCTTTTTTTACAGCAAACCAAACAGCTCTGGTATGAAAGTGACCTAAGGTGAGCATAGTTCATTTAACAAGGAAGTGGAACTGTGGTGTCGCAGGTAAACAATAAGGAGTTGGTGAAGGCTGTCACTTAATGCTTTGCTTCAGGTTGGCAGACATGAAAAGTTCTGTCACATCTTATTTTTACATTTTAATAACATGAGAGACCCCACACATAAAGGACAAACAATGACAGATATAAGCGTTTTGTTCTTATAGTGTGCGGTGCGCAACAAGATGACCAACACAGCACAAAACACACCAACAAATTTTTTCACCGAATAGTCTTCCCTTTTAAAAGTCTAAATCTTAGATGGCCAAGTGTGGCTTTAGAGTAAACATGCTAAATGTAGGCAGCTGTTAGTCACCTGCAACATCCATTGCTGTGGGATTTCACAGTACATCTTGTGGGGTGTGCCAGGCTTTAGCCTGCTAATAGTGCACATCCCCATTAGAACACTGCTGATGGGAGCTAGTTTTTGGAAGAAGCAAAGAGTTTCTCCACCAAAGTCTGATGATACATAATTGATGAATACATCTTCGACTACAAATAAATTACTAAAACAGAAATCAGAATGCTTTTCATGCTGACAAAACGTAAGAAGTATGTGAACTGCACCTTTAATTAGAAACTAAGTTCAAACTAGGCTTTAACTTATACATAGATGATACAGCACAAAAGCTTTAAATGACTAATATAAAGGCTGTTGTTTGATGGTTACTCTGCAGAGTATTATGATCCTAGAGAAGTAAAACATGGTGAGCCTGTCAGTATCAGACCAACCGCTGCGTCTGAGTGTGGTCAGTGAACTGGAAGAGGCTTTTTTCTGCTCAGTGGAGCTCATACACACCAGCTGTAGGTGACACCGAGGTAGCTGTCCATGGCTAACACTGTCAGCTCAAAGAATGTGTGTGTCAGTGTGTATGTGCCTGAGGGATCACACTCCACAGTGATATCAGTTGAATATTTCTGACATTAACAGCTGATAGAGACCGTGGGAACAGCCATAAACAAGAGAGAAGATAGAGAGCGATGAGTCACAGAGGAGAAATGTAGAAAAAAGAACATCATTTCAGGTGAAAATGAAGAGAAAAGGGGTAATTCAATGTCCTTTTGTATAACTCAGTATAGAACTGACCTTTGTGCTTCACTGCTTACACGTGTTAGGGTAGGTGAGAGAGAGAGAGGGGGGGGAGAGAGAGAGAGAGAGAGAGAGAGAGAGAGAGCATATCTTTTGGAGTTATTGATTCATGGATCCCCTAAAGGAATAGGATATTAATGTCGACCTCTACAGAGAAGGAGACAGAGAAAAGAGAAAAATAGTGCGGGGCACATATGTGAAGGAACATGTATGGAGAAAGATACAGCTTGATGGATGGTAGAAGGTGTGACAGCCCTCCCTCCTTTGCCGGCCCTACTCTTCTCTCTCTGATTTCTCACAGGATGGAAAGGTGACACACCTAGGTGGAAGCAGCCATGTCTCTCAGGTGTGCTTGAGATATTGAAGTGAAGCTGAGAACTCTCTCTCCTCTCCTCTTTGCTCCTCATGGCCTGATGTCTTTGTTTTGCGCTCTATCCATTACACACTAAAAGCCAACAGCCATACACTGGTCAGCTGGAAAACACACCTCATCCTTTCAGAACCACATTAATATTTTGATTATAGTTATTACACCGTGTACATTTGCACCATTTGGTTAAACCACATATTTCTCTTGTCCTGTCTTGTTAGTTTGGACATGATTTGATCAAACCACCATTCCTCAAGGTGTTTTTACTAGTTCTTTCTTTAAAGGCAGGGTTATGACGTAATGAAGGAGAAAAGCTGTAAAAAGTGGTGGCGCCAGCCAGATCTGCACATGTATCCCAACATGTCTGGAGCAGGGAAGGAGCTTCTTGCAATACACAATAAAAGTGGATGAATTTACAATATCTACAGGATGACTCAAAGTGCAATGGTGGCAGATGGAGTTTTATGGCAAATGTCTCAGCAATTTAGTGTTGCATTTGATGATCAGTTTAAGGTGCAGCCAACTCTTTAGATTAAAAAAAAAAAAAAAAAAAAAGCAGGAGCCCCATGGCCCCATGAAGAGAGGCTACAGTCCTCATCACACTGGTTGCAGGTTAGACTACCAATTCTGACAGGTGCATGGCATCTCTCACTCTCTCTCTTTACATTTCCTGTCTCTCTCCAGCTCTCCTGTCTGGATGAATTAAAAAGTTTGGGGCGCGCCGGTAGTCAAGTGGTTAAGGCGAGCACCATAGGTTGCCACAGGCAACCCGGGTTCGAATCCGGTCCGTGGCACTATTTCCTTGTCTCTCCCCGCTCTCTTCCCCGTTTCCTGAGTCTATCCACGGTCCTCTCTCTAATAAAGGCACGAAAAAGCCCAAAAATAACTTAAAAAAAAAAAAAGTTTGCCTACATGAGTGTCTTAAACCCTAGATTTTATGGCAAATCTATGTGAAATTTTGTGAAATAACCAACTTTGCAAAGAACACATTAAAACAAAATACTTCAAGCAAAAGTCTGATGACAGAACATGTGATAGGAATTTAAAAAAAAAAATTATAGAGAGAAAAAGTTAAGCTTTTATATTTAAATGTCATGCTATTTCTGCAGCTGAGCCAGAGGTTTGAAGAGTCAGAGGATCAGACGGACAAAAACTCTCACATGGTCCTACATAGAGGCACATATATTGAATACCAAGTGAAAACAGTAACAGCCACAGTCTAAATTATAAAAAAGAGAAATTGTGCTTTTGTGCTCTGTACATATCAAAGATATACATGAAAAAATATCCTGCAAAAAGAATTCAAATCAGAGATTACAAAGCAGGAGGAAAAGTGCTGAAAGACACGGTGAAAGATGAAGGTAGAGGATACTTAGAAATCCTATACTTTGCTCTCCCTAAACCTCACTTTCTGTTTCCCACTCAACTATTCCTCCCTCCTAAATCCACCGATCGTCCTCATTCCTTGATCTCTTTCTTTCTTTTTCCTCCCCCTACATCCCTCTTCTCTTCTCTTCATCAGCTCATCACCCATTCCTTCAGAGAGGTGCAGGCCCACAGAAAGAACGATCTGATGGTGTAGATGAAAGGATGAAGAGAGTGAAGAGAAGGTGGGGGATGGAGGGGTGGAGGCTGAAAAAAGGGTGTGGTAAGCATAGATGGTGATGTGGAATAAGAGATCAAAAACCTTTAATCCCTGAAATGTCAGCTAAGTGGGGGGAGTAAACCCACCCACAGACACAGTGAGGGGGAGAGCTTTTTTATATTGATGATCACGGAATTTGAAATCCCAAGTTTGGAGCCGTTGTTAATGAAGGCCAGAGCCACTGATACCTCAATACATCATCTCACACAGGAAGGATGCAAGCAAAGGATTTTTATTATTATTATTATTATTATTATCATTATTATTATTATTATTAGGGCTGCAGCCTGAAAATCAATGATTGGAATCATCAGTGCAGGAGATCACAGTTGGTTCACATGTTGCCTGTTGAATCTCTGCAGTTGTGATTCTTCACAGAACAATGCAAGAGCAAAAGCACGGATGTGGTAAACTTTGAAAAGAAGTTACAAAATGACAATTCAATTTTTATAGTGAAGATTTAGAATAAATTTGGTAATAGAAACTTAAGAAAACCACGAGTTTAACAGGATTCTAGTTAGTGTTTAGCATGCCTGTAACACTGCAGAGACGCTGTTTGACTGTTGTGTGGTGCGTTCATGAACATTACGTTACATTCGTTTTAATGAACAGACTTGAGAAACGGTCTAAAACAGCGTTATTTGAATCCCCCGATGTAAAACATCAACTTAAACTATTAAATCTGAGGTGGGGCACTGTTTCCTCCTGACTTTTACTCTCAGCACCTCATTCCCCTTCACAGCCTGGCTGATCTCACTATAGTTTGCTTCTGAACTGCATGTCAACATTCACTTACTCGCTCTTGGGGGCCCCCATGGTTGTGACGGGGCCCTAAGCAGCCGCCTATGTTGCTTATGCCTCGGGCCAGCTCTGACACTGACATTACTGTCCTAGCCCTGTCTTAAATGGTGCGCCAAAAAACATATTAAAAATCAACAGCTTTTGGCACAGATGGCCTAGTGGTTAGGTCACGCCCCATCTGTGGGCAGCCTGGGTTCAAGTCCAGCCTGTGGCTCATTCTCTGCATATTATTCCACACTCTCTGATCACTGTTTCCAACTCTATCAACTGTCCTTTATCATACATACCATTTTAGGAAAAGACTGTTTTACATTTTGAAACATGCAACAATACATTTTTTTTTGCTCTAATAAGTAATAGTGAGAATTTTGTAATAAAGTTCCAAACTCTTAAATCTAGGATGGATCATGTCTTTTCCAACCTTCATGATTCTGGGCCCCAGAAAGCTTAATCCTTTTCTCCCATCATGAGTGCTGTTGACTATTTGTATTAGCTTATCCCACTCTTATGCATTCATATACATTCACACATCACTCATGCAGAAGTGGGAGCAATTTGAGATCAGGAGTCTGGCTCACATTGACATGTGACTGTAGGAGCTGGGAACTGAACCTCTGACTTTCCAAGTAAATGTAGGGGTAAATACCATTTACCCTGGTTAAAATTTTGGTATGGTGGTATTAAAAAATGGACGCTGCCATATCCTACTTTGCAGGCAGACATTGTTGTAAATTGAGAACGGTGGAGCTTGTTGGTGGATAAAACTCATGCCAAGGCTGATTGGAAGAAGCTTTTAACGTGGTCCTTTGCTCTTTTTTAAATAAAGAAATGTGGTCCAGTTCAGATAAAACTGCTACTTCGGAGCTATTGCTCGGACGAAACTAGCCGCTACACTGGTGGCAGCCATTGCTACCAGCTCCCAGTACAACTAAACCCTACCTATAGCTACTGCCTCGTTCTCCTCAAATGACGCCGATTGGTCAAATCCATTCTCATGCCTGGCACAATCAGATTGGAGCTTTAAAAGATAGATCTGCCTGATGACAGACATGGAATCTGACCAATCCATCTGCTTTGCAGGGTTACATGGTCCTTATTATAAAAAATTTTGGTTTGCTTTTGGTTTCCTTAGAATCTACCACTGATGAGAGACATGTCAAAGTGAAAATCGGTGTCTCTTTTCAACACTATCCTTCATGGCTTTTATTCAGGCCCTGCTAATTCATCAGGTGCCCTGCTAGCTCACTAACTGACTTGGTAATGGTAACGGCTTATCTTAGACCATCTTTTTTCTGGTGTGTGTGTATGAACAACAAAAATAAAAAACATAACCCATCCGTGGGGAAAAGCCCTGATATATTTGTCTGTCTTGAAATCATTAGGTTAGTGATGAGTCAATGCATCCCAACACTAAGTCTTACATTCTTGAATTTATTTGTCTGGGCTAGACAGAGGTTAACCTGGTTGTTCATCACAACAGCTGAAAGTAAGATGCTGAATAAGCCTGTTTCTTATACTGGCTGGCTGAAATGGGGAGGCTTCATCTATCAAAGTTTTCTCATTAAATGGTGCCTGTATTTCCTTTCTCGTTTTTCACCCCTCATCCCATCACAGCCCTTGTCCTCCTCTTCTTCTTCTTTCTCTCATCTTCTTCCTCTCTTCACTTTTTTTCTCATCCATCTGCTCCCTCACCTGTGAAACTAAGAGATGTCCTTGACTCTCAAGGGCATTACTGCACTCTCTGTGGTGTATGGTATGTGTGTGTGTGGTCTCTTCAGTAGAACATGCTATGGGCAACAGTTCATAACACACCTGTGCTTCAATTTGTCATTAAACCATGTCCTCTCAGATCAGTTGGTCACCATCATCATCATCATCATCATCATCATCATCGTCATCATTATGAGAGATCTTCACCATGAAACAGAACTGGATTACATGTTGCTGGAAGCAAATGACCAAAACACAACTGATGAACACACCTGAACAAGAGAGTCGATACGACTGATGCACACACTCAAACACACACACACACACACTCTGCCTGCAGGGCTGACCATTCATCAATCTATCAACTCCTTTAATGACAAAATCAACACCTGTGCATCAGTGAACATTGTTAAAATTAGGTTCTCTTTATTATAAAACACTGAAACTGGTGGGTTTTTTTTTAAAGATGACAGTAAAAGTAACTGGTATTAAAATGGAGTAAGAAAAATTCAGTCTATATAAAGCATAAACTGTATATCAAAATTGACTCAGCAACAGCTACATGGAGGTTAAGCCAAAATACACTCACTGGCCACTTTATTAGGCACACCTGTTCAATTGCTTGTTAACACAAATAGCTAACTGACCAGTCAGGTGGCAGCCACTCAATCCGTTTAGGCATGTAGATGTGGTTAAGACAACTTGCTGAAGTTCAAACTGAGTATCAGAATGAGAAAGAGAAGGGATTTAAGTGACTACTATTTCAGGAACTGCTGATCTACTTGGATTTTCATGCACATCCATCTCTAGGGAAAGAATGGTCAAAAAAGAGGGAAATATTCAATTAACGGTAGTCGTGTGGCTGAAAATGCCTTGTTGATGTCAGAGGAAAATGGGCAGACTGGTTCAAGATGATAGACAGGAAACAGTAACTCAAATTAACCCTCGTTACAACAAAGGTATGCAGAATACCATCCCTGAATGCACAACACATCAAACCTTGATGCAGATGGGCTGAAGCAGCAAAAGACCACACCAGTTGCCACTCCTGTGAGCTAAGAACAGGAAACTGAGACGGCAGTTTGCAGGGGCTCGCCAAAGTCTGACAATAGAAGATGAAAAATGTTGCGTGATCTGATGAGTCCCAATTTGACATTCAGATTGTAGTGTCAGAATTTGCCATAAACAACATGAAAGCATGGCTCTATCCCATGTTGCTTCGGGCTGGTGGTGGTGGTGTAACATTGTAGGGGATATTTTCTTGGCACGCTTTGAGACCCTTAGTACCAGTTGTGCATCATTTAATACCCACAACCACAGCTTCTGATGGCTACTTCCAGCAGGATAATGCACAATGTCACAAAGCTCAGATCATCTCAAACTGGTGTCTTAAACATGACGGTGAGTTCACTGTTCTCCAGTAGCCTCCAATCACCAGATCTCAATCCAGTAGAGCAGCTTTGGGATGTGTTGGAACAGAAGGTTTCACATCATGGATGTGCAGCTGACAAATCAAATTCAAAATCTCTGCAGAATTTTTCAACACCTTGTTGAAACTATGCCACAAAGAATTAAGGCAGTAGGTTTTGTTCTGTTTGTCCCTCCCTCTGCCTTGCTGAGCTCATTGCCTGGTCTTGTATGCCTTAAAGGCCCAGTACTGACTTCTGAACAGGGAGGCTTCCCTGGAGGGTACTGCTGTGTATTGTGCCAACCAGACAGGGATGGGTTTTCTTTGGTTTTGTTTGATGAAATCAGTCATTAGTTGATCATTATTCAATGATCTAAATCTCTGTACATCAAGTAATAATACATAACATTGATTTAAGTGTTACGATGTTTTTTGAGGGGATTTAGGGTTATTTTGTTGGATTTATATTTGCCACATTGGGCACACTAATGGTGGGTGGTTATAAAAAGTATAAAAGGGAGAATGATGAATACAAGGTATAAAGTATGTGGACAGTGGAGGCACATACAATACATTGTTTTTCTGACACGTTTAACATAGATTTAACCACCTTAAAGACAAAAAAGATTTCATTAAGAAAGTGTCCAAACACGGAGAGGAGTATAGGAATTAATCCACAAAATACATTTTCATACTGATATCCTGAAATTGTTTATCAAAGCCTTTCATTGGGTCTCTCACCTTCTCTCTCTCTCTCACACACACACATATTGCAGACTCGGGGGGTTTGCTGTAGGAGTCAATTAAAGGAGCTCCCCTTTGTAATTACACTATGTTAGATATAACGGCCCACTGGGAGGTGAACATTTGTGTGTTTGTCCTTCCTCCCCCTGTCATCTCCTCCCTCTCTTTTACTCTTCATCTCTACCTGGGGCTGTTTGCGGGAGGGGCTCATTAAATCCTTAAAACCTCCTTTGGTCTCTCTAGCTAAGAAGTGAAATACAGACATCTTGTGATCCTTTAAAGTGCTCTGAATGTAAAATTAATGAATGCAAAAAAGAAGAAAACAAATCACTAAAGACGACTCATTTTTATGGACAGCCCACAAATTGTTGTTAATTTGATAATTAATTATTTAAATGGAACTCATTTGTGGTGCAGCTCAGACCTTAACCATGCACCGTCTTTTTGTCCATCTCCCTCTCCTTCTCTTCTGTTCTCTCTTTCCATGTTTCGCTTTGGGACAGAAAAACTGCTGATCTGACTAAACCTGCCCTTCCAAATCCAATCAATATACCACACTATTTCACAGCAGCACACAGGAACATCCCAACACTCATTTAGAAATAAACCCTAACAGATAAATTTGAGTCTTTGTAAGCTTTAGGACCAGAGGAGAAACTCCAACTTGCTTACAGGTTTTTGATAGCCGTTTTGGACAACTGAGGGGAAGTCATAGTATTAATCAGAAGATTACAGCTGTATTGTGTGAACTATGCCCTTAACCTACTTATGAAGTTTAATACCACTGATAACAGTATTATAATACTAAAGGTCACACAGCAGCTAATAGGCTGTTAACTAAGTGTCTGACTTCTTTCCATGGTCATAGGAGGGAGTTTAACTCTGTAATAACGACCTACAGTTCTGTTAAAAAAGTAAAGACAATGAGTCTTTCACATCACTGCTGAGAAATTTTGGCCCTCTCTTCTTTGCAGAATAGTTCTGATTCAGCCACATTGAAGGGTTTCTAGCCTGAACGGCCTGTTCAAGGTCATGCCACAGTGACTCAGAGTGTAGATGTCCTTGTGACGGCTCTTAACTTGCTGAGAGAGGAGGCTAAAATGTTGGGAATGCACATCTCCTGGGCCAACAACAAAACAACAAGTCTCTGTCTATGAATGGTGAGAGAGGAAGTTGTAGAGCAGTTCACCTACTTTGGAAACGCAATCTATCGATCTGTAGACTGCAAGGCTAAAATCAACCTCAGAGAAGGAGGTGTCAGCACTCAAAAATGTCCTTTTAGGTAGTTTTATTAGGCAAGGCACAACGGATGCGTTTCGACTTGTGGTCTTCTTCAGCATGAGATATCCAGTGCAGACATGCTCAGGAGGGAGAAGATGGAGAGGTTCAGCTGCCTGTTACAGGGACAGCAGCTGCAGTTTGGTGGGCACCTGGCCCACTTTCCTGGGCCTGATCCAGCTCACTGCATTTTGGGTGCCCAGGGCCTGGTGGGCTAGTCCAGACACCAGGGGCCACAGTGTGCATCAAGGAGGGGGTAGCGGGGAGGACTGCCATCAGGAGAACAGAGCAGTACAGGACCAAGGGTTACCAAGGTATATACTCCCATACCTGGCCTGACCTGAATGGGTGTTGACATTCATTTTCATAGCGGTTAAGTCCCTTTTCCCTTCTTTCAAAAGACAAAAAGCGTGTCAGGAATGCTTTCAAATGTTATGTTTGAGCCAAGAGCAAGGTGCTGTGGCTACTTAAAGTAGTCTAAGTTTAATTCTTCAGAAAACAGAATAGAAGTGTTAGAAAAGTAAATATGGAGACTTTCAGGGCCATATCAGGACACTAATATGCAAAGAAAAAGAAAAAAATCAGGAGAGGACAAATGTTTTTTTTCGCAGCACTGTAGCTGGGGCTACGCAGCCACCAACTTGCATTACAGTCTTAGCTCTGATAAGAAAAAGAGGCATCTTTGATCTCAAGATTATTTTGAGCCACATTTCTAGAGGCTAAAACAAAAACTGAGGTAAAGGGTAGATTCTGTTTCATCAATTTATGGTTGTGTTAAATTTGTGATTCTTCAGCATGGTTAACACAATGATGGACTGATTCTGCTCCATTCATTCATAAATTACACATTAAGGAAAAGCATTTACTAATTTTTTGAGTACAAAAAGGATAAGCACAACCAGAAATAAAGAGAGATGATTAACAGCCCCTGTGTATCTCCATGGTAACACTAACCAACAGCCAATAGGAAATCAGCCAAGTAGAGACATGGATGCATATGTGTGTTTGTGTGTAAGACCACATGGTCGACCTTCACGTTCTGAGTTCTTTGCTACTGTAGAGGAACAAACACTCATGTATATACTGCTGTAAGCGTTCCTGGTGTCAGAAAACCTCTTTACCAGAGATTTATAAAAATGAACAGAAAATGCATCATTTCAGAAAGTTCTTCAAATCAATTTGAATGGTTGACTATCAGATAGTTACATTAATTAGCTGAATGATGATATTATTACTAAAGTGTCATTAAGGATTCTGAGCTAAATGGTTTTCTGAGTCATTATTTCAACAATTATTGTAATTAATGATTATATTCATGTGGATTAAAATAAAAACCACAACTCCCCAGAGACTCTGACAATGGAGCATGAATGTCAAAATCTCATGAGACTCAGTCATTTCAGATGGGTAGAAATAATCAAATCTCAATAAAGGGTTTGCTCACTCTAAGAGGAGAGGAGAGAAGAGAAAAGGAGAGGTTGGATTTTTTTTTAGTTCCATTCAAAATGTGAAACTCATATATTATATAGATTTATTACAGACAAAGTGATAAATTTTAATGCTTTGTTTCTTTTAACTTTGATGAGTATGGCTAACAGTTAATGAATACCCAAAATACAGTATGTCAAAAAAGTTAGAATATTACATAAGACCAATAACAAAGGAAGAATAGTTGGCCTTCTTAAAAATATGTTTGTTTATATGCACTCAGTACTTGACTGGGCCTCTTTAGGCATTAATTACTGCTTCAGTGCGGTGCAGCATGGGGGCGATCAGTCTGTGTCACTGATTATGGAATGGAAGCCCAGGTTGTTCTGACAGCAGCCTTCAGCTCAACTGAGTTTTAAGGTCTGTAGTCTCTCATCTGCCTCTTGACAATATCCCAGAGATTCTCAGTTGGGTTCAGGTCTGGCCAGTTTGCTGGTCAATCAAGCACAGGAGTATGATAGTCATGTGACCAGGTCTAGGTACTTTAAAGCAGCACGGGCAGGTGACAAGTAGTGATGTAATCAAGACTGCTCTATCTGAAACAAAGACATGCCCAAGTCCAGAAAGCATGGAGACCAAGACAAAACCAAGACTTTGTCAACTCAGCTGAGACCGAGACAAGCAGAGAACGAGACAAGACTAAGACCATAAAAACAATGTAAAAAATCAGTGCAAGGTTGAACAGTAACAGAGCACTCTCTCTTTGGAGCTTGGGTCATTCACTCTCGTTTTCACAAATAACCACCTTACTGATAATTTGTTATCACACTTTGTAATGAAGTTATGCAGTTATTAGATTCAAATGATCAAACTAACACTATTCCCCACAGCTGGTTTTATTTTCATTTTCCTCTCTGTGTATATGAAGGCAGATTAAACAATTATGAGTGCATGTTTTTCTGCATCCACACAGGCTTATTTGTGTTCCCAATGTTAGAATGTTTAACAATGTTCAACAAAAAGAAGACCAGTGCTACAAAACACATCAGAGCTCTGCAATCTGTGTAGCCACTACAGGATAATAGATAGCATAAATTCATTTTAAAACACCAGCAGACACTAGCTTATTCACTGGTTGCTGTCTATAAAAATAATCCTGCTCATAATAAGCTGAGGGAAATTGGCTTTCACAATGTCCAAGTTGCAAATTTGCACAATAAAAGAGTACAAAAATGTGAATGTTGCAAACTCACATGTAACTTTGAAGCCATTGCAGCGTGTCTCACTGTCCCTGAGCAGCGCCGAGGGTTTTGGTGTTCAGCTGCGTTTTGAAAAGAGAATAGAGCGAGGAGATGAGAGACGGATGAGAGGGAGAACACGGGAATGAACCCTGAGGAAGCTCATTTAGATTCAGGATGGGAATAAAAGGATTGATGGTGAAGCATTCTTCAGCTGGATACTTTACAGACTTCAGTGTCTTTGATTCTCAGGCAGTATTCATGGAAGTTTTACATAATGTGTTAATGACCCGCAGAGCATCAGCAGAGAGAGGATGAGGGGGTTTGAGCGCTCACTTGAACCTGTGATAACACCTGAACCTGGTTACCTTAAGAGCTCATTGAATCAGTGAGACTGACAGCCAAGGATTACTCACGTTAAACATGTGATGAGCCTGAAAGTGATTTATAATCAGCTACTTTTATGTTCAGTGCTGCTGTAGCTGATTTATGTAGAGTGATCCTCACTCTAAAAGCCATTTTTATTTAAGGAGGGATAAATTACATTACATTATTACAGGTGGAATTAAAACAAACCAGAATGTGCAGTTATTACGTGTCTGTTTAAGTTTCTACATGTGGAAGTTTTTTTCTCTGAAATGTCCTCATTAATTGATAAATTACTTTTAAATGATTACCAAGGGAGTTCTTCATTTTTACAATTGTGAAGTTCCATTTTTTTGTCTTGACAGACATCATGACTGAGTGCCATGACAGAAACAACAAGCTGCTGTATTTCAATAATAGTTTGCACCAGTTCCCCCTGTAACACACAACTACCCCCCTGACTAGAAGTCCACCAAATATTTCCAAGTCAAGTTACGGCCCTGATGTTCAGCTTTATGGCTAAAAACCAGAAGTGGCCTTTCTGGTTTATGCTGAGTGACTCACAAAGCATTCTGGGATTGCTCATGGTCTTAAAGTCACGTGTTGCAGCTTTTCTCCCTCATTTTGTGAAATTCTTCCATGAAATCCCAACCTAACCCTCGCCTATGGTCATGAATTCTGGGTAATGACCGAAACAAAAAGATCACAGATACAAGCGGCATAAATAAATTTTCTCTAGAGGGGTAATTTCATGAAATTAAGTGTCATTGCTTTGAAAGAGAGTCCCCGCCAAGTTTTTTCTTCATTTAGAAAATCATCATTTAGAAATTTTTCACGAGACCTGCATAATCAACAATCAAACAGCTGAGATAGTCTCTAGTCTTCTGTGTATATTTGATTCTCTGCTGTGAGGGTTAGGGTTAATATTGCTTTATTCCAAAAAGTCTGTTATCCTTTTAAATACGAGTTACAGCTCCAAACTGTAATAGCATCATTAAATCTTTTCAGGTGTAACATTAACAAGGCCCATCTAATCACTCAATAAACCGGGCCACATGCAAACCAAGGGATCATGGAAACACAAGAATAAAGCATTTTATCTCACTGGTTTAGTGTCCCTCTGTCACAAACTCAATGTTTTGTTTGATGACCAAAATGACAAGAGCACATTTTTCTAAGGGAACTCTTGAACTTAGGCCACGTCATTTACGATGACATAAATACGGTTAAATATTTACCTCTATGCCTTGAAATAATCAATCTGATCTATGATAAATAACATGGTTTAAAGAGATAAGATCATTTTAACCTCCTCAAGGCTAAAACATTTAAGGGACATCTGCAAGAAAGGTCATTGTTACTCTGCATATTGCAGAAATTTCTGAGACAATGCAATAAATTCTGAGCCGATCTCAATTCAGGTAAATAAAGTCAGTCAACTACTATAGTAGCATCTTATTTAAACTCCCTTTTGAAGGCCTGCATGGCTCAAGCATGCCTCAAGCAGGTCTCATGCATGCCAGTATGCTTGTGTGAGTTTGTAGCCTTGATGAAAGAAAGCTTTTTTTTAAGTAACTATCCCTCTGAGTGCCTCAGACTTCTTCAATAACTTGAATTAGAATCTTATTCTGTCTGAAACCTTATTTTTTATCATGTTGTTCAGAGACTATGACAATTCTGACTTTCCTTTATCTACTGCCCCTTTTTTTAACTATAGTAGCACTGTCTTATAGAATAGCATGGCAGCAACCAGATTGCTAAACTCAAAACTTAGAAAAACCAGGCATCACCAATAGTTAATGAACAGTGGTTTCATCCATTATAAATACAGTCTACTGGAATTATTGCATAAGGCATCTCATCATTATACAGAGGTAAAACTACATCCTATCTGTCCAATTATACTGATCTAAGACCTTAAAATATGCTGGCAGATCTTAATTCATTCATGGTGACCATGGTATCACAGTATAAATTTATTACAATTTAGGTCAGCCATAAAAATCTAAGATACTAATTGGTAAAACCTTCCCCTGTCAAAACCAATACCAGCTCAGAGCAGCAACTTAACAAAATTAGCTGCTAAATATTACAAACAAATGCTGCAAGCAGTGGCAGGATGGTCATCTGGGGTACCTGCTCTTTTCTCTGTTGGCATTTTAAACTGAAATTGTAATAAAATGGCCCACGCTGTTTGATCTAAAACTGGCCTGAAATCAGCCTGGCCAGCCAGCTCCTGACAGTAGCATTTATGTTTGTTTATGGTGAGAGAGTCATCCAGATTTACTGTACAGCAGTGTATATGCTGGAGTTTTAGCTCAGCATGCAGTGACAGAGATGGGAGCATAGCAGAATTAATATCTTGGATATATTCATTTGTAAAGTACACAATTTGCATAATCAAAGCTTCTTCAACCCCTGATTAAAAATATAAATATCCCTCCTAACCTGCTCTAAATCCCAGATCTTGAGAAGATAATGTGAACAAGTAGGCTCCTAAAGATCATGATTAAGAGGAGTCTGAAGTATTGTCTGTTTTTGTTTCCTCACTTGTAGGTGTCCCATCTTACATTATTCAGATTTATGGACTTTTTAAGCCCCAAGACTCCTAAATACCCCTATCAGATCTGAGATCCTGCTGGTGATGAAATAATAAACCAATGTGTATGACATCAATGTTTGCAGTCAATTAGCTGTTATAGTTCTCCATTCTCTAATAGCCTGAGCCATCATTTACCACCCAGCCTTCATTTGTTTAGTGTGAGTGATGATAAAAGGATCAGGTGGACAGGAGCTGATAACATGGAGGCTTGAGTAATGATACGCTCAGGGGCTAATATGGCAGCTGAGTGGAGTAAAATGCCATCATGTATGACACATGATGACAATGTCCTCTCTCCTGATATCTTAACTAAAACACAGAAACATACAGATTCATACAATTGTCTGAAGAGTTAAACTCTTTGTATTCAGGAGGTAGAAGGTTATAAATAAAATGCTGTGGAGCACAGATTGCCTTGTGTTTAGATCGCACCCTATGCACCCTATTCAAGCCTAGCCTGTGACTCTTTCACTTCATGTTGTTCCCCACTTTCTCAACCCTGTTTACGGCTCTATCCACTGTCCTAGCTCACCAATAAAGTAAAAAAAGAAATAAACAAAAAAAAATAATAATAATAAAAAAAAAAAAGAAAAAAAGAAAAGAAAAGAAAAGAAAAGAATAGAGTATGTTACTGATGTAGGCATAAGATACCATCTATGTTTTCTTTCACTCTATCATACTATACCTGCATTTAATTGGAGAATTTGATAAAGACGGTCAAGATTTTTGGTGCTACGTATAATTGCGCATTGTATAAGCCAGGATGAGGTTGTCAGGTGTTCAGTTATTTGAAACTTTTTGATGCCAAATGTTTGATAACAGTAAAATCAGTAAATGCTTTCCATACATGTTTAATACCTTAAACTGAGTTACAGTGCCTATAAAAAGGTATTAACTTGCTTTATTTGATTTTAGAAATCAATCGTGGACAATATATATACATACATATACATATACATATATATATATATATTTTTTTTTTTTCTTTTTCTTTTTTGACCAAGAAAATGTCATGTCAATAAAACAAAATGTAAACTGAGTGACTTTATAAATATTCACCCTTTTTAAAGTGACTGACCTAATTCAACAGAGGTCCAGCCAAATGGTGCTGGTAGTCTCACAATCAGTGAAATGAGGATCACCTGAGTCCAGTGAATGTGTCTCAGGTGATCGAGAATAAAGACACCTGTGTCTGGAAGGTCAAGTCACTGGTTAATCAGTAATCCTGGCTACCATTACACCATGAAGACAAAAGAACATTTCAAGCAACTCAGAGAAAAGATGATTAAAAAGTATAAGTCTGCCTGGATCAGGCCATCCTCACAAACTGAGTGACCGTGTAAGAAGAGACTAGTGAGGGAGGCCAACAAGCTATAACTACTCTGAAGGAGGTACACACTTCAGCAGCTGAGATGGGAGAGACTCTGCATACAACAACTGTTGCCCAGGTTCTTCACCAGTCAAAGCTTTATGGGAGAGTGGCAAAGAGAAAGCCACTGTTGAAGAAAACTCATTAAAACTTGACTGGAGTTCACCAGAAGGGCATGTAGGAGACTCCATGGTCAAGTGGAAGAAAGGTTTTTGGTCTGATGAAACCAAAATGTTGCTTTTTGGCCATCAGAGGAGACGCTATGTTTAGAGGGCATCAAACACTGCACATCACCACAAACACACCATCCCCGCTGTGAAGCATGATGCTGCCACCATCATGCTGTGGTTATGCTTGTAGGCAGCTGGCCTTAGAATGGGCTGGTACAGATAGAGTGTAAAATTAATATGGAGAAATATAGGAAAATCCTGGACGACAATCTTATTCAGTCCATGAGAGAACTACAGCTTGGTAGAAGATTTATTTTCCAGCAAGACAATGACCCAAAGCATACAGCAAAAGCTAGACAGAAATGGATTAAAGGGATACTTCAACATTTTGGCAAATTTGCCCATTGCCATAATCCCTATAGTCTAAGTAACAGGTTCGTTACCTTTAGTTGTCGGTGCAAGCTATTTTTAGATTGGCCGCTGCCGAGTTCGGCACTGCTGTGCCAACTCAATGTAAGCAGACGGTATTCCGGCTTTCCCTCATCAAACTCATCAAATACACAATCCAACAACTCCAAAACACTCTCGTGGACAAGTTGTGACCTGCACATTCACCACACTACGAAACAATAACGTATAATTATGCAACATTACGACACATGAAGCAAATACTCGGAACTATTTCTTAAGTAAATCACTGGGCGGAGTGACACAGTGCAGCAGCCATGTTTGTTGTGTAGTTCCGGCTTTGCATTTAGCTTTAAAACATCTCTGTCTCGTAATGTTCCATGATTATTTCATAGCGTGGTGAATGTGCAGGTCACAACTTGTCCACGAGAGTGTTTTGGAGTTGTTGGATTGTGTATTTGATGAGTTTGACGAGGGAAAGCCGGAATACCGTCTGCTTACATTGAGTTGGCACAGCAGGTCCGAACTCGGCAGTGCCGATCTTAAAATAGCTTGCACCAACAACTGAAGGTAACGAACCTATTACTAAGACTATAGGAAGTATGGCAATGGATGAATTTGCCAAAATGTTGAAGTATCCCTTTAAAGACAACAAGGTAAGTAATTACTCTCAATACAGTATACAGTTGTGAGCCAAGCATCAACAGACAACGGTTTTGCCTAGTTTTGATGAGGAAAAGTATTTTAAACCAGTCTATTGTACTCCTTCCATCTCCCTAGGTGAGATCTGTTCAGCTGCTGTTGAATTTTAACATGTTTCTCCATATGTAAATTTCTGGTTCAACTCTTACACCCTGAGGTTGAATATATCTACGTTTATCAAGCTAAATGAACAGATTCAGACTCTCCACTAAAGGCTGATGATGCCAGGTGATAAACACACTAGTGATTGTTTCACCCTGACAGCACAAACAGGTTTCCTTGAAAGCAATAAATTGAGAGATAAAGTTGGTGTAGGATTCTCACTTTCTGGCACATGCCTCTGGAGGACATTCAGGAAATTAGACAAACACACACACTGTGGTACGTTATCAGCCTCCATCCCTGTTTCCGTCGCTGTGAAACCCAAAAGAGCAGTAATTACTGTAAATGTTGGAGCGACAGAGAGAGGAGAGGATAAAGGAGACAAGAGAGATAGTAGCTGTCGCAGCAGGAGCCAAAAGATGTTCATTAAGTCAACCCCACCCCCAACTCTCACACGCGTTACACTACAACTCTCATTATAACATACTAACACACATGTATACAGGCCTGCCTGCTGCAACATACTGCTGCTCAAATCACTTTGCAGGATTAAATGCAACATCCAGATTTGTATTCAGAATTATGCAAATTTTCACTCGCCTCTCCTACAATCTCTTCTTGATTTCCCTGTGCTTACCCTTCACAGTTTCATTATCTTTTTCCTCCCATCTTCCTCCACAGTCTTCAATCCTCCCTCCTTATTTCATCATTCTCTATCAACATCTTAAACCTCCTATCACTTACCCTTAATCATTACCCGCTCTTTGAATTCTTTCCCTTTTATTTTGTTGTTTTGTCCCTCCTTTCTTTTCTCATCTTTTTCTCCCATTCTCTCATCCTCCTCTTCCTCCTCATGTCTCCCCATGAGCCCACACACATGCAGCCAATCTAAGTCAATTAAACAAATGGTTTTTATTCTCCCTTTCTATTACACTGTCTCTGACTGCATTTATGACAGACTTAAAGTCATTACACTAAGCTCTGTGTGTGTATGGGGGATGTAATGTATGTGTCCGTGTGTGTGTGTGTGTGTGTGTGCGTGTGTAGATATGTGTCTGTGAGTCTATTTCGTAAAGCTTAAGCTAATTAGGAAGCGCCCGTGGCTCTGCCAGCTACAATGGCAGACCAGGGAAATGTTGGAGAGATAAGGCTGAAAATACCAAAACATACACAAATGGATTATTGTACTGACTTCACACATGCACCACACACAGGGAAGCAAACATGTAGAACGTGCTACAACAGCAGGATGAGAAAGGCTTTTACAGTAATACATCTGAATAAGAGCTGTCAATCCATAGAGAAATCATCAATCATGGACTCTGTGCTTAATTCATCTCTATTAATTGCACATACCAATAACATGAGGATTGCTATAGAGTTTGATTTAATTCATAACCTTGTCTTGACTCTGTTCTTTACAATATTAAGAGTTAACTTACAAACTACCACATCTGATCATGTTGCTTTCCTGCAGTTCTTGATACCCATACTCCACAAACACACCCTGGAATTCTGCTCTCTACACAAGGCTGCTTGCTCACAGGTTAGTCTCTCACCCTCTTCATCACCAGGATGTTCTGAAAGCTGCCAAAGTTGAGTGCCTTTCTCACTGAATCTATTTTCATAGCACTAACCTATAGAGCGAAAGATTCTTATGGTAATGAAACAAAATGATCGGAAAGAAAAAAGAGCGTGACACATGTGGATCCAAATAACATCAGAGCTTTTACAAGCTTTTCAAACAGGGGAAAGAGCAGATTAAGATTTTATATTAACTGGTAGAGATCTCACAGCAATTATTGCTATTGCAACTATTGCTGTGAGATCTCTACCAGAAAAAAAAAGGAGAAAACTGGCAAAAATGGGTTAAAAGAGGCAAAAATGGGCTTAAAGTAGAGATGAAACAGTATTATTAATTTTGTGCTACTGTGGTGACAGAGGCATGTCCATACCGTCATGGACATCTGCTGGTCTCAAACAAACAGACCTTCAGTGCAAAAAAGCGTGTCATGGACCAAACCGAAGCAGGAACTACAGTTACCATCAACCCTCCCATACCCATCATCCTTTGTGCTCCACACACTGATTTGATCTAACAGTGCAAAAATGGTGGATGCTACAAGTGGCAAAGAAGTGATAAGTTTCAACTTATGATATTAGTAGAAGAACGTGATTTATGCAATTATTTCATTAATCGCCGAGAGATGAACACTAAAATACCATCTAAAAATCACTCAGATAGGCCAAAATAAAGATACTATTCTTGATCCACCTCTGAAGAATAGAAGAGTCCTTTATGTGATAAGTGAGTCTGTAAAGGGTCTGCTCTTCTTACACAGAAGGACTCTATGAAGTGAAAAAACGATTGTGTCCTATGCATGGCTGTGAAAAAAAAAAAACAAAAAAAACTTTAAGTTACATAGGAAGAGGGATTGTGACGAGAGCTCACGCTACAAGATCTCACAAATCTAAAACGTCACAAGATTTCTCGTGGTGGTAAAAAATGTCTCTGAGATTGACCAGCTGGAGACCAGTAGTCTCCATTTGCTAAATTTGTTGTACATAATGGGTCGTTCTGAAGAGCTCAGTGACCTCAAGCGTGGTGCTGTGATGAATGTCACCTTTACAATAAGATGGATCCTGAAATTTTATCCCTGTTGAGCTTTCCACAGTCAACTGTGAGTGATATTAGTGATATCATTAAGTGGAAGCGTTTAGGAACAACAGCAAAATCACAAAACAGGGTCAAGGACTGCCAAGTGGCATGGCAATAGTTTTGGATTTTTCAATAGTTTTTGTTTTTATTTCGTTTTCACTTCTTTTTTCAATTTCAGTTTCGTTTTAATTAGTTTTTACTGCTGGTTTATTAGTTTAGTTCAGTGTTAGTTCTGCAAAAATGCTTCGTTTCAGTTTTATTTTTATTAGTTTTAGTTTGTTCAGATACATGTAGCGGCTGAGGGAACGTCATACCTTTTTTAAAAACATATTCAAACAGGCTACTTTCACTTTTCATTTTATTTGTTTAAAGATGATGTTTGAATACAAGTTCTGCAATTTCACACTCACCAGATTCTGGTGTAGGTGCCAGTCAGTCTGGTTGTGTCAAAGACTAAAACTATGGATATTTTGTCTCTATTTTTATTCTATTTTAGTTGGTTTTGTTAGAACACCGTACAGTTTTAGTAAGTTTCCGTTTTTTTCTGTAAAGCTCAGTTTTGATTTAGTTTCAGTTAACTAAAATGAGTTTTGAATTTTTATTTTTAGTGATTTAGTTAACTATAATAACCTTGGTGCATGGTGTGTAAAAATTGCCAACGCTCTGTTGATTCCATAGCTGAAGAGTTCAGAACCTCAACCTGCATTAATGTAAGTTCAAAAACTGAAGCAGGAGCTTCATGAATGGGTTATCATAGCTGAGCAGCTGCATGCAAGTCTCACATCACCAAGTCTAATGCCAAGCGTCTGATGGAGTGGTGTGGAGCACACTCACACTGGACTGTGGAAACGTGTTCTGTGGAGTGATGAATCATGATTCTCTGTTTGGCAGTCAGATTTGTGAGTCTGAGTTTGGCAGATTCCAATAGAGTGTTACCTGCCTGACTGCACCATGCCATCTGTGAAGTTTAGTGGAGGAGGGATGATGGTATGGGGCTGATTTTTAGGGTTTGGTCGAGGCCCCTTATTTCCAGTGAAGGCCAATTTTAATGCTAAGGAAATTTTGGACTGTTTGTGTGGCTGGTGTGTGAACAAGAGTCGATGCACTTCTAGTGAGATAAAGCTGCTGAGCAGCATACTCCGTGGTAGTGGGGCTGCTGCCGTTCTCCATGTCCGAAGTTATCCTACCATTAGATCGACTGTTAAAGTGTTATTATAAGATGGAAAAGTTACATGTTCTTGCTTTAATCAAAATAATAGGTTATTTTCTCATCCCTGGCTGAATACTTTAGTTGGTAGTTGCACTTCTTCCTCCTGTTATGTTTCAAATATGTAAACGGTGGGTCCGTTGATTCCTCCCGCCCTCATTGCTTGAACTCTTCCTTTTACTGTTGGGTTGTTTTATAATAATAAAAGTTTGTCAAATTTCTGCATATGTTCTATTTTCTCCCACGTAGAAGTTTGTAGAATCAACAAACTTTATCCTTTGTTCAGTTGCACTAGTTTGACAGCATCTGCAGCCCATTTAGCTGCTCAACAGATGGTCAATAAATATCAAGAAACGCCGTGAGAATAAAGCACTCCTACACGCAAACAAGGAGTTACACTCAAACTGTTATTACACACATCTCCAAACACACACACTGCGACAAATCTCACACACAAACAGAAAATACTACAGATAAAAACAAGAGAGAAATTACAGCTACACACAAACACACACTCCTCTCTACTGGTGTAATTGAAGCCAAACAGGGAGTAAAATTATTGGCTTCATACTTGCACATGACACTAGGTAGTTGTGTGTGTGGATCGTGATAAATCATGGCTGGGTAATATACAATACAACACACTTTTCCATAGGGACTCGCCTTGCTTCTAGTTTGGACAGATGAGTGTGTGCCTGTGTTAGTGTTTCCCAGGAGCCCCAGTACTCACAGATACATAAATACAGCTACTCTAGACCCTTTATCCAGAAGAAGGTCTGCTTGTTTACCTCCTTCATCCACTTCCTCTTTCCTTTTCCTCATCCTTCTTTACTCTTTTAATCTCCATTTTGTGTATTTTTAAACCTTTAGTGTTGTTTTAACCTCTGTCTCCTTCTCCCTC
Source organism: Cheilinus undulatus (assembly GCF_018320785.1). Classification (NCBI taxonomy): domain Eukaryota; kingdom Metazoa; phylum Chordata; class Actinopteri; order Labriformes; family Labridae; genus Cheilinus; species Cheilinus undulatus. Next base: position 23,624,082 of record NC_054865.1, on the reverse strand, counting down.
CGCATACCTTCATTCATTTCACAAGTCAGGTATCTATGCACTATTTTATGCTCATTTTCAGTTTGCTCAAACATGAACCTGACTGGAGACTCAACAAATCTGGAAAAAAGGAAACAGTTTTTACATTTTGGGGATTTGGGAAAGATGGAATATTGGTAAAGAAAGGAGCATGTTTAGTAAAGACGTAGTGGACACTGGAATCAGTAGTGAGGACAAACATCAGCCACCAGCAAATAATGTGACATGAACACACATCATGTTTATCTGTTGAATCCAATCAATTTAATGCTGCCATCTCGTATAATTAACTTCTGTATCAAACAGGGATTTTTCACCAGGAAGAAGATGACATCTTTTAGACAAACTCAGATCTGTTTTTATGATAAACATGAGAGAACATGTTGGCATAATAGCAGTCTTACACTGAAAGACAAAAACATCAGTAATGGTAAAAGTTAACTGATAATTTGTTATTTTAAACAGTGATATCAGTGTTAAGGTCTTTGCACACTGAAAATCCAAAATCCAAAAAACCTCATGCACATAAACCTTGGCCACCAAGTCTGATGTGTTTTTTTTTTTTTTTAATAAACTGTGAAAACTGCAGTATGTGGCGAACTGTTATGTACAGTGAGGACAAAAACAGTGAAGATGATCCTGTGGCTCTTTGACTTCTTGAACACACTGTATCCATCCTGAGAGCTTCTTAATCCACCAGCTCACAGGTCACAGTAGAGATTCAGCTTCTGTTATGTGGCTATGAGTTCAAACTCTGGTACACTATTATGTTCCATGGTTGATATCCACATATTACACAGACAAATCACTTAGGGGGATCTGCTGCAGCATGTACATGTGCATTTATGTATGTATGTTCATGACACACCAATCATTGGCATTGCACTTTATGTTAATCTTTCTGTTTTGTGCAATGCATGGTTACATATACGTATGTGTGCATACATTGCACCAATATAAATGCATTATGCATTTGTTACTATTGTTTGTCTACATGGATGATTTTATTATTGTATGCATGTGTGGGACATACACACATCAGCATACATTTAATGCAGCATTTTCTCGTCTTGGCCTGCTCCACTTGTCAGGAGTGGGTGGTTTCAACTACAATATTTTATTTGCCTGTTTTATATCTGCTATAACAGCTTTAAGCTTCTTCTTTTATAGAACTTGTGGCACTTGACGTGTGTCTGCAACATTAACGTGAAAAACTACTCCTTGCACTAGAAATAGCACTTTATAACATGCATTTTATACAATGACCTTTATCAGCACAGTTCATATTGATCTTGTTATTGCATGTTTGCACACTGTCAGTATTGTTGTTCTGTCTCTTTGTGTTAAGGTACTATGAATATAAATTAGCAGTTTTGCTAACTCTGGCATGTTTACATTTGTCTTTTGGGCTCATGTTCATTAATTTGTTCCATCCCTATTAAACAGATCAATCAAAAATAGGGGTGAACGAGCAAGAAGGGAGCAGCAGTCTCTGTTCTGATTCATCAATCACCCGTTTAAATGACATGGACATGAATTTAAAAAAAAAATATCAAGAAATCGGACCTATTCTATAAAACATAATGACAAACTAAAGTTTTGGTGTCAGTGTGTGATTATGATTAGAACAACATGAGCTCATTATTCTGTTTAAACGTGCAAAAATTTCAGATGAAAAAAAGTGACTGGGTGTGTAAATGCCTTTAGCCCTAATTTTTCACATCTCTAACATCTAGCACATTAACAGTGGTGTCTCTGAGTTAACATGCCAAAGCAAGCACCGAAGGCTGTTGCAAGAACTCTTCCAGTAGCACACAGTTTTAGAGGAAGTTGTACAAAACTCTCAATTTCAACTAATACAAACTTACTTTGTTTGATGAGGCTCATCATAGAAGAGCCAAGCTAATCATCTGATTGATCCACAGCTCAAAGCTGATCACAACAAACTGCTGCTGGCAAACTTCAACCTTCACCACCCTCAGCCTTCTCCTTTAACTTTTAAACCCTCATATTTACTTTTATTGAATAACAATGTATTTGACATGGATTGTCCTAAATGTATCTTTTTATCTACAGTATATACAGGTTTTTAGTACTGCACTCCCTGGAAAGTAAAAGCATGCTGCTTGACTAACTCAGGTTAGATCTAATTTAGTAACCTTTAGTAATCTTTACTCCCAGAAACACAGTGGATAGAACCACGCATGAATTTGCATTTTCTTTAGATGGAAACCCTACAGTTCTCTTTTTACTCCTCCCTCTTCTATCTATTCAGTACTTTTCCCTAATTTCTGATTCTCCTTTAGTTGTTCCTCCTTCAAAACCCTACCTTGTCTGACTAAAAATCTTTATAAGTGCTCAACATTTACTCCTGAATCTGTGATCATTCTAGCATTCTTACTAACATCTTTCAGCCTTCCCATCTCTTCCTATCTCCAAATTAAATTCTCCCTCTGGAAACAGCAGAATAATAGGTTGTAGATAGTGTAGAGAGCATTTTTGGACTATTGAGTTAAGATTAAGCATTTCTGAATCCAGCCAGCTTTACTTATGAAGAACATGAGAAAACAATTCAATGTTATCAATTCACAATCTTTCCATTCAGTCATTTTGCACAGTATTTTCTACAAGATAAGGTTTAATTATTGTGCCAGTCTTGCCAAGAGGAAACACTTAGTTTTATTACCAGTGCACTAAATGTTTTGGTGAAGGCTCACGCAGATAACTGAGACAATCACAGTCAGCACTGTAGATAATGTGATGCTCTGGTGGCAGTTTAGCTTGGTAGTTTAATGATGATGTTTTCAGTAGACTCATCGTCATTTCATTGTTTTATAGTTTTATCTTTATTAACAGTCATGGATAAAAGTATTGGCACCCCTGGAATTTGTCCAGAAAATACATAATTTCTCACAGAAATTGTTGCAATTACAAATGTTTTTGGTATACACATGTTTATTTCATTTATGTGCATTGGAACAACACAAAAAAAGCAGAAGAGAAAGCCAAAATTTACATAATTTTACACAAAACTCAAAATATGAGCCAGACAAAATTGCTGGCACTTAATATTTGGTTGCGCACCCTTGAAAACAAATAACTGAAACCAATCACTTCCTATAACCATCAAAAAGCTTCTTATACCTCTCAACTGGAATTTTGGACCACTCTTCTTTTTGCAAACTGCTCCAGGTCTCTCTCAGATTTGAAGGGTGGCTTCTTGCAACAGCAATTTTGAGATCTCTCCATAGGTGTTCAATGGGATTTAGATCCAGACTCATTACTGGACACTTCAGAACTCTCCAGCACTTTGTCTCCAACCATTTCTTGGTGCTTTTTGAGGTATGTTTCAGGTCATTGTCTTGCTGGAACACCTATGACCTCTGGCGCAGACCCAGCTTTCTGACTACATTGCGGCCCAAAATCTTTTGATAGTCTTCAGATTTTAATGATTCCTTGCACACAGTCAAGGCACCCAGCGCCAGAGGCAGCAAAACAACCCCAAAACATCTTTGAACCTCCACCATGCTTGACTGTAGGTACTGTGGTCTTTTCTTTGTAAGCCTCATTCCGTTTTCTGTAAACAGTAGAATGACGTAACCTGACATGCCAGATGGATGTGTTTCACACATCCATCTGGGAAAGCTTCAATAGGAAACGTTTGAGAAAAGGCAGAGGATTTGAAAAAAACTCGGAGTGTGATTGGATGAACGTTCTGTCTGTCACATCATCATGGGCCAATCAGAGCAACAAAACACGTGACGTAGCTGCTATCGAGCTGCGCGTGCGCAGCTAGTGAGGAATAACGCGAAACATGGTGACTATAGACATGTAAGTACTCGACTTTTGTCGTTTTTGAAAAGAAAACAACTCACTGCTGTTCTTTGCTCTTCTTTAAATGAAGAAATGTCGTCAAGTTCTGATAAAACTGGCGCTTTAGCAGCATCCGCGGTAATATCTTCCTCCATAACTGCACCAGCTCTTACTGCTGCTTGTTTACGTCAGGACTCTGCTGCACCTCAAAGTACTGCCCCTTGTCACAGATTGGTCCTGTCACTTTCTAACCGGGCCCAAACGGTTCAGATGGGAGCTTTGCAAGATGGATTCACCAGTGAAAAACAAGGAAACGGGCATATCCATCTGCTTTGTAAGGTTAAGAATGACATACTTTTCCAAAAAGCTCTACCTTAGTCTCATCTGTCCACAAAATGTTCTCCCAGGAGGATTGAGGCTTACTCAGGTACATTTTTGCAAACTCCAGTCTGGCTTTTTTATGTCTCTTTGTCAGCAGAGGGGTTCTCCTCGGTCCCATGCCATAGCGCTTCATCTCATTAAGATGACGACATATGGTCCGAGCTGACACTTTTGCACTCTGAGTCTGCAGGACAGCCTGAATTTGAGTGGAAGTTGACTGTGGATGTTTATCCACCATTACAACTATCCTGCGTTGCATTCTTTTGTCAGTTGTTCTCTTCGGTCCACGTTCAGGGAGATTAGCCACTGTTCCATGGGTTATAAACTTCTTTATTATATTACGCACAGTGGACAAAGGAATTTCAAGATCTCTGGAGATGGTCTTGTAACCCTGAGATTGTTCATATTTTCCCACAGTTTTGACTTGATCCATTTCTAAAGTTCACAGGAGAGCTACAAGTTCACCTGGGAATGAAGAGCACAAGTTTTCTCTTTGTCTTCTTGAGTTGCTGCTCATCTTGAGTTAGGGCAACTGGTTTAGAGAGATGGGATCTACAACTGGAAGCTGTATTTGGTTTATTTAGAAAATGGCTGGATGTTCTATGCATACCCATGTTTGATTGTCCAGGGAGGATTGCCTATAGTGGGGAGAGAGGGCGCAGCACGGATAGAGCATAGTGCTCACCTGTGGAGAGAAATCAGGGCTTAAGTTCCTGTCTACAGCAGAGTGTAAAGCCATCTGTAATCCCCCCTCATGTCAAAACAGTTCTGCAACCTCCCTGGTGCTGAAAGGATTTCATAAACATGAGTTCACAATTCAGCCAATGTAATGGTTCATTGATTAGTATGAACTTCATCCTAGACCATGAAAGCCTTCTCCCTAAGATCTCACCAAGACCACTGCTGGAAATGTGAAAACAAACCTCATCTTCTGCCAGACTTTCCAGGGCTGTCTCTTGTCTTGAGAAACAGTTTTTTTAACTACCTGGCTCTCTCAGATCATGTTCTTGTGCCAGCTTCACTGACAAGTTGATCTCGATGTGTCAACGAGAGTCTGCACTTGGCATGTTAATACTCCTCTACAGCAGAGGATGGAAGGAGCCTAAGCTGTCAAGAATTTGTGTAAAGCTTTATTGATGAAAAACACAGCGCTGTTCAGAAGCATCTATGAAGATGCTCACTGAAAATCCTCTCCACCCTTGAACTGTTTTCAGAAGACTTGAAAGTCTTTCTGGCAAAACAAACACAACACTTCCTACAGTAGATTCAATGAAACACACTTTTCTCAGCATTCTGCAACTAAAACTTTGAAGATCAAGACTCTTGGAAGTTTTTAAAGATCCGGTGTTCCACTTTTTCTTTTTTAATCTAAATGTGAGCATTGGTCTGTTTGAAAACTGGTCCTATGAGATATTTTTCTTGTAAAGTGAGCCAGGCTGCAGTGCAAATGAGGATAAGAGTGTGTGAGTAAATGTTTTATTGGGTGACATGTCTGGCATGTAAGGAGTGTTTATGAGTAATTGCTTTTTCATTAACTCACTTCACTAATGTAAACATCATTACTTAATATTTTATAACCCTCATTGTACTTTAGAAAACAAATCAAATGTCCTGCCATTAAAGCTCATTAAATTCAGCTAAATTAAAATTTTCTGTTGCGGTTTTAACAAAGTGTCAGTCAATGCAGCAGAAGAGATGCAATGATTGCAACAATCAAGGCTTTACCAATGTTGATCAAATTTCTGCAAAATGCACTTCCAGTGCCAAACTGTTTCACTTATCTTTTTTAATTTTTCTTGTCTGTTTCGCAAATGAGTTATGGAATTTGTAGAGCTGTAGTCAACCACAGAAAACCTTGTCGACTGAAAATAAACCCACACAACGACCAATTGATTGGTCATTGGAAAAAACAGCACTCCACATTATTTCTAGATCAATCTAATCTGTGAAAGTGTTTCCATTGCATCCTCTTGGTAGTCTAAATGAACTGATATAAACATGACGAGTTCTTTGCAACATAAGTTACTTATAGCCTCATTATGATGTACTTAAATAACAACTTTCTGAACAACTGGTTCTTTTTTTTAACTCCTTTGAGCTCTAAGCTATTTTTCAACCATTTTGTCTCCCCTGGACTTATTGTATTAAAAAGCTTGTAAAACATCAATCCCGAGCACAGTCAAGCTCTAAACATCAGTTTTTTCAGGCCAACCTGGGCTTTAAGAATAGGTGTGCCGCAGTAACGTTACTTGAATTTAAAATAAAGTTACAGGACAATACAGACAAAGGAAAAATCTAAAATAGAAATCAAAAATAACTTTTTATGTATTACACACAGTAAACAATAATGACTAAGACTTCTTCTGCACAAACCTGTTCTCCCATCTCGTGACAAAAAACCCCTTTAAAATATTCACAGATTTTTAAATAATGCTTCTTTGTATAGGCTCCATTTGTTTCATTGTTCCAAGTTGTTCCTGTCTGCAGTGATCCAGAAGGCCACATCATAGGCTCTCTCTCCATAATGAGCTACTTAGGCCGTCTCCTGCATGATCTAAGTGTTAAGACATGCACAGTTTGAAGAAGTACGAACAGCCCACCATTGGTTGTCACAGCCTGTCGCAACGGATTGTAAGGTACAAAATGGTGTTTAGCATTAACCGCAAGCAACAGAAAATGGATTAAAAATGGAGAAAAAGACGTAGAGAAGCTTCTATAAGGGATAAGACTCTGTGAATAGTGACTTTAGAACGGTAAAATGACAACCTCAAAAAGGAAAAAAGTAAGTGGCTATAATTTATGATACAAACTTTTTTTTTTTCAAAGTTTTTATTAACTGTGTCACTTCTTGTCGTAAGAAAAAGGGCAGTCTGAGAGGATTTACACCAGTGATCTGGAAAAAATAAAATAAAAATGAGAGCGTGAGAGATGGCAGTCTCTCCTCTGCTCTCTTTCTGTCTGTAGCAGACACTGCTGTTAAAGCTGTGCTTCCATGAGCCTCCCCATGGTGGCATGGTGTCATGATGGGGGTGTGGCAGGGCAAGGCTAAGCAGCACCAGCTGATGACTTCAGCGCTGCAGAAGAAGAGCAGTTCATGTTGTCACCTCAGATTCAACAATTTTCTTGCAGCTCAAGTCCAAGATATTGTCTGCATTTAGAATTGGAGTACTGTGAAACAATTAAAAGATAATACTCTTCTCTTTATCTGAATTTCCCACTGCTGAGTGCTCCTGTCTCTAACTCCATCGCTGCATATGCTCCCTTTCTCCATCTTTCAATCATCAAACAGATATGATTTTGGTTGGACTAACCAGTCAGCCAGCTGACTGGAGGGTGTCCACCCCAGAGATTTGATGTATGGAAACTGTTGCAAGTAGTCCTTTCTCTTGAAATGTTGCTGGACATGTTTAACAAAATGCATGTAGCCATGAAGACATGAGAGTTTTTCCAACAGGTGACTTCTCCTGCATAGTAACAGCCTGTTCTCGACAGCCAGGTTTACTTGTTAGCATTAAATGGCACAATACACACAACCACTATTGACAGCAGTGCAAGCCATGTTATTTTCTGATGAAACAGGGTCTATCAAAAGGGTTGATATCAGCTGATATCAATGCTCAGCTAACACATCACTGCATCCTTATGTATAGCATTAGGGTCAGCCATATTATCCCACAAACCAGTGGAGCATTCAAACTTAATGCAAGGCCTAAATTCACTCACAAACAGACAAAAAGATGAACGTAAACAAAGCAATGTGTAAGAATACAAATAGCTACAGCTGAAATGAACCATTATGTATCTGGACGCAAACAGTCCAGAGAGGAAGAGCCGCTCAAGGAGGCAATAAAATGTGCTCTGGCCAGATCTCATCTGTCACTGCTTACTGCAGCACCGCAGTCTGAGCAAAAAAACACAAACTAATGTAGAAACACAAAACACAACCCTACAGAGGTCCAAAGTAACACACAATAGACAAGAATCTGGTGCATGCACAAACACATCCCACTGCAGTTCATCGGCATCACACAGCTGCACAGTCATGCAGACACACACTGATACACAACACACACTGCACACACACTCTGCTTCTCCTGGGTATATTAAGAGCAGTAATGATGCTGTGGCATGACTTCATTGTGAGTGTCAGTGTGCATGCATGCATGTGTTTGTGCAGCAGTATCAGTGCTCTGTGGGGGGAGCAGCTATTAGTATAAAGAATGGTTTAATAGCACAAAACACTCCTCCAATGAAACACAAAGCTACACTCACAGTAATGACATATTTTGGTTTTTTGTTCAGCACATAGAACAGTCAGAGTACACAACAATAAAGTGTTCATTTGTTATGTATTAGAGCCACTGTAAAGAGGAAATGAGAGGAGGAGAAAGAAAAGAAAAAGCTCCGTAAGTAGAGGAGACTAATGAGGAGGAAGTCATGGAAAGAGGAGGAGAGAAGACAGAAGTAGACAGAGGGAGAAAAGGGAGATACAGCAGACGAGAAAAACTACAGAGGACAACAGAGAAAGTGAAATGAAGGACTTAACCACCTCTTTATATTACTCTTACAGGATGCTCTGGCATGCAATCACACTGCCCCCTACTGACAGTCTATAAAACACCATTCTGATGTCACACAGGCTGATCTCGTCTATTCATCTTTATCTCTTTCTGTAAGTCTAGCACAGTCACAGCAGATGGCTGTTCAACATAAGTCTGGTTCTGCTGGGGGTTTCTGCCTGCTGAAAAGAAGTAACTTTGAAAAATGTTGCTAAGTCCTTTTCTCATGGTAGAATAATGTTGAATCTTTAAAAAATATATATTTCTGATTTTTAAATAATAAGAATACAGTCTAGACATGCTCCTTTTGGTCTTGGCATTTGTTATGAATAAATGCTTGTCAAATAAAGATGATTGGATTTGTTAATTAGCTTTTTGTTGGGTTTTAATTAAAAGTGGTTTGTGTTGGTGATGTCTTCATAAGTTTTGATTACCACAACCGCGGTCATGCTCTTGATGTCCTTGCGTATTACCAAGGGCAAGGGAAAATAATCTGTTAAAAAAATAATCTGCATCTTCAGGGCAGAGAAAGGAATGGATGTGGTGAGTAAGCATGGCCTAATGCCCAGGTGGGTAGCAGCGTTGCTAGAACCCCTGGTCGTTGTATGGATGTCCCAAGGGCCCAAAAATCGCCTGTTACCAGGGGTGATAAGGCACAGACATGTGTGTTGACATGTGTAGAGCTTGACCCTGGCACCCCTCTCCTCCTCTCTAGCCTTGGGCTGTTGCATACCAGCCCTAAACATATGCACATGACCGTATAAGAAAAAAGGAATCAATTAAATGCACATTGTGTAAAATTTTACCACTAGGGGGCTCTCAATCAAAACAATAACACAATATTAATAGAAAGGACGAGCACTGCCCTGCTCCAGCTGTTTCCTTCTTGTTTAGCCAGAGGACTCAGTTCATTACAAACAGCACCTCATAAGTGTATTTACTAAACAGAAAAGCAGTGTTTTAGTTTACTTAATTAATTTCACATAGTAAGAGGGACTGCTTTTAATAGTGCACTCCTGGGTTCGTGCTGAAGATGCATCCTTAAACTGAATTTAACCCTTTAACAAAACAATTTTGATTACTTTCCAGGGATCAAGAAATCAACATTTTATCATCTGAAAACTAGCTTTTTGTATTCTAGGAATGTATGACATCACAAATATGAAAATCTCTGCCAGTATTTATAGCCAATATGTCACTGTAAATGACTGCATATGTAGGCTGAAAATATTCATAAAGATGGTGGAGTTTTAGGCAGTACCAACAGACCTTCATACCTGAATTTTTTTCTATGTGCATGATTCCTTAAACTTTAAAATGGCCCTCTGATTTAAGTCTGAACTACATTTAAATATCAGTATCCTATCGGTATTAGTTAAAATGAATTAGTTAATATTAGCATATTAAATATCGACAAAAATCCAACACTGTGCAGCCCTACCATTATCCCAAGATAAAAGATGAATGAGTTGAGATCTTATCTTTAACTCATTGAGTGCCAGCCCTTTTATAAAATGGAAAGTGGCTTGTGCCAGCATTTTTTGCCATTTTGAGTCATCTTTCAAGACCCAAAGAATATTTTGTACTATGACTCTGAAAACACCGAATAGCTCAAATGAAAGAAGAAACTCTCTATTTCATCAAGCAAAAAACGTTTGTTTGCAGCTTGTTCCATTCTTGATTTATTTGAAGTTGAATAGAGGCTAGTTTCACCAAAAAGACCACTGTTTTTCTAGAAAGCTGAGAAAAATGCATTTTGTGAAAGAGAGTCTGTCAAGCAGAACAGTGATTTGAATGTTATAATTTTGCCTTCAATGACATAAAAGACATCTGAAAATTGTTATTACAAATGTTATTTTATTGTAAAATAAATAAAATAAATACAAAACACAGCACAATACAACTGGACTGCCGCCACGGGACCCCCGATACGCCCACTTCCTCTCCTGCTTGCGTGTCCCCTGGCACTGCCTGTAAATTATAGAAGTAATATAACATATAATATGTTATAAATATTATATATATAAAATATATAATCTATAATATAGAAATTTTTTAGTTCTTAACTCTTTTTCTGCCAACAGACGGTGTTGCAGAACTGCATGGGGCTTGCTCTTCTCTCAAGTCTGCTTCTGAAATCACATGAGTGAACGCATGAGTTATGGTTTCATTCGATAAAATTTGGCTGAATAATAATTGGGTTCCTAACGTTAACTTACCTCCATCGCTCTGGGACAGAGAACAAGATCTGCTCTGCTCCCTCAGCAGCCATTCCTCAGAGTGGGTTGGAAAAGTCCGTCTCTCATGTGTCGTCGCTGTATGTATCAAGCTTGCAAGCAGATGCTTTTCCTCTCCGACGCATGGGGGAGACCTCGCATCATTCTTTAGCCTCTTGGCCGGCCGAGGCAGATGAATGAACGCGCTGATCCCTGGATTCGCTGTCGGCTTCGTATCCCAGAAGCCCCAAAATTACTCACAGGTAGCGTGAGAGCGCCCCCTTGCGCCAGCCATCAAAAAAACACTTTGACGTATATATACGTCAATGGCACTCAATGAGTTAAGATCTTTAAAGGGGATAATTATGCATAAATCACTTTTCAGGTTTTTCTAACAAAATATATGCCCCTGGCCTGTCAACAATCCTCTACAATACCATAAAAATCCATTCCCTTCCAACCTCTCTTTCTCCAACTTTCACAAAATGTGTGCTGAAACAAGCCGTTCTCAGATTTTACCCTCATGACCTCATGTGGGGAGCTGGCCCCGCCCCCAGGTTTGGTTGGCCCTCCCCACTTGGAAGAAAGTTCCACCCTTGTCTCCTGATCTTCCTCTCAGTTGCCAGCTGAGATGCCGGATAGCTCCGTGGGTTACTCTGCTGACTTCGATCTGGGAGCTTGATGGTTCCAATCCCAGTCAGGTCCTTAGCTTTAGATAAAAGTGTCTGTAACATCAGGAGCGCCACATTCATTTCCTGAGAGGGGTGTGGTCAGGGGCGGAGTCAGACAGCTTATTTACATTTAAAGACACAGACACAGAAACGGCTCGTTCTGAGAAGGGCTGAAACAGAGGGGTATGTAGACATGCAAATATCCTATACTAGCGTTTTTTTAGCAAAAAAATCCACAGGCATGTTTTGGGTACCTCTGAGACCAATATAAACTTGTTTCAAAAGGGTAAAATATGTCCCCTTTAATCTACCAAATATTGTGTTTGCTTTAATATTAAATGGGATGAGGAATTTAACAAATAACTGAATGCTAAATCCCAATCATAATGTTGGGGTGGGTTGGGGTTTGCAGGATGTTTTCTGTGTTCACTTTTCTATATTTCCTATTGCACTAAACACAAGGCATGACCACTGCATGCTTATGCAAATAGCAAACATTTTCTAAATCTATTCATGTTGCCCATGAGGAAAATGTCCATGTTGTTTTTCATAAACCAGAAGGTTTGTGTTGTTAGATTTCAAAAGATATGCAAGCCAGATCTTTGAGAGCCCTTATCTGATGTTTTACCCTTGCATGTTTAACCTAAAGCCAACAATACAACAATGAAGTGAAGCGTCCTGTCAATACAGTATCTCTGATGTGTATCAGTGAGCTAAAGATAAACTGGTTGTGGTTGCAGTTGTTAGAGCACCATGCCCCACATTTAGAGGCTATAGTCCTCATGACACAGGTTGCAGAGTCAGCCATGGATTCATAAGTTGTTGGATGCATGCTTCCTCACACCCTTCCTCCATCTCTATATCTGCCCTGTCAAAAAAAGGTGAAAAAGACCAAAACATATTCCTTCAAGAAGATGACAACAACAAGTTGAACAGACAAAAGAGTATGAATCATAAAAACACTGCGGTTACATGTGCCATGTGCTTCAACACAATATCGTCCAGTACTTTACACAAAAAGGCACACAACAGATTGACCAGCAGTACATCAATGAAGTTATTCAGCCTGCAGGAAGCTTTACAGTGTCAATACCAGGATTATATGGTGTCGCCTCAGTTAAAAACACTGCTGGGATTGGAAGCAGGTAGAAGGATTCACCCCACTGTCTGTAATAACTTACTGTATGTGTCAGCATGTGATTTTTTATACTTAAGAAAAATGCATCAAACTAGACACAGACACATATGCACTTGACTGAATCATCAAATGAAAAAATGGAAAGTGTAAGAAGTAGGTAGATATGTAGCTTTACTTTCACTTGCACTGAAATAAAACCAAAGCTCTGGTCTTTATTTAACAGTTTTAATCCCAACACTGTAGACATGGTATCTATCTAACTGCTAAATGATTAAAATGTCATTCCTGCAGCTCTTGTATCTCCTTGTGACACTTTATGTTAAATGACTCATTTTCAACAAGCAGCTTTTATAAAGTTACAAACCCAGTCCTTCACTTTCTGTTTACATCTCATGTCCTGACATACTTAGCACAGTTTCAGCTCGCTTTGAAGCTCTCTCTCTCTAACCATCATCATGATTCCTCCTCTCGTCTCCCTCCCTCATCTCTCCCTGTTCCTCTCTCCTTTTTCTCACACTTCCTCCCTTTTTCTTCTCTTTAATCCACTCAGTGTTGTTCACTCTCTTTATCTTCTTCAGTTTGCAGCACAATTCCCCTCTGAATCTTGATCCTCATTCAATCAGCACTTTCCCAGCTTTACAATCCAATCCCACATGTTCACACACAAACACACTAAAGCGTGCATAATATCTCATCAATAATATTAAACACATGCTCCATTCAACTTTCTCATTCCACCTCCATACTTTTTCATTTATTCTGAAAAAATATATTTGTGAATTTAAGTACTTGCGTTGCTGGGTTTCTGCCGTACACACAAAAGAGAGTAAACAAAAGGACTAAAAAAAAAAGTCTGTAGTAACAGCAGCAGCTGTGAGGCTCCCCTGATCCCTTTGAACCAAATTTTACATTTAAAGAGTTTTTCTCCAAGGCTTTCTGAATGAAGTAAGTATTAAAATGTTGGCATACTGATGTAGAACACATTATAATAATGGAGAGGCTGTTAATTTATTGTTTGTTCTTTGCAGGAATTCAATCTAAAACCAAACTGCTACGCAAGATGATATTTTGGCATAATGATGGTAGTAAAACCAGGGACTTCTACTACAAAAAGAAATTACACATTATGGGGACCATTAAGGTCTACTAGGTTAGAAACAATAACGTTGTCATTATTATGAAGCTAAAGGAAACATCTATGTACCATTTCACTGAAAAGGTTCCAAATGCAATGTTTGCTCAGAGTTTATCAGAGTTTGTAACATACATCAATATCTGTTGACATATTTAGTCTGTCTGTTGTTCTGGGATAATAACTGAGGTTACTGCTGAGACATAGATTTATGCTTTGTAGCCTGAATGTGGAAAGAGAAACAACACAGCAACCAACACATATGCATTTAAAGGCAAAGACCCATCTAATCAAAGGGCAAATACAGCTGATGAACAGCCTATTTCAGTTTAATTGCTGTTTTCAATGAATTGCTTACTCAATATTTTTTTGGTCTCACTCCCATTTCTTCTTTTTGCATTTTGAAGCTCTACTTAGAACCTTCTTAAGATCCAACAGTGCAAAATGTAAATTCTTGCAATTTTTAAACTGGTCTTAAAATTTTGATCAGGAGTGTAAGTATAAATTCTCAATTTTTATTTTGAAAGTCTTAAAGTTGTGAAAGCATCATTATATAATATTATATTATATTATGCTGTAGTAAACCACACCATTTCATACCATATCTCATATCTCATTGTCTCGTGCTGTATCTTATTTCGTATCGAACACAGCTTATCATATCGTATTACACCCTATCTTATCACATCATATGGTATAATACCATGCTGTACTATATTTTAGCGTATGTCATGCTCATGTCATGTTGTATCGTAACATATGAAACTGTACCCTAACGTATCTTAACCGTACCGTATCATACCAAATCACATGGTACCATATGGTATCCTATCATATTGTACCGGATTGTATTAACAATTACATATCTTTTTGTATTTCATCATATTGAAAAATATCATATGTTACTGTATCATATTGTACCATACTGTAGTGTAGCATATCATTTTGAACTGTATCATATTGTCCCTTGTCGTATTGTATTGTATTGTATCAGATCATATCGTATCATACTGTACTATATGGTATTGTATCGGATTGAAACAGTTTCCTTTGGATACTAAACAACACAGAATTTCCTCTATTGCAATGAAGGTCTTAAGCACATTGTTAACTCCATCAACTCTGAAAAACATGGCGTTGCAAATGTTCCCGTGTTTGCTCAAAGACCTAAAGAGGCACTGACTGTTCTGTTTTTTCAGAGAATTTAGCTTATAAAGGGCTGTCTTAATTTGTGTAGAACAAACTGTGTCAAAGATTGTCTTTGGTTTAAAACATTTTGAGCCAAAAGGATCATCCATAGTCCTTTTTCATTTATTACAAGAATGACTCTAAAGACAAGATTAAGAATAATCTGACATATGAATGCCACTCCTTATTGTTGGATATAATTTCTTTAGCATAGTTCTATTATTTGTTCTTTATTGTTAAGCACTTGTTGTTGCTGTCTCGGCTAAGTCTCTCAGCCAAGTAAAGGGCATTTTGGAGCCATTACAACTAAACTCTGACCTGTTTAGGATTTTAAAAAAGCCTAAAATAAAATAAGATGGTTTATCAGTATGATTGCAGAACTTGGACGTCATACTTCAGTTGTGCTTTTTACTTTGCATCTACAACTTTTATGTGTTTTATGGAAACCCTTAGCTCTTATGCCAAGCTGCTTACAATTAATGATTCAAACTCGTACAATAAAAACAAACACACACAAACGCTTCTTGGAAGACAAACACCTTAAGGCCATTACGTCTGAGAGAGGAGTCACACAACCTAACAGATAACAGAAGTAGAGCATGATCCAGACTAACACATCTATGATCACATTAAACTCGACTGAGGACAGCTGGTGTGTTTTAAGAGAATTAGACCTGAGGTTGTTCTGGGAATACAAACACACAATCACAAACAAACAGAGAGCCACATGAGGATCTAATCACAGGTGCTGGGAAGATCTTACACATATGTTGAGGTCCATCCAAAAGCAGCTGGAGATGCATGCAGCAATAAACAGTTGCTAGTGTCTGTCTTTTTGTGCATGTATGTGTAAGTACCAGAGGGTTTTTTTCATGTACAGGAGTGCACAAAGTCATTAACATTACTGTGTACTATGGGCCCAGTGCTGGGGAAAAAATAGTGACGTGGTTGGAGGTTATCATCCTACTTGCCTATTTCTGCATTGTTTCTATCCTGTGGATAACAATGTATTTTTATGAAAAGCTGACAGACTGATAAGCTGATACTTGTCTGATAATGTTCAATAATGGCATTAAAAATACTTTTATAATTGCAAAGGTAACTTTACATCTCAAATTGAGCAATAAATTTAACCTTAAAGCAAAACATTTCAAACAAATTCACATAATTAATTAATCAAACCTTACTCAACTCTGATAAATTGTGTTTTCTACTAACAACTCTACCCTCCAACATTAACTAAATTTCCCAATAACTGATTTTTAAAAACTTTTTGTGTTAGTCCTACTAGAACTTGCAAAAATCCATGTACTATTTTAACTACATATTTGCTACTACTACTTTGATTTATTATTTGTTTTTAAAAGTAAATTTGAATCATGAAAAAAAATATCATAATAAAACATAATGATTCTTTGTCAGTGTGCACACAAACATCATAGTCCCCCTGCACAAATCAGGGCCTAAGCCCCCAAACCAAACAGTCCAAATTCCCCCCGACTTTGACACTAATAAACACACATTACACACAATTAACAGCCAGCTGCAGGACAGAGAGATCTTCTGACAGGACAGAGAAAACAACAACAACAAAGAAGGAAAAAAATAACACTTCCACCCTGGAAAAAGTCATAAAACTATTCCCCTCATTCATCGATGAGAGATGCTGCTGCTAATGAAAGCGTCACTGTCTGCTTTCATTCATTTAAAACATTTCATATGGAGACTGATAAATCCATGAGATAAACAAGGAAAAGACAAGAGGTGGTGCATAAAGTTTCTGCACGGTCTGATCATTTATAAACGAAATTTTTCTGTTGAGACAAGCTTGCCATTAGTTTAAGCGACTCTCCCTCAATAAATGCCAACGCTCATTGATGATCTCGCCATCCCTCCCACAGCTATCAATATAAACCAGTAATGATCCATCCAGATCATCAAAAAGAGGGACATGTCTGAAACACAATCAGATTGATTGGTACCATCTATACTATTTTTGTACTATTAACGAGTGTAGGCCTACATAAATTACATCAGGTATTTTGTGTCTCTCAATTGGAGTGGCAGGGAATTACCTTGGGGTAGTGAAAGCAGAGCCACAGCCACATTGGTACCGGGCTTCAACACTCATCCCTAGAAGCTGTACTTATCATCTAAAACTGGATTTACCATACCTTCCCAATAAGGCTGAGTGGCTCTTGGCAGGAAGGAAGCAGTGATGATGTCATTTCCTGTGCCAGGTCAGGTATTTCCTGTTGAAGGTAAAGCTCTAACATGGAGGCCAGCTGAGACAGACCGTGTTTCTTGTGGTCAGACATGGAGTTCAGGTCTGCAAGAAATTATTTTCAAAAACAGTCCTGTGTCAGATTTGTTCCTGTGAGCTTCTCACACTGACAGTGAAGAATGTTAGCATAGCCAGTGATGTACAGAAAACTGGGAAATCTGTTAATACCTCACTCTGTTACAAAAAGTTTCCCATTACTCTTGATTTGATTGACTGTCTTGCATGTTTGTAACTCACTGTTATGTGTTTCTTTGTGTGGCTGTTTTATTTGATGTTTTTTAAAAATAACACTGGTAGAATGCATCAAATTGGTCTTTTTATAAATAAAATCAATAGAACAAAACAAAATGCTTAAAAAACCCTTTTGATAATACTGCACTGAAACACACAGTCTTACAGGAGAGACTTACGTGATTCATGCTCCTCTAAAGTGTAGAGCTCCTCGCTGCTTTTTCTCAGTGATGGGCCTAACTAGAATTAAAAGCAAAAAAAAAAACAGATATCAGCGCATTTTTTTACTGTGACAGAATAATGTTTTGCTACTGTTACGGTTTATTTGTGGCACTCTGTGCAGCATAGTTTTGTTGTTGGATTAAGTCCTGGAAAAAGTTGAATCCCTCTGGCACTGAGAGAGCTTGGTTTGGCACTTGATGACAACAGATTTAAAAAAAAAAAAAAAGCAGCGCTTTTATTTTTAAAAGCAAGTGGAATCTTCAGATTCACAACCAGAAATAGTTTATTATCCCCTGGGAGAAATGAAGCCATACATTTTCTCGTATAATCACATGAGGGAGAGACAAATATCAAAATGAACGGAAATAGAAATAGGAATAGAATAAGTAATTTAAGTAACAAAAATAAACAATAAAGAAAACAATAATTAGTGTTATTCCTCAATAAAAAAATAATGTAATTCCTTACAGGCTCTGTAATTGATTAATTACAATCAGCTGCATGTATGCATAAACCTATGAAGAAGTATTTTAGTCATTTTTTAAGCATATTTTTCTTTTGTTTTGTTTTGTTTATCAGTCCTAAAGCTTCGCTTTTCTTCATATGAATTAGTTTTTATAGCATATACACCGCGTTCCAAATTATAATGGAACTGGAATTATAATTCTTGCATCCATTGAACCTGGATGGGGGGCAAGAGCAGCCAGAGCTGCTGTTTTGATGTGAACTGCCTCCCACCCTCATAGATCTTTAGCTTGAGGATGCTCCAAAGGTTCTCAATAGGGTTGAGGTCAGGGGAGGATGGGGGCCACACCATGAGTTTTTCCCCTTTTATGCCCACAAAGGTATTCGTTGCAGCATGAGATGGTGCATTGTCATGCATGAAGATAATTTTGCTACAGAAGGCATGGTTCTTCTTTTTGTACCACGTTAGAAGTGGTCAGTCAGAAACTCTTTCCTGAGGTCATTTTCACACCTTCAGGGACCCTAAAGGGGCCTACTGGGGCCTAATGACTCTGCCACCTCCTTGCTGACATCGCAGTCTTGTTGGGACATAGTGACCATCCACCAACTATCCACTACTCCTCCATCTGGACCATCCAGGGTTGCACGGCACTCATCAGTAAACAAGACTGTTTGAAAATGAGTCTTCATGTATTTCTGGGCCCACTGCAACGGTTTCTACTTGTGAGCATTGGTTAGGGCTGGCTGAATAGTAGGTTTATGCATGACTGCAAGCCTCTGGAGGATCCTACACCTTGTTTGTGTTCATACATGTAACTCGCACTGAATTTTATGCATTTTAAAGCAACAGTGAGAAACATCCAGACATACCAAGGTGAAGATGATCCTCGCTGCAAGACGGACAGAGTCAGTGGGAATTCTGGGTAGGAGGCTCTGCAGGCACTTACACTCCCTCTTATGGTCAGGCCATGCTTGTTTCTGAAGGAGAAGAGCCCATCAACAGAGTGACAGATGCACAAACAGTTATGCACAGTTAATTTACAGTACATTTATGCACAGTTAATATGCTACCTGACAGCTGAGGTTGCAGTAGCGAGCCATCTTGCACTGGGAACACCTCAGCAAGGTCTCATGTCTAGACAGAGGAAGAAAAAAAGCAGATTAGATAATTCTGCAAACCCACCTTCTGCAAAGAAAAATCTATCATTCCAGCATTAAAGAAGACAAAATGATTCAAAGTCTGACTCAGTTTCATAAAAAAGCTCTCAAGGCCAGAAGTAGCTATAAATAACAGCTAAAGAAGCGCATGAGTCAGCGGCTGACATTGAATTCTGTCTTTTGTAAAAATCTTTCATTTTCATCTCTTACATCACTTCTAAAGCTGTTCAGAACAATAACAGAGCAATACTGTGATAAGTAAGCTGCAATGTTTTGCTCCAGCCAACGTCGTGACCCTTACCCACACAATGACCTTGTCTTATCCTGTACTATACTTAGCCGTGTGCATCCATTATCTTACTTTATTGACCTCCCCATCGTCTCTGAGATCGTCTAAGAGCAATACATTAGGTACACTCTCCTCCCTGTCACATCTTGTTTGTATCTGGACAGGCCTAAGTGTCTGAGCGCCTTTGTGTGGCGGCAGTGCATGTCTGCTCGATGCGTGTATGTCTGTCTTTGTGTGCACATGTTGTCCGGCCACCATGTTCTGCTGTAGAGGCTTCTTGGAGTGACACTGCTGTCTTTCCGGTTTGCCTGTCAGTGTGATAACAAGCCAGAACACAACAGAGTCTATCTGCTTCACGCTGCCAATTACAGCTGGTGGAAAGGGCATCACAACACAAAAGACTCACACAGGACAAGATGTGAGACACAGGACCTAAGTCAAGGCGTGTGTAAGCTTAGAAAAGCCACACAGATCATACACACTGATATTATGATACTGAGGCAGTTCTTGACATTTGTGACAAAATTGTTTTACTAATTGGTATAAATAGGTACCAGACAAAGTTTGAATGTGTTTAAGTGATTAAATCATGAAGAAGAGAAATAATGAAAGGGAAGAATTTTTCCAGAGCACCTGTGTTTGCTCCCACTGACAGATTTGATTCCTCATGGCATGAATGTAACCAGTCTTGGACATCTGTCAGCAGATGTTACGCCATCTTTACAGATGTTTTTCTCTCAAATGCTCTCGCCGGAGGGGTTTGCTGCTACTTTCTGCTTTGCACTGCCAGGGGTCAGCAAGCACAGGTCCCTGCCGCTACTTGCTGCCAAGCTGGCAGTGCAATCAACCCCTTCGCCTATCCAGCAGGTGGTTGGACTGCAGAGCAAAGGAACCATGCCATTTATGAGGCTGAGCCTGGATGTGTCCTTATCCTACCTACAATGTCAAACATGGTCATGTAAGCCTCCTCAAAAATTGGGTCTGGTCTCAGATTTGGTTCTGATGGCTTGATCAAACTTTGCACTCCAGCACCCACTGGGGCAGTCTACAGTGTGAAGCAAACATGCGGGAATTTCAAGTTTGTAAGCTTCTCATTCAACAATCAATGCCATACCTGGTCATAAAAGCAACAGAAATGTAGTCACGCTTCTGTATCTTGGAGCAGAGAAACTCAGCAGGAAGGCAAAGCTTGAAATACTTCAGTGAATCCACCCTGAAACCTTCACCTTCAGCCGTGAGCTTTTGGTAGTGACCAGTAAAATCCGATCCAGGAAACAAGCAGCTGAAATGAGTTTCCTCCCAAGGGTGGTTGGGCTCAGCTTTAAAGATAGTGTGAGGAGTTCAGGCATTTGAAGTCGAGCCGCTTTTCTTCACATGGAAAGGTGCCAGTTGAGTTAGTTTGAGCATCTGATCAGGTTTTCCTCAAGGTGCACTTCTTTAGTGTTTTTAGAGCAAGTCACACTGTGAGAGGCCCTCAGGTAACCCCAGAAGAGCCTACTTCCTCCAGCCTGGAGAAACCTTATGAGCCATCCTCTCATTCAGGCTTATGATACACATTCATTCATGCTGTAAGTCATCTCCATTTCAACTTTTGCACTCATGCAGCCCCATGTCTGCTCACACCACTGCTTTATTTGGTACTGTGGTATCCATGGTCAGGTCAGACCAATGATGCTGGAACTCACAGAAACCAGTAAGTTTATTTTGGTTTCATCAGCCAAAAACTGGCCAAAGTTATCAGGCTTCTTCACATACTGTTTGTCCAGGTTTAATTTTCAGTTTGGGGCAAACTGAGAGACAGGACATTAATTTTTGGACTGTGTTGTTAGAAGCAGATACCATCTTACTTTTGGGCTGTCTTTCAGAAGCACTCTCCCTCTCATGTTAATGAAAGTTACTGTAAAAAGCAAGTCAGTGTAGCACAATTCTTCAACAACAGCCCTTGGCTCTATGACTAATGTTCAGCTGCCTACAGAAGCTCTTGAATCTCCCCCAACGTTCTGGAGCCGTCTGTTTTGTAACTGTTCAGGGACTTATTTAACTCATGCAGCCAATTTAATTAACACATATCAAAATATAGTTTCAATTATTAATTTTACACCAATTATTTTGATGTAAAAGCTGTCATACTGAAATCCAGCAGGGATATTACTATTACATGCTCTGCACCTGAAATGAGGAGATGATAGAGACTTCATACAGCAGATTTTTTAAGTCTTTAACCCTAAATCAATCTTCTGCAGGAACAGACTGTTGGACATCTTGTCTGCAAGGCTTGATTATTTCATATTAAACACTATTCCTGAGCTTCAGTGAGGCACATCTGCCAGATGCTCGGTCTCAGACTTCGATTTTATCTGCTTAACTCATTGAGTGCCAGCACTTTTATAAAATGGAAAGTGGCTTGTGCCAGCGTTTTTGGCCATTCTGAGTCATTTTGAAGACCCACAGAATATTTTGTACTATGATTCTGAAAATACCAAATAGCTCAAATGAAAGAAGAGACTCTCTATTTCATCATGGAAAAAACCATTTGTTTGTAGCTTGTTCCGTTCTTGATTTATCTTAAGTTGAATAGAGGCTAATTTCACCAAAAAAAACCCACTGTTTTTCTAGAAAGCTGAGAAAAATGCATCTTTGTGAAAGAGAGTCTGTCAAGCAGAAAAGTGATTTGAATGTTATAATTTTGCCTTCAATAACATAAAAGACATCTGAAAATTGTATTACAAATGTTATTTTATTGTAAAATAAATAACAATGCTTCCAGTCACTGTCATGCCATTCACACTCTGGAACGGGACGGCCTCCACGGGACCTCCCGAAACGCCCTCGTCCTCTCCTGCTTGTCGCTGTATACATCCAGCCGGTGAGAGGCTGCCTTATTTCTCTGACGCACGGGGGGGAACCTCGCGGCATTCTTTAGCCTCTTTGCCGGCTGAGGCAGATCAATAAAAGCGCCGATCCCTAGATTTGCTGTTGTTAAGTTCAGTGTCGGTTTCAGTGAGTAAGCAATTTCTCAGGCAAAAGTTTAAAGTTTCTTCTAGTGTCTAAGTTAGAACTTTTAGCTTTATGTTTTATGTTTGATCTACCGTCACCTCCAACTGTAGTGTTCCGACTACGTATCCCAGAAGCCCCAAAATTACTCACAGGGAGCGTGAGAGCGCCCCCTTGTGCCAGTCGCCAAAAAACCACTTTGACATATATATACGTCAATGGCACTCAATGAGTTAAACATGCACAAATTAAAGTCTATTTAATTCAGACACATGAGGACTACTTGAACAACTGGCAACCCAGATTGCTCAGTCACCTGCCTTAAATTTTCTCTTGCATGAGTGTTGTTAAGAATTGGTTTGTAGTACTACATTCAAAATCAGTGCATCTTCAAAAGGGATTCTGGGTTAGACAGTAGCCCAAGGGTTTGTTTGGCATAAGCTCATGTACAGTGATGTTGGGATTTATTTTGTGATGAAGATAAGTGCACGTAGATGAAGCTCCAGGACTTCTAAGATGGGTCTACCAGCTTAGAGAGGGGTTGATCTGTCTCCTTATGAATCTAATATTCATGTCTTGCTGCAATGTAATCTGATTTCAAGTGGTTTGTTTTGTCCCAAACTTCAAGCATATAGTTATGACCCAGGATACACGGTCGAATAAAAAACACAGTTTATACACCATAATGCTCTGTCTTATTGAGAGTATCTGTTAGAATTTTGATACACCGGTATCCCTTTTATTTATATATTTCAGTTAAATTTTCTTTTTAAGTCATTTTATTTTAACTTTCTAACACTTTAAAAAAGCCGCTATAACACCTTTTTATAACAGTCTTCATAATATAAAAGCTTCAGTGGAAAACAGGTGCTTTTATATATTTCTAAGTATCCTTTCAATATCTGAAATCTAGTTATTGTAGACATTTCTTCATTTTTTATCTACTTTTTTATTGATGTATTTATTTATTTATTCCCTAAAATGAATTTCATTTAATTTTAGTTATCTACTTAATTATTTGTTTATTTTCCGCTTTTGTTTTTCTCACTGGGATGTTGGGGTGGGAGTTGACATGCAGAGCAGGGTGTTTCTGTTCAAAGTATTTTTAGTGCTGTGTTCTCTCAAGACTAATAACACTGGCATCCTTTTCTGTTATCCATCAATAAAATTTGTTTAAACTATAAAAGAAAATGAACTGTCTTATTTTCATCTTTGCAATAAGACGGTTTGTGAAATTTCATCACGGCAGGATATTCAACAGTGAACTTCAGATGACATTATTAGAAAGTGGAAGCATTTAGGAACAGCAACTCAACCATGAAGCAGAAGACCACATAAAAAATCACAGTGTGAGGTCGATGACTGCTAAGGTGCATGGTGCGTATAATTTGCCAACACTGCTGACTCCATAGCTGAAGAATTCTGAACTTCCTCTGGCATTAATGTAAACACAAAAACTGTGCTATGGGAGCTACATGGTGGAGGAGATGCATAGAAAGCCTCACATCTCCAATTCCAATGCAAAACATCAGATGAAGTGGTGTAAAGCAAACCCCCGCTGGACTGTGGAGCAGTGGAAATGTGTTCTGTGGAGTGATGAATCACGCTTCTCCATTTGACAGTCAAATGGGCAAGTCTGAGTTGTGCAGATGCCAGAAGAACATTACCTCCTTGACTGCATTGTGCCAACTGTGAAGTTTGGTGGAGGAGGGATAATGGTATGGGGTGGTTTTTCAGGGTTTGGGCTAGGCTCCTTATCTTCAGCGAAGGACAATCTTTATGCTTTGGTGTAACTAAATATTTTGGACAATGCTATGCTTCCTACTTTGTGGCAAAAGCTGGGGTAAGACCCATTTCTATTTCAACATGACTGTGCCCCAGTGCACAAAGGAAGGTCGTAGCTACACCATAGTCGTCTACTCTGTTATGAGCACTATATACTGTATTGTGTTTTTATGTCTGTGTCACGCCGTAATATTGTTTCAAACTGTCGGTTGGCAGTGCTGTTTCTAAGCTACCCAGATCACCAGTTTCTAGTCCCATCAATGCTGAATCACCTGAAGCAGAGTACAGGGGTTATTTTTGCACTTCTTGGCCACAGAGAACCAAATATAAAACATTTCCAGTGTCGGCAAGTAGATTAGAGAAATTGGTAGTCGTCTGCAGTCACTTATCACATAACTGAGTAAACACGGCATACCTGAAGACACTCAGAGACTTGCTGTCACCCGATGCTACCTAGCAGACCAATCACAGGGCTCGCTGACTGTGCCATAATAGTACCTTGTTGCATTTTTGAGGGGGGCTATGTGCGTAGGCTTCAGAGTCAGAGCTACCCCACTCAATGATGGCTGTCAAATAAATGCATTGCTCCAGTGAACAGCAGGAGAAGAGGGGGTCCCTACATGTACTGTATGTATCAGTGAGAGACAGGAAGAGAAAATGATAAAACATTGGTAATCTAATCCGACGCTGGATGATATCATGAGCTTTCACACACAGAGAACGAGGTAATGGAGAACATGTTAATGCATTTAAACACATTGGCTCAGGGCTTATCATACTGAATGGGGACACTGATTACATTGGACATATGAATGCTGGAGATGACATTATAATAACCTTAAAGGCATAAAGCAGACATATACGTGTTCACTGTAATTTTGATGGATAGCTGTGGTCTGTTCATGTAAGCGACAGAAGTGAAGTGTTTCCTCTGACCATCCATCAGTGGTGTACGTCTAGCTCAGCTCCCACAGGCTTCAACAAGACTTTCAAAACACACTCGTCTTCACCACTCTCTTCATCCTCTCAGTCTGTGTAATTTATAGCTTTCCTTTCTCTCTATTCTCAGCCGCTATCTTGCTATGCTGCTGTTTTCTTTTCCTCACTTAAATCCAATGGTACATTTATAGTCTCTCTCTGGAACAGGGGCTGATGGAAACACAGCTATTCTTGTCATGGTGAGATTTAACAGAAATTAGGAAGCCACCCACTGTTTACAAAACTCATGTTTGCTCTATGAGACATGGAGTATTAACAGATGATAGGAGCAAGCCAGACCCAAACACAGACAGGTCCTGTACAGCTTCAACACATGAACAGAGAATGTAGTTCAGAAGCTTAAAGTCTGGACACATCAGACACAGGAAGTCTATCTATCTTACAAAAACCCAAACACTACACTTTTTAAGGCCTGTATATCTTTCTGCTGCCTCGCTGTGTGGGAAACGTCGCCCCTAAGGAAGCATCACACATTGAATGACCTTCATTGTAAATCTGTTTCTAATGTGGTTATTGATAAAGTATTAAGGTTAAATTTGGCAAATTTGAAGAGTGTGTCAAAATGAAACGTTTCTTATATATATGAAGTCTTATAGAAACATGTTTATTATGGAATATATTTTGACATTCATGACACAATGTCTGGCTGACTGCAGAGTACAGCTAATGTTAGCAGTGCTGACAGCTCCAGCTTTCTGTCCCCCTAACAGATAAATGTCCAATCACCTGTTCACTCTGATATAACTCACGTATGATGCTGTCTCCAAAATAAACGCCACATCTTTCTGCACTTTTAATTGATTTACCTATTGTTTTAAATGTTTGTTTTAATTAAACGGATCAGTTTGAAAATCTTTTGTCCATGAGGACACTGTCATGTGATTTTTTGGAACACTATTCTTTTTTTAACTATTTCTGCAGTGTTTTAGAACAAAACTGACCTAGTTTAAACATTATCAAGAGATCGTTTCAAAAAGGCTAAAATTATTACTCAAAGCCCTTTAATCTATATTTCTAAAAGTTTTGAATGAGTTAAAATCCAAATATGTGAATCAAAATGATAAAATTACACAAGCCATGGCCAAGATTTGTCCTTCCAGTGCTTAAAGCAATGAAATGTGAATAAAAGAAGTGAGTCACATGGAGGAGAGAGAAATGCAGGGAAAATGTAGACAAAATGAAAGTGATGAAATATCAGTTGAACAGAGTACGGCTACAGAGCCACATTAACGCACAGATTCACCTCAGCAACTGTTGTTATGGTGACCGCCTCCAGGCTGATAAGCTCTCAGCATTTACAATACACACACATACAAACACACACACCGTATATAAATAAGTGTGTCATGGTGTAGATAGCATTCTCATGATTCAGGTATTCATGCGGGGCTGTGGGATTTATCTCTGGAGTGAACATAATTGAATATTTCCTCTCAGTAAGGATTGCATGACACTCATGAAAAACAAATATGGCCGCTCTTTCCTCTGCATGAGAAAGGACAGGACATTAGAAATCTGGCACAATGAGAGGGATTTTGTGTTGCAAAAACTCCTTAACTCGCAGTATAATCTTTTGACCGTCTGACTAACTGATAACTCCATAAAAACAACAACAAAGACAATAAAACATATTTATAGTAACATCTTGTGGTTCAAGAGTTCAGCTTCCTGTTTGGCCTTAGGGATTCTCTATAGAGCAGGAAGAAACAAACTCCCACACTGTACATTTCACATACATGATTTCATGATACAAACACACAGAGATAACTCTGTTCTGACCTCAGGGCAACAATCAACAAGGGTCCAGGACATACACTGCTCCATATGTACAGTCTGATACACACACTAACAGAAGTCTAAATATAGATGCAGAAAAATACAACAGATGAAGACAGCAAAGACACAGCCAATAGATATCAAAAGTCCTCTCCTTGTCATCTTATTAGGATACAACATAGTTTTATTTTCTTGTAAACCCTCTGACAGATTCATCTCAATGTCTGTTGTGTTTTTATGTTGTCTTATCCCTGCTCTCTTTCCTCTGCCCTTTTCTGTCCTTCCCTTCCTCTCCTGCTGTGTCTCAGTTACATGTTGTGTGAAGTGACGGTCTCCTCCATGGCAGGTCTGTGTTGGACTGCAGGCACATTAGAGAAACTCATGAATAACATTAAATGGGTTTCATTAGAACCACACACAAGACTGAATTAAAAAACTGACATCTTCTCTCCTTCTCTCTACAGCCCCTCCTCTTCATCTTTATGTCATACTTTCTGTTATCGCCCTCTATCATAATCATTAAGTAGTTCTCACTTATGGACTCGTAAACTATAAACCTTATTTCCTCTAACACAGGAGAACTGGAAAAATAACTTATCTCAATGTTCTGGCTACAAAATAGTTGAACCACTACCAACCCAAATTTAGCTGATTCATTTGTTGTTTTGATTCATAGGCTGAGCAAAAATGACAAATTTAACCCTAGTTGGACTCGGACAGAGATTACTGCTCATAAATTTCAGTTTTCTATGATGACCAACTGATAATCTTTGGATTATTTCAAGATCACAGTAACTAATAACAAGTGACTGATATGGAGTTTTTTCACCCCAGAAACAAACATTTCAGGCAGGTATTTATGTCAGTACGTCCCTAATTGCAAAGATTATACTTTTTTTGGGTATGGAGAACTTTGGTTCTTCCACTTATCTGGGGCCGGGTCATGGTGGCTAAGCAAGTCAGCCCTCTCCCCAGTGAAACTTTCCAGCTCTTCAGAAGGCATTCCTGATCAAATGATTGAACCACCTCAACCGGCTCCTTTTGAGATGAAGGAGTAGCAGCTCTACTTTAAGATCCTTTTGGATGCTCCTCATCCTATTTCTCAGGCTGAGCCCAGCCACCCTCCTGAGGAATCTTTTTGGCCGCTTAAACCCATGATCTTGTTCTTTTGGTCATTACCTGAAGTTCAAGACCATAGCTGAGGGTTAAAACGAACATCGATCAGTAAACTAAAAGCTTGGCATTCCAACTTAGCTTCCTTTTCACCACAACGGTCTGCAATACTGCCGATGCTGCACCAATCCACCTGTCAGTCTCACAGTCCATTCTACCCTCACTAGTGAACAAAGACACTCTCCCACCCTGTAGACTATGGCCATGGCCTCAGACTTGAAGGTACTGACCCTCATCTCGACCACTTTGCACTCAGCTACAAACCACCCCGGCACATGCTGGAGGTCCCCGGCTGAGGAAGTCAACAGAACCACATCATCTGTGTAAAGCAGAGATGAAATTCTGAGGTCAGCAAACTGAAACCCTACTCCCCCTGGAGAAGACAAAAAATAAGTTCATCTGGTAAAGCATAAACCATGTTCTCTTCGAATTATGACACATGATCAAGCAGAAACAATGTATGAGACAAATCTGGCAATAAAACTACATATCCTATGTTCCTTCCATTAGATTTATGTGACTGTATGACATTTAGCTCTGAGAGGAGTTGTCCATGAGTTTGTAGTAATAACAGCTAGTCAGTTTTCTGAAGATCGGTCCTCAAACAACTTAGGGATTTTTTTGTATCAACAAAAAACTTGTCTAAAAACTGGTCAGATTGGTTAATCAGTGTTTGAAAACGATGTAAAATGAAGTCTCATACTCAGTGGACACAGTGTCTATTTTCAATGAAGCTTTAAAACTAAAACTTAACTGGAGGACTGGTATGCAGTAGTAGGTAGTGATGGGTCTCAAGAGTTTTTTTGCAATTACTTTATATTAATTCTACAATCTTAAAATTCTCTTTACCAGTTGATGACAGAAAGTTGTCATTTGTGTTGGTTACAAAAAAATCTTGATTGACAAGACACTTAGCCCACAGTTACCCCAAAAGGAAAGATAACAGAGTTAGTTCCATGCCTCTGTGTTTTTTGTGCAAGTAAAGAGATGGGTTCAAACAGTCCTGATTCCTATCTGTGACTGTAGCATAGTCAAAGGAGAGGCTGTAAAACTGTAGGAGACCACTGTGTTATTAATGAAAGCAGCTTGATCCACTAAAGCTCAGTTAATTACATGATAAACACATTTATTTTCAACAAATTCCTCACTACTTAAGTCCCCAGTTGTTATTTTGCCACTAGGATTTATCATGAAACAACCTAGAGAGATAAAGGACGTTTGCAACCAAGATTAGGGATATCTGGAGCCATCCGTTGTGAAGTTACAACACACTGAGAGAACTTTATACACAAGGACTCATCAAAACATCTCTCTCTGGTCTTATGTACAAGCATGGGGTAAGTATCACACAGCAGGCTTGTTAGTCAGGGAGCATGGGTCTTAATTCTTAAAATGCCATCAGCAATCACTAAATGAAATACACACTTAACAACAGCAACCCATGTCTGATTAAAATTTGGATCTTAAGAAGGTTCAAAGTAGAGCTTCAAAATGCAAAAAAAAGAAATGGGAGTGAGACAAAAAAAAGTTAGAGTAGTTTATTGAAAACAACAATTAAACTGAAATAGGCTGTTCATCTAACCTGACACGCCAGATGGATTTGTTTCACACATCCATCTGGGAAAGCTTCAATACTAAGCATTTGGGAAAGGGCAGAGGCTTTGAAAAAGAGTGTGACTGGATGAACGCTCTGTCTGTCACATCTTTACGGGCCAATCAGAGCAACAAAACACGTGACGTAGCACAGCTACTGAGGAATAACGCGAAACATGGCTACTGTAGACATGTCAGTACGTGCTCACTGCTGTTCTTTTTTCTTCTTTTAACGAAGAAATGTCATCAAGTTCTGATAAAACTGGTGCTTTAGCAGCATTCACACTAAGCTCTTCTCCCTTAAGAGCACCAGCCCCTTGTTGCTGCTTGCTTACGTCAAGACTCCGCTACGCCTGAAAGTACTGCCCCTCTGATTGGTCCTGTCACTTTCTAACCGGGCCCAAACTGTTCAGACCGGAGCTTTGCAAGATGGATTCACCAGTGAGAAACAAGGAAACGGGCATTTCCATCTGCTTTGCAAGGTTACTGTTCATCAGCTGATCAAAAGTTTAAGACTGGAGCTCAAACAAAACCAGAAAACCCCCTCAAAACAGAAATTAAAGTTTCAAAAAAGGACTCAGTAATGATTAGCTCAACCGTTCTTGTTTATCACTTCAAAAATTGGTTTAGGTATGCTTGATAGGAGCGTTTCCAGGAGGCCAGTGGGAACGTTGCTCCAAGTGGTGAAGATGGCTTCAGAAAGGGCATCCACTGTCTGGAACTGATGTCCATTTTTGTAAACTTCCCTTGCCATCCATCCCTAAATGTTCTCGGTTGGATTTACATCGGGGGAACACGCAGGATAGTCCAAAAGAGTGACGTTATTCTCCTGGAAGTAGTCCTTTTAACAGGTGGGCATTGTGAACTGCAGCTCTGTCCTGTTGAAAAACCCATGTTAATGTTGGAAGCCATCAGGACCGTCAAGGTTACATTTTCTCTCATCACAGAATAAAACTTTCTTCCACCTTTCAGTATCCCATGTTTGGTGCTCCCTTGCAAAGTCCAAACGGACAATTTTGTGGCGTTAAAGGACACAAGGCCTTTGAAGACATTTTTGATTTTTAAGCCCTTCCCACACAGATGCCGCCTGATGGTTACTGGGCTGCAGTCAACTCAACTCAACTTTATTTATAAAGCACTTTAAAACAACCACAGCCGAAACAAAGAGCTGTACATAAGTAGACAAAACAACGCAGGGATAAAACAATTAAAACAATGAATAGGTATAAACACTAAAATAATCGTTTCATTGTTTTTAAAAACAATTTAAAGGTACAATGTGTAGAATTTGGCTGCATTTCGCCGAACAGAAACGGTGTACATGGGATATAATGTTTATATATCTATGTGAAGTATGTTAAAATAAGTGCACAATCATCCCCTTTAAACTTTCGTTTTCTTTTTACAAATTAGAAAAAAGCTTTATAAATTTACATGACCGCGGGTCGCACCCATGGAGGCTGCCATATTGAACCGCCATGTTGTCTACGGCAACGTTTTGGGGACAGAAAGAGCGAAACACGATTTTTAAATACGAACCTGCCCGCCGGTCCTGAAAGCTACCTGGAAGGCAGGTGGAGAAGAAGACTGACCTATGATCTAAAAATAATGGTTACAAAAAGGAATGAATAAACCCTCACCTCATCACTGCTGTAAATGATGTCCGGCTCACGATCCTTTTTGGTCTTCACAGGCTCTCGTCACCTAGTGACGTGACATTTTGGTAACAGATCGGCTCATTCTAAAATCTGAACGCTAGATGTCGCTAAAATGCCAAATTCTACACATTGTCCCTTTAAGAACAATAAAACAATAACTAAAAGCAAACCATAAAACACTAAAACAGGAGCAGAGTCTCATGTGGGGTTGAAAGCCAAGGAATAAAAATGGGTTTTAAGACGAGTTTTAAAAATGGACAGTGAGGAGGCTTGTTTAATGTAGGAGGGAAGTCGGCACCTTTAACAGCATTAGTTTGGGACGAGGACTGTCCCGTGTCTCAAAGGACAGCCAATCGCACATTTTTTGGGGTCTACCACTTGACTTAACTTATTTGTTCCATAACCCTCAGGATCTTTTCAGAAATTCAAAATGACTGTCTTACTGCATCCAAGCAGCGATGGCGCATTGCGAGAGGCCTTGCTTATGCAGCTCAACAATCCGACCACATTCAAAGACAGAAAGCATTTTTGCCTTTGCCATCAGGAGGTCATGACAGTGTGAATACCCGACAGAAAATGACATTGAACCCACATTTTTGCACAGATTGTGGCTTTTAAAGGCTGTTGTCTTAAACTTTTGATCAACTGATGAACAGCCTATTTCAGTTTAATTGTTGTTTTCAATAAATTGCTTACTCAAATTTTTTTTGTCTCACTCCCACTTCTTCTTTTTGTATTTTGAAGCTCTACTTAGAACCTTCTTAAGACCCAACAGTGCAAACTGCAAATCCTTGCAATTTTTCAACTGGTCTTAAAATTTTGATCAGGAGTGTAGTTAACAGAGCTCGGTCGCTAACAGAGCTGCGGAGCACAAAGTAGCTACATAAGCTACATATCTGTTATCTGCCTAACAAAGTCAGCCACGTTTGCTAAAGCTAACTTAGCTAAAGATGGTTTATGGAGTAATG
Source organism: Cheilinus undulatus (assembly GCF_018320785.1). NCBI lineage: Eukaryota > Metazoa > Chordata > Actinopteri > Labriformes > Labridae > Cheilinus > Cheilinus undulatus. The sequence continues at coordinate 23,591,371 of NC_054865.1, read as the reverse complement.
TTAATTACGTAGCTAGCATAGCTATGTTAGCTATAGCCGAAGCAAATTACAGCCTTTCCTTTCTGAGATATGGTATCTTTGATGATCTGTGAGAGTGGAAATCAGAAATGTACAGACTGTAGACCCCTCGCTCAGCTCCAGGAAGTCCCCTCCTTTGAGAAAGTTCAAAAAGAGCATTAGAGAGACAATCCTTTCTGACGAATGCTGCATGCTCAAACAGCTAGCAAACAAGGAAAGAAAGAAAGTCACCTATAATTTGTTAGTTCTATATGAATCGTCTGCTTTATTAACCGTAAAACTTCAAAAGGTTTTTGTGATAATGCATGCCAAGCAGGCTTTTATGTGATTTGCACTGAGAGACTCCAGTCTGGCCACTCTGCCATAAAGTCCAGATCTATGGCAGCAGGAATTGTTGTTTTTTACCTCCGCCAAGGAGGTTATGTGATTGGCAGGGTTTGTTTGTTTGTTTGTCAGCAACATAATTCAAAAAGTTAAGGATGGATTTTGATGAAAGTTTCAGGAAATGTCAGAAATGGCATAAGGAAGAACTGATTAGATTTTGGGAGTGATCCGGATCACCGTCTGGATCCAGGAATTTTTTAAAGGATTCTGTTCTATTGGGAGATAGGGCTAATGGTGGAGGTCTGCGCTCTGCGAGTGCTTTTCTAGTCTGAAACTTTGTCCATTCCTATTCCCAGACTAACCTGACATGTCAGATGGGTTTGTTTCACACATCCATCTGCGAAAGCTTCAATAGGAAACATTTGAGAAAAGGCAGAGGATTTGAAAAAAACTCAGAGTGTGATTGGATGAACATTCTGTCTATCACATCTCTACGGGCCAATCAGAGCAACAAAACACGTGACGTAGCAGCTATCGAGCTGCACATGCACAGCTACGGGGAATAATGTGAAACATGGCGCCTACAGACATGTAAGTACTCGACTTTTGTCTTTTTGAAAAAAAAAAAAAACAATTCACTGCTGTTCTTTGCCCTCCTTTAACGAAGAAATGTTGTCAAGTTCAAATAAAACCGGTTGCTTTAGCAGCATCCACGGTAATATCTTCCTCCATTACTGCGTTAGCTCTTGTTGCTACTTGTTTACGTCATGACTCTGCTGCAACTGAAAGTACTGCTCCTCGTCGCTGACTGGTCCTGTCTCTTTCTAACTGGGCCCAAACGGTTCAGATGGGAGCTTTGCAAGATGGATTCACCAGTGAAAAACAAGGAAAAGGGCGTTTCCATCTGCTTTGCAAGGTTATTCCCAGACATCACAGTCAGGGAATGGCCATGTAGCTCAACAGCTGAATCACATGTACAAAAGCTGTAGCCCTCAAAGTTGCAGACTTGGGTTCAGCACCCACCTTTGACTTTCAAACACGTTAAAAAAAAAAAAAAAAAAAAAAAAAAGGGGGGAACAAGTTTTGTCAGTTACATTTGTATTCCTTTCTACAACTATCTGCCTTTTAGATCCGTTTTCTTCTTCTAAATGGCAGCAAAGATGTTTTTGAATCTTGCAAATTACCAAATTCTTAAACTGTGCAAACAAGAAAACATCAGCTCCTGAAAAAGTCAATTACTCTTAAAAGACAAAAATCACAGGTACCCGGAGGATTTAAGAGAAATTATCAGAGAAGAAAATTGCAAGAAATGAATAAAAGGACACAAACAGAAGAGGTGACTGAAATACTCTGCTTTTCACATTGGTATGCAAGAGCATGGACATGAGCACTCACATGTGTGAATATATGGTCAATTTTGCTTAAATCTATGCTATCGGACGTCGTCTAATTAGGCCTACCTCAGCATGTCTCAGTCAGAGTGTGTGTAGCATGGTAATTAATTTCCCGTGAGTATTTGCTGCTGTGCTGCAGCCATGAGAGAGGTATGGTGCTGTATTGTGTGTTTGTGTTTGTTGATAATTAGTGAGGTCCTCTTTCCCAGTCGTGCCTGAGTGAATTTTTTTCATTTCCAGGCTGAGTGACACAGCGACACAGCGACACAGTGTGGGGCAACTCACTTCCATGTGACAGGTAATGGTGTGTGAGTGTGCATGTTGGGTCAGTCAATCACTGAGATATATTAGGATCAATCAAAAGCAAAACCACTGATTACTGTAAAGTGGTTCAAGAAAATATGAATCTACTCTACATGGTCTGCTGGAGCCACTCCCGGTGTCTGCTGTCTGCTTGGTTTTTATAATGAGGACAAGAATAAACAGGTTGTTTTAAAACTGTTTGACAGGAGAGCTCTCCCTCATCCAGAAACCAGCACAAACCCTCCTTCCCAGCCTGCCTTTGCTGCTCTGTATTACAGTGTAAATGTAAAAGGATGTAAGCACAATTATTCAACTAATGAGCTGCACTTCCTTGAAGGGGCACTAGTGCCATCTAGTGTTGAATCTACGGTGAACAATGAAGGATGAACAGAGCTAAACCACTCAGTAAGCTGCAGACATCCACAGCAAAGCTACAGCAATACCACAACACATGGCTTTAGTTGGTGACTGGCATGTAAAGTACATCTGCCAGTGTGTGTGATAGAGACGGCAGCTGTGCTGTGTCCTCAGCCCTCGCTGATTTCTTAATCGTTGTTTAGAGGATGATTTATTGACACCTGAGGGGACTCATGTGGGACAAATCTCCGTCTGGCTTTATTATCAGGATGATGGTAGTGAACACTTACACTGACACACATTGTGGTCTACAGGGAATTATTTATATCCTTATATGGCACAAATAAAAGATTTCATGATACCGGGAATATCTAGGGGGTGGCTATGGCTACCCTTAAAAATCTGATCTGCCATTCCAAAAATCCAAAACTGTGAGTGGCTACAACTCCTGCCTCTGATAGACCTTATCAGTGGTAGGGCTAATGTTAAAATCAACAGTTTGTAGTTAAATTAAGTCTTCATTTGTTCAGGCTGCTTGTAGCTTTCTTTGCTTTTTATTAATGTTGCATATTTTCTTTTGTTGGCAGTTAAATCAGTGTGAGAACTGGCGACAGCAGTGCTTAAGCTGAGAAGATTTAGTGAATAGATGTTGTCGGTGCATGTCTTCACCCACTCTCTCTCCCCATGTTTTTCGTCCCTCTTCAGCTGTCCTAACCAATAAAGGCAAAAAGCCCAAAAATATTCTTAAAAGAAAAGAAGTTAGGGATGCACAGATCAGCATCTAATCATCTATGACTGAGATGGTCCAATCACCCATGACCTGTGTTTGATATATCAGCTGATTTAGAGGTTGGTTGGTCTAGTTAGCTTTTTGGTGTACTGTGGCCTCCTGTAAGTGTTGGAGTAACCTGATAAAAGGAGCACAAAAGTCATAATTATTCAGTCAACAACATGCTTTTACTTACTCTGTTCAACAGAGCAGAACAAAAACTCAGAAAGAGCTATGTATCAAATATCCTAAAGTAAGGATAACTTAATTACACGATGCCATCATTCATTCATAACATGTTCATTTATATGAAATTATTGGCACAATTATTAATTAGCTGGAAAAAAAAACACTTTTTAGCCTATTCAGTGGTCTAAACAGTGCAAATAGTTGGATAAACAAAAGGAAACATTCCTCAGAACATTTACAGATACACTATTTTATTGTTGATAAAGTAAATTTCCCACCTAAAAGCTGTGTTTCCCACCAAAATGCAATTTTCCATTTCCTTGAAGTTACAGTTGAACACATCATGACCCAACCTTCACGTAATAGTCCTTGTACTTAGTGGACCATAAATGCATAATTAGTTACCTTTTTTTTTTTAGCTAATATGCTAAAAGCTAGCTTAACTAACAGGTTTCAGCAAGGGTTTTTACACAGATTTGAACATTGGAATAATGATTTTGAACAAAAGGAACTCAATACATTGATACAGCTTGGTATAAATTGCCCTTTCTGCTGTGCAAAGTACAGCCTAGCCTTCATGCTGGTGCTCTGACTGGCCTCCTAAAGGGTCTAAGCTGACTGGGATCACCTGAAGGTTAGTGCTGCATGATTTTGTAATGATGTGAGATAGCAACTATCCTGGACAGTACTGCGATTGAGATCAAGTAGCATGAAAAAAATACAAAATACAAAGAAACTACTGCTTTTAAAAAGTAAAATTTTGGTTTTTGAAAATAAAGGCCTCCTTAAAAGTGCAACAGTGGCACTTTCGTAAAGGTAAAGGCCTTCCTGCTGGCATTTTCATAAACCTTCAAAGTACTTCTTAATACAAAAATAATTACAACCATATGTGATAATGTAATTAGACAGCCTGACATCATGATTATGATTAGATTAACTGTGCAGCCCTACTGCAGGTCATTCACTTAATATTGATAAGTACCTCATAGAAGCCAACATCAAAACAAACAAAAACATTAAACTGGTCCTTTAAATAACTTCAGGATTGGCATCCAAAAACAACATTTCTATTTTAACAGTTAGTTTTTTCTAAATAACTAAATAAAGAACATGTTTGAGCTATTTTAAAGTTATGTATTCAGGAAACACATTGTTGCCACGTGAGGATTAAATTGTGTTTTGTTTCAGATGTTTGCCTTTAGTAATGAGAGACATTTGAATTTCTAATCAATGCTCTGGGTGAAATAATATGAATCTGGAGAGTCTTTATGTAATATATTCTACTGAGAACAAACACAGAGACACTGGGGACTCTGTTGTATTGAATTTCATTTATCGAGTTGCTGTAAAGCTAACCACCCAAAATAATAAAGTGTTTATCCTCATTAGGTGTACAATGTTTTGTGAAGACTTGGTCATTGTGAGAAGAGGTTCTGCTTGATGAATACCAAGTATTGCACACCAGGGAGGTGCTCCCACTTTACGGCAAATCACTTGGTTTGGAAATGATCTAGCTGTGAGTGTGTAAGCATGCGTATGCATGTTTGTGTGTTTTCTCAACACTAAAGTGTTTTTAGACAGCTGGGTTTTTAACTGCAGGAGGTAGGGAAAGCTGGAGGGACACTGGGAACTGAATAAAACGAGAAAGCAGATGCACACAAAATAATCTACATCAGCAATGAGGCAGGGAGAAAAACCGGGGCCAGGTGGGACTTAAAAACCCAGCTAAACAACGAGGGATGAGAAGAGTGGAGACATAGTGAAATGGAGGTGAGAGCTGGAGAAAGACATACATGTCAGAACTTCATTGGCAGATGGGAGGATAAATCAAGAGGAGGAGAGAAGTGAAAAGAGGAGGAGGAGTGCTGACTTGTCTTTTGAACTCTTTCCCTCCTCTCATCTGCTCCCACTCCTCCTTCTGTTGGGTCGTCTAGCTGCATCCAAAGTAGCAATCTGCATGCTTCATGTAACACTGGATCCCTGCACGCTTATCAGTGTGTAAGTGAGAAAAAGGTGGGGAGAGGGTGTGAGATGAAATGTGAGAAGTGCATGAGCTTGTGTTTGACAGAGACACATACAGTCAGTGCAGGAAGACAGAAACAGAATAAACGATTCAAACATGATGGAGTTTGTATCAGTCGAAGAAGATGATAATGATGATGAAGAAATGCTGAAGAGGTCTTTGAAAGTAGCTTGGCATCACACAACCACAGCACATATGCAACACAATGAGGAACCCTTTCACTTCTTTGTAATAGCCAGGGGTGTTTCTCTCAGTGGCCTCTGAACCCATAAGGGGTGAAATACAAGGCAAGACTTTTGACCTAGCTTTATCACCATGGTAACTAACTCTTCAAAGCTAACCTGGTCATGGCAAAGAATGTTCAGGGTTTTAACTTAAATTAACTGAAACAGTCTTCTTTATACTATTTATTTCCCTCTACAAATATGCATTAAAACATTTAAATGTTAAGTAAAGCCAGGGAATAAAGCCAGGTTCATACTTTGGTGCTGAATCTACACTGTACCTATGCTGTAGGCGCCCATGCCATAATGAGCACTACAAATTTGTGCATTGGTATGTCTGTGTGGCTTTGCAATACTACACCTACTCTGTGCTAGTTAGTGTACAGGAGACCATGGCAACTTATATTGAGTGTATTGGAGCTGGAGTACATTCATATTGAGCAACATCTGATAAAACTGCAATTTTTCCAAAGACAAAAAAAGAGAGGAGACAAGTTTGCAGCCATTTATCTGACACCAGAGTGGCCAGAAGGAATGACTCAGAGACAAGCTGTCGCCTGATGCTGCAGCCTGCATCATTTAAACACCTAGTTGCATTTTTTAGGAGGTGCCATTAGTTAAATGCATTGGCTTGCAATGAGCTTGCATAGAGTTAAGGGTTACGCAGATCTATGAAGTGTGCTACATTGTAGCTTTGATGCAGAAGTATAAATCAAGCTTGAGGCTTTGCAATAACCGCAATAGAAACTGTCAAAGTTCCCCAGGGACAAGTTTCTTACTAGATTTAACAGAAATTTAAGTGCAAACTAGTCCGCTTTGCATACGTTAGAAAAAAATTTAAAAGCTGTGTGAAAAGTTATGTGGAATGTTTTTAACCAATGCAAAGTGCCTGAGTATTATCAAAAGTTCTTATAAATAAAATGTATAATTATTATTTTATTCTTACTTCATTGTTCTTATCATTATTATGAATGTTATTAGTCAAAAGTGAGCATAAGTCAGTGAAGTTCATGGAAATACATATCGTGTGAGGTGGATGAGCTGATGACTGAATGAGATCATAACTAATCTTATCAGTGAAATGATCAGACTTCAGTCCTCCTTGCAGGTTAACATCCACATGCCTGTTCTGAATGTAGTTAAGCGTACATGTTGCTCAGGGCAAGTGGTTACTGCACTTGAACCTTACACAGCCTATACTTGAAATTCTCTTCCCACTTTCTAGATGAAAATGTAGCCAAACCGTTCCACCCGTCCATCCACCATCCTGGTTTGGTAGAGAAGGGAGAGCTGGTCCATAACCAGAGATCTAGAGAGATATATGGAGGCCCATATGACAGGAAATGCACTCATTGGTATTTAACTCAACTGTTCAATAGTGAGTTTAACTGACTCGTAATTCTGTTGCCAACTATTGAGGGTGACAATGTCATCTATGCAAGTCTTCTTTTCAGGCACACAGTACAAACTCCTAAGCAGGTGACCGCAGGCTGGTGAACACAGTGAAAGACAAATGGACACCCTCAGGTTGGCATCCGGAGACCAGTAATTAGAGATAGACCAGATCCGATCCAATAAGGGTATTGGTTCCAATGTTTACATTATTTTTATACTGGAGATCAGACTGACAGTGCTGATCAACGACACCGATCCAAATTCAGACACCATCGCTGGGCCATGAACGGACCACATGCACACAGGAGGTATAAACAATCACATGGCTAGCGTAGCAGGGTGCTTTGTGACAGAAAAGTCAGTGTGAGTCCAGTTATCATCATGTCAGACACTTAAGAACATTCAGTTGACAACCCAAACATCACCCAATGGTGTCCATGTAATACATGTGAAGCACAGGAATGAGAGTTTATTATCTGTGTACCAGCTTCATGAAGGAGTCTACTCTGTCAGCCTGTGGCTTTAATATGAGCTGCAGCAACTCAAATTACAACGGCTTAAACAACTGTCAAAAGAAGTGGGCTGTAGCAATTAATGAGGTTGGAGAAAGCCATATATAGAGTGACAGAAGCTGACTGTAAACACAGAGCTAAAGCTAAGTTTAATCAATGATTAACATGGTACTTCTGACAAATCCTTCACAATAAAAATCCATAGGTGTTGTTTTCCTCAAGTGCTTTTTTTGTGAACACCCAAATCAGGAAAAGTAGTGTTTCCAGTAGCTCGCTTTTTTTTATGTCAATTTTTCATTAGAAAACTTCACATTTATTGCTTCCTGATTTAATAGTCCCTAGATATATCCCATTTGGTTGAAACTTTTTTTTTTCATTTTTGTAGCTATTTCTGAATATCTGGTTTTCATACAGAAATACACTTTTATTTTGAAATATTCAGTTTGCTGCAGTAGCCCTGTTGGTTGTTTACAGATGTTGCTGCTTACAGTGCAAGGAAGATTTGATTTAAAACATTAGCTGTTGCTACCTGTTTGTATGTGAAGTCAGTAAAAAAATTAAATCAATTCATTTGGAATAATATTAAGTATTATACATTTTAAAGTATTTTTTGTCTTTGATTAAGAAATACAGTTCCAGTTTTACAAGAGCCTTATGTAACATAATACCACCAAAAACAATAAGAAGAGTAATTGTGATTTCAAAAATATCAGGGTTAATATCAGGTATAGGTGCATATGTAGAAGAATCAGATCACGACTGAAAAAATGGGATCAGCCCATCTCTACCAATAATATACCTTATCATCATTAAGAATAATAGTTTTATGTATATGAGATGTGCATAAATCAGAGAGAGACACTAAAGTAGAACTCCTGGGAAGTGCAAATCTCCATTAACCAGGGATCACTGGGTTTCAGTTAGTCATTTAAATCAGTGCAGAGCAACTTCAACAGATTAACAGGTTTTTATTATTAACCTCACATTACTCAATTGGTAGAGTCATTATGATTTTTCAGCAGTGTTATCCTTTCAGAAAATTAAAAAATGAACCCTGTATTATACAGAATAACACTAAAAACAAGAATGCCATGGTTTTAGATCCTGCTGGTGTAGATCTGTGTACTTAATTTATGTCAGAATAAATTGAAAAGCCAAGATCATAAAATACATCCCTGCAATTATCTGACTCACAAATCAAGACACTGCTAAAAAAATACATCATTAGTTAATATGGACTAAAAATGTGTTTTTAAATGTCAAACAAAGAAATTTAAGCAGTGTTTAATCACCATTAACTATCAAATAATCTGATCAGTCATGATTAAAAAAATTCATCCAACAGCCCTAAATCTAACGTGTTCAACATTACAGCCAATTCGACTTTCTGTTCCACAAGTTATCTCTTAGATTTCTTCTTCATTTTCCTTTTTTACTGAGGTTTTTGTAGAAGGGCTCTGGCTTTGAATGCAGCAGAAATTAGAACAAAACTCTTCAGTCAAACACTTGTCAAAGTTGTTAATGTTTGCTTGAATAACGAAGGCCTCCTGGTAATTGATTATCTAACTTTGAATCAAAAATATCTCCCTATAAATAAGACAAAAGTTGGAGATGTTTTGTATTTGTTGATTGCGCTGTTCTGCTGCGTGTGCTTACTTGTGTGCATCAGTATGTGTGGTCCAAAGAGACAGTGAGTGAGAGATTGGTGTCAAACATAAAGACTCCATCTGACAGAGATAATGTTGCCCTGCACCCATCACCTAACATCACACACTTCTGAGCTCTCCTTTCGTCTGTCAAAAGCAGAGAAAAACCCATCAAAGCTCTGTGTGCTATCTGTCCAACAGAGACCATGTGTCGCCTCTCTACCTTCATCTTTCTCTGGAACTTCCTCTTCTTCCTCTCCGTCACATTTTGAAGTCACATCACCATGACTGAGGATGCAGAGTCTCTCAGCTTGTAAACTTTTTCAGCAGAAAGAGCTTGTTTACTGCACATTAATCAGTCATTTCCATCTGCATTGTAAAAACAAACAGGGCTGCAGCATTCCCCAGCAGGGCTCAGCTTTATTACCACATGAAGACCAAAACAACAATAAATGCTTATGTTTCAGCCATAAATGAAGCCAAAACATCAAAGCAGCTCTCTGTCTCTCGTTATGTTTTCACAGGAACATCATTAGTTGACACCTCAGAGATGACACATCCTTCCCGGGGTTACAAAATCTACTTTAACATGAGGCACATTTGGTAAGTGAAACCACTGTGGGCATTCGCCATTTTCAGAGGACAGCGTCTGCTAATATGGAAAAGTTCTAATGTGACATTATAGCACTGTGTTCTAAAATGCAAGTGGTGTTAACTTAATATGACAAATATTTGACAACGTACTTGTAAGGCCTTGGATGCCCCGCCCAGACTCCACAACATTAAAGTCACTTACAAGGAGTCAGGATCACTGTGGGATGGTGGAGCTGTATGTGTGCAGCTGTTTCTTAATACAACATGCTTCAACAATGCCATAATGCCATGTAAAATCACAGTCACACCAATACTTAGGTGCAAATTAATATGAAAGTAGCTGTGATACTGCTGCAAAAACTGTGGAGAGATTTTGATCCAAGTTTGCCCACCTTTCTGAGGTGTTTCTGACTTTACACAAATGTAATTCCTGACAGATAAAGTACTTTAGATTGAGTTGAGCAATAAATTATTCTTTTGATAACAGCCATTTAGTTTCACCCACTGAGTGCAATTTTAGAGGGAAATTACTTTGGCAGGAATATAGTGGATATTACAATTGACATAGTTTTCAAATGCTGCCTTACTTTGGTTAATCTGTTCAAAATGACTGCAAATACTGCTTAGATCTTACAAAATTGTCTAAATGTTCAGTTTCTGCTCCCTTTGTTTCTCTGTTTTCTCTCTTCACCTGCTCTGTGAGAACCTCTGACGGTTGTTTGTTTGTTGACCTCTGGCAAACTGAACCCTGCTGAGTGTGCAAGACTAGTGCATATAAGAGAGTGTTTATGTGTGTGTTTGTGTGTACTCTCTATCACTCATTACTTACATGCAGCCTTCAAGGCAAGTAATTAACTCCAACTTTGATGCCCCCCCCCTTTCCCTCCTCCTCATTTCAATCACAAAGACACAAAAAAAAAACCACGCAAACATGAATTACATTTCTCTGTTGGTCTTGCAATGAGATACTGCCACGCACAAAAAATGCACGAAAAGCACACAAACCATGAAATAATTCAGATTTTGTGATAAACAGAACAAATTTTCACATCTGTGTGAGTGGTCCCTGACCATGGCTGCATGTAGGTGCATGTTTGTGCCTTTACATGTGTTTCATATACATGTCCATTACACTCTACAAATACGGTGACACCAACGGAGCTCTCAATGATACCAAATTAATAGAAGATACAAAAACAAGTTCAACTTGATAAGTGGCATTTATGAGCCAAGCAGATATATCTATGACACTAACCATCTCAGACACATGATCATAATTCAACTTGGCCCCATACTGCTCCACATAAACACACATGTACACAAGCCTCTGGCACATGAAAAATGTTGGAATTCAGAGGAGTAACAATTGTAATGTACTGATTTCTGTTGTTATAACTCTGTCTTACTGTGAGAGAATGAAGGGGTTTGTTTTTTGAGATACTAACACATGCTAAGTAGTGTTATGGCTTTGAGCATGCAGGCCTAAAACCATATGTGTGTGCCTAAATCTGTTTTTGTGTTAGAGACTGGTCTCAAGACCACATTTTGAATGTCTGGGTCTTGTCTTGGACTCAAGAGTATTTTTACTCTTTCTTGCCTCGGTCTTGGACTGGCCAGACAGGGGATTTTCCATCAAGACCGATTAAGACCAGCACTGATCTGCTATTCTTCGACTACATTAATGTGATAACAAGGAGAAGGACTTTCTAAAACAACAAATAGCTACACCTGCAAAAACTCTGACATCAGTCCATCTAATTTCTAGTCAAAAATACCTCTGAACATTTACTTTAGACACCTTGTTTATATCTGTCAAATTTATTGAAAAGAAACTAAAATTAAAGAGAGAATTTAGCTGTTCAACCTTGTCATGGTTTTTTAAAATTGAATCTTATGGTCTTGGTCTTGTCTCGGTCTTGGCTTGTCTTTGGTTCCACCCCCAAAAGTCTTGGTCTTGTCTTGTTCTTGGTGCACTCTGGTCTCGGATAGTGTGGCCTTGAGTACAACACTAGTTTGTGTGTCTGTTTGTTGATGTTTGGACACAAACCAGATACAGGACCAGTTTATGGGTGTAACTTGGTAAAATGGTGAATTTGGATTCTGATGGTTAAAGTTAGTGGAGCTATTGTGCATTGCAACAATGCATCAGCAGTTCAATATCTGAAATGCAATTTTAATTTTGTTATATCATCTATATTTTGTTTTTCATATTTATTTAAGTTAACTTTTCAATGCAAGACTTATACTTGTTTCAGACTTTTGTTTAAGATGGTGGTATTGTTACTCTTATTTGAAGTTAACACCAGATACACTAAATGAACAAAAGTTCATCCCGTTCCAGTTCATCCCAAAGGTGCTTGATGAGATGTAGGTCAGGACTCTGTGCCGGCCAGTCAAGTTCTTCCACGCCAACCTTATCAAACCATGTCTTTATAGTCCTTGCTTTGTGCACTGGGAGACAGTCATGTTGGAATAGGAAAGGGCCTTCCTCAAACTGTTGCCACACAGTTGGGAACATAACATTGTCCAAAATGTCTTAGTCTGCTGAAGCATTAAGATCACCCTTCACTGGACTTACATGGTTTTCTGCTACATGGCTGAGTTTCTGTTGTTTCATCAGGGATGAAACTTCACAAACTGTCTTTTTGCAAAGGTGGCAATTAACAAGTGGTGTCAAATACTTTTGCCCATATAGTGCCTGTGCTCGTCTTAAAGGATAAGTGTAAAGATCCCTAAGTCAGGCCGTGCTACTACATAATAGCATAAAAGGCTGCAATCATTTTTTTATTAAGTAGTACATGAAATGTTTAAAAAATGTCTGCAGAAAGGCCTTCTGTGTTACTATAGTGCCACTATTGCACTTCGTAGAACTGCCTTTATTTTCACATTTCTTTTTTTAGAAAATATTATGTTATCGCAAAAGCAGAACTGTAAAGACTTAAATTTTTGCATTTTCTTTTTTTTTTTTTACTATCAGCTATCTCTAACATAACCTACCAAAATCTCTATCACTATTGGCCATACTGGTCAACCCCTAGTCTATACACAATAATTCACCCTTATTTCTTAGCATAAAAATTAGACTGTCACCAGAATTTCCACTTCTGCAAACAGCAGCCCACAGAGCAGGCTACATAACAGTTTATTAAAGCTACAACCAGGGCAAGACTCCAGGACATTAAGGTAATGCTATGTTAAAACCATAGAAAATGACTTTAATAAATTTTTCTGTGTGTTGAGTGTCTGAAATCTTAAATGGTAACATGTGGAACATAACATTGTCAGGTAAGACGATATCTTTCTCTACTTTAGCCAACTGTTAGACACTGTGTAGGCTAAAGTGTGTAAACCCAGGAACAGCCTGCATGTTGCTTCTCACTCCAGTTATACATGATTGACAGCCTGTGAGCGGATCGGCTGGAGGAATAAATTCAGATTACATAAAACAAACAACACTGCCCTGCTGGTACTTCATGTAGCAGCAATGCTCCATATTTACATCCCTGCAGGGTATTTGTTAGCTTTCCTTTAGCCAGACAAAATGACTGAGCTGACATTCCAGTAACAGAGAGAAATCACACAAAGTAACACCCACAGCCACAGAGCAGCCAGGAATGAAGTATTTATCTAGGGATTTAGAGCAGTTAAGGATCAATAATTATAAACTTCATCAGGGCTGAAGAAAGTGGATGTTCTCTAAAGCTAAATGAACTAAACACTGACTGCAGATGCTGTTTAATAACCTCAGACTGTGCTTTGGTAGCAGAGGCATGCTGTTAGCCCCCAGAGACACTGATACAATAACATTGAGTGGAGGGATCAGTCATGGTGCAACTAGACCAGCCTATATTTACACTTCTCTATACTGTGCTTTGTGTAAAGGATGGAGGCGTGTTTATGTGTGTTTGTTATTTCCCTGGTAAACAATCTGTTCCAACATAATCTATACACTAAACCCTGATGGCACCTGTACATACACATGCAGTTATGAGATATATTCAGGCATCATTCACAAAGCTGCAGCCATTTACAGCACATTCGTACATTCATAGCTCTCTGATAAAGTTCATACCAGAACTCCCTGATGAGAACAGTAGCAATTGTTGTCACTATTTTAAATTAAATGATTGGTTTGAACTGTGTGTGGAAACTGCAAGACAACTCACTCATCTCAGCATGTGTCCTATCATAATGATAATATCACAGTACACTAATTCTATGGTAATTCATTTAATGCGCATTTCATGTTCCTGTTTAACAGTGTAAACATAACACTACATCACATATGATACAATGAGAAAACAACAAAATCATAGCCTTTAACTGATTCTATCAGAACTTAAAGAGTAATGCTTTTAAAATTGTATGGTCATTTGTTATGGTACATATACAAACTAGCTGTTTTCTCTCTGTTATTATAGCTGCCCATTATCTGCTTTCATTTTGCGAATGAGGTTTCAGTGTCCTCATTAAAATTATTCTTAGAAAAATCGTCAGTTTTTCACATATCTCTGACAGTCCTGACCAGAAGGCATCCATCACCTGACTTTCAGATCCAAAGGGGAGATACTTAACAGAGTGAGCAGGGGCTGCATGATTTTGGCCAAAACATAATTTGCAATTTTTTTTGATCCCATGATTAATCATGATTATTTCTCATTTAAATGGGATTTTTTTTCACTGCTTGCCAATACCAAGTATACTTTACCTCCAGTTTGGAAAACGCTCTTATTCTGACAGAAAAAAAGAACTTCTGGTTTATCGATAGTTAAGATGTAACCTAACTATGGCAAAAGAAACTAAACAAGTGAAATGTTCTCTCTCTTTCCGATCATGTTACATTGGAATCATGAGTGAAGTTGTGTAAACGTGAGTCGTGTTTCAGTGTCTACAGCAGTGATACCCAATGTGTGGCTCTTGAGCCACATGTGGCTCTTTTGTGATGATTTGTGGCTCTTGTGTGTCTTAATTTGCCATTCAGATATGGAAAAGGTAATCCACGCTCTCATTTTTTCCCGTCTGGACTAGTGTAACTCTCTCATGTCAGGTCTCAGCCAAAAATCCCTCTCTCGCCTTCAACTTGTTCAAAATGCAGCAGCTAGGCTTCTAACCGGTTTTAACAGACGACATCACATCACCCCGATTTTAGCGTCTTTACACTGGCTACCCATTAGTTTTAGAATTGATTTTAAGATTTTACTTGTTACTTTTAAGGCACTGAAAGGTCTGGCTCCAGATTATATTATAGAACTTTTAATCCCCTATGTTCCAGCCCGCAGCCTCAGATCCTCAGATGGGAACCTTCTGGTCGTTCCAAAGTCGAGACTCAAATCTAAGGGTGACAGGGCCTTCTCCATCAGAGCCCCTCGACTTTGGAACGACCTGCCCGAGGAGTTACGGCATGCAGAATCATTGACATATTTTAAATCACGTCTTAAAACTCATTTTTATAGACTTTCTTTCACGTGATGTCTTCTTATCTAGTTTTTATCTTCTCACAGATTCTTACCTATTTTAGTTTTATTTCCTCTTCATCTCACCTTTACTCCCTGTCAACTTCATTTTATTTCCTTGCCCCTTAGCTATTTTTAATCATTACTGTCTTCCTCACTTCACTGCTTTTGTCTTTATTGCTTCCTTTTTGTTTACCTCTATTATAATATTTAGCAATTTTACTGCTTTTACAGTTTTAGAGCTTATTTTAGCTTGTTTTACTGTCTGTTTTTGCCCTCTTAATTACATTTTACTGCCTTTTCTCGTTTATCTCCTGTTTTGTTTTTAATCCTCCTTGGTTCTCTTTTAATTCTTTTAATTTTTCACGTTTTAATTTTGGTCCTCTCTGTCTCAGTCTGTGTAGCTGGGTTCCTGCATTGCCTGGGTTACTATTGTTTTATGGTACTTGATGTCTGTGTCTTGCCTGCATCCTGATGATGTCCATGATGTCTTAGTTGCATGGCATCTCATGTCGTCTAGGTTTTGATGTATATTGATGTTGATGAATTACTATCTCATCCATATTTTTCGTTAGTTTCTTTAAGTGTTTGGATTCTGCTGATGTTGTCTGCATGTCACGTCATGTCTTCTTGTCTTCTGTTTAGGTTTGTTGCTTTGTTTTTCTGCTTGCTTCTGCACATGTCAAAGCACTTTGTAAACCCATGTTTTTATAAGTGCTATACAAATATAGTTATTATATTATCATATTAATTTGAAATATTATTCCCCAGAAAACCTTGAAAGTTGAAACTTTGACCTCGGGAATTATCCATTGCAAGTCACATTGATCAGTTTGTTTCCCACACTATACGGTAGGTTTTAATGGTCAAACTTAATTGTCAACTTTATATTTCTCTGTATATTTCCAATGCTCTTATTTGCAATTTTGCCCTGTTTTTGTTTTTGTTTTTTTTTACTTTTTTTGCCACTTTTAATCAATTTCTGGTGCTTTTAGCCAATTTTCCCCACTTTTACCTTGTTTTTGCCCTTTTTCATCAGTTTTAGACACTTTTATCATGCTCTTTTGCAATTTTTGCCACTTTTCGCCCATTTAAGCTGCCTTTTGCCATTAAATGCCACTTTTCCCCCATTTTTCCACCTTTTTTACAGCTTTTTCGCCCATAGTAACTTTTCACTCAATTTTTGCCACTTTAACTTAATTTCTACTTTAATTTTGTCCACTGTATGCCGATTTCGACCTCTTTTCACCCATTTTTTTCCACTTTTTTGCCTCTTTTAGACTATGTTGGCCACCTTATTTTTTTGCCACTTTAACCCATTTTTGCCACTCCACTATTTAGATTTTGGCTCTTGCAAAGACATTTTCCTTTGGTTGAGAAGGGTTGAGTAACACTGGTCTATAGTATTGAACTCTGCAACAAAAGCAGGCAAAGTAGAGGCTGATGAATGAACTAACAGAGAAGAAAATAGATGAGAGAGGCGAGTTGAGCAGTTTAAAGCCATATGCAAACAAATATAAGGTAATAATCACAAAACATATGTAGATAAATAAAATAAAAATTGAACATCATTGTTAGAGCAAACATTCATCTTTTCAACTGTACTTTGCAAAAGGCACAATGAGTGGCTGTATAAAAATATAGACAACTCATCAAAGCCTTTTTTGTTGAACAAAAGTGAAGCCAAAATACCCACACACATTGTGCTGTCTTACTATCTTAGTAAAGCCATTTGGAGACAAAACATGCTCAGAAGGGATCTGGCTGGTGGAACGGTGGCATTGATGTTATGTCCCTTCTTTCAACAAAAAACACATCTATCACTCCAATTAAAAGTCAAACATCCTTTAGGTCAGTACAGTTCACAGCAGAACAGACTCTTATGTTGGTTTAAAGCAGGCACTCACGTTTGAGGAACGTTTAATGACTTCTGTGTTAGAGTTTGCTGCATTTTCTCCCACTGCCCCTCTCCTACTTAGCTAATCTGGTGAGCACAATGCTGCAGGAGCCTGATTTGTCAACAGAATTGTCATTTAGGATGTCATGTCTGCTTTTTTTCACAATAGATAACCAATTAAAAACAAAATCAGCAAAAATGAACACTTGGACATAAATCAGCAAAAGTACTATCACAACAGAAACCATGTTTCAGGAAAAATGTGACTGTGTATTTTAACTTGTTGTTGGCCAATGTCCCATCTGTTAACATAGAGGAGGCGGGGTTTACAACCAACTGCAGCCAGTATGTAGGTTGAGCTCAAAATATTTTATCCTAATATTGGGGTACAGTCTAGTGGTTAGGTCTCGCGACATTAACATAGATGAGTCTGGGTTAACTCCAGCCTGCAGCTCCTTTCCTGCATGTTTTTCCCCCACTCTCGCATCTCTATTTTCCAGCTCTATCCACTTTCCTCCACAGTTTGTCTACAACAAACTGTACACAGTCTGACAGTGCACAAGATTAGAAGGACAAGCAAATGAGTACACAGTAAGAGTGAAACATTAAAGTGTGTAGAGCTGCTGCTGAAATGATCATGCTCTGAAAACATAACTGGACATGAGCTTCTTCTTTATACATTTTCCCAGAGGCTCTCTACATTTACAGCTCTCATTAATCATCTCTGATTTGCTGCAGAGGCTCATGCACAGTATATACTGTATAGCCTGCAGTCACTTAGCCTTCATTTACCTTCAATTGCCTACACCAGCATTAGCACATACTCTGTCATACTGTAGCTTGTCTTTCTTTTCAGATCTCATTAAATCCACATACATGACTTTATCTTAATGAAGAGGGTTTGGCAACAGCAGCAGTGAGGCCATTAAGCACCCAGATGGACAAACAGCACCAGTAAATAAGATGAAACAGGACAAAGCATCATATCAAGGATAATGAATGCTACACTGAATATTTCCACCATATTCAGATCATCTACAGACAGGTGAGTGTAAAAAATCTGAAAAATGAGGAGAGCAAGGTAATGATGCAGATGCTTTCATGCAGGTGCACAGCATGGTACAATTAAACAATTTACATCCCACCATGCTCAGCGGCATGAGGAGAGATGAGGAGGGGGATGGTTGAGACTGATTTTGGGCCAAGATGGCACAAGGAAAAGATCTTGGCAACTTTAAAAAGTGGGTTATTGATGTAGTACAATGACTGCGATTTAGTCACAGGGTCTGGGCAAGTGTTTCAATTGGAGCTGTGTCTCTGTGTTGCAGTTTGTCACCTTTCTCCTCCTTAAAACTCAAGTTCCATTTTCCCATGGTCTTCTGTAATTCTCTGCGTCTTCACCAGATGCCCTCAGACTTTCTATTGTCTGCATTCACAAGCCTGATATTAGCAGCATTTATCAGCTATTGGTTATTTACTTGCTTATCTTTAATCCTCAACATTATTGCTTTTGCTTTGTGGTTGCAAATCTTCTTGGATTTGATCCAAATGCTCAAACCCTGGACCTTCCTACCAATTTGCTCACAAGGGTAACTGTACCTTGTGGGAGCAGGCGTTATGTAACAGAACCAGAACCTGGGGACAGCCAACAAACAGAGTCAGAGTCAGAGCCTGTGGTAGATCTGAGGAACCAGCAGGTGAGTGGCCACTGATGGCACACACAGCTACAAGTGAGGCAACAAAGTGAGAGTCCCGGAGGTACAGAAATTCCCTGGGAAGAAATCAGGTAAAATCACGCAGTAGTGGCAGTGGGAGTGTCAAGCAGCCAAAGAAAGAAGATAACAGGAAGAAGAAGCATTAGGGCAGAACTTGTAATCAGGGACAGAAAGCTCAGGCGATGTCTGGAATTACGGTAGGGCAAACAGGTCTTAGGAAAGAATAAAACAGAGAGTGCTTAAGACTCTTGTATGTAAAAGCAAAGAACAATTTGGCAACGAGAGAGAGCGCAGAAGAAGCTGATACACTGATGTGCACAATGGGGCTGTGCTTGGGTTTTACTGTCTTGCCTAACTACCAACCACACAGGAAACAAAAGTGATATCTGTATTTAGAACTAGAGACAAGACATTTCAATAGGTAGAAAATGGTAGTGTCCCTCACATTAATGACCTTGGTGCATGTACATTAGTGTAATATGTAAGAAAAATGAAGACCAACTTTTCCTTAGATGACAATTTACAACAAAGAAGGGCAGATCAGAATAAGTGAATAAAAACAGGCAGCTAACAATTTCAAAGAGAAGGATACAAACAAATAATGCTGTACAGAAGAACCTTGTAACAGAGATTAATTCCTTTTTTGAGAGTTCAGTAGGGGCGAAACCATCAGTGCTGCAATTCAGTGACGTGGACTAAACATATGAATCATCCTACAATGTAGTCCCAACAAGTGGGGGAGTGCATAAGTGACCTTCAAGAATGGGCCACATGTGTTACTACAAAATATGACACACCCCTATTCTGATGACAGCATTCACTCCAGGATTACATGCACACAACCTCAGGAAAAACGACTCACTCAGTGGTTTAATGGGTATGAATGAAGATGTGATTTAAATTCCCTGGCTCCAAAAATAACTACAATATTGAAATTGTCTAAATGTCAAATGTACTTTAAAAAGTATGGATGCCCTCCCCTCTTAAAGCAGCATTATTACACCTTCAAACAGAATAGATCAGCCTCACACACTGGGACATCTGCTATAAAGCTGTAAAGAAAAGCATGCACTTACAAGGACCACAGCAGGACTCATATTAAGAAGGACAAGACTGAAATTATTTAATTAATTAATATTTTGATTCAAAGTGAATGTAACCCCCCCCCCCCCCCCCAAAAAAAAAAAATGCTCACTATAATAAAGCTTATTTTTAATCATGCAAATAATTACACAAACTGAAATGAAACATCATGTAGTTGTATTTTTGTCCAAGTTAACAGCCCTAAAATACCCCAGTAGAGAAAAGTTTCTTTTGAAATGATTTAACATTCAACTACAGAAAGAGCTGCTTCTTACCAAAACTAAACTTCTATTTTTATCTGTGCTGAATGCAAATGTCCACAGATACTGCTGGTTTTAATATTCAATATTTTGACATTTTTATGCAAAAATGTAACTGCAGAACACCACCACTGAAACGTTGGCAGAGCAATGCTGCCACCTAGTGACCAACTGAAGAACATTCTGCATTTGGATCTGCCTGTGTACATTTGAGGTAGCCAACAATGACAAGTACCAACGCTTTAACTGCACAAAAAGACACGCAGCTGGGCAGGCAATACGCTCGAACACATGAGACCTGTACTAAAGGTTACCGCATACTGAAATCTGGCAGAAACTGGAGAGCAGAAGTATAAAATTACACTGATAATTTGTTAGCTTTATATAGCTACTCAAAGAGTCGACAGAGCCACAAACATGCGCATACAAACTATCACACCAACCCTAACTATACCATATCAAATGCCAGAGAACCAAGCAGCGGTTTACCGGTGAAGTAGGATGTTGGTGACTAGAAAGGATGGTGGTACCTTGTAACCTCGTCTCACCGTGTAAAGCAGTGGTGGCAGACTTCTCTGGCCTGTTTGTTGGACACACAGCACGCCAGCGGCTCCGTCGAGTAGACCAGCTCTCCTCTCTTGATCCCGGCTATCGCCCTCAGACCGTTACCTTTACCGGGGCTGACAAACCGCTCCAGTTTCGGTGCCATAGTCAGATTCTTCCCTCCACGTGAACCGAACAGTGTTGACATCCGTTGTAGACGTGCGTAGTGACGTCAGACACACGTACGCACACATAAAAAGTACAAACGTTATTACAAGATTTAACGCATATAACTTCCCAGGGCCCTGCGTGTACATAAGGAGACATTACATCGGGGTTTTCCTACAATGTAGAATTAAATTCTGCTATTAGAATTTCTGATATGACCGTCCGAAATTTGGGGGGAGTTGCACTGAAATTTTTAGGTACTTTCATGGGAATTTGGAGAAAATGTTTGATTTTATTTTTTCAAAATAATCCGTTATTTTCTGTTGTATTTTGGTGGTATGGTTTTGTAATTTGTTTGGAAATTTGCTTTGAAATTTCCCTGAATATCATTAGAAACTTGAGGGAACAGTTTGAATATCTTAACTTACAAAATTTGAAATTTTCCACTTTATTTCATGGAATTTTGGCCGAACGTATTTGTGATTGCTTTGCAATTTTGGATGGAATTTGCTTCGGAGTTTTGGGGAATTTCTTTGGAAATCTTCAGAAATTTTGATTGAATTTTTTTGAGTAAGTTTATTTGAATATTTGAGCTTTTTCAGAAAGTTTACTTAAATGGTTGGGCAATACTTGAGGGCATTTTTTTTAAACATTTGAAACCGTCAAAATGTAGGGTCAAAAACCTACTCAGCAAAGACTTGTTTTCCACTGAAAAAGAGCCTTCTGGAGATATGCTGTTCTTTAGGTTTTAAACTTACCAGGCCCAACTCATCTAAAATAAGCCAAAGAAACTAAAAATTCTTTCCAGACAAAACCTTGAGTCTCTGGAGGACAATAGCTTTGTTGATAAATAGGATTAATGCCTTAAAGTGTTGTTTTGAAACACATGTATTCATATCAAATCCTGATTACTTGAATATGAAAAGAACACATAATGTTCAAAGTAGATGATTAATGTTATAAGGTTTAATATATATCACCAGACAAGTCTGTAAGTCCAATTCTATGGGCTATATTGTAAAAAGAAAACACTTTGGGCCTGTATTTCATAGTTTCATACTTATATTTTTTACCTCCAAAGATTTATGTTCTTTGCCAATCATTCAGTCTGTCGTTTCTATCTCTTAAGTACCAAGTGCAAAAATACATCAAAAGTACATGTGACACAGGTCTGTCTCTGCAAAAGATGACCTCATCCCATTGACTCATATGTTTTCATTTAGTAACAACCCAAGCAGTAAATTAGTAAGCAGTAATTTTGTGTAACATACTAATCTGTTTGGGGTGGTTGGTTTCCACATAACCAAACCCAGTGAGGGAGCACATCAGGACACTATTTTCTTAGGAGCGAGTAAAAGACTCTGCCGTCATATTTAACTAGCCATGCCTCATAAAATTACCTTTGAATCCTTTTGGCATGAAGATTAACTGAAGCGGTTTTAGTTGACCTTTGAAAAAGAAAACCTTCACCTGGAACCTACAGAGACAATGATGTGTCACTGCTATGACTCAGTGTGTATGGTTCAAAACAAAAAAAGGAAATCAGAGGTTTCAAGTTTAAACTTATTTACAAGATCAATAAATAAATGTACAAAAATCTGGTGCAATGTCTACGTGCTGCAGAGAGGTAAGTGTCTTGCCATAAAGAAAGAAAGGAGGCTCATATTTTTTTGACAATTTTAACATCAGACACAACAGGAGAGTGTTTTTTAGGAACAAAAAATAAAACCTTATCACAGTATGGAAGAACAAAGTAAAAGATTTCATCAAAAAACACAAAATGCCTCTCATCAGCTTGATAACAGAAGTGCACAGTACTGACACAAACTAAAATCAACAACTGGTGATTTGTTAAAAACCGACTGAGTAAAAAATAATATTAAGATACTATAAGTTTACAGATTGAAGAAAACACGGATTTTAGGTGAAGACAATGGCAGCACCAGCACCTACTGGCTGCATTTCTCATTATCTTAAATAATAAAAGATAAATGAAATAACATAACAATGACAACCCAGATGATGATATTCAGAGATGTAAGACAAGAAAGTTCACTCTGATAACTCAAAACAATGGCAAATAAGATGAAAACTCTCTCCGATGTTAGATGGCAAAAAGCAAAGACAAGACTCTACCACCTAAGCTACACATGCCATATGATAAATAATTCAAATTATCCTGAAGATTAAATAAACGTTTTTTCTGAGTGAAAGCCATCTGAGCCAGCCAGATGACATGTGCAAATAAAACAAGGATCAATCTGCAGTTCCTTACATCCTGGGAAAAACATCATATCTCAAAATGATTTTCAAGTTTTTGTGAATGAAACGCCTTGAGAGAGTGGTGTGATCTCAAACTGAAATTAATGCATAGTTAGGACACTTGAATCTCTCCTTGTTGAGTTTTTTTTCTTTGCATGCTGACAAGACCTGTGAGATATGTGGTTTTTCCAGGGTATTCTTTATGAAATCCTCTATAGCACTAAATTAAAGGATAATAATGAAAAAGACCAAATTTTATATTGTGTTACGATGGAACATAAAAAAAAGTATCAACAGCACTGCATAAAAGTGACCCAGTAAGAGTTACATGTGCTGGAAAACAGCCAGAAAAGAGTTAAAGCACTGGTGTGAGGATAAAGACTTTCAGATGAAAGTGGAAGTGGAAGCCTTTTTTAAAGTAGAATAGCTTTTTTTTTTCACTCTTACAAAGTCAGATCCTTCTTTATCAAATCAGAACTCAAATTTCTGCCGATACTGACTCAATATATAACACATTAAATTGGCAAATCTTTACATAAATGACCATTTAGGAAGTAAAGGCAGTGACAAAAACATCATGAGGACAAAATATTTTTAAGGAAAATGCAGATATTGTAATCCCACATTGGGGATTATTGTGAAAAAAAAACACACTGGCAGGTAGAGCTGGACTGACACAGAGCTTTAGATCAGTGGTTCTCAACTGGTGGGTCAGGACCCAAAAGTAGGTTGTGAAATTGATTCCAGTGGGTTGTGTAGGTGTGCTAGGAAAAAATACAGCCAAGTCTACAAAATATGGAAGCCCAAAATAGACATACACTACATTCATACATTTTTTAGGTTTGTCTGTGATGCTGAGTCAATTTTGGTCATTTTCTCAAGATTTCTACTTATCCATATCCCTTTCCCAGATAAAAAGTAGATTTTCCCAAGATAATTAGGAAATTCCTCAAGAAATTACCAAATATTCATGCTGTCTCTGAAAATGGAATTAATAAATGTATTCATGCATGTCCCGTTGTACTGATGGGGCTTGTAAACATGTTTGATTTATCCTGTCTTTTTGTTTTCATTAAAGTTTTCTTTGACAAATTGCAAAATTTTTCAGGAAATAAGTTTGAATGACTAAACATTTTTAAATCTTTTGGTCTAGTTTTCTCATGAGGAGGTGGTGGAGGGTCTTAATGCCCGACCAGTTGAGAACCACTGCTTTAGATGATCCCATCAAGATCAAGGTCTGCATGAGTACACTACATGGTTGTTTTTACATCAGTAGTGCAATTCTTTTACTGAATTTCATTTATCTTTGCCACTGAAATCATGCATATCTACCTTTAGCAGCTTATGTAGCGAGTTCTGTTCAAATTGCCCTTGCATGACTAATATTCCCTTGCTTTTTTTTCCATTAAACCTGAACAATTGTATGGATTTTGGGTCCTTTTAGTCTCAAATCAAGCCTGTATGAAGTCTGGGGTCACTGAAAAAAATGAGATCTCATGTTAAAAAAACCGTACCTGTCTAACGTGCAAAGTGTTAAACATTCTTCTGACAGCAGCTATATACAGAGGTGCACTGTGTTCATGAGCATGTTACATACTTATGCTACATAAAAAAGGGGTGGAAAAGAACACACAGAGTACTGCTCATGTAGAGTTCTTCAGCAACTGCTCAATGTAAATGCAATGCATCACATTAGATAACAATTGTTACATTGAAAACGTGTAGTTTTCCCCCATTGGACATGTTCCTGTTGTCCTTTAGCTCAGTTTGATGAATACCAAAATAATCCATTCAATCTTTTTGACAATATAAAAATGCCCCACAGATTAAAACAAACAATTAACAATAAACTCCAAACATTCATTGAAAAGTTGATTAAGACATAGAGTTTCCATTCCAAGTAGCAGACCACATAATGGTTTGTTCATTTTAAAATTTCAGTTGTGATTTTAAAAAGTCAACAATAAAAGCAACACTAGTGGTTGCAGCAGGCTGTAAAACGCCCACTGGGCCACATCCCATTTGTGCAGTGTGTGTATGGAGAGATCACACCCAGGTAACAAACTGTACAATATATAGCATTTTGACATCTCACAAGGAGACAGCTGTGATTACCTTGTTACTGTTCTTAACTCAGAGAGTTGAGTCTCGATCCAGTGTTTGTATCCAGCCATGGTTCACTTATCCGCCAGTGATTTCAGACTTAAGTATCACGGGCTGATGGTGAACACGTTGCAGCTACTTCAATAAGACATTTTAGTCATATAGAGGATTTATAATCCTATCTTAAAGATTGAATCACTTATTCTGTCTTGACTGGGCTAGAGGAGTTGGTCAGTTTTTCTCTTTCTTTTAAGCAGCCACTATTCTCCAGTTATTCTCTCTCTTTGTTATGCTTTCCCTTGCAGACGTGTGTTGCAGACTTTCCGTATTACCCCTTGGATTGTGTCCAAACATTAAATATGCAGAAGACAGCGTCTACAAATGCCAACTGATCTGGTGTAATTGCTCAGCCATTAGGAAGTATAGCAGCCCTTTGCTCCAAATAGCATCAAGGACTGTTGCAACTTCCTGGCAGCATATACTCCAAAAGCGTTGTCCCAGGAAGCGCCTGAACCAGCAGTGCTACACACAATGGCCAGAAATACTGCAAAGTTGACACTGTTTGCTGCTATGACCCGGAGGTAAACAGGTGTTGGATGTGAGCTATCCCTCGCTGCAGCTGGCCCATATAGAAGTCTGCATTTCTGGAGAAGTCCTGACAGACTGAGGAATGGGCATCACCAAGAGCACAGTACAGGGCAGTGCCACCCACACTGATCACTACAGTTACCATACAAAGCAGGAAGAGAAGCAGGCAGGAGTCCCCACCTCCAACATCTGCAGAGAAAGAGACAGAAAAGATGATGAAGGATTGTCAGAGAATACCAGATTTGCAACAAAGACCAAATAATTGTATGTTTTACAACTGTACAATTACATATGAATAAGATAATTCAAATGTAAATTTTTAAGTTATCACAAGTTTCAATTCGATTCCGATTCGGGGTTGGTCACAATTCGATTTTCAATTCAAACAGATTCACAACACTTCCTTTATTTCTTACAAAGAAGTGATCATTTCAGCAACTGCTCAAGTCTGCTATGCATTAAGGAGCTGTATATTGTTATTTGACATTTAAAAGCTTGATAAAATGTGCTAAAACAAAGTTATGCTTTTTCAGCAAATTTTATGTGTTTTTTTTTAAAACACCTAATTGCAATTGCAGCAAGGAAAATAGTCATTTGTGCTTAATTTGTAAAACACTTAAATATGAATAAAAGGTCTGGGCTAAAGCAGGACAGGTATTTATCAGAAACTTGTCAGTGGAAAAAACATCATAACTCTAACACCTTTACTGTTGTCGATGCTGTAGGAGAGCAGGTGTTATGTGTTATCAAGCGACCGTGTTAACTAGTGACTATTCAGCTTAAAGTGTCAGGGGTTGATGTAGTTACAACATTCTTAAAATAATCAACATTTTCTGTTATGTCTAAGACGTACTTAGGAGATATGAATTTAATGATAAACCAAACAAAGGGGCTCTTTAAGTTTTCGATATCCATTAATACCACAAACACATTCTTTTAGTCACCAGTTAACATGGTAACTTGTTAAACCATAATACCAGTGACTGATGTGAAACTGATCCTGTTATTTTTATTGTTCATGCCGCTTGGCTGATATTTACTCTAGGTGAACGTGTATGAATGTTGTGAACCATCCTGAAGTAGCCTACATTACGTTGGGGCAGGCTTCCTCTTAAGTGGGGTCGTAGAATCCACAGTAAGTCTTAAGACATTTCTTTTGGGAAAACAGGACTGGCTGAGTAACTAAGGCTTAACAGACAGTGCAGGCAGTAGATAAGTGTGTCAGGCACAGTACGGCAAACATTACTGATACTACCACTGTTAATGCTAACAGGGCAGCTAATGAGCCATACACCTCCTGCTGTATCAGTGAATCAGACAGCACACGGAGGAAAATACCTGCAGCAAGTCTACAGTTGATACATTTTGAATCGATTCAGAATTATAGATATTTATGCATGTGATTTTAAAGTGAATAGATTTTTTTCCAGCATCTCTTATATAAATCTCTTAATGCTAAAGATAAACGCACCATGCTCATAGCTGTCATCAGGTACTTTGAAGCGGACCCGTCTTTTGGCAGGGGTTTTGTCAGGCTGTGGCTCTACAGTAGCAGGCACACTCATGTCATCCACACAAACCTTCCTCTTCTTTAATATGGAGACCAGGCCGGAGGCAGGAGACATCTAAGAAGCAGAGAAGCACAAAAATAACACATGAGCCAATTCATTTGGTCTAAATCCAGTTTGATTGGTTTATCTTCATAAAGTGACACTGAGAACATTCTGTTTGAGGGGGAGCTTGTGCTTTTCAATGAGTTCAAACAGCCATAACCACCACTAGGTGTCAGCACATCACACTATCAGCTGTATTAAAAAGGTAAAACTCTCAGTTCTCAAATCACAGTGACAGTTCCCTTATCAGTCACTTTTGTAAATTAGACCTTAAATGATCCCAGGCTCAAAACAAAAAACATTGTAATA
Organism: Cheilinus undulatus; assembly: GCF_018320785.1. Classification (NCBI taxonomy): domain Eukaryota; kingdom Metazoa; phylum Chordata; class Actinopteri; order Labriformes; family Labridae; genus Cheilinus; species Cheilinus undulatus. The sequence continues at coordinate 23,563,629 of NC_054865.1, read as the reverse complement.
GTTCATAACTGAAATGAACCTTAGTCAAGATCAGTAAGAATGACTAGGAAAGGCAGAGTAACTGTCATCTGTCAGCTTATTATTCACATTATCATAATGTAATCACTCATGCTATCATAACAAAGACCTGTGTAATTAATCTGATTCCTGACAGTATTTTCCTAAGTTGTTATCTGAATGGGTGTTATTAATAATTTAACTTTTCATAACAGGTTGAGCTGAATTATAAGTGCGAGAGTAAACAAAAGAATGACTGACCACAGACAAGCACTAACCTCCATAAAAGCGATCAACCAGGTACCTTATCAAACTGATACACAGGAAGTAGATTATAGCTTGGGTAAAAATGTGCTTTGATATTGTTCTGGTCAAACCTGGCAAAATGTACAAGAAAAGTGGCACTAATATTAAAGATCTATGACACCTATATCTAACCTAACTGCTGCTGGTAAAAAATCAAAGCAGTCATTAAAGGTAAGTCTCAGTTTAGTAGCCTGAGTAGACTACAGAAACTTAAGTCACCCCCGCTTAAACAAAATCTCCCTGCTGCTCTTCATCCTGTATGTGATAAAAACCAGGACATTTCTCTGGTTACCTCAGTTGTCTCTGCTCTGTGCACTAAGCAGCTATTCCTCTATTCATTCATGTGTGCCCTAGTTCCTTTCTTTCACACAGATATAAAGGAAACAAAGTAACTCGTCCTTAAACTTTAACTGAAGAGTGACTTGAAACCACATTCAGATTACATTTTGAAATCATTTCATTCAAACAATACTATACTATATCATTGCAAAAAGCCGAGAAGAGCATGACTCACTGCTGGTATTTTGTGTTTGCTTGTTTTCCTCCTTAAGTCGGACTACGTCTCAGTATAGAGTTCAATTTCTGTGTGTCCTCTATATTAACAAAACAAGTCTATTGTCTGGGCATGCCAGTAATGGCTAGGTAATACCATTACCAGCAGCTCAGCGGGGCACCAAGCTGTCTATTATACAAAAGCTTAGACGGCTGATACCGACAGACTGTGGTCTAGAATAGTCAATAAATTGTCAATCTAAAGTAAGCATTTTTAAAGTATGCAGCCCTAAAACAGAGATTTTGTTGAGTAACATCAAAATGTTAAATGCTTAAGCTGAGAGGAAAAAATGTTGCTTGTCAAAGTAGGCTATATTTAGATCTGAATTTTAAACTTGACAGGAAAAAAAATGACTTCCTTATTCTGCGACAACACTGCCTACATAAACAACACACATGCATAATACTAAACTTGTTTTTTTTTTTTTTATAAATATGTATGTATACATATGAAATGACAGATTAGAACAGATGCACAGCCAGTGCAAGAAGTCCAACACAGGTGTGTCTGCAGTGACACACAAAAAGTATGTGTGGCACCATATTGGCTACTTTCTCCACATGCCTCCAATGAAACAAGTGTAGAGAAAAGAGGACGCAGGTGCACAACAGTCAAACACAAAAACGCAGAGACTATCATCAGTACACTAATGAACTGCAGTTAGATGAACCTGCACCAAAGACCAACTTTATTTTGTACACCATTTAGACATACACCATAAATATGTCCCTAGAAGACATGGCCAGTCTCCAGTCTTGTAGGCTAATGGGGTGACAAAACCTGCCCTAAATGGTTGTTTGTCAAAAGAGAGTAACACCAAGACCAGCACCTTTTGGAAATGCTCTGAGACTTGGGCTGAAGGCTCTTGGAGAACTGCACATAAAAATTTGAGTGCTCTGAAAAAAACACTTGTTAGAATGCTTTTCTCTAGATGGAGATGGGCTGCCCATACACTCCCTTCTCAAGAGAACAACTAAAGAGGTGCTGTATGAAAACAAAGTGCAAGGCCAGAAATACACATGCGTGCTGCCACATGGTAGCTGCCACGCAATGCTTGGAGCACTAGGTATGCACAATGCAGTATGCACATGAACAGTAGGGGCAGTGTAGAGGCAGAGATCAACACAGCAGCAAGAATGACAATGGCAGAAAGTTTGTGAGGCACCTGGCTGTAGACTAACCTGACACGCCAGATGGATTTGTTTCACACATCCATCTGGAAAAGCTTCAATAGCAAACGTTTGAGAAAAGGCAGAGGCTTTGAAAAAAACTCGGAAGGTGATTGGGTGAACGTTCTGTCTGTCACATCTCTATGGGCCAATCAGAGCAACAAAACACGTGACGTAGCCGCTATCAAGCTGCGCGTGTGCAGCTACTGAGGAATAACGCGAAACATGGCGACTATAGACATGTAAGTACTCGACTTCAGTCGTTTTTGAAAAGAAAACAACTCACTGCTGTTCTTTGCTCTTCTTTTAACAAAGAAATGTTGTCAATTTCTGATAAAACTGGCGCTTTAGCTGCATCCATGCTCATCTCTTGCTCCATAACTGCACCAGCTCTTGCTGCTGCTTGTTTACATCATGACTCTGCTGTGTCTGAAAGTACTGCCCCTGGTTGCTGACTGGTCCTGTCACTTTCTAACTGGGCCCAAGTGGTTCAGAATGGAGCTTTGCAAGATGAACTCACCAGTGAGAAACAAGGAAATGGGCGTATCCATCTGCTTTTCAAGGTTAGCTGCAGACATGAGACAACTGTAAACATATGCATTGTTCATATATCTGTAAGCGCTTGCATAGTTGACTTCCATCTGTGCATGAGCCATCCAGAAGATTTTACCGCCATCCACCGGTTTAAGCTATAGCTTTTGGGCGAGGAATGATGGCAAGAGATAGAGAAGTTTTTAAAGGAAAGACACTGATGTAAATGGAGGAAGCAAGAAGGAGGTATTGTTAGCCACACATGTGAGATTTATTCATGAATGATGGTGGTAGTTGTTCAATAACCCAAACAAAAGCTGGGAAAAAAGTACAAGCATTTATAATCGGCAAACATTAAATATGATTAAAAATTAACTTGAAATTTGCCATTTCATAAGATCTGTTATAACCACTATTTCTTGGCTGTAAATATCCAAATGAATCGCAAATGTTGTAGCCCATCATTTTAAACTGACAAGTTGACTCTTAAAACTTGTGAAAATGGCACTTGGGACAGTTTTCTTCAGCGAGTCCTCTTGATTTACCACTGAAAACTGAGCCCTTAATGCACGTGCGCTCACAGGTATTTGGTTTTAGATGTCTGATGTCTGCAAGTTTTGGAGACAGGCTGTTTGATCATGTTTGCAGTTACCTGTATTTGTGTAAATTGTGTCATAGCAGCTGCAGAGATGCACAACATGAATGTGAAACAAGCAAATAACAAGTAAGCTCTATTTAAGAGGTTGACGTGGAAACCCGCTATGACAGATGGAAACAAGTCTGAGACCATTATGTTCATGAATGGAGGAAAATGTGTTTGACCAGCAGTCACTGGTTCCCTGAGCTGATTTGATGTTACTACTGGCCACTGATGTAGTTATAATGTTAAAAATAATATAGAATTAAGATAAAAGCAACCTCCAAGAGTGTGTATTTCACATCCCACACATCTGGTAGTCACATGACTCCTTGAGCCGCCAGGAATGTGCATGATGCATAGCAAAGTATGTGACTAGTTATGCTCATGGCAAAGCTTGTTGTGTAGGAACATGCAAGGTCAAAAGGCAAGACCATCTCCAGCCTTGTTTATCCACAGAAAAGAAAAGAAACCGTACCCACCTCCTCTATTGTGATGAGTTTAGCCATGTTGTCCAGAACTGCAGCCTCTCTGATTAAGTCAGCCTGCTCTACTTCATACTCCTCTTCCTCTTCTTCCTCCATCCTCTCTTCAGTCTGCTTCTGCTGCTTCACATGAGCCCCTGTGGGCAGATGGGCCTCCTGCTCCAGGTAGGTCTTATCACTCTCCTGCAGGAATAATGGAATGCATTTATCGATGTGGATTTATGGAGACGGTAATCTATTTTGTTTCTCTACACTAATGGACTGCTGTATAATATAAGGGTTGAGATAAAGGCTATTAAATCTGCAGCCCAAAACATCCACTGATGGGTGGGTTGTTCCCAATAAAAAAAAAAACAAAACATCCAGGAAAAAGGAAGTGATGCATTTTATATTTCTAGTAAAACCTATAATAATTACTTAGAAAAACAGAGGAACAAAGTGGTTACAAACAGCTCGCAATGAAAGCAAACATAAAAGCAACAGTGAAACTGGTCCTGGCACTAATGACACAGAAAGAGTGACAAGTGAATCCAGGAAACAGAAACCAAATTAAAAACACTGCAGACAATCTAAGACTTGGTAGACAACCTATATGACAAACTTTGAATTATAAATTGTGTTTTTCTCTACTTAGTATGATATGTTTTTAAATCATATTGTATAAAATATCTTTAGAGCCGCTGTACCTGTGTCTCATCGTGTTGCTTCTCCTCGGTTCGGGCTTCCTGGTGCAGATGTTGTGCCTCCACCTCTGCCCCACTGATCAGAGTCTCCACTGGTAGAGCTTTCTGACAAAAAGGAGATTCTCTTTCTCTCTGTTTCTCCTCCTCTTCTTCCTCTCCCTCCTCTTCCATCTCCAGGGCCTCTGCTGCCTCCTCCACCTCAGTCTCTTCTTCCCTTTTTGCCTCCTTTTCCTCTGCTAGACCTAAATCTCCTCCCTGCTGCTCTGCGGGCTTGGGCTGATCCATTTCTCCAGTCAGAGAGGGGTGCAGCTCGTTTCCTATGACAGAGATGGTGCGTCCTACTCCTTCTTCCGGCTTTCTTCCTTCACTATCGCTGAAATCCCTCCCTGGTGATTCCCTGTCTGGGTCTCTCCTGTCCTTTTCTGACATCTCAGGGGAATTGTGTCCATCAGATAAATTAATGGAGGGTTTGACTGGACAGCTGCTCAGAGAATGGGAGGAGTCTGCTGCTCTTTGCTCCATCCCTCTGTCACTCTGATGGGCTGGATAAGAAATGGAAAAAGACAGCAAAGGGCAGGAGAGGTGGGATAAGGTAGAAAGAGAGGTGATGAATGTACATGTAGAAAAAGGAGAATGAATAAAGGCAGAAATTTAAAGTAGTTAATGAACAAAAATAGCTCTCAGTGAAGTCTACTTCTTAAAAAGAGAAAGCATGACTCCATGTGAGCTGGACGTTTTTAGATTACATCAACAAATGATAACAAATGCTCTAAAGCGACATTTATTTAGTATTTTCTGGGAAAGCTGATCTCAAAATAAACTAAAGGTACTCGACAGATAAGATACACTTGTTAAAGAACAATGTCTAAAACACAGTAGCATTCACAGTGTGCAAACCATAAAAGCTGCTCGCACTGATCTTTATAGGTGGCATTTTTCTGATGTTTTTTGAAAAAATATATTCAAACCAGGAACATATGCACCCAGCAATTTGTGACCATGTCATACTCCAATTATCTTTCATGTGAACGTAAGAACTGAGTATTCTGTTAAAAAACACACTGATTTAAGATTTCAGTAGAAGCCAACAATAAACAAAGCCAGAACAAAAATGTGGAATAAATTTGTAGAATGAAATTTCATGCCAACGATCACATATTTTACAGGCATTTAAATTTGAAACTGTAACTGCATTGACCCTTTTGTAAATACAGAAGAGCAACGCCAAATGTTTAAAACATGTACAGAAACAAGCTTTCTTAATGTCAGAAGTCTTCCACTTTATCATATACAGGGCTTTAAAAAAGTATTCAGCCCCTTGGATGTTTTAACCTTTAACTGATTTTATAAATCAATTGTGGTCAATACCATTTGGCTGCAATCAACAATTGCTGTGATTGCAGCAATGACGCATCTACTAACTACTGACTTGAAGGGGGTGAATTTTTATGTGGTCACTTATTTTACCTTACATACTATTAAACTGACATTGATTTGTAGAAATTTGTTTTAACTTTGACATTTAAGAGTTTTTTTTTTGTTTTGTTTTGTTTGTTTTTTTACAAAAAAGCCAAAATTACATTGACCATGATTGATTTTAAAAAGTCAGTAAAAGGGTAGAACATCCAAAGGTGTCAATACTTTTTATTGGCACTGTACTTGTATGTGTGTACAAGTGTTGGTGTACATTTGTCTTTAAAGCTTCTGAGCGCATGTTGTCATCCCTTTATACAGCTATTTTCTCTCCTGTGATGGATCAGTTTGCCAAAGACCAAACCAAACACACACAAGCACACAATAAAAAGTCAATCTACAGTGAAACATTTCCATGAACCTGGTTCTCATGTCTGATCATTCACTAAGAAAACATTCACGAAGATGCAGAAAAAAGTGAACTGATGTTAAAAACAATAATAATTAAATGAGAGCTGTTAGGAACATACTGGTGAATAAGAACTTATGTCACCTTATTAAATAAAATATGTATAAATTACATTATTAAGTAAGAGTTTATAATTAGTTTGTCAACAGTGTTAATTACAAGCTTTGTTTCTTTTAGCATGAGCTTTAACTGAATCTGGTGGAAAAGGTTTTGGTGAAAAGACCCCCAAAATCTTGCTAGTCTGCTTTTCCAAAAACAGTATTTTTTGTTTTAATTGCATTTCTTTTAATTCTAAATCTTCCGGTTTGGTTGATCATGATATAACCTACGAGTACACTTAAGCTGCAAATAACTAAAAGAGACAAAAGAAACTAAAATTGCTCACACACTGACATAAACACACCAACTGTGTCTCGCTGTCACTCACCTGAGGTACATGTAGTCAGTGCACCACGTTCCTTAATTGTTGAGCTCAATAAATTCTGAGATGCACACTGTAAACGCACACACAAATTAAAAAAATATGGCAGAGATACACTTCAGCACATTTCAGAATTTTAAATATACAGTGCTTAATAAATTTATTAGACCACCACCCAAAGTAAGGTTTATGCCACAGCTGCCCTAAATTAACAGCATTGGTAGTTACCAAAATCATTTTTTATGTTTCTGCAAAGGTTAATAAACCAATATGTAGAAGCCCTTTAACCAAAATGATAATTTTAATGCTAAAATATAATCATTATTGTTATCCATGAATTTTCGAATTTACTAACTTACAAAAAAAAAAACTGAGAAAATAGTAAAGCACATCATTATTTCTTGATTAATATGTCAAATGATAGTTATTTACTTGCATTCTTTGCAACAGAAAAATTAGTTTTAGTGGTTGAATGTTATGCTTGATTATTTTCTGACTACTGCAGATGTCAGACACCTCAAGATTTGAAGTATTAGAGACAGAAGGAAGACCACTGCTGATCTTCAGGCAGAGATGAATGCTTCTAGATCAGAGTCTGAGAAAGTCTACAGAATGACCACGAGCAGACGACTGATGGAACAAGGCTTAAAGGGAAGAAGAGCTGCTAAGAAGCCATTATTGAGGCCTGCAAACATCCAGAAATGCCTCAGATTTGCCAGAGAGCGCAAACACTGGACTGTTGATGACTGGAAGAAGGTACTCTGGACAGACGAATCCAAGTTTGAACTCTTCAGTCAGCATCGTCGTGTTTATGTCCACAGAAAAGCTGGAGAACATTTTGATGCCAGATGCATTGCACCCACAGTGAAACATGGCGGAGATTCCATTATGGTATGGGGTTCCATTTGTGGATACGGCGTGGGCAAATTAGTGAAAATCAACGGTATCATGAACAAGAACATCTACCACAACATCTTAGCGCATCATGGAATCCCTTCTGGACTAAATCTGAGTGGTCGTGGGTTCATATACCAACAAGACAATGACCCCAAGCATACTTCAAAGCTGTGCAGAGACCAAGAAAAAGGAATCTGGAGTACTGGAACTGATGGACTGGACAAGTCAAAGTCCAGATTTGAATCCTATTGAACAAATTTGGGATTTAGTAGATTCAAAGATTGATGGCACAAAAGTTTCATCTAAATCAAGTCTGTGGGAACAGCTAGAAACTATTTGGAACTCAATAACAAAAAGAGACAAAAGAGACTGTGGAAAAGTACATAAAAACAATGCCAGCAAGAATGCAAGCTGTTATCAAGGCCAAAGGAGGCCATACAAAATATTAAGTTTTTTGGTTATTATGTGTGAAAAAGTACTATTTAGTTGTTTCAGTTTGTTATTTGCCAAATAAATAACAATAACATTTTTAGTTTTAAAAAAGTTTTTGAAAGACTTCTAAAATATTTATGTTTTCTCGTTTTTATGACAGGTGGTCTAATAAATTTGTTAAGCACTGGATATTCAACAGAAGTGAAAACATTGGGCATTTAAAAGGTCTAACATGTTTAATGACAACCGTCAGTACGTTCACATTTTTCTGTCTTATGTTGCAGTGTACATAATCATATTCTCTCTGCTTCAGGATTAAAACCAAGAAAGACTTGAATGACTTACCGAGGCATCTTTAGCCCTTGGTCTGCAACCAGAACAGAGAAACAGAGACAGAGTGAGAAGGAGAGAGTGTTGCAGGTCTGTTCTTGGTTTTAGTAAATGAAGATGTTAAAGATGGGTGACCCTTCTTTACTCTCCCATTCTAATTTTAGCCCAAGCACATTTCCCTGGCTATCACAACTTGTGTGTGTGTGCTTGAGTTAAGCGAAGTGAAACTCTAGCAGTGTGAAGGCTCAAATGTCTGAAAGTGCAGCAGCAGCAACAGCAATGGGGTCATATGTTTAAACTATCTGCAGTCTTCAAATCACACATAGATATAACACCTCAGTCGTACAAATATATAATAGGAAAAACACACTCTTCACCTGTCCTGGAAAGAAGTGCATACGCAGGTGTGTTTGGTGTTAAAAAGTGTGTGCGGCAGGAGAAGTGCACTGAGGACTTCTCATTAAATATTAAGAAATGCCAAAGTGGACTTCACTAAACTAGTTTGTCACACTGGCATGAGCATAACCAACAACAGACACACACTAGCTCATACACACACAACACACATACATCCATGCAAAATCTTTAAAAAGGAATTTAGATGATATATTTTTATTTTCAGTCAAATAAAAATCATTGTGTTCGCAAGTAGCTATAAAGGCAGAAATGGCAATGACTGTGATTTATTTGCATTTTGCACTGGTACTATGGCAATCTAATGGTATATTCTAGATTTCCTTTTTGGAGAGGGGATTATTTATTGATACTCATTGTCTTATGTCAAATTGTTTTTCCTGTGTAATCAGAGTGTTGTCTATGGCTGCAGCATGAGTCAAGCATCTAGAACAAATGTCTTACTCTGTGGGGCAATAAAGTTGATCTTGTTTTGAATTTATAAGACTATAAAAGCAGAAAAATGCACTTTGCACTGAATAATCTATAAATGAATGACTTCTATCTTTAACTGATAATTAATACAAACAATACAGTTAGGGATTCATGATTTTGTCAGCATATCAGTATCAGCAGATATTAGTTTAAAAGGTAATCATCAGTATTGGCAGACATGAAAATTTCTGATGATATTTACAGCCCATATGTCAGTCGTACATATCAGCAGTAAGGGATGTGCATTTTTCAAGAAAATTACTATTCAAAATTCACTTAGATGAAATTCAAAGATTTCAAGAAATGGGCAAATAATATAAAATGCCTTGAACAGGCTAACAGATTTAGCATTGCATCATGCTTATTTTAATTTAGGACACAATCTATTTAGTTAAAAAAGACTGTTCACTTCATCAGTAACACAAAGGTGTTCATTAAGATTTGATCATTTCTTTAGTTAAGAGAAGTGAAGTTAGTTTCTTAACACACAATATGTGACTACTGATAAAACTACGGTCTTGTTCTTGTATTATTATCTAATGGTGGTTAGCCAAAGCCACCATCTGGTGGTACTGTCGCTTTAAAAATAGGCCCCTGTAAGAACAATGAAAAAATGTAGTTTTAAATTAAAACAATATCATAATGAAATTTTGATATTTTCAGATTGGTTGAATATTCAATAATCATTGCAGATCCCTTACTTCATCTTATAAAGTGGGTACTGTGTTTTTAGAGTTTTAGGTAGAAGCTTTATATCAGTATTGATATGGGCAACATGAATGTGGAAATATTGGATATGGACAAAAATCATGCATCCCTTATAACAAAGGGAAATCTGCATGCAGAGACTGCAGACACACTAACACTTGCATGCAGACTAACCGACTGTGTGTCTGACAGATGTGTTTAAGAGTGTCCAGATGTTGGGTTTCCAGGCTTGAGGAAGTCCCTCTACACTGGCTCTCTATGAGAGATGGAGAGAAACAAAAACATTTAAAGGCACTGCTAAGTTATTCTAATATATGCTGTTTAGCTCAAAACGTTTTCATTATGTGATTACTGAAACTTTGTTTAAAACATATCATTTGGATCAAATGAACACAGAGAAACCAGGCTGTAGTTAAATTGGAGACTTGGAGTAGTTTTACGTCTTGCAGCTGTGCATGTCAGTACATACAATGACAAAAATGACATTCAGTTATATCTAGTGAGAGCCCAGAGGGACCTGATCAGACAGAACAAGTTCTGTATGTTGAATTACCCAACAAGTTGCACTGCAGTGCCTTTTTGTTTAAGCCTATGTTTTTGACAATAATTCTTTGTGGTTCATTTTCATTCACAAGGCTAAATCACCTGCTCTAGAGCATGAATGTGACAGTGCATGAAAATATCTGATAACAAGATGTAACACTCCTTCCGTTGTATCACTGATGGGGATTTCAGAGCCCATTTAAGTTCGTCAAAAACAAACTATATTAAAACTGGATATGATGCATGTTCACATGTGCAGCTTATGAATCCATTCCATGTCTTACCCCACTGTTCCTGTAGTGCATTCAGGTTTTCCAGTATTCTCTGATGATAGAGTCTCTCTAGTTGGATGCACCACAACGCCTGCTGGTCTGAACATTACAGGTTAAGAAACATAAACACAGGATGCAGAAACAGGGATGCAGAAAATAGTTTGCTTTTAAACTGCATCAGTCCTTTTTATGAACTGTTGTAGTTGAACGAGGCAGAGATGAAAATCATTGTAAGATTGAGGAAATGGAAGGAAAATGTGAAACAGAGAGAGAAGAAGAGGATAAAGAGTCAAGCTCCAAGAGCACTCTGGGATAAAGTGTCTCATGTTTATGGATGTGAGCAGCCAAAACACAATCCTTCTTTGACATGACTCAATGCTTTCTCTCTCTTTCTCTGTAATCTACTAACCTACCATACATGCATGACATAGCTAAGCTAGCTGCCCCTTCTCTTTGACTTTTTCTACCTCCCACTGCATCTCTCTTCATAATGAAACAGGTTAATTTCACTCCACTTTTCAGTCACTCTGTCGCTTGGGCTCAGCTAAATCTAGTCGTCATATTGTATTTTACCCAGAAGGAGGTCATTTTAGTAAGGTTTAGGGCCTGAACAAGTTATTCTAATAATAGAAAGTAGGTTTTTAAATTATCACTTTTGCCATTTAACATGTCTTAACTAAGACTTTTTGGGAAATGCTGCCTTCTTTCAAATGCATTGTTTAGGCAGCATACTGTGGTTTTGCTTTACTGCCATGTCAGATTGGATTTTTAATCTCTATTTTTATCTCCTCTCTGCCTCTGGCTCTGTAAACCACAAGTCGCTGGGTGTTCAGTATAATCCAACTCAACCACCGGTGCCTTTCTTTTCGGTTTCACCTTGTATTATTACCCCACCTTATCTACTTCATGTTGTCCTGTCTTTCCAAAAGGTCTTTTTTCCGCACTTCCCTCTCCTTCAGTTCTTTATCTTGATCTCCTTTCAATCACACTGCATGTAAACTCTGTGAAGCACAGGTAATCCACTACAACATGCCACTCCAAATTCCTAGGTTTCATGTACAAAACACTGATTAAAAAAATAGATCAAGTAGTTAGAGCATTTAAAAAACAACACCTGCAGGGACAAGCATGCACGCGTAAAGAAAGTGCAAAGATGATAAGCTGCCTTAACCACTAGACTCCAGTATGCACTGAATCACACACACTTCAATATAATGATAAGGATACAGTCTTCCTGGAGGACAAAGGCCTCAGCAATCTGCAGAGACAAAGACAGAGACTGAGTTAACCTTTGTGAAATACATGCCTTTAAAACTTTTATCAAGTGCTTCAGCACATCTATTTTGTCACAAATGCTTTCAAAGATAATTGGGTCAACAAAGAAAAACAACAAAAACACACAAACAGCATAGAGAAGCTCTTCAGAGTTACTGCACTGTCAGCACTGCTAGGAATTCAATAATCATTAACTATTTTAAACACAGTGTCATCTCATCTCAGAAATGTTTTAAAATACTCAAGCTAGACCCTTGAATTACTGAGAAAGACTGAAAGTGAGAGTGAAAAGCAAGACAGCAAAATGAGAGACAGTGGTGGACACTCTACCTCTCCTCAGCGAGTGTCGCTTTCATGCTGCTCAGCTGATCACAGAACAAGAGACGTGAGTGTGCAAGAAGCAGAAAGAGGGAGAGGGAGAGAAAGGGGAAGACAGATAGATGAAGGGAGAGAAAGGAGGAGGGCACAAAAGGCTCTCGCATTTCTAATCAAGGTAGGGGCGTTGACGAATGAATGACTCCTATAGGCAGCTGTGCAGACTCAGCTCAGATAAGAAGAGAGAGTGTTTCAATTCATTTTTATAGTTACACATCAAATGATTATTTTTTCTACCTTTCAATATGAGGACATCATGTGCCCCAGCACTCCAATAATACTCAGTACCATAAATAGGATTAATTAATGGTCTGTGTGATGTATTTGTGGACTTCAGGACGTAACATAATCCCAATGAAGCTGGAACAATTTGTCCATTCTTTGAATTTCCTCAACAGCTTTGTCCGTTGGTCCACCAACACTACATATTAATGCTGATGGATGCATTCTTCTCGTCCTTAAACCCATGTGCACCATATCTTCATAACTCACCACTTATCTTAATCTTACCTGGATTAGCAGGTACCACTGTTCAGGTTCAGTTACTGTATGACTCATGAAGGTATCTGACTCCTTTTCAGATATCAGTAAAATAACATTTCTAACACTTGCTTTTAGTTCAGTGTGGTTTTGGATAGATGAGCATATATAGTATTTCTGTTATATATTTATTGTTGCTGATTAGTAGATTTTGGACATACCCACACCCCATATCAGAAACCAGAAAGATGCAGTGAACAGAGCCATTCAAACAGGACTAACTTAAAATGCACATTTCAGCAACAAAATACTACATTTAGGCCATCTCCATGACAAGCCCTGAAGTGTCATCTTGTTGCTCCAGGAGTCAATTACTCTTCAGCACTCAAAAACAGCTGCCCTGACAGCAAATTAAACTGCCACCTCTAGGTAGTGTCAATAGCATCAGCACATGCAACGATAGCTAACAAAAACAGCTCCAGCAGCAGTAAACATCAGCTAAGCTGAAGCCAGGTCCTCTTCTTTTTGAGGTGAAGATTCCCTCACTGTTCATCATTCACAAGGTTTTAACAGGGAGTTGATGAAAACCTCCTACTCACTACAGGCTGACTGGATTGTTATCCAGGGTAATAAATGTAGCTGGTAATTTCAACCTGTTCAAAACTACATAAAGCTGCATTAGTGTTTTTTTCTCTCTCTCTGTGGGTCTTTGCCAGATTTTTTAAAATTTATTCCATTTGAATTATTTCCTATATGATCTTATATTCAAATTCTCATGGCTGAAAATTTGAAAATATATCAAAATATGATAAAAATGAATGGGGAATTGAGATGAGTAAATTAGACACTCTATATCAAGCTGAATTCTAGTTTTATACTATCATTTAAAGGTTAAGTGTGTCCGGCAAAGTAGCGAGCCCCAGCTGGGCTTCTGCTCCAGCAGTTGCTGGAGGGAAGTTTGACTGTTAACGCACTGTTACCATCGAGTGCCGGAGCGCTGGGTATGGTGTGCTTAAGGCTTTATTTGGTAACCTATTTGGTGCTGCAGAAACATGGCAGTGCAAAATGACAGAGTCCATGAAGTCTGGCCCTTTTTCTTTATGAATTAAGCCTTATTCTGCATTCAAAATAAAACATTTTTTTTTTATATTTAGGTCATTAAAAAGCAATTTAACATACTTATAAATACTGTGTTCCATTTTTACCAAGTTAGTCCTCCCTAAATGCCACTAAATAATACACACTGTACCTTTAAGGAGTCCAACTTTCTTTTAAAATTGCTTTGACCAAAAAATAGACTTTCTGCACATGTGAGACCTTTTAAAAGTGCTTTACATAGACACGTAAGCCAATACAAAGCCACGCCTGTAAAACTATGTCATGCAATGACATTTTAGGAGACAAACTGATCATTATTTACATTTTACAGATTTAAAAAATATTTTTAAAAAACTATCCTGGATCTAAACCACAGCAGTTTTTAATTTTACCTGATTTTACCTAAATCCACACAAGTGGGTAACAAAACCTCCTTTATGGTCAAGTGGTTTTTCTAAAACAGTCTTTCATGAATTAAGTTATCAGCTTAAGTGTTTTAAATTTGTCAAATAAGAGGGAGAAGCATCTGTGATATACCTGAATATACCTTACTCTCTTTTCTCACTCACACACCTGTTGCCCTGATGTAAGCGTACCTCAGGTGTGCCTGCTGAAAGTCTAAGTAAATTAAACTGACAGAAACATTCACACACCCCGTGACGCACATGTCCAGTCATGCAGGTCTGTGTCTATGTGAAAAAATAGTGAAAGATTAAGAGTGCATGGTTTTAGTGAAGGGGTGTATGTGTGTTCCTGTGTGCAGGTCTGTGTGTGTGTACAGACACAGAAGACGCCCAAGCCACAGGGTCCAAAGTGCCATCCCGATTATGGGGTTGAGAGGATAACAGTGATTTAATAACTAGTTTGAAAGCACTAGCTTAGGTTAAAAAGACAGCAAGAACTTGAAGAAACCATTACAAGGAAAAGCATCTTTTCAAATAAGCAGGTGACAGAGTGGGTGGTGGTGATAAAAAGCTCACTGTATTTGCCGTGCATGTTAAAGTAAGACTGACAGGTTACCTGGTGCAGGTACTGTGGAAGGTAAGGTTCATCTCCTCTTTTTGCAAGCTCCTCCAGAGTCTCTAACAAAGCAGGGCTTGGAATAGGCCCTGTGGCGCAGGTGGGGACTAAGAAACTAGTGGGCACTGGAGTGGAGGCAATAATGTGTTCCCAACTTAAGGTCTGAGGTCCTGTGGTGGAGGTGGATTCTGTACCAGTGGTTGTATGCCCTGTGGCA
This sequence comes from Cheilinus undulatus, assembly GCF_018320785.1. Classification (NCBI taxonomy): domain Eukaryota; kingdom Metazoa; phylum Chordata; class Actinopteri; order Labriformes; family Labridae; genus Cheilinus; species Cheilinus undulatus. Next base: position 23,548,430 of record NC_054865.1, on the reverse strand, counting down.
TAAGTAAGAGATCCTGTAGTTGAACCCACAGGTGTGGAAGTAACAGAAACTGAGGGCCCATGGTTGAAGAAGGTCTCTGTGGATGAGGTAAGACATTCTGCAGTGGTGCTAGTATTTTTTGCTGTGGTCAAAATCGACCCTGGTGGGCTGTCAGGCTTGATGTCTGAGGTCTGAGTTAGTGTAGTACAATCCACCGGCCCTGTGCTGACAAGTGCCGGTGCAACAGTCTCTGTACCAGATTCAGCAAAAGATTCAGTGTTGGAGTTGTCAGAGTCCACTTTGACAACATTCTGGCTCACTTCCACTTGACTGGTTGGATATGTAGTTTCTGGACTGACCACTGGAACGACAGGGGATGTAGGCTCCGGACTGGTCCCGGGACTAAAAGGATATGGAGTTTCCAACAAACTGCCTGCAGCAGCAAACAGGAAGAGAGCAGAGGAAAGAAAGTGAATGAATGGGGCATGAGGATGAGCTCAAACAGGATGACTCACAAGCAGCTGTAATACTAAGAGCACAGGTATAAAACTGACTGGTAAAGTTTAACACTGTACAAACACACCACTAACAGTTACATTGGGGATAAAGTTGGCTGCCTGCTCACTAAGGTTTGAGCAGTCCAGAGAATCTACCAAACTAGAATGTAACTTGATAGAGCACATGGATTAAAGTTGGAGAAAAGGGTTGGGCAGCTATATGCATATACCTGTCTTTTAGGAGAAAATACCTCCTGAAACATCAAACAAAAGAGCAAACACAAGGTTAACACTCTTTACAGAAGAGTTATGTGCTTAGAAATGTTATTTGCTTAACCATCAAGAATACCACTACTCTCTTTAAGTTACAGGAGGCTTAAAGAAACCAATGTATTACTGTGTTAAATCCAGTTTAGTTGTATTATCCAGACTGGCAACTGTGTGTGCAGATGCAGATTTGTAAACAGGTTAACTGTAAAATAACTTTGGTGATGTACAGTGTCACTATGTATGGCCAGTAAGATAAAGTATATGCATATGTCTCTACACACATCTTCACCATATTTCCCTGAACTTTTCTGTTTGTCTGTCATGTGATTAAAATTACATCATCACCCCCAGTCAGTATGACCTTAATCCAAAACGCAGACCACTTTATGACACACACAAGGCTTTACGACAATAAGTGAGTCCGATCCAGATCAGAGCGTGGCATTCACCACACCGTCACCTCTTGAACTGTTACAGATAAGCAGTGAAAGCTCATACTTAGTGACACAAATGAGAGTGAAAATTTGTCTTAAAACCAAGTGCTCAGAATAGTATTAAGGGAAAAATTAGTCTCTAACAACTCCTAAGTCTTTCATAAGCAGGCAAACCGATTACAAACACCATGTGTTTAAGGACTAGATTTTCTGGTTTCTGAACTGGAGGCTCATTTATAACAAGAAAAGGGGAGACATTTCTCAATTCAAGGTTCTATGTTTAAAGGGCACATATTATGCAAAAATCACCTTTTCAGGCTTTTTTAACAAAAATATGTGCCCCTGGCCTGTCCACAATCCCCCCAAGAATCAGAAAAATCCATCCCCACTCCCCCCTCTCTTTCTCCAACTTTCAGAAAATATGTTCTGAAAAAAGCCGTTCTCAGATTTTCCCCTCATGATGTCAGATGGGGAGTTAGCACTGCCCCCAGGTTTAACTGGCCCTTCTCGCTTGGAAGAAAGTTCCGCCCACATCCCTTTTGGGAGAGGGGCGGAGTCAGGGATGGAGTCAGATAGCTCAGTTACATTTAAAGCCACAGATACAGAAACAGCTCATTCTGAGCAGGCCTGAAACAGAGGGGTTTTTGGACATGCAAGAATCCAATGCTGGAGTGTTTTATCAGCAACAAATTTCACAGGCATGTTCTGGGGACCTCTTAGACCAATATATTTGTCTTAAAAGGGTAAAATATGACCCCTTATATTAGTACATTTTTATACAAAAGATAACTATATAGGCCTCCCGTGTGGCTCTATATCCAAAGTGAATGCTGCCAAACTCCCAAATGAATCTGTTTAACCATTTTCTTTATCCAATCTTTTACATTACTTTAAGTGTCATTAACCCATATATTCATTCTGCAGGTAATATGAAAGTAGTCTCTCCCTGTGACAGCCCAAAAAGATTATTATTCAACTTCTTAACACTATGTAGGATTTAAGCCTCTTTCAGGGGAAAGTTTTATATCATTTTTCAAATTTAATTTCCAATTAAACAGGAAAATCTTGTTCAGGGTAAAAATCTCTTTATCAAAAGTGCCCTGATCAAGACAGCAGCAGTTTACAGAGTTTCAGAAAAACCTTTGGACAAACTTTGCTGTCAGATAGGGGCAGTAACATCTGGAACAATACACCACCTTCAAAACCCATCTCAAAAACTGGCTCAAATCAAACCTGCACTCATGACTAGGCAGATCTGCTGCAGCACGTATGTAAATACACTAGAGCCCGACCGATTTATCAGCGGGCCGATTGATCGGGCCGATTATAGCATTTCACAGATTAATAAACATCGGCCAATATGTAGCCGATTAACTTTCTTTTGCTGCGTGGGGATTTTGTCTCTGTCTCTCTTTTTGCTCCTGTCACTCTGTGTGTCTCCATGCTGAACTCAGCCCGAGTGCCTGGCCCCTCTCCCCAGACGCAGAGTACAGCAGCAACTCTCCCTCACTCAGTGTTGCCAACTTAGCGACTTTGTTGCTATATTTAGCGAATTTGCAGACCCCTCTAGCAACTCTTTTTCAAAAAAGCCATTAGCAACAAATCTAGTGACTTTTTCTGGTGTTACTGGAGAGTTATGGAGGCACTGATGTGAAAGCACGTATCGTTGTTGCGCTTCTCACTAAGCAGTGGGTGCAGCCGTCCCCGTCCCTAAGCACTCACAGGCAGCCCAATCCCTGCTGCAGTCGGACTCACTCGGCTTGTTTGCTGCCTGCTTGTGCTGCACATGTCAACTCTGGTTACTGCCGGTGCGGCTTTCACACAAGGCGCGAGTTTTCTGCCTGTCAGCCGCATCTCCCCGCTCTCAAAGCCCCGTCCTTCTTCATAAGTTTTACCTCAATAAACCTCGCTTATAAAAGCGACTTGATTCAGTGTATAGAGGAAGTGTCTTGGATACTTTTCAAAATAAAAGCATTCTGTACAAGTGGACGGAGTTTCTCTATAGAAATGCTAAACCGGGCTTTTACTTTGAAAAGCACAAACCACAAAACATTCGTACGGTGTTTATCTTTCCTGTGACATATTCTACCAGTGTGGAGACAGAGAGTTTCACTAATAGTAGATCTTTAGAGAACAACTTTATAAAACAGGTGCATTTAAGCTTGTGGCCTTCCTCAGGGTTATCAAGAAACACATTGTAAACATATTCTAAGTGCATATTTGCCACAACGATGTAAATATGGCTCACCATTTATCATTTTCCTGTCTAATATGGTCCACAGCCAAAATATAAGATTATTATACAGTGTTTTAACGTAATCTAAGTTGCATCTTTGTGAAATAAACAAAGATAAATGCAACTGGTTATTCACATGTCCACATTTGTGTTCATGTATAGTATATATCCTGTGTATATTAATGTTCTTATTTCATATATCAGCCGATATATCAGTTATCGGCCAATATATTGGATATCGGCCGATATATCAGATATCGGATTTTTTTAGCCCCCAATATCAGTATCGGCTCCAAAAATCTCATATCTGTCGGGCTCTAATATATATACATATACTGTATATGTTCATGCTGTACTAATCCACCTGGCACTGCACTTTATATTTATCTTCTGTTCTGTGCAAGGCATGCCTACATATATGCAGGTATCCATGTACTTCACCAGCCTGCTTTATATACCAAGACTGCTATGTATTTGTGACTATTGTTTGGGCTGTATGGATGATTTTATTATTGTATGCATGTGTGGGGCAAATACATGTTATGTAGCATTTTCTTGTTGTCTTGGCCCACTCAAGGTAGCAGGAGTGGGCGGAGTCAAATAGAATGTTTAATTTATCCGCTGTAACAGTTATAACCTCCTCCTTTTTATAATTGTGGTAGTTGATCTGTGTCTGCAACACACACGTGTGAAAAACTACTCCTTCCACTTGACATAGCACTTTATTAGATGCACTTTATACAATGACCTTTACTCAGCACAGTTACATTTATCATGTTATGGCGTGTTTACACGTTTCAAGTATTGTTGTTCTGTCTCTTTGTGTACTTTTGGTCAAATACATTTTCAAAGAGTGGGAGGATGTTATAGAGATGTAGCCAGAAAAATACCCCAAATGGAATTCATTTTTGGGTATGTGTGATATGCAAACACATAGTCTGTGCTGTGAATCAGTCTGATTGTTGGTTTCTTTCTCTTCAGGGACAAAATGGCAAATAAAAGTCCACAATGCTATAATTTTCTGATTAATATGCTGAAGTTTCCTACCAGTTTCTGAATAGGATGAGTCGGTCATGGGCGTGCCTGGAGACTGGCAGCGAATAAGACAGCTTGATCCCTCTGATTCCTCCTCTTCCTCATCTTCCTTCATCATCTCATCCATGTCCTCTTCCTCATCTTCCTCTCCACCCCTTCCCGTGTATCCCTCTTTTCCACTTTCACAAAGGACAGCATCATGAATGAGTGTGTGCTCTCCTCCGTCCTCATGTTGTGAAGGAGAGAGACTCTGAGTGTTTGTGAGTGTGTTTGTCTCGTTGAGGTTGCGAGTTTGGGCAGTGAGAGCTTGAGGGTTGGGGAGATTATCACAGAGGTCAACCTCACCCACCTGAATGTGGGACATTACTCTGCCCTCCCTCTCAAACTGACCTGGAAAGAAAAGGATTTGTTGAAATTACTAGTCCACACGTAAGACGGAAAAGGGAATCTACGCAATATCCATATTTTCTAGTCAGCTGCTACTGTAGTAAAAGCAACAAAATACTGTAGAAACAGGCTTTTCTTATCATCAACACTTTAAACTGATGTTACAATGGGCTTACATTTTGGGTTTTGCTTGGTGACATTTTAACACTCACCACCATGATCCATTGAGCACAACCCTCACAACTTTGACCTTTCAGCCTGAAGGTCAACGCTGCCTGTTAGATGAGCCCTCCTTCAAGCCTGCAGAGATAAGGAAGAAGAACAAACAGGCTTTTACCATGACAGAAAGTATGAAGAAGGCTGATAAAGCCAGACTTCACTCTCTGACAGTACGAGTGAGAAAGTGAGAACTGCAAAACAAGTATAGCACCATTCCCAAGTTGTTAAACAAACCCTTAGGCTTAATGAGATTCTTTAAAAAGCTTCATAAATGCAATGGTTCTTCCAAAACCCTGAACATTCTGTTCAGGAGAAAATGTGCCAGTGCATAAATGAATTGTGCATGCACTATACTACAACTTCCAATGACCTTAAAACTGATGAACTTAAAACTAACGGCACAGTTAAATGAAGGCTTTACATTTTTTTAATTGGCTTCAATTCCTTTAAAAGCAAACTTACTGCCCTGACACTTAAAATCAATTAGCAACTCCTTGCCACAGGAATTTCCTTTAAAGAGACATTATGAAGATCCAAGTTAAAATTGAACAATATCCATGAAAAACAGGACTTACAAAACTGCTAAAAAAAAAAAAAAAAAAGGAGAAAAAAAAGTACAGACAGCCAGGTGAGGGAGCGATGAAATGACATTTACAAGCTGGCGTTGACGCATTAAACTCAGTGTGGAAGGATTTATGACACTGCAGAGCACAGACAATGATCATTCACAATGTGAAACCAGGACAGACAAGATGTAGAAAGGAAGAAAAAATGCAAGGCATCATATATTTACTACTCCAGCTTTCACATAAAACACTTGAAACTACAATAATAGCTGAGACAGAAAACTGCACATATAGTTAAACCAACCATTTCTTATAAAGTTTTGAAGTATTAACTTATTGCAGGCAGGATTTAGTGCAGAGCTGCTGAACAAGAGTGCAGTAGATTGTGCAGCTGCACAGACTGGTAAATCAGTGCCCAGCGCACAGTCTGTTTTATGAAATGGCATGTTATGCAATAAACTTCTGTTCACACTTGACGCAATGCACAAAAAATTCCATTTGGGTCGTTTTGTCACAGTAGGTCCTCACAAAAATACTCTCGATCTACTTTAAAGTGACAACTAGTATGTTTTTAAGCAGTGCTGTATGAAGTACCAGAAATTAGTTTGATAATTAGCCAATATGTTTGGCTACTATATATCCTGTATTATATATCATACTATTTTTTTCTTCTTGACAAATACCTCATAGTAGCACACTTCAAAAATACTGAACTATCACTTTATCAGTGGACACTTAATGTACAAAAAGTAAAACTGCATGTTAAAAATTTTAAGTAAAATAAACAATTTTGGCATTAATTCTGTCAACATGAGAAACGGCACAGAGCAACACTGTAGCAGCAACAAACTGTAAGTGATGCCGCACACTCTGTGTCAGTGCCACTCAGGCCTCAGTGCTGATTGGCTGGTACTTGTGTGACATCAGGCCAGTCAGATCGTGTCTTGTTAGGATATTAGGTGAGACTGTGTGAGTGAAAACAAAGCAAGAGGGGAAGAAACACCTTGCAGTGAAGCCAAAGTGGCCTATCTTTGAAAAAACTTGTTTTGGCTGATTATTGGGAAAATAAAATGCTGATAACAATAATAAGCTACATGCCAAATATTGGCATCACTAATCAGCCAGGCCGATAATTGGTCTATCCCTAATATAAATAGAGCCTATATTCAAGTCTGAGAAACATTAATCATTAAGGTCACTGATTGTAAAGCTTTAGTGGCACTTGAAGAAATATTGACCATCCAGAACAAAGTCAAAAGTTACACCCCAGCACTTAGCATTCAATGGAACATCTATTTTAATTGTTCACAATGGAAGTAACCTTAAGAGAGGTTTATAAAAGGCACTGTGTGTTAAGTGCTTTACACCCACACACACAAATCCCCCTTCAAATTAGTGCATTCAACATACAGAACTGTTTAACCACTCCTGGTGAAACATTTACTTCAAAACCTCCAAAAACACAGGCTAATGAAAGCCTGTCTAAAAGGAATAAGGCTGTCCTGGTTTCCTATAGATCTAAGCTAACCGTTCTTCCTGTTACCCTGTACTTACCTGTCTCAGTCCAAACATAGAAAATAAAATATGTGTAGAGCAGTTTTCATTCTGTGTATCCATATTATTGAAATACTTTTGAGCATTACATGTAGGTTAATTCACATAGACTTAAGTCTTCATTTTTTATTTTAAACAGATGTAAGAACCTTTGTGATAAATGAATCATCCTGCCTGTATGTTGCATAAGCTCTTTATATTTGAACAAGAAATGACACCTCTGGGCTGTATCCCAATGGGAAACTGGGTACACTTTCCACGTGTTAACATACTGTTTCATGTCTATGTACAAGCGCCAAGTGTCCTGATGGAAGCTCAAACAGCCTTAGCCTTATGACAAACAATGGTGACATTAAGGCTTATGCAATAGTGACGCCAACATTGCACACATAGGTGCTATAATACCTGTCATTCTTTCTTATGATTTAGTAATGTTGGACTTGTGTACAGCATCTTTGTAGTGTTTTACAGTGACCCTCTCCCACAGTGACATCCATCCTCTCCTCTTTTTGGTTGCACCCTTCTCCCCAGGGGATCATGAATAATACAGGACAGAAAAGACAAATGGAAGGGGGAATTCAGCCAAAAGACAAACAAAAAGGTGGAAGAAAGACAATGACCCTGTCCTGTAGAGCTACTTGCATAAAACAACTTCACTCAGAGAGGTGGTGTATTACTGTATCAAATCTACGTTCGGAAGTATGGTACCACTTTTCTTTCCAGTGTTGATCAGACCAGTGAGTTACAAATGCTAGCTGGTATTTTCAGATAACTGCTAAAATAAAGATTTAAAGGTGAATTTGTCTCGACTGTAAACTTTAACCGCCTAATGAGAGATAATTTAATGATCCTGAGTTCGAACGCATGCAAATGACAGCCAATGACAGAAATCACACATGACCTGACAGCTGCCATGACTCATTTCTGCCGTTTATTAACTGAAACGGATTATTTTAGTCCCAGCAGCTAGGCGGCTAACTATCCTAGCTCGTGTTGATAGAAAGCTATGATACCTTCACAATATGAGTACCTAACTGGAGATTAGCATGGTCGCTATTGTCACGGACTGAGCACAATACTGACATGCCCCTACTGTTTCTTTAAGTGGGTACAAAGCGTCCAAGCGGATCTAGTGGTTCCAAACTGCTTAGCAAGGTAGCTAGTAGCAACACTAAACACGACTAGTTAGTTGGCGTTAAGGGCTGCACTTGCTAGCTGCTAGCTGACTGTAGTAAACATCTGGCCATCACGCCGAAGGGGAAGCTGACACAATAAACGCGTTTCCCCTTAAATGAATACAATGCCTGTACAAGTGATAGTCCGTCATACTGTTCCGACAAAACAACGGGGCAGTACTTACAGCTGTAGCGGTTGTGTGAACAGTGAAAGCTCGGTCATCAGACAGTCAGTTGGGGATGTTGTTGTGATGACTGTGGGTGTTGCCGTCAGGCTGTCAGGGGTCGTAGCTATCGCTGCTGTCATCGGGCCTTCACTGTCCTCTGCAGGTGGAGAAGCTGAGAGCTGGCGCCATCTTCTGTCTCTGCACTATTAGTACGTCTTTATAACCCCAGCAGCACTACCAACACTAAAAACCTAGATCCTCTTCTCCCTAACTGGGCTGTTCAATAAACGAGCTCTTACAGCTGGAGCTTGCTACTGGTGTTGGTTGCAGAGGCGTTCCCGGGATTTCTGGGCCCCAGGAAAAGGTATGACTTTGGTTGAGGTGAAAAGTAACTAATTACATTTAAACTGATTACCATTATTGAGTCAGATATAGTTATTTTGGTAAAATATCGGTCCAAACGCCGTAATTTCCGGCGTTTCAAAATAAAACGCCGCCACTTACGGCGTTTTATTTTGAAACGCCGGAAATTACGGCGCTTGGCAGCGAGAATGGCGTAACTTCCGGCGCTATACCTGAAGAGATGCAGTTGTCTTGGCGTATTAGGGGCCGAGAGTGGTGAATTTAGGCAAGTTTCACGTTACACTCAGGACTGTTGGTTGTTCATCTATTCTGTGCATCCATGAAAATGTAAAGTAAATAACTGTTCTGTAAAGGTTGTTTTGTAGTCTAACGCCGTTGTTCGCACTGTTAAAATTCCTTGTGCAATGTAAAGCATACCCACAGACAGCGGTCTGGATTCTGCTGCAACGTGACTGACTTCTGCTAGTTCGCTTGTTTCGTACATATATATTCTTTTTATGTATAAATGCCTCATCTTTCCGTTCATCATAACGTTAATTGTACTTCCAAAGTACGTTTGTAAATTGATGACACTCCCTTAAAGTTTATAGGCTCCTTTCTGTATATTATCCTCATGATGTTTTTTGTTGTTTGATAACTTTATATCTGAGAAACAGAAACCTATTTATCGTTCGTGCACAAGTCTGTTGTTTTTTTCTTTGAGTCTTTATTTGTGGAAACCACACACACCCTCATACAAACATCCATACAATCATCTGGCTTTATCTGAGTTAATCTACATTAAATGAGTGGCAATTTAAAGAGAGTGTGTGTTACTGGAGTCATTCCTTCAAATTCCTGTTCTGACTGGACAACCTGTGGCATCTGCAGATACATTAAACCAAATATTCAATTATCACTGAGGTCATAAGATTGATATTCAGCAACCATCACCTCTTTCACAATCTCGGAAAATTAGAATATTTTGTAAAAAGAGATTAACTTGAGAAAGTTAAGTTTCTCAGACGTTATAAGGTTTTCACCTGGGCTGAGGAGAAAAAGATGTGGGGGAAGAACTATGAAAAAGTTAACTGTTGCCATACGCTAAAGCACTTATCCTGGTTTATTTGCAATGTCTGTGTCTAGATTGGCCTATAAAATACATAAAACTAAACAACAAAACAAAAACAGTAGCAAACAAGTTCAACTATACAATAAAAGACAATGCAGTACAGGAAACACAACATCACTCACTTTCTTCCAGGCCCGGCAAGGGAGCAACACCCATAACTGACAGGCATCCCACTGGATAAAGAGTACTTAAGTTTGCTTGGAAAAAGTCTGGTGCCTACCTTCTCAGTATCTGATCACAAATAGGATTTGATTTAAGCTGTATCTTTCACTATTATGCATTGATTTATCACTCCATATTAATGTGAAATGCCATTTCATAAACTATTTTAAGGGCACTTATCACTCATTTTAGACATTAGCTCAACCCTTACTTTTGGCAAGAGGTTTGTACTCTCAGTCAGTACACTGAATCAGAGTGTCTACTTTCATATTAAAAGAATCTCATTTTGATTTTTTTACTCAGCTTACTAACCTTCAAACATTACTACACCATCAACTATATTCAACTACTGGCACATACCTAATACCCAGTCATAACATTTAAAACCTTTTCCATCTTGTTTTTTATTATTTAAGAAATGGGATAAAACAATGCATTTAATGAATTTGTAACTCTGACTGTAGGGGGGTTGTTTAAAAGTTAATTTTATGTCCAGTGTTTGATACATTTATAACCTGAAATTGTAACTTTATACTTCAACAATTTGAGTTATAATTTTCTTTGTGATTTCCAGCTGTTTTCAAGTCCTTTAGTGATACTTTTTTGTTGTTTTACATATTTGTATAAAAATCAATAATAAAGGCTTGTTGATAAATACATAAATGGGTGTTTCTAGGTCTTAAACTGTAAGTTCAGGTCACCTACAATTTAATATTTCACCTCTAGAGTCATACAATCAGATCTCCTCTGAGATCTTTTGGAGTAAATGACATAATTATGATACTATATGAAGTGCTGTATTGCTTAACATGTTTAACTTTAAAACAGATACTTCATGCTGTGTGATTGCACTTTCCAGAAATAGAAAAAACTACAAAGGTGAGCAAATCAAAATAGAACTAGAGACATTCAGTCCGGCATAAACACCCCAACTGAAAAGTGAAATTTTTGTTGAGCACATCTAAAAACAGGGCTAAAATAATTTCACCACACTGCATGATAGGATTCTGCTGAAAAAAGACACCTCCCTGCACTGCTGTTGATTTGGAAAGCTGTGCGTTACATAATCAGTGTACTTGTGTTCAGTGAATCTGATGCTATGAGAGAGTACACTAAATAAAGCGATTAAGAAAAGCTGGAATTGCATCTCACATTTCAGTAAAGCAAAGTTTTTATTGTTTGTAATATGACAAGTAGCAATGCACATCCATTAAGCTTTTATGAGCCATCTAAAGATGCTGCTGACATTTTTTTACAATATTTTAATTTAGCAAATATTTTAAACTTTACATTTCAGAAAAACACTTAATTCTGTCACTGAAACAAGAACTGTTTCTGCTTCAAATTTTGCATCATGTTTGAACTCATGTGAATCAAAGTCAGGACTACAAAGATCCAAATTCACTCCTTCATTCTGTCTGCACAGTAAGTGAAAATCATCAGGAATATTCTCAGTAACAGTAGGAATGCAGGCATTTTATTCTGCATTTTTATACACCTCTGTGTGTCCTCATTTCATAACATGTTACATTTCTATTATTACTTATATTGAATTATCATTATATAATACAGTTTTTGTTTACTTTTTAGTTTATTTTCTAAAAAAACTATACAAATGACCTGTGTTCATGTATTTTTAACCCCAGCCCTCTCTGTGTGTGTTCTGAAGAATCTCTTCATAGAGCCAGCTCTGTGTGAACTCCTGACTTTTGTCCATCAGCTGAAATAGTCGAAGGTACTCGTCTGGATATACATGGCCGGTCAGTACATCCTCCATCAGGCCCATCTCTGACAAGAGCTTACTCCCACTATCTGGTGACCAGACACTGAAAAGAAAACAGACAAGAGAAAATAAGGAGGAGGACAAAAGGTATAAATATGTGTCTGCTGTAAGAACCCATAACACTAACATAGTATGGATGCTCATGATAAATCTTTAACAAGATGCAGTTCTTGAATGCAGCATTACTTACTTGAGTCTATCAATGAGCTTGACTTTCCTCTTGGCGAGACACTGTTTGATCATCACAATCAGGGTTGAGGCGTTAGAAGGAGTGAGTCCTGCAGAGAATAGATCTGCACGGGGGCGCAGGCGCACCAGGCACAGGTGATCATTGGGAAGCTTAAGAGAAAAAGAAGAGGAGAGCCAAGGTCACATTATATAAATGATGAGAATGACCTCTACACTGCTTTTTTTGAATTTCTTTCTTACCATGCTCTTAGGGATGCGTACACTCTGCTTTGAAGATGTTGCAAATGACTCCCAAGGCTCCTACACAAACAGAAATGGAGGGGATGACAGTTTAATGTATTGATTTATTTAACATACCCACACTGTGTTCATTTTTATTATGTATATGCACCATGCATTTACTTCATTGTAGTATCATAAAACATTGTCCTGTGGTTTTTACTTGAATATGCTGCCCTGCTGTATCTGTAAGCTGTTTAAATGTCAACCATAATAGCTTTAATACAATTACAATGTGAGCAAATTGACTCTGCCACCCAACCTCCCTCTGTACCTTGTGTAGTAAGTCAATATCACAGGCTATCTGCCAGAGGGCACCGAAGGCTCTGTAGTGCATCATTTCTCCTGGGCGTGCCACCAGTTTCTGCAAGAGAAATAATTTATTTAATAATTTTAAATAATTAGCTATTATCTAGTGAACATCCCCACATCTGAACTTAATTTGAAAAAGCAGAGAGCTGTTTTCTATCATCATGAAAACAACAAAAAACACCAAGTTAAATTCAGTTAAAAATCAAGTGTTTCTTATAATTTTACCTATAAAGGAATTAAATTGAAATCTTGTTCTTTTACCAGGTATTCCTTCTCACTTATGAAGAGGTTAAGTTCTATTCGTCCGTATCTGTAGACAGACCGTCGTTCAAACAAAGCGTAAATCATCTTAAGGAGCGAGCTGCGCTCATTTCGCTGTGGAAGGATGCCTACCACCTTCACTGGGACATCTAAAGAGACACATCAAGAAGTTACAAAAAAAAAAAAAAAAAAAAAAAAAAGGTAAAATAAATGGTACAAGTAACAGTTGCGAGTATTCAAGTCAAAGCAGTGTCTTAAAGGTCACATATTATGCAAAATACACTTTTTCATGATTTTCAAACAAAATATGTGCTCCTGTCCACAATCCTCTCAAAAATCAGAAATCCAGCCCCCTTTCTTGCTCCAGCTTTCAGAAAATGTGTTCTCAGATTTAAAATAAAGTTTCAGTGCCATTTAGCAGATGCCTTTATCCAAAGCGACTTAGGTGTTCAGGATCTTGCCCAAGGATCCACATTGGGCATTCATGCTCTGACTGGGATTTGATCCCCCAGTCTCCAATACCACAGTTAACAATGTGAACCACTGTGCTATCCAGAAAAAAAAGTCACATCCATTTCCAGAGAGGGGCGGAGTCAGACAGCTCATTAACATTTAAAGCCATAGACACAGAAACTGTACATTTTGAGCAGGGATGAAACAGAGGGGTTTATAGATATGTAAAAATCCAATACTGGAGAGTTCTGTTTTTTAGTAACAAACTTTCCAGGTATGTTTAGGGGACCTCTGTGACCAATATAGACTTGTCTTATAGGGGTAAAATATGTGACCTTTAAGTTTTCTGCACTCTTTGTGTAATTTTGTGCATGCGTTTGCTTCACCATCAGTCCAGTTGGTCTCCGATATGCCCAGGTCAGTGAACAGTTTGTCTGTGTGCATGGTAGGAGGTTTTACAGTGCCACCGCCAATAGGGTCTAGTCTGAAGTAGTCACAGTATACGACTTCCAGCTGGCCATCAAGACGACCTTCCAATTCCTACAACACGGAGGGAAAAAAAAGAAACATGTTTTGCCTTACACATTTAATTGCCACATGTGGTCAAAACAATTTGATAAAGAATATCTGATACTTTAATTTGTCTGTTACCTGCAGATTGTTTAAAAAGGACTTATTCTCTTCCAGAGCCACCACTCTCTGAGCTCCAGCATTTAGCATTGTCTTTGTCAACACCCCAGGACCTAAAAAGAGACAAGCACAATGATGTCCATCATACACATTGCTGTTTGACAACAACAAAGCACCATGAGCAAACTTATTATAACATAAACATGTACAACAATTACTACTGGTTCCTTGGCAAACATATACAATCTAGTTTGTGTCAAAGAAATATACAAATCTCCACCTGGGTTACATTCAAAGATCACAGTTTTGGTATCATTGGGCTCCAGGTGCTGGGCAACCAGTTTAGCCAGATCAGGGTCTACAATGAAGCGTCTCATTGTTTTACAGGCCTGAGCACGACGTATGTTGTCCTCAACCTCACCAAGGTCCAAGAAGTCATATCTGCACAAAGGTCGGCATTGTCCCTGGTGAAAGATAGTTCATTATTAGGGAATACCAGGAATCAATAACATGAGTAAAAATTACACATTATTAGAACTACATAGTAATCCATCTAGTATTATGATCAATATTTGCAGTTGCTCTTAGTAAAAACTGTTCTTTTGAGTCACCAGGTAAAACTTTAGAACCCTAATGGCATTCGACTGTGGAGGTTGAAATTTCAGAGGCATTATTTGAGAATTGCAGGGGCAAGCTGGTGTCACAGTGTACTAATAATAATACAAATGCATCATGAATAGAGACCTAAAGAAAAAGGGCCACATTTAGGCTAAAATCTGGCCTTGTGCATCATGCCATATATAAGAAAAAATGGAATACAAATACAAATACAAGAATAGAAAGGAATAGAGCCACCAGACTTTAACATAGAAAAGGAAACTGATAAAGAGAACCCTTGGTCTCTAAAATAGCCTGCATTTACTCAATTTCCCCCTGAGAGTTGCAGAATGAATGTGCAAAGGAAAAGAAAAATTAGGCTGTTTTGATAGATCTCCATACATGAAAATAGCACCAAGCTGCACAGGAATCCAGCAATGCAGAAGAAAAGAGCCTACCTGTACAGCAACAGCAGAGAGGTTTCTTTGTGTGAGAGCTGACGAGCGTGATGTCCTCTCTGCACAAGGCTGTTGGGAGCATGACCCCAGTGAGGGCCGACCAGAACCTGAAGAGAGAGAGTCCAGGCTGTAGGCCCGTTTTTTAAGCACATGAGCCCCAGGGATACAGCGGCCAGTGGAATCCACAGGGGCCAACAAGGCCTTGTTTAAACAGGATCTCCTTCTGATGGTATGGCAACAAGCAGAACGCATCAGCAGCTCCATTGCTCTGCAAATTTGGTTGGACATTGTGGACCTGCAGGCCTTAAATTACAGAAGAGGAAAAGGGGAGGGGTAGGATATTGAAGGGACCCCTTTAAGAGGCCAGTGCCTACGAAGAAAGGAGAGGAGACAATGGGTGTTAAGATCCATAACAGACATCTAAGTAGCGTTAAAATACACAAAACACTTTAATTTAATGACGCCTAAATAAAAAGCTACAGACCAAAGGTTACCGTGTAAAAATTCTGTGGCAATAATCTTTATTCCAGGCAATCTAATTCATCAGATAAATACAATTAATTTAAATGCGTTACAAAAAAAGGGTTCACGTTTCATTTTCTTAAGTTAGTAGAAGAAAACGTTTTCCAACATGACGTACGATGTGTTCTTACACGTGAGGTAAACGTTGACGGCTTACCCCTAAAGGCCTCACTAGAGAGATGTTTTCTATCTTTACAGTTGTACATTTGAAAATTATGAGCAACTTCCAACTCGCATTAGTTCGACAAAAAAAGAAAATTCCATTCCGTTCAAGAAGTCGTTTTACATTTTGATAAAATGTTAAATGTCGCATGTGTTAGCCGTATGGCTAGCCGCATGCAAACATCATTTACAACTAAAATGCATTTAATGTCAAATTAACAAGATAAGCACAGACATACCTTATTGCGAGATACGGTATATATCCAAATGGATGGGCATTAGTGATTAAAATGTGGCTTTTATCGGTTGACTCGGTAATAAAACTCCATGACATTGAGCTCTGTGTCCCGACTTAACGCAGGTTGTTTTCGCAACTCTCGTGGTGTTACAGACAGGCGCCGCTGAATGTCGTCATCATTAGGCGACTACGGCAAAGACCAATCAGAATGCAATAAAGTGTCGAAGCTAACACGCTAACGCATAAAAAATAAATGCAATTTAGTGGAAGATACTTGCTTGTAGAGATATAATGAAAACAAAAACAGTTTCTCTTATCAAAGTTGGTTGTAATTAACAAGGCAGTTAAGAGTAGTCATTTTCACAAAAAAAATATACGTTTGCATATTAGCATCTGTTGCTAAGGAAGTGGAGAGCGAAGCACTGTCAAAACTGCACGCAGTCCTGGCTTATCGCTGTCAGTCTGTCAGAGAGGTGAAGGTGTGGCTGTGAGCTCCTCTTCCCCGTCTGCTCTCGCTATGGCTCGTGTTGAAACTTCAGCCAACAGGCCGTACCACCTGGTCATCTTCGGAGCCTCCGGCTTCACGGGACAGTTTGTGGTGGAGGAGGTAGCCCGGACTGTGTCCGAGGGTCCAGGAGGGAACCTGAAATGGGCCGTAGCAGGCAGGAGCAAACAGAAACTGGAAAAAGTTCTGGAGCAGGCCGCTGGAGTCCTCAGTATGTATCTGAAATAGAGCATTATTTTGCATATTAAAACATGTTGTTTCTCAGACTGGAAGAGCTGCATCACACATGACGTCCCTGGTAATTAAATTAAACTAAGTTGTCGTCGTAAGTAAGGATGCTTTACTTCTAATCTGATTTTCCTGGAATGCATTGTCTAATGTAAAGGAAACCCGCTTTGTAAAACAACTCACTAAATCTGACTTTGACCCCAAACGTAGACTGAACTCCAAAGTACAACAGGGCATGCAACAACGAGTTAACACTGTCTTTTCATGTATAAAAGTTATAATTTTAATAATCATTTAGAGATGCAACTAATGATGCACTCTTCAATTTTTGATGATGCCTCAATCCTGAATCGGTTTGCCTAATTTTTATAATACTGGCTCGTTGTCAGAACGACGATATGTTAAATTTAATTTCTAGAGAACATTTACAGGAGGAAGTAAATATTTGTTTAGTAAAACCGTTGACTAACTTTAACTGAAACTGAAAGTCAAAGCAGCAAATGAGCGACATTTGTTGGGTTATGAGTAACTTGATAAAGGCTAATAAATAACCCAGACTAGTTGATATTTAGAATGTGTTAGCATGCAGTAATGGTACTGTTCGTTAACTCACAAGAGAGACATTAAAATGCAAATAATGTCTTCTCACACTATAGGGTAAATCTGTTTAAGGGCAGTTTGTCTAAAAAGTATGTGACAATATGACAACAGATTAAATCTTTGCTTTTTATTACCTGTTATTTCTCCTCTATCAAAAATACAGAATAACATTATTGCATTTGATTTTGAATGTGTGACAGTAAATATTGAATATGTTTTTTTATTGAAGCCAGTTGATTATTTGTATCTTTTGTATCCATGCAACACTCTAAACATGGAAAATGATGTCCTTCACTTGATCAAAGCCAGGGGAGCTTTTCCTCTGTCATGACAGTGATGTGGGTTTTCAGAGGATTAGATTGTTATTCTTTGGCCCCCTCCCCTTTGGCTCACTCTTCAGGGAGGGTACAACAGCTGATGGAACATACCTGCTCACTGTGTATCCCCCAACCATGAGAGCACACACAGAGAAACGGTCTGACAAGTTAATAATTCAGTGAACAGGCTGCAATATAGATTTATAGTTTTAAACAGGAATTATTCCATCATCCCATACTTTTGTATATTAATTAATTGGCATAGATAATTTGTAGACCAAACAAAAATCAAAATTCATAACCCAAAAGCAGGAAATAAACACACATTTACACCCAGGACGAAGGGTTACAAATTTACTGAGAAATATCTGACAAAACTGTGTAACATTTTGTTAGTATCCAAATGTAATAATTAAATATCACTAAAATGGGATTGTGTGGAAAAAGAAACAAGATGGAGGGATGAAAGAACTGTTCGATAAGTTGCAAAAATGATTCTTTTCTGTTTATGCTGAAGTTTAAAATGATTCATTTGCATCTCTGCAACGATAATTGAAACGAGTTGAAACAAAGTTCTTACAGCATGGTGAAGTTGTTGTCTTTCAGTCATGAGAATTCTTTATTTTTTGCATTCAATTTTCTTTAGTATGTTTTTATTGCCCCTTCTTTCACACTGTACTTATTTGGGCAAAGCTATACAGGGTAACATGAATATTTTAGTTGTTCTAACTATTGTGAATGAAAGACTTTAGAAGAAGAGTTTTACTAATGGAGAAGCAAGGCACTATATCCCATAACTCTGTGCATTTGTCTGCAGATAAACCAGAGCTGAGGACAGAGGTGGATGTCATTGTGGCAGATGTAGGAGAACCAGACTCTCTTGCAGCCATGTGCAAACAGGCTGTGATTGTCCTCAACTGTGTGGGGCCTGTAAGTAGACTACATAAATATGTGTGCTGCCTTGTATTTATTTTTTCTTTGTTTTTTACAGAAACACAAAGAAATACATTTGTTGTGTTTTATGGCAAAATAATTTTTCCTCACATCATCTCATCTCCGTTTTGCATCAATAAAGCTGAACTTTTCCTCATCTCTGTCTGTCTGCCTCTTTCTTTTCCTTCTTTCTCTCTCACACACAGAACAGCCTGTACTTACACAATGAAGGCTACTGACGTGCACACAATAACACTAATTGTGTTAAAGTCTGAATGGAAAGCCACACGTTCCCAGCTTATCTTCAACATGCAGAAAGTTGAAGACAAAAGTAGATGGGCTATGGAAGTGTATAATATAAAGGAATTGTTATAAAATGAGTCAAAACAACTATATAACTAAACATTAAACACAGGTGCTCATGATCTTCTAAAAAATATAATGTAAAGATGTAATGTTAGCATGTAAAGTATTTCAAAATAACAAGTTTTAAAAGATTGTTTCACACACATGGAACTTGCAATTAAGCATTTGTTTATGCTTTCTCCTCAGCAAAATGTGGACAAACTGAGAAAAAGTGCACTAATCAATATTGTTGATTTTATTTGTGTGAACAGTACAGGTTCTACGGTGAGCCAGTGGTGAAAGCCTGTGTGGAAAATGGAGCACACCATATTGACATCTGTGGAGAGCCTCAGGTACGTCCACAGCACCACAAAACTTGTAAACTTGGGTTTTTATGATACAGGAATTTTAATTTGGATTCAACAAAAATCTTACAATTTCCACACTATGGGAAAATTAAGTTCTTGGCCCCAAATCCCTTTTTTAAATTGCAAATACTGAAACTTAACTCCTGTATTTTCACTCCTTCAAAATAAGTTTTCAACCTTTTGTCTTCATAACAGTGCAAAAGTTATTGTGCAGTTTAGACAGTGCTCTCTCTCCTTCAATTATGGCAACATATGGTATAAATATGATTTAAAATGTTATGTTTTTTAATATGTCAATACTGTCGATCATAAAGAAAAGGTTGTTAAGCACGTCATATTGTAAAGCAAAAAATATGGAAATTTTGAAGTTTTTTTTGTAGGGGTATGACAAGACGTTTATCTTGCAAGATAAGATGAGATTTTACCGTTTTTTTGTTGTTGTTATTTTTTTAATTTTGGTAAAATATGAGTGGAAAATATGTCATTTATACGGCTGAATGTCATAATTGCAAAGCATTCAGGTTTATTCAGAGATGTTTAAACTAACTCCTCTTGTACTGAATAGGCTATCAGTGCTTACACAGTTTGTCTTGTCTAACTCTGACTCAAACCGTACGTTTTGATGCTCTTTAAATCAAACCTTTCATTTTGATAGTCTACCACATCATGTTTTTCTATACTATGCACTCATTGCTACAACTCAAATCAAAGTTACAAAGTCACAGATACCAGCACTATGAGGGAGTCACAGGTTTCCAGCAGCGGCATTTAATAATTTCACACCGTTATGATGAACTTATCATGCATTTGCGGATCATGTACGGCCCTGAGTAGCACACACGGAGGGGGGGGGGTGGGTGATGGAGCAGTGATCTGAATCATCACAGATCAGCTCCATTTCTTCAGTAGCTGGCAAACCAACAATTTTAAAGTTTCCAGGGCATCTTTGTGATTTTTTTATAACTTCCAGTTAGGTATTGTTTTCTGTTGGGAAAGGTGCTGCTCCTGGTGTCTGGGCAATAATGATCTCACAAGATGATTTTTCACCTCAACGAGACATCTCGCAATGGTTTGATCTCGCAAGATCTCGTAGCATGAGATCTCGTCACACCCCTATTGTTTTGCTTTTAGTTTCAAATTGTATGTCAATATTTCCTTCCTCCACTTTTATCATCATGTTTGCCTCAAAAACTCAACTTGGACATCTGTTTGAATTTAAAAGAGTAGTTTAAACTTTTATTCATGAATGGATTATTTTCAAGTGATTGGCCTCTTGTGAAAATCATTTGATGTACAGTACATTTTTCTGTTTTAATCTCATTTCTTAGTAAAAATTTAACCTTTCTTTATGTGATTTTTGTCCTGCAGATTTCTCAGCACATTAGCTTCACTGTTTACTGTTTTTGGATTTAATGCGTGGCTTGTGGAGTTTAATTTTGTGGCTTGTTACATCAAGTTATTTCTCAGTTGGCTTTGTGAATGTAGAATAATGATGGTCTGTGTAATGCAGCATGTCTGTGGCTACAACCGCCTAACTTGAGGTTTATGTGTTTTGAGGCTGTGTCACAGCTCTAAGAAGCAACACAAATTCAATCACATCAAGACAGTTGCTGAAAAAGAAGCCTGTATTCTGAACATTTTATGTGGTGTTATGGAGATTTTCTGCAGGTTTATTGGGGATAAACTTAAAACAATAAGTTGGATTTTAAAATATTACAGAATTCATGGTTTACCATATGGAAAAATGTTGTTGCGTTGGTATGATTTTTGAGTTTTCTTTCTATCATCAGTTTCTAGAGGGCATGCAGCTGAACTATGACAGCCAGGCTGCAGAAAACGGCGTCTACGTCATTGGGAGCTGTGGATTTGACTCCATACCTGCAGACATGGGAGTCGTCTTCACCAGAGATCAGTTCAGGGGTATGCACATGACATTCATGCACATGCACCCCCCACCACCCACCCACCACCCACCACCCACCACCACCACCACCACACACACACACATTTAATGTGATCCATTCTCTGTCTTTGATTCACAGGTACGCTGACTGCCGTGGAGAGCTTTCTAACTGTCAGCTCAGGACCTGATGTATGTAACTACATTACCCACAAGTCCATGCTGTTGTCCATCACATTTCTTTAAAGTTTATTTTTTCCATGAATTCTTCTTCACTTCACTGTGTCTCTAGCCCTACGTAGACATGCACAAAACTCCAGCAAACTTCCTACATTTTTCTAGATGAGCTGCATGTGTGACTGCAAACAGCTTTATTTTTCACACAGGCTCATTCCAGGTAATTTTCCCCTCCCATGCCTGACAGGCAAACTGAGTGAAAACTTCCAGGCTTAAGTGTGTACAAGCATGCCAGGAAGATTAGGGGCAGAGCTCCTGTATTTTCTAGAAATGTTCAGGAGTGCATGTGTAAAAAGTGCTTAAGTCACACCTTCCTCCACATTTACTCCCTTTGGGTATGTCTCTCTGTTGACCTCGACAGGGCGGATGTATCCATGACGGCACATGGCAGTCAGCCATCTATGGGTTTGCCGACAGTTATAAGCTGCGGAGTCTCAGGAGGCAGTTTAACCACAAACCTATCCCTACCGTTGGTGCCAAGCTCAAGCGCAGGTACGTGGAGCTTTAATGCTCCTAATTCAAGAGTAATAGAATCCTTAAATTTGTAAACAAAAAAAATGTCTAATCAGTTCATCAGAAAAATCAATATTAGGGCTCCACACCTTTCGTTGTTGTGTTTATTGTTCAGTGGTGTATGTGTGGCTCTGGTGTAGATGAACTGTGTCCAAAAGCCAATTTGCATCCTCTGTGGTCTCTCAGAATTTATTTATGTATTTTTTCTTCTTACAAAAACCATCAAACTGTCTCTGTGCACATACAAACCATGGGCATTCACAGAACAAAACAGTGATTATTACAGAACTAATCAAGGTGCTGACAGGTAGTATTATGTAGGTTTTTTTCACCCAGTAAATCAGTAAACACAATCTGGAAGCATATGTCTTTCTAAGAGAACATTTTGATTTTGTTCATCATTTTTGTTTAAGTCTGTTTGGCAATGTGCAGCCTAGAATGTATTTGCTACCACTATTTAAAGCAGTGTTTCCCAACTATTTTTCCTTGGAGCCCATCCTACATGCACCTAAGAAAAGCAGAGTCCCCCAGAACCAAAGGCAGAAGAAAAAGTGACACACTGCTGCCAGAAATCAACATAGATTTTAATTGTTTCATTGATAAAACCCTAAAAAGGCCTATGCATGTTGTTCTTATCAGAAGACCTTAGTACAAACAATGGTGTGGTTGCTCAGCATCCCCACTAACTACTTAATAACTGCTTTATCATGGTTTTAGTCAATATTTGCAAATCTAATTTTGGCAGCCTCAGAGCGAAGAAAGCCTTGCACCCCTCCTAAGATCTTTGCCCCTCCGGACCCCAGGTTTAAAGGATTCACAATATTGTCTGCATGACATCAGTATCATATAATAGCTTCTAAAGTTAGTTTTCAGTATCGGCAGATATGAACATTTCTGCAGATATTTACGACCGATATATTGGCTTAGATAAAAAATGTTTTGAAATCGTTGACAACATCAGGGAAAACAAATTTTATTTTTTCTTGACAGATTAACAGTAAAGGCTGATAAGTGACAGTAAGTGACCAATACAGTTGTCAGTGTTTGAAAAACGAGGTAACAATGTGATAGCAAGTGAGATTTAATGATGTGTGACGGGAATATTATTTAAGAGCACTGTAAAAGGTGAGCAAATGATGACGTCTTTCTAAATAACCACAATATATCTTTGGTTTTATAGTTTCAATTTCTTGTTCATTATCGGCAACTGAAACTTGTACATGTGATATGATGATAACAGCATTAGTGATGTTCTGCTGAATTATCTGTTGGTTTTCTCAGCTTGTCTGTCTCTGTGTGCATTTGTTTGTAGGGGGATGCTGTTCTACAGTGATGAGATCCAGCAGTACACTGTGCCCTTCATGGGCTCTGACCCTTCTGTTGTGAAAAGGACACAGCGCTTCCTGGTGGAGGAGCATCAGGCCACACCGGTTAGACTTACGCAATTACTTTTTTGATTTTGCTGGGGTTTCGTTCTTTCTTAATATCCTGTTTTTGTCCTTGTGCTATTCTCCACCAAAGATCCCCTTTTAAGATCATTTTTTTGCAGATTTTTTGTATGAAAGCACCATGAAGACCAGAGTGTGCTTGTTTTTACTTCAAGATTAATATGTGATCAACAATGAAAAGGCTGATTTTTGATTGATCCTGATGAAATGTGTAAAACGTGTATGCCTTTTGGAATTATAGTAATGATGTGACTTTTGCGGATGATAATGTTTAACAACAAGAAATAATCCAAACCAATCACCATCAGTAGACAATTTTGTACTGTTCAAAGGTTATGAGTGACAGTCATTGCTGTGTGCAGGAACATTTTCTCTTAAACACAGTATGTACTGTGTTTTTCTGCCCTTGCCATGTTCCTTAAACAATCCGTTTTGTTGCCTTCAGGTTCAGTACGGGGCGTATGCAGGAATCGGAGGTGTTTGGAACATTTTCAAGCTGATGTTTGCCGGCATGATGTTCTGGTTCTTGGTCAAGTTCAGTTTTGGACGCAACCTGCTCATCAAGGTAATGAACTCAGAGCAGCATTCATCATACATGTTTGACTTTACAGCTAAATATGAATAAGTATTATACACCTGATTGAAACAGGTCAGTTCACCTGTACTGTGTTTGCAAAATCATTTCTGAGTCATGTCTGTTTTGTTTGTACCTAACTTTTCAGTATCCTGAGTTCTTTACCTTCGGACTCTTCTCAAAGGCCGGACCAAGCAGGAAGCAGGTAAAGTGCTGGCAGAGAAAATACTTACTTTCAGTGATTTCTCTCCTGTGTCTGTGTATTATTTCTAGACAAAACCCATTTAGATCAGGAGGAAAGGTTTGATATGCGTCCATTTGTGTTTTAGATGGAAGCTTCATCATTCCAGTTTGCTCTCTATGGAGAGGGCTACACAGAGGGACAGGACCCCTCCCAGGGGAAACCTAACAACAAGATCCGCACACTGGTTCAGGGACCAGGTAAACGAACACTTAAAGCCCTAGTCTTATACCAGAGTCTTAATATATCCCAGAGAGAAAACACCTTTCAAGTTTCTCTTCATAAAACAGTAGAGCATGTTTTTATTTCATGCTAAAATCAGCACATCTTTGGCTAGGGAGGTTTTAAAACCCCTCAGTGAATGCAAGAGGCAGCACATGGAAGAATTAGCTTGAGAGTTAGATGAACATAAACTATGCTGACTGTGTTAGACGGTCTCATCCCTCTCTTTTTGTCCAGAGGCCCGTATTACACAGCAAGATCAACATACCCAGGGTATCTTTAGGTTACCTGGCCTCTAAAATGAGATCCTGCAAAAGCTAATGAAGCTGGTTATCAAGTGGACTAACCAACACAGAGATACTGTGAGCGTTAAAGAAGCAGGGTTACCTTACCAATTACAGATCATCATATTCCACAAGCAACTATGATATTAAAGAATTCGACATAAAATCCAGCCTAAAACTAACATAGCTGTGGCAGATAAAGATCTTAATATGTCTCTTGTTTATTCTCTTTGATTTCTTTGTAGCACAGATGTATTCTTGTGGCATGCCTGACAATTAAAGACATTTTAGGTGCAGCCCTGAAGGTAATAAGTATAGTAATATCAAATTGATAAAAATAAACAGGAAAGTAAAAGCAACTGCAAGCTTAAAGGAAGGCTTCTGCAGCTACAAGGTTCCTGTTTTTCTGTTGTGGCACCCAATCCAATCCAATCCAACTTTTTTTCTTAAGCACTTTAAAAACAACCACAGTTGACCAAAGTGCTGTACAGGAGAAGAAATAAAAATACATAAAAAACATAGCAGCTCACAAGATATAAAAGAAGAGCACTACATATAAAATACAGACTCAATTTAAAAGACACAAAACATAAGTAACATGAAAAGACACGCATAAAAATATCAAATAAATATAAAAGTTGCCGACTACTGTGTGCTAAAGGCCAGAGAACAGAGATGGGTCTTCAGAAGAGATTTAAAAACGGGTAGAGAAGAGGCCTGTTTAACGTGCTGGGGTAGATCGTTCCATAGTTTTGGAGCCGCAACAGCAAACGCACGGTCCCCTCTGAGCTTCCGCTTGGTCTTGGGCACCTTCAGGAGCAGCTGATCAGCTGACCTGAGGGAGCGGGTGGGTGTGTATGGGTGTAGAAGCTCAGAGATGTAGGGCGGGGCAAGACCATTTAGCGATTTAAAGGCAAATAAAAGAATTTTAAAATTAATCCTAAATTGTATGGGCAACCAGTGGAGTGAGGCTAAAATGGGGGAAATGTGGTTGCATTTATGTATGCCAGTTAAAAGACGTGCAGCTGCATTTTGTACCATCTGGAGATGGGCGATGGAGGACCCACTAACCCCCACATACAATGCATTACAGTAATCCAGCCGAGTGGTAACAAAGGCGTGGATTACCATCTCAAAGTGCTGCTTTGAAAGAATTGGCTCTATTTTGGCCAGCTGCCTCAAATGGAAAAAGCTTGATTTTACAACAGCATGAATCTGACTGTCAAGCTTAAGATCAGGGTCCACCCCTGAGTTTTTGATGGACTGTTTGGTATACTGGGCCAGGGGACCCAGATGTACAGGAGGGATGTCAGTGGTACCACCAAAAACCATCACCTCTGTCTTTTTATCATTAAAATTTAAAAAGTTCAGAGCCATCCAGGCCTTTATGTCATCAAGACACTTAAACAACAGTTGAACAGAGTACTCATTGTTCTTTTTAAGAGGCACATAAATCTGACGGTCGTCTGCATAACAGTGGAATGCAATGCCATGTTTCCTAAGTATTGATCCTAGGGGGAGAAAATAGAGAGAGAAGAGGAGAGGGCCTAGAACTGAGCCTTGTGGGACTCCGCACAAGAGAGGAGCAGAGGAGGAGACACAGTCACCAAGGCTGACACAGAAAGTTCGATCAGTCAAGTATGACCTGAGCCAAGTGCTATGCCCCTGATGCCCACCCAGTGCTCCAAACAAGAGATTAAAATATCATGATCCACAGTGTCAAACACAGCCATTAAATCTAAAAGAACAAGCACAGCACAATCACCAGCTGTGAAGAGCTTTAAAACCAGATTGGGAAACCTCTAAAATATTGTGCTCTTCCAGAAAGGCCATTAATTGAATGTAAACTATCTTTTCCAGGGATTTTGAAAGAAAAGGCTGTTTGGAGATTGGCCTGAAATTAGAAAGAACTGCAGAATCCAGACCAGGTTTTTTAATCAGAGGTTGAACTACTGCATGTTTAAACAGTTCAGGCACCACACTTGAGGACAGACTACTATTAATGACTGCACTAACAGATGGTCCTACAGTGGGGAAAACCTCTTTAAATAGACAAGGAGGTACAGCATCATTTGGAGAGCCTGAGGGCTTTAAATGACCAACAATCTTTTGTAAAAAGGACAGAGTCACAGGCTCAAACTGGTGAAAGACAGCAGAGCAAGGGACAGATATTGAGGGGTCATAAACGGGAAGTGAGATTTGAGCCCTAGCACCATTCACCTCATCAATAAAAAAGTGAAGAAAGCTTTCACGGACAGCAGGAGAGGCCTCCATGCAGACAGTTTGCAGGGCATCAAGAAATGAATCAATAGTGTTAAACAAAAGACGAGGCTTGTGACAGTTTGACAAAATAATTTCTTCACCGTTTCCTGATAATGATGCCAACAGTCCCTTAATATTTGAAAAGACACCTGCAGTTTGTCCTTCTTCCATTTGCGCTCCGCTCTACGGCACTCACGTCTAGCAGCACGAGTGGTGTCGTTTAGCCAGGGCTCAGATTTAGTTTTGGGCTGCCTAGTTTTAAAAGGGGCCACAGTGTCTTAAACAGTTTGGCAGGTTGAGTGAAACCATGAGCTAAGCTCCTCTGTAGTACACACAGACTCGGGTATGACACAGTACTGATTGAAAGTAGCAGAGAAATGAACAGCAGTGGAGGGCTTAACAACACGACAGCGCCAAGGAGCAGCAGGACTTTTAACTGTATTGCAGGCAAGAGCAGCCTCAAATAATACAGGCATATGGTCAGAAAACACTGCATCACAGATCTCAAGGTTAGAAACAGGCAGACCATATGACAAAACCAGATCAAGTGTGTGTCCGTGTTCGTGTGTGGGACCAGACACAGACTGCATAAGATTAAAAGAATCAATGAGGTTCAAAAAGGCCTTTTTCATCGGCTACCAGGGCAACACACATGAATATTAAAGTCCCCAACAATAAGAACACGGTCATACGTAGGCATGATTTCAGATAGGAAGTCAGAAAAGTCATTTAAAAAGTCCTTATTGTACTTGGGAGGCCGATAGACCACAGCACACAGCACTGTGTGAGAGCGACCCAGCTCACATGCGCTCAACTCAAAGCTGGTGAAAGAGGATGACAGCAATACCTGCTTACATTTATAATGATTCTTATAAACAGTCACTATTCCTCCTCCTCGGCCCGACGTCCACAGAGAGTTAAAATGTAGGAGAAATTAAAGCTTTTATTTATGTATTTCATCTGTGAAATCATACAGAAATAACAAAGTGTTTGGTAGTCTCTCATAATTAGCTCAGAGTGATGAGGTAAAAGTAGCTCAGTTGTCCAGTCTGTTCAGTGCAGCATTGGTCTAATGGTTATTCATTTGTGTGTGCTATATTTCAGAGTGTGGATATGTGGCCACGCCCATTGCTATGGTACAAGCTGCTCTAACCATTCTCAATGAACCTGCAGCTTTACCCAAGAAGTAAGTAAACACTAAGCAAAAAACTGTAGGAAACTGATTAATAATCATTGAGAAACCAAACTGCAGTTTTTAATCAAATGGCTGACAAAGTGAAACCCTGAAATAACAGCAAAAAAAATTAGAGACATGAAAGTATTTTAACCATTTTGGATAGATTGCACTTGTTGACATGTAGCTCATACTGTGTAGCAGGAATTTTTTTATCCTGATACTTTTGTGTCATCATGAGAAACCCTTTTTTGCACTTGAAATGTAATATTTATAAACTCTATCAGTATCATTTAATCATTTGATCCTCTTCTTCTACAGATAAAATTCCTGAAGACAGAGTCAAAATTTAACTCAAGTGTTAATTTAATGTTCGTTCTCATTTTCAGGGGAGGAGTTTACACTCCAGGAGCTGCTTTTGCAAAAACCACACTGATCGACCGCCTGAACAAACACGGCATCCAGTTTTCTGTCATCTAGAGTTCATCCCCTCCCTGATGCATTACTGCAGGTTTCTTTCAGCATGTCGTAATATGCAAAATAACAACAGGCAATTTTCCAACTGAAAAAAGAGCTGGTTCATTGAAGTATTTGTCTGTTGTTCTGACGTTCTTTTTTCATTTGGACAGAATCTTGCCAGGCTTGAATGTACTGTTGATACTCTGCTTGTACGATAGAAAGCACAACCAGCATAGGATCGTAAAACAGCACTTAAACTCTCCAATAACATGATCCTTGGTTATAAAATAAGTCAAAGTCAGTGTTTGGGTCATTTCTCTTTATATGGGCATTGAAGTTTTTAGGTTACATTTTCATTCATATCTAAAAAAATTTGGTTGGACAGTCTCATACAATCCTGATGAAAGACGCAACACACAGATGAACCTTTTTATTTGAGATTACATCTTCAAGTGGCAAATCGTCAACTGAAGAATCTGTCTGACCTGACTGTGTTCTGACCTTCATAATAACATTTGCCTTGTATGGAGGAGGTGATCGGGACATCAGATGAATTTAAAGACACAGCACAGTAGGCAGAGGTTTCACAGTTTTGAATTCTTGTTTCAGAAGAATTAAAAATGTGTTATTTGTTAAAAAAACAAAATGTTCAGGCCAAAGAAGGCATAAACAAACTGGACCCCTGTAACTTTTAAAGAAGAGTAAACAATCTTTAAAGTGCTAGCCCGGTAATAGAAAGCAGCTTTATTCACAAGAACATAACTCAACACTACTCTCTTGTTGTAGCTGCACATTTGTGTGCTTCTGTGTACATACATGTTAGCTTGTCCTGTCCTGTTAACTGAAACCTGTTTTTGGCAGTTAATTGTCAGACTGTTTCCTCAAGCTTTATATTTTGTAGATGAAGTTTCAGCTAGCTCTCTCTACCAAATGTACAGCACACACAGGAAGTTGATTGGATTGTTGAAAACGGCATGAGTCGTAGCATGAAACTGATCTGTGAACAACTGTGATGTTTTCTTTAAAGCTGAAGAAGTGTTTACGTCTTCTGTCAACTGGAGTGATTTCCCTCATGAGTTGTTAATCTGAGTCCTAAACTGTTTGAGTTCTGAGCGTCATGAGGACATGACCAGCTACATTTGGGGTTTTGTTTTGTGCTTTGATTTGCACCCAATAAATGAAGTAAACTATGCCAACTATGTGTCTTTGTCACACAGCTGTGTGAAAAATGTATTTTGCATTTAGTAGTTTTCCTTTCAAAGTTAAATGATCAATGGTAATGTTAATGTTGACTTCCTGTTTTGATCAGAGATTATAATCTGAATTTAGCCACAGAAAAAGGAACTTGTTACAGATTAAAATTAAATAAGGGACTAGTAAAAGAGTAAAATGTTTAAAATCACAAGTTGCAGATGACCTATTACTTATCCACTGAGCTGTCAGTGAGTTATTTAAACTGAAATGAGACATGAAGGAGCAGTGGTGGATTTATTTGACATTACTGTGGCTGCAGGGAGACAAGTGCCTTAACCAGAGTGTGCTGAAAGGGACATTAAAGCATGTGATCCATCACAATTGTAAGAAATTAATGCATTTATCATGAACCTTAATTTATCATAGTTAATGCAATAATGCTGAAAATCATTAAAAAAGCTTCAGATATTAAAAAAAACAAAGGTCAGAAGGTCATGTAGAAATCATTGCAATACTCAGGAATTTTTAAGTATAAACACCATGGTAAAACATACTCCTTTTTTTAAGATTAATTTTTGGGCCTTTCGTGCCTTTATTAGATAGAGAGGGACAGTGGATAGACTAAGAAACAGGGAAGAGAGTGGGGGAGAGACATGCAGTAAGGGGCCACAGGCTGGATTTGAACCCGGCTGCCCGCATACATGGTGTACGCCTTAAATCACGCGACCATCTGCGCCCCCCAACATACTCCTTTTAAAATAATACAATCACAGCATTACTGAGTGCTCCTTGTATTATTTATTGTGATATTATCCTCCACAGTATAAATAAACCAGCTTTAAGAAACAGACACAGTTCCTCCAGCACACTTTGTCCCTGGAGAATGCCAGTCCCATTAATAATCTAAATTTTATGAACCCACAAAAGGACCACTTCCTGTTGTTTGTTGTCATGTCTCCTGCTGTTTCTCATTTGTGTTGCTGCAATAACGTCAACAGTTTTAAGACATAAAATAAAAATATGGTTTGTGAAAGGTTTGGTTATAGGGTTACAGAATGACAGGTCACAAATGGCTGTACAATTCAAGAATAACATGTCAGTGATTAACAATTCTATTAGTCAACGTTTACATCTGTCAGTGGGTTTTAACTTGTTTTAAAGCAATGAAAAGTGTTAAAAAGATGCTATGACCATTCAGTGTAAAATTAATTGAAAATTAAGCTTTTTTTTAATTTCCTGAAAAGTGGTAGTTTGGAGATACAAGTTTATGGGCTGACACAAGTGATATACATGTGTGCAGGATTTCTAGGCCCTGTGAAGAGACATAACAATAAGGCCTTCACCTCCACCACAGCCTTAGCCAACACTGTATTCTAGTTTTAACTATACATTTCCATTGCACAAATGATCCATTGAAAGCCATTCAGTACTCTATGATATCATGCATTTAAAAGGATGCACTCACTTTAATTTTGATTCTCAATACTATCAAAATGACAAATGCTGTTAAAAAAGTATATGTCATAAGAAAAGAACAAAACTAACAACAAGTCCATCAACAAATCCTGCAAATCAAATCGCACAAATATATGGCTAGTGTCATCAATAAAATGCTTCTGGTGTGTCAGTGTAATGTAGATTGTATGCAGGGAGTTAGCTTGCAATGGTTGATAAATAAAAATCAGGAATTAAACAAGTTGGGTGCCAGTGACTTAACATTTTGTCATCTTGGTTTTGAAGAGGAATCCAAATAGTTTGATTTTTACAAAAGAATCATGCTGAAACCTAAAATTCTTGTATCTGCTTTAACTAACTCTGACATTATGTCAGTTAGACTTAAACAACAAATTGAGTTTAATCTTGTGATATGTGCATCTTTGATAAATGAATAGTTTTAAAGCTTCAACAAGATTTTTTTACTTTTTTAAAAGAAGTAAAAAAAACAAACCATCAATCAAGCAGTCACTGACAAGAAAGCTATGACATAGAAAGAAACCAATCCAAGCATAACTACTGTGCATGCTGATTTCAGGCCCAATAAGGGCCCCTTCCTCCACTAGGGCCCTGGGTGGTCAGTGTCATGTTGCTACCCATGCAGGTGTGTTCAGAACAGCATTTATTTTTCCATGTTTCCACCAAAACAGCTCTTATTCAAATCTCACTATTTGAATGCAAAGCATTTGTTTAGTTGAACGTTCAGGTTGTGCCACAAGTGTTCAGTAAGGCAGGAAAGAACGGACTGTGCTCTCAGCTGCTCATGAACTTCATTTTGGAAATTTTACACCAACCTTCAGAGACAGGGACAAAATGGACACAGTACAGGTGAACAGCTCCTTTTTCAACACCTCTGTCAACAAAAACTGTATGTTCATATTTTCAGATGACACTCAGCTTTACTTTGCCTCTGTCTTCCTGATCGCTAACTTGGCCGTGGGCCTTCCAGCAAATGCATGGGTGGTTTGGCTCATTTGTCATGAAAGCAGAGAGCTTTTGGCTTTAGAGATCTATTTTCTGAGCCTGGCTGTTTGTGAGATTCTTTACTGTTTAGGACTGCCGGCACAGCTGTACTGTATGTTCACCCCTCAAGCTGTCAGTGACGGCGTCAAGATACTGCTATTGATGCAGTGGTTCCTGGTGTGGGTCGGCCGGCCTTTGTTTCAAGGCTTTATCTGTGCAGACCGGTATATGGCTGTGGTTCATCCGCTGATCTTCCTCAGGTGAATGATTAAAACTTCAGTCTGACAGTCCGACCTTGGTCAGGAATTTAGATTCTCTTGTTAATTTTGTGCTGTCTTTCCCAGGTTGAAGCCACTGAAGTACCGTGTGCCACAGTGTGCTCTGGCCTGGACTTCCTTCATTTTGACCATTATGCTCATACCAGGAATAGACAGCATTGGAAGGATCTGGTTTTTCTTCACATTTTGCTTGCTTGTGTTCAGTACTGTGTCAGTGCTGTGGTCTCTGAAACAGCCCAGTCCTGGAGAGAGGGTGGGGGGGCAGAGGACAAGTAGTGACCAGATGAAGAGGAAAGCATTCAACATTATTCTGGTAAACCTTGTTTGTTTTTTAGCAAACTATCTACCAGCACTGATATGTCGATTTCTGGAAAGACAAATCAAGATTTCAAATATTTTGTTATGTGTAATTATATTTCTGGGAGCGGTCTGTGGCCAGGTCCAGCCCATACTTTACCTGAACAGGGCCGGAAAGCTCACCTGTTCAAAGAAAGCACTGACCTGAGGTTTTAACAGGCTAAAAAAGCTGAACACTATAGATTAGAGATGCACTGCTTGTTACAGATACAGGCCTTTAAATAGCAATTTAGTTGATGATTTTTTGTCAGTGTGTGTTTTTCATTACTTCTATAAAACTCATTCATGTCTGTTTCTTGTCTATGAAATGTCATGTTTTTGAATTGTTTTCATCCCTGTCCTTCACTGAATCATGTCTTAAACACTGCATGTTGTTGATATTTTCCACAGTTTGACTCCCTCACCTTTCATCCACGTTTGACTGTAAAAAGAAACCAGATTTTGTATAACAGATGACATCTTCTGCCTGAGATTGTTGCATGCCACATTATTTGTCAATAGGTCGATGTCTGTCAGCCAATACCAAAGTACAGATACATCAGAGCATCTCTGCTTATGATATATGAGCAGTAAAGCCATAATTCTTCAAACAAATTACATAATTTAAATATCCTAGCTTGGGCCTAAAATAAGTCATTTGTGGGAAATAATGCTTTTTGTTGATGGGTCTGTTATCAGTAAAGTAACAGACGGGATAATTTTGTATCTAAAACTGTTTGTGAACTTTTTTGTTTACTGGATTTCAGACCTTCCCGTGAGATGTTCTGTAATTGACTATCTTTGCATGACTACATTGATGCAATAATGGGATTATAGGGTAATTGGCATAATCTGATCTGATGGATCTACATGTACTTCAGTAATGAGTTTTTGGAAAAAAAAAAAAAACAAAAAAAAACAGTGTTCACATGATTCTGTTAAAGTTGGATTTCTGTCCACGTGACGTAAACGGCATCCTAAGTAATTTACAGTACCACCTTGACGGTTTTTACAGACACTTTTGTGAGTATTTTGCCATTCATCAAACAAGCACAAAAAGTAAGGAAATCTGTGTTGAGCAGCACAGCCGAGTATGTGGGTTGTGCCCATGCAAACAGCTTATTCTGCTAATGACTCTTGTTTTGTGGATTGTATGTCAATTTAACAATTTATTATTTTAACAAATAGGAGCCGCAGTAGGGTGTGGAAGAACCATACACAGCAACAACAGCCTGGCTCCTCCTCCTCATGCTGGTCACCAGCGTGGTCACACACTGCTGTGGGATGGCATCCCATTCTTCAACCGGCATTTGTTGCAGGACAGCCAACGTGGTTGTGTTGGTCACACTGGGACCAACAGCACGCCCAAGATGATCCCACAAGTGTTAAATGGGGTTGAGGTCAGGACTGCTGGCAGACCATTCCATCCTCTCCACTCCCAAATTCTGGAGGTAGTCTCTGATAAATCCCGCTCTGTGGGGGCGAGTGTTGTCATCTTGGAAGTTCGGTCAGAGTTTGGTCCCAGACTGTGGAGATATGGGATTGCCACTGGTTGCAGAACCTTATCTCAATATCTCTCTGCATTGAGATTGCCTTCGGTGATGACAAGCCTTGTTTTTCCAGTGAGGGAGATGCCGCCACACATCACATTGCCTCTACCAAAAGATGTTACTCTATCAGTGCAGCAATCAGCATAGCGTTCTCCACATCTTCTCCCGATTTGACCCTCTGCTGTGTGCTATGGTTCCAGTGCACATATTGCAGACGCCAGCACAAACAAGATGACGGTGAAGGGCAGTCATAAAGCCCTATCAGAACTGAGATTGGCTCCATGCAGTCTGTTCCAGATTACCTGGGCAGAGACCCGCCGGCCATATCGTCCTGCAAACCTTGACTGCAAATCTGTTGGAGACAGCCAACAGTTCCTAAGTGCTGGCAGGGTGAGAAAAGTCTTCTCGGGACATCCCGTTACATGAGACGGCCTTCAGTTTGGCGATGGTACTAGGGCTCACTCATAATAATGCTGCAACTTGGTTTTGCAGAACACCAGCTTGAAGTTGCCCTATCACTTGGCCCCTATCTAGATCAGTCCCACATACTAAGCTCTGCTGCTCATCCTTCAAAGGCATGCTCCTTACAAATGTGGCACCATTTTAAAGGGAAATAAACAGGGTTTCCAGTGGTATAAGATTTATTGCCAAGAAGTATTGTTACAACAAAGAAATAATCTACCAAACACAAATTTCCTTACTTTTTCCACTAAGTTTATATTGCCTGCCATTTAGGGTATAAAAGATATTCATAACCCTCAGTTCATTGAATGTGGAATTCATTTCAGCTTCACTCCATGCTTCCCATGCTCTTGCTGTTTATCGCCGTATTTGCTGTTTCTGCTTCCTTAGCTAACTAGTTTTACTGTTGTGCAAATGTCAGCGTGAAAGAATCAAGATTAAATGGCACATGTGTACTGAAAAAAACAGTTTGATAAAAAGCTACATGTGCCAATTTTTTCATAATCCAATAATGGATTTTATCGGTTAAAGCATATTGGATTGTGACATTTACATGACGAAAGAGTAACTTCAGAAATCAGATATTGTTTGGTTGATTTGTGTGCCTGTAAATGTACTAATGAGATTTGTTTTGTGTTTTTTAAAGTACTGGCCATAACATTAAGAATAATATTTAGCTACTGTCTAGCATATTTGCGCTAACACATATTGCTAGTATTAACGTGTATTGTCCTTATTCAGTAAATAAAAACAAGTGAAGTATCCTAACACAATTCTTTCACAATTCACATCTGGTGTTGTATGACTAAATTAATGAAACACTGGTGAAAGGAGATGGCCAATCAATAACAGCATTAATATGTGGGTTCTCACTGCCCATCTGCCTATAGTTGGCTTGTTGTCACCCTCAGAGGCTATTTGGTAAAACAGACAGCTTCAGTGTTGTCAATGCCAGGAGCTTGCATGTCAGGAGCCTGGGTTTGATGAAGCTGGTGATGCTTTTTGAGTTGCTAAGGGCCATGTGGTTTATGACTTGGGAATTAAGACATCCTTGGGGGGAGGAATATCCTCACTGAGCACTTTCACTTGTTAACACTATGTTGCATTTGGTTTCAAATAAGAAAAAATTAACCCTATTCTATCCATACAGTGATTATTTTAGTGATATTATGGCCTTTGTTTCCATTCACACCACTTCTTATATGACTATCTAATCCTCAATTACAGTCTGTCTCATATAACATCCATCCATAATCTGTACTGCTTGGGGCCATGAGGGGCTGGAGCCAATCCCAGCTTTCCCTGGGCAGGAGGCGGGGTACACCCTGGACTGGTGGTTAGGTCATCACATAGCTAATATAAAGAGAGGAACAACCAAGCACAATCACATTTACACGTAATGACAAATTAGTCATTAATTAATCCAAAGAACTGTGGGAGGAAACCTGAGTACAGAGAGAGCCTCTGCATGCACAGGAGAACATGCAAACTCCACATAACAGCCCTGTACTACTGGGATTTCCTCCAGGAACCTTAACCACTGTAGCCCTCTGTTTTATACTAACTTTTTTTTAACTGGATTTAGCTCAAAAGAGCTGAGCTTAGCTTCCAAGATGACTGCTTCTATGGTGTTTGACTTCTACATAAATCTTGAAAAATTATATCTAACTTTATGACAGTGAAAACTAAACAAAAACTCCAAATATATAAGAAGAAAGTTATATTATTTATTAATAAAATACAGTTTTCTCCTGTATAAAGAGATAGCAAATTTTCACAATTATAAAAAAGTCCTCTCTCTGGCTGTGACACATCTTGGATTACTGCAAAGCACCATGTTTGCAACGTCTTTTCTTCTATGTCCCTGCTTCATACGGCCTCTTGGTTCAGCAGCTGGTGAGAGTAGATGAGATCTTCATAGTGATATTTTTCAGCCAAAGTCATGATGGAATTATTGCATCTGATTTTACTGAGAACCTGCAGCACTTGGAGCACAGCAGACCTACGGGAGACACAAACAAGTCTGCATGAGGAACAATACAGTTGTGTTGTCATCATCAGTGAAGAAAAAAGAACAGTGATACAAAAGATCAACTCATAATTTGTGACGTGGGGTAATTTTTCAGATTGCAGAAGGTACAATAAAGATAGAATAGATGGAATATGAATGCAGAACAACTCTGCATAATTTTAACTTCATATAGTTATAGTTTCTGTTGGTCAAAAACCAGTATCAAAACTCTATTTGGAGAATGGGCTGTTAGAGCAACTCAAGAAAACACAAGCAGACACCCTGTTCATTAACTAAAGGTATCAACATTAGTTTGATATTCTCTGGTGGTGGCTGGTTTAAAGCTGGTGATCATTTAAATTAAGAGACAAAACTTTTACATTCAGTGTCAATTCGTTGACTTACACCAGTTCCATTGTATCCCTCTTCTTGATACAAACTCGTGTTAATTTCTCACCTTGTGCTAGGATCTTTAGGAGACTGCTGTTTGCATGTGGTATGAACCCTCTGAACCAAGTAGTTTTTGAAATTCTGCAGCTGAGGTAAACAAACATCTTGTCCTTTGAGCCAAGAGAGCGGCAAACTGTCTGCAATCTAAAGATCAAGAGAAATAGATGCTGTGACAACCAGAACATATTCAAAGTGCACAGACACTAAAAATATGCACAATGAAAGTGATAGATGGACACACCATTCTGCATGCATGAACAGCACTGTTGCCCAGTGTCTGACTGCTGAGAGTGATCATCAGGTATCTGTTCAGGAGTTTGTCCAACATCAGTTCCTTCAGCACATACTCAGGAAGCAGCAGGTCAAATTTTCCCATGTTACCCAGTAGCTAATATAAACACAGAATGAGAATGATTATCAAACAGCAGCCAGGAAAAATCCAACTCTGCTCTTGGAAAGACTCAAACACGGCACACAAGAGTTTTTTAAAAATTGTTTTGTAAAAGATGAGTACTTTTATGGCAGTGCAGAACTGTTGATCCCTGAAATGACGCTGAGGAGACGACCTGTCTTCTAAGAGCCTAGAAAAAAAACAGCAAAAGAAAATATTAACAGATGGTCAGAGAAGGTCACAATCTACTCAGTCTTCAATCAAAGCTATGGGTAATTTAACTGTGGTTTTGTTTCATTTAAGAACAACACATCTGAATTTCTTCAGTTGATACTTCATGTACAGTGCCAATGAAAAATATCCAACCCCCTTGGATGTTTTACACTTTCACTGATTTTTTGACTAAAGAAAATACAAGAAAAAGAAACTTAAATGTCAAAGTGAAACAAATATCTACAAAGTAATGTCAATTAAACAAAAATATGTACTGTAAAAAAGTAACTGCATAAACATTCACCGACTTCAAGTCAGTATTTAGTAGGTTTGGCTGTAATCACAGCACTGAGTCTGTGTGGACAGGTCTCAATCAGGCTTGCACATCTGGACACTGTAATTTTACTCCATTGCTCAC
The DNA here is from genome assembly GCF_018320785.1 of Cheilinus undulatus. Lineage (NCBI taxonomy): Eukaryota > Metazoa > Chordata > Actinopteri > Labriformes > Labridae > Cheilinus > Cheilinus undulatus. The sequence goes on along the minus strand of NC_054865.1, from coordinate 23,510,021 downwards.
TGCAAAACTGCTCAACAAGGAACAAGCATGAACAGCACTTCTCAGGTCCAGCCACAAATTCTCTATTGGATTGAGGTAAGAGCTTCCAAAACATTCACCTTGTTGTTTTTAAACCATTTCTGTGTAGCTTTTGCTGTATGCTTGGGTCACTGTCTTGCTGGAAAATAAATCTTCTCCCAAGCTGTACTTCTCTTGCAGATTGAGTAAGATTGTCCTGGATTTTCTTATCCTATTTTTTCAAGCCTTACAGGGCTGGAAGCCGAAAAGCATCCCCACAGCATGATGCTGCCAGTACCGTGCCTCACAGGGAGATGGTGTGTTTGTGATGTGCAGTGTTCTCTAGTCCAGATTTCATGAGTTTTCTTCAACAGTGGTTATCTCTTTGCTACTCTCCCAGTTGTTGCATACAGAGTCTCTCCTGCAGAGTAGTCATAGGTGTCTTGGTGGCCTCTCTCACTAGTCTCTCTCTTGCACAGTCACTCAGTTTGTGAGACCAACCTGATCTACACATGTGCCATATTTCTTCCATTTCTTAATGAATGAATTAACTGAACTCTGGGGAATGTTTAATGCTATGATGATTTTTTTTGTATCCACCCCCTGACTTATACTTTTCAATAACCTTTTCTCTGAGTTGCTTGGAGTGTTCTTTTGTCTTCATGGTGTAATGAAAGCCAGAAACACTGATTAACCAGTGACTGGACCTTCCAGACACAGGTGTCTTTATACTACAATCACTTGTAGACACATGATGACACATTCACTGCACTCAGGTGATCCCCACTTCACTGATTATGAGACAGCTAGCACCAGTTGGTTGGACCTCTGTAGAATTAGGTCAGTCACTTTAAAGAAGGTGAATATTTATGCAGTCATGTATTTTTCCTTACACATTTTATCTAACTGAAATCACAGTTTTATATAATTTAAATCACCATAATTAATTTTAAAATCAATAAAAGGGTAAAACATCCAAGGAGGTGAATACTTTTCATAGGCACTGTAGATACTAGGCAATGACAAGCAGAGGAAATGAGAGCACAGGTTAGTTGTTTAAAGCTGTTAGGTTTGAAAAGTAGTTTTTTTTTTTGCAAAAAAAACAAAAAAAATACACTTGGTTGTTTTGTCCATTCTACTTAAGAAAAGAAGGCAAGAAAAGATGCTGACTTTTTTGGGTAAAGAGGAATGAAGATATCTTCATCTACACAGCTCCTCAGTCGGCGTGTCACAGCCTCAACAAATGCCTGCATACAATGTAAAAACACACTGTTAACACAGCCCTGTTGAAACAAATTCCATGCATAACTGACTTCAATATTTTGTCTGAATAATACAATAAAATCAACAAAAATGTTTTACCTGATTTTAACATCTAAGTGTTAAGGAACCAGTAGAAAAGCGTTATGGGGTGAGCAGTTCTTACCTTGACAGGTTTGGTCTGCTCTCCTTCAAAGATAGAATAGTCCTCCTTCAGTCTGAGGCAAACTTCAGACAGACAGGATGACTGATGTCGGGACACGGGATCCCAAATCAGGTCCACAAATGCTGAGTAAAAGACAAAGCAGAGAGGACTGCATGTGTATTTGTAATTTAAACACGTGTTTTAATTGTTTATATTTGAACAATTTCTCAAGATCTCTGGAAACTGGCAAAAATACATATAATTATGGTGAAATGGGGTATGAAACATGTTAGTAATGTCCTGTTTTTTTCCAGTTATATATTTTGTTCCATCCAAGATCCAAACTGCAACATTATCCACGATTTGTTATTGCACTCAGCAAGCTGTACAGCTTTAAGAATGCGACAAAGTGTCTGGTCTGTAAACAGCAAACTGTTTCACTCAGCAAAAATGGAAAACAAAAAATACTTGTGTAGTTTTTTCTTTAATGAACTTTCAAACAGCTTCAATCAATATCTACTCTTCAATCAGTCAATATCTACTCTTTTCATAGCATTTTGTTTTCACAAGTTATAGGAAATGACTCCTATCATGAGGGGGAAAAATTAAATGTGTGAATGGAAATAGGAAACATTGCAGCAAACTATAGGTTTGTGTGTTGTGTACCTGTTATTTTGGGTAGAATTGTCTTTTCTATGATGCTAGACAGTGTTTGTCTATCTGTGTGCTCCAGCTCTTCATGGCCATGACCGTGACAAAACGTCTCCACTGCTGTGAACCATGGGAAATTTTCAAACTCCCCACTGTCATCCTAAAAATACACACACATATTATATCTGATACAATAAAAAGTAATGTGAAACACAGTTTCTGTCCAGACACGGTTGTCCTGGGTTTATGTCTGCTCATACCTTCACTGGGTTCCATGCCAGCAGCTGATGTCTTATGATTGGGTTCAGCAGTTTGGGCAGACACAGAGAGATGTAGGCATTGTGGTAAGTGTCAGAGTAACATCCTCTCCATTCTTCAAAGCGAGACAGAATCTTCTTAACATCACAAAAGTCATCCTGGACATCAGAAAACACAGCCTGAGACCTTGATGTGATATCAGCTGGAGAGGGAGCAGAGAGGGGAGGAAGAAGAGTCAGACAATAATGTCAAACAGTCTCAATGGCTTTAAGCTTTCTTAAATAAAACAAAAGTGACAGAGCCACCCACCTTTCTTCTTCTGTAGCTGCTCCTCTTCTTCTGCAGATGGCTGTGCATCTTCAGGTATATTTAAATCTTCCTCAGCTTTAATATCAGAATCCTCCTTGCTGAAACATTAAAGTTCATAATTGCTATAACCCATATATCTTTAACGCACTGAACTTCCTCGAATTAATTTCAAGAATTTGCTATTAAAACATCAAATGTGCTGTTTCTGTGCATATTTTGTACTCCATCCATATAAAAATGTCTACTTAAAAATTAAAAAAAAAGGCAACCCAAGTATTATCTTCATAAATATTTTTTGAACTTACATCTGACTTTGTGTTCCATTGGCTGAACCTTCACTCTGCTCATCTTTGCCATCTAAAACAGTGGGGTTAAAAACATGTGAATGACTATAATCCATCTAGACAATAATTTAAGGCATATTTCATACATACAACACAACACAAACATGCGTACAGACACACGGGCACATATGTGTAACTCACAGCTGAGCTGCTGCAGGTGATCAGCCTGCTCCTTGATGCTTAGACGTCTCTGTGCCGTCAGCGCCTCCATCTGGTCGCACAGCAGAGTGTGTAGCTCCAGCTCCAGAGAGTTGATCTCCACAACCTGCCAGCAAATTATTACCAGAAATATTTCTAAAAAAAAAAAACCTTTAGAGAGCCTTTAAGTTTATTTTACATTCATGCCCAGCAGCAGATCAGAACCAAAACACTCTCACTGAAGCTATGGATTTTAAAAACCTGTCTAATTATGACAGACTTAAAATAGTAGGAATATAAACCATTAATAAAGTGGCTAAAACTATGGGACTGAAACCACAACCCTGACACCTAGTTCTTCAAACTAAAATTACGGTTGAGCCCTGTAATATTCTTCTAGAAACTCTGCTATTTCACATACTGTCATCTTGTAAAGGTCAAATTTGAGTTGAAATTCTATTAATCTTGGAAATACTTTTAGATGTTTACTTTTATATGACTATAAATTCTGACTATAATTTGCCAAAATAAGTGATTTCTGACCTTCTCTCGTAAACACTCCACCAGGTTGTGGACATAGAGGTTCATGGTTCTGTAAAACTTCAGCTGGTTCTCAGGGGAACTTTCCTCCAGAGTCTCCATCGAGGTTTTAGCGCTGTCAACATCGCCCTCCATCCTCCTCAGCTCAGCCTGCCGTGCTCTGTGCACCTCCTTCAAGGACTCTAGTCTGGAGAGAGGAGCAGTGTGAAACACAAAGGTGTCATAAATGCGCTGCTTGTAAAAAACAAAAATGCAAGACTAATACTTGACCCCTGCCTATAAATGATGCAATGCAGCATTTATTAGAATACAGCTTGAAGAGACATACTTTCCTGTGATCCTTTTCTTGATCATTGAGACACTGACAGGAGGGAGGGCTTTTGGGACCATTGTTGGTCTCTTCTTTGGGTTTCGTCTGTTTCGCCTGCTGCTACTGCTGCTGCTGTAACTGCTAGATTCACTGCCAGATGGACTCTAAGGAGAAAAAAAAAAGTCAAAATCAGCAGAAAGGAGACCATTCTGCCATCAGAGGGACAGAAAAATAACATTGAAAAGAAGGGGGAAACTCTCATAAAAACAAGAAAGCAGAAGAAAAATATGGGAAGAAGAAAATGATTGCTTCATCTGTCTTTTCATACCAGTTCTCCTGGATGTCTCTTGACTCCCTTTTCAATCTGTGTCTCCTCCCAAAGTTCCTGCTCCTCCTCATCAGTCCCTGAGAGACTGGCATCACTTGCTCCTAGGTCACACAAAACATATGAAAGGGTACATGTCACCAGGGGTTAAAGAAAAAAAAAAAACACTAAAGAATAAGTATTGTGCTTTCTGATATGATCTCACCTGTCAAAAAAGAAAATTATCCCTGTTATTAATTCTCAAGCAAAGACTTTATTATTTTACCGCTTTAGAGAGGTGTCGTCTTTTATGAAGCTTTCTATAAATATAGCTAAGATGTTAGATGTTGCAGAAAGTGTAACTAAAAAGATCTCACTAATCTAACAGAACAAAAACACTATATTTTCCACAAACTCTTTACACAGTGGTTTGTTTTCGAGGTGTTTTCCTGTAAATTGATTTTAAATGTTGAACTGCATTGCCTTGCCTTATCAACACAGCGCATCACAATATTTTGATCTATAGTTATGATAGTTGTTGTGAGCCTTAGTCATGCCCCAACACAGCCCTTTATTACACAATACCACAGTTTGGTGCAAAATAAGCAAAGCTTTTCAAGAAACTGACTTTTATTTCCTCTGTTTTCTTTCAAAAATATTCATTCTTTCTAATACCCATTTCCAGAATTCCTCACTGATAGTAAATCTGTTCAACATTTTTGTAATTGCCTGCTTTGAGGCAACAGATGAAATTTGGCTATTGTGCTAATCCTGTCATATTTACATGGATGTGTATCGTGGATGCACTGTTCTAAATCAATAAATTTATTTTTAAAAAATATCCTTTTCACCATGATCTCTTTTCTCATACCAAGTTTCTCAGCAATCCTCTCCCTGATGCTCTTTAGTCGTGGGGCGAACTCGATTCTCCTCTCGTGATCGTCTAGTTCATCATCGTCATCATCATTGCCCCCGTCTTCTTCACCTTCCCTGCTGTAGTGATCAGGGGTGCTACCAGCGGAGCTGTGGCCATCTCTGCCCAGGGGGATGAACTCTTTCTTGGCTCGGTGAGCATGACGCTGTCTCCTGGCTGCCTCGATCTCTTTAGCATTTGAGATAACTACTGTGAAGACAGATCAATAACCACATTAATGACAATGTACACAGTGAACATGTGTGGGCAGAAAATACACAGAGAGTAAACAGGATACACTGCAATACTTGTTAAAAGCAAAAACAGGCAAAATTATGACAAAAGATGTCAAGTGTTTATTTTCTTATTATAAGAAATAAACAGTTTATTCATAGTGAATTCTACTTTTGTATCTGGCACTCAAGGCATTTAGTTGTAGATTTGACATTTGGATTTCAAGCAAAAATTTCATTCACAATCTCACAAAGAAGGCTTGAAAGGAACCCCTGCGAACGAAAAAGCAAAACGAAGCAGAATGTTGTTGTGTAAGCAGGGTCTCAGAAGGAATCTAAAATTTGTCTGTGTGTGTGTGTGTGTGAAGAGTTGCTGCAACAGATCAACAACCAGTTAAGCCAGCTTTGCAAGCACAGCTAGCAAAATTTCATGATATTAATCAACAGAAGATCTAAGCTGAACTTTTCCCCCCTTTGAGGCTCTCACAGCAGAAATACTATAAGGTTTGTTGACACTTGAGGGAAGGATGTTTAGTGAATTTGTCTTGTTTGGTAAAATTTCCTTGATATCCAGACAACAGTCAACTGAAACAAAAATTAAAATCATAATAGATAGCTATAGCTGTTAAAGGCCTGTAACTCACACTGTTTCTTCAGTCTCCTGCCATCTGGGAGGAGGCTGAGGAGTCTCTGGGCGAGGACCAGCAGAATGAGAGAGAGTTTCATCCATCAGGCTGTTAGAATGCTGAACTCCCTCCCAGCTCTTCCTCCCTTTCCTTCCCTTTCTCCTGCCCCCACAAACTCTGGTCCTCCCCACTAGGACCTTCTTTTGTTGTTGTTGTTTTTTTTATTGATATATACACCACGGTTAAGAGAGAAACTCAATTTCGATTCTCTGTATGTCCTGTGCATATTGCACAATTGACAATAAAGACTTTGAACTTAAGGGCAGTGTAAACTTTCCAAAAGCTAATCTCATAAAAATGGCAAAATGGTAACTCGCAAGGAAAATCAAACCATACAATAAGAAGCATACATACTTGGGTTAACAGATGAATGGCTGGAGTCTGAGGTTGAGCTTGCTGAGGGAGACAGGGCACCACTTTCATCACTCTTATTGTCATAATCCTTTTCTTCATTATCATCATTGTCATCATCATAAGGCTGCTGAGACTGTGGTGAAGCTACAGACTCTCTGTCAGAATCCAACCTTGGAGAAGCAGACTGAGGTATACGTCCACCAACTGGGGCTAGAAGAGAGTACATAGCAAATACAAATTATCTAAGTATGATTATATCTACCAATAGTTTGAAACTATTATTTAGATAACAGATCAAATAAGATGAAATTATTTGATTTTGAAAAGCTACTGAAAATTTTTGAACAAGAATGACTGCTGTACAGGCAAATTTTGAAGACTAAACTAAATATGCACAGGATCAAATCATGCCTTTGCAAGCATAATAGTCCTAATATCCATGATGTTCCTATTAAAATCCTAAATCTGTGGGATTCTTTAAATTGTGGAGACACAAACAACTGCAGGTCTAAAAGGTACTGAGAATTGTGTCACTCCTTTCTTAACAGACTGGAAAAATCTTTTTTTTTCTCTGTATTAACATAAATCAATTGCATAAACTAAAAAAAATAGCAAATACAGTATATACAGTCATGTGCATAGGTTTTAGGTATGTAGGACACTAAGGATTCATGTGTGTCAAGGTCAAACTTGACAACATTGTTATTTTTCAACACATTATCTTCCCATGCCCCTGATAATACGAGAGGACATTCAGAGCAGGACCCTGGTTGTGTCAATCCTCCATGGTGGTGCCCTTGGGTGGGCTTACTCACTATTACACACTGCATTTCAGCCTCAACTTTTGGCTCAAACATACCTAAAAGTCCTGCACAATACTGTACATTTTATGCTCTGATATAATCCTGTCAGATCACCTACCTGTGCTGTGGGTGGTTTTTGCAGTTGAAGCCTCCTTCTTCCTTACCTGGAACAGCACAGCTTTATCAGAGGACTTCTTCACGGTGAAAGTAGTTTCTTCAGCTAAAAGAGAAACAATAGGTTAATAACTCAAAAAAATGTCCCCACCTAGCAACTTAATTATGCAGTGTTTATATATCCCGTTCCCACACCCCATTGATGGAGCCATTTTCATTGTTTAGAAGAGCATAGGTAAGTAGCATAAGTGTAACTCTATTAGTGCTGCATATTGGGTATTTGTTTTGCAAATGACCGACCTGCATTGCACCTTAACACCTGTATCTGTATCGATGAAGGAAACAACATACGTATTGATAACTAACAATTCTAATCAGATGGTTACTTTCGGCGAATTTAAGCAGCATAAAAGAAAACAAGACTGGTTTCAGTCCGCTGTTTCATTTGTTGCTCCAACGTTGAACTGACGTTGAGTTAACGTCTGTCTTTATTGGGTCAAAAACACAATATTTACCTTCTTTGTCGTCAGTGAAACTAAGCATTGCGTCCGTTTTCTTCTTCATCCCACGTTTGTCTTTCTTCCCGTCTTTAATTTCTTCTGTAACTTCCAACGTCTCCGCGTCTTCCCCGTCATTGCTGCACTGCTTGGGAGGCGTTGGTTCCCGCTTGGAGCTGCAAGAGATGCCGCGGCCCTGAGCCAGTTTAGACGACTTGTTCGCCATAACGGCTGCTTTCTCATTATCCTCTCCATCTTCGATGCTCTTTTTATCTTCCTCCTCGTCACTTGAGTTCGCCTTTCGTTGCCGAAAGTTTCTCCGCGGCTTTTTGTTGAACATTTCGTCCACATTCACAGGAACTGGTTGTGTATTAAAATTAAACAGAGATAGGCGACGTAAAAACGTGTTTGATATGGTTTGAAGGAGTCGCAAAATCTAACGTAAAGTAATCATAATGCATTGTGGGATATGTAGTGAGTTTAAAGAGGTTGACCAATCTGAAGAAAAACGGCAACTTTGATGTTTTTTTTTTCGCTGACACTAATTTCACTGGTCAGACGGTGTTGTGGGCGTTTTTATTTGATAGGCAGATCTCCTAGGAATTACGTTTTGTACTAATTAGACCAACAAATTCAAGAGAAATTAATAATGTATAGCTTTTAACTTGAGATATAATTTCTGAAATGACAGCAAGAAGGAGGTGAATGGGGGTGCGTTTGAATACTTAGTATGTAACTGGAGTCTCCTTAGTTTTTGTGACCTACTCACATATCTTTTCCCATTAATTGTTCTCATTTTCCATCTGTTCAACTTTTATTCATCCCAGTCTCTCTCTCTCCGTCTCTCTCCTCCCACTCGGTGGACGGCCAGGCGTTAACAGCGCCCCGCAGCAGCCACAGCCTCCTCCGCTCACTCGTCGTCAGCCATGTTGTTGGTGTGACACACTGAGTTATCAGCAACAGGTTCTTAAATACTGCAGCGAAACCTGTAACTTAACATTTCTCAGCAAATACTGCCTTCTTTGGATACTAATACTCTACCTTGTGTCTGATAAACCGTCCAGAAGTGGTGGATGATAACTTCAGGCCTCTCAGAAGCTCGAAAGTTGGATGTTTTTGTGGCCGTGGTGAGAGAGGTACGTAGGCGAAACTGCTTATCTAAGCATGAGTCTAAGTTTGATATTGTAATTGCAATGTTTGGAAAGATAACTTTAAAGTGTCACATTTGCTTTTGGACTTTGAAGCAAATCGTCTTTTTCATTCTGAACCATGAATACAAATGAAAATCCTCACCTTGTGAAGGGAGTGATGCTTGTCAGCCTGCTAAGAGAGTTGGGTTAGCTAGTTAAGTTAGGATTTTATTAAAATAATCAATTTCAACATGTTATGTTTGTTGCCACTTCAGAATGACAAACCTGAAGTTATAAAGTAGCCTGTAAAGGCAGATTTGCAGGAAAGTCTCCTAAATTCCTCCCAGAGTTCAAACTAGTTCTGCAGGTTGCTGGCAGGTCTCAGACCTGCTTGTGACAAGTGATCAGGGAATGTAACTGTATCAGTTTATACACTGGCAGCTTTAAATTTGTTTACAAGGTGAACAAAGAACATTTTCTCTATGATGAAGCTGTAGAGCTTAGTTATGTATTTCATTTTTAATTTTTGTCTGTTGTAGATTGTGACACAGTGGTTTTGACAGTCATACAAAGTGATATAATCACAGACAGTCAACATGACCAAGCAGAGACTGTATTATTTGTGAACTATGTGTTTTATCATAATATGATATAGTACACTCTTGATCCCAGTACAATATAAACTGATATAAAAATACCTTAAGTGTAAGACAATATCATTGACCTGTAAAATTCAATGAGTGAGATCTCTTTCAAAGAAAATATGATTAAACACATTTATCACAGAGCTCTTGCAGACATTTGAAGTACATCATATTATTTTTGTTTTGTAGAAAAAAATGCTAACTGTGTTATGACAATAGTATCAGAGGAATCAGAATCAACTTTATTGGCCAAGCATGCTCATTCAATAAGGAATTTGCCTCAGGAAGTAAACATTGAATACAAAAATAAATAAAACAAAAAAAAAGTAAAAACAAAAGATCTGAATTTGTACAAACTCTTGGTAGTTTTTCTAATATATACAAATCAGTGTGCATTCATGGTATGGTTGCAAGATGTGCAAGAATGCTGACTACTAAACATGATCAGAAGTATAAATAAGCATGGATTTTAGCAGATCTACTTGAGATAGATAAGATAATCGAAGATCTTTGTTTTGTGCATATGTGCACATGAGATGAGGTGTTACAAGGATAAAATTTTCACTTTTTGTAGCTAAATGATATATCATTGCTTGTTGAATCTGTGATAAAAGCAAATGATTAATAAGGGAACTTTAGATGACATAATCATTACACTTGGTGCCAGCATTCAGAGTAGAGCTGGGCAAGTAATAGAAATTTAGATTAAATTGCAGTTCAGTCAGGAACACTCTTGTCATACAATTAACCATTTTATTGCAAAATGGATATACAGTTTTACTTGGCAGAGCATTATCTGCTCAAAAGATGCTCCCTGGGTTAGTCAAGCAGCATGCTTGATTTTCCGGGGAGGGCATAGCTAGAAACCCCCACATGGATGGATACATTTATGACCATGCATACTGAATACAATAAAATGAGTTCCAAAGCAGTTAATCCATAGTAGCATGAATCTCAATGTGAGGGTGCAACAAGCTTTATAAAGGAGGAGGCTGGGGGGGAGGAGGTGAAGCTTTGCCGGCAGCAGCAGCGTGATGCATCAGCATTAATGCAAGCAGGGATTAGTGTGAGAGGTAGGTCGTATTTAAATACACCACTGTGTTTAGAGAAAGAGCTGTGATTGGCTGTAGGAGCTAGGAGGTGATAATTAGGGTCAGCTGGCTTTCAGCTGGTCTCAGGTCAATATGACTACGTGTTCTAAAATATTTGTTTAACCTGTTTAATGCAATTTTTGTGGCAAAGATGTTATGATCTACACATTATGCAAACATTCAAGTGTCAGTTTTTTCTAGAATAGTTTTCAAAAAATCCTTCTGACCTTGTTTTTGTATATGTTTTTCTTATTAAAATAAGTGACATAAAAATGATCATTCCTTGTATGGCATCTAAAAATTCATTTAGCCCTATGTAGAATGATTTTTAACTTGTGTTTGTTGAGAATACGCAAGATGTGGAACTGAAAAATAGTTGAATATTTAGCCGCAATCGCTATATTGGGGGCAAAAAAAAGCAAAGAATACAATTAGATTATTTTCCCATCAGCCCTAATTCAGAGACAAAGATTTTTATCCCCTCTTAATGTACTTACTGAAAGAGGTAAGGGGAGAATGTCCTCATTATAAATGAATTAAAATGCAATTATCATTATTGTTAATATTTAAATCTTTTTTTTTTCAGAGAAGACTGATGCTTTAAACAAGTGCAGTGGCACTAAATGAATTATCACTGACTGTATCAAATGTAATATGATATCTATTGTAATGCAGATGTTATGGTGTAGCAGTCACTGCCCAAGCCTTCCAAGCCTGGAGCTAAAACAGGTTTCTAATATTTGTGAGACTATGCATGGAGTAATCGTATTATTGTATAGTGTAGGGTGTGACATACAGAAAGAATGGGTGTTTCACCACAGCGCTGAGGAGCATAATCAAATTTGAAAGGTCTGGTGTCAGGTATGTGCCGGAGAGTCTGCAACAGGAAGGGGAATATCTGCTGCTCTGTTTAGAATTAGGCCAGAAAAGTTTTATATTTGCCCCACTTGAATGGGTATGCAAATATTTACTTACTAGTAAATCAACTGTTTTACAAACTGCCTTTTTTCAGGTTCTCTTACACGTCATTTAATATAGAAGGCCAGCAGCTGCTTTTTTACCTACTTGCACATTAAAAGCATGTGAATTGATTAAATTCCATTTGATCTCCAACTTTGCTTGTTGATTTCAAACTTTGCCTTATCATCCAGAAGCAAGAAAAATGATGCCTTTTAGCTGCTGTTACCTCAGACCTATCTGTGAAATGAAAGATTAGGGTTGCTGTAATGTTACCATCATTTCTAGTGCTGTTTAAGCTGATCTGTCTGTTTTACTTTCATGCTGCCCGAAACATCCCTGCTGTTAAAAGTGCGACCAATCCTGAGCAGCATTTGACAACCAAAAACACAGTTTGAGAAGTCCTGTATTGTGTTTGTAAAGAATTTATTCAGCAAATATGAAAGGATAAAACTATGTAACAACTCTTCTCCTGTAATATTTTAAAATTTAAGTGACAGTGAATCTTGAAAGGTTAAAGAGCTTCACATCTTCGGAAGATCCAAGGAAATTTCCTGTTCAAACAGATGAACAATTGATCAGAGCACCCTCTCCAGTCCTGGTGTATCTTCCTGATTTATTTAAATCAGGGTTAGGGAATAGGACAAAGGAGGGAAGATAATGCCTTGCCTTTAAGAAAACAACACACAAAACTGCAAGCAGCATAAATCACATCCCAGTATGAGAAGCTGAAAAAATAATTTGCAGCAGAGCAGAGAACTTTCATGACTGGATTGGGAGTAGTGATCGCTGAGGAGAGAGAGTGTGTGTTAGGATTATGGTTGACAATACCAGAATTTTAAACCCGTTTTGATACAAAGACAACAAATATAAATGTCCTAGAGCACTAAGTATTAAGTTATTTCTTATTTAATCACCAAAAACTTAAAGCCAAATCCTGCATGCTGTCAAAATTGCACAAATAGTTAGGCTTTTTTTTCTCACACCAAGATGCTGCTCATGTGTGCACTTTAGACAGTGTCACCTCCTCTACTTTCTGTTTGCATGTAGGAGACATCAGCTGAACTTTTACACCTTTATGAGACAAGTAGACTAGACAAACATCAGTATTTGCTGCTGTGGGATTTTTTTATATACTTTATTGTGTCTATTAGTAGTGTAAGTTACATAGAAGCACATCTTATTGTCTCAGAAATAGATTGACACTTTTTCCCCATTTTGACATTTTATCCCTTGTTCACCCACACCCATACAGATAAAAAATAAAATAAAATTATAATAATAAAATAAAATTCATAATACAATTAAAGATAATTATAATAATAAAATTAATCAAAAATGAAGAAAGAAATAAAAATGAAAAAGTCATTTTCTAAATAAGTGGTCCACAGATTGACAACATTTTAAAACTGACCATGTTAGAAATTTAAGAAACATTCAAATATGCATGTCCATCCTTCATGCATTTCCTTCCATTTAAATAAATCAATAAATCCACTGACCTACATGTAAAAACAGCTTTTTATTTCATTGTATAAAGGAATAAACACAGTTCATTTAAATGTATACATGTATAATTTTATATCTTTATATATAAAACATAACTTGGTTACATTTTTCTCCTTGATTTAAAGAAGGCCCACCTTTTTTCAAACATCCTTTCTTGAATTTTCATTTAATAAGTTAATTTTTTCCATGCTAAATATGTTGTCTGTAGTTCCTAACCACTTTTTCCACATTGAGGTTCTGTTTTCTTCCAGTTTTTAGTAATATGCTCTCATGCTGTTATTCTCAGACTTTTGGGACTTAATCTAGTAAAATATTCTGTCTCTACATCCTGTTTTACCTTACATTTGTTTAATCTCTCTAAAGACAGCTGCCCAAAAAAATTGTACTTTTTATATACACATGAATTGCATTCTTTTCCCTACACTCTCTATAACATCTAGCTTTATTTCCTGTGCTGTGGGTTTTTGGTCGCACCACAGCTGCTCTCTCTCTCATTCTTTTACTGCAGCTTTGGGTTTAACATGATTAAGATCAAATTTAAAAAGACTATGGTACACTGTCGACCCTGTTGATCATAAGAATTACAGAGTCTGTCATTTTAAATTCATTGCATCAAGAGGTTGAGGTAGTTGTGACAGCTGGGAGACCATAGGCGGGAACAGAGTAAAAATGACAGAATGAAGAGGGAGTTTCAAAAGACAAAGCCAGTAAAAGGACAATCATTAGGTTAACTGTTAAAACAATGACGGAGAGAGAGAGAGTGTCATGGTGCAGAAAGGGAGTCGTGAATGGCGTTGATGTCATTTGTGTGAGGTCAGCGAGTGAGGCAGCTGAAAATCAATCATTTTGTAGAACAACAGACAGTGCTTGTTTCAGAGCAGAGGAGTGATGGACAGGTCAGGGTCACACCACTGCTACTGTATGGATTTAGAGGCAGGGTGGGCAGACAGAGATATACAGTGACACATGGAGAGGCAGAGAGGGGGGAAAAAGACAGACAGGGAATGAGGAAGCGGAAAGATTAAAAGACTAAAAAAGATCAATCTAAAGGAGTCAGTTTCATCCCTCTCCGACCGTTCATTTTGTACTTTATTTTCATCTGTCATTTAAAGAGTTTATACCAATAGAAACCAACAGATGCACCCAGAGAAAGAAATGGAGGGGTAGGCCAGCTGCTGAAAGCTTCTGCTGAAGCAGTGTAGGTCAGGGACAGCCAGGATATTTATCCAACAGTGTTCAGTGTTGTATATACTGACAGAGAGGCACAAATGTCCCAGTGTTTGTGCAGGGCAGAAGCAGAACAGAAGCAGGTGAGCTTAGACTGACAAAACCACACGGTTAAAGAAAGATACAACTCTGAGGAAGTGAGAGATTCTTTTTTAATTCTTGTATATAAAAGTCTTTTTTCAAAGAAGAGACTCAATGACATAGCAGGAAAACCACTGATACAAACAACGTCATTAGGGTGAAGCTCAGTTTAGCTTTGCCAGTTTCAGAGCTTTGTCATCCTGTATGCTGGCTCACTGACAAGGCTTACCAATACACTAGAAAGCAACATTGTTAACAGAATAAATTACGCCTGTCCTTGCCTTGCCAATTCTGTCATGGTCAGTTTATGTGATTTATTCATCATTTTAAACTCCATATAGGAACATTAGCTATCATCCTGTCATTGAAGCTGGCTAATGTATATGGTAAATCCTGCTGCTGAGATCTGCATGATTCTTGTATTTGCCAGCATACATGACCAGAGGAGTGAGATGAACAAGAATGAGTCTTCTTGTCTGTACATGCAAACTGGGTTAAAAATGTACAGAATCTTCTGTGACTAACTGCTTGTGGGTTTTTTAACGTGGTCTGTGCATTATAACATGCAGTTTTGTTCTATTACTGAATGATATTAACTTCATCTCTATCCATATGAACTTATCTGCATAACAAAATCTGACGCACAACCCAAGATTCTGCATGTTTTAGTAGGTTAATTCTTTATCCGTATTAAGCTGATATAATTGTTTACAAAGATAGCATTTTAGAGGTAAAAGAAGCTATACTATAATTAGTCGTTCCCTTTATTTCAGTTTTAGTGCTGTAATACCAGGAAGGGTCTGTCCTGCAGACCACTATGATGACACACCACCTCTGTCAGAACAGAAGGGATATAATTTGCTGGTCCAACATTTTAAAAGTTTTTTCTTTTTTTAAATCCAATTTTATTCATAAACAAAGTCTGGCAGTTACAGTCAAATAACTACATTGCAAACATTACAGACTAAACAACATTTCATAAAAAAAAAAAAAAAAAAAAAACTAAACAAAACAAAAAAGGCCTGATGTCTTATCCGGGATTAGGTTATGTATAGACCCTTTTAAGAAGTTATGTGAATAGTGGCTCACTTTAGCTTTATTATCTTTAGCTAAAGCTAACCTAGCTTTGCTAGCTACGTAGTTAACGTTACTTTGTAAACAGATGTAGCTACATTACCTTTAGCTTTAGCGAGCCACTGTTTACATAACTTCCTCTATAATGGGTCTAGCTTTAGAAAACAGCATTATCAAACGTAGCTTCAAAACTTTATTTACTTTAGCTTTGGCTACATTAGTTATGGAGCTTCACCACCTACGTAGCTTATGTATCTTTGTTAACTTTAGCTAAAGCTAATCTAACTTTGCTGTCTGCGTAGTTAACCTTACTTTGTAAGCCAATGTAGCTACATTAGCTTTAGCTTTAGTGAGCCACTGTTTACATAACTTCTTCCATAATGGGTCTAGCTTTAGCAAATATAGCATTATCTAACACATTCAAAATTTTATTTGCTTTAGCTTTAGCTCCGTTAGTTATGGAACTTCGCCACCTACGCAGCTTATGTAGCTTTGTTAGCTTTTACTACGTTAGTTATTTAGCTACGTTGCCTGTATAGCTTCATTAGCTTTAGGTTTAGCTATGTTAGCTGGGTTACTGTTTTTATAGAGAAAAGCTATTTTCTTGTAGGCACACTGTTTTGTTTGCTTTATTAAATGTTTTGTAATTTGGCTTTGCTGGTCAGGATTTTGTCTAGGGCTGGGTGTCGCCACTGATTGCTTGAATTGATTCAATTTTGATTCACAAGGTCCCATTTTGATGCAATTCAATATTTATTCATGTGGGAAATATTTTAGTTCCAAAACCCATTTTGCCTCAAGCTTTAAGAGAATCTCAGAAAACAAAAGTTGGAAATAGTACAAAGAATGTTCCTTTCAGGCATATAATTAAAAATATCAGATTTTGAGACTGAGACTGGTCGCATGAGGAGCAGCCAGGAAATGCAGCAGGCCTATATAAAGATTGATCTCTGGAGTATATGAATCAATATTGTAATTAAAAATGAGAAACAATTTGCATCGGGGAATTTATTTATTTATTTATTTTTAACCCAGTCTTATTTTTTATTATTAAGTTTTGGTATCCTAACCCTTAAATTGACCCTAACCCGAACCAGAAATTTAATCTGATTTTATTTTGAAAGTTTAAGCATGTATTTCTATTCTGACAGATGCAGCTTCTCACAGTAGAGGTCTACACTTTAAAACCTGAGACTGTGGTCTGCAGCCAGACTGTCTTGGAAATACTTGCCCTTTAATGCCATTACATTCAGCTTTTTTGATAGTCTTGCTTATAATCCACATCAAACAACCAGTAAATTATTGTATGGTTCTACATCTGTGTTTCTCTTTAATGCTTGGAAATCACTTGTCACTGCTGATGAAAGTGGTTTACTTTAACTACTTGTGCCTAGTGTGAGACCATTCAAACAAAACACAGTACAAAACAATAAAGGTTGTATGACATAGATTAGCTTTAAAGTTTGTTTCATTATTAGATACTAAATTTGTTTATAACCTGATATGCAGCATGAAGCATCGACATCTCATAATGTTCTCCGAGAGATGATGCACTTTAAAACGATCATACAGTATATCTGTAATTCAACTCTTTGGTCACTATAGGGTCGGCATTGTCACCTGCCGGATATGAGACTGCTGAATTCAAATGTGCTGTCTTTATTCAGTTGGAATATTGTTGTGTTATCAGGTCCTAAATTTGGCACTTTTTGTCACTTTTGGACTTTTCTAATGTCCTTTTGTTAATAAGTATCTTATCAGGGAAGCAGAAAAAGTTAGACCAAATTCTACAGGTTTACTGTAGTTTTCTGTGTACCGTATTTATTGGATACATGTTGAGGTGTCATTTAGTATTTCATAAGTTTGGCATAAGTCTATCTATTGACAGCTAGAGGTGAGTTAATGCACTGTAAATACTCCCACACCTCTGAATGACTGTGGAAGAGCTGTTTCACAAACTACAGGGGTGGTACCTGTGAGTCATGTGTCTATTTATGTGTTCAGTTGTGACAATAGTAATAGAAAAAATGGTCCAATCTTAATATTTGATCGTCTAAGAACAATCAGAACATATTCCAATGATCCCACACTAATGGACCTTATAAGTCTGTAATTAAGCCTTGCATCAAGACAAACAATAACTGAAGAGGATTTTACTCCCCAAAAATACCAAATAGTTGGATGGTTCTTAAATTCTGACACAATTTGTTCCTTTTTTAAATATTACATACCCATTTTGTCAGTTTGAATGCTGTGTTACATAGAGCAGGGGTAAGACTTGTGGTCACTGGCACTTCAGCATGCAGAGGCTTAAATACATGCAGAATAGTAGTTAGTCTTTATTTATTATAGAGGTATGGTCTTGGAAGCCTTTTTGAGGTTATGAAATTGCCCGTCCCATTCTGGGATCATGCAAACCCTCATGGAAAAAAAGATTTTTTTTGTTTTGTTTTGTTTTGTTTTGTTTTGTTTTTTACAAATGCAGTACTAACGACTACCTTCCTTCCTGTGCTGATGACTTTCATTCTTCCCAAACAGCATAATGTGTGTTTTTTTCTTACTTTGGTTTTAGTATTTTTTTTAATATCACAGGTGTTGTAGAAACTGAGGCTTGTTTAAGAGGAGGTGTAGCCCTCTAAATAGATTTGCATGAGGTTTGCAAAAAAGTGAGCTCAGTCACTGGAGTCTGCCAGGTCATTTGTTCAGTCGGTCAGTTGCTCACGCTGCCAACCAGTCAGGAAAAGTCAGACTCATCTGACTGCTCCAAAAGCTGTAAACTTACAGTCAAACTTCCACTGCTATCTTTCATTTTCTCGTTTTCTGCAATTTGCAGGCATACATGCTTATGCACTCATCTTGTAGGCAACAGATTGCCTAAATTTTGTTTGTTTGCCCAAATGTAAATTCAAATTACAAAAGAAAATAGAATGAAGTGAAGCTAGAAACCTCCTTGCTTATCTTTGGCAGATAACAGATGAAAATACAACACAGGCATTAGGAAGTAGCTACAGATCGAATGTAGTATTGTATTGGCAGAGTTTGGCACCACTGGGATAAAGCTTGATGCCTGCAGGGTTCTGCTAAATGGGATATTTGGTGGGCAAAGACTAACTTCTGTGGCTACTAGTCAGACCCTGTGTTGACACTGAATGGGGTAAAATATCAATACAGCAGTGACTCACGTGATGCAGTTATTGAATCACTTGTGCCAAATATGTGTCATTATCTTGTGACTCTCACTGTGGAGTTTATTGCATGAATGAGGGTCAGTGGAACAGAAGCTAATTAGCCAAAGAAGAAGACGACAGTGGAATTATGTCCAACAGCAGAGAGAAAAAGAAAGAATAAAGCTTTATAGGGTTATTTTATATTCTGCAGTTAATCAGATACGCTGATTTGTCAGTATGTTATTGTTTTGCATTGTAATATAATCTTTGTATCATGATATTCTTGTTACTTTGACTTTGTATAATGTCATAAGTTACCATGCAATTCCCACCCATAAGATTTGCATTTTTTTTATGCACAGAAAAGGTAAAATAGTGTTGCTACTGTTTGTATATGTGTAATGCATATAAAAACTAAACGCAGATTAAACTGTTTGGACTGCTGCAAACATGACTTCTATATTCCCAGTGACTGAAAGAGAGAATGAACAAGAATAAGGTAAAAACCGGATACTTGAGATGATAATGATGAAGGGAGCTAAAGGAGAAGAAGGAGAGAGAGTAAGGGTGACAGATGGCAGGCAGCAGATTAGCGCTCTCTCACTGTTCTCTGCCACTGTGAGAGCATTGATCTGACCACACTTCATGTAATTTATTGCCTTCTCAAAAAAGCCGGAGATCAGTAGT
Source organism: Cheilinus undulatus (assembly GCF_018320785.1). Taxonomy (NCBI): domain Eukaryota; kingdom Metazoa; phylum Chordata; class Actinopteri; order Labriformes; family Labridae; genus Cheilinus; species Cheilinus undulatus. Next base: position 23,490,598 of record NC_054865.1, on the reverse strand, counting down.
CCTCTTCCCAAAAACCCTTCATCAGTCTGTATTTCTTTCACTGCCCCTGCTCTCCTGCTCTTGGCTTATTTTCTGGGACATCAAAGTTTTCCCTCAGCCAAAATCCCCGATCACTTCCTGAAGTTTGGACAAGGAAATGCTTGTGTGTCCGAGGGTTACTGGGCAGGAAGTGTTGAGCAGAAAGATTGGAATTTCTCTCCTCCTTTTCCTCCTCCTACTTCATCATGTGAGGCTGACTGGCTGATGGGAGAAAGTCTTGGAGGAAACAGGTGTTCAACATTCAAGAAACGGCATTAAAATGAAAGCTACCAGACCAAAATAATACATGAATGAATCACTGGCTCCTGAACCAACACCGCTTGGACTGGTATTCGTCCTGTACTGCGACCTTCTGAAGCAAAAGTTCACACTGTCCATTTTTGCTGTTTCATATCTAAACAAAGTAGTTTGGCATTGGCTGTGACGGTCCTGGAGTCACAGATGAGACCTGGAAACATGCTGGCAAACCCAGCTCAGCCACTGGTCTGTAGGAAACATGGAGCCCATGTATATGCTACATTTAGTCTGTTGATATAAAGTTAAGTATAGAGCTGCAAACCTTTCCACCAAAAGCAATATTTTCCAAATAGTTAAACAAATTATTAAATCTAATTATTTGTCAAATTAATATGAAAATGAGAATGTTTAGATTTTCACTTCTTCTTCTTTGTCCTGTAAGTTAATACCTAAAACCTTTGAAGCCTTGGCCAAAAATCAGAGCTATGCAAGAGCACCATTTCTTGTTTTCCATGTGCATGACTCAACAGGAGTGTGTCTAAATTATGATGTAATAGGTATTTAGAAAGGCATGGTCATGGGTGACAGGTTGAATATCATTGTGACAGTGTAATTGTACGGCAGTGTCTGTCATTCTGCTCACTACACAGAGTGTTTGCTTGTTACTATGACTTAAATAATCCATATTATAAAAAATGTGTCATATTGTTATAAAGTAAAACGGAGAGCACAGACAGGCTGCTACAGTCTGCCTGTAACCAAATGTAGAAGAGAAGGTTTTATTAGACACAGACCATGCATTTAGACTTTCTTTACATTTACCCATTCCCAGTACATTACAATCCAAATTTCTTCATGAAACACATTAAAAACAACAAAAATAGCACAAATGATTTATAATCACACTTAAAAACACTGAAAACTACACAATAAAACAAGAAGACCAATCTAAAAAAAAATAAATGGTAAAGGAAAGGATTGCAACCATATTTGTGCAGAGCCAAAAGTCAAAGAACAATTTGACCTTACGAATAAAGCCCTGGATAAATGGGCTATACATTCATGTTTTTTTACACAGCTCTCATCTTCACTCAGAATAACTGGAATTAACTTGGGCTGAGTTACACTGGCACATTTGAAGAAGAAGAAGAAGAAGAAGAAGAAGGAACATTTGATTGATAATGAGAATGTAGGGGAAACGATAAGTGCATTTCTGCTTTTTTCAAATATTTTGGATTCAGGAGAGATGTGTCATGAGACCTGTGCCTGTGTAAAATATGACAAAAGACCCACAATGGATAGAAAATATTGAACTTCAACTTTCTTGCATAACATCTCATGAAGGTGTCACATCCCCTACTCTATGAGCTGTACCATATGGTAGACAGAGTCCCTCGATGTGAACCAAACTGGACTGGTTGTGCAAAGGAACCATAGTGTTATCTTTTCACCTTTCTTCAAATTTATTTAATGTTTTCATTTTGAGGATCTGGTGCTGTTATAGTAATGTGCGTTCTATGTTATTTATTTCTGTTGTTTTTATTTATTGAGTCTACATTAGAGGCAGCTAAACATCTGCAGCACTGGAGTTTATTTATTGTTTGTTTAAAAGGATCCCCATCAGTTGCTATCGGGGCAGCAACTAGTCTTCCTTGTCTCCTATCAACTAACAGTAAAGACATTCAAAAGACAGCAGAGAGTTTAGCTACATGCTAGGGGTGGGAGAAAAATCAATACAGCATAGTATCGCAATATTTTGTCTGGTGATATATCGTATCGTCTCGTCCACCAACTATCAATTTTTTGAAATTAATTGCTAATATGAACAGAAGTCTATGATAATGGAAAATAAAATCAATAGTTTGTACAATAGTTTGTCCAGTGAGGTCGGCAGAGGTGACGGTCATAGAGCAGAAGAAAGTTAGTACAACAAACATGGCAGCACCAGGGGAAGGACATTAGGAATGCAAACAGGGCACAAAATAGATGGACATGACACATAAGGTTTGCAAGAAGTACTACATGAGAACAAAAGACTGCCTAAATAAGACAAACATAAGGGCAAGACTAATGCTAAACCAACTAAACAGTTGAAAAGTGGTATAGCCCTGAATCGCAGTATATGGTATCACAATACTAACTGTACTGCAAAATTTTTAAAATCACAATAATATCGAATAGTGACCCAAGTATCGTGATAATATCGTATCGTGGGGCTACTAGTGATTCCCACCCCTACTACATACAGTCACACTCATCCACAAGCAGAAGCACCCAGCACCCAACATCAACCCCTCCCAAAACACCATCCGCTACTCCATGTCAAGAAAACAGAGGAAAAAGTATTTGATACATACAACACATTTTCCTCTAGAAGGATGGCACCAAAATCTTTCCAATTCAAACAAATTAGATGTGTGTGATGAGTCCAGGACAAAAAATCTCCAAGGGGAAAAAGGCGTATGGACCATACCATGTGGTATGGTACAATTAGGTTGTTACACACACCAGCTGTTATTATTATCTTGTCATCTTGATTCTGATTCCAGTATGTCTCAGAGAGTATAAAATAATGAATAACAACAAAAAAATTGCATGCCATTATTTTTGGGACATTTCGGCACAGATCTTGTCACAGCATGGTGACATTCCTCCTCCCTCCCCTCGTTCATTCATCACTAAAGTGAACAGATTTTCTGCACCACAGGGTCTCTTCAGAGGAACGAGGGGTGGAGCAGCTCTCTGAACTGTTATCTAAGGAAAATATGTATTTGAAATATCTGTAGACATGTTTAGTTTTCTTCAGTGTAGGATGAGTGTGAGCTCAACTGTGTTTTGTACCTAGCAGGGCCTTATTGTGAATTAGAGACCACAACAACATCAGGTTTGATGTGCTTCCTCTAATGCTGCTGTAGTGAAATAATCTTTCTTTCTTTTATATTTGCCTCCTTTCTTGCATGTAATATCTTAACTGCTCATGTTACAGTTATTTTTTCTTTATATTTATTTTATTGCACATTTCATAATTTTCTCATATCCAGCAGGTGTTTGGTGTGTTTAAGGATGAGTATGGACCCAGTATCTAAAGCTGTATTCACACTGCAGTTAAAAGTGACCTGAATCTGATTTTTTGCTCACATGTGACTCATATGTGATTTTTTTCTGACAGTGTGAACACTGCAAGTGACATTGAATCTGACCTTTTGTAATCACATTCAGGCCACTTTTGTATGTGGTTCTGAATCAGATGCGTATTTGATCTTTTGGAAGTTGACTGCAGTGTGAACAGGCAAACCAAAACAAACAAAAAAAAAAGATCTGAGAAAAGATCAGAATTGAACGTTAAGGCCTGCAGTGTGAACATAGCCTATGAGTGAATAATCTACCTGTTAAATCTGGGAAGTAGCCTATACTTGTAATGCAGATCTTTAGGGCAGTTTGTCCCTGGGCTTGGTTGGCCCCATCATGAGAGTCTGATCTAAACCACTACTATACAGAGCACTGTATTTCTCTGGATAGTAAGTGTCTTCTTATGAGTTCTTGTCAGACTATCTTGTGTATTGTCCAGCCACTACAGAGTCAGTTTGTATAGTATTGGAACATGTCCCGTTAGTTTAAAAGCGTTGGGATGTGGCCAGTGTACTGCTGACTGAAGAGAACAGGAGGAGCCCTGTTTGCCTCTGCTGACTGACCAAAATCTCCCTCACTCGCTCTCTCTCTCCCTTTTTCTCCCTGCTCTCTAAGACACCAGCGTCCTGTCTTAGCTGCAGCACTGACACCATGACTGACTCTGCTGTGACTGTGTGTTTTGCAGATGGCTGAAAGCAGTAGCTGAGGACGCTGCCGGGAGTTCCCCCTCTCTCCGTCTCTGCCACCTGCAATCATGAATGGTAAGACCTCTGCAGTGTGTGTGTGAAAGAGAGACGAGGGCTATAAATGCATGTGCGTGTTTAAGGCTCTGCAGATCTACTGTGACCTATACAAAGCCAGATGTGGTAATAATTCCTGGTTTGATGCATTGGTAGCTGCACGTGCATCAGTCTGAAGACTTTCTTTATTATTGTTTGTTTGAGTGAGGTCATTCTTCTCACCAGCTTACAACAACTTAAACAACTTTAAGTGTTGCCCCCTTGCAGTCATTCTGAGGTCTGTTTCTTTCTGCATTTTGACACCAGCTTTGTTAGTAGTGTCAGTAACACAGTTAAGACTCTAGGAGATTTGTTTGTTCCTTATGATAAAGTTTATTAGTTGTTTGCTCTGGTTGGCTGTGGGGTTAAGGGCGGTGAAGCTACTGAAAATGTAAAACAAAGTGACAGTCAGTCACAGATCTCCATTATCATTATGTCAATATCTGCTTCCCCACTCCTTACTCTCACTGGAGCTGGCCTTGAACCTTGCTCTTGATTTACATTTGTTTGTGTGCGTCTGCCCTCCCTTTTGTGTCTCTGCAGAAAATTCCTAAAGCTTTGGTATTCATCGAAAGGTGTATGGTTGTTTGCTCTGCTCAGGTTCATATGTGATCTGTGTGTAATTTACATTTGTGTGATTTGTTTAAACAGAGAGAGGGTAAAACAGCCATGGGCCTGTTCAAAGAGCAGATTTTGCTGAGTACAGATTCTTCCTATCCAAGCCCCTTTAAAAAGCTGAATCGATAAAAACATTTTAGAGGAGCTCTGTTTTTCTATTGCCTTTATTTTTGAACCTTTAACCAGAATTCAGTGTCATATAGCTGTGATTTAACTCTGTATTTAGGCATTTCAGAGGCAAAATAATTTGTAAACAGTCAGCACCAGGAGCATTAATACACTCAATGCTGTCTGACAAAGACATCAATTCAAATCACTGAGCAACAGGGCCCTGGCATTTTTATTGATATGATGTATTTAACCTCTTTTCTTTCCCTTCCCCCTTCTGTCTCGATTACTCTTTCATTTTCTCTCTAGGTGGCACAAGCACATGGGCGATCACCCCAGAGGAGAGGGACAAACATGATCAAAAGTTTGACACCCTCTCACCCTCAATGGGTTACGTCTCAGGTACTCACTCAGACAGACATCATTCAAACAGTGATATCTCACTAATCCCTCAGCTGTTAGCTGCTCTAATTAAAATACCATAATACAATAGGTAGAAATAGATATATAAGTAATAGCATACTCTTGTGATACAGTCACAGACATTCACAACAGGTACATCTTTTTTAGTTTTGTGCAAAGGAATCTAAATCTTCTTGTTTTTCTGCTTTTTCTGTCTGTTTCTGTAGGGGAGCAAGCAAGGAAGTTTTTCCTCCAGTCAGGGCTTCCTGCTTCAGTTTTGGCTGAGATATGGTAAGAATCGTATCCACACTAACATACGGAGTGTATTGAAACAGAGTTGATCACTCCCAGTCTGCTCTGTGTCTCAGGGCTCTGGCTGACATGAATAAAGACGGGAAGATGGACAGGTTGGAGTTTTCCATTGCTATGAAGCTCATTAAGCTAAAACTTCAGGGTACAACGCTTCCCTTATCACTTCCAATCATCATGAAGCAGCCTCCAGTGCCTGCCCCCACCCTCAGTAACCCCACCTCAACTTATGGTAATAACACTTTAGAAATTCTGTGTGAAAAGAGTTCTTTGCATTTTGATGGCTTTGTTGTCTTACTGGTGTGTTAATTTCCTATGTTTAAGGCATGGGGGGCATGACGATGATGCCAGGGTCAAACCTCGCCCTGTTGGCCCCTCTGTCCATGTCAACCCCCGGACTCTCAGCAATGTCCCCAATGACAGGCCTGACACCTTTAGTTCCTACAGCAACAGGCCTCAGCCCTCTGATGGCCACCCCCACTAGACCCATGATGTCCACCATGGGAAGCGCCACCCTCCCAAACGGCACCATGGGAATTCTCACTCCAATGCCAGCTGGGGCTTTGGCCACAGGTACGACTGATTATTTTTCATTTTCCTTTCTGTTGTCTGTCTTACTGGTTTTAAAAAACAGTCATTATCAGGGCCTTGTTTTGCACTTGTTGCTTCTTAAGTTTTAATGACCAACCATATTTATTTTTCAGTCACTTTATTAAAAATAGCCCAAAAACAAGGATAACACATACAAAAAAACCTCTTTTAGGGAAGCTCCCTCTAAGTTTCGTGAAGTTTTATTTTGATATGCTGCTCTTGTAACACTGTTACAAGTATACTACTAGTATTACAAGTATATTTCTGTATTTCTATATTTTATTTTAAGAAAATAATCAGAGTCTCGAAAATTTGGACTAAGCTTTTGCAGAGTCAGGAATCTGCCTCATCTCCATATGAACAGCTTCCCTGTCCTTGACAAGGTTACAGTAGTGGTGGATGGGCATAATTACTGACCCACAGCAGAACTCCCCTTCCAGTTCCTAAAATTACAAATAAAAATGTATTTGCTTGAAGAAATACAGCATTGAGAATTGATTTTTGCCGTTGCTGACTAAAAATAAAATGTAAACATGATAGTGTGCATCAATATGGGAGAGAGTGTAAGGTAAATGTGTGCACTCTTTGTGCTATCAGGTTTACCTTATCCTGCATCCACCTACACCTCTCCGATGACTCTCTCCTCTGCGGCTCCTGCTGGTTTGAACAAGGCCTCATCACTGCTTGACCTAGGATCTAGCAGGTAATGTACCAAACACAGAGAACTTCCTCTCCCTGGAATCTCAGCTTCATTCATTGTGTCTGTCCTTTAGAAGTGCAAAAACACTCAAGTTTGAAATGCTCAGCTGGTATTTTTGTCTCTTTCAGCTCCGCTTCCTCGTCCCCCTCTGTGATGTCCCCCATGGCGGCTGTTCCCAGTGACTGGGCTGTGCCGCACCCCTCCAGACTCAAATACAGACAGCAGTTCAACAGCCTGGATAAACAGATGACTGGATTCCTCACTGGTACCATGTTTATATACATGTTTTTGTATGTAACAGTGTGTGGGTCATGCAAAACTGAATTATGTCTGGAATGCAGGCGTGGAGGTTTATGAAGAAGACTTACCGATGATTTCATAACGGTCGCCTCCCTCCACTGTCAGGACTTAGCTAATTTTAAGGAAGTGGAGGCTGGGGGTGTGTTCAGACACAGGAACAGTTTCTCAACACAAGCACATACACAGTCAAATATGCAAAAGCCTTTTCATTCTGTTTCTGCAGGCCTTGTTGGACCTGTTCATCACATGTTAGCTAAATCACTTTTAGAGGATTTTTAATGTCTGAGTTTGCAAATAAGGAGCACTTAGGGTAACTTAACAACTTGCATTAATTATTTTTTGTGGCTGCTTTCAGCTAACCAAACTATGCATTATAGAGCTGTGTATTTTTAGTTCTTTTAATACTTTAAAATGCATGTTTTCTGCATGTTTTAAAACATTCAGTCTACATTATTTCTTTACCAATGTTATTAAAATCTGCTGAGCTTTCAAAAAATTACAAATCCTCCTCCATATTTCATAAAATCTGCTACACTCAGAAAGGAGAGAAAGAACTGTTCCAGTTGCCTGTTACAGTTATATATTGTGCAATCTAGATATTGTTTTGGAGCTTTTCAAACAAGAAGGATTTGTTGCCAGGGTATCAAAACAGGCATCAGTTTAGAATTGAACAATACCTGAAAAATGATGACATTGTGATATATTTCTTCCTTTTTCTAAATATATTGCACACAGAAATACAGCGAGTTAATCCAAATAAATCATAGACTCTCTGACTCTTTCCTTCAAAGACATAAAGAAAACCTTGAGTCAGTCTTTAAATTTGTAATGTTGCTGTCTTTGTTCAGCATATTTGAGTTATATGAGTGATGAATGCTCACTGTGCAGGGCTTAGAGACACACCTACAGTGTCTTCCTCTCTTCAGCACACCCATAAATCTATGCTGTACAGGTGTCATGACATTTATCACTCTTGTTGCCAGGTCAGCAGGTGAGAGGCGCCATGGCAACCACGATGCTGACTCAGACACAGCTGGCTTCAATCTGGTGAGAATGTCAAACATGGATTTGTGTGTATGTGTCTGAACATGTCTTGTGATTGCTTCTGTTAGTGAGCTTAAGTCTGGTTTTGCATTAAGATTCATTCTTGTGGAGCTGGTGGGACAATTAGTCTCTGTCTATCAAGGAAATGTTTGTTAGTAAATTAATACATGGTGTATCTTTCCACATTAGACCTTGCAGGACTACAGTTTCACAGTATATATACAGTACTGTGCATACATTTCAGGTATGTTTGGGCCAAAAATTGATGCTGCAGTAAGGCGTAGATCTGGCGAGTGAGCCGTCTGAGGGCACTTTGGGTCAGGAAGAAAGATTGACACAACCCTTGTCATGCTCTGGGTGTCCCTGCATGTTGCCAGCAGCTTGGGAAAATAATCTGTTGAAAAAACAAGGTCCTCAACTTTAGGAGGACTGTGCAAGTGAGTAGTAGGGTTGCTATGACCCTGGTTGTGCTGTGGATATCCAGAGGGGCCAAAAACCAACAGTGGTTCCCGAGTGTATCACCAGGGGCTAAGAAGCCTGGGCTAATGAAATGCAGTCAAGCTTGACCTCAGCTGCAGAGCAACACACGTGTTAGCATGTTGAGCCTGATTCTCGCCGCCCCTCCCCCTCCCCAGCCCTGGATTTTGGCACATTGGGCCCTTAATGAATCTTTAGCGCCCTACATGCCTAAAACTTCTGCATATTACTGTTTCAGAGCTTTATGTGTGCTTTTCATCCCAAATGAATTTTAGAATTTAAAATGAAAATTAAATTGTTTGAATGCAAAAGCCCTCTAACGTCATTGATCTATTTTCTTTACACAAATCTAGCATCATCTCACACAACAAGAAGACACCAACTAATGTAAATTTTATTTTGAAACAAGGATAAAGTAACTGTATGATTCCAATTATGCAGGTTCCAGTGGAGCCAGAGCTCAAATTGCTGAGAACAGTTGTTTCTAACCTTCACAACAAAGTTCAGCAGTTGAAAAGCTGATAAACATTACTGATTGTCTTTTTAAAGACAAAGATTCTTTGAAGTTGACAAACATCTTGTCTTTTTCTTGAAATACCCTTCTTTTCAGTAGGTATTTAGCTGTATTCAAAGATAATGACTTTATCTGTCTTAGATTATGGTGATGTAATTTATAGAAATGCCTCTGCCTCCACTCTTAAACCCCTGGATTCCATCTATCATTCTATCTCAGATTCATTACTGCCCATGAAAGATGGGCAGGTCACCTCTGACTGTAAGATGTGACAGGCATTGGTTCTCATTTATTTATAAAGCCCTAGTTGGTAAAATGGCATCATAAATAACACATCTGTTTAAACAGTCTCATAATCAATACTCAACACGATCTAGTAACTTGCTGCTGTTGAAGTTCCACGGGCAAACACTTAGTTTGGAAGAACTGCTTTTAGCTTCTCTGCTGCATTCACATAGAACACTTAACAAACACGTGTTCCTATTGGTCAGTTTAAAAGTATGATAATGAACTACTCTGCTTATGAATGTGATTGTTTATAACTGTGCTTATTTTGGTTAAGGCATTTTATTGGTTGCATTCTACATCATTCAAAATGAGGGAATGCCCTCAGTTATTTTTTTAGATTAAATAAAGGTTGAATGAATGGAAAAAATCAGAAAACAATATACGTTGTGCAGGAATTTGGCTGATGTTGATAAGGACGGCAAGCTGAAGGCGGAGGAGTTTATTCTGGCGATGCATCTGGTGGACGTAGCAAAGACTGGACAACCACTGCCACTGACTCTGCCAGCAGAGCTGGTTCCACCCTCAGGAAGGTACATGTGCACATACGACTACATTCAACAAGACTGTTGAAACCAGCTTTCAAACTTGGGTGCAGAATAAGCAACATTAAAGTTTATGTTCATTTGATGTTGTAAGGATATAGTGTGTTAATCTTAATGCATATTCTAGGGCTGCAGTGAATGGATCCAGTGCTTCTCCCTATGCTGCTCTGATGGATGACTTGGACATCGAACCTCCACAGAAAGCCAAAGCCAACTGTCAGTACTCAAACTGCTAACCCTCATCACACAGTGTAGCCTTTATCTTAGGCTTTACAGAAATGGTGTTTATTTTATGATTTGCTGTATAACACACTAAGCTATTAAGAAAGCAGAAAATAGGCAGCAGCTTTAGATCAGGCAAAAAAGCTGTTAAACTCTAAGTTTATTTTTGAAAACATTCTGATGTAATTTTAAAAAACATGACGTTATGATTCAGCATACACACTGACCACAGCTTTAACCAAAGTTACACAAAGATCTATGCCTTTTCATTTTTACACACCGTAAAAAGAAAGTAGCAGCTTCAAATGAAGGTTATACAAGTTCTTTTAAGTATTTTCACCGCTAAATCTGTTGTAAAATCCTTTGATCTACAACATGTTAATAGCCCAGTTACCTTGGTTTACATCTTTTATTTCATTGACATTATTTTTTGATAAAACACAATTTTGTTTCAAATAAGTACAAGTTTATCTTTACCTATGCTCATCTACCCAGCACAGTTAATTTGCAGTTCATTTTTATACCATTGGCTTGTTGTAAACATATAAAATAGTTTTTTATTTTATACAAACAAAGTTAGTTCTTGTTGGAATTGCCTGATTCTAATCAACATACTGACCTCACTGACTGTTTTTGTCAATTTTCAGACACTTTTGAGGATAAATTCAAAGCCAACCTGGAGCGAGGAAACGCTGAACTGGAGAAAAGACGACAGGCTCTGCTGGAGGCTGAGAGGAGGGAGCAGGAGCGACGTGCTCAAAAGGAGAGGGAAGAGCGAGAGAGGAGAGAGAAGGAGGCTCGGGAGGCTGAGGAAAGGAGGAGGAAAGAGGAGGAGAGGAGGCTGGAGCGACAGAGGGAGCTGGAGAGGCAGAAAGAAGAAGAGCGACAGAGGGAGATAGAGAGGAAAGAGGTGAGAGGAGCATGTTAAAACTCTCTGAATGACTGCGAATACTTTGTGATTTTGAGCCATTTCTTCACACTTACTGGTCCTGTGTGGGCTCATTCAGGCGGCACAGCGGGAGCTTGAGCGGCAGAGGAAGGAGGAGTGGGAGAGAAGGCGGCGGGGAGAGCTTCAGATAAAGAGGGAGCAGGAACAGGATGATATCATCAGGCTGAAAGCAAAGAAAAGGAGTCTGGAGATGGAGCTGGAGGCTGTGGTGAGTGCCATAGGAGGACAGTGTAGATGTTTTATTCTCGTTTTAATATGTTGATACATTTTCACCCCACTGAATGAGCCTCTGTTTTCCTGCTGGTTCTCACCTATCAGGCAGGATCCAAGAGAGTTCCTGTCATCCTCTCTCACACTTTCTCTACATCTCTTAACCTCAGGGTAACAAGCACCGTCAGATCTCAGACAAACTAAGGGATTTTCAGAATAAGAAGAAGCTTCAAAAGACTGAGCTTGATCTGGTGAATCAGAGGATAGAGACACGCCAGCAGGACATGCACAACCTGCAGAAACAGTTGGAGGTGTGTATGTGTGACCTCTGTTACTTTTCTGAAGTTGTCCATGTGTTTTTTTCTATTCTATTTCATTGCAGTGTGAAAAGACAGACTTTCCATGAAGTTTTTACAGTTGCGTATGAAGTGACACATTTCTTGTTAAATTTCCTCTCATTCAGGAGTTCCAGAGGAAGTTGTCCCAGCTGACACCAGAGCAGAAGAGGCTGAGTGAGAAACTGAAAAACATGGCTCTGAATAACATGCCTGGTTAGTACAGATGGATGAATGATCAGGAAATAGAGACATTCATTAGTTAATTATTGTAATGTAACAGTCTTAATAATAAGTAAAAATCTAAAGGCTTGCTTTACTTAAAATGCAAAATGCCTTAAAAAATACACATCTGGAAAGCTGCCAGTGAGATGTTTGTTTGTTTGTGTGTTTGTTTGTTTGTTTGTTTGTTTGTTTGTTTGTTTTTGACAGGGAAGATTATAACTTGTTTTGTTGTTTTTTTGTAGTGTCGACCATGTCCACCATGAAGACGGGTATTACAGAGAAAAAAGGTACATGTATGAAACTGAGACAGCAGCTGGAAGCTCTGGAAAAAGAAACTGCTGCAAAGCTGGCAGAGATGGACCAGCACAACAAAGATATGCAGGTAAGAACCAAATGCAGAGATGAGCTTATAGACTTAAAATCACATGTGACTTGCAACTTTTTAATAGAGCTGTAGCTGTATTCACGAACAATGAGGCTCATAAGTACAGATATAAGTAGAGACAACTGACTGAGCCACATTCGCCAAAAATGTTCGAAAATCTATCTATGTGCTGGTTTCTGCTCACAAGTTTTCTTTAGCAGGGGTTCATTCTACCTATACTGAGTTACCCTTTTCTGTTTGACTCATTCTTTAGTCTCTGAGTCAAAAAAATACCTTATTTATTTACTTTTTTAACTAATTATTTATGTAACCTTCACAATTATGGAAATTCCTGAACTGAAAGTACACCGATGTAAATATCCAGCAGATCTACTTAAAAACCTGGGCAACTTTTTGTTTTTTATGGAGTAATAACTAAGTGGCTCAGGGAACAAAACATCAAACATCAGAATTTTGGGCCTGTGGCTAGGAAACTCCACCGACCTTAATCCCATTGAGAACTTGTGGTCAATCCTCAAGAGGCTGGTGGACAAACAAAAACCCACAAAATCTGACAAACTCCAAACAATGATTATGCAAGAATGGGTTGTCATTTGTCAGGATGTGGCCCAGAGGCTGATTGACAGCATGCCAGGGCGAATTGCAGAGATCTTGAAAAAGAAGGGTCAACACTGCAAATATTGACTCTCTGCATAAACTTAATGTAATTGTTAATAAAGACTAAACTTGACATGTATGAAATGTTTGTAGTAATATGTCAGTATGCATTAGAAACATCTGACAAAAAGATCTAAAAACAATGCAGCAGCATATGTTGTGAAAATTAATACATGTGTTATTCTTAAAACTCTTGGCCTTAGATAGGAATCATAGGATCAGGGTGGAATGGTGTAGACTCTGAGTGTTTGGAAGGTTGAGCTCCACTTAGTGTACAGATGAAGATAGTGCCAGAATAAATGTGCAAGAGGTGGGTTAAAGCTTGCGGGTGAACAAATGGCAGGTCTTCTGAGTACCCTTTGTTACATAAAATATGAATCAACTGTTTTTTAAGTAACACTAATATTATGTACTAATTTTGCTGCTTTGCCCTTTAAACCTCTTTTCTCTCCTCTTTACTCCTTTTATGACTTTCTTCTGTTCACTTAAACATTCCTCTTCTTCACCCCTTTTTTCTTTTTCTCCTTTGAAAATCATCCTCTTGTTTTTTCCTTTGTTTCTTTATCATTCCCTTCTTGCCCATCTTTAATTCCCTGTCCCCAGACTTCACAGCATGTTGAGGAGGATGACTCTATGCTTCAGGCTGTCCTCTGTCTGCTGGCCTGCCTCCGTAACCTCTTCTACCTACTAAAGGTTTTCGCTTTAGGTGTCTTTCTTGTTATCCTCTTTTAATATCTAATCTTCTCTTCTCTTTTTGTCTAATCTGCATTTCCCTTCTGGTATTTCTCCATCTTTTTGAAGAGCAGTTGTAACCTTTTCTTGTTCTGTGTTTAGGAGCCTAACTAGGCAATTGTGTTTGTGTACCCTCTGTGCGTTTAGTCGTCTATCAACCCAACTAGTCTACTCATTTCTTATTTAGTCCTGCATTGTGTTGCACTCTTCTGGTAAAGGTGTTTTTTTGTTGCATCAGGAACTTAGGGAAAGCCAGAGACAGCAGCAGGCAGCACTGGAGAAACTACGGAGCATCAAAGAGGACAAACGCCGTGAGCTGATCCGGAGGAGAGAGCAGGAAGAGGAAAAGAGGAGGAAGGAAGAGGAGAGGAAACAGCAAGAGGAGGAAAGAAGGAGGAGGGAGGAGGAGGAGGCTCAGAGGTCATTTTATGTTGTTTTTTTTTTCAGCTTCACATTTTTCAATTAGTGTATTATGTAAACACAAAAAGTAAAATTTTTCTTACAATTACTTAGTAAGTATTAAGTACTTTTTTAGTACTTAAAAAGTGAAGCTTTCTCAGCTTGACACAAGCTTTTAGAATAACCATGATGTTTGTCTCCATTTCCAGGCGTATTAAGATGGAAAAAGAGCGACAGTGGCAGGAGAAGTTGAGAAGGGATGAAGAGGAGCGCCAGAGAAAGCTCCAGGAGGAGAGAGACGCAAAGCAGAGGGAGGAAGAGGAGAGGGAGAAACAGGCCCTCATCCAGGCTGCAAAGGAGCAGGCTGAACGAGAGCTCAGAGCGAAGGAGGAGGCAGAGCGGAGAAGAAAAGAGGCAGAGGAGAGGAAGAAAAAAGAGGAGGAGGAGCGACAAAGACAAGCAGAGAGACGGAGGCAGGAGGAGGAGAGGAGGAAGCTGGAGGAGGAGAGAAGGCTGCTAGAGGAAGAGAGGAGGAAGCTGGAGGAAGAGAGAAAGAAAGAGGAGAAGAGACGGAAAGAAGAGGAGGAGCGACGCAAGAAGGAGGAGGAAAGGAGGAGGTTAGAGGAGGAGAGGAGAGAGGAGGAGCGCAGGAGAGAGAGAGAGGAGGAGGAAAGGAGGAGACAAAGAGCAGCAGAGGCCGCCATCCGAGATGGAGAGGAGAGAAGAAGACGAGAAGTGGAGGAGAGAAAGAAGAGAGAAGAAGAGGAGAGGAGGAAGAGGGATGAAGAAAGGAGGAGGCAGCAGCAGCAGCAGGAGGAGGAGAGGAGGAAGCAAGAGGAGGAGAGAAAGAGGGCAGAGGAGGAGAGAAAGAGAAAGGAGGAAGAAGAGGAAAGGAGGAAAGCAGTGGAAGAGAGAAAGAGGAGAGAGGAGGCGTCCCGACAGCAGCCGCAGCAGAAGTCGGGGGGAGGCGGAAAAATCGACATTCAGGCTTTGCTCAGAGGTCTGGAGGAGCGGAAAGGTAACACACAGACAGAGTTTTACTTTAGCACATAATATATTGATTCCTAGGGTTCATGACATGATCCTTCATCTGCTGCTTTAGGCGGACAGCCCAGAGCCACGCAGCACAGGAAGTCAGCGGCTCTCACCTCCTTCAAAGCGCTCTACCCGTTTACTGCACGCAACAATGAAGAGCTAACTTTCGACGCAGACGATATCATCGAGGTAGGAGGAAACATGTCTCAGAAGAGTTTGACAAAAGGTGCAGCTGACACAGCAGTGATAGAACTTTCATCTTATCAACTATGATGATCTTGCTTGTTTTGTTGTTCTAACTTTAGAAATACAGTAGAACAAAAACTTTTTTCTGAAAGCATTTAGATTTTCTGGAGCCTTCCCTTAATCCAGCCTGTTTTACTTTATCTTTTTAATTCAGCTGCTGTAATTTACCTTTAAAAGACTTTATATTTTGAATTGTTCATATTTTAAGGGCTTATTTCACATTTTGAATTGGGCAAATACAACATTGTACATGGTTCAAGGCAGTAGTGTTCAAGGCCCTATTAATTATTAAGTGTGAAGAGGTCAGGATACAGAAGTAAGTCAGAAATAACCATAGATTGTAGAAGAATTGGACCAACCTCGTGTGACATCAGTCGTCTGCTTACAATAGGCGGACTCAAACGGCTCCTGAATCTGTGGAGGCTTCCATATTGAAATCCCGCTCTCAATCGAACTTTGGATCAACCTAACGGCCCGCCCACTAAGCACGACTTCCTGTCAGCCTGCTAGCTAGCATTCCGGTTGACAGAAACGGAGCCTCTGCCTGCCGAGCTATCTGTCAATCACTGTTCCCTCTAAGGGGGTTTTCTGCGCAATTGCGCACTGCTCTCCACCGCTCTGTGCAGAGGAAAAAAAAGTTGCGCACTCAAATATATCTGACAAGTTTTCACTGTTATTTTGTAATGTGCGCTGTGATCAAAGGCGCAATAACGCGCAGGCTGCTGGTACTGTAGTCTAGGGCTTCCACCTCCATGGGTGCCTCATACCTGAGAGATGTAAAGTGTGGCTACCACATAATGCAACAGCTGACACACCAATGGCAGGGCCTGTTATTGACAGCCACCGAATGCAGGTGGATTCCAGCCATGGGGGGTTCCTCAATGAGGCACTTTGGTGAGTTAAATTTATCAGCGTCACAAACTCCACGTCCCTCTAACTGTGCTCGGCTCTTACTGCCAGTGTGTGGGAACTAGATGGTTGTTTCAATGACTGAATCCATTATTTTAATAAAAAGTTACCAATATTTTGTAACATTAAATGGATATCTATTTTTATGTAAACAAGGTTCCTTTAAAGAATGAAGCTGGCCAAAATGATCTACAATGAGACCAGGAAAGAGGTGATCTCCTATAATGGACCTGTTATAAAATGATTTAAACCCTGATGGAACAGAGCAAGAGTTTTATCTCATCCTCGACATTCTAGATTTCTGGCTTTTTATATGAAACTACAAACTTTGTAAATGTCTGCTTTCACCTGAGGACAAATGCTTTTAAGTTATAACCACAGTTTACTTTTACATTTCAAAGGATTGTAAATCATCAAAATGTGAACCTTGATTTAAAAAACAGGATTTCCAGACATCAAAATTGTGGCTAGCTAAAACTGAGAGTGGCTTGTGGATGAATGAGTGGTGAAATTCATGACTTGAACAGTGATTGTTAATCTTTATTGTTATAGTCACCTGATATCACTTGTCAATGATATTTGAGTTTGGAGAGGTGATGCCATGGCGCTGCCATGTGGACGTGGCGTTTGCGTCAGATGTCGCCCACAGTCGATGAAGTAGTTGCTCAGTGTAGTTGAATGTCTGCTCAGGAGTTTTGAAAATTAGAGGGAACATTGCTGTCAATCCAATGAGACATGCCAATCAGCTTTTATCCTAAATATAATCCAAACGATCGTGGTACAAAAAATTCAACCCCCATACAGTGGGAGCACAATAAGACACTAGCTAATGAGACACGTTTGGTGTTTTGAACCAGGCTGTAAACCAGTTTATTTTGTGCGTCAAAACTGGCTGTTTAACATGTGTCCAGACGGGACTTCCGTTTTTCCTGCAGCCAGCCTCAAGTGGACACTCACGGTATAGCAAATTTTTGCACTTTGTATTGGCTTCATTTTTCAGGACCGAAGGTTGCCGCTTGGAAATAACTGACGAAGTTTGAAACCCGACATGCCAGCAGGCAAAATGTGTCTTTGAAAGCAGAGGCCATCATCCTTTTTCTTTCCTCCCATCAGGTTGATGAGACAACGGAGCGAGAGGAGGGCTGGCTATACGGCAGCAAACAAGGAAAGATGGGCTGGTTCCCAGAAAGCTATGTTGAAAGAGTGGCTCCATCCAGCGCTGCAGCTGGTACTGCTGCATCTTCTTCTGCTGCTGCTGCCCCTAAACTGCCGCTACAGTCGCAGCTCTCCAATGCCCTTGAAGCTGCCAAGGTAGCAGGGACAAAGTCTGCATTCACACCAACGCACTCTCCAAACCCTGCACCCTCTGAGACACCAGGACAGGTGAGGGGTTGGACACCTTATAATAAAACTAAGGATTCAGCTCTATCTTTATTGTTTGGGTGTATTGTTTTAGGTAAATACTCATTGTGCCGTCCTTCTGTGCCTCTCTCAGCAGGTGGTGGGTAACGTGTTAGCACAGGCACTGTGTTCATGGACAGCAAAGACAGACAACCACCTGAACTTCAATAAGGATGATGTCATTCAGGTGTTGGAGCAGCAGGAGAACTGGTGGCTGGGAGAGCTCAACGGGGAACAGGGCTGGTTCCCTAAGACTTATGTGACACTGCTTGGAGAAGAAGACAGCTCAGAGTGAGTATTCCTGAACTCATTATTGTTCGTTTAAACTCATGAGGAGGGGTTTGACTGTGTCTCATGGTAAAAAAAATACCCCTATTTAAGTTGCTTCATGCATTTCTACATAGATATTTATTTATAGGGGACAAACAGTAACACTGTGTCCAAAAAGGTTGAAACATTGTATACAATGCAAAATTTAACAGAGTGGGATATTTGTAATACTTTAAAATCTGTTATACCTGTTATAACAGCAAAGAAGCAACATACTTCAGTGATTTTAACGCTATTTAGAAGTGTCATTTTTCATCATAATCCTTATGGAAGCATGGCCTTGTCCCTGAGATCATATAACAACTTGTGATGGCTCAAAAAGACGGTGAAGACCTTCTGGAGGCTGGAGCTTCCTCCTGGCCTGTAGGTATTGGCTACACAGGACACCAAAAATCTTTTTTTTCCCCTCTCAAGGAAATTATCTTCAGACAGTATTGATGTAATCTTCATAAATCATCCTGAGGGGCTTACCTGCCTACTTCACACATCAGCATGTGTTGAGATCATTTGGATCTCTTTGATCTTATGGTTAAATCAATAAAAATATCCATCAGTCACATCATAATGTCAGTGTGTTTACCTGAGTCTAAAGCTGGTATGGTAACTCCGTCAGGATGTAAGGTATTTAGGAAGTATGAATGACTTTATCACTGTCACTCACTGAAACTTGGATTGTACACAATGATTTAATGATTCTGGCATTGTACATCTGTGAAGAAGAAACTGAGCCTGACAGTCAATTTCCTGGAGAACCAGTCAGTCAAGTGCACACTCCTTTACCTTTCCTATTTGGCTGATCACCAAAAGTGATGAGACTGCAAGTTCAGTAGAGTCTCTCCTATTATTAGTTAGAAGGAGACGGTTCCTGGCTTCTTAAATATCCCAGTTTGTGGTGAAGAAAACCCTTAGGAATAAAAGATGAAAAACTTGCTTACTTGCTAAGTAAGAATCAATAAGTAGGTAAATAAGAATAAATGAGGAACTACATTGTAGTGTTGAAGAAAAAATGCAATAAATAAAAGGAATGAAATAAAAACCTTGGTGATAAAACAGAAGTTAAGATGCTCTTTTAATTGATCTTCTTTTAAAATGATTTAAAGAAGTCACAGATGTACAGTTCATCCAGAAAGTATTTGGACTCCCTTCACCTTTTTTTTTTAGTTTTGTTGCTTCAGCCTGATACTACAGCCAAAAAAAATCATTTTTATTCTCATTATTTTATACTCAGTACCCCACCATGACAAAGTAAAAACAGAATTTTAGAAAATTACGCTAATTTAAACTGAAATATACCATTGACTTAAGTATTCAGACCCTTTGGAAAATACTTTCTGAATTTGCGGTAGCTGATCGAACACTCCTTTGAGTTAGGTTTATGTTGACTTAAGGATTAAATGTCATTTCCCTTGCACTAGAGCTACCAGCCAGTAAAAGGAAACATTTTTGCATGCTTACATGGATGTGCTCAATCTGCAGCACAGCCATCCACTACAAGTAAACAAACACAGTGAATGGAGTATAGCATTGTGTGCAAGCTGCATGGTTTTGCAGTATTATGATTTAGAAGATTAAGATTAAAACCGATGCAGGCTGTGCCAGAATAACCCGGTATATCGTCTGGAGCAATGCACACCCACATTAAGGCATGTGGACGTGGATCTGCAATGAAGATCAATGACTGATAGTACTAGTACTTCAGTCATTTGTCAATCCAACATCTACCTGATGACAGTGGTAAATAAAGTGTTCAATTTTGACTGTTCTCAATGTGTTTTCTGCTGTTAAGACTGGATCATTGGTCTAAATTTAAATTTTTATAACTGAGAAACCTCTTGTATGGAAACATCCTCAGGCTGAGTTTTGCTGTGATGTTTATTTGGTTTACTGCTTGACTCAATGAGCCAGATAAGTTTGTAAGATAAATCATTACATCCCTTGACAGCATGTATAAGAATAATTCTTTTGTCTTTCAGTGCGAAGAGCTCCCCTCCTGATGCTTTGGACTCTGGCGACAGCTTGCAGCTTGAAGGTGCAGATTCATTTCTTCTGACATTTACCTCATTTTTATCAATAACATTGATTTTCAGGGGCTTTCAATGGTAGAAACAAAGACTGTATAAAACATGGACACAGTGTCAGTGACATCACCCACTGGTTTCTGAGGCGTTGTGAAGCCCACGATTACGACCACCCTGCTAGAAATTTTGACTCCATCTAATTAACAGGCAAAGCAGTGGGCATTAAGCATCCTAGCAAACACCTACAATATGCCCACCTGTCAGTCAGATCAGCCAAGCCCCTAAATTTATGCAAATTCTAGCCTTAATGTCATCAAAACAAGTGAATTATTAAGCTCATCTTGAATACAGATGAATTATTAAAGTAAACCCCCTCAGAGTGCAGGTTTAACCAGTACTGTAGAGACCTAAACCATTTTTTTAACCCAGCTGTTAAAATGTAAAAACACATTTTTTTAATTTGGGGCATAACAGTAATTGGTTCAGGCTGTGAAACTGGTCTAAGGTAGGCATTCAAGGAGGTTCCTTTTTTCTTCTTACACATGACTTAAACTTTTTTAACCCCATCGATTGTGCTTGCACTTAAAGTACATTCTCAGTTGGTCTTTTTTTACTTAACTTATGTCATGTAATGAATTGATTTTGAAATCTTTCGCCATTCTCTATAAATCATTTTGTTGCCTTAGATGTGGGAATGTTAGTTTGCATTCATATATTCTTTGCTTTCCTAGAGTTTGTTGCGTTGTACACCTATGAGTCTCCAGAGCCCGGTGATCTCACATTCAGAGAGGGAGATATGATCCTAGTGAGCAAGAGAGAAGGAGAGTGGTGGAACGGCTCGATAGGGGATCGCTCAGGCGTCTTCCCCAGTAACTACGTCAAACCTAAAGAGACAGATGTAAGACCAACCAACACAAGCTGACACACCTTTATCAGTCCATCACTGCATCACACTGTTGTGGTTTGTGTATGTAGTGATATAAAAGGATTGTAATAATGGTATTGTGTTTTTTTAGACATCAAGCTTATCTGCAAAGAAGAAGCCAGGTGAGCTCAGTCTCATGTCTCTTTTCTCTCTCTTCATCTGACTGTCACTCATATATTTCCTGGTTTTGCATTCTGCTGCTGTTGTAAATTTGTTTTTCTTTTTGTTTTTTGTTTTTTTTTGCAGAGATTGCTCAAGTGATTCGACCCCACTCCTCTACAACCCCTGAACAGCTGAATCTGGAAAATGGTCAGCTCATACTCATCTTGAGCAAGAACGCCTCTGGGTGGTGGCTGGGAGAACTGCAGGTAAGTTTTTGCTAGTGAGTCTGTGAGGAAAACTGGACAGGAGATTATTTAAAAGTGTGCATGTGATGAAGCTCATCTCTACTTTAGATTCTCTGTTAGCAGCCTTATATGACTCTATCCAACAACTATTTTAGTAATCAATTCACTGGCCAGGTATTTACTTTTATAAATAAAATATGAAAAAGGTTGGGACTTGTGTTCACTACAATATCAGAGATCCTAAAGTAGCACTTCAAAAACCCTTGGTTTACTACCATGAAAGACAAATACAGATGGTCAAGTCTTTCTTGAGGATCAAGTAAGCAGCTGTTGATTGATTCTGCTATTCTTATCCTCCGTGCAACAGAACAGATCATAGTTTTGATTGGTCAAAAAATATTTGTATATTTTATATTAACATACCTTTTTACTCCTCAGCTAGCCATGAATATGTTATAATTTCTATATTAATTTAAAGGCATATAGGCTGTATACATACTGTTACATTTCCACTTTCAAAAATTAATGCCAGCTTTCAGATAAAACTTAACTCCTTCTTTATTTAGGAAGAGTTTCAAGAAAATCAGAGTACAATAGGCTGTACAATAAAAAGCTGCGCTATTTCAATGACAGAATTTTTTTACCCATCTAGTGTGGGTGCATAAACATATCTGAAATCTTTTTGTAAATAACAAATTAATAATCTACAAAAGAGTTTTTTTTTTCTCATATCAGGTTTATCAGTCCACTGTGAGTGATATTATTAGAAAGAGAAAGCATTCAGGAACAACAGCAACTCAGCCGTGAATTGAAAGACCACCTAAAATCCCAGAGCGGGGTCAACGATTGCTAAGGCATGTTGGGTGTTAAAGTGATCAACACAGTTGATTCCATTGCTGAACCATTCAAGCATTAATGTAAGCACAAAAACTATGCAGCAAGAGCTTCATGGAATGGGTTTTCCATGGCCGAGCTGCTGATGCAAGCCTCACATCACCAAGTCCATTGCCAAGTGTTGGATGGAGTGCTGTAAAGCACACTAACTGTTTGGTGGAAGAGGGATAATGTTAGGGGGATTTCTTTATAGTCCTTGCACAAAGCAAGGACTATAAAGACATGGTTTGAAGAGTTTGGTGTGGAGGAACTTGACTGGCCCGCACAGAGCTCTGACCTCAACCATCAACACCTTTGGGATGAACTGGAACTGAGATAGGAAGCCAGACCTTCTCATCTAACATCAGTGCCTGACCTCATAAATGCTGTACAGAATAAATGGGCACAAATACCAACAGAAACACTACACAATATTGTGGAAAGTCTCCCAAGAAGAGTGAAAGCTTTTAAAGCTGTTAAAGGAGGACCAATGTCATATTAAAATACATGTATTTAAATACGATGTCATTACAGACCCTGTTGGTTGAATGGTCAGATGACTGAATACTTTTGTCCATATAGTGTATGTTTTTTTTACTGGCTGCTGCTGCAGCTGCAGTGTGAGTCAGACCAAACAAACAGGCTGGGTGTGTTTAGGGACTGTATCAGTTTTGGGACAAAAAACAGTGCTGTATGACAGAGTTAGTATAGTATGGCTCTTTACAGCTGCAGTCTACAGCAGGCTGTGGTATACTGACGCTGGCACTAAGACACTGATTAATGTCCCACATAGACAACAGCTGATTCGAACAATATTAGAATAAGATGCGAAAAGACAGACTGTTTGACATCAAAGTAGTTGTTTATCCTTAAATATCAACTCTGTTCAACTCCTCTCTTTGTGAACAATCAAGCAAAACTCATGTAATAATATTAAGGACAGATGTGATGTTTGCAGAGCAGATCTTTGTGACAGCAGTGTTGATGTTTTGGCTTGAAATGCACTCTTCAGCATGAATATATATATATTTTTATTTATCAACCAGTCATATATAGACCTGGAGCTTATCTGAAACAGACCAGCTTTGATTAGTGCTGTTATTATTTACAATTTTCTTATTTAAAACAGAAATAATGCATACCGATCAGTAATGGTATGGGAGAGAGGTTCTCACTGTTTGGTCACTCATGAGTTTGTGTTTTTTAGTTGACATCCCTGCTGTCTGATGAAAACCTTGACAATCTACCTCTGTTTGTTTGTCTGTTTGTAAATGTTTGTATTTTCTGCGTTTGTAGGCCCGTGGTAAAAAACGTCAGAAAGGCTGGTTTCCTGCTTCTAATGTAAAAATCCTGGGATCTAACAGTGGCAAATCAACACCAGCACCCCAAACAGGTAACACGTGCTCACCTAGGTGAAGAGGTGAAGAATAAAAAGTATGGTACACATAGAAAATAGAAGTGTAAATAGATTAGAGAGCAATAAAAATGATGTCCCTCTTCCTCACAGTCTGTCAGGTGATAGCCATATATGACTACACTGCTGCCAACGGGGACGAGATGAGCTTCTCAAAAGGTCAGCTGATCAACGTTTTGGATAAGAATGACCCTGATTGGTGGAAAGGGGAGATCAATGGTACCACTGGTCTCTTCCCCACCAACTACGTGAAGATGACCACAGCAGACTGTGACCCCAGCCAACAGTGTAAGAAAACCCTTTAGTATAAAAAATCAAAAAGACAAAGTGCATGATTTTAACATGTAGATCCTTTTTTCTTTGTTGCTTCAATCTTCTGTAACTAAAATAGCAACCCTTGTCAACATTCACTCTGTTTTTTTAATTCACTGGTCTCTACCCGTACACTGACTATCTTACTCCTATCCCTGTTTTTCCCCCATCTCCCTGATCTGTGTTTCTCCTTCCTCCTTTTTCCTTCCTCTTGCTTCTGTCTTTTTCTCCTTCTAGGGCGGTAGAAACTCTTCCTCCTCTCCCTCCTGTTCTAGCTCTCCTCCTCCTGACCTCAGAGAGACCCACTTTTACACACGGCTCTGAAGGAGCAAAGTCTTTGGACTCCTTTATTAACTTCTCCCATTGACCTTATCTGTCTCTCTTTGTGTGAGGGAGCCATAAATACTGTTGTTTCCTGTGAATGAATCAGGATTGGAAAGGACTTTCTGACATCTAAATTGTGAAAGCCTCGGTGCCTTATGCAGTTTTGTTTGTTTTGATCATGGTCAAAAAGGTTTAATCCACATAAAATGATCCAGATTAGATAGCCAGCTCTTTTCTCCACAAAGGGTCACATAATCCACTTCTATCCTGGTTTTCAAAGAAAAGTGAATTAGATCAACCTGATCCTGCTACAAACGTTTAAGAATGACTAAATCCAATGCTTTTAAAGTGGACTTCACACTACATAATTCATCCACAGGAGGAGCCAAATCCACAAAAACTAAAAAATCCTTACACTTACCAATATTAAGGCTTTATATTTGATATTGATGCTATTGGGTAAAATATTCTGCGGGTACAAAAACTTTATTTTTACAACCCTGATGCTTGCCACATCTGCTTTGTCACTGACAAAAATCAGCACTGTAGTGCAAAATATGTCAGAAAAAAGTCTTTAAACATCAACAATATAGTAAAACTACCTATTATGGTGTATTGTTTGGCCAGTTTAATAGTTTTGAAATGTTTTTCCCACTGTAATCCAGTCTATAAACCCCCTTTTGCTAAGATCAGGGTGATCCTTATTTTATTAATCAATGCGACTCTAATCCTCCTTAAAAGTCAAATCTTGATATTTTATCCGGATAAAAACCAGGATTAGGTTACCTTATTTTATCCAATAATGTAACATTTTTAAACTTTTAAAGCACTTATTTGACTTTAAAACAGCCAGGCTGAACCAATGAAGCTAAACCGAATCAGAAAATGCATCGAACAGAGTAAGAGTGGGTCTCTCTGTGGCTCGGCCCTCTTTTTCCCCCTTATTATAACACATCATACTCCATCGTTGATTTTCTTATTTTTTTTGACTTTCTTTCTTGGTAGATTTTGCTTAATCTCCTTTTGAGAGGTCAGCTCACACAGAGCCCACCACTTAACTCTGTCATAGATGTGTTTTTATTCAAACAGGATGTGCAAAATTTGGAAGTCACTCCACAAGCCATGTCCTCCAGACAGAAAATGAGTAGCACACTTAACTTGAAAGTCTTTGCAATTTGCAGCAAGATTTATGGATTAAATTCCTGCCCTGAACTTCACTTAAAAATGCGCGGGTCAAAGTGAAAGTCTGAATTGAACCAAGAAGAAAGTTAAGGGAGAGATAAAGTGTCAAATATGATAGACGTTTCAGTTGAGAGCATGTATAAATCGCTACTAAACAGACGTTTGGCTCCTTCCTCTGTGAAAGCTAATCATTTGCCTTTAAACTGTCTGTTTGATCCAAAGTGGAGCAAACAGAAATGTCCAGTCTGTCCTCTACATTTAAAAGCCATAATTGGGTCAGCTGTCATCACAAACCAAAGTCATTTTGACGTGAGATGAAGTGACCATATGGCTCACAGTTTTAAAAGCATGGAGAGACGCAAGCTTTGGCCTCCAGGGGTGATACTGCAAACTGCTACTGCTGCGCCTCGTATCTGACTGAATGCTCTTTTTCTGCCGCTCTGAATGTTCTTGTATTTCTACAAGAAGGTTAATTAATGTTTTTATGCTTTAAAACTTCAGTTACTTTGATATGTTTTCAATACTTCATATTTAAAACAACACAACCTTTTTTTGAATGATCAGTAGAACCTGAAGATCAACTCCAGATCTTTGGTACCAAAATGTTGTCAAATGTGTGTAATGTAGGCAGTGTGCAGGATTTTTCAGCAATTTTTGGTGACTAAAAAGAAGAAATGACTGAATATTGGTTGGAGTCAGTTTTTGCTGCTGTGGTATAGAAACAGGCGTCAGTGATCTTTAATTATTCCTGGTTATTTAGAAATCATTAAAAATATTTTTGAAGATAATGGGCATATTTTCATCAGGTCAGCTAGTAACCAAAACAAATCTATGCAAGTCACTCGTAAAATATGATGATGTCTGTGTAGGTTCTCATTCATCCAGGTCATTGTTATCTTCAGCTGGATCTAAAGGGGCAGCTGGACTTCAACAAAGTCCAGTTGCCCCTTTGGGTCCAGCTTTGGATAAAATACTATGGTCTCTGCACCCACATAGTGAATTAAAGACATCAAGTGAAAGATACTACACACAGTGAAGATTTTATTGTGTTTATTGTGTATCAACATGAAATCAACTTATTCTGGAAGAAGAAAAGCTTAATGAAAGGGTTAAGTTACCCTTATTCATTTCACCACAGACTGATGCAGAAAATTATGGGTGAGCAACATTTAAAAAAAAAACCCGAGTCAGAAGCTCATAACATCACAGGTATGTTGCACTACTGATCAAAAATTAACAATGTATATAAATCTCTATATATATAAACTTAGCACAAAAAGTAAGGAGATTTGTGTTTGGTAAATTATTTCTTTGTTGTAACAATGCTTCTTGATAATAAATCTTATACTGTTAGAAAGCCTGTTTATTACCCTTTTAAATGATGCCACATTTGTAAGGAACATGCATTTGTGGGATGAGCAGCAGAGCTGAGTATGTGGGTTGTGCCCATGAAAAATTTGCACCTGTGAGCATGGGCCCCTCTACATTGGTCAGTAGGGGTGTGCTCCAAGAATTGGCATGCCATGTTTGACTGATCTGGATAGGGCCTGTGCAATAGGCCAGCACTTAGGTGCCGTAGGCTGTCTTCTACAGATTTGCAGTGAAGGTTTGCAGGGCAATATGGCTACGGCTCTCTGCCCAGACAAGTCAAGAACAGACTGCACGCAGCCAATCTCCGGTCTCATAGGGCTCAACCCCATCGAACATTTGTGGGATCAGCTTGGGCGTGCTGCTCATGCCAAAGTCCCTAACACAACCACATTGGCTGACTTGCGACAAATGCTGGTTGAAGAATGGGATGCCATCCCACAGCAGTGTGTGACCAGGCTGGTGACCAGCATGAGGAGGAGGTGCCAGGCTGTTGCGGCTGTGTATGGTTCTTCCACAAGCTCCTGTTTGTTAAATGAATAGCCAATAATTGTCAATATGTCTTGTTTCTTCAAACTTCACCAAACACCACCAAACACCAAACAAGAGTCAATGGGAGAATAAGCTGTTTTGCACTAGGAGAGAAGATTTAGCAAATTTTTCATGGGCGCAACCCAAATACTCAGCTCTGCTGCTCATCCCACAAGTGCATGATCCTTACAAATGTGGCAGCATTTAAAAGGGTAATATCAGGCTTTCCAACGGTATAAGATGTATTGCCAAGAAGCATTGTTAGAACAAAGAAATAATGTACCAAACACAAATTTCCATACTTTTTGTGCTAAGTTTATATAAAGATAGAAGCTGTCTGGAACAAGAAAGTGCTTTTATTTTTGAAGATCTGTCTGATATATTTTCTGATTCTGAAGTAAGATCTATAGATGAGAGTTGATTTGCAAAAATAAAGTGTTTTATTTAAAACAAAAGAAGTCTGATAGTGATTATTGATAATAATGGTTCACATCTAAAGTGATTTGTGTGTGTGTTTATATAATATAATGCATTGGTCAAAATTAGGCGACAGATAAAGATATAAAAAACAAGTATTAGATTATTTCAGTTACTGTATTTAGCAATGCTGAGGGTTACCATAGTTCCAGAAGTAATTTAAACAAAATAAGTGTTTTTTTCTACTCAAAATGTGTCAAAGGATCAAAAGAGTGAAAAAAACTAAGAATCCCTCTTCCTGTTTTGGTACAAACAGATTTGGTTCAGGAGAAGTTTGAGTCTCATACCAGTGACGAGGAGATAACGGCAAGCAGGGAGAGGACACAGAGAGCGTACGATCTGAAGTTTAGCAACAGCAGGCAGAATAATTAACTCTCAAAGACAGAAAAAGGATGACTTTACAGAGCAGATTTAACTTTCTAAATCTTTGGGACGACCCTGACCATGAGGCAGAGGACAGAGAGGGGTCAGTGAGGGAGCCAGAGTCAGCTGGTGTTGAACACTTGCAGTGGGCTAATGGCAGCTGTGTATCTGGTAAGTTTGTGTGTATATGAGTTTATGTTTGTTAATTCAGACTAGACTCTCCTTTTTACCTCTCCTCTGTTCTGCTCTCTCGTCTCTGTCTCAGAGTTGCATGTACTATGCTTGTTTCTGTCCAGTTGTCCAGCAGGAGGCAGTAGATGTCTTTTTTAGCATAAGCTGTTTATTACAACGCTCCATGTTCCTTCTCTCCCGCAGGGTGTGCAGACCTGAACAGCCTGGACTCTCTGAGCCCTCAGGAGAAGAAGAGGCAGGGTTACATCCACGAGCTGTTACAGACAGAGGAGAGATATGTGGAAGACCTGCAGATAGTGCTGGATGTAATGGACATGTGTCATTGTCTAACTTACATGTATCATAAAGCTATCATTTTCTTTTTGTCTTATGTCTCTTATTTGATTCTCATGTGCTGGTTGTGTAGGTTTTCCATAAGCCCATGTCAGAGTCTGGCAGGGTGAAGGATGAAGAGATGGCCATGATCTTTGTCAACTGGAAAGACCTGCTGGCCTGCAATACTAAACTTCTGAAGTAAATATCCTAATAGTAGAGTGCATAAGATCATCTAGAAAGTGCTGTTTTAAAATGTTCTGTTTATTTAAGTTCTGTCTGTTCATATTTGTGCATTTTTTCATGTGTAGAGCTCTACGTGTGCGTAAGAAGATGGGAGGGGAGAACATGCCGGTGCAGATGGTAGGAGACATCCTTTCTGCAGAGTTGTCCCACATGCAGCCCTACATCCGCTTCTGCTCCTGCCAGATCAACGGAGCCTCACTGCTGCAAACTCGCATCGACAACGAGCCAGACTTCAAGAACTTTCTCAAGGTAGGAAGGACAGGAGAGGGTCAGGGAAGAATGTGCTCAAAGAACAACTGTAAAAAACAATCTGTAGAGCTCCCGTGAGCAGTTTTTTGTTGTTTATGAAACAGTCTGAAATGAATAAACAAGCATGGTCCTCAGCAGAAAAACGTTGATTATTTCTATAGAGATTTTTGTACTTGACACCAGATCATGTGATCAACAGCACATCAAAGAAGCTTCATTTCTTTCTCTTTTATTCTGCCTGTCTTACAAAGATTCAGTGGCAAATTGGACTGTCCAAAGACAGCTGGACAAGACTTTTCATCAGAAATTCTTAATTTTACATGTGCAGAGAACAAGATGAGACATACCGCTTTGTCTACTAGGAGACCCAAAAATCAAAAACCGTTCTTCACAGAAGATATGAATTCACCTCAGAATCTTTTTTCTGTTGTTTTAGAAACCAGTGACTTTACAGCAGCTAAAAAAAGCTGGAAACAAGATTTTTTACGTTTTCTGCCTTTTATCCCATCAGAAAATCGCCACAGACTACAGATGTAAAGGCATGCCGCTGTCCAGCTTCCTGCTGAAACCCATGCAGAGAATCACACGCTACCCGCTGCACATCAAAAACGTACGTCACTATGGTTAAACTTAGTCTGTTTGAGCTTCAAATTTTGTGTAATCGAGAAAAAAAGTCAGTTTTACTTGTAAATGTAAGTAATTGTGTGCATTTTGTGTGTTTAGATCCTGGAGTGCACCGTGGAGGGTCATCCTGATCGAGGGCCACTGAAAGAAGCTCTGGAGAGAGCAGAAGAGCTTTGTCAGCAGGTTTGTTTCTGTCAGGAAAAGCCTCATTTGTTAAATTGAATTTCAAGATCCTTTTTGTCTGTGTGAGGAATCGTGTTTATCTTTTGATGTGAACGATGTTAAATCTATTTATATATTTTATAAATGAACGTTTATGGTATGTTTGCATTTTCTTTAATGTATTGTCTGGCCTTTTGTTTGCCATGCTGCCTTCTATCTGGATCTTGAGTCTGTAATAAAGTTTGATTTGATGTTTTTGTACTTATTGTTGTGCTGATCAGGTAAATGAGGGTGTGCGAGAAAAGGAGAACTCAGACAGACTTGAATGGATTCAGAACCACGTACAGTGCGATGGTGCTGCAGAGGTAATGAACTGATTCACTGAGTGGTTTGATTTGGCTTTCTTGCCTTTAAAGTTAGTCAGAAAATTGAAGTGATGAATAAATATCTTTTCAACATTTATCTGTTCAACAGAACATGGTGTTTAACTCCCTGACCAACTGTCTGGGCCCCAGGAAGCTGCTCCACAGTGGAAAAGTGAGTAAAATTGTCTGAGTCAGTGCACCACTCTGCTTGCTCTGCATATTCTGGGGAATTAACATTTTTCATTTACTGAATAAATATTTCAAAGTCCAAGTACTAAGAGCTAAGAAGCAGACAGTGTGGGGAGCACAGGGAGGTGAGACGGGAAAGAGCGGGTTGGATGCAGTGATGTCGCGGTCACATGTCAAAGCTTTGAACCACAGAGTGAAACCTGCACACTGAAGATCAGTGAGCTGGTTCACCTCAAGAGGATCTCTGACAGTGATAACACACCTCCATGAAAAAACAACATTACAGATTCCCATGGTGCCTTATAAAGTCGTATTTTAGAGTTTTGGAATTTTAGGTCATAAAATGCTTAAAAACATCTACATTTTACCTGTAAGTCTTAAATTGTAGATTGCACTTTGACTGAGACTTGCCTAAACACTTTAAATCTAAAAAAAATTAAATCAAATCTACACTGCCTGGTTAGTGTGTAATGATTTTTTGTTCTTTTTTCTGGATTTGCCTGTCCATGTGACAGTTCACGTTATTTACAGCAGCATTTGCCACTGCGTATTAAGCAGGCAAGTCAGAAATGAAATTTAGCTTGAAGATAAGAATAGCAGGGACTGTTGAACAGGGGCAAACAAGGGTTATAAGGTGACTTGCATTTTTAAGTTGGAACTCTGGGTTGCAGAGTCCCACATGACAAAAGCAACAATGCTTACAGTGTAAAATGGTCTTAGTTCTTCTTTGTACAGATCCAAACAAGGTTTTAGAAAGTCTTGTTTTGCAGCAGGCCTGTGTTCTGTAAACATGATTAAGAATGCAATGTCAAATGACGCTAGCCCATACTGTTGAAGACATTCATAGCAGTAAAATTGTGTTTTTAATCTTTGTAAACCATCTGTTTGTTTTCAGATGTACAAAGCAAAGAGCAACAAGGAGCTGTGGGCTTTTCTTTTTAATGACTTTCTGCTTCTGACTCATGCGGCGAAACAGTTCACCTCGTCTGGACCCGATAAACTGTTCAGCAACAAGAACAACACGCAGCTCAAGATGTACAAGCCTGTAAGTTTCAAAGTCTCCTCCTGAGGTAGCAGGACCAAAGAAAGTGTAAAAAATCAGGGGAAATGTTTGCTATGGAAGCTACAAGTTTTAAAATCCTGGTATCAAGATAGAAGTGTTTATTATTAGTTCAGAATAGAGATTTTAATAGGTGATAGACAAAATGAGTTGCAGAAAAATTCAGTGATCTGAAAGATTGACAGGTGTGAGTGTGTGTGGGGGGGTGCATAGTGCATTTAGAAAGTATTCAGACCCCCTTCACAATTTCAATTTTATGTTGCATCCTGGTGCTACAATCATTTCAATTATTTTTTTCTCTCGGTTAAAGCACCTTTGGAAGTAATTCCAGCTTCAGTCCTTTTTAAGTATGACACAGCAAGCATTGCACACATGAATTGGGGGATTTTCTGCCATTTTTTTTTAGCAAATCCTCTAAAGCTCAGTCAGGCTGGATGGGGATTGACAGCCGTTTTTAGATCTCTCCAGAGATGTTCAATAGGATTCAAGTCAGGGCTCTGTCTGGGCCACTCTAGGACATTCACAGAGTTGTCCCTGA
The DNA here is from genome assembly GCF_018320785.1 of Cheilinus undulatus. Lineage (NCBI taxonomy): Eukaryota > Metazoa > Chordata > Actinopteri > Labriformes > Labridae > Cheilinus > Cheilinus undulatus. The sequence continues at coordinate 23,458,415 of NC_054865.1, read as the reverse complement.
GCTGCTCCTGTGTTGTCTTGGCTGTTTCTTAGGGTTATTGTTAGAAGGTAAACCTTTGACCTAGTCTAAGGTCCAGAGTGCTGTGGAACAGGTTTTCACTGATGATATCGCTGTACTTTGCTACATTCAGCTTCCCCTACATCTGACCAATCTCTGCTGCTGAAAAACACCCCCACAGCATGATGCTGCCACCTCCATGCTTTACTGTTAGGATGTTATTGAGCAGGTGATGAACAGTGCTTGGTTCTCTCCATATATAACATTTAGAATTGAGGCCATAAGTTCAATCTTGATTTCATCAAACCAGAGAATCTTGTTTATCACAGTCTGAGTCCTTCAGGTGCTAACTGTAAACTCTGAGTCGGGTTTCATGTGTTTTACACTGAGGAGAGTGTTTCATTTTTGAGCTTTTATGCCTTTATTCAGTCTGACAGTAGGTAGTGTTTGAAATCATGGCGAAAGAAAAGTGTTAGGAGCGACATGCAGGAAAGGAGTCAAAGGTCAAACTCAGATTGCCTGTGGAGGTCTTGCGCCTCCATACATGGGACATGACCTAACCACTAGGCCAGTCAGTTTCCCAGTTACTTGCTTTCATACTTTTACCAGAGAGACATTACAGTCGATAGAGAAGGAAGTCAAGAGGAGGGAGAATTAAAGATGAAATGCAGGAAAGTAGCTGAGGGTCAAGGTGAAACCCCGGTCACTCTCAGGACTTCAGCCTTGGTACATGATCAACTGGCTTGTTAGAACTGGTTTTAATTTTGGGTTTATTATTCCTATGTTTATAGAGTCAGAAACATGGATGAGAGAGTGGGGAGTGACATGCAGGAAAGGAGCCATGAGGCTGGTCATCTTACCATGTTTATTGTTTATTTCTCCTGCAGCCTGTGCTGCTAAATGAAGTTCTGGTGAAACTTCCAGATCCTTCCAGCGATGAGCCCGTCTTTCATATCTCACACATCGACAGAGTCTACATCCTCAGGACTGACAACATAAACGAACGGTAGTGTCACACACAAACACAGACAGATGAGCTATATCAGCTGGCCTTTACAATCAATAGTTTTTTGTGTCTGTGCTTTCAGGACGGCGTGGGTTCAGAAGATCAAGGCAGCATCTGAAGAGTTCATCGAGACAGAAAAGAAGAAAAGGGAAAAAGCTTATCAAGGTTTGTGTTTCAGCGCACTCAGACTCATGAGAGTGAGCGTGATGAGTTTATTAATCCCTCTGCATGTGTCTACAGCTCGATCAGTGAAGGCGAGTGGAATCGGCAGACTCCTTGTTACCATCCTGGAGGCCACTGAGCTCAAGGCAGCAAAACCCAACGGTAAGCATTGACACACTCACACTGCAGGTTGTGCTCTCTGTATGGTGGGCTTATAAAACTCAACATCAACTTCAAACATGTTTTTAAATCCAGCTTTTAAACCCTGCTGCAGGATGAATGCACTGCTGCTTTGACTTAATGAAGCAACGAGCATTTAATGATGTTTTTCTCTTTCTTCATTATTTCATCTATGGACAATTACACTTGTGTCCATTGTTATTTGTATCCTTTCTCCACTCTCAGACTCTTCATGCTTTTTCTACTTGCTCTCTATTTCTGTAGATCTTCTCCTTTCTCTTTTTGCATCCCTCTTTTACATTTCATTTTGTTTTCAGGCAAGCACAAAACTCTGGAAAGTTAACTAAAAGTTAGAGGGTGAACTACATTTATTAATGATAACAATCACATTTTCACTGGGTGCAGATGGCCTAGTGGTTTGAGGCGTGCCCCATATACTTTATCCCTAATCCGGTGGCCCTATATTCATGATCAATTATGTGAGGAATTTATAAGGCAAAATACTTGCATCACAGCCTCAGAAATTGTTGCTTCATCCACGATTTCCTGTCCAAAAAAATGTCCCACCGTGAGGTGCATATGTTAAACAGCTACTCATGAAAATGTAAGGGCAGTTGCGGGAAATTTTCAGGAGTGAAAGAGGCTATCCTCTAGGTTGCTCTTCCATTCGCCTCCCTCTCTTCTGCCCCTCTGCTCACCTGTCTCTGTGTCTCCCTGCAGGGAAAAGTAACCCGTACTGTGAGGTGACCATGGGCGCTCAGATCTTCACATCCAGGACGCTCAATGACACCCTGAACCCCAAGTGGAACTTCAACTGTCAGTTTCACATCAAAGACCTCTATCAGGATGTCCTGTGCATCACCATCTTTGAAAGAGACCAGTTTTCCCCTGATGGTCAGTCCCATATGGTTTATCTTCTCTCTTCTACATGTTTCATCTACTCCGAGTGCTTCTATTGATTAAAACTCATCTAAACCTGCAAAATAAAGGGAGAAAAAAACAAGCTGAGTGATGACATATGTCTGCTAAAATAATGTCCAGTTCTCACTCGGAGCTCTGTGAAAACCCAAATTCAAAGTCCCTCTCTCTGTCTTGTTTCAGTGTTTCTGGGTCGGACAGAGGTTCCCGTGGCAACCATAAAAAAGGAGTTGGAGAACAAGGGACCCGTAACACGTCGTCTTCTCCTGCATGAGGTTCCCACAGGAGAAGTGTGGGTCCGCCTTGACCTGCAGCTCTTTGGCAACAAATAGAAAGAGAGGATGAATTAATAATGGAATCTTAATAGGGATGTTATCCTTCTGCAGAGAAACCAAATAGGAAAAGCTGCTCAAACAAACTCAGATGAGTTATTTACACATGCCTATTACAGCCTTCTATAAACCCCTGGAACTGTGTGTTTCACATGAGGCCTTAATATGTTAAATATTAACCAGCACTAATAATACCTCTTCTGACATCACCCGAGTCTTCCAATAGGGATAAGGGCTTCAGTGACATCATCCAAACCAACCAATAGTGGTTAAATTCATCATCTTTACTGCTTCTTGACCTCATGTAGAAAGAGTTGCATGACTGCTGCAGTACAGTGTGTACTGTACACTGTGAAGTACAGTGTGTGTGTGGTGGAGCTGAATCTGGGTCTTCAGCTGTCATCATGTCTGACCATCACAGAGAGGAAGAACTGCACAAATATTATCTAGAAGAAAGTAATCATCCACCTATCAGAAAAGCAATAAAACTACAAACACAACGTTTTTTAAACTACAGATGTAATGGTTATTTTCAGCTCTGTCGAGTCTCTCAGATCTGGAAACATTTTATAAGTAGTTGGTTTGACATTTAGGCCTTTTTCTAAGTCCAGTCAAGTATGTTTGGATAAACAGCTAAAAAGGAAAAAATTAAAGACCACCACAATATGTTTTTTCAAATTATACTGTTAAAAGGTTTGTGCTCACGTGAAATGGACATTTTTGTCATATTGTAGACAGCATTCCTCCCAATTTTCAAACTTCTTATAAAATATTCTTACTTTGCTTATGAAAATGACAACGGATTGAGAAAACAGAATGAAGCTGTTATTTTGATATACAAATACAAGTTCATGTTCATTTTAAAAGAACACAATTCTAATTTTTTGACTGCAGAAGAGGTCAGAAATCATTGTCTGGACAAATTTAGGTGACCTTTTCAGACCAAAGATTTGCAACAACACTGTCAGGCTTTTTGCAACATCATCAACAGGTGTCTGACGATGTTGACTTCAGTTCAGTGTGTTAAGTTGTAGACAGCTGGTTGCAGGATGGTGCAAACAGATAAATAGGAATTGGACGTCTTGGTTTTTAGGGCTATAAATGGCAAAAAATAATTGTTAAAAGTAGAGTATTTCATGCACTTTGACTAAGACATGTCCTTAATCAATATTGTTTTCTAGCCAACCTTATATGATTTCAACCGTCTTCTTCCACAGAATTGTTGTATAAATATCCTCCATAATTCAAGGAATTTAGTGTTGGATATTTTAGATTTCCTTGGGGAGTCCAGTTTCCTTACATCTGGACTACCAGGCTGCCCACTTAAGAATCACGGCAACCCACCCTTATTTTGACAGGTCTTCCCTGACAAAACAAAAAAACATTATTCTGCTTTTTATTAGTTAAAAAGTTTAGAATCAGCTCAAAACACGTGCAAAAATATGTTATGATGAATATCAACATACAATATCTTGCCAGAATAGATGCATTAAATGTGCCAGAAATCATCAAATTTAAGCTTTTATGACAAAAAAATTATTTTATCCTGTACCATTTGACATTTCATAAACATTAAATCATTTGTCATTCATCATCATTAAATCAGAAAATTCAGCCCTGATCAGGCAGGAAGTCTCTCTCATTTTTGACCATTTACAGTTCAAAAAGTGATATTAATTTTTCTTTGTTTTGGTCTTAAAAAGTCTTAAATTAGATTTTTAAAAGTGTGTAGGAACCCTGTCAAGGCTGTAGAAGTTGCATTGACATGGAGACATTCACAGTGGCATGGAGCAAGGCTGTAGGAGTTAAACAAATCAGTGGAAAATAAATTATTCATGGCAGATATCTTACTCATAACTAGCCTGAGCTAGCAAAGCATTTTTGTCTTTTTAGGTGCTGTGAAATTTTGCTACCATGCTTGGATGCTGCCGGAATCAAACATCCTATCACTACGATAGAGACGCAGGAAAAACAGTTAATAAGCAAAACTGTCCCTCTTGTATTGACAGATTTACTGCACAGCAACTTCAGAGGTCTCTTTAAATTTGAGTGCCTGTGTGAGTTGTTGCTATGGAAACGATGCATCATCTACTTCAGTCACAGCAGCGTGAACTGGCAGGAGTTCAGAATGTTGCAGAGCGGCCCGTTGCAAGCAGCCGAAGATTTTAACCTCTCTTGTTGCGAATCTTTGGTCTGAACTGGGCTTTTAGCATCTGTACTTACATGGAAGCCATTCTCGTCCATTGATGGTTAAATGTCAAAACAGCTACATATCATTCTGCCTAATAGGGAAGTGATTTAGTGATCAGTCCAACAAATGAAGCAAAGCGGCTTTTGTTCAGAGTGGCGTAACATCACCATAATGCAAAGACTCAAATAAGCACAAGGGTATTAGTTATCCCATTATGTACTTAATGTGAGTCATATTCACATGACAGCCTTAGATAAGCTTTTTATTTTAAGACTGAGGAAACTAAAAAAACCTTATTAAAACATAAATTGCCTATAATAAGTAAAATTTTTGCCTGAGGGTCAAGCAGATTTGACCTAAGTTTGCTTAAACAAGATGTTTAAATCCAGATAAATTCAGTTTCAAGATTCTCATGAAAAAATGTCTTGTTATTGGCAGTCATCTTTATTCCTTGCGAGCTTGTAAGGCCTGTTTTCTGCCTTTTTCTAGTCGCGTTGGATGAATGTGGCTTTAGGTAAACAGATATTTTTGAGTAAAAGTTGGACAAATAAATTACATCAGATTTGCAGGGTAACAACATTGTGAAAGACATAAGAATTCTACTAAATATTAATATCTGACATCTTTCAGAGTTACAACATTTGGTTTCTGTTGTCTTAAATGAATGTCAGCTTGTTTTTATTGTGTTTTTCTCAGTGTTGCATCTTGTTGTCATCTTAACCAGCTGTCATTTTGGAGAAAGTTGGGAGGAATCTTGGCCAAGATTAAAACATTTTTTGTTTTTGTTTTTTTTAATTGAAACATAAGAAGTAGAGAAGTAGAAGCTCTGTCGTCTTTCAAGAGGCCGTCTGGAGTCTAACTCTTCACCTTCTCACTGAAATGGCAGCAGACAGCATTGTGGTTTCTCTCCACGAGACGGAGGTGTTTTTTGGGGTTATTTTACTGTAGAAGATCTCCGGGTGTGTAGCTCTGGGTTTAGTTAGTGTCATTGTTACAGTAATCTTTGCAGTGTGGACAAACTTACTGTAATGTTGGAAAAATGTCCTCAGCTAGGGGCTGCAACTTTTGGAGTAAAATAATCTCTTTAGCTCATCAAGATCTCTTAAGATGTGGTTCGGGGGTAGATTTATTAGCTCTTTTTTCTTAAATGCACAAAGCTAGCCAACTCCAAGTATTTTAAGGGGAAATAATGTTGAGGATATAGTGACACAGGTTGGAGAAGCTGCATTGCTGAATGTTTAAACTCCTCTCCTGCTGTCTCAGCTCTTTCTTCTTCCTTTATGACGTGGAGGTGGTCAATATTTTGTGGCAACACAGATTTTTTTTGGCATTTTAACAGCAGTCAGTCAGTATTTACTTGTTTTTCACTCTCTATAGTCTGACCCTTTTCTGTCCACTCCTCACTAACAGCAATGTCGTCCACCTCTGTCGCCTTAAAAGTTTCCCTTTAAACACTTCCATAATAACATGTTACAAGGACGCAGTGTAAAAGCTTTTATTTATGTTGTGGATTGATATTTTCGGTGTCCTCTGTCTTGTTTTAACTCTTACCTTCCTTTCCATGTTTTCCTCTTAACTCTGAGCAGAAATTAACAGAGAAGTATTTATTTTTTAATTTATGCGTGTGTGACTATCCAGAGGTTTGGAGCGGCTCTGCTTACTGTGTCATCTTTGATCGTCAGTTTCTAGCCACTGGGTTTGTTTTTGTGTGTGATTTTGGGTAATAATAACATGTGGAAACTGTTTTAAAGGCATTACTTGCATCTGAAATGACTCTGCAGTTGAGGCCTGCTGTTCTGTGCTCTTCAGTTGTATTGATTATCCCTTCAATCAACAAGTCTCTTTTAAAGTTCTGTTTTAACTCTGATGTTTCTTTGTTGAATGTGTGCAAATAGACTGGACGATCTTCGTGTGTATAGGGGTGTTTAAGTTTGTCTTTTGTTGTATTTTAATTTTCTGCAGACGTCTGCACAGACTGCAGCTGTGCTCACTGAGTTTGTGGCCTCTTTAACTCGGATCATCGGTCCGATCAGCCTGGAGTCTGTAACCTGCTGTTTGTTCTCACTCTCGCCTCTATGTGGCGCTCTCTCAATCAGGGTTTCTTAAGTCAAATTAAAGACATTAAAAGTAAACAAACTGTCCATTTATTGTCTGAAAACTGAAATGATCTGAATTTAATGCGAGTAAATCCCTTATAGCAGCAGTTTCCAGGTCTGCCCATAAGAGGGCATAAAGGGGACAAACATAGGTAAACAATGAGCTGTGGCAGTCATATTTAATTTTTGACCTAAATAATGGACTTTTTTCTTTCATTATTAGTATAATAAGGATTTTTCTAAATGGAAACCCCTTTTCTTTAAACAGAATTACCTTTTTATTGGTGACGTTAACAATCAGGATGGGCACAGTGACTAAACCATTAGAGGAGTAATGTCAGACTTCATAGTTAAGTGCACAAACATCAGGGAAATAAAGAAGGAACTGAGACAACTTGAAGGAAAAATCATGAAATAATTGCAATAATGAGTTAAAAGTGGTAAAAAAAAGTGTTTAAAAAGACAAAATGGGTTACAACTTGGTTGTTAAAAGTGACAAAAATGGGTTAAAAGTGGTGAAAAAGTTGCAAAAATGGCAGATAAAGTAGTACAAAGGGGTTATTAAAATGGGTGGAAAATAGTGAGTAGCAGTTTAAAAGTTGCAAAAATGGCTGGATATGGTAGAAAAACTGGTTTAAAAATTATAAAGAAGTAAAAAGGGGTTAAAAAGTGAGAAAATGGTGAAAAGTGGTTAATAGGTGGTGAAAGAATTGTTTAACAGTGGCAAAAAATTGGTCAAGAGGAAAAGTGGTGAAAAGAGGTTTAAAAAAAGCGAAATGGGATAGAAAAATGGGTAGAAAATGCTGAAAAGCAGTTAACAAGTGGCAAAAAAAGTATTGAAGTGGCAAAAATTGGTTAAAAATGGCAAAAATACAGCAGTAAAAAGCAGTAAAAGAATTGACTAACAGTGGCAGTAATGGGTCAAAATGAAAACATAGGCCAATATTTTTTTATAAATTGGTTAAAAGAGGCAAATCGGTTACAAACATGCAAAAATGAGGATGGTAAAAAGCAGTTAACAAGTGGCAAATAAAATGTCTAAAAGTGGCTTAAGAGTTTCAGAATAGGCTGGAAAGAAGGGATAAGAAGGGGTTAATAGTGACTCAAATGAATTAAAAGTAGAAAAAATGGGCTAAAAGTGGAAAATGGTTGTGAAAAGTGGTTTAAAAGTTGCACGAATAAACTTCAGAACCCAATAATAGCTTGAGACACTTGTCAGCTCTAAAATGAGGTAACTGTTAGCCAGGACGCTAGCACCAATGCTACTGATCCATCACACATGCATTGATGTCAAAGATAAATCATAACTGAGGGCCCATTCTCTGGGTTTGTCAGGGGCCCAGTTAATCCTGTGGGCAGGTCTGGTGGGTCCCAAGGGATTTCTGGTGTGTTCTCCTTTGGCAGGTAAAATACTTTCAACCCCTCCACTCCTCACATCAATATCTAAAGGTAGAGTCAACAGAGTCAGTGTTTTTACAAGTACATTGTAAAAAAAAGAACCTGCATCTGCGATATTAAAGTTTTAAACATAAGTATTGAATGATGCTAACATTTTCTAAAGATTTCCTGGTATTTTTCAATGGTTTGTGTTGGTATCCAGCCACAGAGTCAGTGTGTGCAGAGTGGAGTTGTCAGTGCGCACCAATAGAGCTCATTAAGGCCTTCTTCACCCTCCACTGGCTCCACGTCCACAGGAGCAACAGCGCTTATGTAACCCACTGAGTGGCTGTGTGACGGGCTGACAGCAACGCACACAGCTGCGTAACCAAGTCAACAAAGTCAGCTGAACTCAACCCTCTCTAACACACTGCTTCTGTTGTGGTCATGGATTTAATGCCAACGGTATGTTTTGACAAAAATGGTGCTAAATAAATCTGTTACACATGATTAAATACAAAAATGTCCCAGACATAGAAGACCAAACCCCTGAAAAATACATATACATACATTTAACAATTTAAAGTTACAACTCCAAATTTCAGTCCTCAGTGAGACTTTCATTCTGACTTCAAGTCTTTAACTTAGAAATCTAGTCAGTTACATGAGAGTTACTTAAAAGGTGAATTGACTTAATGTAAGATTGACCAAAAAGCACAAGTTCTGAATTAAATCTACCATTTTACTCTGAGTACTCTGCTGATGAATGTGGCCTCCTTAAAATAACACATGCTTTAGGAAAACTCCCTTAAATATGTCACTAAGGCTACACAATATTACTAGTATACAGGTGTTAGCAGATATTAGCTTGAAAAAGTAATTACTGGTATCAGCAGACATGAATATTCCTGCCATTATTTAGAATCCAGTATTTTGGCTATAAAAACCTGCCTATATCAGCTGTGAATACTGGCCGGACAAACACAGGAATTAGTGGAGTTTTAGGATGGACCAACAGACCTATGTGTCAGCTCAAATTCTAAATGCTGTGTTGTAAGGACTAAAGTTTTGGGTCTGATCTACATTTAAATATCTGTATCGATATTGGTATCAGCTAATCGGATATTAGCAAAAAATACAATATCATGCACAGTGATGTGTCGGCTGTGAAAGAGCAGGCACACTGCTGAGAGCTGGACAGACACAGTTAGAGCCCTTTGAATGTTTTACCCTTTTATTAATTTTATAGATCAATCGTGCTCAATATAATCTGGCTTTCCTGACCAAAAACTAAAGAAACCTCTTAAATGTCAAAGTGAAAACGGATTCCTACAAAGTAATGTAAATTAAATGAAATAATGTGATAATGTAAAATAAGTGACTGCATAAATATTCACCCCCTTCAAGTCAGTATTTAGTACTGGAGTATTTAGTCCCTTTGGCTGCAATCACAGCTCAGTCTGTGTGGATAGGTCTCAATCAGGTTTGTTGGACACTGTAATTTTACTCCATTCTACTTTGCAAAACTGCTCAAGCTCTGTCAGGTTGCACAGGGATTGGGCGTGAACAGCCCTTTTCAAATTCTCTATTGGATTGAGGTCTGGGCTTTGACTCAGCCTCTCCAGAACATTCTCCTCATTGTCTTTAAATCATTTCTGTGTAGCTTTATGCTTCGGGTCATTGCCTTGCTGGAAAATAAATCTTCTCCCAGGATTTTTCTGTTTTGCTGCATTCATTTTATCCTCTAACTTTACAAGCCTTCCAGGGCTGGCTGCTGAGAGGCATCTCCACAACATGATGCTGCCACCATCATGCTTCACAGTGGGGATGGTGTGTTTGGTGTCTGCCAAACATGGAGTCTTATCTGATGGTCAAAAAAGCACAATTTTGTAGCCATAGGCTTTTTTCCATCAGTTGTCCCCGGCAGGTTGATGGTATAGACAACAAAGAGTACATTAAAAATCAACATAAAAATCAGACAACACCAAGAGACCAGACAACATAGATGGTACAATAAAATACAAAGATAACAACACAGTAAGTGGCTGCATGACCTTTGCTTAAGACAGACCAGGAATAAAGAGACCACTGCAGTTAAAGTGCATAAGGCAGACGGTAAAGTGCTGTAGTGCAAAAGTGCAAGTGTGCTGATATATTGCACATGATTAGTTAAAGTGCTAATATTATTGCACATAGCCCTATTGCACATAGATTGCATCTAATCTGAGTTTTCTTCAACAGTGTCTTTCTCTTTGCCACTCTCCCATAAAGCTTTGACTGGCGAAGACCCCAGGCAACAGTTGTTGTATGCAGAGTCTCTCCCATCTCAGCAGCTGAAGCTTGTAACTCCTTCAGAGTAGTCATAGATGTCTTGGTGGTCCCTTTTACTAATCTCCTTCTTGCATGCTCCCTCACTTTTTATTCAACTGACATTACTTTGTAGTAATCTGTTTTCACGTTGACATTAAAGTTGTTTTGTGTGTGTGTGTCAAAAAAAACTAAATTATACTGACCATGAATGATTTATAAAATCAATAAAAGGGTGAAATATTCAAGGGGGTGAAAACGTTTTACAGGCACTGTAGCTGGAGAGGGAAGAGCTCACATACAGTGCTGTGAAAAAGTATTTGCCCCCTTTCTGATTCCTGATGTTTTTGCATATTTATCACACTTAAATGCTTCAGATCATCAAACCATTGATTTGTAACCTTTTCCAGACTGATAGATTTCAATCACTTTGTTTCTCATTTTTTTCCTGAATTTCTTTGGATCATGGCATGATGTGTTTCTTTTTGAGATCTTGTAGCCTACTTCACTTTCTCTGACAGCTTCTATTTAAGTGATTTCTTGATTCAACAAATCTGGCAGTAGTCAGGCCTGGGTGTGGCCAGTGAAATTGAACTCAGCTTTCCAAGAACTGTGGTTAATCACAGTTAACTCATGATTTAACAAGGGGGGGAATAACTTTTTCACACAGGGCCAGATAGGTTTGGATCCCCCCCCCCCCCTTAAAAAAATAAATAATCATTCAGACACTTCATTTTACATTAACTTGAGTTGTCTTTGTGAAATATAAAAATTGGTTTGTTGATCTGAAACATTTAAGTGTGATAAATATGCAAAAACTCAGGAATCTGAAAGAGGGCAAATACTTTTTCACAGCACTGTAAGAAAAAAAAAATCTGGTATGAAACATGAGTGCTGAGGTAAAGCATAAAGAGGCTGGAGGAAGCTCAGTTCTATTAATGTGAACACAGAGCTGAGAACAACAAACCCAGATAGATGCTGACTTCACTCTTAGCCATCAAATAGAGTTCGACCTCACTTTTTTGTAGAAAGTCATTACTCAGTAATTAAGTTAGAATATATTTAACACCTGCCATATTGATGCCTTAAACATGACATATTATATTTCTAACATTAGTGAAAGAGAGCAACACTGATTCACTGGAAGTCATAGGTTAGGTTTTTTGTGTTTTAGTTGTAACGTTTTTTTTGTACTGTGAACAGGACGCTCAACTCAAACACGTAAAGAGAAGAAAATGGGCGACAGCTCTAAAATGTTAACCAGCACTGTCACAGTGAGTGTGTCTCTGTGTGTAATCTGCATGTCCTCAGAGTAAAGGTCGTGTGCATCTGACTTTATTGTATGAATGCATGCAGACAGTGCCAGTGTGCGCTCTGTGGAGCTGCCCTGCAGGAAACATTTTACGAAGGTTTGTGGAGCTTCACCCTACTCAAGCACATCCACTATTTGGTTTCAGTGTTTAAAAGTGAAGAACAAAATACACTGATATAAGAAGAACACAGCAAAGTGGGTGTATGAATCAATGCTAGTTTGCCAGAAAAAATGAACCATCAGACATGTTTTGAACCTGTGGTGACGGACATTTAGAGGACTGGCATCTAATTTTTCAGCTCTTTACCTTTTTTTGGCCCATTTTACTCATTATTCTATTCTTAAGCAACATTTTCAGACATGTAAGCAGCTGTTTTCAGAAAAAAATCAGCTCAAATGAATCCCCTGTATGCTTTTTTTCCCCTTTTGTAATCCAAACAGCATTAGCAGCTATCTGGGACATTTTAGGGTTAATATTTCATTGCATGAACTGAACAGGAGGAGCAGAAATGGATCACAGAAAAGATAGAAATGTCCCTTTGTTACATCCACCACTGAAGCATAATGCTTTTTGTGCTTCAGAGCTCAACGATATGATTTCTAGTTCTCATTTCTCTTTACAGACTTTAATATTTTTCTTAGTTGTCATAATCTATTAAATTTTGATCAGGTTGGTTATTCGTATAAAAACACAGAGTGAGCAGCAGCAGACAGGAGATGAAAACAGGAAAAATAAGGCAAAGGTTCAGACAAGGTGAAGAGAGATCGAGAGTGGGCCAAAGTCTGAAAGAAAAGTGCGGTAAAGAATAGAGCAGTGTGGAGGCAGGAGGAGAAAAGGCAGCGAGTGAGAGGAATAAACACATGTGTGGACAGACAGAGAGAGAGAGAGGCGGTGACGTGCACAGAGGATGAGTCGGAGAGGCCCTCAGTTCAGCTCGATTCAGTCATGGGAATGATTCGATTATCACCACATGAACAGCTGTCTTATGTAACGCACATGTACGCACACACACACAGAAAGTGAAGTCAAAATAACGGGACGTCTGCGTTGTGGCCAAAAGCCTCCGTTGAGTGAAGGTGGACCATAGCCCCACAGACAGTGTATTAAAGGTCAGCAGGTCTCTTTCTATCGTCAAATAATAAAAATAAATCGCTTCCAGGTGTGTCAGTGGTAAGAACATTGTTTCAGGATATAAAAGATAAAACAGCTCTCAGAAGCATTACATTATAATTTGAACAGCACTGAGAGAAAAATTCACATCCTCAACTTAGAGGAGCGCTGTGAACATTTCCTGTAAACAAACAAGTTTACATCAAGTGCTTCTCTTGAGATATTCATAGTCAACTCTCTTCTTTAAAGCTCTTGTTAGGAGTTTTTAGAAAGTTAGGACACCAGGTGAAAACAACACTGATGCCTTTATATGACCTACTAAAGAAAATTAGATCATCAGTTTTAAGATGCTCTGAACCTTTACTGTAATTATTTAAGCCTGCAATATCTGCCACGGGGTAGGTGTCAGATAATGCATTACTATCAACAGTGAAGGTTTACATTTAATAAAACATGACAGTTAAAAAGAAGAATTTCTAACATAAACACTGTTCAAAAAGAGGCACCAAATTCCTCAAAAAACAGCATCTCCTTTAGAGGAGCTTTAACACCTTTTTTCCAGATACATTTTATTCATTCTTTGTTTATTTTATTTGAACAAGAACAGTATAATCACAAAAAATATAAAGTAAGAAGAGAAGATATATCCACTGGCAGAGTACACAAAGTAAACAAAGGCATTCAGACACACAGTAATATATGTATAAGGGTATTAATTATCGTATTAATCTGACTATTCTTACTTTTATGTTGAAATTTAAGGCTCTGACCCCTTCCTCCACACAAAAGACAGAGCTTATGATGTTCATGTAGTTACATTTGAGAACAGTTAGTTAGTGTTGATTTTGGCACCCCCTATGTCTTTGCTAGGTGTTTGTCTAGACTATATGGACAAAAGCATTTGGCCATTTTCAAACATTTGTGAGACAAAATGGGGCGTTCTGAGGAGCTCAGTGACTTGAAACATGGTACTGTGATGGACACCACCTTTATTATAAGACAGTTTGTAAAAGAGACTCCATATTTCAACCAACCTGTTAGTTGAATGGTCCGACAGCTGAATACTTCTGCCCATATCTATCTATCCATCAACATTCATGTCAACCAGATTGCATCCTTCTTCTTCGCTGCCTTTATTGGCACATTGTCTCTCTGAATTTCTAGATGACTGTCAATTTATGAACAGTGGAAAACGTAAAGAGTTACTCTGTAAAATGTATGTATCTTTAAAAAACAACAAACAAAAAGGGTTGACACATGCTCTACATCACGACTAGAGATCAAATTTGACAAGGTATCTTTGAGCTGGTCAAAGTGTTCACACTGCACTGTGAAAGTATGATCATTAATGATTAAAAGAAAGTACTCAGATTAGTGCTGAAATGCCTCTGAACCAGGGGTGTCCAATCTTTTTCCACTGAGGGCCACATAAAATATTTAAGGCCGATTCTGTATACTGAACAATTTACAGTGTCGTCTTAATTTGGTCGCACGTTTAAAAAACATATCAAAAAATTCTTCATGTCAAAATGTTTGTTTACAGAATTAGCATGGTAGCATCACCTTGTGCTGAAACAAAGAAGTACAAAATAGTCAAGCAAAAGCTTCATGTTCTAATGTGGGCCATATTTCACTCTTTCTTTTAAATATACTGCAGGCCAATCAAAAGTGGATTGCGGGTCTTGTTTGGCCCCCCGGCCATAGTTTGGATACCCCTGCTTTGAACTTACTGATATATTCCTATTGACCTTTAGCATGTGATGTCCTGTTTCAGCCTGGACAGCAAAAAGGAGACGTTACTTACTGGATACCAGCGGAAACTATACACACGTCTACACATTACTTTACAGTGCATGTTTTGCCCTTTAAAAGCTTAGAAGCAGTGTTAGATACCTGCAGATGATTTCATTATGTTTAAAACAGTGTATTCCACAGCAGCGTCTCATCTGTAACAGACGTACTAAACAGGCTGACACTAACACTGGTGTTACAGTGTGAAATGTGACCCTGTTAGCTTGTGACTTCCAAACAAGTTTGGAAGAAACTCCTGAATGCCTTTTTCTGTAGTTTCATTAAATGCTGTGTATAACTTGGACATATAATAACACAAAAATTAAGAAAACTAAACCAAAAAGACAGCTGTGCAGGCTCTTTTATAATTTAAGATCAATGCATGTGTAAAAGAGTTCATGTTGATCTCTATTTGAACATAAAGTATGGAGTGTAGACCAAAGCCAGCAATGGGAAAATGTGTTGCTTAATCCTAATGATATCCAAACTTGTTAAAGGATCTGTACTTTTATTATGTCTAATCAGATGTAGGCCATCCTAGTGCAAATAATACTACAGCATCAAATGTGTATCAATCCACAGCTGGAAATAGTCCCTCACAGATCACTGTTGTTAGAGTCAAGTTTGTGGACTCTCATCATGAACCTGCAAACTGAATATTAATTTCTGACCTGTCTTTAAGCAGAAAATACGTGGGCAGTGAAACAAGCTGTGAGCACATCACTGAATTGATTTTTTTTTAAGCAGTAATGGAGCGCAACACCATTAATTTGGGGATGTGTTTTTCTCCGCCCAGTGAATACAAGCTTCCTTTTCATTCACTTATTCTGGTCTCTACAAAATCCTAAGGGAGATATCAAGCTCTCAAGCTGCTAAATGCTGCTTTGTGTTCACTAGCTCGTCCCTAACTCTGTCTGCTTTAGATTTTTTCAGTGTTTTACTTAAGGACTATTTCGTTTAAAAACAGCTGCCCCCGTTCCTGAAAATCAAGAGCAGTGACAGGAAAGCAAGAGCAGGAGAGCTTAATGAGTCCAGACTCACAGTGAAAACCCTGTAAAGCAAATAGTGTCTGCAGGTTTAGGTGATCATTTTTGGGTTTAGATCAATGCATCGTTCAGTCGTGTTTTTTTAAGCACTAATTCACTATTATGACATTATGTGTGGTATCAGCAGAAACATTTAAGTCTGATAATGGGCTATCATTGCAATATTAATTCTACAGTTACAGTATAATAGAGAAGACTGATAATGTCTATGGTAGAATTTGGTGCAAAGAAGCTAATGTTAACATTTATAATACTGATAATACTGTGCAATCTCATAACTAAAGTTTCCCATTTTAGCAGCATTGTTAATTATCTACTGTGCTTAAATAGACACACATTCATACATTAGGCCATTTGAAATGGGGCACTAACAAAGATAGCACAAGAAGCATTATATTTTAGGATCAGTGTGAATGTTTCCAGCTTGAGTGCTTGTCTGAATCTGCAAGTAATTATTTAATAGTTTCATCCATAATGAAGTTGACCCTTTTTTATTTTAGACTGCAGGTTCATTGTTGTGATGAATTATAAAATAACATACCAGTGGAGACAAACTGTACTGTAATACAGGGCAAGCAATCCTAAAGGGCAGCTGAAACTCCCCACCCTTGATATTTCATTGAGTAATATGAACACAAAAGCCTAAATGCAGTTAACAATGTTAAGATTTCACCACTCTGAGTAGGAGGGGTGGTAGTGGAGATTTATCCACCAGGTAGTATTATGATGAGATTAAAATAGTGATTGATGGTCTTCAAAAGGCTATCACAATTTTCACCAGGCTGGGGTGGAGGAGGTGAAGCTGGCTTTCAGCTGAACACAACTTGTATATATATATATATATATATATATATATATATATATATACACATTTCCCCCCCCCCCCCAAAATACTGCAGAATGGGGTGGATTGACACATTTCGTGTCATGACAGCTAATATAGCATTTGATAGAAAACAGTAGAGAACAGACCATCATCAGTTTGTGACATTTGTAACATCAGTTAGCTAACAAGTTAGCTTAGAATGATCTACTATCCGATTATGCCGTGGTTCTCAACTTGTGGGCCAGAAAGTAATTTCCAGCATCACAGACAATAGTAAACTAAAGCTAACTTACTAAACTAAAGGAACAATAATTAAGCTAACCAAAACCAAATAAAAACTAATGTTTAAAAAAAGAGCTAAAACTTAATTCTGTGCGACACAAAGCGACACTAGCAAAATGACTGACATAAAACCCTAAACCTGGGTAGTGTAAAATGACCTAAACTGATTGAAGAATACTTCCCACAATGGCTAGATGTAAGGTCTTGGGTTGTATTCAAATACAAAAAAATATTTTCAAAAATAACATGTAAAGTGAATAGTAGCCTGTTTGAATGTATATTTTTCAAATATATTATTTTTTCTGACCATTTTGGGTCTCAATTGCAGTGTGTCCCTTTTTTGCTGAAAAGACTAAAACTAACAATAAAACTAATTGCAAACTCAACAAAAACTAGAAAAGCACTCGGAGAGTGCAGACCTCCACCATTAGCCCTATCTCCCAATAGTGAAGAATCCTTTAAAAATTTCCTGGATCCATCCCCATGTGCCCCCCACCACAGCATTCGCCAATTACTCCCTCCTTGGTAGGGCAGAACCACAGTGAGGCAAAGCATTGGTTTCGTAATGGGTGGATGGTCATTGTGGAAGCGTTGCCTGCCAGTGCCAACAGATGCACTGACAGTCTCACCAATGGTCTCACTGGACGACTGGAAGTCATGGCAGAGGGTGAATATTCCTCTCTTCCTCCCAGCATTGTGAGTATTCTCGCTACAATTCGCTGTCTTTCTCTCTGTTACGCCCTGACTCGTCTCCTCGACTGGGCGTGCGTCTTTCAAACTCTATAAACTCCAAAACTTTGAATAGAAACACACCCAAAATGCTGCTGGGATTGAAGTTACTAATGTTCGCCATCTCCTGGTGTAAAGTGGTAACAGCGCAGACCTCCATCATTAGCCCTACCAGACGGTGATCCGGATCACTCCCAAAATCTAATCACTTCTTCCTTATGCCATTTCTGACATTTCCTGAAAATTTCATCAAAATCTGTCCATAACTTTTTGAGTTATGTTGCTGACAAACGAACAAACGAACAAACCCTCCTGATCACATAACCTCCTGGGCAGAGGTAACAAGGCATTTTTGCAAAGTAAAAGCTAAACTAATAAACCAGAAGTAACAACTTATTCAAAGTAAACTGAAATTTAAAATAAGAAGTAAAAAGTAAAGAAAAATAAAAATTAATGAAAAAACTGAAACTATTTTAACCTTGGTCATCGATGTGCGCATGGGGAGAAAGTGTCAAAAGTCTTTGATTTAGCTACAATTATGAATAAATGAATAAATAAATATATAATTTGTTATGATTGAAAACTGAAAAAAGGGAGATAGTCATGGGTACTGACTCAAGAGCAGTTGAGAACCAGTGCTACCTAGCAATATCAAGTGGATAAATAGGTATAATTTAGCTGCTAAAAGGCTACGTATTAATAGGGTTAAAACAGTCATACATATTCTTGTAAAGTAAGACTTAAGTTTTAGGGACACCTTGCATTCTTTTTAACTTTTACCTGTTGAGGGCTTTTAACCTAGATAAGTCTCTCAGCATCAGACTCAACCCAGGAGGTTTTCAGCTTTTTCCTGTTGCATAATCAGCATAAAAATAACTTGCAAAGTTGACAGGTTTGCTAATAAATTTTTCATTAACACTATCGAGTGACTTTTTTTAAAGTTGTTGACTAAGCTCTTAGACATCTTCCCCATGTTCCCAATGAAGTCAGGCACACACAGAGCTACACATGAACACACAATTCAAGTTACAAGAACGAACAACATCAGGCATGTGATCAACCAGCCTATGTGTAAACCAGCCCAGAAAGGGTTAATTTCCAAACACAGCTTAACCAAATAACAATACTCCATTTGTGTAGCACTGATTCACTGGTATTCAGTGTCACCATTTAGCCTATACCTGCTGCTTTCTAAATTGTTTTGCTTACATCTGTTTCAGCGGTTCATTGTCGGATTGATTTTGTTGGTTTTGGAAAAAGATAAACTCTTCTGATACTAATGAGCATTTATCAGATATTAAATTCAGTTTCCATTTTTATATGTAATGAAAGTGTTTTTCATGCGTTTGCCTTTCTGTCTCTCTGTCCCTCCCTCTCATCTCTTTCACTCTTCTCTCTCTCCTCCCACTGCTGAAAGAAGAGAGAGAGAAACCAGGAAGGCAGGGGCATTTACAGCGATGTGCGTGTGTGAGACTGAGTGAGTGCTCCTGCCAGAGCGTGTGTGAGGAGGGGATGAGGGAGACACAGAGCCAGAGAGAGAGAAGAGGATGCAGACGTTTGGAAAAGAGAGAAGAGAGAGATTTCGCCAACCTGTCAGGGTCTTTCATGTCACATTTCTGCCCTGAGGAAGACCTGACCTCTGTCTCTGTGTGGAAATTAACCTGGGAAAACTAAAAATGGAATATAACATAAAACTCCAGCTGGAGCGACACACCTCCTGCTGCTCCTGCATGACAGAAAGAAGAGGATCTGAGGGGGAAAATGAATGAAGCATTCAAGAAAGTGAAGAGGAGAAAGGAGCTTGTTTACATGGGCCAATCTGACAGCCAGCAGATTTATACTTCCTATAATTATACCGTTTTAGTTCAGTGAGAGGTGAGAAGAAGATAGGAGGGGAGGAGATGAGAGGGATGAGGAGCAGCGAGTAGAGAGAGAAGACCAGAGCAGAGAGGAGAGGAGGAGGCAAGTCACGAGGAGAGGAGTAAACACACTCCAGATGGGACCCCAGCATTAATGAAATGTAAGTGTAAACAGTGTGTTTGTATTGCATGGTGAGAACATCCTGTGGCGATGCTCATGCTGTGTAAGTCAGTGATGATGATCTGAAATGTACTTCTTTGCTGGATTACTTCATTTTCCTTCCCATGTATATCTCTTACTACCCTTGTATCTTTACTTTCTCCTGCTTTAATTCTCTCCTTATTTTGTCTGATTCTGTGTCCACACTGCGCTCCTCTGTCTCTCCTCAGGTCATGTTAGATAGTAACGGTGCAACAGCAGTGAAAGGCCTATGTCACATTGCATTAGCATTACATGCACACTGAGGGGAAAAAATACGCTCAGAGTGTGATGAGTTCGTGTGGACGATATGTGCAAAGAGTGCTTGCGATCCCCTGAGTTTCTCCCCTGTGAGTGAATGTGTGTGTCCCAAAACGGGGGGGAGGGAACCATACCGTCCTCTTAACCTCATGGAGAAAAACAAGGAGCTATTGTGCCTCATAAGTGTTTGGCCAGACTGCAGACAAAGAGGGAAAAATAGTATGATGATGAGTTTCAAGGAAAAAAAAGGATGGGAAAGTAATTGCACACATTGTTATAGGTTGGATCTTGCATTTAAAAAATGGATCCAAAAAGCTGCATGGATTATTTTGTGGTGAAACACCTATTTAGGCTGTCTGAATGTCTTCTGAGGGTTAAACCTGATGCATCCAGTTCATCCCAGGAAAGTTAAACATTTGGAAGTTTGTGAACTTGATTTCTTGAATAGTTACATGGGAAAATTTAATGCATCTTCAGAACCTGATAGATACTTCCATAGACTGTATATTAAGATGGACGAAAAACAGTCACCTGATAGTGAAGCTAAAATATTTAGAGCTTCTCTTGATGACTGGCCACTCTCCTTTTCAGTCTAAAGGACACGGTGCCCATGGTTTCCAAAAAGAGTTTCAAATATTAGTCCGACCACAGAACAGTTTTCCATTTTGCCTCATTCCATTTAAATGAGCTTTTGCCCACAGAAGACAGCAGAGTTTCTGGATTGTATTCACATATGCCGTCTTCTTTGCATGATTCAGCTTTAACCTGCATTTATGGATGTCACGGCGAACCGTGTTGACAATGATATCTGGAAGTGTTCCTGCAGTCCATGCAGTGATTTCCAATACAGAATCATGCCTTTTTTAAAATCCTGAGGGCCTGAGGATCACCAGCATCCAGTATTGACCTTTGGCCTTGTCCCTGGTGCACAGAGACTTTTCCAGATTATCTGAATCTTTTGATGATATTATGTTCTGTAGATGGTGGGATGTTTTTTCCTGAAATTGTTCCACCAGTTGTACAATATTGAACTACTACCCATCTTTATTTCTGAGAGACTCTGCCTCTCTAAAATGCTCCTTTTATACCCAGTCATGTCACTGACTTGTTGCTAGTTAACCTAATTACTTGCAAAATGCACCTCCAGCTGTTTTTTATTAGTATCACTTACTTTTCCATCCTTTTGTTACCCTGTTCACATTTTTTTTGAGATGTGTTGCTGTCATCAAATTCTAAATGAGCTAATGTTTTCATGAAATGCTAAAAGGTCTCAGTTTAAACATCTGATATGTTGAAACTGAGACACATCAGATGTCAATTCCAACTTTTCTCGTATTGAGGTTGTAATATTATTGACAGCCTTGTTGACAAATGCAGCCATTGCAACAAGACTAGCAGAGTAGCGGAGGAAAAACGAGAGAAAATGTACCAAAAACTAACTATAGAAAATTGTTTGTCTCAGTCTAAAGAGAAAGTCCTCTACTACCACTTGAAAAGGTTGACACGCTGTAACTGTGTTGATCAGTAATTTTATCCAATGGCCCATTGAGTTAAATAGGCAATGTGTTAAAACAGCATTAACTGTATATAAATATGGACAATGCATTTCTATCTCTTTGCATTGTACAAATATAAAGCAAAAATGCCCCGATGTATGATGACATTAACTGACAAACTGAGCAGGTCAGTACAATCCACAGCAGAACAGATTCTTTTGTTAATTTGGAGCAGACACTCAGGTTTATGGAAAGTGCAGTGACTTTATTGTAGTGTTTTTTTTTTAAGTCTTTTTAAATCAAAAGGATCAATTAAACTTCTCAGAAATATAAACACTTGATCATAAATCAGCCTGATTGTAACTGTCACAACAGAAACCAAGGTTAAGAAAAAAATGCATTTGACATAATGTCAAACTTTAAAGTTTGCTCTATGTGCCATCTGTTAACATGGAGGAGGTTAACACTACAGCCAATCAGCAGGAGGAGCTTTAAATCTCAATGCCTCACCGTGTAGAGGCTGTTTGTCTATCTTTTAACAGTCTGTATTTTTAACAATGAACTCAGTATTCCCCATATTTCATGTTGCGAGAGACACTGAATCGGACTAAATTAGTTTTAGGCAGGTGTGCCTGCTTAGCTTGAGATTTGTTAGTTTTTCAGTTCAAAAGCTGAAATTTATAAACAACAGTCTACTATTTTACTAAGGTTATAGTTCAGATTATTTAACATTACTGCCAGTGGATACGTTACCAACAGAGGGAGAATGAAGTTAGGAAGAATCAGTCTATGCATTGTTGCTCATATATAAGACAAAAAAGAGGTGCATCACTGAGCTTTGACTGTTTTTGACAGATACCTTCACCTTCAACATTTTTTGATACCCAGGGAGCATTTTTAATTCAAAAACATTTAAAAGATACCTGATGGACATCTATTGCCACTACTGGATAAACATTCAAACTGGGTCAAAAGTAACTATTTTTTAGTGTCTATTTAGAGACATTGTTTCAGAGTCTATGTTTAGACCAGATTTCACTCAGATGTCTGCTTTCATCAAAAACTCATATCATATTGATGAAGGTCTTATCTACAAAATTCATGCCTGAATGATTATGTCACTGTCACCTGTGAAAGTTTTATGGGCTGCAAAAAATGTGATTCCACTGCCTTATCCACACAAGTACCACGAATACACATTAGCCAACTGTTTTTTTTTTTTCTTTTTTCTTTTTTGCAATTCGAGCCAGTTATTAATCATAGACTAATAGTAGTCATCATGGGATGGTCTACTTTTTCTACCTCTGTTGAGAATGTTCAAAACCACACAATTTACAGTCTATCTAAACCATTTATTAACATCACAAGGCTTATAAATTGCTGTATTTATCTTTTTTTTGGGTTGGTCTTTAGATGGATGGATGGATGGATGGATGGGCAGTTGGATGCATGGATGGATGGATGGATGGTTGGATGGTGGATGATGATGGATGCATGGATGGATGGATGGATGGTTGGATGGTGGATGATGATGGTTGGATGGATGGATGGATGTTGGATGCATGGATGGATGGATGGATGGATGGATGGTTGGATGGTGGATGATGATGGATGGATAGATGGTTGGATGCATGGATGGATGGATGGATGGTTGGATGGTGGATGATGATGATGATGAATAGATGGATGTTGGAATGAATGGATGGATGGATGGATGGTTGGATGGTGGATGATGATGGATGGATGGATGGTTGGATGCATGGATGGATGGTTGGATGGTGGATGATGATGGATGGATGGATGGTTGGATGCATGGATGGATGGTTGGATGGTGGATGATGATGATAGATGGATGGTTGGATGCCTGGATAGATGGATGGATGGATGGTTGGATGGTGGATGATGGATGCATGGATGGATGGATGGATGGATGGATGGTTGGATGGTGGATGATGATGGATGGATAGATGGTTGGATGCATGGATGGATGGATGGATGGTTGGATGGTGGATGATGATGATGATGAATAGATGGATGTTGGAATGAATGGATGGATGGATGGATGGTTGGATGGTGGATGATGATTGATAGATGGATGGTTGGATGCCTGGATATATGGATGGATGGATGGTTGGATGCCTGGACAGACTGATGGATAGATGGACCGTCAGTGTATCGCTGTATCATAGTGTGAACAGCTCCTGTTGTCTAGACTGTTGGATGGTGTGACCCGTTGTAATGAGTTGGCTGCAGGCCAAATGTCTCATGCTACTGTCCTAATGTAACTGTGATGTTCAGCCGCCTGATAGTAAATCATGGCAGGATTTTCCATCACATTTACCTGCTGTGACACTGATCTGTTTTATTCTTTGTTTCTGTAGATTTATAAGCTGTCGTGAGAAAAACAGCTGTTTTTTTTTTTTTAACATGGCGTGATTCATAAAATGCAAAACAAGTAAGCAGGCTATTAATAAACATCAACTATGAATGATCTGAAAAGACATGATGGCATGCTTTTTGCTGTAACTAACGGTAACCCAAATTGTCAAACCCAAAAGACAGAAAGCAAGTGTAAGTAAGAGAGCAGGAGGGAGAAGGGCAGTCCCGTCCTGCAGGATTTACACCCAACATCACAAACTGCTCCTGACAGTCGGTGGATTTAGAATTGCTTGGAGGTTGTGTTGTCGTGTTGTTCCCTTTTCTACTCTTTAAATAGAGGCATCGCTTTAATTGCTGTTATGTTCGTCTACAAACTGTAATGTGAGGTGTGTTTTTATGCTGATGATCTTGTGAGGCTGACACATTTTTTAATGTGACAGGGGAAATGCACATTTGAACAGAAGCACCCAAGTGGGCATACATCAGTGCATTTTATTTACACCATAATCCCCTGATAATTGGCACATTTTGCCTGTTTCCTTGTTATTTTAGGATAACAAAACTGTTTTGCCTATGATAATGAGCTGAGATGTCAAGAAATTAACTTATTGTCCAGAACCACAAGTGTTGTTATCCTGACATAATGAGATGAATAAGACAAGATCTTGAGAAAATTTTCAAAATGTACTTGTTATTACCAAAAAATTAAGTCAGCCATATTAATGTGTGTCCACATAAGGGCTTTTCAACTATGTTTTCACTGTGCTTTCTCTATCCTCCTAAAACTCTGCATGCACATACAAAGCATTACATTTTTTACCTTGCAGTAATAATTTTTACTATTAGAATTTTTAGAATTAGAATTTTCAAGTGTTTTCATGAAAATATTGTGATTGTTTGTTTTCATTGGAGATTTGCATTTGGAGTCTTTTGCAGTGACTTTTTTTTTTTTTTTTTTTGCATGTTTCAGGATATTTTTCAGGCATTTTCATGTTAATTTGGGAAAAGTATTTGTAATTTTGGGGGATATTATTTGAATTTTTTTTTTCAGTGGAAAATTGCTTTGAATTTTTTAGGTGTTTTTGTGGAAATGTGGGGAATTTAATTTATTTGGTTATTCTGGGAATTTGATTGAGAATTTGGGGGTTGTCCTTTGTAATTTCCAGAGTTTTGGAGGAATTTTCAGGGATTTTTTTTTTTCTTTTTGAGATTTGGGGAAATTTCTGTAATTTTCATGGAATCTTGCAATTTACATTGAATTATGGGGGATTTTTTTTTAAATGAGATGGTTAGCTTTTGTAATAAAGATAACCCTAAACCTTTTACTGAACTGTTTGAGGAATAATTAAAGAAATTTTGGGGTACTTAATGTTTTTAAAGAAAAATATGTTAAATAATTTTTCACAGAAATATTACGTAGTTTCTTTGAAATTTTTGTGTTTTTATTGGACATCATTTTTGGGCAAAATCAATTTATGTTCAAAGAAAAGGATGAGCTTTTAAACTTATCAGGTTTTACTGAACCCAAATAAGTGGGAAAACTAAAAATGCATTCAAAACGGCTCAGGTTGTAAGAGGTTTACAAAAAATTGACAGCAGAAATATCCTTACCACTGAGGTCAGTTTGATCTTCTCTGAGAGCATCATCCATGTTTTATGTCCATGTTCAAATTTTAAACTTTTAAGCCAAATCTTACCATCTTTACTACTCAAGTTATCCCATATCATGCCGTTTCTTTCCCCTTTACTGCACAGTTTTAGCCCACAGGCTAAAATATGTTTAGTTTTTAGAGCCCATCTTTTCATAAGGTTACTTTTCCAGTTGTTTGTTGTGTAGTAAGGTCCGCCCTCATGAAGTAATAAAGCCTGTTTTCAATCTTTAATAAAGGGTGTAATGTGGGGGAAAGCTCATAAACAGCCGGTGAGAACACATGCACACGTAATGAGACGTGTTTAAAGCTGATATCTTGGGAAATCAAAACATTCAGGAAATTGATAAGTTATGAAAAGAGAAAACCAGGGTCCTGATGAGCCTGCTCCACTCTGTCTGCACTTTGATTCACACTAACATTTAAAGAGCCCCACTCTGTTTTGAAGGGGAGATTTGAAAGTCGACGAGGACATTACAGGAAAGTGTCACCAATATATTTCTCACTAAGGGGCTTTATAAATTCTCAGTATAATTATGGAGCTACGCTTCCAGCAGAGTTGACTGATTTCTAATGGCACTCATGTACAGACATTCATCAGCTCAGTGTTACAGTGGTACAGATACTGAATGTCTGCAGGTTTGGATTAGCTTAGAAAGCGTTTCTCTGTATTGTAGTAGCATGGATATTACACAAGCAGAGTGATGGTGGGGGATGAACAGCTGGACCAGCTGATGCAGACAGGTTTATTTCTGGAGCGGTATAACTCAGTCAGTCCAAACACATCATGCATTCACATGAACACAGCATTAGATATACAGCATGTCGTGATAAACATGCAAAGCCTCAGTGCTCTGAGTCACCTGTTATCTCTTCACTTTGTGCAGGTAAAGCTAAGGGGGGTGCATTAAAAATTTACATCAGTGCTTTCCAACCTTTTGGGGCACGTTAGAGCACAAATACAGATGTTACACCACCAAAGATTTAGAAAGAGCAAGAAGAGGCAAAATAGCTCTTTGTTTTAGGAACACAGTGAACTAGTGTCAGCTTTTTGTTGAAGTTTGTGTACAAATACAAGGAATCTGACCCCAGTTTCTAAGGAGCAATGCAGCTACTCAAAAAGGAAACAGTGCAGTGATAAGAAAGGATTATAGATAAATACAATGCTGAGATGTGAATAGGTTACTTGAGGTAGATCGTACCAAAACATGTACAAGATGAAATGGAAAAAAAAGTTTGGAATAATATCTGTCATTAAAGGTGCATAGATGGGTGTTGATGCAGATAGAAGTGTTAATCTTGGCAGCTATTTTGCATTTAGTCTCAATCTTAAAGGGATACTTCAACATTTTGGCAAATTTGTCCATTGCCATAATCCCTATTGTCTAAGTAATAGGTTCGTTGCTGTCAGTTGTTGGTGCAAGCTATTTTTAGATCGCCGCTGCTGAGTTCGGACCTGCTGTGCCAACTCAATGTAAGCAGACGGTATTCCGGCTTTCCCTCATCAAACTCATCAAGTACACAATACAACAACTCCAAAATGCTCTTGTGGACAAGCTGTGACCTGTACATTCACCATGCTATGAAATAAAACTTGGAACTATTTCTTGAGTAAACCAACGGGCGGAGTGACACAGTGCAGCAGCCATGTCTGGAGTGTAGTTCCGGCTTTGCTTTAGCTTTAAAACATCTCCGTCTCGTAATGTTCCATGACTATTATTTTATAGCGTGGTGAATGTACAGGTCACAACTTTTCCACAAGAGCGTGGAAATACGTGGAATACAGACACCTTATGGGTAGATGTTACCATCATTTAAAAGACAAGTGCAGTATGGAGCCAAAGTCCTTAAGAATTAGAAGCCACCTGTGCTAAATCTGCTCCAAGGTTGTGAAATTCAAATTTGCATACATTAATTCTGGATAGACCCGTTGGTCAGAACTGCTGTTTCCTGTTGGGATTTTATCAATGAAAATAAAAGCTATAAAAAGTGCTGTTAATTTTTAAAGCATTGCATTTCTTTGTGTTGTTTATGTGTTGTTGTTGTGGAAGGGGGTCGCTTACCTCAGAAGCAGAGGGGGTTGGTTATTCCAGTGAAAATGTAAAAAAAAATAAATAAATAAATAAATAAATTAATTAATTGATTAAACTCTTTAAGATGAACCATACACAAAATTCCAAGAGCTAGAAACATCATAAAAGGTATTCACTTACAGTGTTTTAAAGCTGCTCTAAAGCTTGATACATCAGGTTAGAACAGAGCTTGATGAAAGCCCTGATCGTTTTATACTCTGAACTTCTGCTTCCCTCCAGACAAAGAGAGATCATCCTGGCTCCTCTCCAGGACTTATACGACCTGTCTACCATCAGACAGTCTGAACATGTAGCATTAAAGATCATTCACTATATAAGATAATGTACATCTAAGTATCAGATCCATCAATAGATACTCAGAAGATCTAATCCTCAGTGTGTGTGGGGGACTTCCAGCAGTCTGGGTGTGATTCTACATGTCTAGACACAATACTGTATAGAAGTGTTTTTCTCTATCCAGACCCTACACTTAACCTGATTTTTGCAAGTTAGTGTTGCCAGTGGTTGGTGTGGTATGTGTTTATCAGCTAAAACAAAACATGTTCAGGTCCTAGGGCAAGAACATGACAAAATGCCTAAAAATATCCTCATATTTTAAAGATGACTGTACAAATGAATTCTTCTAAACTGAGTAAAGGAGACAACACTCTTCAGACCAGTGTTTATCATAAACTGAGCTGACTGAAAGTGGGCTTTTTTGTGCCAAAGGGAGACATTTACAGTCACTGAGCATTAAGACGTTCTTTTTATGTCCATAAGCAAGGTCAGCTCCATCTTGATTTAAATCTATTTATGACCCACAGAGGAACCAGAGTTCCTCAGTTGTTTTCAGTGGGCTCATGGCTCTTTGTTGCCCCCTAGTGGTTGATCTAAATCTATAAAACCAAAACAGTGACTGACTTGACAACTGATTTAAAAAATTGGACTCAATGCTCTTCTCTTTGTTTGCCTGTGTTTTTGAAGGTCTGCTGTGCTATCTGTCATGAGGAGTAAGACTAAAACCATGACATAGTCTGAATGCTCATCTAAAATCAATACAGAAGCCCTAGGCAGACATGCATCCATCCTTTTTTTGAACCTCATTTTCTCATGATAATAAGGGATTTCTGGTTGGTTTCTCAAGCTTATGTATTTAATTTCCCCAGAGTTTCGAAATCGGGGAAAAAAAACCCAAACAGAAATATTCCTAACTTACCTCAACAGAGAGGGTAAAGTTAGCAAAGGCTTTTATGGTCTGGTGACCAGCTTATTCATCTGGATCACCAGAAAAGTATCCCACACTGTAAGACCAAACAGTAAAAGGTTGTAGGAAGAAGAGTTGTGTTAAATTAAAGATCCAAAAAACTATTTTAGCTGGGTGAATAGAACACATTTTTAGTTTTAAGTAAGTATTTTTTTTGTCCTTTTACTCAAATTATTTATCAAACATCCTTCAATCTTGACTTGCCTTTGAACATTAGACACTTTTGCACCATGAGTGAAGTTACTGACTTAGGTGGAGAAGTCTGGTCTGTGGGAACCAACTTTAACATGCTAAAGGCGATGTACTAAACTTGGTGAAAGAGCATATACTGGATCAAAGCGTACCTTTCAGTCTTTCTTACATAGTCTAACAACATAGCAAACTTTGTGCGTCATGATTGTTAAAAATATATATATATATATGTGTGTGTGTGTGTGTGTGTGAAAGAAATCAGGGGAAAAAAATGTAGTGGCTGAGAAACATGTTAATTATGTATTTTAACTTGAGCCTAAAAAGTTTATTTCCACTACTTAAAAACTTTACTTAGTGAGGAGAAATATTTTGATTATTTTAATTTCAACTTGTTTGGTTTTAGAATGACCTTGTAAAGCAGAAAGATTTGCCGGACTGTGATCGCTGTGAAATCCATGCAAAGGAAATATAAAACTCTATCCGTTCTGCTGAAGTTTTGCTATTTTCAGATGAATTCCAGTATATAAATCAGGTTAATTACAGGGTTTTATTAAATACTTGAGTCTAATTGTCCAGCTAGAACAGCTTGCAACCCCTTTAGTAATAAGATTAAGTGTTAAGAGCTAACCATTACCATGAAGAGCAGGCAGTTGCTATGATGTGTCTGAAGAGTTTGGAGGACTAACTGTAATCATAACAATCGATAGAGAAAAGTCCTGTCACTTTGATGCTGTGGGCAGAACAGATGGTGATGAATGTATGGCATACAGCAGTGTTTTCAAAACTAAATGGAAAGGTAAATGTCATGTCATCTCTGAATGTGGCAAGACAGAACAAATCATTCAGGCTCTGCACAGATTCATGCAGATCATCTTGTCTCACTTCACCATCAGTGAAACCTGCCAGTTTACTGTGAGTATCATGAGCAAAGCAAGCCATTTAGAAGCCTCCATAGCATAAACAGCTGATCAATAGAGGAAAAAGGAGGAAGAGATAGAGAGGGAGCAATATGAATTAAATATGGAACAGTAGCTTCATTAGGCTATAATTTGCTCACTGTAAATGACCCCACACATAACAATCTCGAGAAAATAAGTCCAGATCTCAAGAAAACAGCCAGACATTATTTTTACCATAGGACAATGGCACATTAAATGATAGGATGCATGCTTTTGGCTTCTATGTATTTTTTTTAAATTTCTCAAAATAAAAAGAATGGTAACTATATGTATATTACTATATGTATATGTCTGCTATACTATATAAACTATATTCTAACTATATGCCATATACGCTGTATTGCCAAAAGTATTTGCTCACCTGCCTTGACTCGCATATGGAATTAAGTGACATCAAATTCTTAATCCATAGGGTTTAATATGACCATCCTTTGCATCTATAACAGCTTGAACTCTTCTGGGAAGGCTTTCCACAAGATTTAGGAGTGTGTTAATGGGAATTTTTGACCAGTCATCTAGAAGCACATTTGTGAGGTCGCACACTGATGTTGGACAGAAGGCCTGGCTCTCAGTCTCTGCTCTAATTCATCCCAAAGGTGTTCTATCGGGTTAAGGTCAGGACTCTGTGTAGGCCAGTCAAGTTCATCCACACCAAACTCTCTCATTCATGTCTTTATGGACCTTTTTTTGTGCGCTGGTGCACAGTCATGTTGAAACAGGAAGGGGCCATCCCAGAACTGTTCCCACAAAGTTGGGAGCATGGAATTGTCCAAAATCTCTTGGTATGCTGAAGTATTCAGAGTTCCTTTCACTGGAACTAAGGGGCCAAGCCCAGCTCCTGAAAAGCAACCCCACACCATAATCCCCCCTCCACCAAATTTTACACTTGGCACAATGCAGTCAGACAAGTACCGTTCTCCTGGCAACCGCCAAAACCAGACTCATCCATCAGATTGCCAGATGGAGAAGAGCGATTCGTCACTCCAGAGAACACATCTCCACAGCTCTAGAGTCCAGTGGTGGCGTGCTTTACACCACTGCATCTGACGGTTTGTATTGCACTTGGTGATGTGTGGCTTGAATGCAGCTGCTCAGCCACGGAAACCCATTCCATGGAGCTCTCTATACACTGTTCTTGAACTAATCTGAAGGCCACATGAAGTTTGGCGACCTCTGCACACTATGCACCTCAGCATCCGCTGAACCCGCTCCTTCATTTTACGTGGCCTACTACTTTGTGGCTGAGTTGCTGTCGTTCCCAATTGCTTCCACTTTGTTATAATACCACTGACAGTTGACTGTGGAATATTTAGGAGCGAGGAAATTTCACCACTGGACTTATTGCACAGGTGGCATCCTATCACAGTACCACGCTGGAATTCACTGAGCTCCTGAAAGCGACCCATTCTTTCACAAATGTTTGTAGAAACAGTCTGCATGCCTAGGTGCTTGATTTTATACACCTGTGGCCATGAAAGTGATTAGAACACCTGATTTCAATTATTTGGATGTATCAGACCATGAATGATATGCCAGTTGCATCAGCATCAGCCCAAACACACATGCAAAACGTTAAACACTACATATATTATCCGTACATATGAAACCATGTAATTGCTTTAACCATTGCTTTTATTGTTGTTGCTTTAATGCTGAGGAACCAAACCCCAAAAGTTTAATCTAAATGAGTATATATTTATTTTGTGATACAGCTTTAAATGGATTGTAAATATTAATAAATTAATATTGAACAACCAAAGAAAAGACTTTTTTTCTATATAAAGCTCATCTATAGGAGCCTTTACAGCTCCTTTTGCAATCTCTATTCTCATTTTTTTCGACTTCAAGCCAATTCTCCTTAATCTTTCACTTTGTGTGTTTTTTTCTCTGTAAATAAAGCAGCATGTGTGTTTTGTTGTTTGTTCTCCTGAAAAGTATTCATGCATAAAGCATGCTTTTTGATTGTGAACGCTTGCAGTAATTACTATTTGTGTTGTTTTGTGTTTAAATATTGGCATGCAGCTAGTTTGTCTGAAGAATGAAAACCTTTGCTTTTATAGCCTGCAAGCCTTAAGCTCAGGCGTGTCTGTAACAAGAGGGAGGTGAGGAGTGATGTTTAGATTAAGGGGTAAACTTTAAACTTTCTCAGGTATGCTATAATTAATGTTTGACTCCTGACAAGATGCATCAACCATCAAAGAATACAAATGATTGATTGTTTATCTTTAAAAGGAGTGTATTTTAAGTGCACCTCACTATTAGGACGTGGATCTAAGAATCAGAAAGCCTGTTGATTTAATAAAAACCTGCATCGAGTAAACATTGCATTTAAAGGTACATTTTGTTTTAGTGTTCTTGTTAGAGTAAGCTCTTATTTTTCCCTTTCTTTCATCCCCTTCTCCTTTCCTCCTCTCCTCCTCCTCCACCTTAAACCTGTGATCTAGGTGGAGCCATGAAGTTTGAGCTCTGCTGACCTCCGTTGGACAACACAACAAGATCAACTCACTGTGAAATCATGACCACTCCAACGACAGGAAGCCCAAGTCTGGAGGTGGGCTCCCAGGAGATGGCAATGATCAGCAACATACTGGCAGCCTACACCTTTATAGCAGGTAAGCTCAATCAGACAAATCTGTCATGTTAACTGTGTGGGATCAAATATGCTTAGAGAGTCAGTGAATGAAACTGAGACCAGAATTTACCAGCCAAATTCAGCTGAGTATAAGCAGTAATAAAGCATCGTCACATGAAAGTGAGTGATGCACACATCACATGGTTCAGTCGTAGGCTGGAGGCTGCACACTAGTGCCAGACGTATTCATAGTAGTGATGATATTCAGTATGACATCTCAACCTCAAATGTGGAAATGATTTAAAAAAGAAGTTCAATGGCAAACTTAAAGAGGGAAAAAGGAAAAAAAAAACATTTTTTTAAATCTCACATCTTAACGGTAACTGACTTGTCAAGCAGCCCAGACATTCTCCTGCTACTTTGTTTGTTCATGGTGGCCACATACCAGCTACTTAGATTAATGGATGTTATATGTTGTAATTCCTCTTGCAGAGGGTTTAATTAGGTTTTGTTTATGTCATTCAGATATTACAGCTCGATTAATCAGGACTTAGTGTCATGTATTCAGAACTGGATTAGGCACAGAGTCAGAGAAGTTAGAACTGTGTTGTTAAAAATCTGAGATGAATGGCTGTAGTCAAGTGAGAGTTGGCAGGCAGGACAAGAATCCCGAATCACAAAAAGGCAGAGCTAGTGTCAGGCAGGAAAACACTAAGCTGAAGATAAGTGAGTGCCTAAATTCCTAAAGGTAAAAAAGATCCTTTTTTAAATTAGTTTTGGCTTTAAGAATCATATTTCCCTTGCACAGGTCCAATTGTTTATTGCTTATTTCTTTTTGCATTTTTTCTATCATAACACTGTGCAACATGATTTTAACAGTCCTGGAAGATTTAGGGATTATGCCCCATAGCCACTCCCTCGCTCCACCTATGGGTATGGGGAAGAAGAATGGTATCAGAATATCTCTGAATATACTTTTGTTTATGCCATTGAGTGTCACATTTTTTTGGTCAGGGTACCAAGATCTACTAAGATCAATCTAAGATTGAGACAAAATCTCAAAGCACAACATATCCACAGCCATGCAAAATAGCTTCTGTGAAACATGTTGAAATAACTTTAATTATTGTATAGTTGTAGTGATTACATTAAGTTGCAAAAATTCCCACTGCATCAAGACTTGCCTCGAGGCACACTGGTGTGCTTTCTGAGACACACTGATTATGCAGTAAAACATCCATAAAGTAATACTGTCTGAGAGTTGGATTCATTGTATTTTTTTAACCAGGCATTCTCAGGACTGTTTTCTCAGTCAAATAGAAAAAAAATTAGACATCAAATTTGATCTTCAGGTAGATGATTTGCAATAGACAATCTTGTTTTTAATTTGAATAATAGAAAATTGAAGCAACACCAACAATCTGAAGTCAGAAAGTAAAATCTCTTCACAGGAGGAGAAGGCGGCAGGTTGCTGATGTGACTTTATTAAATCTTTGATCAGTTGAAAAGTATTTTCTCCTTGTCTGTGTTTCTCAGACCAGCCTGAGAGGTTAGCACTGGTGTTTCTGGGCGGAGTCTGCATTGGCCTTCTCGTCACACTCTGTGCCATCGTCTTCCAGATTCACTGTCGAGCAGACTGTCACTATGGCAACACTAAAAATGCTCACCGTCGCCACAGGCACAGACATCATCACCGTCGCCATCACAACTGTCCGCACCACCAGGCCATAGACAATAATCCAGACAGCATGGCTGTGGTACCCTCAGGGGGACCGGGGCCCTCCGGGGAGAGCGAATTAGAGGACTGGGATGAGACTTCTGACCTGTCTGCACGGAGACGGAGACGCTTTGAGAGAGCCCTGCTGCACGCCACCATGTTCACATCAGCCGAGGGTATCTCTCACTGAAACACACAGACCACTGCACAGTGTTGTGACCACCATGATCAATCAGTTTGATTCATACAGCATGAGAACAGTCAGAGACAATTCTGGCCCCTATGAAAAGATCTCAAACTAAGCCCCTTCACTACAGCCTCAGCAAACTATTTGATAATGCTGCAACCACACTTCCATTACACAAATGATTTATTACAAGCTTTCAGTTAAGGTTATTAGATCTCCCAAAACATTTCAAATAAGAAAAAAAAATATGTCCACTTCAGGCTTCCATACATGAGAAATAACAGTGTAGCAATGTCTTTCTCTGAGAGGGGTCATTCTGCTTCTTTATAATTTTAACCTTTTTACTGAAAGGCTTAAATTGCACAAATTAGAAAAAAGAAGACAAGTTGAACTCAACATTTCAGAACAACCAGGCTGTAGATTGAGCAGAATAAAACTCTCTGTGGGGAACAAATCATGATGACATAAACTCCTTAAAGGGCAGTTTTAAAAAAATCACATCTGGATAAATTAATGTAAAAGTCAGGGGCTTCACCATGTGTAATTTTCAGTTAGATGTTTTGGTGTCGCCTGAAAACTTGTCAGTACACATTTATCTTTATTCCCCCACAGACTGATCACATCTCTGAGCTCAACTGTCCTGTCACACACACCCCAACACACGCACGGTCATACTTAAAAATAGAAATCTTCTCTGTAGTGATGTCAAGTTGTCAACTTTGATGCTTATATAAAAGGACGCTGTATGGGTGTGCTTTAACCCTCTTTCTGTGCGTATGTGTGTGTGTGTGTTATATAGAGCTAGATCGGGCCCAGCGGCTAGAAGAGCGTGAAAGGATTCTCCGGGAGATCTGGATGAACGGCCAGCCAGACATCAGTACAGTCACTCAAAGCCTCAACAGATATTACTGACTGACTGACAAACAGGCAGAACATCAGAAGGACATGAAGCTGGGTGAAAGGTTAATCCAAAGGTGAACAAACTGGATAAAATGAGCAAGAAAAACATCAACGCAGGAGTGCTACAAACAGAGTAAACCATTCCTGACAGCACTGCTCGGAGTGGTCACCATGACTCGTTATGGCTCAGTCCTGTAACAGAAGATGAAACCGAAGAAGACTTTCTTTCTGCCACGAAAAAACAGCCACATATAATGTGGTATGTGACTACAGATTTAAAGGAAATCTGAAGACTGCTGGTGAAAGACTCTACAAGGGATTTTATATCTTATCACAGGTGCTTTTAACAAACATGGAGCCAGAATGGAGGAAGTACGTGTGTAACTGTGGAGGATGAAATGCTACAGCTGTTCAAACGTTTATGAATTCACTTATAGTAAATGTGTTGTTGCTTTTGTTTGAAATGTTACGACAATCAGAAGAGGAATCACACAGAACAATGAAAACATAAGAGGGGTGACACATTAGCTTGATGCTAAATGGATTTACATATACTGGTGCTATTTCTGCTGTTATTCAGCATCCCAAGATACGGTGAATGCACACTTTTAAAAACACAAATGGCTGTGCTTGTAGATAACAAATGAAAGGTCAAACCTGACAAAGCGTATCGTTCTTGCGCAAAAGGATAGCAATGATCATGTTCTGAAGGATCATGTTAGCTTTCTTAAGCTTATGTGTTACTAAGCTGAAAAAAGAATAAACTTCATTGTTTCTGTACATGTTACTGAGTAAAGTTGTTTATTAAAATGAAACACAGTGACTCATATTTCTTCTGTGTCTTTAGGCATGCTTTATATGTTGTAACGGTCTTCTCTCATGAGAATTTGCAGAGTTCTGTTAATATATTTTGGCCAAAAATAAGTAATGATAAACAGAGGTGGCCCTAAGACAGAACCCTGGGGAACACCAGAAGTGGCTGGAAAAGGGATTTGAAAGATTTGAGTTTGAGGAACTATTTAGTGATAGATAATGCTCATAAGGAACAAGGCACTATGGTAGAGGGGCATAACATCTTCGGCTTGTTGCATCTTTTCTATTGTATATTTGATGTTTGCAATCAGGTGATTCCGAATATCCATTGGGGGTCAGGTAGTGAGGAACAACCTATAGGAACTAATGGGAACAGAGGAAAGTTAGCCCCTTAAAGCTCTAAAGGGGCCCATTTGCAACAATTATCAACAGAAAATTTCTGCATACATTGAGTATGACACCCACATTTTCCCCCATAGTTTAACAGATTTAGCCGGTGTGGAGGCACATAATATCACAATTTACTCACTCCTGCAGACTCTTTACTGTCTTCTAGACAAATGAAGGGAGACAAGAGTCTTGAGGAGTCTTGTCCTGAGCTAAGAGGTTAGCTGAGCCCCTTTAACAAAAAAAAAAAACATTGTTTTTACAAATATGCTTTTAATTGAAATGGCGATGTACTATCAGTTGAATAAACCTTGTAATGATGCACCATTTCTGAAATGCAAAAATTCAGGATGGTGGCGTCCGTGGAAGGGGACCTCCCTATATATGAATGAAAGGCTTATTCTGAGTTAATTACAACAAAAAAATTTGATTCAGGTGATTAAACACTAAATAGGCCTACTTATAAATATTATGTTTCACGTTTACCAGTTTGTTTAGCTAAATGCAACTTTGCTTAATATTACACACTGTAGCTTTGATGTTAGCCACAGAAGCTAGCTCCCATTTGATTGCCATTTTCTTTTCCTCCATCCTTCAATAGATTTAATCCACATTTTAAAAACCAAACTGGTACCAAATTAAGAGCTGTTTGGGAGTGAAACAACCTGCTCCTACCAAGCTGAGTCAAATGATCTGGATCCATAAGAAGAGACATATTTCCCGTCACAACGAGCAAGGATGGACGGACATCAGCTGAAGAAACACAGTCATAATCAGAGTTTAATGTGCTTAACCACAGCAAAACTGTAAGGAACCAAACCAGACCGCTTTGTAGAAACGGACCATACATGAGTGTTGTGTGACATTGCATATCCAGGCTTTAGACCGAGGCTTTTTTCATTCCTGCCTGCTGCTGATTCTCAGTGACGTTTTTCAGTTTATTTATTCATTTATTTTAAATACATATTTCCCTACTTTCATGACAGAAAAGTAGCTTAAGAATTAAGAATGTTATATTTTCTAACTTTGAATAGTTGTAGTTGTAAACAGCTCAAAACAGGGCCATTTTTGGTAGCATTTTTCAATGCAGAATCACTTTTTGCCTCCCAAGGGGTGTTCTCTGCTGCTGCGTGGCGTCATCTGCATAGAACCTATTCAAAAACCCTCAAATTCAATGCACTGTCTATAATGATAAACCAAATGCAGCAGTAATCTGCCCATCTCCAACCCTAGTGGAAGGAAAAACCACAATTGGGAATTTAATGAGGATTAACAGCTGCAACAGTGCACTTGTGCAGACATTAATAAACACGCTGGCTTACAGCTCAGCTAAAAAAAAAATCATACCATGGGACATGATTGTTTGGCCATTATTAACAGCAGCATTCATCAAGCAGCTCAGAAGTACAAAGAGGAAAAACACCCAAAGGTCTTTGCCAAAACAACACAAATCTGCTGTCAACTGATAGTTTTGAGTAAGACTGTCAACATTTTTGATACTTATCAATATGATCTGTTTCAAAATGATATCATCTCTGTTATTTCAGTGATCAATCTATGGTTATATTTTAACCAAAAGCTTAGCAAGCAAACGAGATCTAGAACTTTACAGTTATTTAGGTGTATTTAATGCCTTAAGATGTTTCCTTTATAATACATTTGCTCATAATTTATCGTTTATTTTGTGTTATCATTACTGTCTTCATAAAGGCTCTTGGAACTATATGATTTTCAAAAGTGCTATATAAGTAAAGGATATTTTTATTATTGTTATTAACTTACTAGAGTGCACAAATATAATCGCAACTTTAAACATTGTCAGTGTCTGCAGTCTAGACAGTATAATAGTGATAGAAAATTACAACATGATGAGGGCCCAGGACTTCTATACCTGTTGTTGTGGCAGTGGTGTTTCTGAAATGACTGTAGCATTTGTAGTGTTAGAATGATCAATTTTATGATTATGACTCCCCCTGGTGTACACAGGGAGGCCTTGCTCATCAGGCAGCCTCTACTCTTAAGTCCACATTTTATCATCTAAATACAATTTGTAAAAGCCTGAGGGTGAACTTTAAATGGGAAACAGCAGGGGCTGTAATCTCAGCAGCAGTCTATGCACATTTCAGAAACTGAAGAAGTGACAGGTCCAACAAAGTTATCTGATTGTACTAGAGCCCTTCTGTAAATGCTGAAATAGTGCTGATGTAGAGAACAGCAGGTGTCCTGAACACTTTTCATCAAGATTACTGCAGAATTTCTGAGTCTATCAGGCACCATTGTAGCACACATGCCACAAAGTCAGCTGTTAACAGACTCCCATTAAACTAGAAAACTACAGATAATCACCTTTAAATGGATCATCATGACAGTATTATCAGCAGATAAAATGCTGTTGCTTTAATGTTTGCTCTATGAAATTCACTAATTTGATTACACATATGCCGTGTGATATTTATCACTTGGTAAGACTTAGCTTTACTCTGTTCTTGGTGCAGAAAATGTTTCTTTATGGTTGCATGTCTCATGTTCAGTGCAGTCCAGTACTTTAGACTCAAAGTGAAGCATGGGAGGAGTTAGATTCGTAAAAACTCAAGTTAAGATCGTCTTCACTGTGAATCAAGCCCAGCTTTGATGGCCAACCTTGGGTGACACATTTTGCATAGTTAATGGTTACTGAAGGGTAAATAAGCCACCGGTTAACCATTAGTGAGTAACTTAGCAAATTCTTTTAAGACAGTAATTGGCACAAAAATTCTTTCTACTCAACAACTCAAATTCTGAAACAATATTGTTTAATCTCCACCTCTCCTCTTCCATCAATAGCCACTTTGATCCCCTGGCAGGAAATATTAAACACACTGCCTGAAATCTATGTCCTGTTTGACAGTAATCTCTCATTGGAACCACACATAAAAACAGTTGTAAAATCTTGTTTCCATCAACTGTGTACCATCACCTAATAGGGTTGGTACAGTTTGGGTTATTTCCGATACCGATGCTGAATCAATGCTTTTGATATGGTGCTGGTGCCTAAATGGTGCCTGAATCGACACTTTTGAGAGAAAAAATGTGCTGAAAGAAGATCGTAGAAATGTCTTTCTAAGATGCCAGGGGGATACGAAAAGGAAACTGGTGTAACTTAACTCATAAATCACACAAATCCCGTTATGTTTTTCTTGCCTTTCATGCAATAAAATCTGAGCTGTAATCCGGTCCAGTAGGTATTGGATAGGTTGATACCATGACCCTTTTGGTTTCGGTATCAACCTATCTGATACCAGAACAGGAACTGGAAAAACTCATTAATGCCTTCATCTTTTCCTGATTTGGCTAGTGTAATTCACTCCTTTAAACCATAAATCCCTCTCCCACCACCTACTGGTTCATAATGCAGCAGCATGTCTGGGTTCTTGATGTCTCATGATGTTGAAATATTGATCAGGTTTTGGTGAGGTTCTTAAATGGTTTGAGTTCTGCTGATGTTGTTGGGTGTTATTGTTCTGTTGTCATTGTCTTTTATTTGAGTTTTGTTGCTTCGTTCTTGTGTTTGCCCTCACATGTCAGAGCACTTTGTAAACCCTTGTTTTTAAAAGTGCTATACGCATATTATATTATAATAATTAATTTTTTCCACCTCTGCTCAAGACACGGTTATCTGGAGAACCTGTAGAAATGTAGTGAAACAGTGAGAGGGCAGATCAGCCTGGCAAATAGCTGCTGTGCTTGGAAACTCCTGTATGATATACATACTGTACCACCGGTTCAAAGTATGAAAACTGGTGAAATGACAGAGCTATCATCAGCATTTCTGTATAAGGTACACTAAAAGATTTCAGAGATTTTGTTTCTTCTATGTTTAGTTTTTAGTTTAGTTTTATTTATTATTATTTCATCGTGCCATACACCAAGAGAGGTGTCAAGCCCTCATGGGCTTACAAGACACTGAAATACAAAACAAATAAGAGCAATCAAGCAAAGATGAGAGCAACTCATCACAGTACATATCAGACAGAAACAAATTAAATGTTAACAAAATGTTGCTCATTGGCAATTAGACCTTACACTCGTTATTAGACAGCAGCTTTAGTCAAACATAAAGTGTCCTCTTACTCTGCTGAAAAGAATTCAGCACAAATTGTGCAAGTTGAAATCCTTTGTGTGTAAACAAAAATTTGAGTCTTTCTTCATCAGACATAGAAAACAAATCCAGACACTCTGCAGGCATTTTACAGAAAAACTGACATCTTAGACTGTGATACAGAGGACAATAGAATAAAAAGCGCATTTCATTTTCAACTTCACCCAAATCACACAACACACACGTTCGCTCCTCCTCAGGTACAGCATGGAAGCGATCTGTTTCCAGAGCAAGAGGAAGGATACCACATCTGAGCTGAGCACAGACAGATCTCGGAGCCCTAGTTAGTTTAGAGTGACATAAAGCTCTGAACTGTAAACTCTTCTAACCAGATTATAAGTTCTTAATTTAGGTTTACATAAAACTTCCTCAGCCCAATTTTGTTTATACTTCTCAAAAAGTATTGATTTGATTTGGTTGACATGACACCTTAATTTCTTCCTATATACTGTATATATTGGAGACCAGCCTTATATATTTTTGCTACTTCTCTTGCCCAGGTGTAATTATTGGACATGTCCCAGTTAAATATTTGTTTAGTCAGTCTGCTATCTGGCATATTGATCAATTTATTCCATGGCCACACCATGTCACCCATATGTACAGTTATGGATATTTGTTTTCAGCTATACTGTCCAAATGTGTCACAAATGCAAAAAAGTACCTCATATTTTGGATTATGCGTGTCATGGTCTCTCCTCAGTGCAAAATGCATGCAGGTAACTTGGCATTTGTGCCACTCTGCCATAAAGTCAAGATTGGTGGAGGGCTGCTGGGATATTTCAGTTTCTTATTCTCAGTAATTTGCAAACATTTCTAAAATTCTGTTTCACTTTGTCATGATGGGGTACTGAGTGTGAATAATCAGAATAAAACTGACTTTCTAACATCTGTACCATCTGCCTACAACACAAAATTGGAAAAGTGAAGGGGATCTGACTTCTCTCTGAATGAACTGTGTAAAAACAGTCACCAAAATCACAGAACAAAGTGAATGCATTTGAGATTCAACCCAAGGGGCAGGTAGTAAGATGAATTTACAACTATTAAGTGGATGGTCATGCTGTATGCCTGCAGTCATGTCTAGCCTGCAGAATGTTTGGTTGATGATGCCTTAGAGCAGTGGGGTCAAACTCAGTGACAGAAGGGGCCAGATCCTGAATTAAGGTCTAACCTGAGGGCCTAACAGGGTCCACATTTAACCAAACTGTTAACTTCATTTTCGCCAGTAATAAATTATGGGGAAAAATTAGCACTGATGATAAATGATTTTGAGATTTAAAAAGTCAAAATGATTAGTTAAAGGGCGCAAAATCTGAGATAAAAAGTCAAACTTATTAGTTGCTTTCAAAAGGCAAATATATAAAAAAGAAAGTCACAATCATGTTTTAAAGGCAA
Organism: Cheilinus undulatus; assembly: GCF_018320785.1. Taxonomy (NCBI): domain Eukaryota; kingdom Metazoa; phylum Chordata; class Actinopteri; order Labriformes; family Labridae; genus Cheilinus; species Cheilinus undulatus. The sequence continues at coordinate 23,416,310 of NC_054865.1, read as the reverse complement.
AATATGGCTTAAAATTTAAAATGGTGCACCTAAAATGTCAAAATGTGAGATAAAAGTCGAAATAATAAGTTGAAAAGGTAAAAAGATTAGGTAAAAAGTCAAAATTTTAACCTGGAAAGGTCAAAATATGAGCTAAAAGTGAATATAATAAATTGACAAAGTCAAAATATGAAACAAAAGGTCAAAATAATAAATTGAAAATGGTCAAAATACGCACAAAAAATCAAAAAAATAAATGTAAAAAGTTAAAATATGAAATAAAAGTCTAAATAATAGACTGAAGTCATAATTGTGCAATGCAAAATTTAAAATATGAAATGAAAACACAAAAATAATTTCTTTTCCCACATTTCTTTTTTAAAAATTATTTTTATTCTTTATTTTTTCCCTTTTTTTTATGACTTGAGGATATTTGATATCATCATGGCTAAGGTGACATTTTTATACTGGAGGAAATCTGCAGACCTCGTATTTTAGGGCCAGTTATGATAAAAATGTGACATGATCTTGCGGACCGGGTGTAACTGTACCACGGGCCGGATTTGGCCCCCGGGCCTTGAATTTGACACCCGTGCCTTAGAGCACAGCAATGTAAAATTATTGAGAGTGAGTGTTTGGAGCCTTAGCCCTCTCTTATAGCCTAATTAACCATCATTATGACTGAAAATAGCCTGTCATCATTCTGGCAGGCTAATAAATGTCATGTCAAATGCCTGCCGGTCAGATCATACTTACCTAACAGAAGAAGGCTTCCTGCGGGCAGAATATTGTATTTCTGAGCCGTCCGTTATCTCGTAGGTGCTGCTCTGTCTGCTGTGCTATCTCTTTAACGGGACGGGCGGGGCTGTCGGGACGGGGACACGGAGGAGAGAGCAGTTTGCCGCAGCTGGGCCGACTCCCGAACGCCCGGGACCAGGACAAACCCGGCCTCTATATTAACATACTGTTATCCCTGTTAGTCTTAGGGTTCAGGATCTTTAAACATGAGGGACTATTCAGCCGATCCGAGTAACGGCGGCGCGTGCATGCCGTGCTGCCAAGTTTGCATCTTCTTTTTTACCGCATTTCTCATCGTTGCGGAGAGGACGGCAGGTGAGTCCTACCTGGGGCACCTACATACACCAGCACCCTGAAGACATGTCGTAAACCCGAGAGTCACGAGCGCTGTTTCCCGCGGCTAATATGCTAGGATGTGCTCGTGCGAGGTGTTATTTTACTTTATAGGCGTGTGCGCGTGTGCGAGCGCGTGCATCACAGGCTATAGTGTGTAAGGGCTAGGAGAGATGCAAGCATATTTGAAATGAGTCAGGGGAGGTTTTGGTGTCATTCAATCCAACATACATGAACATCCAAAGTTATGGATTTGTTTCACTTCATTCTGCTGCTGTGCTTTCATGAATAATAGAGCCAGACCAGAGTCTGCAGTCAGCACTACTGCGCCTTCCTCCTATTTTTACTCGCAGCATGTTATGAAATCAGGTATGCAGCAAAACTGCAGACTCATGCTAGAGTTTCTCATTTTTCAAACTCAGACATTTCTGTTTAAGGTTTCTTCGTTTAAAAACAAACGGGAGCCATGTTGTCATATTTAAGCGCGCTCTTTTTTTTTTGGAGGTGCATGAATGGACGAGGGGATGGGCGTATACCCCGGGATGGGGGCCTAGTCTGCCCGGACAGCCCGCCCGTTTGGCAGCTCAGGGGTTCAGATTACAGAGATGGAGGGAGGGAGGCAGAGCTGCAGAGCTCCAGACTGTGTGATGTGCAGAGAGGGAGTGAAAACAGAAGGGGAGAGGAGACGTGAGCAGCCTCGCTGTCATCACACCAGACTGAGGTGATGGAGTGAAGAGCAGAGGTCAAATGAAAAACAGTGGACACTCAAAAATGCACATACTTCTGGCCATCAGCCACCAAGTGGTGTTCCTGATGTAAACACTACTGCATGTGCAGTGTAATAAGATTTACTACCTGTCTGACATTACTAATCCAAAATAGGGAATCTAATGTGTAGAAATAATGTATGAATCTACAGGGCTAATTTATACCCATGTTGAAAAAATGTAGGTGATTATCCCAAATCAGCTTAATTTTACTTCCTGTAGGTTGGAGCAAGTACTTAAGTCTGAAGTTGCAATCTTAGTCTTACTTCATTAGTGTATGACTCTTAACCTGTAAGTAGACCTTGTATAACATTAGTATAAAAATTCAGTGTACTTAAACTAATATCATACAGACTAACAACATTTTAATTAAAAATGCATGAGGCCAAACATGAAAAGCATTTTTTTGCTAAGTATATTTTAATTTAACTATCAAGTGGTTTATTCTATAAATGTACATCATATTGTCTTAAATGAAATATTAATATATTTTTGTGTGAAAATTCCTAAACAGCCAAGTAACCAGTGAACTAAAGATCTCTGCCTAATAAATGCCAAAAATTAAAGTAGAAGTTCCTAGATTGTTTTTCTCCTAATTTGTAGGTGAGCAGAATTTATAATAGATTTCTACATTTGATAAACACTGTATGGAAAAAAATTGAACACCTGCAGGGACTGTAAAGACCTTCTTTTCAGCTATAACAGCCTCCACTCTTCCGCAAGATTGTGGAGTGTTTTTGCAGAAATTTGTGCCCAGTCATTCTGTAGAACATTTATGAGTTCATCACAAAGCTGCTTGATGGGTCAAGTTTTTCCACACTAAACCGTGTCTTTATAGTCCTTGCTTTGTGCAGTAGGGCACAGTCATGTTGGAACAGAAAGGAGCCTTCCCCTAAACTCTTGCCACAAACTTGGAAGTGTAGCCTTGTACCATAATATCTTGGTGTGCTGAAGCATTAAGATTGTCCTTCACTGCAAAACAACCCCATACCCTTATCCCTCTTCCACCAAACTTCACAGTTGGCACAGTGCAGTCAGGCGGGTAACACTCTCCCAGCATCCTCTAAACCCAGACTCACCCATGCGCTTTGCATTGACTGTGGAATATCCACACAGACCGTCTTATTGCAAAGTTGTCATCCATCTCAGTACTACACTTGAAGCCACTGAGCTCTTTAGAACGACCCATTTTGTATCACAAATGTTTGCAAATAGAGACTGCATGTCTAGGTGCTTCATTTTATACACCTGTAGCGACAGGTCTGATTAAAACACCTTAATTCAGTAATTAACAGGTGTGGCCAAATCTTTTATCCATATAGTCTATGTAGTCACTTCTCATGTGCTTGTGTAGATTCAGGTGTTCAATGGCAGCACAAAAAAAACCTTTTTTGACATCTAACATTGTAATGTGTTTTATACGCCTGTTCATTAACGTGTTTCCATCTCCTCACAGTGCTGTACTGCTTTGGGTACTATCTGTGGGTGGGTCACAACTACTGCTATGCTCATCTCGCTGGCTTCACTGCATTGTTCCTGTTGCCAGGTGAGAAAAAACATCAAACCACATAGATTAATACATCAGATGACCAGAAAATTTATGGCATTGTTTATTATCCTTTGTTTTTAAGGTTGGGGTCCTCAGTGGCTTAGTTATTTATGGTACCTCTCAGATGGGCGTATTCGCAGGAAGTCTCTCACCTGGACACACATTCTGCACCTGGGTATCTTCAAAAGGTGAGACAACTTAAAGTCCCTGTAAAGTGAAATCTATACGTTGGAATAAGGTTGCTGTAAATGTGGAAACCCTGAGATCTATGTGTGTCTGAATTTTTGATTTGGACTCTTAGAAAGTTTTTCACCTCTTTCTTGGTTCTATTTGAGCTGTGAAAATATAGGAGCCCAGGACATCACTGGTCTTGATGGGGAATAACCCCGCCCCCCAATGCTAAAATGATATTAAATCACTGAGCTGTTCATTTCAGCACAGTCTGTTGTTAGCTGATGTCACTGCCTTCATTGAACGGGATCAGCGAGCTACATGGTGTGTGTTTGTTCATTTGGGGGGAAATTTCCCAGCTCTATCAGCCATGGTGGCCTACAGGTCCTCAAAAGTATCATCACAGAGAGATTTGTACAAACAAACAGTCAATTTAATCCCTAACTTCTGTGTCTGCTCTGACACAAATCAGGCAGCTGCACTCTGGTCAGATTTTTGTTTAAATCTGAGAGGATTGCATTTCTCCTGAGTGGACGTGGCTTCAGCTCATTCAACAGACACGCCCACACCACCCTAGAGCAGATTTTACTGCCCTATTTTTCATAAATTTTAAGCTTGATTTTATAAACTTAAAGATGTCTTTCATGGCTGATATGTGGTCCGTGGTTTCATAACACGGTGGCCTATCATACAACAAACCTAAAATATGTATATATTTATTTTTTTAATCACTGACGTGATTTTAATGTTTGCTTGTGGGATGAAAATTGCACAAGTGGAGGATTGAAATTGACCATATTCACATGATGGCCATTTTCCTCTGATGGCATGCATGCTGAGACTGGGATGGATAGTTTGACTTCATTTCTTTTGTGTGCTTTTACATTGTGAATGATCAAATATTGAATGATTTTATGAATGCAGTGGAGGACATTCATAAATTATTAGGCAAAATTCCAGAATAAAACATTTGATTAGCTGCAATTAGACAGCAGTTTATGGCATCATTTACCACACTATCCTGCTTTATAACCGTAAGCTAGGAAGTGACATACCTGCTGTTGTGCATATATGCGATTATTATTTAAATGCTTATAATAATGTTTACTAGAGGGTGATTTATGTTTTTTTTGATAGCTTATAGAAAAGATGGCTTGTAAGGATGCTAACAGTATTGTTTAAGGCTAATGATAGGGGTTTCTAGGAACCTTTTTTGATGGCTAAGTTATGTTTAAAAGGAAACAGTTTACTGCTAACTGTGAATTATCTCTAGGCTAATACTAATGTTGTGTAGAAAGTGATTGAATGCAAGCATGTGATATGTGATGCTAATGTTTTAGTGGAAACGGCCATGCTAATTGTTAGGTCGCTAATAAAGGTGGTTGAAAAATAAGATTATCCTGTGACTGTAGTAACATTTGCTAGAGTGGATGAATGCAGACATTCAGAGTTTTTTCTGAGGTGACTAATGATTTTTCTTAATATGATATAAGTTAATTTATGGCCCTCAGATTCTGGTTTTATTTTTTCTTACAAGTGTCTGAACAGCATAGAGAAAAATTAATATTTTATAAACGTGATACCAGGACAAACAGCAGAATTTCTTTGGAATTTCATTTTTAGCCTCCCCATCTGTGATGTTGCATAAGAGCAACATATTATGGTGCATTGCATTAATTGGTCATAAATCAATAATGTCCAAACCAGTAATGCCAGTAATGGGGTACTGGTTGGGCTGGAGGCAATAACAGTAAAAGTTCTTAAGTAGAAATCTATAATGTTATTGGCAAAGATGCTTATGATGGTAATGATTGTAATGGTGCACATTTCCTCTCTATTTCTTCCCTCGCAGGCTGTGGGAGTGCATGCGTCTGCCAGATGAAGACGTCTATGGTGAGATCATGCAGCAGGCTGATGTGTCTGCCTTACGACTGTTTGAGGCCTTGGTGGTGACCCTGCCTGAGACTCTGCTGCAGACCTATGTGCTCATTTGTACTGACATAGGAGTCAAATCTCCAGGTAAGGACATACTTAATGTGAAATACAGCTGCTGTGTGTATGTGTAAGAGCCATAAACTGTGAAATTACTTGTAAAATTGTGCATTTTAGATAACTAACAGCTTTAATGGGGGGGGGGGTAGAATGTACAGGAATTTCAAACATCTTGCACATAGCTGATGTCTTCAAACAGCTTGATAAAGATACAAAAATACATGTAAAAGGTGGGAGCTGGGGCTTGAAAGTCTATTCACTAAAAAGTATAATAGATTAATATTCCTCATATTTAAAACTGGTATGTGACAAAATGAAAGACTGCAAAATAGTGGTGAATTTTATCACTAGTTTATATGGTGGCCTCACAGACCTTTATGGCTGTTTTGCATGCAGCTTTTTTGTGTTCTGTTGAGTCCATCCACTGTTTTGACATCATTTTCACACACAGTGGGCAGCTTTTTTCTAAACCACCTGTTCAGACAGATATCATCACATCTAGCTAGTGAAAAATTGAGAGAACTAGACAGTTAAAAATACAGCTATTTTTCTAAAGAGTTAACAGTTGAAAATAGAGGTAAATGAGAGTAAGGTAGAGGACTCAAATCAACCAGGTGGACAGAAACACAGCTCCCAACCAATGCTGATGTTGCTCTGTAACAGCTGCACATGTAAAATAAACAGACGTTACTATAAAGTTCCCTAAGTAAAGCTATTATGGCATCCAAATGACAAGAACAGGAAAAAAGCATATGGCCAGCATTTTCACTGTTATTTCCAGTGTTTATCTGAAGTTGCCTTGCATGTGACTTTAAATTATTTTTGTCTAACTATGCAGTCTATAAGGGCTTTCACATAACTTCTCTTTTCCCGTGTCTCCAGCCTCAGTGTGCTTCGTGGTGTGTTTGTTATCTCTGGCCTGGGCCTTGGTCCTCTATGCCAGAGCCTGCTCACTCATCAGACCAGGACATCTGCAAATGACCCCTGCTGCCATCCTCTGTCGACTGCTGTGGAGGGTGGGCACATTTAAAAAGAAAACCTCAAAATTGTCATTATGTGCCATCCGTTAAATATGGAATACAGGAATACAGTGTTTAAAAGTCCTGAGTGCTTGTTTTGATTTAGCAAATATTTTCTCCTTCTGTAGGTTGGTATGTTGGGATCTCGATTTGCTGTCCTCATGCTCTTCACACGCATCTTCAAACAGTGGATTCTTGGGGTCATTGGTAAGACTAACTATCAAGGCTTCATCTCAAAGTTTGTATTTGTAAAATCAAGTCAATACTCTGCTTGATGTGTTAATTAATGGAGCTTTTTTTTTTTGCTAAATGTATTTAAACTATTTCTTTGTTGGCAAACTGTCACCTCTACTGCCATGTTTTATGATGAACAACTTTGCCTGCATTACTGAAATCATGACTGTATAAATGACTGGTGCGTGGTTGTGTCACAGGTGTGCACTGGCTGGGAGCGACTTTCTGGATGGTTTCTCAGCAGACTGACATCATACGCTCGACAAGTCGATGGAGACTCTTTAATCTGGTCCTGGGAGCCATTCATGTCTTCCTTTTCCTGAACGTGAAGGACGGACAGTCCAGATACCGTATGGCTGGCTTCTACCTGGTATGTGTGCTGTTTTTGGGATCAGATGTGAGTAAGAAGTCTGACACAAAACTGAAGTCCCAAAGACCAAGGAAAATATGTAACACTAAATAAAAGTATAAGTAATAATAAGAAAAAAAAGATGAAGCATTTCTTATTGGGAACAATCCTTTCTGTAAACGATTTAAATTAAATATATCTTGTTAAACCCCAATAACCATGAGTCAATAATGATCCATGAAACACTGAGTATTTGGTATATTACAGTACCTTTAAAAAGTGTTCACCCCCTTGGATATTTTACGCTTTTATTGATTTTATAAATCAGTCATGGTCAATAAAAATCGTCTTTTTAAAAACACAGACACTACAATACAATACAGACACTGACAAATGGAACTACAATCTAGAAACTCCAGAAAAGTAGCTATGTAGTGTGAAAATGTAGTCAAAATGATGCAGAGTAATACATATTTTGAAAACTGGTGCTATGATTGTTGGTTGTTAACAGAAATGTCAGAAAATAAGAAAATACATCTGTCACTTCTCGTTCTTTTTAAGGCCATGTTCGTAGAAAATGCTTTTCTTCTTCTGGCCTCCTCGTGGCTTTTCACCATGGTGTCCTGGGATACGGTGGGGATCCCAGCTGCAATATTCTGCTCCTTCCTCATTGGTGAGAAACACAACATTACACACATAACAGTTCTCTTACTAATATAACTAACATGCTGATGTTACCCAGGTTTGAAGTCAACCTGGCTCAACTTCACAATTAATAAGCTAAAATATTAGCTTATTAGCATGAAACCTCAAGTACAGCTGAGGCAGATGATGTCAGTATTCAGCAGATATTAATGGAGAAACCAAAGCTACGAACCACCTAGCATTTAGAAGATTGAGGAAAGTCAGAGGATCACTCAAGTCTGTATGCTTAATCCTCTTTGGAACAAGGGTTTTCAAAATCTGCTAACAATTCATCAGATAGAGTAATGGATACATTTATTTATTAAAGACTTTGGTCCACAGAGTAAAAAAAATTTAAAAACACTCTGTCTTCATGTCCTTTGTCATGTCCTGATTTGATCTACAAATCTGTAAACCACACTCTCAGAATCTTATTTTTTCTCTCCCTCTGTTCAGGTTTGATAGCCTTGGTGTTGTACTATCGTTTCCTCCACCCTAAGTCCTTTGAGATTTTCCAGAGTATTCGCCACAGGGGGATAGGTGGAGCCTGCATGGAGCGTGGATCTACTCTGTCACTGGAGGAGAAAGTCACGCCCTCTTTCCACCGCCATGCTACACTATCTGGTCTGTAACTATCTGGTCCATCCATCCGCCCATCCATCCAGCCATCCTTCCGTGCCTTCTTATATCCTTACATAAGGTTATAATTGAGTATCATTGTTTATCTCCCAGGAGGTGGGACCTTAATGGACCTCCCTATCCAATGGGAGGGCTGGAAACATCACCATTGGCTGCTGATTCGTTTGGCCCTGAAGACAGGAAACGTAGCTAACATCTGGTCTGCGTATGGCGAGGGGGGACTGGCTGGACTGATGGGTCTTTCTGAAGAAGTCCACTCCCCTGATGAAGTCCGCTTCCCTCAGGTTTGTTTTTATTGTCAGATGTCTTTCGCAGGAGATTTATTGCTAGTAAGATGATATAAGATGGGTTCTAATCTGTGCTGTCATTTGTTAGATCCCACCTGTTCAACCTCCTGCTCCTCGGATCTCACAACCACCTCCTGAACCAGCTCCACCACAGGTGACCCAGGCTCCACAGGCAAGAACCTTGTTTTGTTTTTATTAAGAATACGGTAAATTTGGGCTCAAAATGGAGACATGTGAGGAGACAAATAAATAAACTGCAATCAAATTTCACTGGATTCTGCAACACTAAAGAACGTATATCTTTATGTGCTTTTTTTTAATCTTTGTTCATGTATACTCAGTCACCATTGTGCCAACATGTGTGCACTTAATACTGATTTTGTTCATGTCCAGGTGCAACAGGTGGTCCAGCCTCCACAGCCGACCCCCAGCACTGTTGTTGCCAGACCAGTAAGAAAAGCTCCACCTACGACAATCCAGGATATGAGGAGGTTCCCAGAGATCATCCCGTTCCAGGAGGTCATACCTGAGGAGTCAGCAGAAGATGAGTCCAGCGCTCCACTGTCAGAGGAGAAAGGTTTGAATGTCTGATTGTTAGTGAACCCTGTTAGAGCACACTCACTCAGTGACATAAGAGACTCATAACACTGTTAAAATTAGTCTAAAAGCATTGAGTTTGGCATTTTGTTGAGTTTTTGAAGCCAGAAGTGATTATATTTTGTTGAGAAGGTGTACACATAAAGCAGTGAGAATAACTGCAGGTATAAGGCTCCTCAGATGGCTTTGGTTTTGTGCAGTCGTGCTTCTACTCAGCAAACGAAAGCACAATATTCACTTCCAGCTCTGTTTTTGTCTCCCACTCCTGAGGGAAATAAATGCTTTTGAGCTGCTTGATTCCTCACTGTGTTTCCTAGCTTATGTTTGGCACTGGGCAGATAGAAAACAGTGCTATTCTTAAACCTTTTGTAATGAAAACAGCTGTGTACTTTGGCAGCAAGAGTGAACCAAGGCTGGAAAAGCAGAACATTGACCTGAAGAAGTGTGAAAGACTGTGGAGCTAAGCAGATCTGCAGTCAGGTGATGTTTTCTCTAGGTTCTTATGTATTAGTGACCCCTTTCACATCCAAGTAGTCATGTGGATGTTTGATGACTTTGACTGATATGATGGGGACTTACTGGAGCTTTCTGGTCCTTCAGTGGCAGCAAATCTACAGATATGCGTGAAGAATATCTTGGGTCTGCTTGTAGGTTGTACTAGTTTTGAGGAATGGTAGCTAACAGTTATGGTTAGAGATTATCACAGGTGCAGTAAGTTTCAGTCTAGTGTTGATATTTTTTAAAGTTTAAACTGGTTTATTGGGTAAGAGGGAAATGTAAAACATTTCAGTCTAGAATAATCATTCCTAAACCATATTCAAATAAAACAAAAGCAGTTCATTAAAGTCCCGGTGAAGTGATAAAAAGATTTGTAATTCAGGTTTGTTGTAGGACTAAAGCTGTGAACCACCAGGCCAAATTTCAGTCATGAAAAACATTTCTAAGTGTAGAAATTAAGCTTCAAAAACATGAAAAATTAGGCAGTAAAATCTGCTCTAGACTGCTTTGGCCATGTTTGTTGAATGCACCAGGATTTTCATGAAATTTTCAAGAAATGTCAGAAATGGCATAAGGAAGAACTTATTAGATTTTGGGACTGATTTGGATCACCGTGTGGATACAGGAATTTTTTTAAGGATTCTGCACTATTGGGAGATAGGGCTGATGGTGGAGGTCTGCGCTGTTACCACTTTACACCAGGAGATGGCGGACATGAGTAACTTCACTCCCAGCAGCATTTTTTTGGTGTTACTATTCAAAGTTTTGGAGTTTATACAGTTTGAAAGACGCACGCCCGGAGACGAGTTGTAGCATAACAGAGAGAAAGACAGCGAATTGTAGCGAGAATACTCACAATGCTGGGAGGAAGAGAGGAATATTCACCCTCTGCCATGACTTTCAGTTGTCCGGTCGAAACCATTTGGTGCTTCTGCCATGACAGTCCACACATAGTGAAGCCAATGCTTTCCCTCACTGTGTCTCCACCTCACTGGGGAGGGAGTAATCGGTGAATTAGATTTTGGATGTGATCCGGATCACCGTCTGGATCCAGGAATGTTTTTAAAGGATTCTTCACTACTGGGAGATAAGGCTAATGGCAGAGGTCTGCGCTCTCTGAGTGCTTTTCTAGTTTCTTTACTATCCCTTTTTTTTTTTTTTTTACTGAGTGATACTAGACAGAACATGACAAGTGAGGGACAACACATTTGCAATACTTGCAGGAAGATGCAACAATACTGCGTTAAAAAGGTCAGTTCTTAAGAGGAATAATATTTTTAGTGGGGTTTTTTTGTGAAATAATTTGTCTCTGTGTGTAAAGTAAAATAATTTAAGCATCCAAAATAAACCTGTGATTTTTGGAAAAGCAGTGTTAAAAATTCTTTGCTCTGTTTAACAGCACTTCAAAAATAAAGATTAATAAGTGTTTTCTTTACAATATATACGGTGCTTAACAAATTTATTTGACCACTCTGACCCTAACCAAAGTAAGGTTTATGCCACAGCTGCCCTAAATTAACAGCATTGGTAATTACCAAAATCATTTTTTTAATGTTTCTGCAATGGTTAATACACCAATATGTAGAAGCTCTTTAACCCAAATGATATTTTTAATGCTAAAATACAATTATTATTGTTATCCATGAATTTTCAAATTTACTGATTTACAAAAAAACTGAAATAATAGTAAAGCACATTATTATTTCTTGATTAATATGTCAAATTATAGTTATTTACTTGCATTCCTGAACAGAAAAATTAGTTTTAGTGGTTGAGTGTTGTGCTTGATTAGTTTCTGACTTCTCAGAGAAGCCCAGTGAGCCGGCTCAAATTTGGGTGAATTCAGTTTGAAATTCCTCATTCCTGTTCAAAATGGTAAAACGTGGAGAGCTCACTGAAAATGAAAGAGTCTTTGAGACAAATATGACAGGTGGTCTAATAAATTTGTTAAGCCCTGTTTATATATATATATATATATATTTTTTTTTTTTTTGTCAATCCAAGTGGTTTGTTTAGATTCACATTTTGCAATTTAGAACAAACAGTATTTCACTTATCAGTAATTTTGCCCTGGCATATCACCTCAGAAGTTAGTGAATGAGGCCTAAAGTTCTCATAGGAAAGCAGAGTCAAACTGATTGCATTTACTAGTTCTGAAACTCCATCCATCCAGGGGAATGGGGAGGCTTGTCTGCTATGCGCCTTAATCTGTGATAAGAATAGAAACAAACAGTTTATATAACATACAATTTTATCAGCAGACATATTTTAGGCACTGTTAAACCTCTTTAGAGTAAAATATTTCTGATTGAGTGTTATTTCTTTTCTTTCTGAAGGTGATGAGGATTTCCAGAGCGCTGCCTATGGTTCACCTACACCCTCATCACCGCGGCCAGGAAGCCTTCGCCACATCGACAGCCAGGCTGCGACATTGACTGAAGCCTCGTCCTCTGTGTGCTCTCTGGACATCAGGACCCCTGGCTGGTCACCGGAACGACGGTCTCCTCTCCTGATTGGTTCCCCAGAGAAAAAACCAACACTCACAGGAGAGTCCAGCACCACGCTGTACTTCAGTGCGGATGCACAGTCTCCTTCTAGTGGAAGTTATCTTGGCTGGGGCTCTGAGCTGTCGCCCATCTCCACCTACAGAAGCCCCTACCGTATCAGGGAGGCTCGTTTCATCACCTCCACCCCACGACTGGAGCCCGCCAGAGCTGAAAGTCCAAGCCTGGCCCCAGTGGTGGTCATCCCTGCCACTCCTGGTACAACACCAGGCCCAACTCCAGGAGGAACTCCTAGTGCCTCCACACCTGCAGCCTCTACACCTGTGGCTTCTACACCCGCAGCTTCTGCATCTGCTGCTTCAACTCCTGCCGCTTCTACACCTGCAGCCTCCACTCCTGGGGCTTTGACTCCTGGTGGCACAACTCCTGGAGCTACAACTCCCAGTACTCCCATCGTTCCACTCACTCCGGTCATCTCCCATGCTCGTAAACAGATGGTGCAGTTTGTGGACAGCAGAGAGAGGATGGTGTAACGAGGCTTGGGAAGAAGGTGATGGGAACAACTGGGTGGGGAAATATGTCTTCTTTTGTTCTTCAGGTGAGGATAGATATGAAGTCCTACATTTACTAACTTATCTAAGGCTTGGTGGGGAACTAGGGGACTTTTCTGCTCTGTCAGTCATTGAGGATAACACAGTGCAAATCATTCTTCACTTTTTTTCCTTACAAACAGATAAATGAGGATAAATTAGCAGAAAATGGGATTTCATGAAAAGTAGAGCAGAGTGGGTTGACTAATCCCTCGAACTAAAATGATGCTGCATTTTACTGGGAACTGCTTTATTTTTTAAACCAATATAAGGGAATTAATACCACACCACAAATAGTTATTTACAGAAGATTACATATAGGTTACTGAAACAAAACAAGTAAAAAAATCAAAGGTGCTAATCAGTATGGGATGCCATTTAAGTTCAGAAAAATGGATACACCTGGTGAGCGTAATCTGCAGCAGATTCAGGCATCGAATTTAGCTTTGATTACAAAATCACCTTATGATCATGATATTGAAGAAATAAGCACATGAACAATCATGTGATTAAGGTTATTTGAAGGAAGTTGGATCTCGACAAAGAGGCATTTTAAAGTAAAGCAGGCAATCTTACTTGTTTACAATAATCAAGCATGCTGTCTGCAGGCAGCTGAGCAGAAGCTCCTCTAACATCCTCACCTATGCCTGTCTCTCTTGCAAAACTGGTGAGATCAGACTCACACAATGCCACTGATACCCTTTTGTTAAGTTTGTTAGTAACACCTAAACTCTTAACGTCATGGATGTTATTAGATAATCTTCACTGACATGATGTTGAATATTGTTGAGTTTTCAGGATGCCACTCATGATTGAGTCAGTCAGGTTCTAGTGTGTGTAAATTACAGCAGTGTATGATCTGTATTAACACACATTACTCACACATAAACAGAAACAAACCTCTTATTGATCACTTGCTGTCAAATCTGAGAAGATAGACATTTTTAAATCATAAACTTTACTTTGCTCGTTTTAATGTGCAGTCATCACACAGACATGGTACATCTACAGTTTATTTTGAGCTTCCAGTGCCACCTTTAGCAAGATATTCTGCAGCGCAAGCAACAGTAATAAACTATGAACTTGAAATTAAACAATACAGAAGGATGAATGAGAATTAGGTGATGTTTTTCAATAACACGTCTTTTTTTCCCTTTTATTCCACTTGATTATTTATATATATATATATATATATATATATATATATATATATATATATATATATATAATTTTTTTGTGACTGTTCATAACCTTCAAAAGTTTTAATGTCTTAGCAGATAGAATAGCAGGTACGCTACCCTAATATGCAAACAGTTTCTTGGATTTTAATTATTTTTTTTAAGGAACTCAGACAAGTTCATCTTGTTCGATAGATATTTGTATCTCTCATATGTATATTAAATAAAAAAAAAAAAAACTAGATATCTGCATTTGGAGTACATTTGAGCTTATAAACTCACCAGGAGGCCGCCATGTTCTGGTCCGCACTGGCGCTGTTAAGGGTTTGCTCTTCTTAAAAAAGAATTATAACACGCTACATAATGAAAATTACAATGCCAGTGATAAAACTGATAGTTAAATCTGTATTTTGGTCTAAAACATTTTTAAAGTTTTTTTAAGACTTTATTTTTTGGCACACTATGTCTGAGAATTATTTTTGTTTTTGTATTAGCCAATGAAAGAAGAGAGGAATGTAAATGATAATATAATAAAGTTTATGCTTAATTTGTAATGGGCACAAAACAGACCACTGCTGCATCAGTTTTGTCTACAGTCAATGGAAGTTTCCACAAAGACTACAAATTCTTGAAAAGCATCTAAGCTAGATCAATATTAAGCTCTCTGAGTGAGATAATGCTCCTTAAATTTTGAATTCTACCTCACTGCCTACCTATTGATTGGTGAAATGTTTTCCTGTTTGTGTACTACCTTGCTTATTTGTATTCAGCATATTTGTGGACTTCTATCGACTATGAAGAGTTACTTACAGCAGGTCATCAATGTTACACAGTACTTACACAAATTATGTGTCTGAAGTTGATTGATATTTTCAATTTTCAGTATTTTTAGCCCTTCAGAGGAAAATGTTCTACAAACATTCAGTTTTATGTCAGATAAAAGATTTAACATTCTACCTGCTGAAATAAACGTAAAAATGATTCACATATCCTGTAATCTCTGACACAACGTAATTTGAAACTGCAAGGGTCTAAAATATTCTTAATGATAAAACTAGACCTCAATATTAGCATATAACTGGCTTATTGAAAAGTGATTTTGGCAGTCTTACATGTAACGTTAACCTAAAATGTACAATGACAGTCTGTGCCTGTGAAGTCATTAGTCTTACCTATACGTCCATGTTCATATCTGATTCTATGATCTTTGATTGTCTCAGTGTAAAACTGCTCCTGTACGATGGAAAATACTGAGCACCTTTGTTCAACAGTTTGAAACGTTTCTGATTATTTATCTGCAGTAGGGAGTTTTACTTTGGGGCAGAGGTTTAGAAAAGAAATGTTGCATAAAGGGAATTCCTGGAATGAATTTGCTGCTATGAGTTTCAAGTTTGATTGATACCAGTATTATGTTATGTTATTGATTTTGTTCATTTTATTGTATCTATGGAATGTTTTATGTTACTGTATTTCTTTTTCCTTAACTCTGCTTAATTACATTTGATTTTTTATTCCATAAACTAAAGATCTAGCTATGACATAAGGTCTATATTTGTAAAGTTAAGAGGCTCATGTTTGGTTCTTCACCCTCAGCAGAAGTAGGGGATAGAAGTTGGAGGTTACTGCTGGATGCACTGTAACTGCTTTAAACTGTTATCCATTTTCACAGCCTGCTGTTAGAGTCACTGCATGTAACTCGCTCATACAGGCATCTAGAGAATTGACACTAAGTGTAACTATACACTCACATTACCATAGTTAATACACATGCTAGAATGTGTGAAAGCAATAAGCTAGCTAATGAAATGTATCTTCATGCACTGATGACAAAAATCCACGCACACGCTTTAGACTGCAATGCCTTGGCTTGATCATCATGAATCAGCGCTTTGCCTTGTAGAGAGACAGCTTCAGTGTGTGTGCTGCTTTATATTATTAGAGTGATGTGCTATGTTTTGTGTACAAGTTGTGTATGATAACCAATGATTGTGTCTAATTTCAGCCATTTTGTATGTTTCTTTTTTTTCTTACAGTTTTTCTTCTTTTCTATCACATTTCTAGTTTAAAATGTGTGGACAGCCACGGTACAGTGTTTCAGGGTTTGGGCTGAAGTTTCATGTGTTGTTTTCACTGACATTGACTAGGTATATAGGTTCGCTGATTGAGTGTAACATTACTGACTAACAGGGCGATGTTCGTTTATCACCAACATCACCTCATCTCTGCAAGGATGGTTGCTGATAGAGAGTTATTCAATGTGCTATTGATGTAAGAAAATAAAGATGTTATGATCAAAGCTTAGAGTGTTGGCTGATATTTTAATTACGTTTTTCGTACACCATTAATCATGCTCACATATTTTCACATATTTCAGAGTGTTGGAAAAACACTACAGTGTAAAGAAAGACACAATCAATGCCACAACAAATTGAATTATCACAGCGTCTTGGTTCAGTGGTCTTCCTTTTATGATAGTTTTCTTAAACTATCAAAGAATATGAGATTGTTACACTTCTCTCAGCTGAATGGACAAGTGTGTGGAAAATTGTAATCTTTGTATTTGTCTTCTTTTAACTTACTTAAATGGCAGTTCCTGTGTAATGCCAGGTTAATTTGCTACAGGGTTACAAGCTAGTAATCTTCCAACTCTCCTAAACTTTTTGTTGTGTTCCTGTTCTGCCACATAAGATGGCCTAAAGTTAAGTAGTCTTCTAAAATACATTATTTAGAGTTTTGGCATATGTGAACATAACATCTACAGAAATTTTGATTTCCTAAAATAATAACCTCACAGCTCTGATTATGGAAACAGTGAGTTAATTCATCAGCTTACCATTGTATTTCTTTATTTTATTTCTGGGCTTTTTGTCACTTAGTTTGTGTCACAAGACGGGGTAAAGACTGGAATTAAGGAGTAGAAGAGAGTGGGGAATTGCTTGCAGGATAGAACAGTATGGATCTAAACCTGGACTGCCTGCTTCAAAGATAACAGCCTCTGTACAGAAGTAGGCCACTGGCACTGTAGCTAATCAATGTCAACAAATCCACAATAACTGCAGTAGCAGAGCTAGCTTTGAACAGATGTGGTTCTACTAGTAGATACACTATATTGACAAAAGTATTCACTCACCTATCCAAATAATTGAAATCAGGTGTTCCAATCACTTACATGACCACAGGTGTATAAAATCAAGCACCTAGGCATGCAAACTGTTTCTACAAACATCTGTGAAAGAATGGGTCGCTCTCAGGAGCTCAGTGAATTCCAGCGTGGTACTGTGATAGGATGCCACCTGTGCAACAAGTCCAGTGGTGAAATTTCCTCCCTCCTAAATATTCCACAGTCAACTGTCAGTGGTATTATAACAAAGTGGAAGCCATTGGGAACGACAGCAACTCAGCCATGGAGTGGTAGGCCACCTAAAATGACAAATGATGGAGCGGGGTCAGCGGATGCTGAGGCGCATATTGCGCAGAGGCTGCCAACTTTCTGCAGAGTCAATCGCTACAGACTTCCAAACTTTATGTGGCCTTCAGATTAGCTCAAGAACAGTGCATAGTGAGCTTCATGGAATGGGTTTCCATGGCCGAGCAGCTGCATTCAAGCCATACATCACCAAGTGAAATGCAAAGAGTCGGAAGCATGCCACCACTGGACTCTAGAGCAGTGGAGACGCGTTCTCTGGTGTGACGAATTGCGGATTATGGTGTGGGGTTGTTTTTCAGGAGCTGGGCTTGGCCCCTTAGTTCCAGTGAAAGGAGCTCTGAATGCTTCAGCATACCAAGAGATTTTGGACAATTCCTTGCTCCCAACTTTGTGGGAACAGTTCTGGGAAGAGTCCTGACCTCAACCTGATAAACACCTTTGGGACAATTTAGAGTGGAGACTGAGAGCCAAGCCTTCTGTTCAACATCAGTGTGCAACCTCACAAATGCGCTTCTGGAAGAATGGTCAAAAATTTCCATTAACACACTCCTAAACCTTGTGGAAAGCCTTCCCAGAAGAGTTGAAGCTGTTATAGCTGCAAAGGGTGGACCGACGTCATATTAAACCCTATGGATTAAGAATGGGATGTCACTTAAGTTCATATGCGAGTCAAGGCAGGTGAGAATACTTTTGGCAATATAGTTTACTAGAATGAAAGAACAATGTGATTTTGCTGATAGTGCCTGTAAAACTAAGGACATTTTTGAGTGGCATTTAGGATGGGGATGTGCTCTTATGAAACTTGTTTTGTAATGGTTTGTCTGACTCACTTACAGTAATTTTCCCTCCTCATCACTTTGAGAGTCAGATGATGGACTGATTAAAGGAAGAGAAAGCAGCCCCACTATCAGCAAGTTCCCTGTGGTCACTGATCCACAGCACGATACAGCACAGAGTCCAGCCAACAAATCACATGTTATTCACACATACATTCCTGTACATGCATGTTTAAAATGCTCTCACCATCATACTTCATGTCAGTGATTACTATCTTTATGCAACATGTATTTTCATCTGTTCATTACATAAAAAGTAAATCTAAGAATGATAATTAAACTGAATAACTGTATCAACATCTCTTTAGTTACACCAGTCTGATGGTTAATGCATTTTTGAAAGAAAAGGGTTAACTAGTCTTTTCTGTTTACTTCTTTAATATCAGAAGAAGAATGGCATGTTTATGTCTCTATGATGGCTTTGCTTGATTTTCTCTCATTTTCTCCCCTTTAATTAACATTATGGACAGTTTGCATTTAACACTTACATATAGATTATATGTAATGATACACAATATTGATAAAAGTATTTGGCCAGTGGCCACACCTGTTAATTATTGAATACAGGTGTTTCAATCAGACCCATTGCTACAGGTGTATAAAAAAAAGCACCTAGACATGCAGTCTATATTTGCAAACATTTGTGATACAAAATGGGTCGTTCTGAAGAGCTCAGTGACTTTAAGCGTAGCACTGTTATGGATGCCACTTTTAAATGGGATGGTTCATGAAACTTCGTCCCTTTAGATATTTCAAAGTAAACTATAAGTGATATTATTAGAAAGTGGAAGCATTTAGGAACAGCAGCAACTCAGCCATGAAACAGAAGACCAAATCGAGAGCCAGGCATTTCTGTCCAACATGAGTGCCTGACCTCATAAATATTCTACAGAATGAATGGCCACAAATTCCAACAGAGACACTCCAAAGTTTTGGGGAAAGCCTTCCAAGAAGAGTGGAGACTGTTGTAAAAAAATAGGGGGCAACACTATATCAGAGTTCATGTGTTTAACTACGATGTCATTGCAGTCCATGTTGGTCTAATGGCTGGGCAGCAGCATATTTCTGTCTATATATTGTATGTATGCTTTTGTGTTTTTGGAAAGCAATTTGCAGAGAACATTTTCTGATATATGTATTTTGTTATCAAATATATCAAACACCCCCTCCAAAAAATAAGAAAAAAAAGGAAAAAGTGAAATAGAAAATCAAATTTCTAATTAAAAAAATGATTTAGCATAAATTATATGCCATTAAACATTTTGTGTTGCAGCCTGATTCTCGTGGGTACAGTGTGTGAAGTTATCAGAGATGTGGGAGTTTTAGCACCATCCAGCGGTCAAACTGATATAGTTTAGATCTTTAGCGTCACGTTGCACCACACTCTCTTTAATGTGTTTTTACACGTTTTATACAGCCTTCATTCATTATTTAAATGTAAGAGAACATCACCGTTTCTTAACACCTGGACACCCACAGTCTTTAGTGAAACTGAGGAGTGGTGCTGAGTCTGACCGTAGATCACATGAGCTGTTTTCATGTGACCGGCTCACGTGGTGCCATGACAGGAATAAAACACGGCGGACGACCGCTTCACAATCACACACCTTGTTTATCAGAGACACACTGTATCAGAGTGGGAACCTGGAGCTGAAGATTCACTGAAGTTAACACCTAAAAGCTGACACAAGAGATACAGGTAACTGGGTTATGTTTGGGGTTTTATTTTTCATCCATTAGCGCTTATCAGCCGTTAGTTGCAGTTTGTTTAGATGGCAGTTAAGCTAGCTAAACCGGTCCGACTGTACATAAACTAGCTGGTTTAAAAGATAATAAAATGTTTTTTAGATTAATATTTTACACTTACATAGACTATTTGTTCCTTGTTTTCCTTTGTATAAGTGTTTTGTAGTCACAGCTCCATTTGTGGAGGTTGTTTTTGACCGAATATGTAAGCTTCATGGTCAGAGATAAGATAACATTTGAACATTAAACCAGGTGTGACTAATTACCTTAACACGCACCTGTATCTCTGGTGTTAGTTATTAGTACTCATACAAGACAAGCTCAGGAGAGTAGACAGATTTGCATTTAAAGACAGAAACTAAACTTAAAACCTGAAGAAAAAGTTAGCACCATAAAAATGGGAATAGAAAGTAAAAGCAGTTTTATTCAAGCTGGAGGCAACTATTATGTGAAAGTAGACAAAAGAAAGGGGGCTTGAAAAAATATTTTTTAGTTAGAAACTTTTCTGACAACAGAGAACAAGAACATGTAAGTTATACTGTGTTAAGTCATGTCTGTTTAAAATGACTCATACTCTACATGTAACAGTCAGGGCTGTTGCTTTTACTTAGTCCTTCAGTAAGTTTAACCTATCTTTTGCTCAACTGAGATAAATTAACATCTTATGAGTGCACAGGATTGATTTCACAGCAGGTCATTTAAGCTAGGTGTTACAGTTCATGAGTCATGTTTCAGTTCATTCAGATGGTGAAGTCTTTACTTGTTGAGTATGTTTGCACTTCCTCAATGTTTTGTTCTGGGAGAAACTACCTTAATGTACTAGAGCTGTCAGAAAACCAGAATTTTAAACATCTGATAATATGCTACTCATAAAAAATAATCTAATAATAACGTTACCTGTTTTGATACTAAGGCAACAAAAACAGTATTCAAGGCACCCAGTATTGGGAGCGTTCTTCTTCTCAATTATCAAAAACTGCAAGGAAAAAAAACTGCAAACTGTTCAAATTTCATAAACGGGTTGGAAAGTTTAGGTGTTGTTGAAATTGTGCAATTTAGACAGTGTACAGAATTTAACTTACAGTTTGTGGCTCCTGGAGTCAGGCCTCTCCTACTGACCTGTCTTATGGGAAAACCCAAATCATACCCATCCCTATTTAAAACCATTGGTATCAGGAAAAATTTGAGCTCTTGACAACCTTGTATTGTATTATTTTATCCTGCCTGCATTTAAAAACCATTTACTTTTGCGACCAAAACCTTTTCTCAAATCTACTCTTTTAAGGTTACTTGCTCTACACGCAAGGATGTTGGAGAGGAACCTGACTTTCTAGTCTCTGTGGTTTTAGCACCGATTCTCAATTCTGTTTTCATGTAGACATCCCACACAAGGGGAAGTCGTCACAGCCACTTCACCTTTATATACTTTTGCATAGCGGGTTTGCATGATTCAGAGACAACCTACTTTAAGCCACAAAGTCCTGCTGAAGTCAGAACCCTCCAGTCTGACTCAGCATATCAGGAAACTTTGTACTGATATGTCGATGGTGTGGAAAGTTGACATAAGACTAATTCCTCCAAGGGAGGCAAGATGCTGTCAGCCTTTTGAGTTTCGCTTCCCAAAATCATATCGTTATTGATTCTACAGATTTTTTTTTTTCTTAGTGTGGTTGACCACTTCTCATAAAACGGAAAAATAAGCTTGTCTTGCTGTTTTAATTTCTCTTAAAATTGAATTTTTTAAAAATCTGTCATGACTAGCAAAAACTTGTTTTGGATGCATCAGCAGCAGAGCTCTCCTGCTAGCATGAACTCATTGTTAACAGTGCACTTTGGACTCTTAGTCAATAATATCCTTTAGTCTCAAGTTTTCTTAACATTAGACCAGATAGAACATGCCGTTACATGTGCTTAAGGTTTTTTTTAAAAAACAATCTGTAGAAAAGTCACGAAGACTGAAGGGATTTGAGTACGTTGCACACTACAGGGCAGAGGTTCTTAACCTTTTTTCAGTGATGTACCCCCAGAATTTTTTTTTCTGTCAAGTACCCCCTAAAGAGTCCAAAGCATATTTGTCTTGAAAAACAACATTTTCTCCAAACATTTTAAATGTTAATTATGCATGACTAAAATTCATGGCAACTGTTCTTATCACTGAAATGTGGGCATTCAAACTAATGTAGTGAAAACGGTGACTGGACAGGCACAACACCATTTAAAACTTAATTAGTGTGCAAAACACTGCTCATTTGGAGTAGTCTCTTTTGAATTATTTGGAAATAAAAACCCAGAATAAACAACTTTGTTAAAAAAAAAAAAAACTAATAATAAATGTAATTATAAATTAAAGATTTGTACACACAAGATTGGTTAACAGCTTAGTGCCCTCTTTTGGGATCATAATGAAGAGTTCTTCTCAAACTTAAAGGGATATTTCAGTATTTTTTGAAGTTTAGTTGCATGAGGTAGCAGCAGTAGTAGTGGCATTAGCTACAGCTAGGCTATACAGCGTGACAAATGGGTATAGTTTCTCCCTGGAATTCAGAGAGATTTTGGTAAAAATGGGCCAGGAATCAATTTTGGCTCAAACCTACAGATTTTTTTGAAGCATTTATTTTTCACCCAGAAAGCATCTGTGTTTTTGACACTATTTTTCAATGCAAGAGCACATCCTATAGACAGAGAAACTGTATCCATCTGTTGCCCTGCATAGCCTAGCTTCCTGGCTGGTACAACCAGTGAGTCCTTAAAGTAGTGACTCTCTCTTACATCACTGGAGGCTAATGCCACTACTACTGCTAGGTACCTCATATGATTCAACTTAAAAAATACTGAAATATCCCTTTAAATCATGAACTTAGTTGTAGATAAACATTTCATCACAAAAAAGAAATCACTAATGTATTTATGAACTGAGGGATTGAGAATATAGTGATTGACAGGTGATGTCATGTGACATGTGCCAGGGTGCCTCAGACCATCCTGCCATAGGGTAGACTCTGGGTTTATAGGATCATAAAATTCAATAGCTCACTAAATATAAGATTCAATTTATTAACTTAAACTTGTATTTTATTGATTTTTTTTTTAAAGTTATTTCAAAGGATTTTTGCATGGAAACTATTTTTTTCAAATATGTATGTTTTAAAATCCCATGTACCCCCTGGAGTGCCTCCACAAACCATTTCAGAACCACTGGTATAGGGAACAGATGCCATTCTAAAAAAAGGGTCATTTCCGCTCTCTCCTTCCTCTCTGCACTTCCTGCTCGTGATGTTTCTCTGTTGTCAGTCATATGATATCAAACCAGTGTCACTGGAAACCACGCTTTACCTCAGAACAAACGGGACATGCTGAAACAGGTGGGCTGTTTTTCCAGGAGCAAAACAAGAGGGACTGTTTTTCAAGAAGGAGGGATCTGATTGGCTGTGAACCTGTTTAATCACTGGTTTATGTAATTTTATGTTAGGCTATAGATGATTCAAATATTATGCTTCTCTTATCCATCTCAAATACTTGTTTGGAATAAAAACAAGATTTTAGTGAATATGAAGCAGCATACTAGTCAATCCTGTGAGGTGTATGTCAATACCAGGGCAGAACACTGTCTGCCCTGGTATTGATTTTTCTTGACTCAGAACATCCTGCTGTTCAGAGTCAGGAAAAACTTCTCTGTAGCTATATAATGATCTCTAATGGCTCCTGATGCAGATCTCAATTTAAATTCTACCTTGGTAACTTGGCCTCCTATAAACCCACTTGTGTATTGGGCATGTGTGCCTTCTGATCCAGTGTGTTTGGAGAGGTTACTTAGGAGCATGACTGAGAATAAGAGTTTTTTTTCTCCACTCTGTGTACACTCTGTATGCATTTTCCACTTACAGATGTAACCAGTGTGACTTTGTCTAGTCAAGTGTGAACATCTCTCAGATGGTCCTGATTTCAGGAGTTTGGAATAACTTGTTTTAAGTGTCATACTGTGCTGTCGTGGGCTTTCTGCTCTATTATTAAGTATTCCAACCTAGGCTGTTATTTTGAGTTGATACACTTGGGATGTGATCTTGTAGCTGTTTTTTATTTTATAAGACATTTTTCTGTCAGCCTTCATCACTGAAATTTATGATTTATCTTGAATTGATTTAATAATTGTTGGTTTACCTAATGAAGTAATTGGCATATTTGCATCTTGTATTGTCTTGTTTATGTTGAATTTTTGATGTAGGTCTTTGTAGAGCCTAAAAGTAATTGTAGTTGTCAGAAAGGTGCTAAACAACAGGCTCAAGTCCTTTTACCATATATGCATTTATTCATGCATCTTGGAGACAGATTTATGGCTTGACATTATAATAACTAGCTTATTTTTTATGCCATGATGTTGGTTTCATATGATGCGTACTTGTCCCCATACAATAAGTTATTGAGTAAATGTATAGGATGTCCACAGCTTAAACACCTGTCTAAGATGTAAACGGTATCCAAACTCCTTATTTTGTTATTTTCTTCTAGAATGTGGCATGCAGCCTTCCTGTTATTGGCTGCCAGCTTGTCGGTGAGCCTGGCCAGACCCCACCTCAAACCGCTGTCCAGTGACATGATCAACTACATAAACAAAATCAACACTACCTGGAAGGTGAGATTTATGTATCTTTTGTATCATTATGTTTTTTTTCCTGATGAAGAGTATAATCATTCCTGTTTGACTGAATGTCTGCTGTCTCCTTCAGGCTGGTCACAACTTCCATAATGTGGACTATAGTTATATCCAGACACTCTGCGGTACAATGCTAAAGGGACCTAAATTGCTAGTTATGTGAGTGTTTATTCAGTGTTGTAAACAATGCCCCTGCGTTGAGTACATTTGTTCAAATAAGTTTCTGAGATACCCCTCCTCTTTAAAAACTAGAAAAATGCATCAAGTCCTCCCAAATTAAGCTTGTAGGTTTGCACACGTTAATGCTAAACTTTCTAACATTGTTGTGCCCTGCAGGGTTCAGTATGCTGGAAATGTAAAGCTGCCCAAAAGTTTTGACTCCAGAGAGCAGTGGCCCAACTGTCCCACAATCCAGGAGATCAGAGACCAGGGCTCCTGTGGCTCCTGCTGGGTGAGATAAAAACTTCTCAACTGCTCAGAAAAGCGTGTCCTTATTCATCCGCATGCTTTGATTTCTATCTAGGGTGAAGGAACTGGTTGTGGTTAATAATTTTGTTTGTGGTTGGTAATATTTGAAGAATCAAACATAGTTATATTTAGTATATACAGCCTCAGATCACACACTGAAAGGCAAATGCTGACAGTGCTGTTTGGTTCTCTTCATTGCAACTCTGCTGCAGAAACTCTGCAAAACAAGGGGCTTGTAACATTTGCGTTTTGTTGGTTTCACAGGCCTTTGGTGCTGCAGAGGCCATATCAGACCGTGTGTGTATCCACAGCAATGCCAAGGTCAGTGTGGAAATCTCCTCAGAGGATCTGCTGACCTGCTGCGAGAGCTGTGGCATGGGGTGAGATATGTAGTGTCAGAACATTTAAGATTAATTTAACTGCCAACTATATGTTGACAAAAATTCAGAGCTCAGTTGTAAAGTAAATTTACATTTCTAATTATTACCTATTAAATGACAGGAATGGCTTAATTTACTCGGGGGGCTTAGCTGTGAATGATCTGATATGATAGAAGTCCACTATTGAAGACCAAAAAATACCAATCCACTGTTTTTTGGTATTGACACATGTAGCCCCAGGAGAAAGGAATTAATCCCTTGCCTGTTCTGACTTAAGTGCATGCTGATATTCTTTACGTTTTGAGACATAATCAAAAACCAATTTTTTTCTTTTTAGATGCAATGGTGGCTACCCTTCAGCTGCCTGGGACTTCTGGACTAAAGCAGGCTTGGTCTCTGGAGGACTTTATGAGTCCCACATTGGTGAGTGTTTATAATACTGACTTGTGAGACCCCTTGTGTTATGTCTGCAGCTTCTTTCTAACTTCTTTATTTGTCTACAGGTTGTCGCCCTTACACCATCGAGCCCTGTGAGCACCATGTGAATGGAAGCAGACCGTCCTGCACTGGAGAGGGTGGAGACACCCCACAGTGCATCAAAAAGTGTGAACCAGGATACAGCCCCAGCTACAAAGAGGACAAGCACTATGGTGAGAGCCAGAAAGAGCAGTTAATAACTGCTTCAATGGTTTTGAACTTGAATGCAACTAAGCTTGGTGCCTTGAAATACTACCAGTGTTTTTTTTAAGAAGGAATATCTGACTTGGTGTTGCTCTACATTTTGATACTGAATTCATAAAATGAAAAAGTATGCTATTTGGAAAGTACAGAGACCATGTACTATATGATCTGTTATCTTGATATATTGTGCATGTATCTGTATTGAGCAAAAATACTAAAAAAATCTGTAATCAGCCACCAAGACAGAAATAATCTGTCACTTAAAGGCAAAGTTCACACTAACCTCCTTATGACTACAGAGTAGCTCACATAGAGAAACTGTTAATCTCAATATTCATTTCCTTGCCTCTTTTTTCCTCCATGTGTTTATCACATGCTGTATGTTTATATCCTAGCCCTTTCACAAGTTAGCGGACCTAAGACCCTAACCCAAGGTGTGTTTCAGGTAAATCATCTTACAGCGTGATGTCTGATGAAGAGCAGATCAAGTATGAGATCTCCAAGAACGGCCCAGTAGAGGGAGCCTTCACCGTCTATGAAGACTTTGTGCTTTACAAGTCTGGTAAGAGCACAAACACGCCTCACTGGACACTGGTACACTCACAACCTGTTGAGCACAGAATAAATGCTGATGTTGACTGTTTGCTCAGTGTTGTGTAAAACTGTTGTTTCTGATGTTCTCATACACACTAAAAAGCTGGAACTCTGGCTGACCTCCTCATCTGTGGTTCATGTTGTGTTTTTCTTGTGAGCAGGTGTGTATCAGCATGTATCTGGGTCTCCTGTTGGTGGTCACGCCATCAAAATTCTGGGCTGGGGGGAGGAAGATGGTGTCCCCTACTGGCTCTGTGCAAACTCCTGGAACACTGACTGGGGTGATAACGGTGAGTATAGACACGCCTTTTACCTTTTTTACTCCTTTACTAAAATCCAAACAGTCTAGATCCATCTTTGTAACAATTGTCCTAATCTGAAAAGCAGGCTGTATCCTAAACAATGGTAAGATTGGTAAAAAAATAGAAAAGGGGGGTGTCTCTCAAAAACAGACTGTTGATGCAAATTTTACAGCAGATTTCACAATGGATAAATTGTAGCCACAGATGGCCAATCTGTTACACATTGTTTCACAGCCCTGTCACAAACACTGTGGGGGAAAAAATGTGTCACTTCTCTGCTCTCATTCACTGGGTCAAGAGATATGATGCTTTCTAACATTTGATCTACTCCATGTTGATGGACTGCTTTGACTTGCACCACCTAAAGGTGAATATAAAGCATACGGGTTTCAATAAAAATCTTTAGAGGTGCACTGTATTTGTGTTTTGGTTGTGTTCTTTAAGAAAAGTTCAAACACTTTTCTGTAGCAGGCTAACCACCAGTAAATGTACAGTTCCTCCATTATTTATGTTAAACTCCTTGAGCTAAATGTATTAAGCAACTGCTCTGAATTTAAGACCCAAATGCCCATACTGTACATTCCAGTTGTTGTTGGTGTTGGGACAATATGTCGTTTTTCAGTTGTTATAAAAAAGCTCTTTAATGTGTGAACTGTTCTTGTCCTCAGGATTCTTTAAATTCCTACGTGGATCAGATCACTGTGGTATTGAGTCTGAGATTGTAGCAGGGATCCCCAAATAAGTGCCAAGGTAAGACAGCAAAACATGTTACTGAAACATTAGGTACAGGGCTTAAACAAACATGTACTGTTACTGTGGAGAACAAATCTGCTGTGTCCTTCCTTATGTCAACTATGTATGTATGACTTATTTGTTCAGCATTAGTTCCACTGATCTCAATTAAACTGTTGGACCAGTACCCAAGTAGTTCCCAGCCTAAAGGGTTAAGTTTCTTTCTTTTTTTTTTTTTTTTTTTTAAGTGGGGTTTTGAGGTACTCCTCAGTAATATGTGTAATAGCCACAGTGGACACCTGTCAGCTTAAACACTTTAAGGAGTATACCATTAAGTTTAAGAAAAACTAACTAATAAACTTTTTTGCCAGTACGCCACTATGTTTTAGGGCTGCTATGAACCACAGTACACATTTGTTCTTCCACTTGTGTTCGACTGGTTGTACTATACAACCACACCTAAATAGAATAACACTTTAAACCTTCTGTAAGAAACTTTTTTTTTGTTAATTTTGGCATCCACTCTGGACAAAACTGTTCCTTTCATCCTTTTCTAGTTGTAGGCAGTGATTTAGTTTTTTTGTTTGTTTGTTTTTAAACAGTCTTATCCTGCTTCTTTTCAAAAGTCATCTGACTTTTGAAGCCTTCTCCATGGCAGAGTTAATATGTTTATAATAGTAATTTTGGAGAAAAAAAACTCCCCACTGATGGTATTGTTAGCTTTTGTCTAACAGAAGGAGGTAACAGTATGGATGCACTCTGTTTTATTACTAGTTAAAGATGGTGGCTGTAGGTCAGAGTATGTTACTTATTGTTTCTCTTTCAGGTTTTTCAGCTTGAAGGTCTATTACCTAACCACCAGAGGACGACACACTCCACTTGCCTAGACTGGACTCGGGCTGCCCTCAGCTCCCTTCAGCCACTGTAGTTGCAGCTCAGCAGTCAACTTTCACACACACTATACACAGCATGTCCTTTTCTCAAGCAATTGAAGAGCAAGTTTAATGGCAGAGTATGACAGCAGTTATTTGTCTGCACATATATCATTGTAGCTGGATTACGGTGTTTTTTCTGAATGAGCTTTGAAACGGTCTTATTCTTCACATCTTAAAGCATGGTCAGTTAAAAAAATGCCCTAGAGAAAGATCTATTTTTAACTCTTGTTTGTGATCTTTTTTGTTTGATAATGTTCTATCTCAGATCATGTGAGGAAGACTGACTTGGCTGCTTTCCCCCGTTTTCACATGTTTTTTCTGCACTAGTCAAAGTAATAGTAATCTTTGAGCAAAATAGGTCTTAATTGTAATAAACACAAGACTCCACCTAATGCAGCCGAGGTTAGTAATTTTTAAATTGCTCTTATTGTAAAGCTTTATGCTTTTTTTTTCATCCACTTTGTTTCATGCCACAAATACCACTTTGTAAAGTTTAAATGTGAAATCATTAATTGGTGCCTATTAGTGTTTCAAACTTAGTTTTTTTTATATGGTTGAAATGGAATGTTTTTATTTTACTGCCTATCTTCAATAAAACAATAATTGGTCCCAAATGATTTGACTTTTTTTCAGTGTATACTTTTATTTTTCTCAGTGTTTTTACAAGTGTATACTGGTATTTTGAAGCACCACATGAATGACTGGATTAATTTACATAAAATGTAGGTCAAGTTTCTAGGAGTAGATTATCGGATATAGGGCAAATGTTTTGTAACTAGTCGTTAAGCATTATTTGTTTTGGTAAACCTTTTCATACATTAAATTATGAATATAATAGAACTCAGTCTTATAATGTTGTATATATGTATAATGACAACGTTTCGTGGTTTTAACTATAACGTAAGCTTATACATCAAAAGGATTAATTAGTGCGAGTAACACGCAGTATTATTTTTTTTTAAATCATTTGTTGATTTAAGCGGTAATGTTATACATATATGTATATAATATACATGCATTATTTATGGCCAACATGTACTCGTAAAGGGAAACCAAATGATGGGTCGAAAAAAGGAAATGTTAAAATGTTTGGAAATGTTTAGGTATTTTTCTTATCCACTTCCGCTTTGCTGTCAGTAAAAACAAACCCTCCCCCAACAAAGTAAACCAAGTGGTTTGTTTTCAACGCAGCTTTCTAGCGGTGACTGGTGAAATCAAAGTCCCCACATGAATCCTTTTTTAATTAAAACCATAGATATAAGACGGTAAACAACGCTGAAATATTGATCAAGTGGTGTTAATTTTTAATCAGTCCCTTTTACCTGTACATTTTTTTAATATCGATGCATAAAATTATAACCGGGACACTCCGTGTTACACAACAAACACACCTCCCATCGCACCGCTCGTAACTGGTCTAACGGGCGGAAAGAGCTTGTTTCAGTGTGAGCTGGTCACTGAGCGATGGAGGGGGGAGGCAGGGTTTCGTGGGTTAAATATGGGCCTCTTGTGTCACTGTTGGTGGTTCTTTTAGCCCTGTGGTTCCGGTCACCCCAGAATGCCGTGCTGGACGACCGGCTGGACACCGTGCTGTCCTCCCTGCTCCGGGCTGAACGTAAAGTTGGGATGAACAACATCGCGAGACCGAGAGTGGCAGTCGGTGAGTGCAAGGGGTTGTGTGAGCATGCTAACGGTAGCTAGTCTAACATTTCTTAATGTGTTTATGGGATTTCTAAATTCAAATTTAACCGGGTGACAAAATTAATTCCGTGTCTAATGGTTTCAATTGACTTGGACCGTTCTGAGTATCTTAACGTTAAATAAAGTGATACCAGACCTGAAATTTTAACTTGATATTAAACCTTGTAAATGTTACCACAAATGACATACACCGAGTGTGATGTTTAACATTTGTCTTAATTTAAGTATGGCGTTAAAAATGGGAAAACAACAGGCGAACCTTTCTTCTGTGAACAGACATTAGCTTCTCATTTTTAATTATTTATTTTAATAATTGCACGAATTTCAGGGTGATTGTCTGCAAATGTATCTGAGCAGATCAGGTTAGTGCAGATGTGTATTGAAACCAGTCCTAACACACAGTGAGGTGTGGTATATGGGTGTAGTTTGAGAGGACTGATCATGGATGATCTGCACAGTAAACAGATATTAGTCTGGATCAGCATTTTGTCTCACCATCTGGAACAGTTTGTTCTAAGCATAGACCCTTCATTAACCAACAGGACCCCACAGAGACTCCTGATCCTCGTTGACCGTCTACCATTTTTCTGCAGTGTTAGGGAAGTAAAATGGACAGCATAGCCACCATTTCCCTTAGGCTGGATTTAAAACTGCTTCAAAAGAGGAAACTTGATAGTAATTTACAATAGAAATTCTCGCAGTAATTGCAATTTTAAATGGGCAGCCCTGGTTATAATTAGTCATTCATTGCAATTTATCAAAAATAGTATTTTAAAACAGTGTCAAAAGAATTGACTACCTTAATTTGTGGGAAATCAAACTGAGGTCAGATTCAACCCTCATTTTACTAAAAGAAATTATAGTACAAATACCTATTTAACATTAATGGGTGAAATAACCCACCTGAAGACATCATACTGCCTTGCACTTTTTTATCAGTGACCATGTTTATGTGACTGGCCTTTATCTTGACAGTGATGATCTTATCAAATCTTTAAGAAAAAAAAGAAAATCTTTGGACCTCGGTACAAACACACAGAAGAGATCATACCATCTGTTTTAACCTTTAACCGCTTCAACAACAGGCACAGCCACACAGTCAGTCCTGTTACTCAGAATTAGGTAAAGTGACATCACATCAACAGCCATACAGTATGAAATACAACTTGATCTGCTCCTTAAGTGTTAGGGTGCTTAAGGTGTTTTTCTTGAATTGAAACGTATTCAAATTCAGAAGATAGTAGAACACTAGATATGAGTGGTAAAAATCTCCTGCAAACACAGAGTCCTGAAGTTTAGATCTCAGGCATGGTTGAATATTCAAAACTAATTCAAATGTGAGCTTTTCCATCAAACCTTTCAGGTTTGCACAAAGACAGGGCGGCTGCTGAGTATGTTGGGCCTTGTTCATACTTGTTAGAAAATCTTGTAGCTGAAGGCCATGGAGTAATGAAGTTTGATCCTGCAGCTGAAAATGTGACGGATCATTTGACAAACCCCCGTGGAGGACAAGTGTCACTGCAGCTGCACATGTCCAGATTTCTCTACTCATTTTACTAAAGCTCACACCCTGGTATTACATTCCTCCATGCTTTGTTTGTACTAATACTGCAAGGTCTTATAAAAAAAATCTTTGGTACATCGTCTCTCTTTAGCTATCTTTTTATTCTCTTCCTTTATTTTGCTACAGGATCTGAATCCTACACTTGATTTAGTTTGTGTATTTAATCACATATTAATTTGTCCTTGTCTTTTGTTTTTTTTGCCTGCTTCTTCATCTACAGGTTTTGGAGGCTGTGTGGATTTGATTGTGGACGGTGTATCATTGCTTAATAAGATTGGCCTCCCTCCTACAGACCAGCCACTTCATCATAACTACATAGAAAATGCAGTGCAGTTGGCTGAGAGCTTCGCCTACTTCTTCGCACCAGGAGCTGCTGCAGAGTAAGTTTGGCTGCCTGTTTTGTGTGATTAAATTATTAATTGTGTTGAAGGTCAGAGAATTAATCCTAAATCCACAGTCTGGTTATTTAAATAGGACTAGGAAAAGGTAAATAGTTGAGCTTGTACAGTACATTTCTAGTCATCTGACAACTGTGCACTTTTAAGTTGCAGGTCACACTTGCCCATTCTCACCTGGGCACTCCACATTAACACAGTCACAGCAAAGGCTGTTTTTATATATATATATATATATGTATATATATTTATATATATACATATATATATATACAGTCAGTGGTACTAACCAGTCCAATTAATTCGCATTCTGTACACATTCACATGCCACTGATGCATCAATGTCTTGCCTAAGACCCAGAACCCCAGAGCTTCTGGTTAAAACTCTACCTACTCTGCCACAGTTGCCAGAGTTTAATACAAGTATTTGAATGCATAAGCCTTGTCTGTCAATGACTTCTTGGCTTAGCTGAATTTTTAAACATAAGGTGTGGTAGTGAAGTTGCATAATGAAGAAAAACATGAGGTAGATAGTTTATGGAGCACAGCTAAGGACAAGTTCAAAAGAGTTTCCTTGTTGGACCCTCAGGCTTCTGTACTCCTGACTTATTATCTCTCTCTCACATGCTCTTTAACAAACACATTCAAATGTTGCCATGGATGTGTGGAGCATTATTCTTAAGTTACCTACGGTCACATCTTTACAACCAGCTCTATGTTCTCTCTCTTGTCATTATTTTACACAAGTAAAGCCAGAGTTTATCAGTATTTGATGTTTATCATTTTTTTGCTCAAAAACAATCCTGAAGCATTATGCTGTTGAACTCATCTCCCCTCTCTCCTCTTCAAGTTGTCCACTGCTGTTTTTATCTAATCTGGCACCTGTAAGCTTTTGTTCATAGTCTGTAACAAACACCTAAAAGCAAAAAACCTTTATCACTGACAGAAAACTATGAAACCAAGTTTTTTTTGTTTTTGTTTTTTAGCTCAGAGTTATGATGTTTTTCTCTGTGCTCTTTCTTACTTGCCTTCATGCTGAGTTTGTGACTGTGAAGGATTGAAAAAGGCTAAATTCATATAGAAAACATTCCATCACTCGGTGACCCACTAGTAAAAAATGGTTAAGTGGTTTGTACAAGTAACAGAAGAGATGAAAGGGTTTGCCTGCCAAGTTGGGATCAGCTGTCATAGAATAAAATGTGTCTTTTGTGCTCTGTTTGCTTTGACTTCTTTTTCTGTGTGTTCTCTGTCAGTTAAAATGAGCCTCTGTTTTCTGTGTAACCAGATAATGATACACCTGCAGTGTCAGACAGCAATACTGAGTTGGAAACAGATGCATTAACAGGGTGTCTGCAGGATCTTAAAAAGTATTAAAGGTTGACAAATCATTATATTGAAAATAAAGTTTTGAAAAATGTATTTAAAAGTCTTAAATGTGAGACTATAAGGTCTAGAAATTGCAGCAAGAGATGCAGTACAAAACAACATAAATCATATTTTAACTGGGCAGATTGAAAACACCTTTATATTCTATATTAGCTTAGTACGCTGGTATGCAACAAAGGAGGGGGGTTGACTGGCTGCTCAGTGTGACTGAGGTGCCTCAATAGTAAACCAAAATTGGATACTCTCCTTGTAGTACCCTGGTGTGTTGGGAGGATTCACAGCCTATGAAAACTTATGGATATAAATTAAGATTGATAGAACTCAGCTATAGGGAGCTATAGCTAATCAGCTGCAACAATAAAGTGATCATTGACACATCAATGCTTAAAATTCTGAATTAAAGAATGTTAACTATCCTGAAATGGGCATTGATAAATAAGTTTTTACTGCAATACAAAATCTGTAAATTGATACTCAAAGACTGTGTTATTATGTTTGAGTCGCTAAGGTAAAAAATTCGACTTTCCATTGTCAGCACAGACCCGGTCTTTTTTTTCCTCAAAGTCTAATCTCAAAATGCACCAAGATGGCTTATTTGCATTAGAGCTGGGCAATTAAATGAAAATTAGATTAAATCGCAATATGGCCTGCTGCAATTTTCAAATCACAAAAGGTGCAATATTTCTTTGACCTGAAATTGTGTCACAATACCAGTTTTAAATGTTTTTGTTTTTTTTTTTCCAGCAGAAATGTTATACATGACATATCACACAATCGTTCATGTGCCTTTTAAGAATTATCTGCAAAAAATCTTCATTGTTGTACTTTTTTAATTAAATATAAGAACGACAAAAAACCTTCAATACAACAATTCATATCCAATTTGGTATACGAGTCAAAATCATCAGAATTTGACACTTCTAAAGAATTTTTCAGCCCTTTTATTTATTTAGGAATAAAAATTAAGTTAAGGAATAATTGCATTTTAAATCGCAATTGCAATATTAGGGGAAAAAAAATACAATTAGATTATTTTCCTAAATTGTTAAGCCCTAATTAGCATACAACAATAATAAATGCTGTAAGCATCTTTTTTATGCCTTCACAGTTTTAACCTTAGCCAGCTAAAACACATGTGGGTCTTAAAATGTATGAAGAGGGTCTTAAGAAGTATTAAATTTTATGTCAGATTTCCTGGACATACCCCGATTATGTGATGAGTCAGAAATCATTTCCATTTATTTAGCATGAACCAGTACCAGGGTAATCTCATAAAATTATATAAAACAACTGTTATTAAAAATATACTGATTTGATAAGTCTGCTCAGCTGAGAGATACTGTTTACAGGAAGCCTTTATGGCCAAAGCTATGGATTCTTTTATAAACTCCATCCATGCAAAACTGAATCTAAACTGTTCAGTTATTAAATACCCAGCATGCAGTACTGGTTTAAAACTGGATTTTTCATTAATCCTTCTATGCAACACCTTTACTGTTCAGTACTTTGTGCTTTTCTACATTTTTCTTTGTCAGCCTTTTTCTGTTGTATTCATTTTTCTTTTTTTACTGTGCTATATTGTGTATAAAAGCAACTGTGATGCCCAAGTTTCCCTCCTAAGGATTGATGACGTGGATAATCTCTGTTTCTGAATCTGAATACTACACTTGCTGTACTCGGAGTACATCAGACTCAGTTATAGAGGTGTGAGGTTTAAAATAAACTTCAACAAAAAGTAAGGAAATTTGTATTTGGTAGATTATGTATTTGTTGTAACAATGCTTCTTGGTAATAAATCTTATACTGTTGGAAAGCCTGTTTATTAACCTTTTCAATGGAGCCACATTTGTAAGGATCATGCATTTGTGGGATAAGCAGCAGAGCTGAGTATGTGGGTTACGCCCATGAAAAATGTGCCAAATCTTCTCTGCCAATGCCAAACAGCTTATTTTGCCGTTGCTATTGACTCTTGTTTTGAGCTTCTGGTACCCCCAGGTGCTGCCAATCAGGTGCCTGATTGGCAGCACCTGTGAGCATGGGCCCTGCTACAGTGGTCAGTAGATGTCTGCTTCGAGAATTGGCATGCCACGTTTGACTGATCTAGATAGGGCCCGTCGGTTGGGCAACTTCAAGTTGCGACGTTGTTTGGAGTGAGCCCTAGTACCATCTCCAAACTGAAGGCCAAGTTCCATATGGAGTGAAGTGGGCGTCCCAAGAAGATGACACCCCAAGAATACTGTTTTTTCACCCTGTCAGCAAGAACTCTATCCTCCAAGATGACAACGCTCACCCCCACAGAGTGGGGTTTATCAGAGAGTACCTCTAGAATTTGGGAGTGGAGAAGATGGAACGGCCTGCCAGCAGTCCTGACCTTAACCCCATTGAACACTTGTGGGATCAGCTTGGGTGTGCTGTTCATGCCAGAGTGACCAACACAACCACATTGGCTGACTTACGACAAATGCTGGTTGAAGAATGGGATGCCATCCCACAGCAGTGTGTGACCAGGCTGGTGACCAGCATGAGGAGGAGGAGCCAGGCTGTTGTGGCTGTGTATGGTTCTTCCACATGCTACTGAGGCTCCTATTTGTTACATGAATAAATTGTTAAATTGCCAATATGTCTTGTTTCTTCAAACTTCAATCATCCAATCCACCAAACACCAAACAAGAGTCAATGGCAGAATCAGCTGTTTGGTATTGGCAGAGAAGATTTGGCAAATTTTTCATGGGCACAACCCACATACTCAGCTCTGCTGCTCATCCCACAAATGCATGTTCCTTACAAATTCAGCACAATTGAAAAAGGTAATAAACAGACTTTCCAATGGTATAAAATTTATTGCCAAGAAGCATTGTTACAACAAAGAAATAATGTGCCAAACACAGATTTCTTTACTTTTTGTTTTATATTTGAAATATTCTGGCAACAAGGGGTGCAGCTACCTAAATCAGCTGAGTATAGCCAGGTATAATAGAGGAACTAAGACTTTCCAAAGGGAACCCAGGATTTTTGTTTGTATTCATTATCATTTTATTTTTGACATGTTTACTCCATTAGATTGACATTTGTGTAGGAGCACACTAGGTTTTTGTATTTTGAGAAAATTAAAGTTAGTTCATGTGTAGGCTTCCATTGTTGTGCAGTGCACTCTGGATAGTGTTGCATTTTCCTTCTTGACCTACTTTACAGAAACTTCCTTATTGGCCTCTTTACTAAAAATGCACTTTAGTTAAAGTTAAAAAGGTTAGAAGGACAGTAAGAATAAAGTACAACCATTTGACAACACTATTTAGAGTTGCATTGCACAACAATGGCCTTCTGAATCTATTTTTAAAATTTCTAAATTGTAGAAACCAAGAATGGTTTTTTGTTCAAATACATATAAGACATTAAAGGTAACCTAATGAAGACAACATGTCTTAACATCTTCTGTGCCTTTTAAGTGAAATGTATTCACTACTGTACATACCAACCCTCATATCTAAAACCACAGCTTTAATACATTTCTGTCTTTTTAACATTTGTGATCTTGCCCCGTCTTTTCATGGTGTTCCATCTAGCATCAGCTTTTACATGGAGCATTATATAATAAAACATGTCCATTTTAAAAGTAATCTGAGGCACACTGTTGCACATTGTTTTAGCTACATCAGTGTACATGGTTAACAGACAGGTCAAACTGGTCATACAGGATGGATTTATTTACTCAGCACTTTTAAAACACATTTTTCCCCCACATGATACAGTGAAGAGGTGATCAAGGGAATAATGTGGGTGCACCAGTTCCTGGTATTAAATTTAGCGTTGTTTCTTTCTTTCTTTGTAGGCGTTTCATGTTAAATGATACCCTCTTCAGCGAGCTGGTTGAAGCATCCCGTGACTTACCTGGAAACAGATGGTCTGTAGGCGGTAATGCCCCAGTAATGGCTGGTCGCATGGCAACAGAGGGATGTGACGTTTTGCTGGGGGGGAGTTTCAGCCCTGATTTTACTGATGTCCTGTCCCAGCACATTACAGGTACACACATGAGCACTGTTAAAATCCTTCTTCCTCTACTTTATGTGGCTATTTCCCAAACTCTGCCTCCTTCATTTTAATGCTATTGTGCCTCTCGTTCCTCGGTGTGTCCTTTCAGTGGCAGGTAACATTATAGAAGAGCCAGACATTCATCTGATCCTGGAGTATCCATCAGGGGCCCGCTGGGGGCCCCTTACCTCACGAAGAGCCAACAGGTCAGTGTTAGCTGAGCAAGTGATTGGCATGTTGTAGATTACGAGGGATCATATACACTTCTTTTTCCATCATACACATCAGGCAGGTTTTTAATAACCATTATGAGCAATACTCTGGGGACTTCTGATAGCCATCAAATCCAAATGAGACATTATTACTGAATATCTTTTTTCTCCTTTTCTTACACTGATGACATCTACTAGCATTAAAAAATGTGAAATAAGAGCCCATTCCCATGTTAAGACCCAGTCTCTTTTGCGAACACTTTTTTACAAATAAAGGCACGTCATAGTAACCTGGCACGCCAGATGGATGTGTTTCATACATCCATCTGTGTATCTCTCATAGACAGTGTTCGGGAAAGGGCAGAGCCTTTGGAAAAAAAAAATTTGGAGGGGGATTGGATGAACATTCTGTCTGTCACATCTTTACCAATCATAGCAATAAAACATGTGACATAGCAGCTATCAAGCTGCGCCCCTCCAGAAGGAGTAAACTCTATAGAACTGCATAACATGAACCATGGCAACTGTATACATGTCGGTACACGACTTTTTTCATTTTTGAAAAGAAAACAACTCACTGCTGTTCCTTTTTCTTCTTTTAACGAAGAAATGTTGCCAAGGTTTGATAAAATTGGCGCTTTAGCAGCATCCACGCTAATGTTTTCCACCATAATTGCACCTGCCTCTTATTGGTGCTTGCTTACGTTACGACTCTGCTGCCCCTTGTCGCTGATTGGTCCTGTCACTTTCTAACTGGGCCCAAACGGTTCAGATGGGAGCTTTGTAAGATGGGTTCGCCAGTGAGAAACACGGAAATGGGCATATCCATCTTCTTTGCAAGGTTAAGGCCATAGTGAGAGGCATTCAATTCATTTACAGTCAAAATATAACATGAATCCTAATTGTGTGCACAGTTAAATGTTCTTTCTTGTTGACAATGTTATAGTCTTTGCAATTTTTTTGTGCAAAATTTTGATTCAGAATAACAAAAGGTTTGTCTCGTTTTGGTGCCTGGTGCAAATGAAGTTGGAGTATTTTCATGGGTTCAGGAAAAACCTTAGTTGACACCTTATTTTTCCAATTAAATTTAAAATGTGTGTTTTAAAAGATAAGTCCA
Source organism: Cheilinus undulatus (assembly GCF_018320785.1). Lineage (NCBI taxonomy): Eukaryota > Metazoa > Chordata > Actinopteri > Labriformes > Labridae > Cheilinus > Cheilinus undulatus. The sequence goes on along the minus strand of NC_054865.1, from coordinate 23,376,986 downwards.
AATTCCGAAATACTTGACCTGTTGATCAAATTCAACATATATTTGTTTTTTGTAGGATTCAGTGTGATTTTTAGGCGAGTCAAGCTTGTTGCAATAGATTTAAATTATGTTGCCGGTGCAAGTGAGCTTGATTGTACAAAGGCACATGATTATATAAAATGTTACCATTAGCATACAGATAATACAGTTTTTATTATTTCAGTGACGTCATTCAAATACAATGAAAAAGCCCTGAGATACCCCTGTGTTAATTACCATAGAAGATGACTACATTAGTAATGACAAATGACTCTGTCCTGGTTGTTAAATAGTTTAACCAATGACAAGCCAGTCAGCTGATTGTGTTTCTACTCTTAGATACATCGTCCACAGTGATGACCATAATCCATACCTGGACTCCATGGAGGAGTTTGCTGGTAAATTAGAAGACTTCCAACCTGATCTGCTGGTGGTGGGGGGACTACAGATGATGGACAACTTTCCCTTCCATGCAGGTAAGAGGAAAATGCTGACAACCCTTTATTTATTATCTGTGAATGATAAGTAGTAGAATCTGCTTTTTTGTGTCTCTTAAAAAACAGGATGATGTTTAACATTTATACTTCATTTGTTTTTCACAGTCTTATGTGAGTTTAATATCATAAAAGATGAAAATGCACAGTAGGTTCATAGAATTATAGGCTTTTGCTGATTTGGATATTAAGTATTTTATTTATTTATTCGAACCCGGCAGAAAGGTCAAAATTCACATAAATTAAGAAAATGCACTTTCAGCAGACGATTTTGGTTCAATTTCCCCGCAAACACGATCAGTTATACCTGCTTGTCAGGAGAACCTGGTGTGCTTGTGATGGGTTCTTCTCTCTGATGGCTAACGATAATCAGCAGGAGTAAGAGGCGATGTAGGCAGGAGGATGGTGTTGGCCACCACCTTCATTTGACTTTCTATGATTCGTGTTTGAAGTGAATGTTCAAATTGAGTAATGTGTGGGAAACAAAATATTTTCTCTTTGGTGTCCCTGCCCTCTCTCTCTCCCACTGACCTGTGACTCCCACTGTGCTTTTAAGTCATTTTTTTCTATTGGTATCAATGTGTGGTAGTGGAGAACTATATTTCTTCAATGCCACATTTCAGAAACCTGAGACTAATTTTGTTTTTACCTCTTTCTATTAGTGTTTTTATAACTTCCCAAGCTGTGACTTTGTTGTCTAATTTTTATTTCTGGAGCAATATCACACACTACATCTGTTTTTTGTATGGCCTGAGAGTCTTCTTGCTGTGTCTTTGCCCATCTCTTTTCTTCTTCCCTGGCATGTAGCTGTATTTTGTTATAATTTTTTCTCTCTACTTTGGTTCCTCTCATTTTAGGTGAGCGTGATGCTCTCCTCTCCCGCCTGGCTGACCTCCTGTCCACCTCATCTCCAAAGCTTGGGGTCCATTTTGAGATGGCCAGTTTTGTTGAAGAGAGTATAATGGAAGACCTTCTTCATTACGTCATTCCTCGTGTATGTATGACTGAACAACAAATTATAAGCACAAGAAATCAGCGACAGGTTAAACACAGGGCTGACAAATCTAAATTCTTATTAAAAAAGAATTCTAGAGAGAAGTGAAATGTAAACATTCTCTGGCAGATTTAAGAAGACCATTCAAAACTAAATTTGAATGTTTAAACTTATTAAATAGATTTGCACACAAAAGTTTAAGTCTCCTGTACTTATGTGATACTAGGGTACATAATGTCTGGCATGTTTGCCAACTCAAGCTTGATAGCTCAATATGCCATGCATATAATTAGAGATATAAAAGTGGACGTCCCCTTCGCTCTGATAACTTTCACCTGCAAAGCCTGTATCCATAAGGTAGAGCATTATTTATATCATGGCTCTGCCTCAGTTGTCAGCTGTTTGGCCTTCTTTAAAACCACTCTGTCCCTGATGATCAGTGTGTCTCTGCTGACACCATAGCTGTGAGTGACAGCTGAACTCAGTCCTGACCAGTACTTGATATAAAGATAAACGGCTTCATCTTTTTCTGGGAGTTTTAATTGGCATTTAAAAGTCTAGACCCCAAATATGAGACAACCAAAATTTTTTCACAGTGTGTTTCAAAGCAAAACCCTGTCTTATATTTGGGCCAATACAGTAGTTAGCTAAAGGTTTTATCTTTCTGGTTCTTTTTATGAACATTAATGAATAATGTGGCAGTAGAATACATTTATGCCCACTTAAATAGCCTGGCACAGCTGACTTTCTATTGTGTAACTCCATAACTGTATATGGCTCCTGCTGTCACTACATTCACAAACGGTTTACTTTTTCAACATTTAAACACTGGCTGAGTAGATAATAATGATTGGATGTCACTCAGTGCAACAGCAGGGCTTTTCTTGTTTTTGTTTAAGATGCACAGTTCAGTTAAAGACAGGTCTTGACTATAATCACTCATTCTCACTCTTCCTTGCAGGCTGACTCTTTGGGGATGAATGAACAGGAGCTTCCAAATCTGCTCAGTCTCCTTAAAGGCTCCAACATCACGGTGTTGTCGGACCCAAACCCCCGTGTAGCTACTGTCCTTGACCAGATGCGGGAGGTCTACCGCATTTTAAACCAGCGCTACAAAGACAGTAGGGGAGAAACAAACAACGGTGAGGGTAAGCCACTGACAAGGCTTCATGTCCACACGCTGGCCTTTCAGGCCATGATTGTGACACGAGGCTCCCAGTGGAAGAACACCATGTCAGCCACCGCCAAAGCCTCTCTCACAGCAAACCGCCACGTCTGTGGCTCCAATGACATCGACCCAAGTAAGGCAAGGCTAATCATGGACGACTCCTTCTCAGTGAGCCGACAGGAGGGCAGCCAGCGGATCCCTCTACAGGAGAGCAGGCCTGTCAGCTGCTGGGATGAGGAAAACTACGAGATCTGTGTAGCTCCAGTGCTGGTGTGCACTGAGGTTTATCAGACTGCAGGTGGAGGGGACAACATCTCAGCTGCAGGTCTGGTGCTGCAGATCTAAAGAAGGACACTGAAAGGTCTGTCTGGTGTTTGCAAAATGTGACAGAAGACTTTATCTACCTGTAATGCAAAGTAGCCCTTTGAAATCAGGCTAATGCTCGTACCCTAACAGCTCAAGGTGAACCATCAGAGAATCCCATTTCATCCTCAGGAGTCAGGTGTGGGATTACAGTGGCTTTATGTCAAGTCAGACCTTTAGGTATTGAACATAAGGGCTCAGTTCTTGATATAATACTTTAAATTTACACAGCCTGTGCCTGAGTACAAAACTTTTATGTCCTTTTTAAAGGAAACACTGCCCTACTCTGTCTTGTTATGATTCATCACAGCCACTTACTGTATATTAATATGGACGATGTAACTCTGGGTCTTTCCATAGAACAAAAGTGAGGCCAGCCCTCCATTTTTGTTACATTTTCCCTTTTATTTACTCCTTATTGAGCCACATTGGTCAACAGAGATCGTCAATCTTTAAGATGCATCTGCTTTATTTTTTTTACCTTTGAATGCTAGCCTAAATAAAACTACTCAGAAATTATTAACACACATACATCAGCAGGATAACTGCTATCAAGTAAAACTCTGTTTGACAAAAATAAATTTTATGTGTATCTCATCTTTAAAGTTTGACCCATCTGTTAATTTGAAGGAGGCAAGGTCTATGACTGTACATTTCTACATTTTGGGCATCACTCTTAGGCAGCTGTTGCTCTATCCATCTTAATATACAGACTATGATTTCACCCAACATCTTTGCAAAGTCACTGTAACCTTTCATCTGACTCCTGTCCTACTACTCGTTTTCTCAAAGGCCTGTCAGGGGTTGTCCTTCAGCCAGAGAGAGATAATGAGGGATGGGATTTGCATCAAGTCATGAAAACACCAGGATGTTTTTAAAGGTCTACACAGGAAGGCCTGTGCTTGGTGTTATCAGGACATATATTTTTGTTTGTTTGTGACAAAGCTGCTGTATGATATTCTGAATTTATTTTAACCTGTGACTTTACTATGCAGCAAAGGAGATGTTTAATTACTGAAATTGCTGGATCTTCTCTTTGTTCATCAGGTGTTGTCACCACTAATCAGGACAGTGACAACCCTTGCCTTGCAGTAAAGGTAGAGAAGTTTAAAAGGTTAACTCTCCTGCCTCTGTCCTCTTTTGTCCCATTCTGAAAGGCAAACAACATTAAGGTAGTAAAGGTGATCACATCCATTCTTCCTGATATATGTGAAAAATGTTACGAATTGGTTGGTTGTGTTTAGATGGTCATTCCTCTGCATGTTGCAGTGAAATGATGTAACAACAATGTAAAGAGACCACTGTCGGTAGCTGGATATGATGTCAAAAATCTCTTCTCTACCTCTATTGTTGGTCATACTTTCCTTCTTTTCTTCTCCTTGTGTCTACTCACTGCTCTTTTTTAAGGACCAAATCACAGGTTTGGACAGTCAATGACAACACTGATGCAAACAAGTTGTTGTTTATTTCATTTTTAGTTGCAAAAGTTGCAACATGAAACTTGTAAATGTGAGTTGAAGTTATGGTGTTTCTCACCATGAAACCCCTTAACATATGGAGTAGTTGACCACACAGAAAATATCGTCTTTTATACTTTATCTTTCTTTCTTGGATGAAGAAACAGACATCTTTCAGTTTCAAACTGTTTTGTCAAAGCCACTACTTTCTGAATTTCTTTCTTATGAAGAGATAGAAATACTATACCTCTACATGGCTACCCACTATTTTCGGGGTTTAAATCACTTAAACATTAAATCTGATGATAGTGAAATAACTTTAACTCTAAAGATTTCTACATTCCATAATAAGCCCAACTTCAGTGATTTTATGCAGATAAAAGTTTGATGATAATGTATCAACATGCCATATTTTTCTGTTTTTTCTTTTCCCTTTAACAGTTATGTAAAACTGAATGTTAAATCCTTTTTCCCTGAGGAACATTTGTATTCATGTTACAATGCATCAACTCTCGAGTTAAGGGAAACTGAAGAACTTAAGGGTGAAGACATCCCTTCAGTTCTTTTCTCTGTATATTGAAACTGTACTAATTTAAAGGTGTGGTTGAATTATGTTGAAGGTAAATGAGCCTTACTCTGTTTTGATTTTTGTTTTTTAGTGAAAAGGGAATGTTTAATAGAGAATTTTTCCATAACTGTATGCTGAGCTCCTATTTCCTGATGCCTTTGTCTTACACAGAGATTGAAAACAAAATCTTACGGGTCATTGTTTTACTGTGAAATGAAAAACTTAAGCATGCATTTGTGTTTGCTCTCATATCATTTACATATCTCAGCTTGGTAAGTCATATCATCCATGTTTCAAAGCCCTCTTTAACTGTTTCATGCATGTTGATTGATGCAGAACTAAGAAAGATAAAATGCTAATGAAGCAGTCACTGCTTTTCTTATTTACCCGTGTTCATATTTTGGTCATGTATTGTTTTTTTTTTTCCATGTCCATCATGGCTACGTTTCTAGAGTTACATTTTTGCACAAGTTAAACATTTTTTACTGCAGGTGACTAAAACCAAGATTTCATTTAGACTTTTATGACTTTTTAATGGATGACTCATGATGAAAAATGTATTATCCCTTTAATCCTGCCAACATCTGACACCTCACAGTTATTTCTGTCTATAGTTCTTTATAAAGGGAATGCTCCTTTTTTTTCTAGACTCAGTCTTTTGACAGATGACAAAATCACTAGCCCCCCTATGAAAATTCCACTTTTTAAAAAGTATTTCCCAAATGCTATTAAATAGAGCAAGGGTTTCTTTAACACGGCTTAAATTACTTTCCTTTGCACGCAGAAACATAATTAACTTGCCAAAATAAAACAAAACCAGGGTCATAATTGTTAGCCCTCTTCAGAACTCTACTTTTTGTCGAAACATAGCTCAAACTTCTGTTGTGCTATGATGAGCTCTAAGTTAGTGATGCTCAAAGCTAGTAAAGTCAAGTTAAAACTGATGGTTATTTTTAAATTCATACACCCAATAAAAACTCCAGTGAGGGTTTGAGCTGTCACTGAGAAAGCATCATGGCAAAAACAAAAGAAATCGGTTTAGACTTGAGTAAAAAGAATTGTTGATGCTCACAAAGCAGGAGAAGGATATACAAAGTTATCACAGCATTTCCAAGTGTCAAGAACTGGAGTGAGAAGGATTATCAAGAAATTCAATGAGAGTCACACAGTCCAGAACAAGCCTGGCAGAGGTAGGAAGTGAAAGATTTCAAAGACTCTGGAAAGAAAACTAGTGAGGGATGTGTTTAAAGATCCCAGAACAACTACCATGATGCCAGTGAATGACTTAACCTAGTCAGGAATTGTAGTCTCAAAGAGGACCATCACTAGGGCCTGAAAAGATTACAGACCAAAAAAAAACTGAGAGATTGGCCAAAGAAGAATGGGCTGGGATTCCTCAGGAGACGTGTCTAAGACTGGTTAAAACTACAGCAAACGACTGCAGGCTGCTATCCAGCAAAAAGGAGACACAACTGACTATTAGCATCAGGGTGGCTAATAATTTAGACCCTGGTAGTTGATGATTTTTGCAAATTAATGTTTCTGTGTGCAAAAGTAAAATAAACATCCAAAATAGAACTAGGATGTTTGGAAAAGCTGTGTTTAAAAATCCTTGCTCTGTGTGACAGCACTTTGGAAATAATTTTAAAAGATTAAATTTCATAAGAAGGCTCAAATGTCTTCCTCATCTATATGATCATGTCTTTTGTACAGGTGAGGAAGGGTCTTGACTACTGCAAATACATCAAGACCTTATTTTAAACTGCTGTACCTCATCTGTACCGTGTTGTATTGCAAAGAGTGCCAGTCCCCTTAAGAACCCCTCTTAAATGTTTAAATAAGGAAGAAGCCCAGAGAGAAGCATGGATACACTTGTTTCATGTTTTTTGGGAATTACACAAAAATGATCTGATTGAGGAAATTATTAGGCAGGTAGAGTGCGAGTATTAAGAAAGGGGTCATAAATGTAACCTGCAGACCACCTCTCATTAGCCAAAACATTTGAATGAACATTTCCCTTACGAATCACAACTATACCATTCAAGTTATTTTCTACCCAACTGCTGCAGAGCTCATAAGAAGACTGTGCTATTTTTAGACCCACTGCTGTCTCAGCTTCTATTTTAGTTTCAGGCAGTGGTTGGAGCAGCAGCAGGCTGCCTTTCTTTAAGTCCAACATTATATCTGTCTCATGTACTCAGGCATATTTTAGTAACTTCAGACTGTCTTACACTGTTTTTTTTTTTTTTTTGAGGAGAAAGAGACTCCCTCCACACAATAAATCACAACGTTTAAATTATAGATACTTAAAAAGAATACAACCAAAAGGTGATGTCTGACTTCAGATTGCATCACTCAAAAAAAGGTTCAGCTGTACATGTACTAAATGTGTAAACATGTTGGAACATATCTGCTGCTTCAAATATGGAAAATAGAGAAGATAGATAACATGGAAGCAAAAATCTGTTGTATATTGTATTCAATCATTTATACATTGTGATCATACATTGATGCATTTTGTCAGGATTTAAGGATTTAGACTGAGTTAAAAAACTTTGGGAATAAAATATCTGAAATGTGCTTTAGTCCCAGACCGAGCTGCTGACCTTAAACCCTAAAATCCAAAGCAAACACCGGCTTCGTGTTTGAAATATTTCTCAGGATGCTGGCACACAGATAAACACAAGAAAACATTTTCTAATCTGTATCAAAGGTCAGCTGATCGATTAAGTCTTTGTAATTGATGATGTTCTTCTCGGGGTCTGCAAAAGCAAACAGCATTTCATCCATCTCGTTCTGATTGAAGACCTCGCCTGATTTAAAGGAAGCCCCAGCTGTGGTTAAAAACCATTTAACACAAAACTGTTCTTAATTCTGTTTCTCAAAAAGTAACCTTTACCTTCCTGTGTCAGGTACTTTGTCAGCTCCTCGGCATCCAGGTATCCCTTCTTTTGTTTGTCCAGTACCTGGAAACAGAGACTAAAATATGACAGACTCACCTCATTTTTAATTCAGATAATTTAGAAGGTGTAGTCGCAGATTTATCTATCTGGCTAATGTGTATACAGCTTCTAAACAAAAACACTGCAGAGAATGTGGGAAGGCAGCTGCTCTCACCTCAAAGGCCTGAAGCACAAGGTCCTTAGGGATGGGAGGGAACCTTACAAAACACACAAACACAAGACGCAAAGGCTATTAATGCTCTTTCCATCAGTGACCTATTTTTTATGTCAATGTATAATATTCTCTTCTAATCACAATATTTGGTCTAATGGTAAGTGAAGCTGATAAGCCAACACTAAGAGGAACTACTAATTAACGCTACATATCATTTTTACAGCCTGTTTGGTAGGTTTAAACCAGGGGTGTCCAAACTTTTTCCACTGAGGGCCAAACAAAGAAATGTATAAGGATGCTGGGGCCACTTTAATATCCACATGGCGAGGTATATCAAAGTTTGTAAAACTTATATAATATAGGTTAGGATATGCTTAGTGATCGAGTATGCCTAAATGGCTACTTCAGTCAGGGCCACTTTGTCAAGAAACATCCATGATTTGATTGAAATATTTATTTATTAGCAGTTATTAATGAGAACTTGTTTATGCTTGGCTGTTCTGGGATCCCCCTGCCCTTCCATAAGCCTACATGGAAAGCATTAAGCAGGATCAGCACATGATAAGGACAGCCTAAGGCAGGGAGAGAAGCAGCAAAAACTCCAGAGCAGAGCAGACATCAATCACAACTGTATGATACTGATAAAGTCATAAGCAGAATGAAAAGAGGAGCTGGGGAGGAGGAGGGTTGCCTGAGCAGTTGCAGAGAGAGCAGCAGAGCATGACCAGGCAAGAGCAGTTTAGATAAGGCAGCATTGGAGAATAGTCTGGCTGAGACTCAATCTACTACTGGGGACAACAGTAGAGAATTGCCTAGCTCTACTGTTGTCCCCAGTAGTAGATTGAGTCTCAGCCAGACTATTCTCCACTGCTGTCCCCAGTGGTTGAATGAGTTTCCCAACTATAGTTAGCTCGCACTGTCCTGCTCTACTTCTGGGATTTCTTTGCCCAGCTCTTTGGGAATGATCCAGCACTTGGTACTTGGTAAATAGTTGTTGTGAAGCCTAATGAATGGCGATTAGTGATCCCACTTTTTCCTTGATTCATTGTTGATGTCTAAAAACTCCTTGATGCTGCCCATCAAGGAGTTGGGAGAAAACATACTGCTATTATTGTTATTTTTTTTTTGTTGTATGTTACCATGTACAGTGTTGTCTCAATTGAGTAACAAAAAAAAAAAAAACATCAATAAATTCTTCTTGTTAAGATGTTTGTTTACAGAATTAGCATGGTAGCAACGCCTTGTGCTGAAACTATGAAGTACAATACAGTCAAGCACAAGCTTCATGTTCAAACGTGGGCCATATTTTATTTTATTTCTAGACTTTGCTGTGAGCCAATCAAAATTGGACCACGAGCCACGTTTGGACCCCTGACCACAGTTTGGACACCCCTGATTTAAACGCAGAAAAGAACATGTAAGATTTATAAAAACTATCACTGAGAGATTAATGATGAAATAACAGTGCATGCCAACACCTGTTCTGTACCCTGCAGAAAACCTCACATTCATCAAACTAAAAGCAATGTGACAAACTTTGCCCAGTGACAGTTCGTTTAAGTTCCACCTCAGTAACATCTAGTTGAAATAAGTGTTGTAAACCTTCACTTCAGCAGGAGCACCTATTTGCATCATGACATAGTCTAATCTAAACCCCCAAATTTGCATTTCCAGTCATTCAACTAAACATTTAAAATAGCAGGAGAGGCATAGGACAAAGTGCTAAAACTTTAGATGACAGCAATGTCTTACTTGTTCTCCATTAGAACTTTGGTCATGGCAGGAAGGAACCTTTCCAAGTGAACAAATCCTGATTGTTCGTCTTCAACCTGGTTAGAAATGACAAACCTTCTGAGTTTCTTTTTATATTTAAACAAGTGAAAAGCCGTGCATAATTATAAGATGTCAGGAATTAGCTACAATAATATATGTAATAATGTAAATAACATCCTCCTTTCTTGATTTTATTGTCAGGTAAAGTCCAATAATGCCAGTTTAATGCTCCACTAGCACCACAGGAAAGGTGGTATTTGGAAAATGAAATAAGGTGGAACATACTGTACGTCAAATCTTCATGTATAGAACCAGACCAATATGGGATTTTTGTGACCATTATGGATTCAAAATGTTTTACGGAAAAAGGAAACGATTATCAGTATTGCACCCATAATACAGATTTTTTGAATAGTTAAAATTAAATATCCACCTTGACAGCCTTCTTTTCTATACAAACACCATTAGTTAAGAATACATCAAATTATCTCACGTTGTCAACCTAATTCAGTGCTGAGCACTGTCTGTTTAAGTTAACTACATGCTGTTCAGTGCTGAGAGTTGATAAAATCTCTAAACTACTCAATTTTTGTCCTTATTTAACAGTAGGGTGATCTCTGGTATACTGGAACAGGTCAATAGAGACGTTTTTAAAAAAGCAGCATGTTATTTATTGCCCTGAAAGCACATGTCGACACAATTAATGCTAAGACCTTCCTTGGGATTTTTTTTGTGATACTACATGAGTAGGCTTGGCCAGCATCAAATATTAAATTGACCCCAAAAAGTAAGAGGTATGAGAAATCATATAAACCTTAGTTTAATTTTGATATAAGCGGGTTCATTTTTAATGCATAATTTGGGGAAAATAAAACTTATTTACAACCATTTGTAGGATGTGATAGTGTTCAAGAATAATATATTGACTGACACATTGATTTGAAAGTGGTTAGGCTATATTTTTAAAAGAATAGAATGTTTTCTTGGTGTCCCAGCTGACCAAAAATGGTTTGGTAAATTGGGATGGCATGTTTCAGGTAACTTGGAACAGTATTAAAATGTTAATTAAATAATGTGCAACACTAGTGTTTTCAAATAACCTGGCTCAAAAAAGAAAATAACATCCATATGAGAACAAAACAACAGAAATATAGACAAAAGCTTAGTTTGAAGCACATATAATTCATTTTTTAATGATTTATGAACACACCTAAAACACAAAAAGTAAGGAAGTTTGTGTTTAATAGATTATTATTCTTTTTGTTTGGCATTGGCAGAGAAGATTTGGCACATTTTTCATGGCCACAACCCACAAACTCAGCTCTGCTGCTCATCCCACAAATACATGTTCCTTACAAATGTGGCACCATTTAAAAGGGGAATAAACAGGCTTTCCAAAGGTTTCCAAATATGATCTATTGCCATGAAGCATTGTTATAACAAAGAAATAATCTACAAAACACAAATGTCCTTACTTTTTGTGCTAGGTTTATATTATTGTAGCATTTAAGATTACAATCATAGTTGACAGATATGTGCGCTTGAATCTTGAACATACATGTCTATTTAAATCCATAGCAATAATTACAAAAAGGAGGGAAAGGCTTGGTTAATATGAAATGAATTGATTGTTTTACTTTTAAAGAGATTAAAAAATTAATTTGAACACAGTTCCTACCTCAGCTATAAAGTTGTTGATGTCTGCCTGAGAGGGGAAGCAACCCAGAGAGTAGATGATGGTGCCAATCTCCCTTAAAAAACAACAATCGGAAATTAGTGTTGAATAACACCTGAATACTAATTTAGGAATGAATGTTTACATGACTGCTATCCGGTTTGTCTACCATTACAGCCACTATCATCTCCTCTTTCTGTAGAGTTAGAGCTCACCTGACATCCACTGTGTTGTTTAACTGGTAGTCGAACGATTCAAAAGCTGATTTAATCTTTTTGTGGATGTCTGACAAAACAACGTCTAAAAAAGAGAGAAAGTGGTGAGTTTAGTAACTACGCTCTAATTTCAGGGTCTGTCAACCATTGAGCCATAAATGTAACAACGAATGAAAGTTTACTGGACATTTTAAAAGCCAGCTACTCCTTATTTTGATTTAAGATGATGAGAAATCACGAAAATGGCTCTTACAAACCTGCATTTTGCTTGTCCACCGCCATGTTTGCTAAACTCCTAAATCGTTGCATAGCAACCAACAGGGACGGTTAAAAGGAGCTGGCCGGGCGGCAAAGTTGTCTCTTTGTAGCGGTCTGAAAATGACTTCATGACATAGCTGTAACAATTATAAATACCGTTGCAAAAATAACATAAATGATTAATTGTATAATACAATTAAAATATCTAATTTCATTGTGTGTGATAGGAATAGTCCACATCATCTGTTTCTACCGTCGAATCTGTTTGTATAAATAAAAACAGCAAAAAGAAAAAAGAAAAAAAACAGGTAGTTTCTGCACTTGTGAGGACATTGTTACATTTTGACTTTCATACAACATAGAAATAAATTCTGCATTAGAATTTTAGAGATAGGCTACTTATGTGCAGAATTTCCATTAAAAATATTTGCTTAGAATTGCTGGAGATTTCACTTTGAAGTTTTTGAAGTCCTTAAAAACCTGTGAGAATATGTTTGTATATTTGAAGAGTTTTATTTGTTTTTTGTTTGTTTGTTTTTTGTTTTATACAGAGGGGCAGTGTGCTTTAAAAAATTTCAGAACTTTCATGGGAATTTGAGGAAATCCTTTGTAAATGACAAAATGCTTCACTTCTTATAGTATATGCACTAAGTAATCTACTTACCATTCTAATAACTACCCATTTATCATGGTCAAATACTGTAAGTAATTCACTGAAATTCAAATGCTGCAAGGCTCTCTGTGGTAAAATGCCTAACCTCATATGAATATTTGCAGTAATTAATCTAGTGTACTAACCATACCAATTACTCATTTCATCTATTTACTGTACTCAGATGCTGCAAGTTATTCGCTTATTCACTGTAACTCAGTGTTTAAACACTTTTTTTTTCATTTTTTAAATTTCTTTTTTGGATTTAAAGACCCTGTAAAGTGAAATCCAAAGTTTTTGTCTTAATACTAGATATGTTGAAATTTGGTTGCTGTAAACGTGAAAACACTGAGATCTACATGTGACTTAATTCTGGAATTAGACTGTCAGAAAGTTTTTCACCTCCTTCCTGACCTGGTTTCATGTGGGCGGGGCAAATATGTGGGCTCATGATGTCATGAGCCCACAGTAAGGAATAACCCTGCCCCTTTAACACTACAACATAAAATCACAGAGCAGTTCATCTCAGTACAGTCTGTTGTTAGCTGATGTCACTACCTTTATTGAAAGTTAACAGTCAAATGCTGTTTTTTGTTCATTGTGAGGTAAATTTGCCAAATCTATCAGCCACAGTGGTCTATGGATCATTTAAAGCATCACATCAGAGATCTGAGCCAGAAAACGAACTTTGTCTCTTCTCTGGCACAGAAACAGGCAGGTGCATTCTGATAAGACCAACATGCAAATCGCAACATTTTTTTTATCTGAGAGGATCATATTTCGCCCACGCCATCCTGGAGCAGATATTACTGCCTCATTTTTCATGATTTTGAAGCTTAATTTCATAAACTTAGAGATGTTTTTGACCAAAATTTGATTAAGGGGTTTATAAGACAGTGACCTGTTATACTACAAACCTTAATACAGGTTTATTTTCACTTTACAGGGTCTTTAATGTTCTATTCTTCATATTTAGCCAATGAAGCTGATTCTGAAATCTTTGGGAATTTGGGAAATTCCTCATTCCTGTTCAAAATGGTAAAACGTGGAGAGCTCACTGAAATGAAAGAGTCCGCATTAAAGCCCTTCATGATGCTGGATGGTCTTTGAGACAAATATGATAGGTGGCCTAATAAATTTGTTAAGCACTGTGTGTGTATATATATATATATATATATATATATATATATATATATATATAGTTTGTGTTTTACAGAAAGATAAGCCTGCTGTCCCCATATGCAACATCATTTTAAAACATGGAAATAGGTTTCTTTAAGTGCTAGTCTGCAAAAAACAAACAAAAAAAACTACTGAAGTGTATCCACTTCATTTCCCACCACTTTTATGTGTCTGTTGATTTGATAAATTAATTTAATTTAATTTCCTTGAAAATGTTTATTGGAAATCAAAGTCATTGTGAGAGGAAAAGGCATTCAGAAACTACTTTATTTTCAAAGCTGTAAAAATGCATAAACAATAAGAAAGTGTCAAAAAAATTACAATAAACTTGATACTTTAACATCTTCAAGTTTACAGAAACACACTAAATAGAGCCTCCCAGTCTTCAATAATGAAGAACTATTAAGTCTGTTACCTACAGCCTGTTGTTTGTAGGCTCATTAACATACTCATTACATGCTCTTCTGTACCCCGGACTCACTGAGGCACATTAAAGTCCATATTAAAGTGCAACACTGAATGAATGGAGCAAAAATGTGAATGTACAATTTGACAGTTCTGCATAAAAATACAGAGTGTGTTTCATTCTGGATGACTTGATTTATTTATAATATAATTTAGGCTGTTGTGCAGGTTGAGAAAATTCTCAAGGAAGACAAATTTCCCAGCACACCAGTTGCATCTCCGATATCCTTTGCCTGGAGTGGTGAGACATGTTAAGGCCACTCAGCTTATACATGAAACAACAGTCACTACACAGGACATAAATACATTAAAAAATCATTTTAAGTATGACAAAATGATAAATAAATACAAAGAAATGAAATCAAATATCCCAAATCATTCACATTACATTTTGAAATTAATAAAAAAAATTTAGAAGATGAATTGTTTAAGCCTCCTGTGTTCAAAATCATGAAAACGTTCCATTGTATTTATCTATGGTTGTCAGTCTGTGTATGTATTATTATTATTATCAATACCAGTTTTTAAATCAAAATTCATTCATTAAAACCTCAAGATCCTTTGCTGTCGAAAATTTTCCCAATAAGGTGTCGAAATACTGTCAGCAGATTTCATTCTTCATTTATCATTCATTCAAGTGTTTGATAGTAAAATGACATGGATGGTAGTCTCTAATTCAAACCAAAACAGGGACTGTTTTTAGGATGTTGATGAAGACATCTCAGTTGAGAGAAGTGATTTCAAATCTACTGTCCGTCTTAAGATGACTTCTCTCCTGAGCAGTCTATCTACATGTGTGCGAGTGTGCCTTCATATCTCTGGTTGCCCCTGATGAACAGGGACAGGGTGGCCCTGCCCTTGTTCTGCTCCTGGGCCTTCTGGGATTTGTTGTTCGAGCTGTTGATCTTCTAGTTTTATGAGTTCCTCTCCTTCTGGTTTGTCTTCCTGCGGTAGGTACTCTTCATTTTGAGGCTGTGGCTCCTTAAGAGCCTCCTCTCTCTGCTCTGCTGCTCCTTCTGTCTCTTGAACAGAGCCAGGATTTGACAGCTTCTCCTCCACTGCCACATGCTGCTCCTGCTGAGGTGCACTGTTGTTGATGGAGTCCTGAGGTGAGAGAAGACAGTTCATGTTACTGCAGTCAACCACAATGTAAACAGGAAAAAATAAGTGGTACACACTTAAATTATACAAATCAGCAGATTACTGAGGAAAAGATAGTGTACCAGTTTTTAATGTGATCTTTTGTGTGATTGGTGTACATGGAGGAGAATACTTACCTGACATTCATAATGGACAATAAACATTTTATAAAAGAAACAACTAAGAAAGCCTAAAACAACTAGCCTACAAGTTCCATTAAAAGGTAGGAGGTAGGCTTTATGACCTATACTGCAGCCAGTCAGCAGGGGGAGGCTTCATTGTGCTGTCCTTCTTTAAAGTCTAACTATACAGTACCTGTGAGTGAGGTAGTGGGTGGGACAGCAGCTCTAATGGGCTGAGAAGGCCATCTTGGTTTAGATCCTGAGACTGGAGTAAAAAATCTACCAAAGACACCACCTGCACTCAAAAAACATCACATATACATGCAAACTTTAAGTCAGATTAACCAGTCAAAACAGGCCAACGTGTTGATATGTAGAAGTACACAATTAAACAACATTTGCTCAAAGATACAGCTCCTACAGACACTCCTCACCTGCTCAGCAGCATTAACTCCAGGTGTGTGATGGAGGTTATAGTCTGACACAAGCTTCATCAACTCCAAACCATCCAGAGACCCGCTGTGGTCATAGTCAAAAACACCAAACAGATAGAACACCTCTGACACAAAGAACAACAGGGGCAAAAACATTTAAATACATCACAATACAAAACATTATGTATAAAATGCAGCAGAAGATGTTCAGTGTGAAACAGTATGACTGCTGACTCAGCAGCAGTATGTGAATCAAGACCTAAGCAATAGTTTAAAAACACCCCAGCAGGGGGAGTTGTCTACCTTGTTCATGAGTGTTGATTTCTAGTCCTCCTTTTCCATTCGCCACACTGAACTGGATAAAACTATGCAGTAACCTGCAGTATACAGAGCACAGAGATCACTTCATTACATAAATAAAACACTTGAAACAAAAACTTACCAGCAGGAAGATTTCAACTCTGTGTGTTTGGCTGTCTCAAAAAGTTATCTGATAAATTAATGGGACTTTTCCATTACATGGCGCGGCTCGGCTTGACTTGGTTTGACTCGGCACGGCGGCCCAGCACAGCAGGGGGTTTGCTTTTCCACCAAAACCAAACTACCCGTTTGAGGGCACATCTAGAGCTAATGACTAAGTGCTTTGAGCCCTCCTCAATCTCTCTAAACTGTCTGATCTGAATGACTTTACAATGTTTTAAAGGAAAAATCAAACTGTGGACCGACAGTGCTGCAAGCTGCTCTTTTTACCCTTTCTCCTTCCCTCTCTCTCCCCGTCTCTACCTCTCTCTCTCTATCTGCGGTCAGTAAACAAACAGTAATTCAGGCTTATCATCAAAATGACAGGATATTCCTGCATGTAAGTTAAAGAACAGTCTCCTCATTATTGATTTGTGGGTCAGCAGAAAATGAACGCAATCAAATTTTTGGATTGGGCAGAGAGAATGACATGCTTTACTAGTGCCAGTTAATGAATTAAAGACAGACTCCGTCATGGGCGAAATGTTACGAACATCTCCAGCATTTTATCTTTTTAAGTCTAGTATTGCCTAAAAGAAGGGGACAGGGCCAAACTTTGGTCATTAGTAGGTGCAGAAAAAGGTGTATTCCTGCGCTTGGTCCTTCCTGATTTCACTCATAAGTGTGAGAAGCCGTGCACAACCATCTGACCATAGTATGAGCACAAAAATGTCAATTTTTGGTCTTCTGTCATAAATATTTAAGTCATACAGTGACTGCTGACACCGCTGTAACAGAAAAGTTACAGGGGTTATCAGTAGCAGAGGGGGAAATCCCCCCAGCAAATCAGACCCCGTGAAGCGCTTCGACGTCAGGGCGGCGCGCTTGAAGGTGGGGCTGGCCTGCTTTGGCCCTACTTTGAGTTTGGCTTGGCCAAACTCCGTAGTGGAAAAGCCCCATAAGAGACACTGTCACCTCATCTGAATTCATCTAACCCACTGTGGTTTTGCACGTTTTTGTTTAATACCTTAGCTTAGCTAGGGTGTTATCATTTCTATAATGCAGATGCAAAGAATATCATTATAATAGCAGAATGTTAAACTTTTATATAATACTAGTAACAAACCAACCAGTAAAACCGAGTATATGGCTGAACGCAACTATCTGAGATGTCTGGCAGAGTGATTTTTTAGGGGTGTGTGCAATTGTGCTGTTCCTTATGTCTGTGGGTTGAAAACTGAAGGATCGACTCATATCCATTGCATGAATATATTTCACATTTATCTAGGAAAGCTCCCATGGAACACGGGATTGGACTGGAGGAACATTCTGTCCGTCACATTCATGATGGACCAATCAGAGCAAAAAATTGCGTTGTGCATATGCGCTACTTTTGTGAAGGCTACAACTGCCTTAGATTGTTAATGGTTGAGCTTCATTTAAAATTAATGCCAAGGCCAGTCAGGAGACTAGTGATGGAATTATGGCTCTTTTCAGAGATCTCAATCATTTGGCTCACTTAAGCAAGAAGAGCCGGCTCTTTCAGCTCCCAAACAGCTCTTCATTCGGTACCACTTTAGCTTTAAAATTAGACAAATTAAGCATTTTTTGACCCATGATAGATACAACTGCATGTTTTTTTTTTGAAAGCTGCTTGTTGGACTAAATCTTTTTATTCTCAGAATAGCAAAAAATTTACTTTTTTTTTTAGACGATCACCTACCAGTTCTATAACTGTTTTTAATGTTGAATGCTGTAAGTAATTTCTTTACATTGAACACAACACACTGTGAGAGTAGTCTTCTGTGAGTTCTATTAGAATAATAATAATAATAACAGAAGAAGTAACACTGCTTTTTCATAATATTTCCCTAATAAATCAAACTCTAAATGGAGCACAGGGGAGATAAATAAAACATAAAAACTCAAAAGAATGACAAATTTTACTTAAGGTTTTGTATAAAAGCTATGTTATGCAAGCTGGTACCAGCCCTTATTTATAAGTAATTTATTGATGCTGGTGACTTAAATTTATATAGCTACATTTTCTCCTCTCTATCTCTCCCTCTCTCTCTCTGTGAGTGGAGACTGAATGCACAGAGCACTGAGCAACGTCATCCCCCCTCCCCTCCAGCTTTTCTTTTATACAGGAGGAAACACTCTGTTTCCACTAGACAGCACTTTTTCTGTTAAATAGTTTTAGAAGATTTAGATCTATCTTCTGTTCTACACAGCAGACAAACATCTGCAGTATTACACTGAGAGACTTGAGGCTACACTATCACAGGGTAGAGCAGTGCAATCGTCCATCAATATTATCATTCAACAAAATGTTGCTGCTGCCACATATTTACCTACAAGGTTATTCTACTACCTATCAGTATGTGTAAATATAAACAGGAACATATGCTCTTATTACATCATGAAACTGTGTTGTGGCTCAAGTAATCTTATCAGTATAAAGTGCAGAACACATCATTAGCACAACACAGCAGGCAAAGTTCACAGAGTGAGCAGCCAGCCACTAAGTAGTTCATCAGAACATATTTACATTGATTTTGCATACTGTTTTGTGTATTTGACTTGTATTTCATAGGAAGCCAAATGGTATTTTGGTAAAAATAATACAGCCATTCTATGTGTTGAAAATTTAATCATTTTTAGAGGCAAAATAAGAATATCCAGTTACAATTAAAACACTAAATGATAGAATACTTAAGGAGAAAAGACAAAAGGGCCAATGTATTTTCAAGAAAGCAGCTAAAAGTTAATTTGTAGCTTAAAATCATTTGGATGTGTAACAGCAGACAATTTGTCAATATATCACTTACCTGCGGTCCTCCTCTCCTGAGCCAAAAGGATTGGCTATCTCTGCAGCTGAGGCACGGGCATTTATTGATTCCTCCCTGTGGAATTAAACATTCAAGTTGGATATTTCTTTTATTTCTAAAACATAGAAATATCTTTATGTAATACGGATGCATGGTATTCTCAGCATGATATTGGTATAATCAGATATCAGCATTGAAACTGAATGACTGGTATTGAAAATTTCTGCTAATATTTACAAGTATCACCAGTAAATGTCAGCAGTATGAACTAAAAAGTTTGTGGAGATTTAGAAAGGATTGACACACCTCTTTCAGCTTACATAATTGTGCCTGGTATCATTAAGTGCAACTTTGTAAAAATGAAATCTAAATTTGTGTTAAATCACCTGAGTATTAAAAACATACATTTTTATCAACTAAAAATAAGCCTTATAATCATACAGAGAAAGGGCCCCCTCCATGGACTCCACTATTTTGGATTTCTGGAACTTGAATATTGCCACAGAATAGACCAAAAAACAGACACACATTTTTTTTTTAAATTCCACTAGCTGCCACAGATACCACAAGAAATGAGCATCCCAGTCTGAAATCTGACTGCTAGATGTCACTAATATTGCCATTTATACACACTGCACATTTATGCTTTAAAGTGTGTTTTTACTGAGCACTTAAGTTTTAGATCTGAAGTACATCTAAATATCAGTATCAATAGGGTGTCCGCTAAGATGAATCAATAAATATCAGCATAAAAATGCTAAAAATCCAATACAGTACATCCATAATATTAAAGGAACAACCTCAGACATATTGTCTCTTTTTAAAACCGTACTCTCTAGGGTTGTCAGAATACTAGAATTTAACTTAGTAAAAATGGTAAAAATCAAATGGTAACAATACCTGTTTTGATACAACAGCAACCAAAAAACAACAATAGTGAGTTATCACTTGTTTTAATCTTTGAAAGATGCAAACAGACTCCTGCATGCTGACTAAAGCCTGCCACATGCATAAAGATTCCTACTGATTTTTCCAATGTGAGAGACCCCACACATGGTGACAAATAATCACTGAATTACTGTTTTGTTCAAATAGTGTGTGGTGTAGAACCACGAATATGTCTGCAATGTTTTGGTACTAAAATCTGGAAAACATTTATTAAAAAAATAGGTTATGTGTCATTTAAACATGCGATGTACAAAGTTTTAAAAGTGTTGGCTTCCCTTAGTATCCTCATTATTGGAGAAATGTTTCAATTACCAAGCTGTGTTTTATTGTCATTTCTGCAGTTCTGTGCTGCCACATTACAAAATCTTTTACAAAATAATATATAAATGTAAATCTTCAGCTTTTTCTATTTAAAGTTAAGATAAAGGTATTTCTCAATGAATTAATCGCTGAGTAATGATGATTACAAATGGAAATGACAAGTAACCATTCAGCAAAATCAGAATATAAACTTGTAGGTAATTGGAAGTGGGCTCACCCTTGTGCCCCAGTTAACCCTGGTGCTGCCAAGCACAGGTGTATGAGCAGGAACACGTACAGGACACATGGGAGCAGCCTGCCCAGGTGAGATTCCATGAACACACCTAAGCGCACACATAGACATATTATCACCTCACTGAATATACCGGTATGACCTAAAGCCAGTGATAGACTACCAACAAAAACGCATCAGCCCAAATATCACAACAAGAAAGAGACTTAGTAACATGTGAGTTAATTATTGATAATGTGAGTTACCTATTGTTAGCTTGTATCAGCTGATTTTAGGACCAATAAAATACTATGAAAGCAAAACCAACCCGCTATGGTGGATGGATGTGCCCACGTGTCCCCAATGTCAAATGTGAAGCAGGAACACTGTCTTTTGTTGATTAAATTATTGGTTTAACACATGAACGGTAGGATACTTATTGCTCATTATGTCACGTATAATAACCAACCAGCTAGACTGCTGCAGCTTCCTCTTGACAAGCAGAAGCAGAAGCTAAGCTAACACGGAGCCTAACAAAGACACAGTCAGCGTTTAACTGCATTATATAAAGCTCGCGTGGATGCTAAAAGCTGAATATGACTGACAAACTCATGTTTAATTCAAATTCTGCACTTAAACAAAAGAAAAGACAACTAAATCTGGCTAGTTTTAGCGTACAGCTGTAGCCTCGTTTACAGCAAATGTATGAAGATGTAACATGAAATATTTATTCAAACAGAAGTAGCATGCACGCTGAAATCCTCACTGAGGTCTAAAAACCACACCTGGATAAACACAGGCTGTGTCCCTCACCTCTGTTTTCAGAGCCTACCTGTCTGCATAGTTGACGTGTGGCCAGAAAAGCTTTAATTCTGCAGGTTTATGTTTACAGGTTCATATCTGACGAGCAGCACCGCCCCGTACCGCCCAGCTCAGCTCGCGCCTCGCAGTCTGCACTGCGCAACGGCGGCGGCACGCGCGCTCCCTTGCCTGCCACGGAGACCGGAGTGTTTTGGTCATGACAGGGTCCACGTGGAGGAACGGAGCCGCCGTGGTGTCACTGAGTTTGCGCGTGCAGGCTGTCTTTGTGCTCTTCTCTACCGGGTTTCCGCCACGCCACGTCCTCACCGACAGGAAGATTCCGGTTAAACGGGAGAGCGGGGTGGGTTCAAACGTGGCTACTTTTGACGGTATGATCTGAAGGCTTTAGATTTACACAGTTTCAGTGTGAATGTTCACAGAAGTGATTATTTCACTCATGGGTGTTTAGGGCAGCTGTTTATCATTTGTCTGAGCACATGGGGTCACGATGTCATTAGGTGGAGAAAGTTTTTAAAGTCCTGAACGAAATTCTCTCTCTTCACACAGAATCACGGGAGTTTGTTAATTTTATATAGAAAAGACCCCCTTTAATATTGCCCTCTAGTGGACACCCTGTCAGTTTCAACATTTCTTGAATTAATTTTACAGCCTGAAAATGATCATTAGAAACACATAGTGACTGCTCAAGTGGTGTGCCTGTTTTTTTAATTGTAAGACTGGCATTTACAAGAACAGAAAGGTCCATTTAATATGACTATGCAGCGGTTACAAACATATAAAAATACATTTATCAAAATATTATGGTTGATATAATGTTATAAATTGTATTTTGTTTTTTTTTTCCACTATCCCAGCTCCCTGTCAAGTTTCTCTAACATCCTAGAGTAGTGGTTCTCAACTGGCCTAGCCATGTAACCCACCACCACCTCCTAACGTGACATCATGTCCCAAAGATCCAAAACTATCTAAATGCGTTTAATAAAAGATGTTGCATTTTGAACCCTTGATATAGCAAAAATTATAACTGAACAAAGATGTTGGAGACAACTTTGTGAGGACATATGTGCTAACATGTCATTTCATTCTGTTTTTCCATGATAATTTAGTTCTTTGTTGTTTTTTTAAGACTTCAAAAAATAAAGAGTCTATCGTAGGAAAGCTAGCTTCCTTGGTTATATTTCCATTCAAGATAACAGGATAAATAAGTAAAAAAAACTCAAGAACACAGCCAGAAGTTACTCTTTTTCCAGCAAAATAGAGTAAAATGTAATAAATGGAAACATGACCGTAATTTGCAGTTCTGTACCAATTCGTGACCTTTTGTCCACTTTTGGGTCCCACTTCACCAGTTGAGAACCACTGCCCTTAAGACCCCTGGCCAAGACCCCCACTTTAGAAATCTCCATCATTTAGTACTCCTTAGTTTGTGCGTTCACCATACCATTGAACATCACATTTACTTTTCAGAGACCTCTACAGTTAGATTTTTTTGTGGGCCCATGCATGTTTTTGTATAAACAGTATACTCATTTTGCTTTCCCTTTTCCTCTTTATATTCAAAGAAACTATGCCAACTTGTTAAAAGGAAATTGGGCACATGCAGAGTGGAGTGCCTGGAAAAGTTCCTCTTTTTTGGCCACTCAGGATATGCCAATATATCATTAATACATTACAGATAAAAAAGCACAAAATTCACATACATTGAATTTTCATGTATCTGATCCCAGCAGCTGTCAGAGAACAAATGGGAAAAAAAACTGGACAATGTACACTAAGATAAATCCATTAAAAAGCCCTTTATTCTAAATATAACCAAGATAGTAGAACATGGAGAATGGGGACTTCATGCACTTCTTATATTTCACCACAAGATGTCTCTGTTACTCTTGGACTAATTTTCAAAGAGGAAGTTTAATTATATCTGTGTAATGTTACATCTAAATAGATCAGAAATCAAATAATGTTATAATATCATAATTATAAAATCTCATTATATGGCATGTCTGGTGCATATTATTGGTCTGGTAAAACTCAAAACTGGTTTACAGCTTTTACTTTGTTTCATAGCTGGCTATAGTATTGTGCTTTAACAGCTTGATACAATTTATGGAAATTCAACATGCCCTAGTCATACATTTTAGAAACATACTGTACATTTAAAAAAGTCTGCTTGCCGTTCAGGCACAGGTCAAGGTATATTTTCATTATGTTGAAACAATGCTATCTAATTACCATGATGATGGCCCCCCGGGGTGTGTAATCTGTTTCCTGTGCATAACATCAAACTAATGAATGTTCATTAGATGTGGCAGATCTCAAATTATTTCAGTGGTCCCAAAGGGAAAGTTTTTCTTGAACACACAGTCACTGCTGTCCCAGAACACATAAACAGCAGAAAACCAAGGTTCTTATTGAAGATTTACAGAGGAGAAAGACTTCAATTGTTTTGCTTTATCCCATGTTTTGGTTCTACTTTCTTAAGCTGCAATTCAGCTATATATATATATATATATATATATATATAAAACTTGCACTGTTCTTATATGAATTTTTTACAGGGAACAAAAAATTAATCACCTTTTTATTTTTTTCCTTTTTTCATAAGTAATATTAAAGTATTAAATATATAATTTGGTTATCATTGGTTGACCCTCAGAGTCCTCATCTATTTTTGAAACCATTGTATCTTTCCTGGACTTTTTGTCTTAAAAAGCTTGTAAAACACCTTGTGTTGCGCACTTAAGCTCTAAACATTCTTTTTAGGGACAACCTGGGCTTTTAGAACATGTGTGCTGTAGTAATTTCACTTGATTTTTTATTATTATTATTAGTTATAGGAATATAAAGACAAAAGAAAAAACCTAAAAGGAAATTAAACCTCAAAGATTTTTAATGCACCAAAAAAGTAAACAGTAATGACTAAGGTTTTTTTTTTTTTTTTTTTTTTTGCACAAACTTGGTCTCCTATCTCTTTGGGACCCCCAAAAAATCATTTTGTGAATAGAAGTCTTCAAAATGTTTGAGTCATTATTTAAAGCAGTTCCTGTCTGCAGAGACACAGAGGGACACATCACAGCCTCCCTGTGTCTCTTCTATCATGAGTGTTTCAGACTCTCTTCTTCAGTTTGTAAGAGTTTGCACATGTGCTGTTTGGCAAAGCATATTGTCAGAGCCCAGTCACAATGCATTCTGGGATACAAACAGACAACATGTCAGTGGGCATTAGTCACTAGCTGCAGGAATGATCTAAAAATTGATTAGAAAATGGATTAAAAGACATTCAATATTTGGGTTTCTGGTGTGGATATCATCTGTAAAAACCCTGGAAAGTCAACCAAGTTCCAGGCTCACTAGAAAACACTCTGTAGGGCTACAAAGACGTGGGACATGTCATTAAAATGGCACAATGGAGGGCTTTCAGAGTAAAAACAAGTAAGTGGCTATGATTTATGGTTCAAGAGGGATTTAACTTGATGACACTTGTCTCTCCTTGCATAAAACAATGCCAGGCTCAGAGGGTTAAATGTGCGATGGTTTTGCCAACCTCCATGGACCCTAGAAAGTTTTCCCCTTGTTGGCTCCACATTATGATAAAATAGAAAGCTCATATCAATCCTAGGTTTGTCCCTCAAAGCCAGTCATAAAAGGGGAATTAAGTTTTTTTTTTCTGTTTGTTTGTAATAACGTCTTGGATGTTCTCTTCTCTAGAGACCTATGGGCCTTGAAATACAGACTAATTCCTGCTAGATGTTGGACTTTTAATGTAAAATGTATGAAATGATTACTTGGATAGAGAGTGATTGCATGCCCCCAAATGTCACCCATTATGATAACAGTTTTGAAGTCCTCAACTTTTTAATGTATCGATTACAGGACAGGAATCCACAATGATAAACCACTTTATTCAAATCCCTTTCTGACACAAAAGTATTACTACCTCTGCTACACATTAAAAGGATATATAAATGATTGTACCCTAATGAAGAGTGAATAGTGTATGAAAAGGAATTAAAATCATACTTTGATGAGCTGTACAACTCTATGAACTTCAAACTCTGTGTTTAACATGTACTCCATGTCAGGGGATTTGTCTGTAGTGTTCAGAGGTGTAGATTGGCTGCATCTATCTATCTTAATGGTTGGATTTTTGCCCCCTGTCTCTTTTTATGTTTACCATCTGCCTTTCTCCCTCATGCCTGTTTCTCTCCCATCCTCTGAAGTAATGCCAGACTGAACACTCAAATTGCTAAAAATAGAAAAACTCTGCTGAGATGCCAACACAGCAGCATGGTGAACACACACACACAGACACACACCGAACACACACTAATACACTCACACACGTACAGTACTTTGCCAGGACTGAAGTTTGCAGCCTCACTGCTTTTCTCCAGGATGGGATTGTGCTGTTTGGGGGGAAAAGCAGTGGTGGTAGGAAGGGTAGATGACTTAATGGGTTGTAAAATAAAAATAGAATAAGAAAGGGAAAAATAAAAGTCATGCCTCATTATGAGTGGAAAAACTGAAATAGACACAATAGTTGAGGGAGTTGTTTGGGAGAAATGTTCTGCATTTAGTGATAATCAGATGATTGGAGCAGGGACGATATTTAAAGGATAGAGGGAGAGAAACTAAAATGATGAGAGCTCCCCCTGCTGACTGGCTGCAGTATAGGCCATAAACCCAACCTCATTAATGTTAACAGATGGGGAAAGGGTCAAACTATAGAGTTAAAATGCACATCAAATGATTTTTTCATTATGATGCAGATGAAATTATTAAGTTTTGTTTTAATTAGTTATTTGATGCAAAAAAGACCAGATGAAGCATCATCATTGACAATGGTTGACAATGGTTCTCACCTACAATAGCAGAATAGAGAAGGAAATATGAGAGAAAAATAATAAGACTATCAGTTTGATAAAGTCATTGAACTATCCATTACATGGAGTCTGTGCCAAACTAACACAGGAATCTGTTCTGCTGTAGACTGACCAGAGAGATCTTTGACTTTCTATCAGTGCGTTACATGTGTCTGCAGAAGAAGCAAGGCTTAAACTCATCAAATTGCGCTGGCACCAAATTACACCACCAGCACAGTATGTCAGCTGCAGTTGTAAGGGTATTTATGGCTCCACTTTTATACAGAGCATGATGCATTATCCATGTTAATTTACAGTCAAAGTTGTAGACACGATCACACACAGGCACACAACGTAGTGGGCTCTATTACCAAGTCATTTTATAGTTAACAGGTGTAATTATTCCTCAACAATAAGGTGGTAATTACCCAACAATGAGTTGGTATTTTACAAGTAATATCTTTTAAATCTGGTAATATTAAGGAAGTGTTTACTTTGTAATGTATTAATTATCAAGTTATTCCTCCTTATATTGGGACAAATTTTTGGTAATTAAGCGCTACTTTACCAAGTAATTTCTTAGAAATACGATTATAATTTTCTATATAAATTGCTCGATAATTTCCAGGTAATTTCTTTATTTTGGCACACTGAATTCAAGTGAGTCCTTCCAATATAATTCTCTAGTAATTTTTAGGGTTAGGATAAGGTTATGGTTAGAGCAGGGGTGTCCAAACTTTTTCCACTGAGGGCCACGTACAGAAATATATAAGAATGGTGGGCCACATTCATATTCCTCGCCTTGAGGGTATGACGAATCCAGTGTAAGTTAATACATGTTTAGCGATTGAATACACCTAAATGGCTTGTTAAAGGCTGACAAGGCACTGGCTCCTCCTGTAAAATGCTATTGGTGCTACGTTTTGCTGCAATAATCTATCAAGACATTATTAATCAATATGTCTTCCTGTCAAAATGTTTGTTTACAGAATAAACATGGTAACTGCCCAGTGCTGAAACTAAAAAGTACATTACAGTTGAGCACAAGCTTCATCATCTCATGTGGGCCAAATTTCATTTTATTTCTAGAATTTGCTCTGGGCCAATCAAAAATGGACGGCAGGCTGCATTTTGCCCCTGGGCCATAGTTTGGACACCCCTGGGTTAGAGGGTTAGAGTTAAACAGCACTTAATTACCAGAGAATGGCCACAGTATTACAATATTACAACTTGATAATGAATACATTATAACTTGATAAATACTTCCTTAATATTACCATATTTCTATTTTTTCTTGGTAAAATACACACTTATTACAATGTAATTACCAACTTATTCTTCAGAAATTACTAGATCATTACACTTATTTCTCTAAATTACTAGGTAATTAGGGCCCACTAAAATAAAGTGGGTTCTCTCTACGTACTCCGGCTTCCTCCCACCACCAGAGACATGCTCTTTAGGTTCATTGGTGACTTTAAATTGTCTGTCGCTGTGAGTGTGCCTTGTCAGTTTCTAGTGCAGGGTGTCTTTCACCCCATGCCAGCTAGGATAGGCTTCAGCCCCTGCGACCCAAAATGGGATAAGCAGGAAATGGATGGATGGATTTATGAATTAGATAAAGTGCTAACACAATCATACAAACACCAAGTTTTCCATATCTATGCAATCTAATATGAGTTTACTGTCCCAGAGGGTCAGCTCTAACAGCGCTGATGAGTGCTTGCCTCATATCATCATTTTGGCAAATTTGTTGATCCCTCAGGAGGAATCAGTCTTTTCTAGACTTGGACTGTGTGGTTGAAGGCCAGTACCTCTGCTAATAACTGCTCAAATGTAAATGGGAAATGGTACAGAGCCTTCATTCATAAGGCTCCACTGTCCTCTCACCACTCAAAGACATTTGCTCACATTCATAGACTGTTTATAGGGGCAGCTGTTAAATCAAATGTGCAGTCCAACACACTCACATCCATTGAGTAGCCCTCAGGAGTCATTTAGGATTCATTTTCATACCAAGGACATTTCCACATGCAGACTTTAAGTGGCAAAGCTCTAACCAGAAATCTGTCAAGTATAAGATGACCTGCTTTACCTCCTGAGCCATAGACACCCCTGACACATCACTGTTAGAATGACTCACCCAGTGGATTAACACTGTAGAGACTCACTGACTGTGGTTTTTACTAAAACATCCAGCTGACACTCACTTACTGGAAGAAAAACACTCTTTCATTTCTAACAAATTGTTATAGCAAAGTATTTGTGAGAGCGGGAATATTTCATTGAGAACACTCTTCAAGCACAGTAGAAAAACAGAGACATGATGCAGACATTGGACCATCAGTCAGTGCTGTTCATTTAGCTCACACAGACTGATGCTAATGCTTTCTTGAGACCACTGCTGATTACTGTGTGTGCTTGGATTTAATACTGTAGAAACTGTTGAATGCCTAGCATAATCAGGTCTTCAGTGCAGTATAGCTTTCAAATTATAGAGCCCAATTGAGCACTACTGTGCTATCAAACCCACTGTTGCAGATGGTTATAGTCCACCAAAGCCCCTTAATACCAACCTACTGGTAAACTTCCAAACAGCAGAAAGCACCCCAGCAACCGAGGATGGGAGGAAGGAAAATATCTCAGCAGGAACAGAAGATCCTGTGGCTAAAGGCAAAAGATTCAGAGGTCAGGGGTTCAAAGAAACTTCTGTACACACTTGCCAATCATCCTGAATTACCCTCTCAAAGCCAGAACTACAGCACATTTTCTAAATTCTACAGCAAAGTCCTGCAGCCGTTTGGTCCACAAAAGTAGCCTTCCAGACTCTGTCTCTTTCCAAGCAGCAGAAGAAAGAAGCCCAGTGCTCGCAGACTAACTCATCAGAAACCTTCGGAGAAAATACACCACTTAGTGTCATGTAGTCACTGAAGGCTGAAGAGGACAAAGCTACCTCCCAGCATGTTGAAAGTCTTGTGTAACCAGTTCAGGTTCAAGACCAGCCACTACATCAAGAGGTGGTTTGGGCTTTACGTGAATGATAAGAGCCAGATCTCGTTTGTTTCACGTCAGCCGTGTCATACATCCCAGCCAGTGAGCAGATTTCATTTGACTCACAAGGTGTTTTGCGGAGACAGTAGATTTCGAAAAATGAAAACATGATATTTCCATCAATTTTAAAAATTGAGCATGTGTAGTGAAATACCTGCCCAAATATCAATATGTTATAACAGTGATACTCAGTGCGTGGCTCTTTTGTGATGATTTGTGGCTCTTTTATGACTTGATTTTAAATATTATTCTTTAAACTTTGATGTCAGAAATTCATCATTGCAAGTTACATTAACCAGTTTGTTTCTCACACTTACACAGTAGGTTTTAATGGTCAAACTTAATTACCAACCTTTATTTTTTCCCTGTTTAAAATTTTTTTGCCACTTTTAATCAATTTCTGCTGCTTTTAGCCCATTTTTACCACTTCTTTTAGCCCCTTTTTTTCGACAGTTTTGCCACTTTATCCCATTTTTCCTCATTTCATCAGTTTTAGACACTTTTCTCCTGCTTCTTTGCAATTATTTGCCCATGTCAGCTGTCTTTTGTCATTAAATGCCACATTTCCCCTATTTTCCCACCTTTTTACAGCTTTTTTACCCACTTAGTCACTTTTCACCCATTTTTGCCACTTTTTACCATTTTTTCTTCATTGTATGGCTTTTTGGGCCCCCCCCCCCCCCCCCCATTTTTTTGCCACTTTTGATCAATTTCAGCAGCTTTTAACCCATTTTTACCACTTTTTTTGGCCACTTTTTTTGACCATTTTTGCCCCTTTTCCATCAGTTTTAGACACTTTAATCCTGCTTCTTTGAATTGTTTTGCCTATTTAGGCTGCCTTTTGCAATTAAATGCCACTTTTCCCCATTTTCCCATCTTTTTACAGCTTTCCTTGCCTGTTTTAGTCACTTTTCACCATTTAGGTTGTGGCTCTTGCAGTGGCATTTTTCAACAATTTGGCTCTTTGGTTGACTAGGGTTTAGTAACACTGTGTTATAACATTGGTAAAATTGTCAGGTCAAATGAAGCCAGACTGTTACCTGAATTAAGATCTGTTTGGGAGCCAAAAGAGATGACTCTTTTTGCTGAGATGAGCCAAATGAGCCGGATCACTGAAAAGAACCTACATTTCTATCACTAAAGCACAAAGACCTCATAGGACACACCCAATATAAAGTAATCTAGGCTTAGGAGAGCTACAAAACATCGAAAAAAGCATCTAATAAAGATGGAAAGAAGTGGGTGGTCACAGAAGTAACACCAACTGAGGAAGATTAGCTCTTGGAAAAGTGTCCGCCACTAAGCCCATGCCAACCTTCATAACATTTTATATCAGTTTATTTCAATATTCCGCCCCTAGAGGATCAGTCAAGAAAAAGCCGGCCCTTGTGAAAATGGAGTTGATGACCCCTGTTCTAAACTTACAAAGGGGTAAATCAGGGGACAGGGGTGTCTCTAGTGAAGAAGGGAGAGTGAGGCTTCTTATCAGCACCTGAGGAAATATTCATCAGTTTAATAAGATAGGGCATCAATGAAATTGAACATTTATGTGTTTTACTTCTTCTTGGTGAACTAGTTGAGTAGAGAAAAAGCTAAATGAATATTGTGTATGGTCATTTGGATAGCCTTTGTGTTTGCCTCTCAAGCAGATTGTGCCTCTGCTCACATGTGCATCTGTTCAGGCACACTTAAAACTCTCTCTGTGTAAGGATAATGGGGAAGATTTAGGTTATCTGTTCTAAAACACTCTGCAAAAATTCTCAAAACTAGTGAAAATGTGGGTGAATCTATATTTCATTCTAGATTCAAACAGACTAAGCTTGTCTCTGTTTGCTCCTCATCAACAAATCATTTAGTGTGTCTGACTTCTTCTGTCGGCTGAGCCAGATGAAGGTGAATATTGTGGCTTTTTTTAACCACGCTGCTCTATTTATAACTCACGTTTTTTCTCTTGTGGGGTCTACTTTAATCATCATCTCCGTCAGTGCAGATGGCAACGCTGCATTTTCTAACCCTCTTTCTCATCCCCTCTCCTGCCCTCGTATCCTCTCCCTCTCGTCTCCTCCCCACTCTTATCTCCTCATCCTGGACCTGCTCCTTTTCACTATAACACTCCAGTGCCCTTCTCTGTATTTGTCTCTCAACTCTTGCCTTTAGAGAAGCAAGTCTAGAGATGGAGCAAAAATCAAGCAAGTGAAGGAGAAAGGAGCAGAAAAAAGGACAGAATAATAAAAGAGCTGTAGGGAGGTGGAGCAATGTCAGTCAGAGAGATAAGACCCACATTTGAGGTAAACAAACACAGTCATAAAAATTAAAAAGGAGCAGGAGCAGATAAGGAGAGACAGTACAAAACAAAGGCAAGATGTGACGATGAAGAGGAATTTTTATGAACAAATCAATCTGAAAGGTTAAAATGTATTTAATTTGCAATTCAGTGGTTTCAGTTTTCACAGGTTAAATTTAGTCTAGACAACAAAAAACTTCCAGGTTCAAATCATCAAAACAAAATATATTTATCAGACCTTTAAACCTCTTTTTATCTTGCTCTCAAAGATGCCTGTTACTAGCATTTTCTGCCAGTGTTGTGTCAGATGAAAAGCCTGATGCTGTAAATCTTTGTATTTTGCTGCTGAACAGTCACCTCTATGTTGTTTTCAGCCGATGCAGAATTCTGACTAGCAGCAAATATGATCATATCCCACCTGTATGCTTCTCTTCACTGGATCCCTGTCACCTCCAGGATCCAGTTTAATGACTTGTTGTAAAACTACCAAAATGTGTTGGTTTGGAAGAGCCTATTTCTTTTCTGCATGGTGCCACATGTGTAAGGAGCATGCTTTGTTTTACTGATTTACTGTACATCATTGGAGGCAATCTTAATGCAGAGATGCACTCCTGATCAAAACTTTAAGACCAGTTGAAAAATTGCAAGAATTTAAATTTTGCACTGTTGGATCCTAAGAGGTTCAAAGTAGAGCTTCAAAATGCAAAAAGAAGAAATGGCAGTGAGACTAACAAATTTTGAGTAAGCAATTCATTGAAAACAACAATTCAAGATTTTGATCGGAAGCGTATTCAGATGAGATTCTGCAACCAGAAGTCTGGGACCAAACCCCAGACTTTTGGCCCCCTGTTCTGGATCTCCTCCCAGTTAGGAGCACCCGGAAGACCTCCACAGGGAAGCACCCAGAAGGCATCCTGGACAGATACCCAAACCACCTAAACTGGCTGCCCATATGAAGGAGCAGTGGCTCTGCTTTGAGGTAATTTTGGATGTCTGAGCTCCTCACCCTGTCTCTCTAATTTCATTTTGGCTGCTTGTATCTGTGATCTCATTCTTTCAGTCATTAGCCAGTCTTCATGACCAGGTGAGCATTGGAGCAGATTGGTTGGTACATTGAAAGCTCCCTCTTCACCACAACAGTCCGGTACAGCGCCTTCAACACTACTGGTGCTTCACCAATCTGCCCGTCAATCTCACGATCCATTCTACCCTCACTCTTGAACAAGATCCTAAGATACTCATACTCTTTCACTTGGGGCAGAGACTCACTCCCCACCTAGAGGGAGCAATTCACTGTTTAGTTATGATAATTCTCAACATTTCCATAGTTAATTTGATTAATCTCCTCCTTGTCTTGCATTAAAAACTGTTAAGTTTCATTTTGGATTTTTGTACCATCATCAGCTAAAGGTAAATGATTCCTGTTTGGATACAGACCTCTTTTTATTTTGAACTAGAAAAGCACTCGGAGAGCACAGACCTCTGCCATTAGCCCTATCTCCCAATAGTAAAGAATCCTCTAAACAAGTCCTGGATCCATCCCCATGTGTCCCCCACCACGGCATTCGCTTATTACTCCCTCCCCAGTGGGATGGACACGCGGTGAGGCAAAGCATTGGCTTTGCTACAGGTGAAAGCATTGCCTGCTGGTGCCAACAGATGCACTGACAGTCTCACCCATGATCTCGCTGGACGACTGGAAGTCATGGCAGAGGGTGAATATTCCTCTATTCCTCCCAGCATTGTGAGTAGTCTTGCTACAGTTCGCTGTCTTTCTCTCTGTTACGCTCTGACTCGTCTCCTCGACCAGGCGTGCGTCTTTCAAACTTTATAAATCTAAAACTTTGAAGAGAAACACACCCAAAATGCTGCTGGGATTGAAGTTGCTCATGTCCACCATCTCCTGGTGTAAAGTGGTAACAGCGCAGACCTCCGCCATTAGCCCTATCTCCCAATAGTACAGAATCCTTTAAAAAAATTCCTGAATCCAGACGGTGATCCGGATCAGTCCCAAAATCTAATCAGTTTTTTTAATAATTTCTGACGTTTCCTGAAAATTTAATCGAAATCCATCCACAACTTTTTGAGTTATGTTGCTAACAAACTAACAAACAAACAAACCCACCAGATCACATAACCTCCTTGGTGGAGGTAATAAATATAATAAGGAATTTAAGCAATATCACAGATTGGGAAATGAGGTTAAACCTTTTATGGACTGAAAAGGAAATAAATTAACAGTTAAAGGTAAATGTTTATATTGCTTGCTGAAATGGCAGCTTTTTTATCCTCTTCATATGTGATTTCAGCCTTTAGAATTCTCTTATAATATCTTGAAATATTTTCATCTGGCTAGTCTGAACTCTGTAGTTTATATTGAGTATAATTAAGATGTTTGATAGAAAAAAAATTGACAAAATTTATACTTCGTAAATTTTTGCAGTGTATACTCCCATTTGAAATTTTGCCTAAACCACCTGCAGTCATACACAAATGGTGTTTTTGACAGCTGTTCCCAGCAAAATGTCACGCAACTGCATTGCTCTGTTTGTCTTTAGCATAGCCCAAGTGCACACATGCATACTCAAACAGACCCACACTAGTATTGGTCTCCTGCTGACGCCTTTTCTCCTGTTCAGTTATGTAACGAGGATTAGGCTCCACTGTTTTGTGGCCCCAGCAGTCAAAACTATGTGAGCTATTTTTAACTGTGGACCCCAATATAATATCAACAGATGCCTACTTAAATAATGGCACCATTACTGGTCATCGCTGCTCATGTTAGCCTTACATTGACGTTTAGTGCATGGGCCTCCCTCGACAACACCAACAGCCATGGTCCCTTTTTGACACTTTGGAGGCCATGACCCAAAGGTTTGCAGGACCTAGAGCTATCTTAAGCTCATTACTGAGTCTGTTGTCTTGATTCTGATACTTGTTTCTAGGTCATTTAATTAAACAACACTGGTCAAGAGACAGTTCAGATGTGCACAGATGTGTTGCAGCACTCTGCAGCACTTTTTCATGTCCTGTATGGGTATTAGTGGTGTATTAATTTTCAGTCAGGAGTTGGAAAAAGCAGAAAGTAAAGCAAATATTCAAAGAGCTACTTTTGTGATGACAGTCTTAATGGCATCTTGATGATAGGTGTTTTTACTTTTAAAAGGATAGAATGTAAACCTGTAACAGTTTTTGAACATCTAGTCCAAAGTTTTTAATATTTTGATCTTGATTTCTAGAGACAGATGCTGGCCCTCATGATTCTCACTCATTTCAGTTTTTTTAATGGGATTATCAAATTTTAAAAAATAATTTTGCATTTTATATGACTGCCCTAGACCACTAGGCCATCTACGCGCCCATATAGAGTTAAATTTAATACTTTTAAAGAGTTCATATTGGTCTGCACTACATATAATTTATATGGAAGAGGATTAGGGTCACTGAAAAAAAATTGAGATGCAGTTTTTTTAACTTGTGAGAATAAAGTCAGAATTCTGAGATTGAAGTCAGAACTCTGACTTTATCTTTGTACAACAACCGACATCCAAACTCAACTAAATACATATAAAACACTTTAAAGACTCTGCCGAAAAGCATGATGGGACCTCCACCTATAGATCCTCTCAGATTTGAAATGGCAGTTGGATCAGTCGATTATTTACAGAGTTGAACTAACACTGGTGGATCAGCACTGCCAAACATCTCCAACACTGAAGACTATTTCAGTCAGAATTGTAATAAAATTACACTTTAGGAGTTCAAATCAGTTCAGAAATGTTTAAGCCTGAAATATAAAAACACCAATTTCTGCTGTACAGCAGCTGTTTTGGGATGTGATGTGGAATCATTCTCTCACTAGGTGCTACTGTGTGCTCAACAGAAGTGGAAAAATTAGTGTACTCAAGTAAAAGTACAGTTACTCTGGTTAAAGCTAACTTAAGTAGGTGTGAAAGTTCTGATTTCAAAATGTATTCAAAAATAAACAAGTACCAAAAAAATGACTCAATAACAGTTATTTGAGTAAATGTAATCAGTTACTTCCCACCCCTGCTTGTTAGAGGGAAAACCAAGCATGTGATTTTTAATATAACACACACGTATTTCATGTATTAGCAGTTTTTTAATTAGCTAAATTACATGGTTAAAAAACAAGCCCATCTGCTGGCACTCCAGATTGTCTTTACTCCAAGGGGCCATGCTGTCTGGCATCTCCTGTGACTAATATACTTACCATCAAGTATCTCGTGCACCCTCTCTTCGATAGTACTAAGCTGTCACTCTAAAGTTAAGAAAAAAAGTTGTGTTTTGTTCTACCTCAAGTATCTCAGTTTTAAGGGGCCAGTATTATTCTACACTGCCAGACTGACATTACAGATAGAGTAAGGGTCCTGTTTGTTGTGACTTGCAGCATAAACCCTCTCAACTTCACATACACACATTGAAATAGTTGCTGTCACATTCCACATGTTAAGTCCTTTAGGGTTCAGGTCATTACAGAAAACAAGAGGAAGCACTCATTTTGTTACAGTGACTTCACACACCTTTGTACACACACATAACACACACAAACTCTGAAGTACACTCACATAGTTGTAGTCTCCACGTCATGTTCACACAGGAAGCATGTTTGTCTCACACACTGACACTACAGACTGTCACATACACACAGGGCAGCTTGGCTTCATAGGCGTCTAATTGCAGGTTTGTGTCCTGCCGGGACAAAATGTCCTGTGGACCCCGGGTCAACTATCCACAGGGATCTGAGGGGGCACCACACTGTCAAGACCAATCACCTGTAACTGCTGCTTTCATTCACAGACACACATGTATACACTACAGGAAGTGGCACTCATAGTCATGTACACAATGCCAGAAAAGACCATTTTTAATTGACCTGCAGCAAACCCTAAAAATAAAATGAAATATGGCCCTTATTAGAATGAAGCTTGTGCTTGACTGGTACGTCTTTGATTCAACACAAGACTAAGCTGCTGTGTTAACTCTGTAAACAAACATCTTGACAGGAATTATTTAATGTGCTTTTTATGACCAAATTGAAACAACAATGTCAATAGTGAACATGTTGAGAGACAGAAACTGGGCCAGTTTCATATTCCTCGCCATGAGTGTGTTAAAGTTAGTCAGACTAATCCAATGCAAGTTAATTCATGCTTAGCGATTGAATATGCCTACAGGGCAAATACACAGTCATTTTTAGGATTTCTGGGAGTCAATCTGATTTTAGGGGGCCCTGTTTAGGTCTGGCTACTACTGGCTCTTCCCATGAAGTTATTGGTGCTGCTATTTGCTGGGATAATCCATCAGGGCGTTATTAATCAAGATATCTCCTTGTCAAAATAATTGTTTACAGATTTAACAATGTTGTGCTGCATCGTGCTGAAAACAAGCTTCGTGTTTTAATGTGGGCCAGATTTCATTTTATCTCTGGAATTTGCTGCGGGCTGCATTTGGCCCCCAGGCCATAGTTTGGACACCCCTGGTCTAAGTGATACACTTTAAAACATTATTAATCAGTTTAAACTCAATCAAAACACATTTTAAAAAGTGGCCCCAAAACAGAAACTGTCCGTAAGATAACAGGCTATGGTGTACACTGTGCAAATTTAATCTGATACAGACAAGATTTTTGAGTCGAACGACCCATTTGGAAGTCGTGCTGACTCTCGCTTAGATTGTGTGGCATTTGTTTTGCAGTGTACAGGGGGAAACAACAGCCAACCAC
This sequence comes from Cheilinus undulatus, assembly GCF_018320785.1. NCBI lineage: Eukaryota > Metazoa > Chordata > Actinopteri > Labriformes > Labridae > Cheilinus > Cheilinus undulatus. The sequence continues at coordinate 23,339,356 of NC_054865.1, read as the reverse complement.
GACCTGACTAACCCAGCCAGCTGCTCCTGACTGGTCGTATGGATTTCTCACATGTTTGATATTTTGGCTGCACAGCTGCTAACACTCCCACGGTGAGAGCAGAGCCCCAAGCTTTGTTCAAGATTTCTCAGCTTTGATGCCTTTTTGCCTTGTAAACTGTCAGACAACATCTCTAATCACCACGAAACAGTAGGAATGACTTCCTAATGCCCCCTGTGATAAAGGAAATAGACTAGTAGGAAATATGACCTCCAGCCGACACGGATGCCAACGCTGCTTGCGTATTCATACATGATAGAGTGAGAGAAGAGATGATGTGATGGATCGGCCCTAGCAGTCTCTGTAGGCTATGAAGGCTGAGATGCTTAATGAGCTGGGTTCTTCAAAGGATGCTCCCCGTGTATTGGGACATAGCTAACCAGTGTTTCTCTGTCTCCTCCTAGCTTGTCCACATCTCTTTTTTCCATATTGGTAATACTTTTAAACCAAAATTCAGAGGGCCAAAAATCATTGCACCAGCAATGAAGTGGCAGACTGTTCATAACTCTATTTTTACTTTCATGTGTATATTAAAAAATATGACTACTAAAAAACAAAACCTCAGGTTTGTCAGCCCAGCATGAATGGATGTGCTTTAGCCTGGAAAGTTTTTGTTTTTCAAGACAGCTCTAGCTGATTAATAAGGAAAAATACAGCTGCAGACAATTAATGACATTCCAATTGTAGCACAGAAACTAAAGTTAGCTTGTGTTGTTTTTCCCCCTTTTATTCCATAATCAACTGTCTACACGATATTGTGAACTGTAAGTTCCTGGAAACCTAAAATTAACATTTCATAAAAATATACTATTAAAATATCATTGTTTCAAAATAGCAGAGAACAGGTTGTAAGTTAATTTTGTTAATCAAGTAAGTTCCATTCATTTCAGATCAGCCAAATATTTGTGTTTCTTTTTATATTCAGACAGACTTCATAACACTGATAACAAATGAGGGGAAAATAAGCTGAAATTAGAGTTCTATATTTGATCACGGCTGTCTAAATTGACTGTGACTAAGTATCAGTGTTGATTATCATACATTTGACTGACTGCTATCATTAAGCAATCAATTTTGTAAATTAGCTACTGCTGCTCATGACGTGACTCACAGATGTAAAGAAACTCTTTAAAACAACGGCAGTAGAAGTGTTAGTCATCAGTTTTCACTCCAAGGACCACTCTGCGGGAAGAATGCAAACTATTGGCATGCATAATTCAAATTAGCCAATATGAGAAAATCAAATCAGACCTCAGAAGCTGAAACAAATGAAACAAATGTGGAAATTCATGAAGTTTCAATTTTTGTCCAGTAGGAGAGAGCCGCAGCATGGTTGAAGAGTCCAAGATGATTTTTTAATTCCTTGGGACAATAATGGTTATCTGTTAACAATCCCAAGCTTGAAAGCTTGAAAAATAATTGCATTTACAGCTGGCTTATAAATACAATTTTGGTTCAAATCTTGTTTTCCCATGTATAACAGCTACTTTATGGGGTTGGATTTCTACACCACCCCTCTGACTGCATTGTATGAAGGCTTAGAGTTACAATATTACAACAATTTCATTTAGCAGATGTTTTTATCTGAAGGGACATACATCAGGGATGTAAACCACTGAGCTATCAAGCTTTCATCCATCCATTCTCTATACTGCTTATCCCGTTCGAGGTCGCGGGGATGCTGGAGCCTATCCCAGCTGTCATTGGGAAAGAGGTGAGGTACACCCAGGACTGGCTGATTGTCAGTCACAGGGCTGACATATAGAGACAGACAACCAGGCACACTCACATTCACACCTACGGCCAATTTAGAGTGATCAGTTAACCTAATAAGCATGTTTTTGGTGGTGGGAGGAAGCTGGAGTACCCAGAGAGAACCCACGCATGCACGGGGAGAACTTGCAAACGCACAGATAGATTTTGAAAAAGATAAATATCAGCAGTGAAAAAACAATAATTAACGTAAGAAGGCCTCTAATCAGCACCATCAATTAAACTGTCTTCAGCAACAAATAATAACCAAAGTACCACATGCTGGGTCACTCACTGAAAACTGCAGGTAAAACCCCAGAAGAGGAGCAGAACTGTCTGAGCCAACAGTTGTTGAAAGACTCATTCTACCACTGGGAAAAACAGAAGAGAAAAGTCTAACTAAGACTCGTTCTATCACTAGAGACGACAGCATAGCAGACCTTTGCTAAGATGCATTCTAACTGTGGGGAAACAGCAGAGCAGAATCTATCTAAGAGGGATTCTACCACTGGGCACAACAGCGAAGTGGACTCTAGCTAAGACTAGTTCTACCACTAGGAACAACAGTAGAGCAGAGTCTATCTAAGAGTGGTTCTGCCACTGGGAACATAAGGGGACAATAGTCGAGCTAAGATTTGCTCAACTTGTGCTACTAGGGCTTTAAAGGTCTGATGTGATGGAAGTACCGGGCGCCTTTCACTGTTTGAGCATAGTGGGCAGGAAGGATGTGTAGACCTGGATGAGGGATTCCAGGTAAACAGGAGCAGTTTTAGTTCCTTCTTTGAAAGCAATGATAAGAGTTTGATGCAAACTGCAACTGGAAGCCAGTTTAGAGATATGACCAGAGGAGTTGTCTTGGTTTGGTTGAAGACCAGACATGCTGCTGCGTTCTGGATCATCTGCAGAGGTTTAACTGTGCATGCAGGGAGGCCTGCCAGTAATGAGTTGCAGTAGTCAGTGTGCGATATTACGAGAGCCTGTACCAGGAGCTGTGTTTAATGCTTTGTCAGGGGAGTCTGATCTTCTTGAAGTTATACAGGATAAATTGGCAAGACCTAGCCATTGAGGCCACGTGAACCTTGAAGGTTAGCTGGATAGCCGTCCAACCTTGAGGTAAGAATGTTTAATAGGGTGATCCCTGAAAAATGCAAGGACCTCTCTGCAACCCTGTCATGTTAAACTGTTGACTAAAAGGTTCAAAAAGAAAAAAAATTGTTAAAGCATGTCAAATACTTTTCAAATAAAATTGTCAAACATTTCTGACAATTGCTGAAATTTTCTGAGAATTGTTCAGGGAACCTTTTGACCAAATTTTACAAAATGTTTTGAAAATTTCCGCTGAAAATAAAAAAAAGAAAAAGTTTGCTTAAAATGTTAGAGATAATGTATTTGTAAACATAGTTTCACATGATTTTGAAGCCACAACTCTCTTCTTACTCATAGTAACTGGTCTCTTAATCAGCCCTGTTGATCAAACTCTTTCTTCCACAACCACAACAGACTTCACACTGACCCCTCACAGTGGTGTTTGTTCAAACCTGTCAGTGAAGGAATTCACTTTTTTTCATCGCCCATATAAATAGACATGTAATTAATGTATGTATGCTGGAATCATTAAGTGGAAACCCCATCAATTAAACTGCTATTATGTTCTCATCAGGGGTCAGTAGACAGAGAGACTCAGAGAGAGCGAGACAGGAGAAAACAGAAGACCAGTGGAGCTCCAGATTAGGCTCTTAAAGAAACAAATAGAGAAAACTTTTTCTAACCTGAGAGATTTATCCAGAATGCAGTGATAGAATGCATCATAGTAGTTACAAGGTAAAGCTGGACCTGCAACATAATGAAAATGCATGGATCAGTCAGGGAGAGGGTCTATCTGGACAACCAGGAAACAATAGTTTCTTTTGGACGGTTAGTCAAAAACTCCAGAAAAGGAAAGAAAAGAGATGACCAAAATAGTCATGCAGCACAGCTTTCAAACATGCAAAACTGCACTTAGATTCACAAAAATACCAAAAGAGACTCAAAACAACCACCAGAAAAACAGAGCACCAGGATCGTCATGTCATTTGTGGTTATTCCTTTGTTGTCATTTTTGTCTTAGTCACGGATTTTGCTCGTGTGTGGTCAATCCTTTCAAATGTACATGAGGGCTTTTAATCCTCAGACTCATCCATGCAGGTAACAGAAAAACTAAATCTATACTGAAGCATGTAAAAGACTGTCATTATTCAAAGATAAAGTAACCCTGAGCACATTCTTACATTTGAGTCCAGTCTGTACACCTGCAGAGCCTTAATTAGTGCATGAGCAGCAGACTGTGACTCATCCTTTTGATTGTTTCAATCACAAACTGGCACAGCACCCTATAATCTACTTCAGCCAGTTGTCATCTTCACTTTTACTCAGCTGGTTCAGGCCAAACTAGAGTCTGACTCCTACAGATTGTCAAACAGCTGCCACTTGTCTTTGTTGTTTAAGCTAATGCAGCAAGTTTTCATGCATCATCTCCATGCCAGTTACATCATGTGATGTATAGTCTGTTGATATATGGTGTAAACCAAAAGTACAAACTTGTCTAATAAAGAACTGGCCCAGTGTAGAGCCCTATGTTAAAGGGATATTTCGGTATTTTTTCAGTTATGGGAATAGTTGAGGCCTTACAGTGTTGCAGATGGGTACAGTTTCTCTGTGGGATTTAACAAGATTCAAGTAAAAATGGATCAATAAACAATGCTGGCTCGATTGTATGCTATATTAAACTTCTTTAAGTGTTATATTTTTCAGCCTCTGTGTTCAGCACTATTTTGCAATGCCAGCAAAACCCAAAATGAGCTTTTCGACTGGAGTGAAAATGCCGTTTACTGTAGATATGAGGGGATACTTTCATGACTTGGAGCACACAGAGGAACTTTTACAGTTGGAGACGCAGCAGAAATAAAGAAGGGAGAGAAATTTTAGTGGTGACTGTTTAGCCTGAGAGATCCTGACTTACCTACTTGGGTTGATGTGTAAACTCTGAGCCCGTGTCCACGAGCACTACTGTTCTAATACGTGAGACTAAACACTTCTTTAGAACATTTCTGATCAAGGTTAGCAGCTCACAGACACCTGCAGCCTGCATCACTCCCCATCAGAGTTACCTCTTACTGATCACTGGTGTTTTACTTACTTCCTTCAACTTTCTAAAGATAAAGTAGAGAAACCAATACAGACTTGAACATCTGTATGGAAATTGTCATCCAAGTAAGTTCATGGCTTTCGCTTTGTTCTCCTAATGGCTGATACCAAGACAAGCTACAGGCGCTATGATATTTTAACTCTATAAAAATATGGTGTCAGCTGTTGAAGTGGAAAACTGAGCTGAAATAACTAGCTTGGAAGAAGCCTGCCGACCAAACAGTTGTTCAGATACACTGAGGTAGAAGAGCATATAGCTTTCTGGGTGAAAAAAAAAAAAAGTAAATATAGCATACAGTTGAGCCAGCATTGTTTACTGGCCCATTTTGAGCTGTGTTCAAAAAAGTTAAGTGGAACAACTATACCCATCTGCTGCCCTGTACAGCCTAGCTTCTTTAAGTGCATCCTGTTTGAAGGGGCAACACTCATCGAGGCTAACGCCACCACTACTGCCAAGTACCTTATTCAACCCAACTTCAACCAAATATCCCTTGGAGTTCTGGGGTCCTGGACCCCCTGGGGGGCAGCAATGATCTTAATATGAAGCTCTGTCAACTTGAGGTTGTCAAAAAAAATTAGCATATATTGAATAAAATCATGATTAAACACATTAAATAATTTGTGTAAAGGTATCATGGCAAGGAGGAAATGTAGAAGTCTATTTTTTTCAGTGTTTTATCAATGAAACTATCAAAATCTGTGCTGATTTCTAAAAGCAATGTGCCCTTTTTTCCCCCAGGTGCAGTCGACTTTTCCTGGTTACAAATGAGAGCAAGGGTCCAAGGTAAAAGGTTAAAAGGTTTAGGAACCACTGAAGTAGAAGTACTATGCACACAGTTATGTTCAGGAACTTTACCTTTCGCTGAAGAGACCAGCAGGTTTAATGCAATTCCAGAGGAGCGTGACTTTGTGCAAACTGGGAAATTTCACTGTTTTGCTGTCCACTTTTAGTGATTCAATGGATGCATTTTTAAGAAAATGTCGTCCTTTAATGCTGACATTTTTTTGGTATGACCATTATGAGTTTTGCTTTAGAAAAGAAAGCTTTTTGTTGCAGATTTTAGGAGAAAAAGCAGAATGTATTGTTTATTACGAAGTTGAAAATGGAACATGAAACTTTGTAATGAACTGATTTGCTAGAACACTACAAGAGCATCTCTGGTGTTTTATAAATCTGTGAAGGTTAGGCACTTTTTTGTGCATGATATACTAATAAATAAAAATCAATCAATCACTCGTCTATTTCTGCATATCTGATCCTCACACACGACCAAGTTTGACACTTCCTGGCCATGGAACGACTCAGCCTTCTCACACTTCTTACCAGGGTTTAATTATTTGTCAGTTTTTTTCTCCATCGTGTTATCCCTTCATTCATTTGTATGTGCCTTAGACCACATGAAGATGATTGCTTTCTTCTGTTCTGTGCAGATTTTGATCTTTACAAAAAGAAATTGTGAAAATGAAAGTGCTGGTCAGTTTATTTAAGATGTGTCTTACTGTGGAGAAGAGGAGTGATAATGATTCAGTTATCTGGGTATACCCATTTATTTGTTAAACCTTAAAAGAACATTTCTCCATGAAAGCTATTTTTTAGAAGAACATCAGTGACATGTTGGTTAGGACACTGGGGCCCAATGCAGGGGTTGGGATATCCAAACAAGGTCACAGTGTTAATCTTTGGGGTTAAGACATGAGTTAGAGTTCAGGAAGAAAACAACAAAACATACTCCCACTAAGTGGTTGTTATTTTGGGGGTATTTTTATGCAGAAAAATCATTTCCCTATTCTTTCCTCTAGAATTTTTTTCCAGTGGCACAAATTGTTTCACAAATTCTTTTTCTGTCTCACTGGCTCTTCTTTGCTCTTATTTATTTGTTTTAAAAGATTATTTTGTGGCTTTATTTTATAGAAGAGGACTGTAGCCATAGATACAAATCCTGATCCAGGAGCTGTATAGTGCATGCTTGCCCTGCTCTGTCTTCCCATATTTCCTGTCTCTCTTCAGCTGTCCTATTTAATAAAAGCACAATACATCCCCTAAATAATCTATTTTAAAAAAGGAAGTAATGTCCAGGGTGCTGTAACATTTTAAGTTTACTTATTGTGAAACAAAATAACTCTCCTAGTCCAGCCTGCTTGGAGACAGCAGCTATAACTACTTTTTATGGAGCTACTTTGCATAATGGTTTCTTAATGAGCCAATATATTTGAATTTTGTTCAACTTTATAGGTATTTGCTTTGATTCATATTCTCAATTTCAAATGAATCATTTTTATACGTCTGAAAACTTTAAGTCAAGATGACATGAACACAAATTGACTTCACCATATCATTTATTCTACATGATAGGGACAAAAGTATTTGGACACAACTGTTAATTACTGAATTGAGTTGTTTCAATCAGACCTGTTGCCAAAGAGGTAAAAAAATCAAGCACCCAGCCATGCAGTCTTCATTTACAAGCATTTGTGATACAAAGTGGGTCGTTCTGAAGATCTCAGTGACTTCCACTGGGTACTGGGATGGATGCCACCTTTGCAATAAGATGGCTTTTAGTGATATTGTAAGAGTGGAAGCGTTTAGGAACAACAGCAACTCAGCTATGAAGTGGAAGACCACCTAAAATCACAGAGTGGGGTCAACGACTGCACATGGTGAGTAAAAGTCACCGACACTCTGCTGATTCCATAGCCGAGGAGTTCTGAACGTCCACTGGCATTAATGTAAGCACAAAAACCGTGTGATTGGAGCTTCATGGATGGGTTTCCATGGCTGAGCCATCAGCCAACATGCCTCACGTCAGCAAGTCCTGTGCCAAGGATCACATGGAGTGGTGTAAAGCAGCAGTCCAAAACCAACGGGCCAAAAACCAGTATCAGTCTGTGGATTTGGTATAAGGCCGCACAAAAGTATTAAATAACTTTCTTTTTAATTCTACTGTACTGACTACCAAAATCGGAAAGATGCTTTATTTGATAAATGACTGGATTCTCTTCCGTTATGTCACCCGTCTTTGCCTCTTGACATCCTGACACATGTCAAAATGTCAAGACACACGTCTTGGTCATGTGATAGCAAAAAAAAAAATTCCAACATACTGGCTAAACTGAATAAAAACAACATTTTGGGTGCATCATGGTGAGTTGTACTTTATCTGCACTTTTTAAGGTACTGTTTGTATCTTTTTATTATCCCACACTTTCATGAAAATGTCTTTCATAAATCTTGTCTGTGGGGCAAAAAAGGTTGGGGACCGCTGATGCAAGGCAGTGATTCTTAAGTGATCGAGCCGCAGGACTCACCATCAACTCTTCATTGAGAAATTGCGACCCAAATTTCAGATATTTTTCAACCAACTTGATTTATTTGTTGAATACAGCACAAGTCACGTGAAAAATTATAGACACAGGATAAAACAAGCATATTTCAAATGCAACACAGGAACACATTTCAGACCCACTGAAAAGAGCTCCGTGACCCACTTTTTGGTCCTGACCCACCAGCTGAGAACTACTGGTGTAATACACGCTGACACTGGACTGTGTGGCGGTGGAATCGTGTTCTGTGGACTGACGAATCACACATCTCTATTTAGCAGTAAGATGGCTGAGTCTGGTCTTGGCGGATGCAGGAGAACGTTACTTATACAGAGCAAACTGTGACGTTTGGTGGAGGAGGGATACATTTATGGGGCTGTTTTTCATGGTTTGGGCTTATCTCCAGTGAAGGACAACGTAATGTTTCAACATAACAAGACATTTTGCATAATGCTATGCTTCCAACTTTGTGGCAGAAGTTTTGGGAAGGCCCTTTTCTATTCAAACATGACTGTGCCCCATAAAGACATGGTTTGATGAGTTCAGTGTAGAACTTTACTGGCCTGTCAAATATCCTAATCCCTCAAATTAATCTGAATAGCACAATAATGCTTTATTTATTTGATGATGATGATGGTGTCCTACTTTCCTTGGTGCTTCATCATTAAAGAATGCAGATGGAGGAGATTCCATCAAATAGTGCCTCCCTGTTCCCCATTACTGAATAAACCTGTTAAAAGTGAGACCCCCAAGGAATACCTCTCCCTGCCCTGTTCTCTCTGGTATGGCACCCACCTCCCAGTGCCCTCCACTTCCACTCCTCCTCTCCTTTCTCCACCCCTCTCCTCCTCCTCCTCCTCCTCCTTCCTCTCGGTGTTATCCCACCGCTCCACCGGGGCGCTCAAAAGCAGAGGGCGCAGACAGAGCAGGGTGGATGCTGGAGAGCTGAACGAGCAGAGGGAGGGGGACCAGGGGAAGCTCTTTGCACTGTCACACAACACACTGCAGAAACACAACCGAGCAAAAGCTGAGCATCAGAGCCCGGTAAAAGTCGAGGAGAGGAGAGCAACAGAAAGACGGAGCGCTTGTTCATCCCCCCGCTTCAGCCCCGCAGGGAGGAGACACGCAGAGGAGGAAAGATTCCCCCAAACACAGTGAGAGCGTCGGATGAGGAGAAGAGGAGAGCGGAGGGCATCGGATAGGCAACAAAAAGGAGTAAGTTCTCACTCACACAGGGAACTTCAACTTCTTAGTTTGAAGTACAGAGCAAGCTTTAAAGCTCTATCATACATGTAGTATGTAAGGCAGCATGCAACATATACATACATATATACTGTAAGATTAACTTTAATAGTACTGATAATATATAATGCAAGCTGTCTAATTTATTTTACTTCAGGACAGACAGAGACATGTGAGTTTTTGACTCATGCAGCTCTTGAACCTGCACAGCTGCACAGCCTGCATGCTTGTTTTCATCATTAAATATTTATTCAGCTTAAGTATCTCAACTTAAAAGACAGCCCACAAAAGTCTGTCTTAAAGCTACCTAACATCTGGAGTTTCATCTGTTACATGCACAAGTTCAAATCACATAAACTCTGCAAAATAAAGACACTATAAAAATAAGTGTTTGGAATAATGTCTGCAGCACACAAAGTCTGATCTGAATGATGGCCATTTTTTTAATTCTTATGATAAAACTTTGTAACTTCATATTTGGAAGGTGTAAATGAATGCATATTGCAATTGATTTTGTCAGGGGTGACAGCTTTATATCACTTGTAGAATACCCTAAAGCTCAATTTTCAATTTGGCTTCAATTTAGAATAAAAAAAAACACTTGTGTGTGTTTGATACCATCTTATTTTTTCCTTATTTTAAAATATAATACTGAAATTGAATTCATGAGTGATTGGCCTTTCCATTTGGCATCTTTTTAGCTTGCTATATCAGTCATTCCCAGCTGCTATTTAAACAATTTGTTATTTTATCTTTAGTTTTTAGGAAAACTAATTGAAATGACAATGTCTTGATTTTTAAAGAGTGTCAGGGCAAACAAATTGCATCTTTGTTAAGAAATGTTTCTGACAAACAGTAGCAGCCTTATATTAATATATAAAATAAGATATATGGCTGCAGTACATTGGAAGATGAAAAATAACAACTGAAACAGCAAATCCATGTCATGATCACCCTCTTTATTAAATATATTAATGATAAATCAACATCCAGATGTGTCCACATGCAAGTCATTTAAAATCCAATTTAAAACAAGTAAATTTTCAAAATGAAATTAATGGTATTATTTTTATGAATTGATACAAATATTGAGCATATTTCCAAACTATAATTTGCTCTCCTTATATTTTCCACCTGTTTTAATAGTCATTGGAGGCATACTTTAATAAAACAAGCATAATTAAATTTCCTATTTTTTTTTTTTATACTTTAAAATCTGTCTTATTCATTTTTACTCATGACTTTATTTAGCCAGCATATTTATTCATTTATTTCTTCTATATATGTGTCTGTTTGCTTTGTCAGTGACTTCCTATGACCACAAACACTGTGGGAAGTTGGAAAGGTGAGATCTGGGAGAGCTGATGGGAGATTCAGTCTCTCAGACAGACACACAGGCATACTGTATACTTGATTTACAACTCTGTTCCTCTTTGTACCGTCTGCTAAAACTGACTTAAAAGGTATGGGAAAACAAGCATTATTAAGAAGGCTATGAATATGGAAATAAATGTTTAAACATTGAAACAAGTCAAGATACTGTAACTAAAGCAAACTGGAGAGTTCTGGTATTTCTAAAGTTTAGTGTCTTTATAAAGGTACCAAACGCAGCGGTCATTCTGCTGAAATAAGAGCACACATAAAAACAGCTCATTCACAAACTACTGCAGACTGCAGCAGTTCACATTGTTCATCCCACTAAATTAAAGATGCACAAGACTCACATGCTCCTCCTTTTCACTGCTCCTGCTTTTAGCACAGCTTTTATTTTCAACGACTCCCTGTATCCTATAAAAGCACACTCACACACATAGAAAACACACCCCTGCGTTGCAGCATGACTGAAAAGAAGCCTGAGGACTAAATGCTCGTGCCTGATTCATGCTTTCCCCACTGTTTGGATTTAAAGGCCGTTTAAAGTCCTGGTTGGTGATTTATTTATAAGAAGTTCTAAAATTAACGGCTAAGTGTGTTTGACCGGAGTAAGAGAGCACAGACAGGGGAGGAGGGGGAAAGGAAAAGTGTGGGAGAAAATCTCACTGCCATTTTCTCATGTCTCCCCACAGTGGCAGCTCCAGACTTATTGGACCCTAAATCCGCCACTCACAACACCAAGCCCCGCCTCTCCTTCTCCACAAAGCCAATTACAATGACTCCCCGTGAGGAGAGTGAGGTGAGAAAAGTCCAGATTTTTGAAAATTACTAAAAGTTATTTGAATGTTGGTTTACTGATCGTTTGAAGTGTTGTAGGTGGTTGCCACGGTGATGAAATGGAAGACAGTGACAGCCATCTTTCTTTTGGTGGTTTTGTACCTGGTGATGGGAGCAGCCGTCTTCAGATCCCTGGAGCAGCCTCATGAGAGGTATTCAGGTTGCATACATGTCTGTCTGCTAGAAACCAATTCTCTATTCATGTATCAATCTTTTTTACCCATCATGCACCTGTCACTTACAATCTGTCCTTCTTTCTGGATCTGATGTCCAAGCATTTCTTAAATGCCTTGGAGTTAAGCACCCTCTGGTTTGAAGTAATTTATAAAATAATTATTTTGTTATTAACATACTGAGAGTGTAGCCTTTCTATAGGCCACTGGCTCCTTAGTAGTGGCTCTTGTTCTACTGTTGGTACCATAGAGCCTTGGTTCTCAAATGACGGGTGGGAACCCAAAAAAGGGTTGTGAAGTCATTTTCAATGGGTTGCAGATGTGTGCCTGGAAAAAAAAATGACAAAAAGTCCATAATAAGCTTTAATTAAAAATGGCATGTCTCTATATCATTGCATCATTTATTCCTTGTAAAGTCAAAACGGTTCCATTTTTCTATTAAAATGTTTGCAATTGCCTGACAATTTAAAGAAATGTGGGTCCTGATTTGTTATTAAGGAGGTGGTGGTGGGTCCTGGAGCTAAGTCAGCTGAGAAACACTGCCATAGAGTAACCTGGAGGTAGCCTGAATGATGCCTACCATTGTCTCCAAAGAAACATGTTGAAATCAAACAATAGCCACAGTTCAAATGTTATCTCAACCTAACTTTTGAGACAAGAAAGGAGTTGTAGCTGAGGTAGGCAATAAGCTTGCTATCAAAGAGTAACACAACCTCGTCTGTCATACAACTTAGTTTTACACATTCAATCAAAACACTTGTGGTATAAAAGAAATCACATCCTTACAAAGTTTCCACGTGTAAAGATTATTTTTGGGCTTGAATGTTTTTACTCAGATAGCACAGTGGATAGAGTCAGACGATGGGGAGACTTTGAGGACAACAGACTCTGATCATGGGTCTATGGCTCTATGGACATAACCACAAGGCTACCTGGACTCCACCTGAACCATTTATGACCAGCTTGTAAACATGTTATTTTCTGCCATAAAAGCTGCTGTTTTAACATGGGTGTTAATGAGATTTCCAGGGATTTGATGGCTGACTTCAACGGGAAATTCAAGCAACTGCAGTTTTTGTACATTTATACTGCTCTATATGATTGCTTTTACATCATCACACATTGCTGATAAATAGCTGCGCCATCATAAGTGACAAGAGTTCACATTAACAAGATCATGATACAGTCAACAAAGTTTGGACCATCTTGTTCAGACTAGGGATCTCCATGTTGATGTTCTCCATATATTTATACAGTTAATAGCCCTTATTTACACGTGTACATACCAAAATACTATAAACTTCCATAGCTAAAAATTAAATATATGAGAAAACACAGCTGTCATATTTTCCATAATCAATTTTAAATGTTGAAAAGTTCTTACATTTATCCGCCTACTTCATAGTCTGTTGTGCCATTTTGCAAGTGAACGCAGTGCATGGTGGGAAATTCATCAAACCTCTCAGTTTCAAGAGCTATGTAACCCTTGGCCCTTAGCCTAGAGTTTAGCTTAGTGTAAGGGTGTAAAAATAACAATCCAAAAAACCCAATTAAAGCATGAATTCACTGAAAGACCAGACCCTATATGGGCCATACATACCTGATTCATAGATATTTCTCATCCTCAGTTTATTTCTGTTATTGTTTCTCCTAGTGCCCAGCGTTTGGCCATCCTGACCCAGAAGCTGGAGTTCCTGTCCAAGCACCCCTGTGTGAACCAGAGTGAGCTGGAAGAGCTGGTGAAGGTGAGACTGACCTCACATGAAACATTATTGGAATACTACCTGTTTTATACACAGATGTTGTTAGGTAGATGTGCAGGGGTTTCAGCACCGCGGACAGCTCCCACACAGGAGGAGGATCTTATACCTGCTGTGTTTGTGATTTGTTACGACCAGACCTAAAAAGAAGGATGTAAGCATGATTTTAAAAGTTAATTTAAAACAGTGAATAGAACCAGATCTTTCTCTCATCTACAGCAAGTTGTGTCTGCAATCCGGTCAGGAGTGAATCCTGCAGGAACACTGACCAATCACAGCAGCCTGTGGGACCTCAGTTCTGCCTTCTTTTTTGCTGGGACCGTCATTACAACCATTGGTAAGACGCACATTTTTGAATGATCTATGGTTTTAGATCATCTAAAACAGTTTTTTTGTGTTCTGATCTGGGTTTTAGCTTTTAACCTTGAATTAGTCTTTAATGGCCATTAAAAAATTCAGAACTTATCATTTCCTCCTGTTTTGAGAAGTGAAGAAGTCACCAATATTATCATTGGGATACGTGGTGCTGTGTCCAAGGCCACACAGACCAGTTTGGCTCTCTGTACTTCATTCTTCTACTGTTGTATTCATATTCAGTGACTTAAACCTGTTTGTAGAAGTGCTGCTCTTGAGGCTGATACTGCAAAGATTAAATATCATCCCCACCCACCCCACAGTCTTAAGATCTGATCTCTTTCCTCAGTCCGTTGTAAACCTTTGGTAATATCAATTTTTACCCTGTATTCATACCAGCACACTGTATTGGAAAGCATAAAATAGTGATATATTCTCACTCTCCTTTACGTCTGTCCTCTATGCAGGTTTTGGGAACATTTCTCCCCACACAGAAGGTGGGAGGATTTTCTGTATAGTGTATGCGTTGTTAGGGATCCCTCTGTTTGGCTTCCTTTTGGCTGGCGTAGGAGATCAGCTTGGCACCATATTCGGCAAAGGCATCACGAGAGTGGAGAAGATGTTTGTGGTGAGTCAGAAGAAAAATACATGCAGATAATGTTTATTTGAAAAAATATGTTGCTTGAACAGGTATTCCTAGCAATTGGACAAGCATCATTGCTTATGACATGCTCCTAAGAAGAAGGAGTAAAAAGTTTTGTTGCATAACAAGAGGTGAAACTCCCACCAAATTACTGTGAATGAATCACATCGTATGATATTGTAACGTATGATATTGTATCTTATATGGTATCGTAGTATCATATCATATCTTATTGTATCATATCTGATTATATGATATCATACATGGTAGTAAATCAAATTGTCTGTATTTATCATAATCCTCTATCCTCTCATATCCCATCCTATCCTATCCTCTCATATTACATCCTATCCTAGTATATTGTTTGGGTTGTATCACATCACATCATTGGCTCATATCCTCTCATATAATTTCATATCACATCGGATTGGATTATAATGTAGTGTACCATATTGTATGTTATCATATCAAACCGGATCACATCGTATCGTGTTCATATCGTATTGTGTTGCATCGTAATGTATAGTATTGTATCACGTAATCTTTAATTACATAGTCTCATATTGCATCGTATGGCATTGCATTGTATCATTATATATCACATTGCATAGCATCAGATCATATCATAATGCATCGTTACATATCGGATCAGATCCTATTGTATTGTAGATTATGTGATATTGTCATATTGTATTGTTAGTTACCCAGTATAACCTGTGCCTTCGAAAAAAATTTGAATGGTCTTTTTTGTAGGTTTTTTTTTTTTGTTTAGTTGTTTTGTTTTGTTTATTTAGGGGAAGTATAAAGGTGCAATCTTAAAATACCAGGAAGTTTTATGTCTGAAAGTATACTTTTTGTCTTTTAAGAGTGATAATTGCTTAAATGAACATAGTTTTGCATTCAAAGTATTTTCATTTAGTTTGACTTATCTATCATTCTAAAACATAGTGCTAAAATTTGTAATAAAAAATATGTACTGTATTTATTAGTCTTTACCAGATATATCTAATTTTAAAAATAAAATTGTCTGGTAATAATAAAACATGAGGACAAATGAACTGAACTTTCCTCTTCATGGCTGCATCAGCTGCAAGAGAAGTAGTAACTCTTATGGCTGAATTATTATTATTTTATATGTTTAATCAAAAGAAGCCAGGTATTTTAGCATGCTAAAGGTACTAGTTTGGTAAACAGGGTGGCTATTGAATATGCCTGCTGTGTGCTAAATTTCAAAGAAGAGTGCACACAAATTTTGGGTCTGCAAAGGGGAAAGTCTGAGGAGGTTGGTTTGAATAATTTACAGTGAAGCACTCTCTACAATATCCTCACCCATAGCAGCTCTTTTTGGTCATAATAACAAAGGTAGACTCCTGATTTAACTAGATGCACAAATTCAGCCAGAAATGTGTTAAAAATGGAACAGGATGGTATAGATTTAATTGTCCTCCATAAATAGTTTCTTTGGCAGAAGTTGGCAGAAGTGAGAAATACACCCTTCTTGATCTTCTGTAGGAACAAGGTGAGCTTGGTTTCCAAACATTGTGTACAATTTATGGACAGTGAAAGTAGAGTGGGGGGTCAAGACCAGGGGTTGGGATGTTTTTTTTGTTTTTTTGTGTGTTTGCTAGAACTCTTGTCTCTTAGAAATATTTCACTCCTATGCAAGAGGTGAGTATGACAACCCACAACCTTGTTCTCCTACCTTTGACCCCTACAATCTGAACCAGAATGGCCATTTGTGCAAAATTTGAAGAAAATCCCTTAAAGTGTTCTTTAGATATAGTGCCAGAAGAAATGGATGAGCATTAGGCTCTGTGATCTTGACCTTTGACCTCTGTATACTAATAATTACATCCTTGTGTCAGATTTTACATTTGTCCAAAGTTGTTAGAAAATGACTTAAAGTGTTCTTGAGATATTTTATTTACAAGATTGGCCTGGATGAATGTATATGGACAGCCTGAAAACATAATGCTAGCAGCCAAGCTAACACTGGTGCAAAGGCTTAAAAACACAGAGAGAGTAGCACTGCAAAGGCTTTAGGCCTACTGAATGTTAGCTTGCGACTGTGTACCAACCTCAGATGTTATGTGAACAAAGGCTTTGAAAGAAATTGACATTTGGATAAATATTTCTCTGACTGAGTTTCAGAATGAGAGGATTACTGAGCATAAGAGCTTGTAACGACCCTTAAACTGCTAATGAATGCAGGTTTAGAAATAACATCAGAGGCTTGGTGTTGAGGTTTAAAAGTTAAAGTTGGTGTGTTGTATCACTCACTATTTCTGAATGAAAAAAAAAAAAAGTCTGAGTCCAGAATGAATGACTTACAATGATTGTCTAACAGGCCACCCAAGGGACTGTATTTAATATGAGGCTGGGGGCAGAGGACAGATGTTCGTTTCGTAGAAGTGTGCTTTTGTGAGTCCTTGCTTTGTGGGCAAATTGTTTTGTTTTCCCCTCGATGAATAGAGTGAATGGGTTTTCTTTCTTCAGCACCCAGGGGACCAATTTGAAGAAGGATAATGCTGTGACTGTTTGCATCTCCAGGCTGTGTTACTTTTTCACTAAAACGTCTTAAAAAATGAGCTCTATCTGTTATACGCCTGGCCTAGACAGAAATATAGCCACAAATGTTGGCAGAAGATGAATCCTTCTAATGTTACTGACAATCTGAGTTTAATTCTTTTTTTGTATAAAATTTGGTTTTGAGTTGAATATCTGGATGATGGTTTGGAGGATTGGTACACCTTTATATCCCAATATAAACTTACTCTGATGTACAACTATTATATAACCTGAAAAAGGAAGGCATGTTGGGGCGCATTCTGGCTCAGCAGTCAAACCATGTGCTCCATGTTCAGACCCTACTCTCTACCAAAGCAAGTGACCTGGGTTTGAGTCAGATCCTTGGCCTTTTGCTGCATGCCATTCTCCACACTCTCCTCCTGGATTTCTAGTCTATCTTCTGTCTTATCATCTGAGTAGAGGCATAAAAGCCCTGTAAAACCATTCTGAAAAAGGAATTTGTATCAGAAACAGCTGTCTAACAGTTATTACTAATGTTAGCAAGCTAACTTAAATAAGGAAAGTCATGGTAGACATTAAACCTACAACACGCTATTGTTTACTTTGATTTGTTATTCTTTTTACTAATTAACATTTTTAATTTGTGCCCCAGTTGAGAGTCTGACTGCAGACCGTGGATCTTTGATGCCCCCTATCACAGGCCGTTACTGTGAGATGTCATCTCTGTCAGAACAGAAGTGACATGATTTGCCGGTACCCATTTTAATTTGGTATTTTTTAATACAGCCTCATTCAGAAGGTCTGGAAGTTACATTCATGAAATAACCACATTACAGACTAAAAGACATTATATTAAATAAAACTGAGAAAAAGGTCAGAGGCCTTATTGGGGGGCTAAACGATGTAAAGACCCGTTTTAGAAGTCGATACATGAGCAATGGCTTGCTTTAGCTTTGTTAGCTTTAGCTAAAGCTAATATTAGTAGTTAACGTTACTACGTAAGCCAATGGAGCTTACTTAGCTTTTGCAACATGAGCTTTAGCAAATGTAGCAAAGCCAATGGAGGTAATGGAGCTATGTAAGCTACATAGATAACCCAGCTATGTAGGTTTTGTCATTAATGTTAGCTTTGTAGCTTTGTTAGTATAGATGTCCATGAGCTTCACAAGCTTGGGCATTAGCTACGTAGCTTATGCAGCTACAGGAGCTATGTAAGCTAAGTTTGCTTTGGTAGAATGTATTCATTTAGGAGGAGCTTTTTCCTGTAAGCAGGCTGTTAACTCAGCTTTATTAAACATTTAGGTTTTGCAGATCAGGTTTTTAACTTTTAACTTTTGGTATCCTACCCCTCACCCTAACCTAACCAAAAGTTAAACACGATTTTATTTTGAAGGTTTAATTTCCATTCTGACAGATCTAGTGTTTCACAGTAATGCTTTGTGAGAGGAGGCGTCTGAGCTACAGTCTGCAGCAACACCCCTCTCAGTTGTGCTCTACCTGATAAGAGCTAGCTCGGTTGAAAATGTTGCTTAGCTATAAAGGAGTGGAGCTAACATTTAGGAAGGGGCTAAGGCTCAAAGCTGAATTGGTGGAAAGGACTTTTTATGCAAATGAACAACTGAGCTAAAGCAGCTCCTTTTTGCATTTTTTTCTAAATGTAAGAAAGAAAACCAATAATATTTCGCACATTGTTTGCTTTGTTTCTGTTTGTAACCTCGACTAAGCTTCACAAAAGTCTCTCAATACTCCCAGCGTGACTGTAAATTCTCTTCATAATCTTTTTAAGGATCTAAATAAGAAGCATTGGCCCTTTTTCTCCTGTGTAAGACTTTCTTTCAACATTGGTTTCAACACAATCTGCTGCTTCATTCTGTGGTTTGAACACTCAGCCTATAAAGTCTGTCAAACTACTGAAAAAGGAAATGTAGAAGAAAGTGTTTGAAATGTATTAAAATGCTCAAGCCTCTTCTTGATGCCAATCAAACAGTTTCATCAAGGGAGCAAGAATCTTTCACTTTCACAGTACTTTCAGAAAGTATTCAGACTCACTCCATTTTATTCTGTTTTTTATGTTGCATAGTTTAAATTAATTTTTATTCTCAATATATACTCAGTACCCCATAATTACAAAGTGAAAACACAATTTTAGAGCTTTTTGCACATTTCTTGATTAGAAAAAATGAAATATCACATTGACATGCATATTCAGACCATTTACTCAGTACTTATTGAAGCACCTTTAACAGCAATTACAGCCTTGAGTCTTTTTGAATGATGCAACAAGTTTTGCACACCTGGATTGGGGGATTTTCTGCCATTTTTCTTTGCAAGTCTTCCAAGCTCAGTCAGGTTTGATGGGGACTGTTGGTGGACAGCTGTTTTCAGGTCTCTCCAGAGATGTTCGACAGGGTTTGAGTCAGGCTCTGGCTGGGCCGCTCTAGGACAGTCATAGAGTTGTTCCTAGGCCACTCCTGTGTTGTCTTGGCTGTGTGCTTTGGGTCTGGTATGCATTTTCATCTGTGAGGCCTTCTATAGAGATGTGTGCCTTTCCAGGTCATGTCCAATGTATTTAATTTACCACAGATGGACTCCAATAAAAAAAAATTGTGAAGGGGGTCTGAATACTTTCTGAATGCACTGTATACTACAGTCTCCATGTTTGAAAGGATTTAGACCTCTAAGAATACTAAGTGTAAGGAGTTTAATGTTCGATAATTATGTGGAGTTTATTTATTAAGCAGGGTTATTTAGATTTTACATTTTTTGCTTGATTGTGTTTTTAATGCCAGTCCTCTGAAAATGTGTGTAGCTGTTTCTAGCCTTCCACTGACAAGAACAAAAACCTCACAAACACATCAGATCTTCTCTGTTGAAGTAGTAAAGAAATCCTCCAGTTATAAATTCACCATTTTGCTCATCTTTTCTGCTTCTTTTCCCCCTGCAGCACTGGGACATCAGTCAGACAAAGATCCGTGTCATCTCAACCCTGCTGTTCGTGTTGTTCGGCTGCCTGCTGTTCGTGGCACTCCCCGCAGCCATCTTTAAACACATCGAGGGCTGGTCAGCGCTCGAGTCCCTTTACTTTGTGGTCATCACCCTGACCACGATAGGATTTGGAGACTTTGTGGCAGGTAAGGCATGTGATTGGGAAACGTGTGTCTCTGTGCATTGCAGCTTATCCAGCTGGATATGTCACTCTCATTGCCTCTCTGTGTCTAGGCGGATCTGAAATAGAGTACCTGGATTACTATAAACCAGTTGTATGGTTCTGGATTCTGGTGGGACTCGCTTACTTTGCTGCCATCCTCAGCATGATTGGAGACTGGTTCAGAGTCATCTCCAAAAGGACCAAAGAAGAGGTAAGACACTCTTTCTTTTGGATTTTCCTCTCTTTTTTTGTGACTATTTTTGTCTCATTTTCTCCCTCCACATTCCTGTTTGTCTGATGAGTTTCCACCCTCTCCACGTCTCTCTCTGAACACCATGACAAACAGGTTACTCACGCTGCTTGATTTCATTGCCATGTCCCTTCCTCAACTTTTGCCCTCTGCTTAACTTGATTTCAATGATAAGACCGTTTTATAATCCAATCGACTGTCTGCGATGCAAACACATCCACAGTCGTAACCCATTACTGCGAACATCTCCGGAGAGAGACCGAGGACAATGTGTGACGATGTCCTTATCATTTCTGGAAACATCTGCACTCTAAATATAACTCAGGTTAAATGTTTCCAGTGTTCATATACTTTCATTTTGCAGTCTAAAGAAAGACTGCTTTTTGTCCTGACTGACAAACTTAGAGGGCTGCAAGGTGGGGCAGTGGTAAGAGCTGTCGTCTCACAGCAAGACAGTTTCTGGTGTGAACCCCAGTTGAACAGGGCCTTTCTGTGTGGAGTTGCATAAAAGTTGTATGCATGTATGGGTTCTTTTCAGGTACACTGGCTCCCTCCAACAGTCCAAAAACATGCTTGCTAGGTCAACTAATTTCTCTTAAATGTCTGAAAAGTGTGAGTTTGAGTATTCCTGGTCTCTATGTGTTAGTCCTGTGACTGACTGACCAGGAACTTCAGGGTGTATCCAGTGACAGCTGGGATTATCATGTAGATAATTGATGGATGGATGACAAACTTAAGGTGCCTATAACAACTATTAACCCCTTGAATGTTTTACCCTTCTATTAATTTATAATCAATTGTGGTCAACAAAATTTAGCTTTTTTTTTAATCAACAAAACAAAAATCTCTGTCAAATGTCAATTAGATTATAAAACATTTCTGCGTGTCTTTTGCTGTATACTTCTGGTATGTGCTTGCTGGAAGATTCATCTTCTCCCAAGCCGTAGTTCTCTTGCAGACTGAAAAAGATTTTTTCCTCCAGAATTTTTGAGTTTTTTGCTCCATTCATTTTACCCTCTAACTTTACAAGCCTTTCAGGGCCAGCTACTGAGAAGCATCTCCACAGCATGATGCTGCCACCACCATGCTTCACAGTGGAGATGGTGTGTTTGTGGTGATGTGCGGTGTTTGGTGTCTGCCAAACATAGCATCTTGTCTGATGGTCAACAGCACCATTTTGGTTTCATCAGACCAAAGAACTTTCTTCCACTTGACCATGGAGTTTTCCACACGCCTTTTGGCAAACTCCTGTTGAGATTTGATATTCTTCAACAGCGGCTTTCTCTTTGCCACTCTCCCATAAAGCTTTGACTGGTGACTAACCCGGGCAACGGTTGTATGCAGAGTCCCTCCCATCTCAGTCTAGTCTGCTCCTTGAACAGTCACTCAGTTTATGAGGACAGCCTGATCTAGGCAGATCTACATGTGATATGTTCCTCCCATTTCTTGATGACGGATTGAACTGAACTCTGGGGGTTGCTCAGTGCCTTGGAAATTCTTTAATGTCCATCCCCTGATTTATACTTTTCAATAATTTTTTCTCTGAGTTTCTTGAAGTGTTCTTTCATCTTCATGGTGTAATGGTAGCCAGGAATACTGGTGAACCAGGGAGTGGACCTTCCAGACACAGGTGTCTTTATACTACAATCACTTGTAGACACTTGAAGACACATTCAGTACAGTCAGGTGATCCCCATTTCACTAACTGTGAGACCACTAGCTAATTGGCTGGACCCTGTTGTCATGCAATTACATATTTTACCTTACATATTTTTATTAATTGACATATGTTTGAAGAAATCTGTTTTCACTTTGACATGAATATTTTTGGGGGGGTAAAAAAAAAAACAAATAATGCTGACCATGGTTGATTTGTACTGATTTATAATATCAGTTAAAGGGTAAAACATCCAAGAGGGGGTGAATATTTTCACTGATGTGACAGTAAATGATGAGATGACATGGTGGACCTGTCAGTTAAATGAGTTAAATAATTCTGGTTTGTAGCTGCAGCCTAAGTGGTGATGCATGATGCCTCATAGTGGGTGTTCACTGGTGCTCCCCATGGGTTCTCAAGCTGAAGTCCTGCTGTGACACACCACCATTCTCTGTTTTATAAACATTTGTGTTATTACCATGAGACATCTACAGCTCTGCAGAAATATTAAGAGACCTAAGCAAAAATATGTTCTTTTCCGTTCTATTTCTCTTCTATTTGTGGGATTATGTTTGAATAAAAGAAACTTTTGTTTAATTGCATACCACATTTCACTAGCTTCCCATCAAAATATCCTATTTTGTTTTTTTATTTGAAGAGATAACTGAGAAAGAACACAAAGATGCTGTGCTTTACATTCAAGTTGAGCATCTTAGTATCCAGTTGTTTGAAAATGAATATGAACTTGTTTCATTTTGGGGGTCTGTAAAATACTTTATCTTTTAATTATTTCTACCAGTTATTTTATCTGCAAATAAAGCATTTAAATGAGAATATTTCACCTAGAAAGTTGGTAAAATATTTTATTCAATCAAAAAAAAAAGATCTGTTTTTACACTGAGAAATCTATAAATAATAGAACTAACTTGACCAAGAACAGCAGCAACACAGATTTTCAAAATCAAACACACTGAAACTTGAGCAGTTCACAATAAACTATAAACACAATCATAATAAAACAGTGGCATAACAGTTGGATTGTAGAGTTTTCACCAGGGGTTTAAAAACATTCAGTCACCAAGTTTAGCAGTTTAAATTCTGTCTGCAGATTGTTCCAAGCAAAAGGTTCAGAAAACCTAAAATCCTTCTATCCCAACTCATTTCAGACTTTGGGGGAAAACAAAATGCACAAAGTCAAATGAGCCAAGGTCGTGCACGCTGCCCTTCAAAATGAAAAAGAATCCTCTCTTTTTATTTTGAAGGGCAGCAGTCCAGGACTTTGCCCAGGATTGCTTTATGAATAAAGACGTACCGACGTCCAAGACAACTCATACTTAAAGTAGTCCAGTTGACTTTAGAGAATACAGTACAATGGTGATTAAGAAATCCACAGTTAGTGATAGAAGTGACTGTCCATGACTGCTGAACATATGAAGACTGTGAGCAGAGGCATGCATCACCATAGACAACAGTAGGTGAAAAGGTGGTTTCAACTAGTGTCTTTTTCACATTAAAAGAGAAACAGGACTTGTTTCTGTAGTAAAATCCTAATCCTAGCTTCTTAGAAACATAAATATGCATTTTGAAAAACAAATTTTCATTAGGTAAAACTCAAAGTATCTAAAACAGGATGCCAACACAGTTTCACAACCGTCTAACAATTTTCTCAGACATCATTTTAGCTGTTATTGAAGAAATAAAAAAGATGAGTTTAGTTGTGTCACAGCTGACAAAGCTGATCTTGTGTCATGTCAAACATATGCTGAAGATATGCAAACCCTTATGCAGGTGCACAGCAGTAAATGACTGTATCATCAGCATAAAAATGTAAAGAAGATTTGAAATACTCTGCCCAAGATAATTAATATAGATGGTAAATAAAAGAGGGCCCGTTCCAAACCTTGTTACTCCCTGTGAACTTGGAATAGCTGTGATGTAACACACACTAACTGAACAGCCTGGGTTCTGCCAGTAAGATTCAACGCGATCAAGTAAGATACACTGATCCACATAATCAAAGGCCTCAGGAAGTCCATTAAAAGAGACCGACAACAATCCTTTTTGTGGAGCCATAAATCTTTTAGAATTAATAACAAGCTAACATATACAGCACAGTTCCCTTAAGAGATGTGGTTTAATTTCCTTTTAGATAAGGTGAAGAAATAGGAAATTCCTCAAATCAAACAATGATATAAACACAGATGCCATACATATTTTAGGGACTCAAAATGTCTGAAAAAATACCTGAACAAAATAATGCCTAAAAATGATATCTAAATATCAATGATAATATCTATCCAACAATGTCTAACAGATGAAAATAAAATCAAGCATGCTGAGGGATGAATTAACCCTTCAGAGTCCAAGATCACGCTAGTGTGACATCATCATGCACTAATTTTGACACTTGTTTGCATGAAAAAAAACATGTATTTTACAGTGAGTAAAAGTAAAAAAAAAATAGTTTTCATTTCATAAAGTTGAGGTGGTGCTGAAAAAAAATGATACCAAACATGATCATGATCTTTTTTTTTTTTAAGATATATTTTTGGGCTATTATGTTTTCTCTGGTGCAAAAGGCCAGACTTGAGCCCGGGCCATCCATGTGCGTGGGGTGCAACCTGACCACAAGGCCATCTGTGCCCTGTTTAACATTTTCTCAGTGGTTTCTGTCGTCAGAAGAAAAGTATTGACAAAACAGCAACGCCCCTGGGCCTCTAAAGGTTAAGACGTTTTAGAATCTTGATTGGGTTTATAGCCTCATATGTTTACACATACAACAGATACAACTAGGTATTTTAGTGTAAAAACAACAAACAGAAGTTTAACAAAGGTACAACAGCAGGACTCCTTTCATCAGAGATCTGGAATAAAATAGAATCAAAAGTTTGAAAGTATAAAGACAAATATAGAGTAAGAAAGGACATGAAAACATTCAGATTCACTGCAGTGAAGTGATGGAGCTGTTCAGTTCTGCTTGTATGTTCAAGATTGAGGCTGAGTCCAAATTATGTTACACTTAAGGCCAGTGATTCAGTCTTAATGTTAGTGAAAATGTCTGGATGAGAATGTGCATGGTGTAGATCAGATGTTTTCACTTGTCTGTATTTCTTGTATCCTTGAGTAGGTTGTTTGATTTAATACACTTTTATTCAGTCTTGGTTCACAGCTGAAAACAGCTGAGCTGTATGTTTCCTTATGAGTGCATGAGTTTGTTTCTAGGAGAGCAGTCAGCAGAGGATGTGAGAGGGTAAAGGATTATTTTAAAAAAAGAGTGAGTAATACAGGTTGGGACAAAGTCATTAAGAGCCTTGTAGCTCTGAGAGCTTTGAATCAATCCTGAAAGACATTTGAAGCCGGTGCTGGTGAGCTAAAAGTGGGCTGATCTGTTCTTTCTTTCTTGTTCTGGTTTAAAGCCTGGCAGCGAGCTCTGAGGTGACTGCACTTTATCAATGGATTGCTTGGGAACAGGAGTGAAAAGAGCATTACAGTAATTCAGTCTATCTGAGATAAAGTCCTGAACATGAGCTATGGCATGTTGTTGATGAAGAAACAGACACATTTTTGCAACAGTTCTCCAGTCTAAGAAATCTGCTGTAAATGTGTTCTTTGTGAAGGATTTGAAATCAAAGTTGGAATAATACTTAGATTTTTGTTATGGATTCAAACTTGAAAACTAGCTCTCTTTGTGTCTGTGCATTAATAAATGAATGATTCCTCCTCAGTGATATAAAGTTTGGTATTTAAGGTGCTTTAGAAGTGATTTTTTTGAGGTAAAGACAGCCTTTTTAAAACTACATGTTAAATCTGCACAAAGTCAAATGAGCAAAGATCATGCACTTGTGATTTTTTACCTGAAGAAAGATTTGCTTAACTGCACAACTGGCCTCAAAGAAATAACCAACCTGGACAATGATCAGAATAAAAATAATAGGTGAATATATGAGAAGTCTTCAATCCATACATTTTCTACACTGCTTCTGTTCGGGGTCATACTGGAGCCTATCACAGCTGTCATTGGGCAAGAGGCCGGGTACAACCTGGACTGGCCGCCATGAGAAGTCTTATGATCTAAAAATACATACAGCCTTTTACTTTGGAATGCATATGAGAAATATGACCACTTGGGGTGTGAATCTCTCCTTTTCAGAATGATTTGAATCTTTATTCACAAGCCATGATTCTATTCTCTGACGATTTGTTAAAATACAGAATAATTTGGTTTGATTAGATCTGATAACAAGCAGCAGAGCCCCTGTTAACCTATATCTAATGTTAAAACTGATCCATCGACCGATTCATGTCACATTTTTACTGATCCAGGGCTCCATGGGTCGATGCAGTCAGATCTTTAACGTAAAGAAAACAGTCATCAAATTTCTGCATTTTAGTGGACTGTTTTAGAGTATGCTAACAGAAGTATAGATAAAACTTGGGCACCACCTTTCCAACAGGGAATCAAACAAAAATGCATATGGGCGTATGCAGAGCAAAAACACAGAAGAAGAAGGAAACACTTACTGGTAAATTGTGTGATTACAACCCAGAACCAACAGATACACGTGCAGTGCTTCACAAATTTATTAGACCACCACCCAAAGTAAAGTTTACGCCACAGCTGCCCTAAATTAACAGCATTGGTAATTACCAAAATCATTTCTTTTGTTTCTGCAATGGTTAATACACCAATATGTAGAAGCTCTTTAACCCAAATGATATTTTCAATGCTAAAATATAATTATTATTGTTATACATGAATTTTCAAATGTACTGATTTACAAAAAAACTAAAAAAAAATAGTAAAGCACATTATTATTTCTTGATTAATATGTCAAATTATAGTTATTTACTTGCATTCCTGAACAGAAAAATGAGTTTTAGTGCTTGAATGTTATGCTTGATTAATTTCTGACTTCTCAGAGAAGTCCTGTGAGCTGGCTGAAATTTGGGTATGAAAAAGTTAATTCAGTTTGAAATTCCTCATTCCTGTTCAAAATGGTAAAACGTGGAGAGCTCACTGAAAATGAAAGAATCCGCACTAAAGCACTTCTCGATGCTGGATGGTCTCTGAGACAAATATGATAGGTGGTCTATTAAATTTGTTAAGCACTGTATATTTGACCCAGTCACATCCATAGTAGACTGATCACAGGAAAACCAAAAGCTGCTGTTGTGCACAGAGCTGCACACTTCTTCTGAACTTGTGTTTGAAAAGTGCTTTCTAAATAAAGATTTAGTTTTGAATCGCTTTCATCAAAAGGTCATGAAGAGGTGATTTCTACATTTGTTCTTAATGATCAGTTTGACTGTCTTTCACCTTCGGTGAATTCTGTTTTACTTCGTTTTTACATGTATTCAACTCCTTTTAATAATAACAGAAGAAAAAAAAATTCACATTCAAAGGCCCTTTCAGCTGTTTCCAGAATCAAACAGCCCTCTTTGTACTCTCCACTTTATAACTCTAGCTTTTTGTCTCTGCAGGTTGGAGAGATCCGAGCCCACGCTGCTGAGTGGACGGCTAACGTCTCTGCAGAGTTCAAAGAAACGCGGCGTCGTGTCAGCGTCGAGATCTATGATAAGTTCCAGCGTGCTGCTTCAATCAAACGCAAACTGTCCTCTGAGCTGGGATTCAGCCCCACTCCTGAGTTCACTCTGCCAAAGAGGACGGTGTCAGTTAATTTCACCGATGAACGGGACAAAAACGAGAAGGAGGCAGGGCTGCAGGGCTTAACGACACCGCTGGCTCGAAATGGAGGAGCTTTCATGAACGGTTTGGACCCAGAGAGAGGAGATTTCATCGAACATGTCAAGTAGAAAGAAGATAATCCACACCTCTCAAGGTCTTTCCAAGGTCTCCTGTTTAGTCACAGCAATGAAGTATTTTTTACTCCCAAACGAAGTAATAATGAGCCAATCGGGACGTCATTTACCCCTTCATCTCTTCAGAAAACAAAGATCAAGAAGATCACACATGCACATGAGATGAACTTGTTCATACTGTGTGTACATCAACCAAATCTCTTGAATCATGAAGTAAAGCTAGGAAGTTTTGAATGAGTTGATAGCTAATGCAAAAAAGATTACTTTTAATTTCCAAAAAACTGTGGCCAAAAAAGTTGAGTGTGGAAAACTCTGAGGCCTCTGTGTCTGCAACATTTCAATACTTTAAACATGCACAGATTTACAACTAAATGATTTTAAAGAAAGTTTTTTTCTCCATTGAACATGCATATGGCATGGTCAGTGCAGTTACTGTATATGGCAGAATATATATCTACATATGGCTCAGTTAAGTGTCTTTGTTTATGTGCCATTTTTAAAGAAGGACCTAGCTATTGACAATCTCAGTTTGCTGTTTACTGAAACTCTAAATGTTGTTAAAGAAAAGTGTCTAACATGGTGTGAAGGGATGATAACTGAACTACAAAGTTGGCTGACAGTGATGGCGAGATGTTGATTTTGTGCCAAATGACTGCAGAATGTAAAGATGTGAAGACTGTGAAGCAGAGAGAAACTAAACTACACATGAGACAGATGCTGTGATTCTGTGTGGAGCTAAAATGTCAGTACTGTGATGTTGATGAAGTTACAAACAGCTGCTAATCTATTTGGATGATTCTAAGGTGCTCATTTAGTAGAAGAGTTAAGGTAAATGCAGGATAGAATACTGATTTTTTGTGTCAGTTTTTAAGACTTAAAATCATTGCAATATTGCAATATTGCATATTGAAATATTTCAAAGCAGCACCATTAAGGAAATGTGCTTCTAATTATATTGGCATAGTTTGATCCAAACTTTGTATGAGGCTGGCCACACACTAGTCAAATCTTCAGTTAAAAACACAGGATATCACAGACATAAGGACAGTTTGAAACTATTTCTCATCTAGTAAACCTCCAAATGTACACCCGAAGACTCGACAGACAGTGACACCACACACCTTCGGCCTGTAGGGACTATCACACATGGGTCTTTTCTATTACACTGAGCGGCTTGGCTCTGCTTAGTTTGACTCGGCAGCCCAGCGTGGCCGGCAGTTTGCCTTCCCACCACAACTGAGCTACCCATTTAAGGCGTGTCTAGAGCTGATGATGCAGCGTTTTGAGTCAGTGATTTTAAATAGCTATGCTTCCGGAAGTGTTGTTTTGTTCCGCCTGAAAAGGTATTTCAAAGTTTGGTGCAGTGGTTGCTACTTAAACATGTCTGCGAGGAGTTACCAAATGATCATGAACCACTGTGATGTCACCGCAGTGCATTTGGAGGTGGAGCTGGCGAGCTAGGGCACTGCTTGGACAAAAGTCATAATGGAAAAGCCCCAACGATGAAATCTTCCCCACACAAGCTCTCACAGAAACTTGTGTGACTTCCAAAGAAAATAAAACTCATAGGATGACGAAGTCCTTAGCTAGCTGACTTTGCATGTGTTACAGTTGCAGCAAAAAAATAAAAATTTAGGAGAAGAATGGCAGTGAAATCCTGGCTGAGCTGGCCGTAAGGTTGTGTTTGTGTTTGTGAGTTAAACTACATAACATCCTGTGATGATGCTACATGGTTCTGGTTTATTGGTTGATGTATGTTTGGATGGAGAGGGCCCAACTGAGAATAGCAAACATATTTGATATTTACTTTTTCAAGGTTGTAAAATAATTGTATGGACATTACACACAATTATTTTTGGGGGCATTTTGCCTTTATTTGATAGAACAGTTGAAGAGAGACAGAAAATAGGGGGAGAGAGAACGGGAGAAGACATGCACCAAATTTGCACTGACTCCGGGAATTGATCCTGGGACCAGTGTGTTGAAGACTATAGCCTCTGCTTATGGGCCCCCACTGA
The DNA here is from genome assembly GCF_018320785.1 of Cheilinus undulatus. Classification (NCBI taxonomy): domain Eukaryota; kingdom Metazoa; phylum Chordata; class Actinopteri; order Labriformes; family Labridae; genus Cheilinus; species Cheilinus undulatus. Next base: position 23,309,256 of record NC_054865.1, on the reverse strand, counting down.
CCTACATCAGTGCCCGGGACATGATACACCTGAAGATTATTTGGACAAATAATTGTTTGTGACAAACCTCAACTAGAGACACACCCCTGATCTTCAGAGGGGGGCAAATCTGAGGTTCAAACTGAGCTTAAAATCATGCAGTGTGTGGCCAGCTGTAAAACAGTGGTGGACAGAGTTAAAAGTAATATAAAGACTCAATTGTACAACATTTCAGGACAGTAGAGAGCTGCTTCTTTGCCTGATAGATGATTTCACAGAGCGTTAACGGGTCACAGGAGTATCAACCCCTCCCAGTCCCTGTTGGCCATTTACCTGACTTTAGATGAGTATGTGCTCCTGTTATCTTGCCCTGACCTCATGTTATAACTTGTACAAGGTGTCTGACAGCAAAAAAAAACTTAAGTTCAGGTAAAGTCAGGTGGTTTTCAGGAGTTTTTGAGTGAAAACACCACAAAGCGTCTTTGATTCTGGATTTAGTGTGGAAAGATATTTGAGCACTGAGTGTCTCTGTGAGGATATTTGTTAACCATTTCTGTGCCTTAAACTTTTTGTCAAACCAAGGGCAGGCATAGCACACTGCGGGATGGACATCTGATTTAATAACTTATACATGTGCTTTACTCAGCCATAATTTTTTCTGCTTCAACTGATGAAATAAGATGTTTTATGGCATTTGTTTTTTGTATTTTCAGTAAAAAAAAATCAGTTATTCAAAAACATGACATACTACTTGCCTGGATCCAATACTTTGTGTTTTTCTATAATGATGTATGGTAATGTGGGTTAAGTAAGTGGACTGTCAAAGGCTTTACTGCTTTATTAGATGTTCAAATGTTCTGGGAAACAGTATCAGAAGAACACATTAAAGGTAAAGTTCCCCTTTGAACCATAGAGAGAGACTGAGTTACAGTGTCTATTAAAAGTATTTATCCCCCGGATGTTTAACCCCTCTTATTTATTTTATAAATTAATCATCATCAGTATAATTTGGCTTTTTCTTTTCTTTTCTTTTCTTTTCTTTTCTTTTTTTTTTTGAGAATTACAAAAAACTCATAATGTGTAAGAAAAGAACTGATTTTTACAAAGTAATGTCAATCTAAAAAAATATGCAAGGGATCACCTGAGTGCAGTGAATGTGTCTGAAATGATAGTAATGTAAAGACATCTGTGTCTAGGAGGTCCACTCACTGGTTAATCAGTATTCCTGGCTACCATTAAACCATGAAGACAAAAGAACACTCCAAGCAACTCAGAGAAAAGGCTATTGAAAAGTATAATTCAGGGCATTGATACAAAAAAATTTCAAGTTACTGAACATCCCCCAAAGTTCAGTTTAATCCATCATCAAGAAATTAATGTAATATGGCAACTGACTGTACAAGAAGGAGACTAGAGAAAGAGGCCACCAAGGACACCTATGACTACTCTGAAGGAGTAACAGGCTTCAGGAGCAACTGTCGCCTGAGTTTTTCACCAGTCAAAGCTTTATGAGAATGTCACTGTTGAAGAAAGCTTGAGCAGTTTTGCAAAGAAAGATGAAGTAAAATTGCAGTGTTCAGATGTGGAAGCTTGATTGAGAGCTATCCACACAGACTCAGTGCTGTGACTGCAGCCAACGGTGACTCTAGTAAATACTGAGTTGAAGGGGGTTAATATAAATGCAATCACTTATTTACATCACATATTTTGATTTAACTTACAGTTTAATCTAACTGTAATGTCAGTCTAACTGTAGAGATCTGTGTTCACTTTGAGTTTCTTTAGTCAAAAAACGACAAACTATATTGACCATGACTGATTTAAAAAATCAGTTAAAGGGTTAAACATCCAGGTGGGTGAATATTTTTATGGGCTATATAAATTAAGATCTATGAGGAAATATCAGTTTGTGCACTGTGAACAAAGTGTTATGTTTTAAATCTTTGCTGGTTTCGTCCATGTGTAAGGAGTGTTTTGTTCATCTAGCCATTGCCATGGATACGAAAATGTCTGTTACCCTGTGGCAGCAGTATCAGTTACTGAAAATAACTAAAACAATGATCAATATTTGTTGCTGATGCTCTTGTTGGTATTTGTAGGTCATAATGAGACAACAGCATAATATCCCTGTGTTTTATATCCAGCTGGGAAAAACTCACTGGAGCTTTAATTTGTGTTTTATTACAAGTCATGCTGACGTGTGATACACTTTGTTAGAGCGATTCCAAAGCAAAAGTTTAAGTTTACAGTTTACTGACCTAAAGCTGCTTTAATTCTACATGTGGAGTCATGTCTAAACATGTAAAAACTTTGTTAAATTCCTGAAGGATAAGAGTGTGAAAGGACAACTTGTGAAGTCTACCAACTTGTGATGTTTACAGCTTTGATTTGAGATTATTGGGCATGAAGTTTCACACATTTGCACACTGACAGGATGTGAAAGTTTCATTGTAACAACAAAATATCTTCAGTTGAAATACCCAACTTCATGCACACACGCACACACATAATGAGTGTTTTTTCATGTGTGTATGCCTGCCATTGAAAATGCACTTTGATTTAGCAGCCTTCAAACGTACCAACATGTTAAAGCTTCCACAGCTAACCAGTCCATCCAATCAGAAGGCTTCAATGATTTTGCTGTTAATGTGGCATTAATAACAACTACACCGTTTAACACACAAACTTTTCTGTCTTCATCCATGCATGAAACTATTAAACAGATTTTTACCCACATGCACGAGGAGAATGAAGACATTTCATCATACCTGACTGATATGGATGAATTACTGTGAGGGTTTGGTTTGAACCTGATGAATGTAAAGACAAAGAAATAAGTCTGCTCAGCTAAAAGGTAAATACGGTACTTATATACTGAAAACAGCTGGTATAAAGTTATCTGATCATTTTACAGTCTTAACTTGAAAAATAGCTTTTAATTGTGTTTTATGTTCTAACAAGTCTTAAAGAAACCCAGTTGACATGATGATTAATGTGATGGAAGGTGGCTTATAGATGTTTGAATGTTTGCTCTAGCAGACTGTATGTTTCAGTACTAAAACTGAAGGGAAACAGTAGTGCTGGTACACTGTGTTGATGCTGGTTAGCCTGCCTTTGCCTTCTCTATTTGCTCTTCAGTTTGTCTGCAACCATGTAACAATGTTACAGCATCCAAATGAACAAACTAACTTTTCCCTCTCTTCTAACCTGTGACCTATGCGACTGCTTTTTATGAATGAAAAGGATCATGACAGTGTATTTTTCTAAACTGTATGTTTGTTTCTACACTGATGTGTGAGGAAGAACACATTGTCATAATAACTATGTCCGTAGAGCGTCTTAACAAAGAATTTTGTATACCATATGACTTGAAAATAAACCAGATTTGAATTCTTACTCTGTTTGTTGTGTTGTTTTGGACAATCATTCTTGATGTTGATATAAATTATAATAACCTTTTCCATCACACCATCCAATGAAAAAAATAATGAATTAGTTGGTGCATTAGCAGGAATATGAAATGTTCTTTTCTACTCATCTGGAAAAGATTGCATGATCTCACAGGGGTCATCCATTTCTTTTAGAAGAGATGTTAAGAAGATCAGCGGGGAAGAAACCATATCCAAAATGCTGACTCCGCCCACACTGTAACACTGAACAGTAAAGACTGTTATGATGAATGAGTTTTGTTAACTTAAAAATCCAAAATAGCTATTTCAGCTCTGTTTTTCTGAATTGATAAGACACATTTTTTTGTCTTAAACAGTAATCGATCACTCAAAGCATTTTTTGTCATTGTACTGTAATTGTTTGACAATCATCCCTGCAGAGATTTCCCAGAATGCCTTCAGGTATTAGACACTTCTGCAACATGAGTGAAGTTACCCTCTCAGTTAGAGAAGTGCTGCCTGTGGGGAGCAACTAAAAAATAACACAGATGACTTAGTGATTCTGTGGAAGAGCACTTCCAGGGTCAAAGTGCACCATTCAGTCTTGTAGTCAATCAATCAGCTTACTTCAGGTGGCATTATTATGCAAATTTAAATTATGTTATAGATATGAACAGAAATTGCTGTGGATGAGAAACATGTAAATTATATATGACTTGAGTCATACTAAAAAATGTATCAGGTTCATGTTCAGGTTACTTTATTTGTACCTGTAGGTAGATTTGTTATGCAGTCAGTGAGATTACAACATCCATTTCAAAACGCAGATCACAGGACAGAAACAACAAGAAAAAAACAGGAAAAATGAAGGTTATCTAAAACCTCCTAAGACATAACAACCCACCCCCCCACCATCCCCTGAAAAGTGAAACAAACATGCCAGAAACAAGGTAAAACATTAAAACATTAAAGTGCTCAAGGTTCCATCAATAAAGCAGAAATAGGCATAAAAGAGGGTGAAGTACCGTCCATTAAGATCAAATTAAAGACTCAGAAAGTCAAAAGATCTCAAATAAGCCAGATATATCCACTACCTTAAAACTTTTAATGGTGAGTCATGACAAATGTTTAGCATTTTCAGCGTGCTCAGTTTTACAGTGTAACTTGAAGTTAAAATAGTCCAGTTAGTCTTCTTTATTAGTCTTTATGGAGTAGACAGAGAGTATAGCCCCTTTAAAATGGAGGGTATACCTACTTCTTAAGAGTATATAAATTAAGAGTAAAGTTCTGCACACACAGCACCACTGTTCAGGCCCCCCTTGTTAACAGTATAACATCAACTACTTTTATTTTAAAGCGATCAAACAAGACAAGACTTTGACAGCTTTAAATCAAATAGTTTTGTCTCTGTTGACACAAGTCAGAGCATAATACACTTTAAACAATTATATTATAAATACACAGCTATCTCCACAATGTAAAACATGCTAACAAGCTATGTTGAGTAAGGAAAGTGAAAAAAATAATGCTGTCTGACAGTTCTGATGTTTTCTTTTTGTCTTTTTTTGTTTGTTTGTTTTTTGTAAGTACAAATCTTTGTATGAGCTTCTTTGTAATTGATACTGTTATTGCTGTGTTATTGCTTTCATTTGCTCTGTTTCTGTGTAACTGCAGGGCACCCCTGGAAAAGAGACCTCAGTCTTAGTGGGTCCTCCTTGTTAAAATAAAGGATAAATAAATAAATGAAAATGTCTTGTCTACTTCTCTCTTTGTTCCTTGCCCGTCTAATTGCAAGGGCAGAGAGGGGTGTCGCTCTAGTCGTGCTGGCCAGAATCTGATGCAGCTTTATGCGTCCCTTGCATGCTGTCAGGATATCACAAAAGGAACTCGGTTGAGTCAAGCTGATTTTGTTGCTGCTGCTTGTGTCGTGTATATTCAGGATAAGGTGTAACACACCTCAGTCAGACCGAGTTAGACTAGGTGTTCTGCATGCAAAGTTCTGCTATTTGAACTTTCCATGTCCCTTTATCACCACTGCGAGAGTTTGAACATTTTCAATGCTGTCTCCATTTTTTTAACTCATCAATCATTTTAGTTAGATAATTGGAGGCTCATTAACCACTAACTTCTCCTCTCTCTCACAGCTTGCAGGCAGCTAACCACTGAGTCATTTCAGAGTTTGAACTTCCTGAATGATGCGGTGGTTTGATGAGTGAGACCGGTCAGAAGCAGCAGGTCTTATGATGCGTGAGGTGAAGTTATCAAAGCAGGAAGCACAGCGCAGAATCAACAGTACATTCAGACAGTTACAGTACACTGGCTCATGAGTTCATATCAGCAGCCAAAGTTGGGACTGACGCATTTACCATAGATCTGCTTTAATTAATATCAGCTCTTCCAGAGAATATGATGGCCAAAAATGTGTTCTTGTTACTTCTACTTGTTTGAGATCCACTTTTCAGAGTGATGCATGTGCAGGGTTTTTCTTTAAATGGCGGTTTTACGTTGATCTGCTGAATGCTACTCTTTGATTTCAGACATTAACATTAGAGTCTGATTTTAATAATGGGTATGTGCTGGGTCGTATTGCTCTGTTTCAATTGCATGGTAAGTTTAGGAAGTCTTGTAACTCTTAGCAACATGGCAGGGACATAAAATCAACTGTACAGGCAAAAATAATTCTTGCATGATACTGAATGAGACTGTCAGTCCTTAGCCCAAAAAGGCCTCCTCAATTTTAAAGTGTTACATACAGTCAAGTTTCAGAAATACTTGTAGGGGGATGAGCAACTTGGAAATGGCCACATTATCTACAACTACCTGCTAGTTGTGGCTTCATTCCAAATACCCACAAGAAATATATTGATCTGCTCATCTTGGTCTCAATAAGATAGATGTTAATAATTTATTCTTAAGCATGCAGCCGCTGCTGCTGAAATCTGAAGCTAATGCATAAGTGCACAAAACAACTGTTCCTTAAGTGTCTATTTTAGGCCAGCTTCAAAAGCCCTGTGAGAATGGGACCAGGAAGTGTCATCAACACCCATATTAAAATGAACATTTGGACAGCAGAAATAGCCATGTCAGAAATAGTTAACACTCATCCACTCTGATTTAGCAGATTTAAGCAGAATTAGAGATGAGCTGGATTGACTGACAGTTGGATGTGTTATAGCTGTTTGCCAGGAGACTAGAGGTCCATCTCACTCAGCTCCACCTCTTAGTCTATAACTAGACTCACCAAAAGACATTTGAGATGTCTTTAAGATACAGCTATTTGACTTAAAACTCTGCTTTAGAAACCAGTGGCTCATGCCACTGAGACTGAATCCATGTCTTGTTTGCTACAGTTTGCAAAAAATATATTTGAAAGGATGTGGTGCTAAATGTCATAACTTTTCACCATTATCTTAGACTAAGTTTTTCTGTGGATAAAATGAATGCAAAATGAACAGTGTCTCAACGCCCACACAGCTGATATAGGCTGATATTTACAGCTGGTATAAGCTGATATTTACATGTGAGATAGGAAGATATTACAGCTAGTATAGGCTGATACAGCAAATTAAGGTCCATATTTAATTATTATATAGGTTGATTTTAACAGTTAATAAAGGCTATTTTCAGCTGATATAGGACAATATTTACAGATGGTATAGGCTGATATTTACAGCTGATAAAGGCAAATGTTTTCAGCTGATATAGAAAGATAATTACAGCAACTATAGGACAATATTTAAAGCTGATAAAAGAAGATATTTACAGAAAATCAGTTGTTGATGTACTTTAGGCCATTTCTAAAGAACAGTTGCGGTATAAGTTAATTAACCTCTGGTGTATGAGATATGTATATGTGGTAGTAAGCTCATAAAACATGTATTTATGTACTTTGTCCATGAGTTAGGTTTTTTGAACAAGCTGACATTACAAATTTGCAGTAAATTCTTCAAACTTGAGATTATCCCGAGGTCAGGAGCAGCTTCATGAGCAGAGAGCACTGGTTTTATGTTTCCATCTCTCTGGATCTTTGGTCAACACAGGTCTTTGAAAGTCATTCCCCTGAGGGAGGTTAATGTTTCAAAACATTGTAACTACAGAAGTCAGATGAAGTGAAGCGTCCAGCAGCTTTTATGCTGATTTTTTCCCTAATGGTTTCTATATTTAGCGTTGTGCATGTGAAAGCAATTCAGAAAGGTGCTGTTGAAAAAAAGCCAAGGGACATAGGTTCTTATTAATAGTTCATTCTCTTTGTGTGTGATTGGACATAAAATCTCAATCCAAGAAGAGGTGGAGGCTCCTGTGGCAGAATGACATGCAGCAGCTTCACTAAGATGTTCAGGCAACAATGTTAAACACTCTGACCTGCTGGCAAGACAGCAACTGGACAACAAGAACAAACTGAGCAATGCCATCTCTTTTACCGACCACACAAACAGGATATGTGCTTCAATAAATATGCTGCAATCTCACTGTGGCTTTAAACATGCCGGCTCATCATTTGTACCAACAAAAAATAAACAAACAAACCTTACTGCCTGTGTATAAGCTTTGCATGTATACTATGCACACCACAAAAATTACCACAGAGACTATGTGGACAAGAGTGAAAGATTTTTCATTTACTGAACAGCAAAATCTGGGGTGTTGAGATCTCAGTGATGAACATTTCAGTGTTGATTTTAACCCCCAAAGTGTATTTTTAACTCCATTCTGAGTTAAATAGCCTTCAGTGTCGGAGTTGCTTGACACTCTTAATACATTCAGTGTTTTTTTTATGTTAGACACCTCTGCACCATGAATGAAGTTATCCAACAAGTTAGTCACGCCCAGCCTGTGACAAGGGGTGGTCTACAGATAAGGGTGGCCAAAAAAAAAAAAACAGCTAACAACTCTGACAGTGTTAACTTGACTTAATATTTTTTGCTGTGTGCATGTATGTTTTGCCATCCAGGCTTGTGTACTGAGAGTAACCATGGCATAGGTCAGCCATGTTCACTAGAGCTGAGAACACAGCAAAAGAAAAGACTGCTAGGCATTAACTTTTAATTACACTGATTGGAGTTTCAGAAAGGAAGAGGATTAAACTTTTTCTTAATTATTGTATGAGTCTTCTTTACATTGAAAATTAAGAAAAATTGCACTAACTTTGAAGTAGTTGTATTGTTTGAACGTGTGAGTAATGTTGCTTTTAGGCGCCAATATCTGATGAGTCAGCCTTTGTAGATGATTCATACATGGGTACTTATGCCTTATTAAATCATTTTAAATTAATTTAGTAAAAATTAGAAGATCAGTCAAATGCCTTTAAAATAATGATGAACCAAACAGCCTAAGAGGGTTTCTGGCAACCTGGATGAAAATCATCTTGTGGTCTGAAGTATTCTTTAACTACCAGTAAAGCCTCTGGTTATGATTTATATGCTCTTTGTGACTATTTTTAAAGTGGTTCTCATGTTATGCACTCAATTTATTCACTGACCCCTCACTGTCTTTGTCTTACTCCAATGTTGCAGATTACATAATCCGGTGAAAACCAGAAATGGATGACCCTCTGTCTCTGTCCTGTTCACATAAACTGGTCACTTCCTGTCACTGACTCTCCTCTGGCCCACAGAAGCGCTGCTTACACAGTGTTGGCGGGTAAAGAATGGGACAAATCATGCATACAGCAGAGGGATCTGTGGTCAGTCAGTCCGTCAGTTTTTAAAGACAGACACACACACACACAGGCATACACAAACACACACCCACCAGTCTGAGTGCCAGTAATAACATCGCTCAGTGGACCCGTCTCCTCATTTCCCGTGTCCTCGTCCACAGTTGGTTCTGGCATCGCAGCTTCCGCTCACAGCTCGAGCCAGAGACATCAGAGCAGGATCACTCAGAGGTGTGTGACTGTGCTGCCTCCTCTCTTTTCCCATATCCCAGCATGCCTCGGGCCCCGTCACCCACTACCGGGCAAGGGGAAAAAGTACATGTGAGTGGAAAAGGTGATGCTCCAACAAGGAACTGATCTCTACAGCTTCCTGTCCTCTCAAGACCCCCAGAGAACAAGAGGTCAAAGGGTCAACCACATCAATACCTCTAATCCCAACATCTACACAGCACTAGAGTCAATCAATGTTATTGATCCAAATAAGTGTTCCTCAGACACGTTGTAAAGCTCACCCAGACAATCACAGCTAATCGTGTTTGACATTTCACACCAGCACCAATCCAATGAGTTTCTATTGTCACAATAAGTCAGCATGAAGGACACTTGACTGTAGGAGACTGATGTATACTCGGTTTGGTCAAAATATTCTGCTGTTCTTGTGATAAAGCAACACCATATTTGTATTTTATCATTCATTAACCAATTCACCCAGGGTCCCACCTTCACAGGTCATTTATTACCTGGAGTATAAGTCTTTTCAAACAAGACAGCTCCCACAAGTTTTAAGTTCTAAATATTAAATCAATGTTTTTGTATGAATGCTGTAAAAATATGTGGCATTGCCAACACTGTTCACATACCCCAGTAAGCTTTGAGCTGTGAATCAAAGAGTTATTCAAATAATCAGAGAATTTCAAACCCTACCTGTTTGCTTCCAGCAGGTAGGCACACTTATCTTTGTTTCGTTTGCCTTTGTTTTACATGCATTGCTAACCTTGTACATCTGCATGGTGCCAGTGGACTCATCTCAAGGACAGTGGCAGAGGATGACCCATAGATTGTATGAAACAAGGTCTCACGCAGAGCACTGAAGCTCAGTCATCAAAACTAACTTTGAATCTAGGAGCAAAGAAGAAGAGGTCTGGCAACCTGGCTAACAGCTGCAACAAGCCCACCTGTCAGTCAACCCAACTCTCCCCTAATAATGTATAAATCTGGGCTTTGTACTATAAAAACAGGTGAGTTATTAAAAAATAAACTCCTGTACAGTGTGTGCTAATAAAGACGTGAGCTATTGATAGTTAATGGAACTTTTCTTGCTTTTGGACACAGCCTCAAGTGGACACTTAAAGCACTGCAGCATTTTGCACTGTACGTAGGTTGCCACATGAGCTGACTCAGCAGTCCTCAGATGTTTCCAGCATCTCTTAAATAATGCAGAAGGATGAACAAAGCTAAACACAGCCAGCTTATGACCATCACCATTAGAACTGAACACATACATCACTTATCGCGCTTTAGTGGGCAGATATTTATCTTCTAAACATCTGTGAACAGGTTTGCGTTCAGCTATGGGGTTCTGCAGTAAGATATACAGTAGTAGACAGTTTGTTGTCAAACTGCCCTGTCCTTTGTGCCTCTTTGACCTCATTTGTGCTTTCAGATTTGGTTCCTGCACTGTTCACATAATATCGATCTTTTACTGGTGAGTAAACAGAAACATCTGAATTTATATTCTGACCATCATTTTGCACTAAATAAGGGGAACAATGCCACAAAGCACACTGTTTTAGTTTTATGGGTATATCAAAGGTTTATTACCTCAATTAAAAGGTAATGTGCATCCTTCCTTATTTATTTTAAATGAAATCCTGTTTTATTATGAAGGCAAAATGGCTATGTGAAAAAAAATCTTCTGATCAAGACTAATTTGTTTCATGTAAAAAGTACAGAGATGTTTTAGCTTCCATGTTTGTTCTGCCCTTTTTTCTATTTTTTTCCAATTTCTAAAAAAAGCCCTTATTAAAAGTTTTATTTCCTCCACTGACAGAGAAATGCAGGTCAGGTGGATTTTAAGTGAACCCACGTTCACAAACATGGCTCAGGTTTTCCACCCTGTGGTGGCAGAGAGTACTGCCTATTCTGTCTCTGTCCAACAACAGAGGAAAAACTCTTCTCCTTATAGTCTGACAACTTTCTTTAGGTTTTGTCATCAAAAACATGTGTCAAGGACACATATTTTAATCCATGTGCATGAGATAAAGAAACAAAGGCAACACCCAGATCATAGAGTAAACTGTTTAGTAAAAAAAAAAAAAATAAAAAAAAAATAAGAACCATTTGACCATAGAAAATAATTACAATGACAAAGACAGAGCCGCGGCTACGTAAAAAACAAACAAACCACAGACCTGCTGTCAGCATCTGCTAAAAAAAATTGGAAAGAAAGGAAAAACATGCATCTTTTCTTGAAATGGCAAAAAAATCAAGAAATAATAAAAAAGTAACAGAAAGTTGGAAGAGAGATTATCAGAGAGTCTTAGCTGCCATTAGCAATCAGATGATATGATACTTAGACTAACAGAGAAGAGGATCGGTATAAATCATCTATGTACAAAATTCAGGAAACAGGAAACAGTGGAAAATAAAGTGGAACCAGAGGAACAACATTTGCACAGCGGATTTACATTCAAAAGCATCACAAAATAATGCTGATGTTGATAATTATCTAAATAGTAAAGTGACCAAGAAGGTCTACATTTTCTCATGGTTAGCTCGTCCCCTACCTCATCACCTTAAGCAGACAAGTGATTTCTTTTGTTCATGACTTTAAGCTACAGGATTTACTGTAAAGAGTCACTTTATGCGTGTTCTGGTAAAAAAAAGACTTAACAGGAAATAAGATCAAAGCACAAAGAAGGAAAGAAAAAGGTGCATTCTACCTATGAAACAGTTTTAGTCTTGCTGTCATTTTTAAAATAAATGTGTCTTTACATCAAGGTTAGATGTTTTTTATAGTAGAGTGTTCATGTTTTATGCGTGTGCATGTGTATGTCGCTACAAATAAATCACAAGTGCAAAAGTGTAAGCATGTTTTTGAACGTGGATCTACTGAACGTGACAGTTGTCTCCTTGTTGTGATTGATGTTTCTGCTCAGTCGTCAGTGAACGATGTGAAAGTTTCTCCTCTCCACCTGGGGAAAGTCGCTTCCTGTTTGAGCCGTCTGCAGAGGGACTCTGGAAGGATATGGGTGCCAAAACCTGCAGAGAAAGAGCAGGACAAAGGACAAGATGAAGAGGGAGCGCACTGAACAAGCCAAATTATGCTGTAAGCAATTTTGGAATGAGAAAATACGGTGTGGTTTGGAGCACCAGTTTATTGAAAACGCACAGCTGACTGTGGCCATTTTAATACAATCACAAAACATTAACGTTTTTTGAAATTACCCGGATGAGCTACATGTGTAGATGTGAACAGTGGAGTATTTCACTCTGACTTTATCCTGCCAGGACCTTAGTAAGCTGAGTTGAATACAGCAGGAAGTATTTCAGGGAATTCACTGCAATGGAAGGGTGTCATATCACATCACCAGTGAGCCACTGGTGCAAGCTTTTTATGGTTTTCTGCTGATCAAAATCTTTTTTTTTTTTTTGGATAATTTAAATATGTCCATCATGTAGTACTGATATCAAAGCAAAAAAATATCATAGGCTTGCTTGTTTTGTATAACATCTTGGATTTTTGAAGCTTCTGCCCTCACATTTTGAGGGACATGTGAAAAGCAACTCAGGAAGATATCAGGGGCAGGCTGTCCTGAAATTTTCTAGAAATCTTTAGGTGTAACAAACAACTCAGAAGACATTCTTTTCTTTCCACTCCCCCTGACCTGAAAGCTTTAGATCTTCTAAAAAAAGGATCATCAACTATATTTGTAGAAGGGACAGCTTTTTTTACATGACAGGCACTTTGAGGGCTGGACTTTCACAGAAACTGATATAAACATTTTGTTCTAAAATCATTGTCAAGATATCTATATTTTTTTGAAAGTATGCAATTTTCTGCCTTTAGCATTGAGATTACTTATACCTTTGGTATTGAGATCACCCATATAGCCACAAGGGAGCGATTGAGATATTACTTTGAGCATTATTCTAATATCAGGAAAAGCAGAAATGCCACATTTAATTTTCACATCTTCCAAGGCTTTTGTTCACTACAAGAAGTCAAACTTTATCAGGAGCATTTTTCTAATTTCAAGTCAAATAAAACATCTGATACTTAATGTAAGCCACATTTTACGTGACAAGTTCAGAGAAAACACTTATTTCTACATATTTGATTAGAATAAGTCCTGAATTGCATGTGATAAGTAAAAATGAATGCCAACGCAACAGTAAGAATTTACTCATATTTTTTACGATTACATCATGAACTATATTTCAGTTTAACAGTCAGAAATACACACATCACTGGCAGCTTATGTTGACATCTTTAACCATGCTTGAAATCAGATCCCGTTGTTGAAAAACACTTAACTGTTCAATTAATATTTCTGAGAAAGGCTGTGTGGAATCCACTGCCTAGAAGGGGCATGAGGGGCGATAACATGAAAATGTTTCTTACATTTGTGTTTCTGCCTATATGTGAGGTAGGTTGTGGCTTCTCACCTGTCCGTCTGATGCTGACATAGGAACAGTCTGTTTGGCAGCCAGTCGAGGACTGCAGCGCCTCACTGTTGTTCTCCTCACAATGAAAGGACTCGCCTCTCCCAGAGGAATATCAGCAAAACCTGGGGCAGCACGAATGAAGACTTCAAGGTTAAAAACTCCAAAAAGGGAAATGTTGTGTTTTGTTCTGCAAATTTATTCCACTCAGTGATTTAACCATTATAGGGGTCCTTTCAAACATGCCTGTATGCTTGAATTGTGACTGCTGCTTAAAATAAAAAAGGTGGAGGCTGAATTATTTCATTTACAAGTTCATCACATTAACATGAGTCCAGACTAGGGTTAGGGTTAACCCTAACCCTAACCCCTGACTACACATTACACCAGAAACAGACTATAGGAGCACATACCTCTCTGCACCAGCTCAGGCAGTCCCTCTGGTCTGAACTCCTCATCCTCATGCTCGGTCTGGGGTTTGGGTGTGGTCACTGCGTTAGCTTTGATCTTTTTGGTCAGGTTGTGCAAAGCCTCCTGTGCAGTCTCTTTATCGCTGACATCATGGTGGCTGCGTTTACTCGTGCCCTGAGGAGACCTCTGAGGAGTTGAAGGCGCTGTGTTTTCAGTGTTATCTAGTTTTTCTTTCTCATGTTTAGACGTAGACTTCCTCCCTGAGCGCCGGGGTTGAGTGCTTTTAGTGCTGTTAGCTTCACTAGCATCTTTACTCACAGTGAGCTGCTCCAGCCGTATGCTCAGTGCACTGTTGGTCTCTTCCAGTTTGTGGACTTTAATCATCAGGTTGCAGTATTTTTCCATACTCTCATCTGCCTCCCTGCTCTTCTCCTCCATCTGTATGTTTAGTTCATCCAGCTCGCTCTTCATCTCCTCCAGCTCACCATTTTTCTCCTCTAATTCCTTCTTTTTCCCCTCGAGAGCGGCCTTAAGTTCATCTAGCTCCTTCTGGTTTTCTTCTGCCTCTTCCTTCTTCTGCTGCAGGGCCATCTTCAACTCCTCCAACTCTTTTTCCTTCTCTTTTGCCTCCATCTTCAGCTGGTTGATCTCAGTCCTCACCTCCTCGCTGCTCTTACTGTTAGCTGGAACAAAGACAGTAAACAAAACTGTTCAGCTTCACTCTAAAGAGATTAGATCTCATTTTCAGAGCACAAAGCAGGTCATGCCATATGATGTGATAAAAGGTTGTAAAGATTCTTGTGAGGTACTTTCTCTTCCAGAAGTTAAACTATCTGACAAAGTTTTAGCTTCAGTAAAAATGTGCTTCTCTTTGGAACCAACTGCCTCCATTAGAGATGCAAACTCACATTCATACTCAAGTGCATGAGTGAAAATGGTTTATGTGTGCACTCAACAAAAATTTAAAATATATTATGCTGGATATTTGGAGTTATTTAGAGAAAATGGTAACTGCAGACAAGGACTAACATTGATGTTATCATAGCCTCCTTTGTCAAATCAAAGAAAATAAAATGATAGAATAAAATCACAATAACATAATTTTCATAGTACAGTCTTTGTCTAGGGTAGAGTGAGTTAAACCTTATTTGAATGTATGTAAACATAAATTCAAATCTGTCCATGTTAAGATTTGTAGTCTCATCAGACAACTTCCTCATCACATTTCCTTAAAATCAACTTTGTATTTAAAGTTTTTCACACCTGAGCTGTTTAACATCACTTCCTTCTCCTTCTCCAGCTGTTTGCAGGTCTTCATCCAGAGATTCATCTTGCCCATAGCAGAGTCTCTCTCTTTGGTCAGATGAGCAACACGAGACGTTAACTCTGATGTCTGTGGAAAGAAGATGGTGAGATGAAGTCAATTCTCTATGCTCTTAACTTTCATAAAAATATGAATAAAACCCATTTTCTACAGATTAACACCATCCTAGATTGACTAGCAAATGGACAATCTTTTGTTTCAAAAGCAAATTGAAGGTTTTGATGCCAACTACAAAATGTTCTGTTTTAAAACTATTAAATTCTAGAGTAATGCAATCCTTCTCACAGTATTGGCATATACAATTAATTAATTACAATGTCTATAATGAATTAAATACATTTTTATTCGCAGTTACTTCTCTAAGGTGAAGTGAGTAAAAAAACAAATGGATGCATGTCTGCTCAGGCCTTCTGCATTATTTCTATCATTTTTAAACCCGTTTAGATCTGTTTGTGTACCTGCTCGTTGAGCTGTGCCACAGTTAACTTGTGTTTCTCAAGCTCCTTCTCCAAAGACACAACAGCTGACTGAAGACTCTTCTGTTCCTCTGAGAGTTTCTTCTTCCCTTCCTCAGCTCTTTGCTTCTCTTGTTCCAGTGAATATAGAGAAAAAGACAGCTGCTGTTTTTCTGCTTCAACAGAAGAAAGAGAAGTCTGCAATTCTTGTTTTTCAGCCTCTAGTTTATGTTTCTCCTCTTTTAGTGTTTCCTTCTCTTGCTGTAATGAACAGAGACTTTGTTCTAAGTTTGCCTTTTCCTTTTCTACTGAAGAGAGGTCAGACTGAAGCCTCTCCTTCTCCTCAGCTAGCATCCTTTTCTCTTGCTCCAGTCCATCCTTTTCTTCTGCCAATCGGAGAGCAGACTGCAGGCTTTCGATCTTTTGTTCCACTGAAGAAAAGGAAGAGCGTAGTTCCACTATTTCTTTAGCAAGATGACCGTTTTCTTCTTCCAACTTCTCTTTCTCCTCAGTAAGAGCTGAGATGGACTTTTCAGAGGTGGCTTTATTATGAGCTTCCCTCTCCCTCTCCTTCTCCAACGCTTCTATCTCCTGCTCCATTGCTTTCATGGCTGCTTTAAACTCTTGATTTTTTTCCTCCACACCCTCATAATTGCATTTCAAGATGTATTTCTCTTTCTCCCACTCGGACTCCATCCACTCT
The DNA here is from genome assembly GCF_018320785.1 of Cheilinus undulatus. Lineage (NCBI taxonomy): Eukaryota > Metazoa > Chordata > Actinopteri > Labriformes > Labridae > Cheilinus > Cheilinus undulatus. The sequence goes on along the minus strand of NC_054865.1, from coordinate 23,292,674 downwards.
TTTTGTCTCCCCCACTCCTCTCGAGACATCTCCAGAAGATTTATCTGCTCCTCTAACTCTATTATCTTGGAGTCCATCCTCTCATTTTGTCCCTCTATTTCCTCTTTGTTTTGCTCTAGTGAGATCTCTCTCTGCCTGGAGGCCTCCAGCTGTGCCTCGAGGTCTTCCAGTTGTCTCGTCAATCTCTCTGCCTCCTCTCTCATCCCTTTCTCCAGTTCTTCCACCCTGTTTTTCTGCCTTTCTTCCTCCTCTTTACGGTCTACCTCTGCCTTCTCTATACCTCTCTCCAGCTCCTCCTTAGCAGCCTTCAGCTCTTCTATCTCTTTGTTTTTTGTTTCCAGCTCCTTCTCCATTCGTTCTTTCTCAGATCTCAGGTTGTCCAAAGTGGCAGAAAGCTCCAGGAGTTTCTTGCTGAGGTCTCTCTTCTCTTCCTCCACCTGAGGGTGAGGAAATGGATAAAGGTTAAAAACAGATGGAAGCAGAGAAGGGAGAAAGAGAAAAGGGGGGCAAGGAGAGAATCAACTAAATCAACACATTTCAAGGAAAGCACTACTTAAATACAAACTTCAGAGATCAGAGATATAGCAAAGAATGGAAGATGGAAAAATGATTAATATTCTGCACCTTTGTCCTCTCCTCCTCCAGCTCAGCTTTAGCAGTTTCAGCCTGTGTAAGAAATATCATGTTTTCTTTAAGAGAGGAATGGGGACCTTTAATCAAACATTCTTTCTTGTGTATATGTTATCAGGACTAAAACATATTTATGTGTCCATGCCTACACCAGAATACCTGAAGCACAGCATCCTCCAGACTTTGCTCTACATCTTCTTTCTCTCGGTGCAGACTATCGATGCGATCCTGCAGTGAGTCAGACTTCATCTGTGCAGCTGGAGAGGTTCAAGAGTCACATAATGTTTGCCACAGACCTACAAACAAGAATTGACATAGTTTAAAGATTATAAAAGTCACCTTTGAGCAGCTCTCCCATCTTCTTTTTCTTCCTCTCATCTGACTCGATGCGAACTTGGAGCTTTTCAATCCCTGTTCTCATCTGTCGGACTTCATCCTGTGTGGAGTTTAGACGAGAGGCGATCTCCCCCTTTTCTAGAAGAGACGACTCCAAAGACTGGGAGAGACGACCCACTTCTCCCTCTAAAGCCTGAAGAGAAAAGAGAGGGGATCAGAATCTTAAAAGCTATGCAGTCTCAAGAATGGTGAAAGAATAAAAGAAGAAAACCACTGTTGAAAACATTATTCAAAGTATATAAATACATCTTGCTTTTGATACATGACCTGAGTCAAGTTCATCCAAACCATGCAAGACCAGTGCCCTCTACAAAAGATGCATGCTCACTGTTCTTTCAATCACAACACCCTCAAGTGTTTCACCAGGGTATGTTCAGAAAACATGACCTCAAATGTCATACTTTTAGTCTTTAAGGTTTTGTTTAAGACACTCAGTATATTCTAAGACACCCTTGCATCTTCAATTTGTAACCAGTCACATTAGTGACACAGTTATGTGCAAGTTTCGTGCAGATTGTAAAATAAAAATGTGACAACGGTCAAGAAATAGCAGATTGTGTTTGTTATTGTAGTATGAAAATAAAGCTTTCTTTGAGAATCTAGCAGTGCAAAAATGAACAGACCTTGTGCTAGTTTTACACTAGGCTAAAGCTTCACTGCAAAGCTGCTTATCATCTGGAAAATCTTGTAAAATTTGGACTGCCTCAGCTCGAACACCTTCTCCTCCCAACTACTTTTCAGAAACCTTGCATTTACCTAACACTTACATATCACTTGGTCACAAAGTTAACATGCATACCAAGGACACAGTGGAGCTTCAAGGATGATAGCTCAAGAGGCCAGAACATACACAAGTGTACAAACTGACATCAGAGCTGAAAGAGTTTCATCCTAATCTGATTTGTGCTTTAACTAAATATGAAAAAACAGAAACAGAATAACTATCCTACGTCTTTTGAGAAAAAGCTGAAAAATGTAAGAGCTTGTGGTCTTGCATTTAAGACTTTTTAAAACCCCTAATTTTCCCAACAATTTACCAAATTTTAAAATGTTTAAAGTCCCAGCAGACCCTGTTCACTGACAAAATATAAAGCAAGCCTGGGGAAAGAAATAACTTCCCTGGCCTTATTCGCTTCTTTCCTGAATTTTTCTGGGTGAGTTTCATTTTTTGAATGTAAACAGCCAAAGTTTTCACCCAGATTTGTTTCTGCTAGCTCCCTAGCATTTTCTGCTCCCACATTTCTCCCTGGCCTGACAGGAAAACAGCATAAAAAATTGTGCTGTGAGGGATACGAGTGATGAAAGGGCTTCTCAGAAAATACATCTTTACCTGTATCTTGCCCACCATGGATTCTGTGTTTAGATTGGCTGAGGTGTTGTCTTCTTTGATTCTGTCAAGCTGTCCTATGAGCTCCTCTCTTTCTCCGCTCTGATGGGAAATTGCCTGCTCCAACGCCTTTATCTGCACTAAGAGCTGTAAAGAAAGAAAAAGATGAGGGTCTAACTTATGTGAGTTCAACCTTTGGTGAATAGGATGTCAGTATAAATCACATCAGAAAAAATGTGTGCACTTCTTTCATCTATTGACCTCTCAGTATGAAGTGGTGCGATTAAGTTTGCACAGATGTAGGAGTCACACGTGCTTTTGACAGATGTGCTCTTTTCTCAAACTGCCTCCTACCTTTCATATTTGATCAAGTGAAGTCAAAATGTATTCATATAGCTAATTTAAACAACATCAATTGACCAAAGAGCAGTACCGGCTACAATCCAAATAAAACAACAAATGTGGGTAACATTAGCTATACAAAAAAATTTAATTAATTAATTATTATTTTTTTTTTTTTTTAAATTGGGGCATAGATGGTCTACTGGTTAGGTCACGCCCACCGTACACAACTGTGGCTTCTTTCCTGCATGCACCTTCCCCCAACCGTCATTCTCTGTCAATAAAGGCATAAAAGGCCCAAAAATATATCTTTACAAATAAAGACAAAATACAAAAAAAAGACCTTGAAAAATGCCAACCTGTTAAGCTTGACTTATATTAAAGACCCACACAAAGAGGCAGGTCTTAAACATGGATTTAAAGTTCATATTTTCTGCACATGCCTGTTCCTTTTCTGTCTTAATTTTCTCCATGCTGATTTGCAGAGCTTCACACTCCTTCCTTCCTGCTCTGATGTCATCCTCCAGCATTGAGACAAGGTGTCTTGTGTCACCGTTAGTCTTCTCCAGACTTTGAGCTTTCTCTCTCCAGTGGTCCAATGACTGGACCAGGTCATCCCTCTCCTCAGAGCAGGACACCAGTTCAGACCTCAGCTGGGTCGTCTGGACAAAAAAAAAAAAAAAAATGAGATAAATAGCTAAGCCATATAGATAAAGGGTTGTCACAATGCCAGAATTTAAACATGGATATTATGCTACAAAACATAAACAATATAGATACCTGTTATAATACCATAACCAAAAAAATAAATAAATAAATAAAGTTACTGGCAACCAACATGGTTAATTTCTTATATCCCTTTAGAAGGACAACAACTTCATGTTTAGACATTTTTCTATTACTGCGTGTCTACAGCCTTCTGATGAAGTGCTTACCTCTGTCCTAAGTGTCTCCACCTGCTGCTCCATGCTGGAGGATGTCTTCTTCTGGGTGTCCATCTCACTCTTCAGTTTGGTCCTCTCCTCCTGCAGGGTCTCTAGCTCAGACTCCATGCCCAGGATGTGCTGCTCCAAGTTAGCTTTCTCTGAGCGGACTCTTTTCAGCTCACTCCCCTGCTGGAGGAATTTCTCATCCCAACCACCTTCAAAGCAGGGGAAATATCAGTATAATTTGAACAAAACAAAGTATAGATATTTGAGCCAGACTGATAATTAAGTAGCCACCCAGTTTCTGTGTGAACTTCTGTGCAGTAAAATATTTACCTTTCGCCATCTCAAGTCCCTCCAACATCTCCATCGCATCAGCCAGCTGACACTTAGCAGTCTGCAACTGCAAAGTTAAAGTTTCTCTCTCCTCAGACAGCTGGGCCAACTAGAAATGTAGAGATTTCCCATATCAGTAAAACTAGTGTTTCACAGTTTCACTATTGAAGTGGCATTTGTCATTCTGTCCCCCACCTGGTCAGCCACGCCTTTCTGCTCCTCCAGTGTGATTTTCAGCTTACATCCTGCACTGTGGGCCTCCTCCTCTGCTGCATGCAGTCTCTGCTCCAAGTTTTGAGCTTGGACTTTGAGTTCAGAGTTGAACTCCATTCTCATCTCAAGGTCAGATTTCAGCTGGTCAAACTCAGAGTGCAAGGATTCAAGTTCATATTCCCGCTTTGCCAGTGCATCTTTGAAGTAGTCCAAGTCATCTTGTTTCAGGGAAGACTCTGTCGATTGAATACAAATTAGAGAAAAAACATTGACTAAATTTATGGACACAATCCATCATGTTAATCAGAATGCTATGACAAACCCCTAATTACAGCAGACTCTCCCTCTGATTAATGCTCAAGAATGACAGAGTGTCAGAATAATCACTGTGCAATAACACTGTGCTGCAAACATACACTGTGCTTGATTGAGGGGAAATCATAACATCCCCTGGATTACTTACCAGTGGTTTCTGACTGCCTGTTCTCGCTGAGGGAAAGAGATGGTGGAGAAAGCTCACAGACTTCAGTTTTAATTTCAAGGGCCTCCTCAGGACTACTGCCATCTTCAGGAACCTGCAGAAATCAGAGAAATAAAACATGACATAACATTCCTGCAGTTCTCAGTCAGTAATAATGTGATCTGAAACCAGCGCTGTCACAGTATCAGATTTTTTTATCTCAGTGTATTTCTTGTGAAAATCAAAAGACTTTAAACCTGTGCAAGTACCGTTAGCAATAAAAAGTCCTACACAGCCAACATTGAGCAATGTCTTATTCATAATTACAAAAAAGCAGGCAAACTCCTGCACATTGTCAAAATTTTACAAATATCTTGGTAACATTTCAGCCGTACTTTCTCTTTTATTCAGTTTTTGGATGAAAATGACTTTAGTTTTCTTTTATAAAACTTTGATACTTTAAATGCTGTTGATCATTTAAATTAATGGCATTGTATCATAAAAAAAACATGGTTACCGGCTACAACCAAACGCAAAACAAAAACGCGGGGATGCTTGATATTTGATTCTTGCCGATATCCAATGTGGTGCGATGTAAATTCTACATCTCACTCAATGAACCACTATGTCACAAGTGATTTAATAAGAAACTACATTTTCTTAGTCAGATGACTTTCCTCTGATCAGTCTTTACACCGCTTTGTTAGTTTTGGCTCCCAGCCACCTCACCAACCCAATAAAGAGCTGGGAATGTTGGTGTTATTGTGCATCTTCCTACTGAGTGCATCCTGTGCTGTACATGACTGAATGTTGTCTTGTCAATCTCCTTTGATCAAGTTGTTGATCAAAGGAGATTGATACAAGACCGCTTAAAAACCTAATCTCAAACCTGTGTAGTCAACGAACATTCACAGCCACACTGTGAGATTCCTCTCTCTACTGTACAATGAATAAAACTCACTTGAACCAGCCACAGAATTTGGACTTCAGTGACATTTTTTTATCAATCGATATTTAAATGTAGTGCAGATCTAAAACTTTAGTCCTAAAAACACAAAATTCAAAGTCCTAGTATGAACAAATTAACAAATTTCAGTCCTTAAAACAAATATTAGAAAGAATGATAAATAAACAAAGACTTCCCCTGATGCAGGTCTGTTGGTCCAGCCTAAAACTTTGCTAACTTATTTGTTCATATGGCCAATTATTAACAGCTTTTACAGACAATTTTTTTTCTAGCCAAAATAGCAGAGGAAATTTTCATATCTGCTGATACAGATGATGAACTTTTTAAGCCAATATCTGCCAGTACCAATATTGTACATCCCTACAAAAATGGCTTCAACTGCTAGGTGCTGTGAAATATCAGCTGACACTCCCAAATGAACAAATAGTGATAAATAAATATTTTCAGCACAAAGTCAAAGCAACAACTGCACAATGAGACTAGTTGATTGTTTAATACCTGGTGTATGGCCTCCTGCTGCTCCACGCCACTCTTCATTTTTTCTTCATCGACTCCAGGAGCTGCCTGATCTTCATCACACTGTTCCGTTGTCATCTCTTTGTCAGCAATGTCCTCCTCCAAGACCAGCTCTGTCTCATTACAAGCACTGGGGAAGGAAACATTGGGTTGTCATGTAATAAAACACAAAAAGTCACAATAAAGGTATTTAAATGTTTATCTATGTACCTGGAAATGTCTTCAGGTTTGTTGGAGAGGTCATCCACTTTGGGCAATGTAGAGTGGCAAGCCTCTGTACTGACACTTGTATCATGTGGCTCTGCATCATCTGCCTCTGCTTCTCCTGAGGAAACAGGTATAGAAGAGTCAATGTGAATGTCAAATAACTCCAGTGTCCTGTGGTAACAAAGATAATCTGTCTGTCTCACAGTACAGCTTGGCAATGGTTAACACTCACCATCAGTTTGTTTCTCATCAGACTCCATGATGCTGATTTTTTCTCCAGCGTTCTGTGATTCCTGTGTTTCTGAAAGCTGCAATATGAGGATGTTTTGTTGGTCCACATGCTCCAGCAGTGAGTTGTAGTTCTGCTTTGACGCCTCCAGGTCCTTCTGTAAGGACCCCAACTTCTGATGTAGCTCTGCCATCTCTGCCTCAGAGTGTTTACTCCTGTTATAAGTTAGGAAACAAGGGTCATGTTATCATAACAACCAGGTGATATTAAGAGCATAAAAACATGACTAAGAAAGCAAAAGGACAGTACCTCTCCTTGTTCTCGTCTTCAATCCTCTTGGCTCTCATCTCTAGCTGCTCCTGCAGAGTGTGGTGCTCCTGCTGTGAGGCCAGGAGGGACTGTTGAATACCCTCATTCTCCTCCCTCAGAGAAGCCACCTCATTTTCAAAAGACTTGATGCTCTCTTGTAACTGCAACTTCTCTTCTGAGACTTGATTCAGGCTGGTTTGCAGTCTGGTGTTCTCCTCAATCGACTGATTGAAGTTCACCTCCAGCTCAAGTTTTTCATCTAGAGTTCTCCTCATGTTATTTCTCTCAACCATTAGCTCACTCAGCTTTGCCTCAAGTTGGGTTTTTTCCTCATTTATTGAATTAAAGGTAACATCTAGCTGTGTCTTTTCCTCAATAATCTGTTTAACAGTGGATTCAGCCACTTGTTTCTCTTCATTTAACTCATTTATCTTTGTTTGCAGTTGTTGCTTCTGCTCAGTTAGCTTATCCACGCTGCCCTCTAGCTGTTTCTTCTCTGCACTTACTCTAATAATTTCAGCCTCTACTTGCTCTTTATCATCTGTTACCTGTTTCAGAGAAGTCTCCAGATTGTTTTTCTCCTGTAGTAACTGGTTAAGACTGCTGTCTTTTTCATCAATGATCTGCCTGAGAGCTGTCTCTGTTTTTTCATTTTCCTCATTGGCCTGACAGAGTTTAGCTTCGAGAGCGGCAATGCTCTCCTCGAGCTGGTCTCTTCTGACAGCATCCTCCTCCAGACGAGTTATTTCATAGCTCCTCTCCATGAGCTCCTCCCTCGCTGTGACGTACTGACTCTCCAGCACGGAGTTCTGAGATTGGACCTCCTCTAACCGAGTTTCCAAAACAGAAACCTGTAAAAATATCATTGAGATAATATACTGTATCTGTGGGCTTTTCCTCTACAAAGCAAAATGATGACTGTCTGAATGAATAATCGAGGGATTTTAGAATGATTAGAATATATAGGTCAAAAGAAAGATGAAAAGAAATCTTAAAAAACACACAAGGCACAATTTTATTTTTTGAGTGTCAGTTTCTCTACCTGTGCTTTGCTGTCCTTGAGTTTTGCCTCCAAGTCAGACATCTGGATCTGGTTTTGAGCCAGCTGAGCCTCCAGTGACATGACGGTTCCCTTAAGCTCCTCCACTTGACCATCGTAGGAGTTCATGACGGTCTCATTGTCCTCCAGATCCATCTGTAGCATCTCCAGTTGTACCTTAATTTGAAAAGTCATATTTAAAATCTTCAACTTGATACTTTATCAATGCCACATTTTAAAACAATGCATTCTTTCATTTTTAGGATTAAAAGTATCTAAAAGTACTAAAACTCAGTCTACATCTTGCAAATAAGTGGAATGAAACTGATTAGATTAATTTGCAATATGGCCTGCTACAATTTTCAAATTGCAAACAATGCAATATTTTTTTATCCTGAAATTTTTCAAAATACCAATTTGATACATTTTTTTTGCAGTGGAGATTTCATGCTCTACAAGTCGTGCATACATACAAGTGTCTTTTTTTTCAGAATAGTCTACTAAAATCCTACATTTCCTGTTCATGTAAATGATTTTCTTAATCAAAATGAGAATAACATTTAAAAAAGTATTATCCCTTCAGCATAGCAATCTATATCAAATTTGGTATATCAGCCAAAATCTCAACTAGATATTTTTTTCTATTATTATGTTGGTTATTATATAGAATGATTTATGCTTGTGTTTGTTGAAAAATATATAAGATAAGGAACCTAAAAATAATCATATATTAAATTGCAATCGCAATATTAGGGGAAAAATTGCAATTAGATTATTTTCCCAAATCGTTCAGCCTTTTATAAATCGCAAAAAAACAGCACCAACATTTTGTTGTTGAAACACTGCCGATGTTTTAAAAATTTTGATGGTGTGCAAAGATGCCTGCAAGTACTTGATAACTGACAGCGATAAAAAATATCAATATTGGCTGTCTTAAACTGGTATATTTTATACTTCTGTATCAAAGTAGGTGTCTTCATTGTTTTTTTAAATACTTTTATCAAAAAGAAGTTTAAATTCATGTATCATAACAACCCTTAAATATCAAAACATTATTCATTGCAGTTTAAATGTTTAAGTTCTGTGACACAGAGCCAAATAAGAGTTTAACCAGAAGTTAAAAGTCAATGTGCATGTAAAGCCAAAACAAAACCAAGCATCAGTATTTCTAACTAACCTTTATTTTGTTCATGGCCACCACCTTCTCCTTCAGCTGCTCTGAGGTTTTGACCTGTTCTGCCTCTGCTTTATTCAGCTTCTCCTTCAGACTTTTAATTGTGTTGTCTCTCTCTTCTAAACCACTTGAAGCAGCAGACAGAGTCGTCCTCATGTTCCTGATCTCATCTCGACGAGAATTTGATTCTGCTTTAGCTGCTGTTGCTGATTTCTTAGCTGCTTCAAGCTTCTCTTTCAGGCATTTCTCTTTGTTGAGGGAATTTTCAATCTCCAAGGCATAGTTTTCTGACTCCTTGCTCATCTTCTCTACAAGATCTTTGACTTCTGTCTCCAAACTCAGGATATGATCATTTCTCTCTGTCAGGGTGTTCTCCAGGTTGGACTTGGTTTCAACAGTGGCAGAGTGACTCTTCTCAAGAGCTTCTAGTTGCTTCTTAAGGTCATCATAGGATTCCTTGATTACATCCAGTTCATTCTGTAAGACTGGAAGCTTCTCTGCTGTAGTTTTGCTTACAGATAACTCTTCTTCTAAGGACAAAATCTTCTCCTGAAGGTTGTTGATCTTTTCGGTCAGACTCTGCTGGGTGTTCTTTAAAAGTGACAGGTTGCAGTTTATTATTAAGAGGAAATACAGCGTGAAAATTCATGTAAGTAAATGTGTACAATAATACCGAAAACTATTAGAAATGTACTATTTTACCTCAGCCTCTTTCTTTGTCTCCTGAGCTGATTTTTCCAGCTCAGCCTTTAGTTCTTCCAGAGACAGAACCTGAGCTTCAGTCTCTCTCAGCTGCTTGTCTTTCTCCTCAGTTTGGCTTTTCTGCTCCCTCAGCTCCTCCTCTAACTCTATGAGCTCTTCTGATTTCTTCTCGTTCATCTTCTTATGTCCCTCTACATTTTCAGACAGTGTGTTTATCTGTTTCTGCAGCTCAGCTCCCAGCTGCTCCTGAACCTTCAAGAACTGGTCCAAAGAACTGACCTGAAACATAAGGGAGTCTACATGTTGGCTTTTTGGCTCATTTAATGGTTAATTTTGTTCAAACGTCTCCAGAGTAGATTAAAACAACCAAAATATCAACAAATGAAATATAAAAACATAAAACTTGTTTAACTTAATTTTAAGGATAAGTAATCTTCAATTGTTGAAAATCCTTTTGTTGCAGTCCAGGTAAACATACCTGATTTTTGGTCAGCTGCAGCTCTTGCTGAGCCTCTTCCAACTTCAGCCTGAGCTGCTCTGCCTCTTCCATCTTTGCTGAAACACTTTCCTCACACTGCTTCAGCAGGGCTGCCTTCTCCTCTGCCATTCTGGGAGAGATAAGACAGCAAAGACACAAGAATTTTACTTTGCTAAATACATTAGCTCAGTGCCCAAATTTCAAGGCATTTGCTGGAATATTGCACAAAAAGTTCCTGCAAGTCTGGAATTACGTAATGCCATAAGTTGGAGCCAATACCAGCTGTCATTTGATGAGAGTCAGGGTAATCCCTGTACTGGATGCCAGTCAGTCAGAGGGCTAACATATAGAAAAACAACCAGGCACACTCATGGGCAAGTTAGCATTACCAATCAGCCTAAAGAGCATGCCTTTCTACTGTGGGAGGAAGCCTGAAGACCTGGAGAGAACTCACACATGCAAAGGAAGAACATACAAAAGCCACAGAGACTGGGGTTTAAACCAGGAAATCTTTCTGTAAGGCAACAGCTCTAACCACAGCCTTCACTCTGAATATTGGCCGTGGAAAATGTAATCAAACACATTTTTATCTTTGTCTGATATTTATCCAGTGGCAATGATATAAACATAGAACACAGAAATAATCAATATTGTTCTGGTGGTTGTTCAACCCCAATTTAAAAAAATGATTTCTAGTTCACAGCAGTATGGCATTGGAATCAGCCTCTAAGGGAAAACTAAAACAAAATTGGGCTTTATCACAAGGCTATGATGAAGAAACTACCAAAAAATAAAATAATGAAAAAAAAAAAAAAGAAAAAAAAAAAAAACCTTGATAACAATTAAAATCTCACCTGGCATTTTGCTCCTCCTGCTGTGCAGTGGTCTGAGTAAGGCTTTCTCTCAGCTGGCTGATCTCTGCTTGGCCCAGCTCCAACAGCTGGTCTTTGGAGCGAGCCAGGTCGCAGGCTGCCTGGAGCTCATCCTGCAGCTCTTTGTTTGCCTGCTCAGCCTGCTCTGCTCGAGTCATTTCCCTCTGCAAACGTGACTCCAGATCTTTTACCTGGTCAGACAATGGAGGCAGCATCGGGTAAAAAAAAAAAAAAAAAAAAAAAAAAGAGACTAAAAGTCAAGTTACTTTAGGTTCTGTCAGATTTTCTTTTAATGTTTTCCTATTGCTGTTACTTTGACCATATCTGCATGAATACGCAGTGCAACTCAAATTGTGCTTTTCCATTGTACAGTGTTGGCTTGGCTCATCATGACTTACCATTTTTTAGTTTGCTCATTTTTGACACTTTTAATTTTCCTTAATGCTCATAGCTAGAACAAGTTAGCTTTTGCACGAAAATGTGACAAGAAGACTCCATCAACCACTGAAAGTGTGATTTCTAGGAGCGTCACAAATGAGAAGTCTGACACTGAAATCAAACATCTCTGGTCTTTGGCTTTGTACAACTTTAGAACTTCCCAAACTCTTGAGTGCTTTTCAATAGTATTTTAATTACGCGCTATGACAACCATCTCTGGAACCAAACTTGCCTCCTTGCTGTGACCGCAGACCAAGAACGAGCAACACTCTGCCTCAATGTCCTCAATTGTTTTTGAGTTTGACATGACAATAGATTCACATAGCCGCGCTATGACAACCTCACTTACAACTAGGAGGTACTATTAAAGTATGCTTTGTATTGGAAAACTTAGTGCCAGGTGCCAAAACAGAGTCAAGTCAAGCTGTGTATAGCCATTACCTTTCTCCTTAAACGATACAGTGACTGGTTAATGCAAAATCTTCACATTCAAAATTTAGAAATTGAGAAAGAATGTGGGAAAATGTAAAAAACAAATAATTTAACCCTACCGAACCTCAAGTGACCATACAAATGACTGACAAAAGAACACATGAATCACCTGAGCTTCAAGTTGAGTCACCTGCACAGTGACATTTGCCAGCTCTTTGGCGTGTTTCTGTCCAGCCTCAGAGAGTTTAGACTGAAGCTCCTGGTACTGATGCTCCCTCTCCTCCAGCTCTGTGGACTTGTTGAGGAGTTCTCCTTTCAGAGAGTCAATGTGAGTTGACAGACGGGCCTTGTCTCCCTCTACACTCGTGACCTGCTTCTACAAAGGTATGAAGAAGTGTATAAAATGTGAAGCACCACCAAATGAGAACATGAAATTCAATCAATAGCAGGTAAAAATTCAAACAACTTCAACCGTACCTTCATTTCATCATTAGCCTCATTCAGTGATTTGAGACTATTCTCCAAGTTTTCAATTTTGTCAGTGAGCTCTTTCTGCACAGCCTCAGTATCATTAATCAATGTCTCTTTTTCTTTCTTCCACTCCAGCAGAGACTGATGTTCTTGTTTCAGGTCCTTGCACTCGCTCTGACTTGCAGTGAGGTTAGATCTGAGATCTTGAGTTTCCTTTTCAAGAACAGTCAACCTGTTGGTCAGCCTCTCTGTCTCCTGTTTCTGTTTCTGTAGTTCACACTGAGATCTATGGCGAAAAAAAAATTACAGTACCACAATACTACAATACAGTGGCATTAATATGGCATATATTGGTTACTCCCTACTTTCACATGGTGTGACTGAACATTCTTCAGAATCAACTATTATTTTTTACCTATCATTTTTGGTTTCTGCATCAGAGAGTGTCTTCTTCAGGTTTTCCAGTTCCCTCGCTGATGCCTGAGTCTGCTGCTCCAGTTTAGAATGAAGTCTCTTCAGCTCCTCGGCCTGTCCTTCTGATTTTGCTGAGGAGAAAGGGACAAAATAGTTAGAAAAAAAAAGAAAAAGGATAACTTCAGATGCCACCTTGCTGCCCTCTATCATTGGTATTCCAACCAAGAACTTACCTTTGAGGTCATCCAGTAACCCCTGTGTGCGTTTGAGGCTCTGGTCTGTGCTCTTCTTCTCATCCTCCAGCTGACTGAGACGCCTGCTGCTCTGGTCCAATTGTACAGTCAAACTGTTCTTCTCTTTCTGCAACTCCTAAATGGATGAAGACATAGACATAAGGGGAGGATGTAGTTGATTTCAGGAAGGAGATGGAGACCATGTAGAGGAAAGGATTTCTTGGAAAGTTAGTAGAGAGATTGAAGAAATGTTTCCAATACAGCAATAATAAAAACAACATTTGTTACATTTGTTTTGTTTGATTAAATATGCTGATATTCCATTAAAATCAACCCACCTCCATTTTCTTGCGGAGGTCCTGCTCTTTGGTCTGGCTGGCCTGGAGGCTCTGTTCTGATCTCAGTAGTTTTTGTTTCTGCTCCTCCATGGTCCTCTCCATCTGACTCTTCTGGAAGCTCATCTGGGGAGGCACAGGAAGAAAGAGGAGTTAAGAGAAAAAAAGGCAGACTGGTATTTTTGATCTGATGCACAAATGTCCTTAACTTACACAGATTGGGGTAATGCCAAAAGCTGAAGTTAGCTTTAAGTTATAACGCTCAATTATTAGTCATATAAGACTTAAAAGATAGCAGTTGTTGTTTCTCTTTTTGCTGGCAGTTTGCACTCCATACATGTAACATGGAAGCAGTGACACTGCACCAGAAAAAAAGGTAAATGGCATCAAGTAGCATTCCATATCTAGTGGTTTATTTAGGCACGTGCCTGAGTTTAAGGTATGCAGGGCACAAAAGATTCATCATAGGGCCCAATGTGCCACAACCCAGAGTTGGAGGTGGTAGTGGTGTGGTGTGGTGTGGGGTGTGGTGGTGGTGTGTGTGTGTGTGTGTGTGTGTGTGTGGGGGTGTGTGTGTGTGTGTGGGGGGGGGGGTCAATCTCAATAAATACTGACACACACATGACGCTTGGAAGCTAAGGTTAAGCTTGCTAGCATCTCTTTCGTCCAGGCCTTTACACCCCTGATAATATGCCTAGAGGCCACTAGTGGTTTTTGGGCCCTTAGTACAGCACAACCAGGGGCTTCCTACAACCCTACTACCTGCCCTGTCATGCTTACTCCCCATATCCACACCTTCCTTCACCCTAAAGGTTTTTGGATATTGTTATTTTTCAATACATTTTTTTCCCATGTCCCTGGGAATATGCAAGGAACACCAGAGCATGACCGGGGTTGTGCCAATCTTTTTTTCCCATTAAATGGTGCCCTCAGACGGGGACATTTGCCACATCTATGCCTTACTTTATAAAAAAAATCACAATCTTTGGCAGAAACAGCAGCATAAAGGCAGTGCTCAACAGAAACACCTTAAAACACAAAGACAATCCCTACTACTTTCCCCTAAGTTCAGCAAGTCATAGAGTTAACAGTGAAGGATTATATAAAAACATGACAGTAAAGCAAAGAGGAGAAAAAGAGTGTGACTGTCTTGTTACAGACTCACCTTCTCCAGGTCTGCCTGCAGCACGTTGTGTTCTTTTTTGGACTGTTGCAGCTCTTGTGTCAGCTTGGTTCTGGTCTGGTTCAGCTGCTGGTCCAAAGCATGATGGGAACTCTGCAGCTGGGCAAGCTCCTATACACAATATTCAATTTAATTTATAATACCTGATAAAATAAGAATATGAATGGCTATATAAGACACAATCCAGCTCATCAGACCTTTTGACTGTCTCTCTCCTGGTCCTTGAGTTTCTGCTCCAGAGCTCGTCTGCAACTCTCAGCGTTATGTCTCTGACAGTTCATCTCCTCTGTGACTTGTTTGAGCTTCTGCTCAATAGACGAACACTGGGAACAACATGCATGATCTTTGTCAGTAATCGACAAGACTTCTTTCTTTTTCAAACTTATGATTTTTAAGCTATCAAGCATCAAAAGATACAGGCAGATCTATTACGTTTTAATCCAGTCTCAAACTACCAGTGAACACCCACCTTGGAAACAGCCTGTTGGTGTCTGTCTGTAGCTTGACTGAGCTCATGGTTGGTCTTAGCCAGGTCCCTGTCCCGTTCACCCAGCTCCTTGCGGGCCTGATTCAGTTGTGTTTGTAGTTCCTGCAGCTTGGAAGCTTGGTTACGAATTTCCTTTTCCTGCGTGGACAGATTCCTCTCCAGCTCGGTCACACGGCTCCGTAACTCTGGTGTGGACACAGTATAAACTAAAGCTCTGCTGCTGAACATAATCAATGTGTCTAATATGAGGGCAGCCTATTTTTTAAAAGAGAAAATCAGTGTGAAAAATAAAAAGCTCCCTTGTATAACACAGTGTAAATAAATGATAAATTGCTAACCTTGGTTAATGGTCTTCAGCTGCTCTGCCTGATGGGATGATCCACTGGGACTGTGCATAACTACTGAAGAGCTCATCCGCTGGCTGGGCTTAATGGGTGTCTCCTCATGGGCATCCCAAAGGGAGGTCCCCCGCCTCTTTAGAGGTGTTTCCATGGAATCCAGAGTTGGGCGGCCATGTGCCTGATCCTGTTGTTGCCATGGGAATATAGAAGAGCCAGCTTGGCGGGCAGCAATGTCCTTATGGCTAACACTGGCTGATGTCTGATTCAACAGCTAGAAGAAAAAAGAAAAGAATAAGTTAAGTTGCAATCAATGACAAAGAAAAAGCCAATAAATAAAAATAGCCTCACCTTGACTTGCAGAACTTTGAGCTCAGTTTCTAGTATTTTTCTTTCTTCAACCTCCTGGCTGTATTTCTCCTGAAGCTCCTCTAGTCTGTTGTCTATGGACAGAGAAACCATGTTTGGGTGAACTTACACAAGCACCCACAGTCAGTCTGATACATATTGCAAACTCCCTTGAAATGTTGCAAGCAGAGGAGAGGCAAAATTCAAAGTCAAACAGGCAGAAAAGCTGCAAATCTAAAAAAGCAGAGGAAAACCAAACATAAAAGCTCTGGCATAATTGACAGATAAAGCAGCACAAAACACTTAGGATAAAAAAATACTCTGAATACCCTGTTTGTAGGCAGGAACAGGAGCTGGAGTAGGAAAACTTTTCTGTGGGGTGGTGTAGGGTTGAAGCTCAGAAGAGGATGACGACAAGGAGGAAGAGCCTGCAGGCTGAGAACGATCCAGTTCATTTTTGTACCTGAACAGGTGAAATAACAATTAAGATGATATTAACACCCCAGCCTCCACTCATATGAATGTGCTTATCAATAGACAATGAACTCACTTTTTCAGCTCCTGCTCTAGTCGTTCAATAGTCTTCCTGCAGGAGTTTAGTTGACCCTCTAGGTAGCTGACCTAGGTTGAGAAAGTAACCAAAGAAGGCAAATCTCCCTCAAAGTGTAATCATGGTTTCATATTCCTTTGTTAGTATTTGGATGTTATGATTGTGTCCTGGATGTAAAAGTTTCATTCATAAAAATGATCAAGATGATAAACTAACCTGCTGCTCTTTGACTCCGAGGTCATGGCATGCCTTTTGACGGGCTTTCTCCAGAGCGTCACATGACTCCACTAAAGACTGGTTCTCTCTTTTCAAGGCAGAGGTTTCGGTGCGTTCATTGTCAGACTACAGATAAGGAAACATAACGTTAACAGTTGTATTTCTATCTTATACAAATTTTTATGATCTTTGTGTTTTTCTCAAAAGAGTTACATGCAACTTTGTTATTTTGACGCAGACCTTTTGTTTCTGTTTTTGCAGGGCTGCTTCTAGAGAGTCCAGCTGAAACTGTTTCTGAGACCTCTCCTTCTTCAGTTTGTCCAGCTGGACCTCCATCTCCTGGATCTTCTGCAGGGCTTTCCCTGGAAGTCCATCCTTCCACTCCTCCACCGCCCAGCTCATGGTTTATAACCTGACAGAAGAGATGCCAACTTATCAAATACACAGAAATATTACATACAGCTATGAAATGAAAACAGTTCTTTCTTAGAAACACAGGTGAGATAAAGCTAAAGTTTAATTTAAGCTTCTGATCCAGTGGCATTCAATGTGTGGCTCATGAGCCACACGTGTCTCTCTTTTATGACAACGTGTGGCTCTTTTAAATCTTGGAAGAATAATTCTCCAGAAGACCGTAAAAAAGGGACATTTTGGCCTCAGAAATGATCCATTGCAAATCACATCAATCAATCTTTCCACATGTACACAGGAGGCTTGAAATGTCGAATTTGTCAACCTTTATTATTTGTCTGTATGTTTCAATTGGATGTGTGCAAGAAAGAACATGGAAAAAATTTACAGATTCTTGAGAAAAGGGACAAAACATGTTTCAAACTTGACACTGTACTTAATTTCAGGGCTCTGAAGTGGATATTCGTGTAGGTTTAGGTCTAGACTAGAAGTTGTACATAGGATCAGATATTTAATTCAAGTTTTTTTTTTTTGCAAAATGACTTTTACCCTATCATATCCTGATTTTTGTCAATTCTGTCAGACACACTAAAATTTATTTCATTTTTATTTTATCAAAGCAAGATAAATGTCAGGTTTTCAGTTATCTAATGGTATTCAGTACTGATATTTAGTCACATAATGCATTATTTCAATCATGTTTTAATGTTTCACTCATCTGAATAATCTAATCTTTGACTTTCTAACTCAACCTTTAATATTATTAACCATAACAAACGAATTTTTTAAATACATTTTCTTATTATTGCATATAGATTTGCTTGTATTTTAACAAATAAGAAGAATAAAAATGAACTGAGAATACGGCATTTTTAAAAATTCAATGAACAAAATCATCATCTGACACAGTTGACAATGTGGATACAAAATAGGTTTGATGGTGATTCTTTCAAAGGTATTCTTCAACAAAACGGCTTTTTGGTTGACAAGGGTTGAATACCACTGTTCTAGTAAGCAATAATCCCACAAAGAGGCGTTAGTTTCTACGTTATCCTAAACAGCTACCAACCAAAACAATAATAATATTAGTGTTTTCGGTCTTCTAGTAAAGCCAAGCATCACCCATTTTATTTTGTAGAGACAGTAACATACAGTATATTCGGAGCTATTTGCATGTTTTTAAAACAAAACGAGCACAGCGAAGTTAGCAAACCATGCTAGAGAAGCTACGTAGCTAACCTAACGTAAACTAACGTCCATGATTCAAACACGGTTCAACATGTTTTATTCAGCAACTTAGCTCTTAAACCCACAACTAAGATATTAAAAATTCTAACATGAAACATGTTATGAATGACACTTGTACGCCATGCAAGTCACTAGTTTCCTTTCAGTATAACGATAACCTGACTGTGTTGAACATGGTTGTCGCAAACGTAATTTGGATTTTAACGCATCTATTGCTATTAGTCGTAATTAACCAAGATTATCAACTGGAAAAGAAAAATAAATATGCGTTCAGAAACTTGTTATTGTTTACTTAGAGCTAATATTAAAGTCATATGACGGACGTGATAAAGTATCACTTACTTTGGGCGCGATGCTCCTTTATCTCTCACTCACTGTTTGGGTTGTCTCGTTGAAAAATTCAAACTGAAGCAGAGGAAACCGCAATCCGCACAACTCCTCGTCCATTGGCTACTTCACGTGACGTCAGTCATACCGCTTTCACGATTGGTCTAGGTTTGCGCTTGTCTCAACAGTGCCACCATGTGGTTTGGTCGTGTTAATGAAACAGTTGGTCGTCCTGCACACAGCAGACCATAGGCTGTGTGACAGGGTTGGAAATGAACTTTTTCACTTACCTGCCACAGTGGCCGTGGATTCAATTAATGTTTTAGAGAGTGCTACCGGCCACTGTCAGAAAATCCAGTATAGTTTTAGTGCGCCAATTCTTAATGTAAACATAATACCTATACTATGATATTAACTGTCTTGTAAAAAAGGTAGCTGATTTTTTTGTGTCTACAAATTTCCTGGTTATATAAAATATAAAGTGAAGCATATTCATCCAAACAAGAGTCATACTGAAATTTATTAAGTTCAGAGGCTCATATTTCAGTAATGCATTCCCAAAAAAGAAAACATTCATGCCTGATAGAGTAACAGTTAATTACAAAAAGGACAAAAAACATCAAGTAGGTGTCCTTTAGTCTGGTATTAAACGTGCAGCATGAATATGTTCTGTTAAATCAATCTGTTGTGCCTCATTTTTTTTTTTTTAACTTTAATGACATCACAGAAGAGGAAAACATCATATGCATGCTTTTGAGTCCAGCCAGAAAATAAAGAGAAGATCTGGTAAACATAGTTTTTGTATATCTTTTTTTCTTAAAATTGCGCATTTTTTCCCCACTGTGTTTTAAAAAATCATTTACAAGAATAAACATTTGGACCAGAGTTGCACACATACAGAGCTTTAAGGCAGGCGCCCTCTAGATGCATGTTTGCAGGGGACAAAAAGAGTCATTAAGCAGGAGTTGCTACAAATATGACCACTGGCAACTCAACAGCTCTTAACAGTGTGATTTTCTCTATCCCTCATTAACCAACACTGACGTGGTTCACACAGTTGCATCCATAGTGAGAGAGAAAAAAGCTACAGGCATTAAGGTAAAGGAATCAGACCTGTGCCTTTTGTTCTTCTGACGGTGCGTTGCATGAAGTCTGAAGGCAGGCAAACTGTCCAGTGACAGAAACAGATATGAATCAAACCAAATGTGCTTACAGGCTTGCCATTTTGACATCATTTTATCATAACTGTACAAAACTTGAGTGGAGTGTAAACACTTGGAGATGGAAATTTAAACACTGCATGCTCAGTCTACAGATTTAGAAACAGCAACAACAGATACAAATGTGCCATTTTTTTTTTTACAAAATAAAAATGTCTGTATGCGTAAAACAAAACTTGTTACAGGAGCAGTAAGTGCTCCTTCTGCTCATGATCTGTATCCATCTAAAACTCGCTTATATCTATTACCAACTTGACATACTGCCTAAGTTTCATGTACTTTCCTTCTTTCTAAAGTAAATGCTTTGTTAGTAAGAAGCCATGTGGTCTCACACATTGCTTTTAATCTTTGAAGAGTCCAAAATAAACATTGCATTTAACATATTAAAGAGATATGAATTCTCATTTTCAAGAACAGTTCATCCACCTTCCTTGGATAATTAAAAATGTATGAAGATGTTAAATGAGTAAATAATTCAACCACTGCTGCCATAGTGGTGTCATTGCAGAGCAAAAACAATCTCGATCCATGAGCTGAGAACACACTAGAAAGATTTATAATGCATTTCTTGACCAAACGCAACAAAAGCTACAGAGCTGCGTTTTTGTTTTCCTGAGAGCAGAGGGGCTCTGATCCAGAAACATCTGTCAGGTTACAGTACAAATGTCTTCCCTGTGACTTTGGATACAAACTGGTCTCAGAACCGCTCCCCTGGTTAAGGATACACTGTGAAGATTTTTGTAGCTGGTTCCTTGTTTGTTAAAGGCGACATATTATGCAAAAATCACTTTTTCAGGCTTTTCTAACACAAATATGTGCCCCTGGCCTGTCCACAATCCCCTCAAATACCAGAAAAATCCATTCCCGTTCCCCCTCTCTTTCTTCACCTTTCAGAAAATGTGTGCTGAAACAAGCCATTCTCAGATTTTAGGGGTAGTGACCTCACCAGGGGCGTTAGCACCCACCCCCAAGTTTGATTGGCTCTCCCCCATTTGGAGGAAAGTTCTGCCCTCCTCTACTGACCCTCTCAGCTGCCAGCTGACATGCTGGATAGCTCAGTGCGTTACCCTGCTGGCTAACTTTGGATAAAAGTGTCTGTAACATCAGGAGTGCTGCATCCATTTCCTGAGAGGGGTGTGGTCAGGGGCGGAGTCAGACAGCTAATTACCATTTAAAGCCACAGACACAGAAACGGCTCGTTCTGAGAAGGGCTGAGACAGAGGGGTTTTTAGACATGCAAAAATCCAATACTGGAGTGTTTTTTCAGCAACAAACTTCACAGGCATGTTTTGGGGACATTTGAGACCAATATAAACTTGTCTTAAAAGGGTAAAATATGTCCCCTTTAAACCGTGGCCCTTTTGGTCAACAAGCCCCATGAAAAAAAATACAAACACAACATAAACAATAAAACGTGCAACAACTTTTCTGGTTCTTTTAAAGAAGTAGAACATACTGTAAGACAGGCTGATCCAAAAACTGCTCCTTCATTCAGGAATAGTTGTTTGCATTTCTTCTCCACTGCTACAGAGTACCTGATGCATGGTCAGTCATTATGTTTTCACAGTTTCAACAGGAACATATGAAGCTAGAAATTCTGTTGATTTTTTTGGTAGAGTTAAAATGCATTATAGCTGTGGAAAGGTAGTAATGCCCTCTCTAACAACTACTCACCAATTTGTAGAGAAGTAAAAATCAATAAATGACAGCTGGGAGCAAAGCTGTGCAGCCAGCACAGCTGCCAAAGACAAACACTGGTTAAACAATGTGTGGATGGGTATACAGGACACTGTGAAATATTACAGCTCAGCAAAGTCTGAACACAGAGGCTCTGTAGCCGTCATGTGAAAGCTTTGTTTCATTTCAAAGACAGCTTTAAAGGCAGGAACAAAGTTCTTTTATACTGATGTGATCCTTTTTTGATTTGTGTTGACTGTGTTGAATGACCTTCATTCCAAACAATTCAGCTCCAAATTGTCTGCTTTCATCTTAGGTCTGACAGGATGTAGCTGAGTGCAAATATAAACATGGTCTTCCTCAGCAAGAATATGTTGACAGTGGACATAAAAAAAGAAAGATGCCTGAAGAGGCAAGAAGAACAGCAGAGTGGGTGACGGCAAACACAGAGGTATAAGATGCATGGCATGCAGCTGTGGTGAGTTCTTTTGTTGTCGCTTTAAGAAGGTTCCTCAACCCAGCAGCTTCATCTTTAATGTTTTTGCTCCTCCTGTTATTCCTCCTTTATTTCTGATCCTCGATCTCTCGCTTGACCTCAGCTACATAATGGTGATCCTTACCGTGAGCCACCTCCATGATAGCAAGCGCCTGTGGACATAAAAGCAGCGTTTTGAAATCATTCAGATATTATTTTGTTAGAGTAGAACACAGGACACACCAATTACTATGATATTACATTTCTAAATGTCTTATTTGTCCCAATGAGGATGCCTTTTGCAACTCAATTATTTAATCATCTTCTGCTAAATTTCACCAAATCCATTTTACCCACAGTAGTTTAATCTGTACTCTGCCATCAAAACAGACAAAAACAAACCTTTTTCAGAGCTTTGACTCCTTGCAACTTCTTCTCCAGACCCAAATACAGCCGTCCCAGTTTGAGGTACATAGACGCCACATTGAGAGAGTAGGCTGGGTAGTGAACGCTGCAAAGAGGATATCATTTATTTATCAAACTAAGCAGTGAAGAGAAACATTGAGATCATATCAAGCTGGGAAAATAGAGACTAAAGTGGCCTGTGAGGGTTCTCACTCATCTAGGTCATGATAATTCTTTATTCAAAAAGCAACTAGACTTGAAAGATAGCAAGTTAGCACTACAGAAGCTGAAAGCACAATAAACGATCATATGACATTTGTAAGTAATGTAAGTATGAAAAATAAAACAAAATTACTGCATGTAAATTGTGTTTTGTATATCATGTCTGCTACATATGACTTTTACATTAGTGTGAATATATGCAGTTCCAAAGAAGGATGCAATCATAACATAGAAATCAAATTTTCAAATATCAAAAGAAGCTTCCTTGGAATTGTTTTTAAAGAAATTCAGGGCAGGTGAGATGAAAGAAGCCATTCAGGTTTACTATGTGACTCAAAATATCCCTTCTCCATACTTTATCTAGAAAGCAACCACACTGTAATGGCTCTAACTGTAAAGACAGACCACTGTGGCTATCCTGGACTTTTCAAAGACCTCCTCTGTACAGGAAGTGCTGCTGTACAACCGGTTATCTCAAAGGATTGATTACTGCCTTCCCACGGTCAGTTTACCTGTATGGACCAATGATCTTCTCTCCATATCTCATAGCTCCGTCCCAGTCCTGCATGTACAGACACACACCCATGGCCTGATACATCATGTGCAGCATGTAGACATTGGTTTCTGCAAAAATAGCTCCCATCTTCTCCTGGCTGAGCTCACACATCTCCAGCAGCTCACTGGGGGGTACAGCAGAGTCAAGGAAGAATGATGCATACAACATAGAGGAACAAGAGGAGGCTGGAAAGAGTACATTTTCCTTTCAAACTGAGCAGATGAAAGATAGTCGGTGGGGAAATTGGTTTTGTAGAAAAAAAGGATATTTTTGTAGTGTTTGGCTCTCCTGAACTCTTCAATAACGTTTTTGGCATAACGGACCATAGATCGGATTTCCTCTGGCTCTGGTGGAGCACTCAGCTTCCTGATCTTCATTTTTTCATTGTCCTATAAAAACAAGAGAAGAAATCAGTTTTTCAATTACATAAACTACACAAGATACAAAGGATTTTTGGTAAAAAGTCACTGGTTAAACTAAAACAGTCACAATTTTATTAAACTGTATAGGTTAGTCCTGAACAGCATTCAGCATGCTCCTATTGAAACAGTCATTTTGAAGATGCTTAAACACTTAAGAAGTCATGTCCATTTACATCTACTGAGTTTTGATCAAGATAATTTACTTTCCCCTTGCACAGTGGGAAATAGGCCAGAGACAAACATTTAAGTCACACATGTTATCGCTAATTCAACTATGCAACAAATAATGCTGCAAATAAAAGCATTTAACATCAGCTGAGCTAGGTCAAACACCTTGAATTTAAACATATATTGTAATCTACAAGTGTCGGCCAAATATGGCAGACAGGGATGTCTGGAAGACTATTATTCCATTATTTTTCCTGTATATCCATTTCCATCTTTTAACAAATGTGAGATACCATATGGTAAGTTCAACAAAAAGCAAATATTAGCTTTAGCTCTCCCTTAATTGTAACATAAAGATGACTGAGGTTTGGTACCTTGGAGCTGGTGGTGCATTCAGTACACTGGCACATGAAGAAGTAGGAATCTAACAACCTCTCTCTCCTGTCCTCTGTTGGATAGAGCAGATCTATGTAACTGTCACACACCTGCAGAGGGAGAGAGCAAGAAAGGGAGGGAAATTGGAAGACAATTGCATGTGATCTTGAATTTTTCACACTGAAGGCATTGTTGAGAATTGAGTATTCACCTCGTCTCCAGGGTTTATCTCTTGAACAGCTCTGACCTCAGCCACTGTGCCTTTATAAGTCACTATTACATTTGGGTTACAGCTGTGGTTCATCAGTGCTACACTGGACAGGAAAAAAGAAAGAATCACAGAAGTTTAAGAAAAATATCTGTCAGAATTCTGAAATTAGCAATTAGCATCTTCATTATGTTGACACTATAAAAGGTTTTTGATTCATAATATTGGATTTAATACTAAAATCTTCTCAACAGCTGCCGACAGGCCAACAAACAGAATCTGTGTACATATGCTTTAGTTCAGTCCCTTATTGTTGAGTTGATCTGCAGGTATGGATGTGGTGGGCAAAGGGGACAGGGAAGGCCAGAGTACCAAGTTATAACTGTTTTCAGCAAAGATTAACTGATTTCAGCACATTTATCACATGACAGTAAGACTCCACAGTATTTTGGTGCTAAAGGAGAATAGCACTTATTGAAGTGAAAAAATGTTCAACTTTGGCAAAGTTTTGCAGTTAAAAAATAACAGGACAAACCAATTGCAATTCAAGGTTTGTTATATACACTCACCGGTAACTTAATTAGGTATACCTATGTGTTAGACTACTCACTGGTGCAAACCTCTCAACAGCCAATCACATGACAGGACCAAAACTTTTAGGCATGCTGACATGGTCAAGGTGATCTACTGAAGTTCAAACTGAGCATCAGAATAGGAAAAAAAGGTGAATAAGTGACTTTGAACGTGCCGTGGTAGTTAGTGGTCCAGCAGGCTTCATGCTTATGCAAAATTGTGACCCCACCATTGTCTCCACAGAATAGACTCTTTAGACCAGGCAGCATTTTTCCTATCTTGTGTGTACAAGAACAGCTGACATGAGTGCTACCCAGTGTGGTCTTCTGCTCCTATAGCTCATTTGCTTCAAGGTTCAACGTGTTGTGTGTTCAGAGATGCTCTTCTGCATACCTCTGTTGTAATGAGTGGATATCTGAGCTAATGACCATGTTAGCATGTACTTGAGTATCCCGGTTTCTGTCTATTTTTTTGAGTATCACGATTTCTGTTCGTGTATGTTTACGTTTTCAGAAACGGTTTTGAGAAATCTGGTTCTGCTACCCTGAGAACTCCCAAAGAAAACAGGATACCAGGCCATGTATACACAGTATCCCATTTTCTCACAGCTGTAGTAAACTACCTGCGCGGGCGTGACTTTTATGAAGCTATTCATTTAACTTCAGATACTTTGATATACGTCAGATGTGTGGCAGACGGACAGTTGGATCCCTTTCACCTGAAGAGAGTGTGTGACAACCAGGCTGTTGTGCCTGCAGCGGGTCAGTCAGCAAATCTACAGGTGCATCTCAAAAAATTAGAATATCATGAAAAAGTTCAATATTTTTTGGTCACTCTTTCTGAAAGTGAAAACAATATATTATATAGACTTGTTACACATAGAGTGAAATATTTCAAGATTTTATTTCTTGAAATGTTGATGATTATGGCTTACAGATAAGAAAACCCAAAATTCAGTGTCTCTAAAAATTAGAATATTACATAAGATCAACAAAAAAAGGGTATTTTAAACAGAAATGTCAGGCTTCTGAAAAGTATGTTCATTTATATGCCTTCAGTACTCAGTTGGGCCTCCTTTTGCATGAATTACTGCATCAATGCGGCATGGCATGGAGGCGATCAGCCTGTGGCACTGTTCAGGTGTAATGGAAGCCCAGGTTGCTTTGATAGCGGCCTTCATGTCATCTGCATTGTTGGGTCTGGTGTCTCTCATCTTCCTCTTGACAATATCCCATAGATTCTCTATGGGGTTCAGGTCAGGCCAGTTTGCTGGGCAACCAAGCACAGTAACACCATGGTTATTGAACCAGCTTTTGGTGCTTTTGGCACTGTGGGCAGGTACCAAGTCCTGCTGGAAAATGAAATCAGCATCTCCATGGTGCTTGTCAGCAAAAGGAATCATGAAGTGCTCTAAAATGTCCTGGTAGATGGCTGCATTGACTGTAGACTTCAGAAAACAAAATGGACCAACACCAGCAGATGCCATGGCAGCCCAAATCATCACAGACTGTGGAAATTTCACACTGGACTTCAAGCAACATGGATTCTGTGCCTCTCCACTCTTCCTCCAGACTCTGGGACCTTGAAGAGGTTACTACTATTACTACTTTTCCATTCCAATTTAAAATGCTGACAATGTCTTGGACTTGAACTGCAATAATACTGTTGAATCTGAGGTGACTTCAATAAACTGCTCCTCTTCTGCAGGGCTGAAGTCATCAGCTGGTGCTGCTTAGCCTGGCCTTGCCACACACCCCTGTTATAACCCTGTGTCCCCTAGGGGGGCCCATGGCCCACTTTGGGAACCACTGAGTTAATTTTTTAACCAATTTACTTGTGGGATTGCTTAGCTCTTTCTTGGTATCTCAACTGAACTTTCATAGTGGTTGATAATTATAAAATGCATCATATTCATAAGAATTGGAACATTGTACTATGTGATGTCGGCATTCAATAGTGTTGGCCCAAAATAATTCACAGTGGTCTTATTTTTCCTCAGATACAAAAAAAAATGCCACAGTGTGAGTCGTAAAAATAAACATCACAGATACCTGCGTAGATATGATTCAGTGATTAGGAACCAGGATACTAGTGTTTCTCATGAATACACGGATATTCATAACCAGGTTTTTCTGTGCTCATGTAAACATGGTATCCTGGATATTTTCAAAACCAGGATATGACTTATAACCAGGTCACAAAAGTCTATGTAAACACACTCACTGTTGCCTTTCTATGCCTCAGCACAAACCGGTCGGGCAATTCTCCACTGACCTCTGCCATCAAACACGGCCTTTCAAATCAGAGAACTGCCACTCATTTAATACTTTGGATCATCCTCTAGAAACACTACAGAAGGTTGAGTATGAAAATCCCAGTACATAGGCAGTTTGTGAAATACTCTGACCAGTCTGTCTGGTACCAACAACTGCAGTGGATTTTTCTCCAGTATATGCTTGGTTTGAACTTCAAGAGACTAAATACAGTGCATTAACGAGTTGAACAGGTATACCGCATGATTTGACACATGAGTGTGCCATCACTGGTGCTAAATTCAAGTATTCATATATTATTTTTCACTGCAAGGTATTGTTGTTCGGTGCTGACGTGCTGTCATGGACTACTTACTCAGGAAAAACAGCTGATCCGAGATGAGAGAGCTCCTCATCCTCAATAGTAAAGCCGTTACAGTTAACCTGCAGCCAGAGACAGAACAACACAAAAAGGAAAGACAGACAGAGAATGCAGGATGAGTCATATGATAACTGAAACAATCCTATCACTCATCTGCGCTGTAACACTCGGCAGCACTGACAGACTGATCAGGTTAAAGAACTAAAAGCTGCAGAGTAACACAAACGGTAGGTGTATGTGTGATACAAATCTTGTACTATTTACTGTGAAGCTGAGAAAAATGAGCATAGTGCAGTTAGATTTTTGGTGTGTTTGGATGCTTGTTGAAACCCAGCATGTCATTACACAAATCATAAGGGGTTAACACTTGTCTGAGTGCAAGCTGAAACCCCTGCTGCTTGTCTAACCAATCACATGACAAAGGACACACCTTAACAAAGATCTTTCAGAAACTGTAAGGTCAGTAATCATCTGTCTAGAAATGGCATCTCATCACAGTTCCAGGTAGTGTTTGTACTCTTGATTACACATAAATATAAAAACCTGTTAAGGTGCACTCAGAGTCACACAGCTCTGACCTGTAGGTGGCATAAAACAGGGATTGTTCATGTGATGCTGATAAAAACCCACAGAGTACAGACTGCTATGATGACACAGCAAATTAAACCTTAAACATCCTATGGTTAGATCAGACTTTTGGAAATAAGAACCATTACCTGTGCAAAGAGCTCGGTGAGAGCCTGGTCGTTTGGGATGTTGCTGATGTGTTTGGAGTAAAAGTGATGCAGCGCTGCAATGTCTGCCTGGTTCAACTCGTCCTTCTCACTGTCCATCTTATCTAAATCTGGAGGCAGATATGAAGAGAAGATCAGAGGACACAGAAAACAAAGATGAAAGACATGAGAGAATGTCAAAAATTAAAAGTAGAGCTCCACTGAGAGACGGTCTTGGTTTATTCTAGGTTGTACATCACTTAAATGAAAGTTAGTGGGCAGTTATGTTGGAAATAGTTTACACTTTACATACAAGGAATCTTAAATTGATTAAAAAAACTTGGCAGTGAATTCATTCAACTACAAATAATACACAGATGACACCAAACACCTCAGCAACTATATAAGTACAACTGTGGCTCAGTTAGCAGACTACAAGAGAGAAACATATTCTCTGCTTGATAAACCTGATAAGCTCACATGGGGTACCTATATTAGCTGGATACACAGAAGCCATTATTGTAATATCTGGACTATTCTCTTTAATGGATGACACTTAGCAGGGAGTTACATGCTCTGGCTGTGCTCTGTTAGGTCTGGGCCATTTAAAAAATAAATATCTAATCAAGTACTTGAGTATATTTTAAAAATGGTTTCAATTTTTCATTTCAAGTCATGTTTATATTAATGTTTTTTATGGTTTATTGTAAATTACCTCCTGTGGCCACACTTTGGGAAGCACTGCTCTATCTTATGTCCTCCTTCTCTTAAACCTCTTCAATTTCTAGATAGACTTTATTTATTCCATTACTCTTCCAATGTGAATTGGGGTGTTTGTCTTTTACCGTTTGAAAATCAATAAAAGGTTGAACACAAAAAAAGACATCTTAAATCCAAAAGGCATATCAGAGAGATTACTGAGTATACCCAGGTTTTCAAAGAAATGTATTACATAGCTACAGAAATTACTTTCCCTATTGATAACTGTGAGGCAAATATCACCTTAGAGCTGGGCAATTATGGCAAAAATCAAAATCACAATTTTTTTTACCTCAATTACTATTAATGAACGATTACCCCCCCCCCCATCTCTGTTCTGTAAATATCTGTATAGTTTTAAAATGAATCACTGAAAGGAACATGAACTGATTAACAATTTATGGTTATTAATTGAAACAACTGAAATCAAAACACACATCAGCTGAAACGAAACTGATATTCTTGTGTTCAAATACATGGACTGACGTGGCCATCAAATAGGCTGGGTGGATCTGGCACCGTGTAGTTCCTAGAGCAGTTTCAGCAGCTGCTGCTTTCTATTGTTGTTTTGACAGGTTGCAACCTAATTTGGCAACCAGCTGCCATATTAGGTTGCAGAGAGACTTTTTAGGAAGGGTCATCCATTTAACAGAGAACAGGGAACGAACATACATAAAATCCAAACAACTGTTAAGGTTTTCTTTAATTCCATACCAAATTGTTGATAATCTTTAATGTGGTCCCTCAATGGATCCATTATTGTTAAGAAAGTTCAGAGAATACTAACGCAACAGGCCATGTGTCATTGTCAGTCAAACACACACGCATGCACACAGACACAGGCACACACCGGTGGCACCAGGCAGCAGCTGGCCACTGAACTGTTCTGTGTGCATGAGAGACAGTTGTGAAGGTTAATTCTGTGTCAATCCTCTGATGACACATCTGAGCCTGAAACAACAGCTCAGGCTAAATGATATTACCACATAGGGCACTGAAAACTGTTTGTGGCCTCTTACATTCTAACATTGTCTGGTCCGGATTACTGGGAGCAGCTTCAACACTGGTTTTTGATTTAACTTAATAATATAAACTGAACAGCTGTGTTACACTTAATCTAGAAAACAACACAGATCCAAAACAGGAAACTCCACAGTAAAGCAATGAATCCCACCTAATTAAAACCTCTGAGATTCTGTGTACAATCACAATAAAGTGGGGTGAGTATCTTTTTCAGTGGCACAGTGGCAGTGATTTAAAAAGCAATGAAGAGAACATGAAATTACAGCACAGAGAAGCCAGGGATTAAGGTCCCAGCACACTGCACACATGGACTGAATGAAAAGAGACAGAACCAGGACTGGAGGCTACAGCTGAGGATATTAATAGACACTCTGCTACAACCACACACGCTCACACACACTTCTTGTAACTAACAGCGCAGCCAAATGTAACTACACACGCTCATATATTCATACACACATCTGCTTACGTGCTTCAAACTCTTTGAGCAGCAGCAGCCTCTCTGACGGGGTGCGCTCTGTTGTGACTCTCTGCAACATGAAACAATCAGAACACACAAGCTTTTTATTACAACAATGAAATCAGGCAAAATAAAACACATACGACTCTATATTTCTATTTTAATTGTATTGCTTATTAAAGCATGTGGTTTCATTTTAGACTTTCTGGTCAATAAAACATTAGAACACAACTTTATATTGTCAACACTGGCTGCAGGTACCTCAACAGTGTGGGAGTTCAGTTTCAAATGATATGTTTTAGGTAATGAGAAATGACAGCGATGCCTTTCAGGTTCTTTCAGAACTAAAATAAATGAACAGCAAAGACAGATCAACTTTCATGTTCCTATCTAGTTCTCGTGCAGACGTATAGAAATAACACTGCTATCACCTGAGTTACTGCACTGCAGCTGCTCTATGACATAAATAATCATCAAGCTCATAAAACCAAATTATCATCAAGCATGGCTCTTTCACATTTGAGTCTTTATCATGTTTAAAATGTGTTATAAATCTTTAAATTTGCATTTTTACATTTGATCTTTTAGCCATGAGCTTCAAACTTGACTGATTATTGTGAGTTTTTCTTGTGTTTTCTGCCCTAACTGATTTCTGCAGTCCCTGTGTGCAGATAAAACTTTAACTTGCACCTAGAGGCCGCACATTTTACAATAATTCAGCCATTTTTTATGTTGGTACTCGCATCTGTGTTTAGTCAATAAAAATGCTTACCATTAGAAACATGATTTATCTTGTCTAAACTGCAGAACTTTAATTAAAGCTTTTCTAGATTTTAAAGACTCACTTCCACTAAATTTAAGACAATTTCAAAGCACGTTTATAGTTCTTTGTCTAGTTTGTGTCATAAGCACTCTCTATTATGGGGGAGACAAAACATCTAAATGGCAACATATCATTATCCTGACTCTCGTGTAACATTATCGTATCATTGATGTCAAATATTCTAGGGGCTGACACTCGACTGGTCGGTTGGTTGATTGATATGCTCTTATCCAACTGAGATCCTGACATTCAGATAGTTGTGCACACGTGAGAAGGAAATGGTAGCAGAAGACAGAGGAGCACTGCAGCACTGGGCAATACAGATAGAGAGGCACACATAGTGATGCAGACCATGTTATATTCTGATAAACTGAAACTCAACACAAAGATGCAGGAGCTCTTTTTCAGAGCATCAACCCCTGTAGTCTGTTTAATTAATCGGTCAGAAAATGTGTTGTATTTTTTGCATGCTTTGCAAGTCCCTGTATTAAGTCAGCATTAGTGTCTGTTACAAAGAGCAGAAGAGAGAAAAGATGATGTCTTCTGGTCATGAAGTCTTGACCAGTGAACTTTTTTCCTCTTCTCCTCGGTGAATAAACACTGTAAGCGGTCTGATGTATGCTAATAAATGACACAGCACAGGCTGGAACAAGTGATTCTGTTAAAAGTCATTGTTTTAAAAAAATACAAACACTGATCTGAGGTTATTTTGTAAGCTATATGATGCTTATATACTTATCGTGCCATAATCAGTGAAATCATGTGATTATAGTCAGGTGCACGCTAATAATCTCTGAGTCAGCTGTTATTTTGACAACATAATGAGGATGAATCTAATCAGTAATGATTAATAAAGCTTGTTTTGTTAATCTTTAAGATGATTAAAACTACAGGAGTTTTCAGTGAGTAACATGTCATGGATTAAACTGATTTTGAGATAAAGTGAATGTTTCCTCTTGCTCTTTTTATCTGAACGACCAGTCAATTAGTCGGTGTGTGGGTGTATTTCAGTTGACTAAGTTTCTCTCTGGTTGACAACAGCCCTAAAATATCCATACTAATTTCTAAAAAGATAACAACCTCTGCACAGATATGTCAACTTAATGACTTAGTGAGATAAATGGTGGTAACTTAAACTGCAGTTAACTGGACAAAGAAGACAACATGAAGTCAGACAGCAGTGATGGCAACTGTATCATATCATATCATTATTGTGAATTACCCTGGGATATCCTACCCTTCAAGATGGGACAAATTTGCTTTTTGAGATTTCTTTGTTCTTACGGAACAGTTTAGTCTCACAACCCTGAATGTGATCTAACATCTAACTCATTTAAAAAAAAAATATTTTCCTGCATGGACATCCCCATGTTAGAAACAAGACAAAATCATCTCTGAACATTGAAACACTTCTACTCTTACAGCTTACTACTTTACCTGTTTCATGATGATCCTAGCCACGAGTCTGACCGTCTCTGATGGACACCAGTTTTCTCCATAAGCAACCATAGCCACACATTCCAGCTTGTGCATGGGCCAATCTCCTCTCTGAGTATATTCAGAGAGAAAGAGGAAGATAGAAATAACATCAGTTACAGAGAGACAGGAGAGGGGGACATAAAAAGCATGAAGGTGTGACAAAAAAAGAAATGTATTACTATTTATTCTTAGACAGCAAATCATCCATAAATGATTAGCTAAGGCAGGTATACCCCAGTTTCTCTCCGTATCTGTTGTTTCTCTCACACACAAAGAAATAAACTCCTCAGTTTTACTGCTGAGCACTGGGTTTATTTTTTTGTGCCATAAAAGTAAAACTAGACAGAGGCCAAGGGAGGAAAGGCTGAATCGTCATAGCAACAGCAGTGTAAGCATATGCTCTATCTCTTGTTCGCTGTTTTCTGCTTCAAGCTTTGTTTCAATATGTGGTTCAAGGACTACACTTTAATATATTAAATTGTTTGCCCCAGAAAAAAATAAACCCTTTCTTGATGAGGATTTATTCACAGAAAAGGCCCTAAACTGCCTAAAACAAATGAAGAGATGAGGATTTTCAGACTAAGGTTCCCTCACTTCCTCTCACTCAGAACTCTAAACCTTTCATGAAAAAGAAAGAGGAAACAGAAAGAAGTCTCACCTGACAGTCGACATTGCAGTAGTATGCCTGTTTACATTTTCCACATTTAGAAAGGTCTTCTCTCCTGTAACACAGAAATCAAAATACTTTACTACTGATGTGATATCATCAAGGTGTGACAAGATCTCCTGAGATTGAAATGTCATAAGTTTTCTTATTAAGGTCTGTTTTGAAGTGTTAATGCATAGACAAAACAGCAGCATTCATCATGACAGAACCTGATGTTGGACTGAATATTACCATGGAAGATTTCCCTGTTACTTTTAAAGCGCTTGTGAGGCAACTAGAAGCAAATCACTATCAAGAGCTGTTAAAATGTTCCATTTGGGTCATGACTAGACAAGACAGAACAGTATGCAAGCAGTGCCATTCATTACAATAGGATAATTAAAGACAACCCAAATTCCACAAAAGCTGTGACGCTGTATAAAATGTAAATAGAAACAATGCAAAGATGTCAAAATCTCATAAACCCATATTTTATCAGATATCAACAGCCAGTAATTTCACAGTTCCATGCAAAATAAAAGCACATTTTGGATTTGATGGCAGCAACACATCTACAAAATTAGGGACAGGGCAACAAAGGCTGGAAAAGTGAGTGGTACTACTGAATAACAGCTGACAACAGGCGTGGAACATGACTGGTTATAAGAGGAACATTTTAGAGAGGTTAAAGTCACTCAGAAGTAAAAATGAGCAGAAGCTCCACAATCTTCCAAAAACTGGATCTAAAAACTGTAGAATAATTTCAGAAGAATGTTCCGCAATGTATAATTGTGAAAACTTTGAATATCCCACCATCTACGGTACATAATATCATCAAAAGATTCTGAGAATCTGGAGAATTTCTGTGCACAAGGGACAAAGCTGAAGGTCAGTATTGAATGCATGTGGTCATCACCCTTAGCCAACATTAAAAACAGGTATGATTCTGTACTGAAAATCATGGCATGGGCTCAGGAAAACTTCCAGAAATCATTTTCTGTCAACACAGTTGTCCATGCCATCCACTAATGCCAGTTTCAGCCGGATCATGCAAAGAAGAAGTCATATGTGAACACAATCCAGAAAATACTGTCTTCTCTGGGCCAGAGCTCATTTAAAATGGACTGATGCACATTTGAAAACTGTTCTATGGCCAGATTAATCAGAATTTAAAATATTTTTGTGAACCACCAACA
This sequence comes from Cheilinus undulatus, assembly GCF_018320785.1. Lineage (NCBI taxonomy): Eukaryota > Metazoa > Chordata > Actinopteri > Labriformes > Labridae > Cheilinus > Cheilinus undulatus. The sequence continues at coordinate 23,258,086 of NC_054865.1, read as the reverse complement.
CTGTGTCCTGCAGACTGAACAGGAGAGGCACCATTCAGCTTGTTATCCGCAAAAAGTTCAAAGGCCTGCATCTCTGATGGCATTAGCATCTATGGCAGGGGCAGCTTACACATCTGGTAAGGTGTTATTAATGCTGAAAGTAGATGGAGGCTTTGAAGCAACATATGCTACTGTCCAGATGTCATTTCTTTTGGGGTAGGCCTTGTATGTTTCACCAAGATAATGCTAAACCACATCCATCACAATAGCATGGCTTCACAGTAGAGGAGAGCAGGTGCTAAACTGGCCTGCCTGCAGTCCAGACCTTTCACCAAAGGAAAATGTTTGGAGCGTCATAAAATGAAAAATCCATCCGGCAAAGAACACCCAGGACAGTCGAGCAGATAGACTCCAACATAAGACAAGAATGGGACAACATTCCTCTCTCAAAACTCCTGCAACTGGTCTCCTCATTCCTATACGTTTACAGACTGTCGTTAAAAGAAGAGGGGGTGCTACACAATGGTAAACATGGCCCTGCCAATACTTTTGGCCATCAAATTCAAAATTAGCTCCTATTTTTCAAGAAATGGTAAATGTTTCAGTTTCAGCATCTGATAGGTTGTTTATGTTCTACTGTGAATGAATCATGGGTTAATGAGATTTGCAAATCTGCATTCTTGCATTGTTTTATTTACATCTTACACAGCGCCCAAACTTTTTTGGAATTGGGGTTTTATTTCAACATGGACCTGCATTGTTCTGCTCATTGTGACAGCTCTTTTTAAAATAGTGTAAATCCTGTCTTGTTTTGTTCTCTTGTATCCTTTATTGTTCCTCTGTCTTATTTCATAAGCCGAATGTGGCCTAACAACCCTGAAACATAAACATCAGTATGAAACAAAACGATGTGCACCTCCATTTCAAAGGTCTCCACATCACTGATGCATTTGAGATGAATCAACTTAATATGTTTACTGACAGATTTCTCACCCACCATGTTAAGGGTTTGGTTCATTCACTGTTAAAGGCATGATGACTGACTAGAAGAGTTTCAGCTCTGTGAAAAAAGTAGGAATCAAAGATGCAAAGGGCACGCCAACATAAGTCGGTTTCATTCATAATGTTTTACTGGATGCATTACAGTTATTTGTTAAATTGCCTGCCCAGTAAACAAGGGTTGTCACACTTAATCTTGGTCCAAAAGGGGGTTGCTGGATTTGATTGAGGTTCTCAAGGTTTCTACAAGAACCTCAATCAAGTCCAGTATCAGTGAGACAATGAGTCCCCTTTTTGGACCAGGATTTGGATAATCATGACCCGAACGAATGAGAAGCTACACACACAAGGGTAATCACAGTACCAGGTCATTAAACATTGATATGATTCTTCTAAAAATTAAAGGACAATGATACCTGTGACTACAAAATAGAAGTTCTAGGAACCCAACTGAAGTAAATTCTTTGCTTTTATTAATGCTAAAAAACGCAGACAACCTCCTGCACACTGTCTGGATCGCACGACGACAGTGGCAATGTACTTGACTAAATTAGACAGTGCTCTCTTATTAGCTCCTGTCATCTTAGTTAAAAACACGACAGAAGAGCTAAAGTTTATTTTTTTCAAAAAGTAATGTAAATTGTGACAACATTAAAAATACATACTCTTTGAAGTCATTTTTGATTCACAAAGAGTTATGCTGTAAGACACAGTTAACTAAAGACACCTATTATAAGGAGAGGAACACAAAAATTGTGTCCATTTTTTTCATATTTGTGCTATTGTCCCTAACTTTACGAAGGCAACCACACACTCCTCCACAGACCCCTGGCCTTCTCATCTCCTGGCTCCTCCTCTCTTGGGACAAATGGACAACTATATTTAGCACCCTAACCTTTTACTGCTCTACAAACCTGAGGTGCAGCGTGTGCAGGACATGAAAGTGACTGGGTGACAGAGACAGACATATCACTAAATTAAATCTAATATGTTTTAATAAAGTGTGTTGCATTTGCATAAGATGTCACTATGACAAGTAGCTAAGTGTCAGGGCTGAATATTAAAAAGTAGCAGTTTGACCTTCCAGTAAGTTTTCAGCACAGTATGCCTCCACACTCCCACACGTGTCGATACTCTATGAATGTCGTAGGCTGGTCTTTCAAACCACTCCACATCCTACATCCTCACTAAAGCATGGGATAAAAACTGCCACACGTCTTTAACCATCATGGCTGAAACTGTTCAACTGAAAAAAAGAGCAATTTTGCATCATGAAGATTACAGGTTTCCCTTTGTACCGATCAGCCTTTAAATGCCTTAAAGCTGGGCTGAGGTATAGGGTGTAGTGAGAGACAGAGGCTAGCTTAAGGAACTAAGAGTACTCTCACATGCAGAAATGTCACACTGTGACATAAAGAGAAGGTCAAGAGTTTATTTAACTTAGCCTTGAGGAGGTTTGATCTGTTTCTTATAATACATGTAGGCTACGGTTGTCATTTTTTTTTTTTACATTGACCCATTTGGATACTTGGTGTTTTAAAAAGATCTGATAAAAAAGGCATCGAAAAGTAACAAAACTTTCAACAAAGACTTCAGATCTTCAGTCATATCTTAAATGAAAGCTGTCATGAGCCAAAGAAACACAAAGAGCACTGTCTAAATTGAACAGACGCATTGCTGCTGTATTTTTGCAGTTGTTTTAGACAGTATTTAGGAGTTTACCAGCATTTTTTTGTAATTTGAAACAAGAAATGACCCAAGTCTAGGTGATATTAAAACGGACATCGATATTGTTTGATTTTTTTTTTTTTTGGTGATAGTGGCAGCCTGGCTAAGCATGTACATAGGCTTTTGGAGAGGTATGCGCTATAAACAGGCCGTTGTACTCTAATTTTTGCATTTATTTTAGGCACTCCTGACTCTGCAGTGCCACTAATAAATGCTGCAGTGTCAGTCAGGTGAGCTATCTCCCCGCACTGACCCATATAAGCCTGCACCAGCTCCGTAGGTGTCCAGAGGTTTACAAGCTAACCTGCCTAGACACATAGGTTCGCTAACGCTGAACTGAACAGACCAAACATCTGGTTACGTTTAACTCTACGTAAACGTGATACCACGATTAAGCTGTCGGAGGGTTTCTTTAGCTGTTTCTCACAGGTAGGTGAGATGTTACCTGGTGAAGCAGTGCTCACAGTGCGCTCCTCTCTCATTCACTGTCAACACGTAGCAGTACGCTGGGCAGGCGAACACCAACTCCCCCACTGCGAAGTGCCTCACTGCCCGCAGACCTCTGCCTCTGTCCGGGCTCACGAACCTCTCTGTCCCCTCTATACCTTCGTTCTTCATGGTTTGTTCTAGTAACGGTCTTCCTGGTGAATACTACCGACCACCGCTACCACCACCTGTGTATCCACGGTGTTGTAATCAGCTTCTGCTTGCCTGAGCTCCTTCTTCTTCTACAGTTCCGTGTTTGTGATATGTGGCTCTTACCGCCCCCTGTTGGAGGGAGATGACACCATACAAACCTTACAGTACAAGAGCGTCACTCTGTTGAAAGCATTAGGTTTACAAAATCTGACAAATACATCGTTGGGCTTCTTCCCTCAAAGTACCCAAAGTTAAATTACCTCAATGACACATTTCTGAACATATTCAGAAAGAATTATATAATAATCGAATGACATAAAATACACATAAAATGTTTATATGGGTACAATAAATATTTTGTATTTGAATATTTTGCAATGTGACCGTTTATGTGTTTATTGTGGTATTTTTTTTTCATTATAAATGGACAAGGAGCCATATATGGTCACTTCACTGACTTACCATAATAATGTAAAATATCTAGAAAAGGGACAAAAGTTAAAAGAAAGTCACAGAATGCCCATCAATAATATTCTAAAGCTTAAATTTCAGATTTCAAAGTACTTAAATGAATCTACCTGCAAAGAGTAATATAGCATAATATCATACACTTCATATTTAAAACACATTCAATATGTTATCATTTAACTACTTTCTGCATGCCATCTATGACAGCATATAAAAATACATGCACATGCTTTGTATCAATACTTCCTTACTCTTTTAAATGTTTTTGTTTTGTTTTGTTTTTCAGTCCTGATCTGCATCATCTTTCTCTGGACCAGCCTTTCCAAAACTTCAATATGCCCCCGCCCCCACCACCACCACTACACCCCTGTACCACCATAACAGGAGAGTCTTATATTACTTTGATATTATTTTGTTTCATAAAGAGAATTTCAATGCAAATGCGCTGCTTTCAGATACATTAATATTGCTCAGAAAGTGTTTGACAGGATGAGAGTTAGTTTCTGCTATTCATTTTGTTTTAATCAGGCATCTGCGAAGTCAAATAAATTTTCTTTTGCAGAATTTCTCTCTGTAAGTGTACTTTGTGACCCAGCAAACTCTTCTCATGTTGCAATAAAGTCTCCAAAGTCACTGATAAATTATTAAAATCAGGAAGCAAAATTGGTGAAATGAGTCGAAACTTTTGGCTGTTTTTTTTTTTTATTTCTGAGTCTTAGAATAATAAAATTTAATACGTTATTTTATGATTATTCAAAAATATATACCGTGCTTAACAAATTTATTAGACCACCACCCAAAGTAAGGTTTATGCCACAGCTGCCCTAAATTAACAGCATTGGTAATTACCAAAATCATTTTTTATGTTTCTGCAATGGTTAATACACCAATATGTAGAAGCTCTTTAACCCAAATGATATTTTCAATGCTAAAATATAATTATTATTGCTATACATGAATTTTCAAATGTACTGATTTACAAAAAAAAAAAAGAAAAAATAGTAAAGCACATTATTATTTCTTGATTAATATGTCAAATTATAGTTATTTACTTGCATTCCTTAACAGAAAAATGAGTTTTAGTGGTTGAATGTTATGCTTGATTCATTTCTGACTTCTCAGAGAAGCCCAGTGAGCCGGCTCAAATTTGGGTATAAAAAGGTGAATTCAGTTTGAAATTCCTCATTCCTGTTCAAAATGGAAAAACGTGGAGAGCTCACTGAAAATGAAAGAGTCCGCATTAAAGCACTTCATGATGCTGGATGGTCTCTGAGACAAATATGATGGGTGGTGTAATAAATTTGTTAAGCACTGTATATATTTTTTAATTTGTTTGGTTTTAAGTCATTGTAAATGACCTCTTGCAGCCCACCTACAGTGTAAATCTACGACCCATCAGTGGGCCCTGCCTATATTTTGGGAAGCGCTGCTCTAGACAAATAAAGTTACTTAAGCACTGCACATAATTATCATTTTCAAGGACCTTATGGGTGTCTTCAGTTTTTCTCCTCATGCCTCTACAGTAAATTTATTTGTTTGTTTCCATCATATTTTCAGATTCAGATGAATTATTCTAGTATAACAAAAATAAAAGACAATTTTTTTTTCTAAGTTCAAATGAGATAGTGAGGTTAAGTGAAGTGTGTAGGAGCCACCATTAGTTTAAAAAAAAAAAACCTGGTATCTGCCCCACCTTTAGCTGCAATATTAAAAAGACATGCAAAAGTGACTGCATGATGCATGATGTAATGACTGCCAGTGATTCTCAACTAATCCAGCATAATAACAATTTAAAACAATAAACTAGTTCATATCTTGTTAAAAGCACCACTTTTGTGTGCTTGTTGGAAATCACACATTTTTCAAATTTGGTGCAACATAAAAAAATATATATATATTTTTTTATCCGTCTTAGTCCACTATTTTCTCTTTTATTATAAAATTTGTCCAGACCTGGCTAATTCCATCATAATAAGCACTAGCCATCCAGCATCACTCAGGGCCGGCAGTGTTTTTTTTTTTTTTTTTTTTTTTCTGACCACCCACTTCTGTGAAATTTGTATTGCATTCCCAATGCTACACTTTAAATTATAAAACTCAAAATTGAAAATGAGAGGAGAAACTGGAAAAAAAAGGTCCTTTTTCTTGACCAAAGACCCCTATCCCCCTCCACTCAACTGGCCACAAGCCTGTTGTCAATACAGACAGCCAGCTTTATAAAAGTGTCACTTCATTAACCATATTGTGTTTGCCCCAGTAACCTGCCACTGTCTGAGGAGGTATGACCCATCTGCATTGTTCTGAAATTGGAGGCTGAGTTTGTGTTGAGGCACCTCTCAGGACAGTAAACCAAAATTATTCTTGTGTTTATGTACTATGTGGTTATGAGAATCACTTAATGTTATGATGCATTTAAATCAAGCTCTAACAAGATTTTATGTTGGCACTGCTCAAAATACTTCCTCATAATGCAGTATGAAACAGATCTGAGGTCTTGCAGCAGTTCTCAAAATATGAAAACCAAACCACAGTTAAAATACAGTGCCTATAAAAAGTATTCACCCCCTTGGATTTTTTATCCTTTTATAATTGATTATATAATGTGCCTTTTTGACAATAAATACATCAACCTCTTCAATGTCAAAGTAATGTCAATTAAACAAAAATATGTAAAATAAAATAACTGATAAATATTTCCCCCCTCTTTAAAGTGCCTGACCAAATTCAACAGAGGTCCAGTCAATTGGTACTAGTATTCTCATGATTACTGAAATGAGGATCACCTGAGTGAATGTGTCTCAAGTGATTGTAGCATAAAGGCACCTGTGTCTGGAAGGTGCAATCAGTAATTAATCAGTAATCCTTGCTACCATTACACCATGAAGACAAAAGAACACTCCAAGCAACTCAGAGAAAAATTGTTGAAAAGTATGAGTCTGGGGATGGATACAAAAAAATTTCACTGAAGTTAAGTTAAATCTATCATAAAGAAATGGAAGGAATATGGCACATATTCATTTCCTGATCCCTAGATCAGACTGTCCTCACAAACTGTGAATGTGCAAGAAGACTAGTGAGAGAGGCCACCAAGACACCTGACTACTATGAAGGAGTTGCAAACTTCAGCATCAGCTGTTCACACCTGAAACCTGTGCATCCTTGAGCAGCACTGCTTGAGCAGTTTTGCAAAAAAGGAGACAATTTTCAGTGTCCAGATGTGCAAGCCTGATTGAGACTTATCCACACAGACTCAGTGCTGTGTTTGCAGAGAAAATGCATCTACTAAATCCTGACTTGAAGGGGGTGAATATTTATGCAGTCACTTAATTTACATTACATATTTTTATGTAGTTGACTTTACTTTGTTGAAATCTGTTTTCACTTTGACATTAAAGAGATTTCATTGTAATTTTGGTTGGTAAATAAACAAGAACAATTATACTGACCATGACTGATTTATAAAATCACTTAAAAGGTTACACACCCAACCTGGTAAATACTTTTACAGGCCCTGTATTTGATTGATGGATAGAAAAGGCTCATTAAAAATGATCTTGTATAGTGGAGGGTTTTGCAGACATGTTCCTGATCCTCAGCTGTTTATCTGTAACGGCTACAACAGAGTCTTAGTATCTTTCTCCAGGCATGCTTAACTTAATATATATCTTCTGCTGGCTTGTTCAAGCACTGAAGCAAACAAACTCACTCAACCAGGTTAAGTTTATATATATATATATATAAATGCATTTATTTAAGTTAATCATTTCTCCTCATTCAAAGTTGAATTTTCTGCAGTATCTATAAAACAGGGAACAGTTAGAAGCGCTGTACAGTCAGACAACAAAACTAGGAACCGCGGCTGAGTACACTGTGTATATATGTACATACTGTACACACACTGATGTAGGTATATACAAAAATATACACTTTTACATGTGTGACCCCCTCATGCCATTACACCCAACACTGTCATTCAGTTAAGTCACATTCCTGTTAGAAAACACATAATTACCTCATTAATTCATACTGATTACCATTTGTTTTGATCAGTCTTTACTACTTGATGACACTTGTACAGTATAGTGTCTTATGTGCATGTTAAGCCCCTCTTATGCCCTGGCTCAAACACTGCTGCTGCCACTCGAAGTAAAAGATGGTGAAGCTTAAGCAGTCCTGAGCTGGATGTCTCCACAGGGCCTCTCACGGTATGAGAGAGGGCTGTTCTCTTAATCCTTCGAGGGGATTTGAGGTGGGCCGAAGGGAAAAGACATCCCTCTAGTTAGCATGAAACATGACATAACTGAGAGAGCAGAAAACCTAACCTTCACTCATTCTCTCAGATTAAAAACCCCATTGGGTTATCCGTTAATTGTTGCCCTCCAACTCACAGGAAGTATGGATGAAGTCCTGCAGGCTCAGAGGGGAGAATAGTCTTGCTCATTGGCTGGTATTCAGTCATACGGCCCCGTTTAAAGGAAATAAAGATGTCATTCTTCTTCTCTATAATGATTGCATTAAGATATTTCAAAGCCAAAGTTTTACCCCTCAACACCAGATCAGTAGTGAAGTTCTGCCCTCCTCTCTGTAACCCTGCAGGTCAAAATGAGCCTAGAAAGAATGACAGAAAACTTACTGGAGGCAACACTTAATGAGTTCCCTGCGACTTTTACTCCTCTCATTCTTCGTCATTTTCTTCCTCATACAGAGAAAATAGGAAGGAACTTTGGCACAGTGTGCTAAAGATGTAAACATTTAATCATCCAATCAAAGCGAGGCGCTGGACTACTAAATTAATACAGTCATTTTCATCTGTGTATGCAATAAAAACAATAAAAAATAAAATAAAAATCTTTTCATCTGCACAAAAATTAAGACTAGTTTAAAAGAAAAAAAAAGGCTTTGAACAACACGTCTGCACCGCTGTAGCAGAAACTGTTGCCATGGTCACTCAGGTGTGTGCAGTTTCAGTTTCTGATATTTGTGTAGGTTAAACAAACAAAACAAAGGACAAAGAAAAGCGTGATTAAGAAAATAATCCGAACCTCTCTGCTACTGCATTGTGCATCAGAAGATTTTTACCTCGAGTCCTTTCCCTTTTTCTTTTCATCAGTGGTGTGACATCAGAGGGTGCTACAGGCCACTCAAAACAACTAAAGATCAGAATCAGATGTTCATAATACTGAAGAACTGCAGAAATAAACAAAAAGGGAGGCTACAACATTTGCAAATCTACTCTATTTTTCATATCAAGACCTGAAACACTTTTAACATATATAATTTAAAAATGATCGTACCTGCAGCAAGCTCATCTGAGGAAATCTCAGTAACATTTTATTTGAAGGGCATAGGATTAACATGACTGTTATAAAAAAGACATAACACCTGCCATTCATATAAAGGAGGCTTTATGAACATTTATAAATATTGTCACCAAGTGTGTGTTGGTCAATTATGTCATTTTTAATGCATACCCTCTTCTACACACACCACTACACCAGTGGACGCCCCAATCAACAGTGGAAGTTTTCAGTGTACCTTGTACTCTGTCTGGTTGCCCTGCAGCTATTTTCTTTCCTGGAAAGCCACATAAGTAAAACCTGGAGCTAGGCTTAGACAGCTGACTACAACCTTACTTTACCAACCTGACATGCCAGATAGACTGTTTGATATATCCATTGCATGGATTTATTTCACATTCATCTGGGAAAGTTTCCATTGAAAGTGTTCCATAAGAGCAGGACTTTTCAAAAAAATATCGTAAGGTGATTTGGAGGGAAGTTCTGTCACATTCATGATGGACCAGTCAGAGAAACAAGAGAAAATGAGGTCATACGCATGTGTCTCTTGTGAGCTGACAGGCTACTACTCATAGATATCAACACATAGATGCCACCTGGGCAGCTGGCTTTCATTGGAGACAATCCGTCAAAAAAGTGGTCCAGTTCCAATTAAACTGCCACTTTTCTACAGCTACATCCAAGCTAATACTTAGTGCAGCAGAAGCCACTGGATACACCGGCCAACCCCACCCCTAACGGTCGCATACCCATGCAGAAGCAGCTGGCAGAAGAGCAAAAAACATTTTTTCCATCATGATAAGCTTTAAATCCTATCTCATATAAAAATGTGGTCCTGGTAAAACTGCCACTATACCATAGCTAAGTCCAAGCTAATCACCGCACTACTGGTAGCCATTGCTGTTGACTTTAAGTACAATTAATCACCGCCTATCGCTACCTCATGCCTCATTCTCCTCAAATGACACTGATTGGTCGGCACAAATGTTGTGGATTAGAGCTTTTCAAGATGGATTTGTCTGATGACAGAGATGAAGTCTGGCTTAACCATCTGCTTTTCAAGATTATTACTTTACTGCACAAAGAAGCAAAAAAGGAACACTGTCAACTTTGCATTTAAGGTGACATAACTAACTGAATGATGCTTAATGACAACATTTATAAACATAAAGCCTTATTTAGGTGTTAATGACAGGTGTCATGTCATGATCATAACAGTGACATGTCAGTCTTATGCATACCTCTACAAATAAAGTGTTACGGAAAATCTCCAACTTTAGAACCCAGTTATGAATTACAACAAAAATCAAGTCAAAGAAACAAAGAGACATTTAGAAAATCATTTAGTTAAATCAGCTCTTCAGCAAAACAATTTTTGATTTCTAAAATTCTTGGGACAACTGAAAAGGTTTCTTCTCTCCCTTTTCAGTATCTATCAGTAAATCCACCCTCTGATTAGCATGTAGTCTAACTGGATCTCTAAATCAAATTTGGACCCTAGAGTCTGGTCACCATGGCAACACAATACTTTACTCTCATCTCAGCGAGCCCCTTGTGTTTCTCCTCACACCCCCGTGCAGGTCCTGCAGCCTAGCAGCACAATGCAGCAGCCTGTCAAGTCACAGGATAGGCTTTTTCCAAGCAGCTGCGGTTTCAGCTGACCTTCTCCTCTCACTCTGCTAACAGTTACCATGAAGGTTTAAGACAAGGCAAACATCAAGGACCAGGAACAAAATGGAAGAAAATAAACAAAGCGAAGGAACAAAGGAAGAATCAGACAACACAGGAAACACAGCCAGCTGTCTTTGTCAATTTTGGTAACCAGGAATAAAAAAAAGAGCCTATGGATGTGCGTGTGAGAGAAATGCTGAGTATAAAAGAAGATATTTGACATAAAGAACACTTGAGGCTTCTTTTAAGAATAAACCAACACGTGATTCTTTTATAGGTCATTGCTGCTGTATTGTTTGCATTCAAAGATGTTCTGTGTTGTTGCCTTGAAGCTGCCAGGTGATGAATCACGCTGAATTCAATCAAAACCAATTCCTTCCAAACTGTATCATCATAACTCATCAATGACTAATAAACCAAGGGCTGGAGCAGTTTAAGATGAACCAGAGCACAGGCATCAGAATCATGTACTGCAAAATGGCATCAGTAACATAAATCAGGTAACAAAAGTGGCATAATCCTGTTTGGTGACACTGAAATACTGCTCTACAGACTGAAGCAGCTCTCCAGAATAAATGAGATGAGTTCCAATTTGCATTTCTCATCAGCAAAAACCGAGCCAGCAAGTCTGCCTGCGTGTGCCATCAAAAAATCCGCTCATCTCCTGCAGAATGAAGACAAACAGTAAAACCTTGTTTATCGCAGCTTCAAACTCCTGAACAGATGGCTCATCGAAGCAGAAAACAAAATATGTTGATGGAAAACAAGTGACTGAGTAGGTTGGTGACACATGCAGCTTCTCAGGACATGTGAGCATGCACAGTTGGTGCTGTTTGACTGCAGCCACGACACCTTTTCTTCTTGCAGTTGTTCCCTGGTGGCAGTAAACAATGTTTTGTGTTGTCAAAGAAAGAAGGGATCTGATGTCAAGTGCAAAATGTTGTAAGCCACACGCAAGCACTTGTGTTTTCGTCTTTTATCATGCAAGAGCAGGGAGGGGTTTGATGAGAGTAAGGACACAAAATCTAAATCATGACTCTGCTGGCTTATCCGCTAAGTATCTTCCTGTTGCAGAGCAAACACCTGTTGGCTCAGAGAAAAAGCTGCGATGTAAAATCCAGTTCAGGAGAGATTATAAGATAGTAACCTTCCTACATTTCTGACAAAGTCGCAGGCAGAGGGAGCAATCTGTCGGCAAAAGAAGAAACCGATCCGCTCCACAGAGAGCTGCTAGAGCGCAGTTAGAGTATGTGAAGAGAAACTCTTTAATTGCTCCTCTGAGTTCCTTAAACAGAAAACATCCACTTGAAGTTTGGTTCCATTTTTATAAAAAAAAGCAAATAAAATAAAATTGATAGGAGATTCTTTTTAAGGTGTAAAAGAAGTGAAGATGCTGCAGCAGCCAGTGCTACAGCCTGAAGACAAACCTGAGGAAGAGGGGCTTCGACACACCTCCCAGCCCAATCTGGCTTCAGGCCCCTATCCACGGCATTGAAGCCCACTCCCCTCCATAACACACACAACCCAAATTATAACACACAGCATTCAATTCTACACTTCACCTCTTTTTCACTGTTGATCCTGTAAACCAAAAGAGTAAACTGGAGGAAAAAGCTCGAAGAACCAAGTCCAATTCCTCTTTTCACATCGCTCTGCCTCCAAAACCACAACCAGAGTCCTCCGCCTGCTGTAACAGGCTCCAGCTGGATGTGGTAACAACAAAGAGAGAGCACCAATACCAACATCTGATTTTTTCAGAGAATAAATCAAAAAAAGCTCCTGCTAATCTCTGTGGAGACGAACAGTGAGAAATAAAAAATATGAATAGGAAAATAAAATAATTACATAGTCAAAACATCACTGAGTTCCTTATCACCAGCATGAAAGAAATTAAAAGAAAACTAAGAATTCACTCGTCATTAGTTGCTGGAGCCATCAATGAAAAAACACTGAGGTATGTTGTTTGGATGGAAAGCCCCTTCATTAGTTTTCTCCTCACCATGATGTCAGTGTCATCAACCATCCACCAAACACAGTTTCCTGTTGACTCCTCTACTGTCTACATTCCCCTCCCCCAGTGGGTGAGGCTCTGTTTTTGGGAGGGTTGAGCTGGGGGAGAGGTGTATAGACATGACTGGCTGCACCTCTGAGGAGGAGGAGGACGAGAGGCATCTGTTAATCCATCCATTTGTCTTTCTCCTCGAGTTCAATTCCATCTTTTCATCTATGTCGCAGAGTCTGTTAGTGTCTCTATACCATGACAGAATATTTGAGGGTCTTTAGCGCTCCCTATGATTGTAAATTGAGGGTGAACTTCCACTGCTGGTTGAGGCTCGGGCTGCAGACCTCCACGGTGAGTCCGCCCATCCTGGCACTGCGGCTGTCCAGACAGAGGTTACTGCCCACGTGACGAAGTTTCGAGTTTGACTCGATCTGCTCCCATTTCTAGTGAGACAAAAGGAGCAGGACATGAGCATGACATTAAATGTCAGAAATGAGTGTTGATGTTTGTTAGAGTTTAACCGTCCCTGTGTGCATTACCTGTCTGCTGTCATTCTCTCGACAGCCTTGTAGCTTGATGAGAGAGCCGGCCGTTCTATCCACCACTGTCAGACACAAGTCCATGTGTTTGACCGACTTATCCTTAGTCAGGGCCCACTCCTTTACAGAAACAGACACAACAGGAGTTTATGAATCAGTTTTAGTACATTATCCTTAATGCATTGATATAGCAGGTAAAAAATGTATCCTAACCAAATATATACAATATTTGTATAGCAGTTGTAACAGAATAGCATTTTGTTAACCTACTGTTTTTAATCTTGTGCGTATATGTTTAAATCCGCATACATGTTCCCCACAACCCGGCGCTGTGGGGAAGAGTCAAGCTACACATGTTGCCACCTATGTGTTGCTCAGCCAAAGATCAGCTCAATGGCATCTCTTTTGTCTGGTCCTTTTCACCCCTTGTAATACGCCTGGTGACCGCCAATAGTTTTGGGGCGCTGGGACATCCACAACACCACCAAGGGCTTGTGGCGTCCCTGCTTCCTGCCCTGATTGTACTCCAAGACATGCCTACTTGCCACACTCACTCCTTTCTCTGCCCTAAAGGTGGGAACTCAATTTGTGTCCCAAACATGCCTAACAGTTCTGCACAGTACTGTATATATGCACATTTGCATGGTCAAACATGTTAGGTTGTATCAACTTTGTTTGGGCACACATCTAGTTTGTGTGAGTTGTGTATGCACTGACCATATACCCTTGTTTTATTTTTTAAATATATATATTTTGGACTTTTTTTTGCCTTTATTCATAGAGGAGGATAGTAGATAGTGTCAGAAAAGCAGATAAGAAAATGGGGGAGGGACATGCTGGAAACAAACCCTTATCCTGACATGATCCTGTGCTGCCCATGTACACGGGGCACGTCTTAACCCTTAGGCCATATGCGTCCCATATACCCTTGTTTGAGATGTTTGTTAATGCCACTGGTAAGCACTTTGGATTCCCTGGTGTCTGAAAGATGCTATATAAATAAACTTCCCTTGCCTAGTTATGGCTTTTTAAAATAGAGTGAAGTCAAACTTTCTCTAGGTTTGTTGTTCTCAGCTCTGTGTCACCCTGAGAGGACAATGCTTCCTTCAACTTGTTTATTCTACACTCAGAGGTTCAAATATGTTTCATGCGAGTTTTTCTCCCTCCCTTTCCAACTGTTAGCCCTGGAAACACATAAGGAAAGAGAGACATCCTGTCTCCAATGGCACAACAGGGGAATCTTATTGCAAGTGAACAATTCAAGGAAAAACTACTGGCTACTACTTCAAAGAAATAAGAACTAAATCTGTCCTTTTTTTTAACCGTATACCCAAATGGAGTGCTACAGATGGCTTTACTTGGTTTGAACACTAAGGGGACAAGGCAGGCTAGGAGTTTTGGTCTGAGAGATTAGTGCTACAGTGCAGATCCATTGGACTGAAGGTCAGATTTCTTAAAAGCTATAAGGTACATATGAACAAGTTCTGTTTACCTCCTTCCAGACACTGATAAACTGTCCCTGGTCATTCTCAATATGTGCTAATTTAAACGTCTTTTTTCAACAGAACATAAACAATAATTCACAACAAAATATTTTGGATTATTTATTATTAACAGTGTCATTACATGGCCGTCCTGCAGAGTGTGTGCTACGCCAGTGTTTACAACACACACTCAGTGCTGAGTGCTGCACATTCAGCAGAGCATCACAGCTGAGCAGACGGTGGTCTGCAACACGATTGGTTATCAATGTGCAGTGAGGTTTGATGTTTTTACAGTTCCTGTTTGAACTTTAAGTTTGTGCCAGTAACGAGATCCTCCGAGGACAAAGCAGTTTCTTTTGTTTCTTTGCTGATATTGTACATTC